>NW_028257274.1:1248986-2497972 GCF_035046125.1 Drosophila serrata | reverse complement strand
AAAATATATGTATATATATTAAAAAAAAGCGGAAAAAGATGAACAAAAAATTGAGTGGGGGGAGGCCCAAGGTGATAATGCAGTTTCACTGATAGAAGAATTTGTACACAGTACAAAATTTTAAACATAATTTTGGAAAAAGGATTAGGTTACTATAATATCAGTTATTATTTAAGGGGATCTTAAAAATTGGTACATATGATTATTTAGTGCTTTAAGCTTCCTTGTTTTATATTATTTTAATATATATTGGAGAAACAACTTCCTTAATCCATGCTAAATGTTTGAGTTGTTCAACATACTTGCTTCAATGGAATTTTTGCTTGTGTTGCTTACGAATTTCCAGCTTAATTAAGTTAAACACTAGTTCAACTTTTGGATTATATGAAAATTAGTTAAAAAAAAAAACTAAAAAATATTACAATATTTTCTCTCAGTGCAAAAAAGAAAGGGAAGGGGATCCCATAAACTGGTCTCTGCAAAGTAGGAGGCGGTCCCGCAGCCAATCCATTGACGTTGACGTCAAATTTTTACAAAACTTTAAAGCGCGCCGAAACTGGGCAACTTTAACGATTTTTTTTTTGCTGCGAGTTTCGCCGATGTTTGTCTATATATTCATAGGTATATATATATATATAGATATATTTGTATATAACTATATATTTATGTGACCATGTGTGTTCGCGCCATTTTGATTGATTTATCTACACGTCGCTTGACTTTGTAGACAAATTAAATTTTGGCATAGTTCAAGTTTTGTGCACTCCGCAACACTCTTGCCACCACTCAATGAAAATTATCTACAGTTGAATAATTTTCAGACGGCGCGCGAAATTTTCCATGTTAATTTTGGACTTGCTCTTCTTCTTCTTCTAGCTTGGCCCCGGCGATAAGAAAATGGCAAACCCCATGCTGCCCCTCCCCCCATTTTCCTTTCTTCTCTGCGTATTTCGGGCGTAGAAAATAGATATTTTCCACATTTTAAGTAGACAGAAGGCAACGGGATAGGGAAAATGTAGAAGTTGGTACTGGTGGAATGCGGCGTTACCAAAGAATATTCTCCGGAGCTGCAGAAAATTCCATTGCAAAAAAAAAAACACAGAAGAAAGGGAGGGAGGGAATATTTTTCTGTTGTAATTTTATGCACGAATTCGTAAAATGTTATTCAAATGGAAAATGTGATTTTTATCAATTTTGACAGGAATTTCATGCCCCAGCCGAGCGGGGAGGAAAAGAAAAGAAAAACGAGTAGGAAAAAGCGAAACCTTCAGTGCACAAGGATGCGCATCCTGGAAATTCCATGAATTTGTGTGTGGAGAGGTCAGGACAGTGTGGGAATATACATATATTTTTTTTCGAGCTCCTTAAAGATCTTTATGGGATATTTGGGTAGTTTTCCCTTCACAGAATTGAAATTAACCTGCTGAAGATTGTTTTCTTTACAACAAACTCCTAATTATGTTACAAATTCAATTGAAATTCCTCTTAAATTATTATTATATCATTCAATTAACCTTTTTTCTAACCTGTCTGTGAATTTCCCTATAAAAATAATAACACTGTAATTATTCACCGACCCTCATCAACCTCAGTTACTCCCTGATTTCAATTAAAAAGAATCTATAAATTCCAGGATGATGTGCGGCCTAATGTCAGAATTAATGCCTCGTTAAAGAGGCAAAGATGGTATACGGTTTTTAGAACCCAATCTGTTTATTTACACGGCAACTCGTCAAGTGTTTTCACTGCTTAAATGCAAATCAAAACGAGATCAATTTAGGGGGTCAAAGGAAATAAAAATAAAATTTCGAATAAGCAAAATAAACACTGAAGACCCCCCCTGTGTGTGTGTGAGTGCAACCCCTTGGTCCTTAGTCCTGCCAGAACACCCTTCCCGCTGACATTGATTGAAAATGCTGCGTGACGTAAATTAACTTTCACAGGGGGGAGGATGGATTGGGTTGGGATTTTTAGACCGTCGAAAAGTGCGTGTTATCCTTTCCGCTCGGGAAGTTCGTCAAGCCGCAAGACCCACACAATTGCCAATTGTTACAGTTTTAAAATATCCTCGAGCCAGGATAAGGGATGTGTTATGCGTGGCAGCTTGTTTTTGTCACTGCGGTGTTTAAGTCCCATCAACCCTATACCCCCTCCCTCCCTCTCTCTCTCTCAGAGTACCCTTTGACCTCTGAAGTGCACTGTTTTTATTATTTCATTTGGTATTTCCTACGACTAAGGCGATTATCTTCCACCCATCGCTGTATTGTTCTAGCTTATTTACATTGACGAAATGTGTTACAGAAATAACAATAACAGGAAGCTCTAACTCTGCTTTTGTTATCTTACCACGCACAATTAGACAATTTCCATTTGATGTTGTGTTTTTGCGTTGACAGTTTTTCTCAGGGATTTCCATTTCCATTTTCCCAGTTTTTCCCTTGGCCATGGGCCGTCTTGGGAGTTTTTCTTCGCTGTGAAAGCATTTTCCATCACTTTTAGTTCACTCGCTCCGCCCCTCTTTTAATTGTATTGTATTGTGTGTTTTTGGGTTTGGGAAAGGAAGTGGAAAATGCTTTGAGGTTGACTTGGAGTTCTTCAATGTTCATATAGAATAATTTTCGATGCAAGAAATCAAAGAAATTATAAAGGAAATTCCCTGGAAACAATAAAGTACAATTTCTACTTAAAACCACTTTTATAAAAACCAATTAAATATATCACTCCTAAAAAAAAACACCCATTGATGATTTATGAAATTTTAACGACATGCATAATCCTTTTCCAATCAATCATATAAATATGTTATATTCATCCAACACCCTTTTTCTTTTAAATATTCATGTGCCAAATCTCCCCCTTTTGATAATTCACACCTCGCCAGCATCTGCTGATCCATCTTTTTATGGTTCCCACAACTTTTTAACTCTTTTGTCAAAATGCTGTCACAATTTTTCCAAACCAGACGACGATCGACACAACACAAAAAAAAATGAAATTAAAATTTTACGCATTAACAAAAACGAAGAACGAACAGGGCGAAACCTTTTGAATGGTTTGGGTTCTGCCAGAAATTGCCCGTATCTGTTCGGGGGTATCTCCTGGTATAAATATATATATATGGGAATCCCTAACCCCCGAGAAAAATTCAAAAACAAAACGTGCCCGACCAGCTGCTGCACGTTTCTTTTCCTTTTTTCATTTTTGGGATTCCGCTCGGGTTGATTTGGAATCGCAATCGTAAAAATTGAAACACAAATGCGATGTTCCATAATGAGGAATGGGAGGTAGAGTACCAGAGCTTATGTAACATTACGTCAAATGGCTCACACAAAGGCAATACATCTTCATCCCCTAAAGAGCCCAAAAGTCCCAGAGACTTGTTCTTATTTTACAATGAAAATTTACGAACTGACTGTTGCTTTTTTTTGTATATGTTCGGTACGCATTATCATATTTCTGGGCCGACACGCCAATGAATAGAATGCGCATCGAATTTCCCGGCAAGCAGTCTTCCTAGCTTTTTTTTTCCTCCATAACCCTCACATCAACGGAATCATCAACACCAGCATCGGGTGTATATATGTATGTATATATATTTTCCTTTTTTTGTTGGTAGGACGAGGCGGAAGGTCGCTGGGAGTTGACAAACAAGCAACACCAAAAAGATGAAGTCTTTGAGGGTTGCTCTGAAGTCTGCCAAACAAAATGCAAACTTCCGAGTGTGTATTGTGTGTGTATGGTGTGGTGTGCCCGTCTCTTTCGTGTTGGCATCGTGTTTCATGGGTGGTCGCTTTTGACTCGAAATTTGTCTAGCTTTACACTTATCGCCGTAATATAGTTATGGATCTGCCACACCGGTGGTTGCATAAATTTGACACAGCCGGACGAACACTCAGACCATCAAGTGATAAGCTAAAGACTGAGAGGGCAAGACAAAATCAGAGAAAGAAGGATAGAGATAAGAACTGTTTTTTGTAATAGTTGCACTGAAAAAATTATGATTACCAAGGGATTAAAATTAATGAAACGTAACATTTAAATTAAAGAACCTTGAAATTATTATAGGAAGACATCTCCTTTGTTAGAAATCAAATTCTGAGTTAATTATTGGCTTGGCCACACTCTAGCTAAGTTTATCTTGTGCTGGTCACACTTAGGAATTGTTTTCCATGTGCTGGTTTAACTATTCTTATCAGAGAAGATATATTTTCTTTAAATTCGATCTAGAGCAAACAAATGTAGTTAACCAGCACCTTCTATTACCATTTGCTTGCTTCTTCTCCTGGCCTGGTCACTTTAAAGCACAGCTTCTCTTAAGCTGGTCACATTGTTTGAATATAAAATCTTATTTCCTATCGTTATCAATAAACTTTTGGCTTCCCCGCAATTTATTTCTCTCGGTGCTATCTCTGGCGTTAACCTCGGAATGCTATTCATTCTCGAGGAAACATTAAATGCCATGTACTCCCGACTTTTATTATTCATTATTTTCGCATTCATTTCGGTCTGTCTTTCAACTGCAACCGAGCGTAGAAAGAGACGGTAAGACACACAGAGAAAGAGAGAGAGAGGGAGGTTGCTATGTGCTGGTGGCGTGCCATTAATAGAGCTATCAAGTGCCGTATGCTGCCGCTGCTGCTGCTGCTGCTGATGATGACAGTGGCGGAGCTTATCAAGCTGCCAGTTTTGCAGTTTCGCAGTTTAAAACTGCATTTCTCAACACACAAATCACAAATCACTGCGCGGCATGCAATCTCTCACACAAATCATTTCATTTTTGCCGGACGAACCAGGCGAAACCAAGTGTCATTAGCGTCACACGTCCCGATCCCAATCCCAATCCGGATCCCTCGCTCCTCATCCTCCTCCTCCGCCTCCTCCTCCTCCAGAGTGTGTTGTTCCCAAGTGTTTATTAGTACGAAGCATTTATCAGCAATTATAATTATACGGCTGGCTCTCTCTCTCTCTCTCTTTTTCAAGTGTATCTGTTTGTGTGTGCACTGAGCCCGAACGACCTCTTAAATATATATATTTATATATATTCCGATTCGCTGAAATCTGAATCAATGACATACCAAAAAGAGATATGATTAAATACAGAGGGAATAAGCGGGAAAATTTTGGATTCATTTTGTTTTGAAAGCATCTTATAACAAATGTTTTATTGTAATTACTTATTTTCAAAATAAGTATTATTATTCCCAATTTACACACATAAATATTATAATAATTTATTTTATTAATATATGAGTATTTTTTTTTATTTCAAAAAATTCAAACATTTTCTCTACAGTGGTTATAATTTCATCAATTCCCCACTGTTCTCTAAATGCTTTTTAAATGCCCGGGTACCCAGGTAAATTAAGCTGCTCGTGTTTTTGTACAACAAACCTCTTGACTTGCCACGCCCCCTACTGGAACCATCATCCTGCCCGCCCTCTTTGTAGAGTCCTTGTTTCCGTTTTGTTTTTGGGTTTTTTGGGCATAACAAAGCCAGTGAAACACCTACTAGAAACCAATATTACAGAGAAAGAAAAGTATTTCTACCCTAAAAATGTTTACGTTCTGAAGAAAATAAAATTTAAAATTAGTTTCGAAAACTATGTTGAAAAATACTTTTAATTTCCTACTACAACATTTATACTTACTTTAAAAAAATATAGCAAACTCTCTAATATTTATTTAAATCACTTCAAAAGAATACAATTATTTCAATACTAAAGATATTCTAAGCTCCATTCCCATAAAGCTATTCTCTTTCTACTTTAACCATTTTTATTTCCCGTGTATTCTACCGCCCCCTCTAACCGCAGTGGGCGTGGCTCTGCCCAAAAGAAAACTCAAAAGACTACGCAAACATTCAATGACAAATTATGCGCCTCGTGGCTGAGTGATGGGCGTGGTTGGTCGGTGGTTCTGTTCACCTGACCAGCACACACCGCTGCTATGCCACCTACTAACTTAGCTTAACTAACACGGGGGAATCACCCCTCGATTTCCCCCACCCCAAAAAAAAAGAAAATGTACCGTCCGCCCACCTGGTTGAGAGCGTGTCCGGGATGGGCGTTTTGTGAGGAAAATTTGACATTTTGTAATGCCAAAGAAATTATCAGGCGTCAACAGGAAGAAAATTGTAACACAAAATTGTGTAGAAAATTGTGGTAAATATAGGTATACTTATATATACATTTTCTTGTTCAGCGAAATGGAAATTGTAGGTTAGCCTAATGATAAACGACATTAGTAAAGGCGGAGGGAAAATTTACAGAGTGAGAGAGAGGGTAGGGAAAATGCCGATGAAAATGATTAAATAATGTGTGGAAAGTGTAGAAAATTGATCATGAAAGGGAAGTAAATATGATCTTTGGAGAGTAGTTTGTATGCAGTTTGAACTTGAAATTGCTTTAAATATATTCATGCTTATTCATTCCGTTTTATTTTTATGCAAGTTAAGTATATAATAACCGAAATGATCATTGAACCGTCTGCAATTTTGAGTCACTTCTCAGACAATTGTCTCCAGCCGAAATGTAAATAAATAAAAATAAATTACACAAAGAACACAGAGAGGAACGCAGAATGCAAAATGCGGAATTGCTTGACTTTTGCAGCCGCAAGTAAGATCCCACACCCACTGCAGCAGGGACGAGTTGTATACACATGTGTGTCTTGTGCTAAATTTAAATTCTTTTTCTTCTTTTATTTGTTGTGTTGTATTTTTCACCCTGGCCATATAACGCTTTCAATGGAAAAATATCTTTTGTAGCGCCAAATGGCGCCGTGGCACAAAAAGTTCCATTTTCGCCTGGTATTTTCCCTATACTTTTCTTTTTTTGTGTGTTGCCTGTTCTGGTTCCGTATTGCCGTATTTTCTGTGAGCCATTTGCCATTCGCCATTCGTTTGCTTGGCTCTTCAAATATTCATTGAGTTTGACTAAAAGGCCCCACTGCAACCCACTGCCATTTCATTAGCTTCTGGGAGACGGAGCCACAACATATGGAGCAGGGCGAGATCCAGGGCTCCTCTTCACATTTAAATGCGCACATAATTTCTAATTTGTGCGTCTAATTTATGGGCCTTGGAGTGGCAGCCATATACCGAGTGAGAGAAAGACCCCGAAAAACTTAGCACAACAAACTTGCCAATTTAACGGGCGCCCAACCAGAAAACAGAAAAAAAAAACCGAAAGGAAAACACAGGCATACGAGAAGTGAAAATAAAAGAAAAGCGAGTAGAGTAGAGTAGAGTAGAGTACCGAAAAACTGAACTCAAGTGAAAGCGGGCGGCAAAAAGTTTTCCTCATTTCGTTTCGCAAGAAATAAGAAATAAATAAAGCCATTTCTTCTAATATACAAAAAGCCTCGAACTTTGAGAGGAGAAAATGAGAAAATTACTTTTTTATAAGGCAAGAGGGTGAGAGAGAAAAGTGCCAAGGAAAAACCCAACCACCCACCCACCTCATCCTGGCCACACCTTGATGTATCCGGGGGAGGGTGCGAGTCCTGCAAGTACATTGCCAAACATTGCCTAATTTGGAATTGCCTATGAAATGTGCATTAGAATAACTAGAATCTACTACCCAAGTGTCATCATCATCCCCCTCCTGAAAAGAAGAAAGGAAAGCGAGGGGGAAAACCCCGAAAGAAAAGCGACCCCCAAAAAAGGTGTGTAATAAAAATAAATGTCTGTCGTTTGTTTATATCAGCCCAGGCGACAATTTCCAGCTAGCGAAAGTTGCTTATACATTTTCTATATTTTTTTTTTCTCTTCTTACCGAGTCTGCGAAAGAAAACCCTTTGCAAACACCTGGTGAGGGTCTTGGTTCACTAAAAGAAAAGCAATGGAAAAACACGCACATTGATTGCTCAAAATCGAACTACATTTTACGACATAAACATAAATTTTATGACAAGAGTCTGAGGAGAGGAAAAGGAAAAGGAAATCAATTTTATGCGCTCTGGCCAAAAGTAAAAACAACAAATACCGGGAGGCCCCCCATCAAAGCCATGGGTAGCTGAGATCTATAAAATCTATGTGAGAACTATTAAAAAGTCGTAAAAAATGGGAACTATGAAATGGTGTAGAGTTGGGGGATCCATCCCGTCAGTCTTTCGAAGTCTTTCAAAGTCTTTCGGTTTTTGCGGGCGAGTTTTTATGGACGGCCTTTGGCTGTCGTAAAGTCGCCAAAGGGAAAAGATTTATTTCTGGCTTATCGCCTGGGAAATGGCGTAAAAACAATCGAGCCGAGGCGGCATTAATAATGCCATTACAAGTGTAATGTAATAATTGTCCTTGGACATCACAGACCCTGCAATTAGGTCGAGTTTCGAGTTGCATTTACGGCTATTTGTGTTAGTTGTGTTTCTTTTTTTGGGCCCTAATGTAAACGCATTTAAACGCAATTACTTTTCACCCGATGTGTGTGTGTGTGTTTGTCTTCTGGCCAACACGTACCACAGTCATTTCTGTGTCTCTTTCCTGATGATGATGATTGCCGGCGTCGCTTCGAGTGTCGTCATAAAGATCTTTTATCAAAACGTTAATGGATTGACTCATACATGACTCTCTATAGGCGTCTATACACGGAGAAAAAATACTTAAATGGGGTCAAATGGAAAATAGTACAAGTTTTATTGATTTTGTAGAGTTAGGATATAACTTTAGCACTTTTTTTAGTGGGTTTAGGTTGTAAAACAAGGAAGTTATAAGGTTATAATGTATCTATCTTGCTCATTTGATGATTTAATTATAATCTCTATTATCCAAAGTTTGTTATATATTTTCTATATTATATATAGTATATATTTCCCTCTTAAAAATCCATTTTTTCTGCTAGTGTACCTCTCCTATGCACTTCTGTGTGCATTTGGTCTTACACACGTGTCGTTGGCCGAGTTTTTGGTACAATTGCAACGGCCTTTTGGGGTTCTTCTCTTCGTTTTGTGTAATATGTAATGGGAAGTTAATGAAATGCCTGGCCACTAGTCCACACCCCACACTCTGCTTATCTGCACCGAAAACTGTTATTAATTATAGGCGCGCACCCTAATTTGTTGCTAGTCCGGGTATAATTTAGAGTCCCCAAAGTCATCAGAATGTGCTGAAAGCCTATATTAATTGCATTTTAATGAAACAAAGAGAGATAGAGAGAGGCAGAAACTTTTCCCCAAGAACCCTTTTTCCAAGATATCTAGATTCTATAATAAGATCCTAACGATATGATATGACAAGAGCCTAGAGCCTAGAGCCTATAGGCTAGAGCTGTTAATGATATGGTAAATGCCACACCGGACTCCTTGGAGAGTTCCATGTTTTATTAAAAAGATTAACCGGCTTTCAAACTGACACTATGTCTATCCCCCGGTTGGCTTTTATTGGTTGAACCACAAAATGAAATTAAATATTCGCAGGCGGAGTGACAAAAAAAAAATGGCATTAAAAAAATTCACAAAAATAATACGTAGGCTCTGCGGTTGGCGCATTTGTTGTTTTCATTGCATTATCAGGCGCCATGACAAGAAGAAAAAAACATATATATACAACAAATAAATAAATAAAACATGCATGTGGAGAGGCTTATATAGCACATCTGTCTCTGTGTGCGAGTGTGCGAGTGTAGGTGCATTGTTACTGATAAAAAATTCATTAATTCATATACAAAATGCAATTAAGCGCAGTGGCTGCCACAATAAAAGCACGAAATCAGTGATGACCAACTAAAAAAAATGTAGAGTAAAAACTATGGGAAGTAGAGCCATGAAATACCCTAACAAAATTTATAGAAGTACATAATTTTGTAATATAAATTTATAAACCCTTTTTAGACTCTCTTTTTCAATACCTAATTTCCTACAAATTTTTTTTATGAAATTGTTATTTAACAAATATAATATCCCCTTGAAAAGTAATACTCTTTATTCTAGAGTATTTAAAAAACCGTAAAGTTCTTCATAAATAAAATACTAGTGGGTGGTGGGGTTGGGATTCGCGGTGTTGGATAACAGCAAACGCAGCAGTTAAATTAACAAATTGCATGCATATTTTAATAAAATAAATATTTTAATAAGATTAAACTATAATGCAGCCAAATGTCACAGCACAATTTCCCCAGCGGATAACAGAAAAAGAAATTTGAATACAACAAAAAACTATATACATATATAAGAGAGAAGAAATGATTGCTCTGTTGTGAATATTATATATTTTTTTATTATTGTTATTTGGTATGTGCTATGGTTGTTTAATTTATGCGGTTTTCAATTACCCTTTTGATATGAATTAATGACCGCATACAATGCATAATCCTCGGGCAGCATATCTGCGTTGCTCACATAATTTAATTAAACATTTTGTGGCAGGTGAGTGGGTGGGTTTTGGGTGGTACTATCATGTTGCACTTGTCGCTATGCCACCCATTACCCGTACCATATGCCTTTCTTTTTTTCCCCAGCCAATGCACAGTTAGAAATGTATACTATTTTATAAGACTTATTAAGAAGAGCTAGGATTTATATTGTGAAACTGATTTATGAAAGATTCTAAGGCCTAAATTGGATTTTATAGTGTTTTAAAATTGATTAGGAACTGGAATATTTTAGGTTATTCTTATTCCAGTCAAAAGCAAGTAACGATGTGAAGGGATCATTTCCGACCCTATAAATCATATATATTCTTGATCAGCATCAACAGCCGAATCGTTCTAGCCATCTTATGAAGAAAACAACATTTTAAAAAAATTGTTCCAAAATTTTTATATAATTAAAATTGTGAAAATTGGACAAAAAAAATGATTTCTTTTAACTCTTAAATTATGTACGCAGATTTATAGCCCATATAAAAACTAACATAGAAAAGCTTTCAGAATTAAAATTAATTATTTTTTGGCTTAATTATGAGTTTTTTAAACTTTGATTTCTCGAAAATTTAGTATCATATATAAGTATCGATAAATATCGATTCAAGAATGCGAATATTTTAAGCTTACTTATAATAAATTTCCATTTTGATCTTATCAGTTTCTTGCTTTAGTATTGTTTAAATATCTCTACTTCAATAAAGTATAAGAAATAAGTTTCAATACTTTTAATTCAATTCAAATGAAAGCAACTTCTCTCTCTCTATATATATATAAGATATATCATGATTTCCCCCCTGTGCGACTTTGTTGCATGCACTCAAATGTTAAATGTTTGCTGCTGCATTCCGGCAACTACAAAACTGAAGCAACTGCCAAAGCCACCAACAACAGCAAACAAACTTGGCCGAGAGCAACAACATTCTTTTGTTGCTCGCTGGGGCAGCAAAATTTCATGCCTGTGTAAACTATTTGTCGACAATTTTGTCTGCTACAAAAGTCTGCATGCCACAAGACCAGGCCGTACTCCAACTAGACTCCAATAGAGCGCTCCCCTCCAAAGACCAGACTTCGGGAATCGAGAGGAAAATCGTTGGAAAAACAACAGAAGAAGGCTAAAAAAAAAGCGTTGAAGCGCGCGCCTCTGGCACGAAACACGCTCAGCCTTTTGGCCCGGCCAATTGCCGCTCTAATGACTCCGCTCTTGGCCAAAAACTCCACTGCCAATCAAGTGCAGGAGGAGAGACAGCCGAGGAGCATGCAAAGTACATAAACAATGATGGAAATCAATGGATGCACTTGGGAAAATAGTAAAGGGAATTATAAAGAGGTTTTAAATATTCAATTTCCAACAAAAATGATGTTTTGAACAATTATTTTAGGGCTAAATATATGTTTTTAAAGGAAACATATTATGGGATATTTATATTATTTAAAGGAATTAAGTTTGGAACTTAAAAAAACCATTTCTTAAAGTTTGCTAAATGACAAAGCTCTTTTGAAAGATATTTCATGAAATATCTTTTATAACTGAACCGTGTTCTTTTATATATATTTATTTATTGATCTTTAAACTCCCAAAAATATTTTCCCTCAATGTAATACTATCAGTTGTAGAGGCAAGGATTCGTTCGGAGGTTACCCTCCTTATCGGCAATGAAAAGTTTTGGTGCGTTTAAAGTAAGTTTACGTGTAGCACGGCAAAGTGCATTGATAAGCTGTGCGCCCCTGTGTTTCCCTCTTAACCCTCTCCGTGCGCCCCTGGACTTTCTTTGCCTTTTGCTGATTAGTCGATCAATGTTCGGTCTGAACGGAATCAAGCTTTTAAATATGCAAAAAAAAGGAGAGGTGAAAGAAGTGAAAAACAAGCTGAAAAACAAAACCCAAAAAGAAAAAAAATTGTATATGCGGCGGCATTAAGAGCTCTTAAGAGCACAGCACAGTTCGAACCAGTTTTCAGACCCTCTCCTTTCGGCCGAAACTCCATTATGGCTCATTATCGCCCCAAGCAACACAACATCTTACATTATGCTGATGAGTTTTTTGGCCATTCTAATAGGAAAAAGGCCTCGGCTAATTTATAAATATATATATATCTAGAGAGGAGACTGTGGGGAGGGAAAAAAGAAACCTAAACAGAAAAAAAAGGGGAAAAAGGTACGACCGCCTCCTTTGGTGGTTTTGTTCATTAAACGACCGCCACGCCCACCAATGGCTGTTCATTAATTGTTGACAATGATTACCTGCAAGACGAAACGAAACGAAACGAATCGAAATGAAACTAAGACAAAAAACCCAGTCTGCCAGTCTCGAGGCGAATGCAATTTCAATTTCCAACGACAGGTGATAAATAAATCGAAACGCAACGAATTGAAAGCAGCAGCAGCAACAGCAACATCAGCAGCAGCAACATCAGAAGCAGCAACTCGGTGGCATCAGCAATCGATTCGCTGCGTTGCGAATGAAATTGCGCCATATTTGGGCGTTATTTGTGGCCCCGTCTTTTCAAGGTGGGACCTAAGGAGAGGATGTCCGTCCGCAGAGACACTAAACTCACTCGAAAAACGGAGACCTACGTAGTATGGGGACCTCAAAAACCCGGTAACTCAAAGTCCAAGTCGCCCAGTCTGAGGCGTTGGCAATGAGCGTCGAAGGCATTTAATTGCCACCGCGGCATTTTGACGTCTACGCATCAGGGAGAAGTGAAGATGGGTATGCACTGGGAGAAATATCGATAGGTAATCGATAATATATTATCAGAAAAAGAGTTCATGAGAAAGGGATATGATAAAGAGATTTAATTTAGCTACATTTAATTTCAGCTAAGTTACATTTATAAAATCCCTGAAGTATATACGTTTAAATATTAGTTAACAAAATAATCGATACAGAAAAATAATATCACTAAGTATTTTGTATTATGTTACTCTTTGCTTAAATTTGTTTAAATGAAATTCAAGTGTAAAAGAAATTAAGCTTTGTTTAAAGAATTTACTTTAGTTATTGTACAAAGAATTGAAGAAAGTATGACAAATCGATATATATCGATAAATAAATTGTTTTCCCAATATGCTAATTAATATGCCTGATAAAATAAGGTATAACATGCATGAATGTCTGATTCAAGTTACACATAAAATGGTACTTGTATACATTTCTCTCAACTTGAAATCAACTTAAAAGTAATTCCCATTTTCCGCCAGTGCATTGCCAAAGAAAGAGTCAGAAATAAGGGCCAAAAGACAGGACATCTCCGAGACAAGGACAGGCTCTCGAAGAGGTGTTTTGTCGCCAGTTCCTCCAATGCTCTACCTCTACCTCCAATTGAGTGCGAATTGGCATTTCATTTGGCGCATTTGGCATTTTCGGGGCGCGTTGATCATTTAGCCGTGTTTAGTGTCTGTTGCTGTTGCGCTTTTTAATTTCGTTTTGTGATCAACAAAATAAAAATAAAATAAGACAGCGAGATAGTGGTGGCACAACAACAAAATGATTTAAGATGTTCGACTGTCACTGGTGACAACATTGACAGTAAAATTATTTCTACGCGCTGCAGAAGGTTAATTATCGTTGATTTATTTACAACAAAAGTAAAATAAAAACTCCCGCTGTGTTGTAAAAATCAAATTAAAATTACACCTAGTGTGTGTGACTTTACAATATATGGAAGTAGTATAATATTCTTTTAGGGATTAACTTGTTGGCTTAACAAAATATTCGAGCTGACTCTGCAAATGCTTATGGCCTTAAAAATATCCATAAAATGTCACAAGGAAATCACTTGCAAAAAAATAAAGCTTATCCACACACATATACAAAATTAATAATTTATTGAAATAAAATGCGTGCAAATAAAATGCGGCACAAAAAAAGATAAAACACGGCGAAATTGAGAGGAAAAAAATAAATATATACCATGACAGCCATAAATAATTAACAATACAAAACCGAGAGATGAAGAGCAACAGCAGCAACAACAGAAGAGGATTCTGCGTTAATTTGCATTTTTGTTTTATGATAACAAAAGCAAAAAAAAAATAAATAAAAGCGAAAAAGTTCAACAAACATGGCAAACCGCAGGCAGGCACAAAAATTAAAAACACGAACACAATGTAAAAATATTAAATTAACATTAACAGGGAAATGAAACGCGTGGTTAGCGAGGGCGCTTGTCAAAGTGAATTTAAAATAATTATTGTACATTATGCGCCGCAATGCGTATTAAATTAAATGCTGCACAATAATAAAATTAATCAAGCACCAAAACAAAAAACAATACAAAAAAAGCAGGCAGGAAAACCAAAAATTGCAGAAAGGTGGCGTAGAAACAAAAGCTGAACAAAAGCGCACAAAAACTATAACGTTCCAATAAAATGCATGTAATTAAGCGTTTTTAATGCTTCATTTATGGCGAAAAAGTGAGGGAAATGGGGGGAACATTTTATCCATGAGGTGAAATCTGTATCTGGATTTTAAATACCTCACAGATTTCATACCGTGATAATGTAAATATAGTGTATTTTTCATGATCTTTGCTGTATATTTAAAAGGGCACAACATGATTTTAGGATTTATTTTGAAGCTTAAATCTATAGCTTAAGATTACTGCTAATATTTATATAAGCACCAATCTACCTTCTATTTACTTATCTAGGGTATTTGCAAAAAAATAATTAAACATTAAAAAATCTACATATAAAGCAGGCTAGATAAAAATCATTTTGTATTTAATCCTAAATAATTATTTATTGCTAATTAGTTTAATGGCTGCGGTCATTTCCTTTCATTTATAATTGAAATTAATTTAATATAATTTTCTCTCTTTTTCTATTTGCAGATGGTAAGTTCTTATCATCACTCAATCCTTCAGAACTAACATATGATGGTAAGTCACATTCCACATTAAGTCATTTAACACATCTTTATAAAGTAGATTGTTAGTATTAAGTGGGGATTTTATATATTTGTAGATAGATTTCTGAATCATATTTCATTTTTCTTAACACTCCCCTTGATATAATTTTATATTTAGCACAATATTTATACCTCAGTGTCCAAAACACGTGCTACCCTTCAGTTCGCACATCAATCAAAGCTTCGGGCATCGATATGGATCGGATCGCCTTGGTCTTTTGGTCTGTCTTGGCGTTCTTTTGATGTCTGTCACTAATCCTGTTCGGAAGATCACGTTCCAGCCCGTTCCACGCCCAGTTTGGTCGCGGCCAGTGGCTTCCTGTTTCTGCCATCTACTCAAAATGAGAAATTTCTTTTTAATTTAGACTTAAACACAGACTGGGGGACGAGACAAGGCCCGCACGCCGGACAGCTGATAAAAAATCATTATAAAGTTAAATTTTAATTAAAAACTACAATCGATTAAAGGCCAAGGG
The DNA here is from genome assembly GCF_035046125.1 of Drosophila serrata. Lineage (NCBI taxonomy): Eukaryota > Metazoa > Arthropoda > Insecta > Diptera > Drosophilidae > Drosophila > Drosophila serrata. The sequence continues at coordinate 2,482,227 of NW_028257274.1, read as the reverse complement.
GATACGGATACTGTCTGCGGCTCATAAATTGGGGATCGGCGGTCTCTCTTGGACCTTTGCAGCTTTCAACGTGCATGCCTGCCACGCCCCACATCCTACTATATACGATGATGATGAACTTGTGCCAATTTTTGAAGCTATAGCGAAAAATCAGTGGCAGTTTCTTGATGTCGATGATGTTCAGATAGTATAGTATAGTGTATACCGGCATTATATAAGCGCATTTCGCTTTCATTAATGAACATGAGGCACAAACAACAACAGAAGAAAGAAAAAAAAAGCGAATGGTCGAGCGCCCGGCACGTGAATTGAAATTTGATTTATGATCGGCGACCGACCGGCTCTCTCCATGTGAGGTTTTTCCTTCGTTCTGTATTTATTCTTTTTTCACTTTTTGCATTTTATTATTATTTTTTTGTTGTTTAAACTTGACTTGGACTAAGCAGCCTCCTTTGGGTCGTAAAATCCATGTCTCAGGATGCAGTTTTTCCCTCCCTTCTTTATGATGCGTTAAATTGAGGAATGGCGTGCCAGAGCATTTAAATCGTTAAAAGGCAAGTGTAATGCCGCACAAATATATAACTCATATTCGATTGTTTTTCCCTGCACTGAGGGAAAATTTGGATAAAAACGGTCAAGGAAAGTCCCAAACTTAAACTGAAATCTGTTGATGAACATTTTGATATTATTTTTTCACAAAAAGAATGAAATTAGAAGCTTTAAAGTATTTATCTCTAAGGTAGAATCTTTAGAAAAATTCTTTAAAAATTCTCTTTGCTTGTAATATTTTTCCCATATTTTTAACTACCAAAAAATGTACTCCCCCTTGACCCTTTTTTTTTAGGTCTCACCTTGTCTTAGCCCTTGTGCAAAAATTCAAGTTCGAGAGACCTACTAACCCACAAAAAAGGCGCTTTTATTTTAGGCTCGCCAATAAAAAGGAGAGCAGCCAAACAATATGCCAAAAAGTGTAATTTGTATTATTTCCCTTTTTGGCGGGAGGGCAGACAGTCACGGCCAAGAGCATAAGGCCAGACTGGTGGGGGGGAGAGGACAGGTCCCGTAGCAGAGCGCTGACTGGAGAGCATTTAAGCACAACTTTAAATAATCGTCTGTCAGAACTGTCAAACAAGCCGGCGAGCGCTAGAATTAATGGCACACACACACCAGACACACACACACCCAGCGACAGAGACGGCAAGAGTGGGTGGAACACAGACAGAGACAGAGACAGGGACAGAGACACAGCTGCAATTTGTTTAACCCTGCGCAGGCGCACAGCGTCCATTGAACCTGCAGTTCGAAGTTTTGCAGTTTTGCCATTTTTTTTTTTTGTATTTTGTGTGTGTTTGTGTATGTGGAGCACAACTTGAATTATTGTTTTTACATTCATTTATATATATATATTTTCCCTGCTTTTTTTTATACACATATATCTGTGAGTGTTTGTTTTTTTCGCTTTTAGCGCAGTCGCAGCGAGTTAAAAACAATGCCATTGCCATGGCGGTGCTTTATCACCTCCTCCCCACCACTCTGGCCATCTCTTTCTTTCGTGCTGCGGACCCTCTCTTTCAGCAAGTGTATGTGTGTCTGTGTTTGTGTGTAAAATTAATGTTTTTGTGCCGCAGCGGGCGAACTTTCAACTGTTGCTGCTGCTACTGCTGCTGCCTGCCTCAAGATGAAAAATTATTGCTTTTAATTTATTGCATAAACAAAGGCTACGCCAGCGGAATAAAAATGTGTCTGTGTGTGTGTGTCGGTGTATGTGTGTAACGGTTCTCAAGGTCACTGTGCGAAAGAGACAGCAACTGGGGGCTTTCCCCGGCTTCGCTGCCAACTGTCAAAAATGATTTAGTAGTTCAAAGCCGCGTTTTGCGTTTTACGTCTGGCTGCAAAAGTGCGAAAAATATGGAGAGGGCAGCGGGAACGTCCGACAGGCAGCTGTCAAATGCAAATATAGCAGCAAAATATCGCACAGCAAGGCAGCAAGTAACAATAGCCATCACACATGGAGAAAATAAATATAGAAAATTAGATTGGAAATCATATTAATTAGAGAAAAACCAAAGAGTGTGACCAACTAAGGAAGTGTTTACTTTAGAGTGGCCAGGCGTGGAAAGGATGTATAAGCAAGATTGCAGTGTGGCCAGAGGAAAAATGTTATGTCAGGAACTTATTAAAAGAAAAGTTATATAACTAAAATTTACTAAAGATGATTAATTACTTATTATTTCTAAAGCAATAAACTTATTATCTTTGATCAATAGAAACACTTTAAAATATTTTAAAGCGTAAACATCTCTCTCATCATCAATTATATTTCTCTCAGTGCACTTTTTGACACATTACAGGCGACAACAAAATTTTGACAGTTAGCAAAGGTCACACCGAAAGTAAAAGTTGACAGGCCTCGAGGTGTGTGTGTGTGTCTCGTTGGTCAACCGAAAAAAGGGGGGAAGGTATTTTCGTTCACATTTTGATAGATTGACATCATTCCGGCCTTTCATTCACTTGTCAAGCGCACAGTTAGCGAATTTCTGCGGCTGAAACATTAGTTTTTTATAGTTCATTGAGCCACCAAATAAAAAAATAAAACAAGCATGAGAGGGAAGCATCAGAATCATTGACAGCCAGCCACAATAAACTGACAAATCAAAATCAAAAACAAACCAAATTAGCTAGTCATAAAAGCGTCTGGAATGGCAACTGTTGATAGATCATTTGAAATAAAATACACAACACAGTCGGACGGACCATGATTTATGATGTTTGATAAATGAGAATTTAATAAATTTTTCAGCTTATTTTGGGATTTTCAGTTTTTAGTGTGTGTCCCGCAGACTGCTGGAAATGGCAATTAAATAAGTGTGTGTGTTTAGTGGCGCTCGTTCCAATAGATTAACGGGGTCTTAATGTTGTTTGATGGTTTTCTTGGTTTTATTTGCCATTTGGCTTTGCTATCAATTAGCCAAAGAGAATACTTTAATTTAAAATAAGTCTTAGATATATGGCCAAGGGGGAAAGAAGTTAATAAATTGGATTAAACTGGAGACATGCAGGATATTGTGTAGTATTAGTTCTTAAAGAAAAGCAATCTAAATGATTTATTTTGCTTACAGTTTTAGAGTTTCGAGTAAAGAACCCAGTTTATTAGTTTTCAAATCAAATAAACATTCTTTCCAATCTCTAAACTATTGTTCAAGTGTACTCAAATTGTTTCAAGCCATTACTTTCCCCCAAAAATTGAATACCCCAAACCGTTTAAGTCACTTTCTTTGATGCCCTGCTCTCTTCTGGGCTCATCATAATTCCTTGGCAGCCACCGAAAGTTCTTTAGCCAGCACACTCACACACAAAACACACATAAATCCCGAGGTCCCTGCCAGAGTTTGTTGTCCTCGTGAATTATGCATGCAACAAATTGTATAAAAATTTCTGCAACTTTACGTTGTTACGTGCAGAAATTTGGAAATCAAGCGAAACGAACCCCAGAAATTTGAGGCGTACTTGCTAATACGGGGAGAGAGTAAGGGGGCAAAGGCCCAGAAGGACCAGCAGGACTCTGGTCCCTGGTCGCTGGTTTTCCCTGACTTCCTGGCTTAGCCCCAGTCAACCCCCAAAGGATATGCCGGAATAAATATATACAATTTTATTTTTTTGGTTGCGTCTCTTCTCGGCGTTTACAAAGTGATTACTTCTGTTTAAAAATTGATGCCCCCGATGTTGGACACGTTTTCAATTTCCAGCAAAATGGCGCGTGCTGGTCCCAGAAAAACTTACAGGTGCCGCCAGAACCATTTCCCCATCAACAAAGTGAAGTGGAAACTCAAACTCAACTCAATTCGAAGTCAGAAATTGTCAGAAAGAAATTCCTTAAATGACTTTGTCAAGTCGTTAAAAGCAAACACTGTTTGGTGTCGCTGTTTGCTTGTTTTTGTTTTTTTTTTTGTCTCGTTTGGCTTTAATCACCGATTGCTGTCATGTCCGAGCTGAATGGCAATTAAATGGTCTACGAATCGTTAAATCATTCATGATTAACTCACTTCAGCTCCCTGTCCTTGAAGATTTAGTGCCGTTGAGAATCGTTAAAGATATCTGCCTCACATTTTGGATCGGATCGGTATCGGTGTATCGGTAACTTTTGGGGCAAACTGACAAAGCAGACGAACTGCTGTCGCATAATCGATAAACTTTGATTGGCACTCATAAAACCCATTAACCGGTTCTGATTTTTTTTTCTTTAAGCAAATTATTTATAGTTTGGTTATAATTGTTGGGCACTGCGAAAAAGTTTGTTTAGTAATGTAAATAAGTCTAAAACAGTTACTAAAGAATAAGGTTAATCTGTAGCTTTTGGTGATAATTGTAAATTTATAAATTTCAAATCTTATTTATTTGTCAGAAAGTAAATACTTCCAGCTTGTACATTTTCAAATTGTTTAATATAGATAGATTTCCTATGCATTTTGTACAGTTTCTCAATTAATCGATAAATATTTATCGCTTTGGAAAATAAATCGAAGGAGGCACATCTCTAAACATGAAAGATTGCAATCTTTATGTAATAAAGACTTTTTACACTTTAATTAGGGAATATATATTAAAATTTTTAAACAACTAATCATTTTTTCACCGTGCATTAAAGGTAACTTGGCACAAAAGTCTGTTAGCTTGGCTAGGCCCAAATGGCTTTTTAATTTGGTCAACGAAAACGGGTTGGTTGTTGTTTGCTTTTTTCCCTCTACTGACTCGCTTCATTTTTCTGTTTTTTTGTCCATTGTGTCTGCGGGTTTGACATTTAATGGCCTTTTGCCTTTGGGGGGGAATGTGTGGAATGTTTCATTTGCATATGCAGCCTGCGCCCTGAAATATGCAACGGTTTTTATGTGTATGCGCGCATAGCTGGAAGGTGTGCGACTGTGTAGAGTTAAGAAATTCCTATTAATTCATTATTTCATTTATTCCCAACACCACCACTACCACCATCACCATGGGCATGATGTTGGGCGAAAAGTTTGATTAAACTTCCCGCCAATGGTAGCCTGTATATAAAAGCCAGAGTATGTATGTGTCTGACCCAAAGTTTCATATAAGTAACATATATAGATAGCTGGCACCACCACAGGAATAATCGAAGGGAGAAGTTGCCGAGTAGCAGAAGGATATCCATTTGCCAAAATAGCAAAACTTGCATAAAAACTTTTGCGCAACAACTTGGACTTTTTCATCAAACAAAAGCAAAAGCAAAAAGGGAAAAATAGTGGAAAATGAAACAAAGTTTTAATGCAAGCACCCAAAAAAAAAGAAAAGCAAAAACAAGAACAACAAACAGGATAACTGGTGGAGATAGACAAACTTGCAGCACGCCTCCTTCGTCCTTGTTGCCGCCCATTTGCACAGCTGTCAGTCAGTGGAAAATATTTCCCAGAGTACGAGGAACGAGAAACAGAAAGAGATAGGGCGATGGGTGGGAGGGAGGTAGAGAGAGTGAGAGCCAACATGGCGAACAAAAGTTTTGCTCGCTGCGGCAAAAAGCGGAAATGCATTCAAAATCTAATATGGCAGCCATGGTCATGAGCAGCAGCAGCAGCTCCAGCTCCAGACCCCAGACTTCCCCCTCTTTCTCTCTGCTTTCTCTGGCATTGCAAAAGTAGCAGCTAAACAAAAAGACTAAAGAGTGCCAAAGAAGAAAATGCAATTTTCTGAAAAACCCATTAAATGTTTGCCATCAAAAAATAAAAAAAAAAAGAAAGGAAAATATATATATATAAAAAAAAATAAAGGATGAAAGCAAGAAAGTGGCCAAAGAGTGAGAGGGAAGTAGAAATGGGAGATGGAGCAGAACCAACTGGAAATAAAGCAAACTACGGAACACCAGAAGATGGCGGCATTTGCCAGTGATAGACTGTGTGACTATGTGCATATAGCAACTAGCTTTATATATATATACATATATTCAGGTTTATATCTAAAAAACTACAGTCGAAAAACCCAAGGCAGTGGAACTTCTTGCAGCTAGAACTTTCCCTATTCAAATCCGTTTGTCAATAACTAAATTAGAAAAAAGAGTTGAATGAGTAAAGTTTTTAAAAAAGAAAACTATTGATATACTTTGGCAATACATAAGATTATTTAAAGAATGAAAATATAAAGAAACCTAGGCTTTAGATACTAAGAACCCTTTGATAGCTTACTTAAAATGATATATATCATAGCCTACTTTTGGGTGTCTTTGAAAAATTTCTTTATATATTCAAAACAGGAAAGAAAAGTTCTTCTTAATTTAAAACTAATACATTCCCTACTTAAACTTCTCATAAAAACATCTTCTTTCAAGCTAAAATGCCTTAAATAAATGTTTTCCATTTAAAGAGTTTCAACTGTAATCTCCCCCATTTCCCCAAAATGACTTGCAATTTATGTATATTTTTTACTTCATCTCATATAAAGCCATTAGCAGCACTTTAAATTTGCCTCAAAATGTGCTGAAGAAAAACTTTAAGCTGGCCTCGCACAACAGCCTGAGAGTTCGAAGGCTCACATGTCAGAGGCACCAAAGGCAGCACAATGTGCTGATAGAGCCATTTACGCCGTCAGCACATAATGATGGAGGGAAAGTTTCAAGGGGGCGGGGGCGAAAGGGGGAAAAGCGATGGAAACTCGAAACGAGAAGGAGCAGCTGCAGCGGCTGCGCTTTTCTGACGGATTTCCCTGGCACATAGCAAACATGGCATAGCAGCACCAGCAGCAGGAGTAGGAGCTGGAGCTGGAGCTCCGTTGCCTTGGGCTTAGACAGACGAATACGTCCATAGATGCAGACGTGGCCAGGAGCCAAGAATATCGGCTAGCAGCAGCAGCAGCAGCAGCAGCTGCCAGGACCTCCAGATGGGTGTATGAGTGTGTGTTTGTATGCTCGGGCAAGGATATATGCCTGACGATGAAATTTAATGGGGTGCTTTGATGCGATTGGTTTTCATATAACGCAGGCGCTTAAAATCATCGAATCATTCAAAAGAAAACTGAGCTGACTGCTCCAGCTCTCGCACACACACACACCGTGTACTGGGGGGAAAAGCTTTTCCAGTCGCAGAAACGCAGCTCTTCTGTGTATAAGAATTTTTTCTGCTGACTGGAAATAAAAGAAATGTAGAAAAATAGGAAAAAAGGCAAAACACAGAAGGAAAAAAAAACGCAAGGCGAAAAAAAATATATATATGAGAGCATTTTCCTTGGCCAAGCTCGGGTTTTATATAAAGAACGAAATGACGACGACAGCTTGAGAGGAAAAATAGGGAGTGGAGTGTGCAAGTGTGTGTGTGTGTGTGTGTGTGTGTGTGTTAGTAGAGGGAAAGCAGCAGGGAAAAGCAGTCGGAGTTGGTCGGAGTTTTCGCCAATACGCACACAGACAGCTGCCGCACACACACTCACACAAATACATGCTAGCTTTTGGGATGAAAAAAGCTTTTCTTCATTCTATATGGCTTGCTTTAGTTTTCCTTTTTTTTATTTATTTATTTATCCTCGTATTTTTCTCTAGCTCTCGTTCTCCTTTGTCACAGCTATAATTTATATATAGGAGAGGGGATATATAGAGTCTAGAAGTTGCTATTTTACATATGAATTGGTTTTATGGCCACTCGAAAGTGATAATCAAATTTAATTTGCTCAGACCTTAAAGCCGATTTCTCTGTGTGGGCTTTAATAAAGCCCATAAATCCTAAAGGTATTCAACAAGTTCTCGGTGCATAAAACAATGCCTGAAACTGTCACAGCATGAGAGATACATTAACACTTTAAGCCAGCGAAAACAGCCCAAGGGAAAAGTGGTTTTTGGGGAAAATGCAAAACTCCCGAAAACTCGCGGCAACCCCATGACAAATCGCTCCTTTTTCGGGCTGTCTGTGGGCGAAAGAGTGTGCCTGTGTGTGTGTATGTGTGTGTGGAAAACGCAGTCAAGCAGTAAAAACAACAAGGATACACTGGGAAAATAGTTGGAAATCAGAGAACAGTATTTTGAATTAAGAAAATGTAAGCAAACAATATTTAAAACTATTTTAATGAGTCTCTGACAAGCAAGTTTGGTCACTCTATAAATAGTTATCCTTTGGTCACTTTTTTATTAGCTTGGTCACACCACAAAGTGAGTTTATTTAGCCTTGGCTGCATTATGTAGCAAATATTTCTTTAAACAGCTTAATTTTTACCACAAAACATAAACAAGTCACTCTTAAATCAGGAATTACTCAGATCCTTCTGTTTTTCCTGTGCACACACACAAGCTCAAGCACTCACACACACACACGCACACTTATCGATTATTGTATAGCATACTTACGGCCGTCATTTGGCTTTATTTATTTTTGGTAGTTTGGTAACCAAGCAGACAACCAAAAAAGAAAAGAATAATGAAAGTCATGCTTGGTTTACAGATTCCTTAAGCTTCTGTTTTCTTGTGTTTTTTTTTTTCTGCCCGTAATCACAATTTGTTTGTCTGCCTACACTTATAATGTAGTCGAACTTGAGGCGATCTGAAGCTCAGAGGGGGCTGGCTTTGTCTGGGAAAATCATTTTACAGCTGGCGGGCCAAAAGTTTTCCCCAGTTGACAAGCGACTATTTAACACGCGTCATAGCATGAATTTTACGACACACACACACACTCCGAGTGGGTCGGAGGGGGCAGAGAAAAAAATAAAAGAAAAACCAGTGTCAAGGTTAACGACCAATGAATTTATTTTGCTTGAATAAATTTTACGATAATGAGGAAATTGTCGTTGTCGTTTTGGGTATTTTTAATGGCCGTAATGTTGCCGGCTATCTCTGTGTCTCTTTGGTGACTGTGTGTGTGTGTGTGTGTGTGGTGAAATCCGGGCGGGTTAAGAGCATATATGAATTAAATAAAAAATTGTTTAAAAGTATTCTTTATTAACCCGGACAGAAGGCAGCTCTTACCAGTTGATCTTTAAGCCAACGGAGGAGTTGTTCTTATCAGAAATGCCGCAAACGTTTTTCAATTTCCGGTACGGCATAGTTTAACCACTCAAATGTTTTGGTGGTGGCTTTTTTTCTGCTTTCCAGCCGGGCAGGACTTTTAGCAGGACCTCGCGCTCCTGGACTTTGCCTGTCGAGCCAACTCCATTTTATGTAACATTAATTCTGTGATTTATTAGGGTCACGTGACCGTCAAACGGACGACTGAAATTGCACAAGTCACGAGCCAAGCCAGACGACCACAAAATAACCATTTTTACACGGCAAAAAGAAATCATTACAATATCATTATAGATATTTGAGAGGTTATAAATAATTTTTGTATAATTTTTAATTGATTTCAAGTGTCTTTAAATATTATATACCTCGAAAAAGGGTGCTAAAGCTGATTAATAACTTTGCTAACTTTCTTTACCTTTCTTCTCGACTACATTTTTTCTCTCTGCACTTAATACTCGCTCTATATGTAGAGCTCATCAAAGTCTTTCAATTCAAATCACTCGTGCAAAAATCACCATCGAAATTCGCCACGAAAAGTATTCCTTTTGTTCACTCTTTAAGGAAATTTGCGGGCAGGTAAACAAGTTTCTCCCCACCTTCGAAGGCTGTTGTGTGTTGCCTGGTTAGGTGTCATAAAGTGCATTCACATGAATGCGATAAAGTTTATTGTCAGCCAGAGCTTGGAGATTTCTGGATGGAGAATATACAGAGAGACAGAGAGACTCAGAGATATATATATAGAGATTGAGGGGCCAGATGCTGCTAAAGGAACAACAAGAAAAATTAATACCAAAACATTTGCTGGCCTGGGTCCGTTGTCCATTTGTCCATTTGTCCGGGAGATCGCACACGCCTACGCAAACATGTCGCAACTGTCATTTCAGCTTAAGTTGGTCCATTGTACGTTTATATTAGTCGCGGGACAAGATACAAAAAAATACAAAAAATATACAAAAATAAAGCCAATGAGAAGAGCTTGTGTGGGCATAAAAAACGGTGAGAAGTCACAGGGGAGGGGGCCAAGAGTTACGAGCGAACCGATCCAGACTTTCAAATTCACTTCAAGTGTAAAGCGATATGTGTGTGTGGTGCAAAAAAGGATGTCGCCAAAAACCGATGACACAGGCTCCCAAGAACGATGGAGTTCCATAGCTTAAGTTACAAGTCATGTTCGAGGTGTGGCCCTTTATTTTTATTGCATTTTTTACCCACAACCTCACACACAAGGGGGAAAAAACAACATTTCAAATTAAAGCAGCCGTCGGGTCTGACACAAAAAATTCAATACAGAAAAATGTTTAAATTATCTTTATTGTTTCTATTATTTTAAATGCTTTTTATTAAACATTTAAAAACAGTTTCACTGATTCTATTTTAAGGAAATTTCTACCAATATTTCAAAACAAAATCACTTTAAGGCCCAAACTAAAACCACTTAGTTGGCTTTAATGCATTAGAACTGGCTTTCCCCCCATAGATATGTATGTACGTACATTCGTCTATATGCAAGTTTGCCTTTTTGCAGCCATTATTTTCATAACTATGCGCGAAAAGCTTTTTCATTTAAATTAAAACAAAAGCAAGCAACAAAAATTCCTCAACGCGAAAAAATGGCTGGTTGGAATACAACAGAAATATATATATAAAAAAAAGAACTGGGAAATGCTGTGAAAACGGCAGCGGAAAATGCCAGCCAAACTGCAGCAGCAACAAAATAGATAACTGCTCTGGTTTTCCTCTTTTTTTTTTTTCATTTTTTTTGTGCTCGTAAAGCAGCTGCAGCAGCGCCACCTTCCGGCCATCATGGCGAACTAAAAGAGGGGCAGACAAAAAAAAAAACACAAAAATTCATTCGGTGCATGTGAATAATTACACAAAAAGCCAAGAAATAAAACAAGAGTGAGGAAAAACTAAATGAAAGATTGCAGAGATGAAATGCCAATGCAATTTGGGTTAACAACATTTTTTTTTGTTTGCTTTTTTCCCCACATGCCAGCAGCTGGCCAGCTTTAATTTTTTTTGGCCAACAAGAATTCAATAAAGGAAATCAAAGCCTACATAGTATATATATATATATATTTATGTATGTATAGTAAAAGATTAAACCAATATCAACTTGGTAACTATATCTAATCCATTATTGTTAAGCTTATCTCGGCCAAAAATAAAATTCATTCATAAGAAAGTAGCAGCTCTTTTGGGATTTCCCTTTGTTTAAGAATTGATAAAGTTTATCAAAAGAGATTAAAGGCATTTGATAGCTGCAAAATATACAAAATAATATTTATATTTTAGTTGTTATTTAGTTTTGTTTACATCAAAAGTGAAGCTGGAATTGCAGAAGTAATATTCATATTGAGGGAAATATTAACTTTTTAATATCATCTCATTTGCAATGGAGTTCATTTTATATTTTTGTTATACAAGTAATATTTATTTATTTCCTTTACCCTTTTCTCTTGTAACTAAAATGTAAACTAAATAATATTTAAATCACCTTTACTGACTACTCAAAACCCCCGACGGCAATGCAAAATATATTTAATTTAATCAAAAGAGTAAAGAAAAAAAACATGTATGCTGCCTCAAAAGACCGGAACAATTGCTGGTCACTCACACGTTACCTGTTTTCCCAACTTGTTTTCCCAGTTTTCAGGGCCACCCCGGTAGAAGAGGGTCTCTGTCTCCCATAGCATTAACCTATGCAAATTTCATATTCCGCCATAATTTTTCGCTGCCATCATTTTGAAGTTTTCATTCCAAAAGAAAGAAAAGAAAACTTGCTCACCTGACTGACTAAATGAATCCATCCCAGTGAAACCACCCGGCTTTTTAACCAATCGCCCACCCATTTTCCATTTTCATTTCCCTGCCATTTTCCCCTCCCTAGCTTTTTTATTTTGTTGCCTCGCTCCCCCATTTTTCGCGAGACTTTTTCTCCCCCCTTCGTTCATTTGGCGCGTTCAACCAATTGGAAAATTTACACGTGCAAAATGTTGAAAAATTGTTGCGGTTTATGTATTTTATTTTAAAATGTTTTTTTTTTCTTTTTTTGTTTTTACATATATATATATATATTTTTTTTTTTTTTTGCAACCCGGCCTGCTATTTGTGTTATTCCGAATGTCGCCTGAAATTGTTGGGCATAAAAATTGAGAAAAGCCAGCGTAAATTTCCACACGGCAACAATTTCATTTTAAAGTCATAGTATATGCAAATATACACACACGTGTCTCTATATATATGTATGGGTGTATTTTTTTATGTTATTTAAATGTGTTCACATTGTTGATGTTGTTACTGTTGTTGTTGTTGCTGTTTGGGCTTTTTGTAATATTTTTAATTTCGCCCAGGCAGCGACATAAATCATTTTGTCGCGCATTGCAAAAATTCCAAAAGAGCAAAGCGAAAAAAATTACAAAAATTTTTAAATTAGCTCGCATGGGAAATGTGGAAAGTTGGTGCGGGGGACAGGAAAAGTTGCTGAGGGGGGTGGGGGTTGTGGAATTAAATTTTCATATGAAAAACTCACAGATAACAACAACAAGAGAGAGGGAGAGGGAGAGAGAGAGAGAGCAGGGAACAAAGCCAAATAGTAGAAAATTGGAAAGATGAAGTTGCCTGAGATACCAGGAGGCAAGGACGCCAAAAGGGGGGCTGCGCTGACGAAAAAAGCAATTTTCAATTTTTCTACACAAAAATGCCAAACATTTTCCTCGAGGAACGAGGGGGTGGTGGTGGTGGTGTCTCTGCTGAAGGGAAGCTTGTGCTAAAAACTTTGACGACAGCCATGGTGGGCTGTGCGCTAAAGGGGGCGGGCCAGCGCGTTGGCGTTTGCGCCTTGCAGTCGCTGGCAAGTGATAAATCATTTCAACTGTCACTTTCGAAACACAATTTTATCTAAACACAGACACAGACAGAATGGCTCACACACAGACGGACGGACAGAGGGACGGACGGACGGATGGCACAGCGACAGACACATTTACACAGAGAATAAAACTTTTGATGGGGCTAAATCATGTCATTGTGGGTGGTATCTTAATTATCATAACATGGGAATATGCTTTCTTTATTGTTTAATTATTTTTATTACACAATTAAAGAAAGGAATTTTATAATTAAGTACAGTAGGAAGTCAAACTAGCTACTCGCTACTCGCTAACTTTAAGACGAGTGCCACTTTAAGCGAGTTAAATGAGAAGACTTCAACTTTAGTATTATAACTCTCATGTTTATTTACCATTTATAAACTAATTAACACACGTTTTTAAAACCCATTTTCCTTATATCTTACGGTATCATAATAATAATTAAACCCTTAAACCTTCTCCAACTTAATTTCTCTAACTGCATTGAACGGAATTGAAGAGACTTTGGCATTGGGGTGAAGTGAACTCTATGGAAAATGGAAAATTCGTTTCGTTGCGTCTGTTGTTTTTCTTTTTTCTCGACTTTGTGGTAGGGGTTAGAATTTTCGTCTGAGTGGGGTGAGGGGGTCATAATGGGTGTTAGTTATAATGTGTGTTATATGCGCGAGTGTGTGAGTGTATGAGGAGTGCACGGATGATAAGGCAAATGCATTTTGGAGCTCTGGGGCATCTAATCAATGCCTAAGCGCCATTTATCAGGCCCACGGGCACTTCACTTGCTTCGGGGGGGAAAATTCGGAGGGGAAAGTGAGGGGGAAAATCAGGGGGTGGGGGGAGACGGAGAAGAATACTCTTAGCTAGAGGCTGAAAAGCGAATGGGGTCGCCACCAAAATAGTGCCACTAAAAATAGAAAATGTTTTGTTGCGTTTCTAACCAACAAAAAGGCCAAAAAGCAAATCAAGCGAGAAAACAACAAAACAAACTTTAAATATAAATAAAAGCAAAGAAAAACGGAGAAGATAAAATATCTAAGATCACTTGAAATACTTTAAAAATATGTTTAAAAGAGAAAATGAAAACAAAAATAGGCTCAACATTTGGCAAAGCAAAATATAATTTAAAATACATATATTTTAAATAATTTCAAGGTCTTTTATACGAATTCTTAGTTCAATTATATTTAAAAAACTAAAACCAAGCTTTAAACTATATTTTTTAAAAAGAATTTATACATAAAACCCACAAAAATTTAATTAAAAATACAAGAAAATAATAATACACAACAATAAAAATCTACAATAATTTTAAAGACAAAGAGCAATTAAAAATAAATACAAGAAAATAAGAAATAGCCCACAAAACAGGCCAAGTTAATTAAGAATACATTTCTGAAACATATTTTCGAGCGAGAGAAGCAACAAAATATAATTTAAAATACATTTCTGAAACAAGCTCGCCATAAATGTTTTAGCACATTCTCAAAATTGAGAATTGTGACATTTAAAAGACCCATAAACAAAGAATTCGAAAGAGTCATGTGTTGTTTTTATATTCTTTTTTTTATTGTGTCATTTTTCAGTTAATATTCATATTATTCAAGGCATTTTTTTAAAGCGTTAAACTGAAACGAATTCGCTTTGTACGCTTTATTGATTTAACATTGCCTAAGAAAAGGTACAAAAAATAACAATAATGGGACAAAATCTAATTAGTCAAGTCTGAGTAAAAATCGAAAATCATTAACTTGGCAGAAAAGCAAAAAAAAAAAAAAAACAAAGAAATATATATAAAATACGAGCGCCCATTGACTGGCGGCAACTCAATTCGCCTCATTCGCCCCATCAAATTCGCCGCCTTGCACTTGAGTGTCTTCACTAGCTTGGTCTCGCTCCCTCGCAGAGCGACTATACTGTGTGCGAAGAGTAGGTAAGACGGCAAATGGCGCTGCCTTCTTACGATATTTAAGCAGCTAACTTACGATACGATAATCTTGCCAAGGGGAAATAAAAGCGGGCGAGCGAGCTAGAGGGAGAGAGAGCGAATCTCGCTCTCCGAAAGCCTCTCTCTGTCTCTTTTGCCCTCTGTTTTTGTTGTCTTTTGGTTTTGTTTTTGTTTTGCTTTGTTTTTTATTTTTATTTTATTTCATTACAATAAAAACGACAATAAAATTTTTTAGTTCAAAGATTTATGTGCGAACAATTTTGTGTGTATGTTGTTTTTTTTTCGGTTGTTGCCCTGCTTGTCGTAGTAGTTTTTGTTGTTGGCACCCAGAAAACTCTATTAATTTTATTATTGATTTTTGGTTGACTGCACAGCAAATAAAAATTAATAAATATAAATGGGATTTGGTTAGATAATAAATAAGGATTTCTGGTAAATTTTTGTGGACTTTTGGGGCTATTTTTTAATGGTAAAATGTACTCGCAAAATAACTTCTTTAAAAGATTTAAAAAACGAAAACATATTTTCTTTTTTTAGTTATTAACTTTTTTATATATAAATAAAATTTAAAATTTATTAATATTTATTTTTAATGAATAATACGTGTAAAATATTTAAATTCAAAGCAATAATAGGAAATATGAGTTTATTATTTATTCATATTCAATTTATTCATTTGAAATTCAACTTTTTATTACTAATAAATTATTAGAAGTAAGTTTTTTCTCACTGTCATGTTTGTTATTTTTTGTTGTTTTCGCTTTTCCTTCAACAATTTATTCCCGGCCAGATTATGTTACATTTTAATTGGACAGGTGCAGTGTCAGTGGCAATTTAATAGTATTCCATTAAAAAAAAAACAAAAGGCGACTTGCATTTGGTGTGTCCAAAAAAATATATAGAGGCGTGGCACAAAGTGGGAGGGGAGGGGTTGGAAAAGTGGGGTGATGGGGTGGCTGGGCATCGGCACCACCCCATAAACACCCCACAAAAGCGTTCATAAAACGTGCCCATTTACTACCAAGAAAATTGCCCATTAAGAAGAAAACCAAGCGCAGTCGCCCCCTTGGCTTTTCCTCAGTTTTTCCTTCCTCTCGAACTGCCCAGCATAGGAAAACCAGAAGCAGCAGCAGAGAAGGCAAAGTAAAAAAAAAGGAAATTTAAATAAAGGTGCGTTGGCTTGTCTGCCCTCAAGAAAGTGCTTAAAAAAATAATAGAAATTGCCTGGGAGATTGGCCACGGAGGGTTGTGCTGCCTGCTTTCCTTTGTTTTCCCTGAGTTCCGCCTCTCCACTTTCCAGTTTTTCCTTTCCCGCCCTCGCATTGCCTCTCATTGTGCTTTAAAGCCAATAAACCAAATTATTATTAGCGCCATTTTCATTCCATGCTTTTTTTTCCTTCTTACACTACGTATTTCATTTAAAGTTTTATGCGCTTAAAGTGTCCATTGAGGTTCTTATGTTTATATTTTGTGGCCAATTTTGGTTTGATAAGCTGCCAAGGATGGGGGGCTTGGGAAGCTTTGGCCTTGACGGGGAGGGAGACCCCTATTCATTTAGAGATTATGGAGCATTTTTTGGGGAGTTACTTAGGCCAGGTGGAAGAGACCTAATATTTCGTAGGCGCGCACCTGTCACTCACGAAAAGGTTGACGAAAGACCAAGACAACTATCTGTAAATCCCAGACTTTTCTATCGGAGATATAAGATACACAGTTCAAAATGGTAAAGTAATAAGAAATTTATATAAAAAAGCATAATATTAGTGTGACCGAAAGTCTAAGAGACTCTGCTTTGGAAGCCAGTGTGGCCCTACCAAACTTACTTCTCATTTCCCATGTTCGCTTTAACATTTATTTCTTTTAACTTGGCTTATTAGTTTTTTTTATAGTGTACTACCCTCACTCCTCCATTTCCACAAATATCATAAGATATATGCGTTGGCTTAACATATTCAGTGTGCTGTCAATATCGGTTGAAAAGCATTAAGTTGACAAGTGTTGCGAATTGTGTCAGTCAGTTGGTGGCTTAAAGTGGCTCAAGATCTTAATGTTGCGGATGGATGCCTTAACTGGAAATGAGTTTCATTTCGTTTGCCGAAAGGCTTTACTACGCGGAAAATTGAATTAATAATTGTCCAGGGTTTTGCCCTCTTCATGTCTTCTGATAACTAACTAACTTGTTTAGGTATTAATTTACAGCAAAGTTTCTTGGGCTCTTATTTAAACAATTTTATTGTTATCACTGGGGGGTTAAATATAACACACATGATGAGTTTGGTTGATTTAAAAAGTAATTCTAAGGGCATTTAAGGGAACTAACTTTGTAATAGAAATATGGTTTTAATTTCCTTCTTTCATTTTTCATTATTTTCATCTACTAAAAATTAACTATAAAGCTACTAATTCAATGGCTAGAATATTTTAGTAACAATCGGCTTTTCTATTGCTTTTCAGGTCGATGGTGTCGAAGAGAATGGTCCTCACCTGCCGATGCTCGCAATGCAGACGCCTCCCGGCGATTGTATTCCTCAGTCTTCCTCGGTAGTCCTGGTAAGTATTAATCTCTATAAAAAATATTTATTAAAACCTCTACCTACAACTATCTGTCTGTGAGGGACCCACTGATAGGGAGGCCTCTTATCATCTAACTTGAGCTATCATCACGAGACCAACTGACGTCAACGTTTCCATTAGATTTCTATAATTTACAACATCATTTTTTGGTCTGGCCTTTCCGCCTCACAGTGTGCTTGTTGTTTTCTTATTTTGTTTGGTTGGTTACCAGGTTGGTTGCTTTTAATTTCTGTTGCTGCCCCATCGATGCTGCCTCAAAAATCCTAGAGAGAAGAGAGATCAAGCGTCTCAGATTGTGCCAAAAGAGTTAACGTTAATGGCAAATACTAACAATGGCTGCTGCCGAGAGTAGGTAATTTCTATAATGATATACGAACTGGCATCGCCCAACGGCCAAAAGCCTTCTCAGCCAGGGAGATCCCAAGCGAAGTTTCAATCGTGGAAAAGTGAGAGAAAAAGGAGAGACTTAAGGGATAATTATAGGGTTTTTACCCAAAATTAATTATATTTCTAGACAGAAAACTAGTGGAAATACCTCTTTAAACTCTTGTTTAATTACTTTAGTATTAAGCCTTAAAATTTTTTTTGTTTTTGTATAGTTTTTCAACTATTTAAATCTTATATATTGGGTAAATTGTCAGATATTTTTTGCCAGTGATCTCTTTGAGAGAAGTGCGCCTGATCGGCGGCCATGGATCAGATCAGACATTCCGCCTGCGGCCCCAAAGTATCTTGAGTTTTGCCGAGCCTCCACTTCTCTCCTTTTCTTAGCCTGGCCAACAGCCAATGCCAATGAAATGGCCATCAAAATGGCATCGACATTGGCCCCAGCCAACGAACGAACGCCTTCAATTGTCTACTGAATGGTGGAGTGGCTTTTTAGCCTGGTCCCCATAGTTGGGATCCCAAAATGCGTGCCAATTACATGGCGGTATGGCGGCATGGTTGTTGCTTTCTTCTAATAGCAAATACTGTAATCAAAATTCCATAACATGGCCCAAAAGAGCCAACCTGCCCCATTCGCTTTGGCAATTCGTTAAAGTCAATTTGCAAATCATTTTTCCATTGAAACTCAATCTACGAACTACGTGAAAATACCGAAAGGCAAGAGACCTAAAGGCAGCACTTTGGTTCCTACTCCAGCCTCCATCCTCGGACTCGGTCTGAGCCACAACCTGAACCTCATCTTCATCCACATCCACATCCACAAGCACAGTGCCTCTTTTTCATCCTCTTGCCGCATCGATAATAATGATTTTCTTTGAAATGCATACTCGAGAGCTCAGCCAGGCTTAAAAGAGGTACCCCAGAGCAGCAGCCTCTTCTGACAGACAACTTTGTGTGCTCCACCTTCTTTTTTCCCTCTTTGGGGTTTTTTTTTTTTCGATGGCTTCGAAACGTGGTGTAATAATACTAAATTGTTGCTGATTATCCTTTTGGCGGTTTGCCTTTGGACATGTTCTCCACAGACTCAGCCTCAGTTTCAGTCTTTTGGCTTTTACCTCTCTTTTGCATACGCTTCGCCCTGAAAATGGCGTCACAGTCACTGCACATGCAACCAACAAATACAAAAAAAGTTAACAAAAATAAAATAAAAGCAGACTACACTCCAAGATTCTGGGGGCTTTAGAGCCCTGCTCTGCATCTCTATTTTGCTGCAGAGACGATTTTGAAAGAAATCAAGCAAAAATCAAAGCCCAAGCCGCCGCAAGTCTCTTCAGACCTGGAGTATTATAGAGTGCGGAGCATAAGACTACGACTACGAACTTGGGTTCTCCATTCTACAGTCTTCAGTCTACAGTCTTCAGTCTACAGTCTTTGGTTCTCCTCTGAAGAGGAAGGCCCCCAGAAAGTGTACAGAAAGCCCCACTTCAATAGTCACATAAATAGACTGTGAGTCGCGCTCGAGAGTCTTGGGGGCTGTTCGGCTCTGGCCAAATGGAAAATCGTGTGCCGGTGTTCTTACACTAAGAAAATAGTTTAACAATTCTCTATAATTTAATATTTATTCTATACCTAATAACATTTAAAAGGGTTTCAAGGGTTTCTAAAGATTAATGAAGCTTCAGAGATAGTAAATTGGGAAGGCAAAAGAATTTCTTAAATCCAATTAAATCATAGAAGCTCTTCTAACTTAATTTACAGATTTTTATTGAGTTAAAACTCCTTTTAATTCAGTTAAAATTCATTTTATATATATCTACATATATATAATTTCTCTCAGTGCCTACCAACATCTACTTCTATTTGTGTCTGTGCCATTTTTTTGAGGTTTTTCTTCGTTTTTGGTGCTTCATTTTTATGCTTCACTTGGCCGCTTTGGCTTTGTCGGCACTTGAGCTGCTCTTTCAGCCAGATCCAACTCTTTGGCTCAAACTCTTCGGAAAGTCGGCTAAAACTACAGGAAAGAATAACAACAACAAAAACCAAAGGAGAGAATACAAAAAAAAGGCGGCCAAAAGCATTTTCCAAGCGTTCAAATGTTCGCGGAAAGCTCTCTTTCTTTTTTTGTTGTGGTAATTACCGTTAAATGACCCAAGTCCAAGACTTTCCTTCTTCAGTCTCAGTCTCAGTCTCCTGTCCCCCTGTCAGATGTCCAAAATGTTCCAAGTGGAAAATAACAACAATACAGAGAGACTGAGTCTCGAGCCGCCAAGTTGTCGCAGTCCTTGACAATTGTCAACTGTTTCAAAAGCCTCAAGGCTGATTCGCCGTCTGCAAATTAATTGCGCCCAAAAGCCAGGCGAGTCGGGCCCAAAGAAGATGAACAAGTAAAGAGGAGCAGCAGCTACGATCTTGGCCCGGCCAAAAGGCATACAAATTTTGCATACCAAATGCCCGACCAGCCAGCCAGGCTGTGCAAAGTTTTTCTGTCTTCGCTTTTTTTTTGTTATTGGAGAAGGAAAGGCTGCACTTTGCATTTTAAACCAGAACTTTGGCTGCGAAATCAATTAACAAACAATAAACGTTTGTTGCCCAGGCCAGACACGTATTTTATTTAAGTATCTAGAATATTAAAATGGGATCAGACACGACACACCACCAAACCACTTTCTGTATGGGGGTAAAAAATAAATACAAAAACGAAACGAAACATTCAGTACAGAACCAAGTTGTAGAGGGGGGAAAAAAATTGAAGCAATGCGTTGCTGACATTCATTGAAACGTTTTTGGAATATCTGAACGATTCCCAAAGTTGCCTTTGCTTTCTTTCTCTGCAGCGCGGATAAATTCCCAAGCCTTTTCATTTTCGAACTGCAATGTTAAGCACTCAGGCTTAAATCCAAGAAGCCAAGCCGAAAAGATGCAGAGAGAGAAAAAATCTAGGAAAATGAATCAGAAAAAATTAAAAACAAAAAAGAAACCCGAAAAGAAACTAGCCTAGGGAAGTTGAAGATTTTATACCTTTGCAGTTTGAAATTGAATAGTAGGATCCAATCGGAAGTCTATCATAACTAAGATAAAAATATTCGCAATCTTTGAATCGATATTTATCGATATTTTAACACATTTATCGATAAATTGAAGTTTAAAAACCTCATAACTAAGACAAAAAAGCTTTAAATTTCATTCGGAAAACTGTCCTATGTTGGATTTTATAAGGTTAATAAATCTGCGTACTCTTTTAAAAATGAAAAAAAAAAATTAAATTTTTTTTCTCAATATTTGACAATTTTACCAATTATAAATTTGGAAAAAAATTAAAAATTTTTATTTTCAAGCAGAGATGTCTAGATCGATTCAGCTTTTGATGCTGATCAAGAATATATATGATTTATAGGGTCGGAAATGATTACTTCACAGCATTACAATATTCGGACTAAAATTATAACAACCTACAAGGTTATCAAACAGAACCTAAAAGTCACTCAACAATTTAGTTTAAGGGTTTAAAAATGGATTTTCATAAAGCTTAAATTATAGTTTTGAATATGTATAAAGCTCGTAAATGATGTCTTTATATATATATTTCTTTTGGTGTACCATCAACTGCATCGAGTGCCACCCAGCAATCGTCGACAGTCACCGCATTGCCATCAACTTAAGACGATTATTTATGAACTGCTCGAGGGGGGGTTTAGGGTGTTAACCGACTCTGTAAGAGAGACTGGAACTTAAGATCCGGACTCGGACTTGGTCATGAGCTGGGATAGGGACAGGGACTGTTGATGGCCATTCCAGGACACTGACATTCAGCGAGAGGAAGGAGACATTGGGGCACGACAACAAAAACCCGACACCGACACCGTGTTCCCAATGTACCAATGCGTGTTCGATGACTTAAATGACAAGAAGAACGCATCCCAAGGCAAAGGGGCCCAACCTCAAAAGCCAAGTTCACAAAATACTCTTAGCCATGTCATTACAAACTGACTAAATGACACCAAGGAGATTGGTGTGCAAAAAGAAAGAAAAAAAATCAAGTATTTTGTACTTGCAAGAGAGATACTTAAACTGGATAATCTTGCCTGAGAGGAATTTTCAATTAAAATTGGTAAAAAATTAAGGGATTTTACCTTTACCTCTTCAAAAACCTCCTTTGATTTTGGTTTCCTTCACTAAACTCTCATAATAAGAGTCACCTCTGTTCCAAGATCTCTCAAAGATTAAATATTATGTATATGGGATACCTTAGATTTGCATAATGCCCCCTAGCTAAAAATCATAAACAAAACACAGCTTCAAAAAACCATAAAGAAAACAAAACACAAAAATATGATTTGCGTGCGAAAAAGCCAAAAATAAAATGATGCTCCCAGCTCTAGAAAGATGTATAATAAAATAAAATAGTAATAAAAAATGTTGAAACCGAAACGGGCATTATCTTTTGTATTTTTTTCTTTGAGGCTGCATTTGATTTGCTCCAAATATTTTTCGGTTCGCACTTGGCAATGATTTCACAGGCTTCACATAGTTTTGATTGATTGCCACAGTCCCCACGTCCTTTCCCTTGTTTTTTTTTTTGGCGTGTGAATATATATATTTCATATTTTTATAGCCAACCAAAAAAAGAACAACAACAATTTGTGGTCTGCCCGAAATTTTTCATTCTTTTTTTTAAAGGTTTGTTGTGAGAAGATTTATTGTAGTCAGGTTTGAGAAATATTTTTGAGTTAGAGGGCAGGTGGTTTTTATTTTTTAACCTAAATAATTAACTAATTTTTGCATTTTTTTCCTCTCTATTTGCAGACAACTTTGGAACGAGTGCAAGCGGTGAGTTTACTCTTTATATAATTATTTGCTTAATTATTATTACCAATAAGGTATAAGGCTGACACGCCCACGAAATCATGGTCTTAAAGTCTGGCCAAAATGGTGACTGAGAAGAAGGAGAGAGACGACCGACCACGTCTTGAACTAAACTGAAAATTGTAGAGTTTGAGTTGGGGAATGACAGGACCCATAATTATAAAGGCCCATAACCCATCATCAGTTTTAGCTCTCTCTCTCTCTCTCTATCCCTCTCTCTCTCTCTCTCTGTCTCTCTCTTTCTTGGGGTCTTTAGTTTTCCAATCCCTTGATTTCTGGACTTTGGGCTAAAGGAAGGGTATTGGTATATATATATATATATATAAATTTTGTGATTAAGAGCCATCTTATCATTATTATAGAGTGAGCGCACGCTCTGTTTCGGTTTTTGGGGTCTTTTTGGATAACCTGAGGGGGTTGGGGGGATGTGAAACAAAAACGACTGAAAAACTCTGAAAAAAAAAAATATAAAGAAAGAAATACCAAAAACCGAGAACACTCACACACGATGAGAGATATTTCAAAATGTAGCCGTGCGTGAGTGCGGGTCGGGTTCTGTGTGTGCCCCTCGCAGGCATTATAGGATTTAGTTTTCTTTTTCTTCTCTTTTTTTTTTCTTTTTTTTTGGTTTTGGGATTTCGATTTCTCACACGGGGCCAGGAGAGCAGAGTGTGAGGGAGTCGGGGGGCCTGGACCCGAAAGAAATGTGTAGAACATATTGTTGCTGTTTCTGTTGGGTTGCGTTTCCAAAGATTTCCTGTGAAATACTTTAAGCCCAGAGCCTCCAACTCCAACTCCAACTCTGGACTCCTCTGCGTTTCGGTTTCTGATTCTGATTCGGATTTGGTTTTCGATTTTTGTTTCATTTTTTTGTTCTTTCTGTTTTGGGTTAAACATACTTGAAATTCTTGTTTCAATTTTTTGGGCTTGGGGTCGTTTGGGGCTTCTCGCTTCGTAATTTAATACGCTTTCAAAATTAAGAGAAAAAAAATACACACACATCTAACAAAATATATCGATATGGGCCCCAAAGGTCACAGACAAAGATTCAAATTTTAAATTTAAAGGGGGAGGAGGAGGGAGAGTTGTCTATTTCGGGTATATTTCATTATTATTGGACAGTTGCCGAGCGTTTCAAAGATTCATTTCATCTGATCACATCTACCATCTAGATTCTTTTAGTTCTTTTTCTATTTTTTAATTTATGCCGTCTGTTATTTAACTTGATTTGCATATTCTCAAGCTGAGAAAAAAAATGGGGGAGAACTAGAAAACAAATTCAAGTTGTTTTTTGTGTTGGGTTCCGCGTTTTTCAATCTAATAAACCATTTTGTTAAGTACAATGCGAATTTTTTTTTTGCTTACCCTCCGGCTTGTCTTTCTTTCTCTCTCTCTTTTTGCATTCCCTATCTCTTTCTGGCCAGACTTTTCCCCTCCAAAATGGCCGACACACAAAATGGGGTAAACAGCAAGTACAGAGAGAGAAAAACAAGAGATAACCCAAAGGGAAAGGGAAAAACTACAGGAAATAACGAGGAGCAGCAGAAAAAAAAAAAAAATGAAAGCAAGCTAAAGTTTTCTTGTCTTCGTGTTTTCGTGACTGATGCGTTATAATTTTCATGCTGTTAAAAAAATAAGCATTTTCAGTGTGTTATTAAAAAAAACTAGAGGGAAGAGAGAGGGTCAGGGGTCTTATAAAACCAAGGAAGCTGAAGTAGAAGCAGAACATCCCCAATGTCTGGGACCGCCTTGAATTTGGCGGCGTTGTCTGCAATTTTGACGTCAGAAAAAATCAACTGCAGACATTTAACTTTTTTCTTTTTGTTTCCTTTGGGTTGTATTTTAATTTTTTTTGTATTATACTCTCCTTGTTGCTGTGTGTTAAACGAAATTACACGCTTATGAATTGCTTAATATCATGTAAGATATGGGGTTAAAACAACATGAAAAGGGAAAGGGTTCAGAGGCATAAAACGAAAAAAAGGAGAGGGAAATACATTGTATTAAAGGTAGAAATTAGGCGGAAGAAGGTTATATATACCATATTTAATAAAGAAAATATTAAAGTATTTTTTTTTTTAATTTCCACGAGAAATCCTTTAACTCATTTCATTGTATATTTTTGAGTTTCCTACTTAAAAGTATGCGTTTAGATTGTGTTATAGTATTTTTCATTATTTTTGTTTAGTTAAAAAGACTTCTAAAACCTATTAAAAGTCACCCCTAGTACACCTTTAAATCATATAAATTTATATCCTGGCAGGGTACTTTTCTTTTAATCAGAAGCCTGTTACACAGAGAAGGAGTCATTTCCGACCCCATAAATCATATATATTCTTGATCAGCAACAACAGGAGAGTCGATTTAGACATTTCAGAAAGAAAAAAAATATGTACAAATTTTTTCAACATTTTTGAAGGGGTTAAAAAATTCAAATTCTCAAAAAAAATTATAAAAATGTTTAATTCTTTTACATTTTAATTTGAGTAAGCAGTTTTATAAAGCTTATAAAAACTAACATAGAAAAGCTTTCCGAATTAAAATTGATGCTTTTTTGGCCTAGTTATGAGATCTTTAAACTTAAATTTCTCATATGAAAACATTGATAAATATCGATTAAAAGAATGCGAATAATTTAAGCTTAGTTATAATCAATTTCCGTTTCTAACCTATTTTTTAAATGCAATTTGCAGAGTATATAAATTTCAGCTTCCCAAAGTTAGCTGAGTTTCTTCTTTTTTTTATATTTGTCTCAAAAAGGTGTCAATGCGAGTGCATAAAGTAAAGTAATGAATACCCCGAGAACACCCAAAAACAAATTAAGCCCGTTGCCATTAATCTTCCAAAGCCAACTCCCTTGGTGGCAGATCAACTTTAGAGCTCTTCGAGAGTTCCTGTGTTGCAGCTTTATATGTATACAGATATATATATTCCGATATTCTGGCTCTGAGCTGGATCCAACCGGCAAGGCAAGGCAAGGTGAGATGCATTTCAACATGTCTCATAAATTCAAGCGGATTGAGCGCACCAAAAAATCTCGTTGTCTCCATTTGCATAAAGCTTAAAAAAAAGATAAAGAAACCGATTCCGAAGAGACAAAAAAACTACAGAGTTTCATAAATTTGGCAAATTTGACAATTATGCGCATTAATAATAAATAAAATTGACAATAATTGAATTTGAATAATTTGATTTTGCATATGGAGGAAGGAGAACGAGGAGGAGAGACTCCATCTCCATATGACTAATCTGCATAAAAGGCGGTTGCTCTGTCAGCTTTTTGTTTTTGCGCTCTTTCTTTGTAGGCGTGAAAACATGTGTTGGTTGCCATTTTTTGGCCTGGAATTTTAATAAACCGACCAATTTATATATATACTATATCCCTGTGGCAAGCAAAAGCCTATTGAATGAAACCAGCAAACAGCATGAGAACCCAAATCCAAAGAGTCCAAGGTGAACCGCAAAAATCCGTACGAAAATAATGAGGCATGAACATGTTGCAGCATCGCATCCCAGCAGCAGCAGCAACAGTGTTTTTTTCCTTGCTTATTATTATTATTTTTTATTATTATTTCCCATTTTTTTGTTTGGCAAAAAAAAAGAAGAAAAAACAATGCAACAAGCCGACAATGATGATGGTTGCCGGTATATTGCAGCGGATCACACAAATCCTCCATAAAAAGACCCCCTTCTATATATAAATATATATATATATTCTTGTATATATTTTCCAGTGTGTTTGTGTTTTTTGGCTGGTAAAGCCAAAAGCTAAAGCGGCTTTTGTGTTAATACTTCAAACTGTTTTTTGTGTACGCTGCCTGGGAACAGCAAACATGAATAAAAAAAATCACACACAAAAAATTGCCACAAAAATTGCTATTGACTTTGGAGTCTGGTATCCGCCATATGCCTGAAGAGCCCGTAGTTGTTCTTATTGACTTGTTGCCGGTTTATGGCGAATACGCGATTGGGTGATCCATCATCATTTTTGCGGCCTCCGATAATTTGCAGTTTATTCATCTTTTTACCCCCTCTTGCCCATCACAGGCACATGAAAATTGCCAGGGAAATCGAAATGGCCAAATGGAAAAACACTTGGCCAAGGGCCCCCACGAAATGTGAGCACACGGCATATAGTACTTAAAAAGCACATGAGAACTGGTATTACTGGTCAAACTACAGATTGCTTGAATTACAATTAAATATCAAATTTTAAAACCGACAACTTGAATATATCGATTTTCCATCACGATTTTTCTGCAAAAAGGATTTGTTTTGCCAATTTTTCTTTTTCATTTGCAAAACTACACTTCATAGATCATTGTCAGGGGATCGTGGCAAAGCTCAACTTGGCTGATTATTCAATGTATAATTAAGTCATTTTGCCAGTGTGCCACTTAAGCTTTATTAATTTGCCGATCGTATGCATATCACTTAACTAAAAAAAATAATAAAAACACGAAATGAATTGCTCGTGTTTATCACCAAGGCAGGGGGATTCGGTTGGAACGTTTCATAAACAATAAATGCCGGGCCATAAATCAGCCGGAGCTTGGGATGCTGGCTAATAAAGCGGGCTAACACCTCGGAGGTCTCACTTCTCGGGGGTCTCTGGCTTTCGAGTGTTTACTGTACAGCCACCCACTTGACAAGCTCTGGACGGATGAGCATGATGACGCCCTTTTCAGGGCTTTTGTCAGGCGTGCTTCTGTTTTTCTTGGGTTTTTTTTTTCATTCTTTTGTACCTCTTCTCTGGTAAATCTGCACTGGGAAAATTAATATTTAAATTTTAAAGTTTCCTAGAAAATTGTATTAGGTTTAGAGCTTCTAATAAATTCATTTTCTATGACTTAACTAGTTTTGTAATATCACTTTATATGCATTTGTTCTCTCTGATTTGCGCATGACATGCTTCATTTCAAGGTTTCGGGCACACTGTTATCTTAAATTGCATCACTAGCCATATTGGTCACACTTTTCTTGCAAATTTCTTTACATTTCTCCATAGAAAGCTTAATTTTCTCCCTCTGCATGAGTTTTTCTGGCATTTCTGGCTTTGAAGTGTTTGGCTCAAGCGCAGCTTCTTGGCCAACACTTGAGAGCCAACTCAGTCGAGTGTTTGGACTGCCGAGCTGCAGCTGACAAATGCTGAGGGGTTTCTTCTCATCTCATCTCATCTCTTCTCCTTCTTTTTTTATTTGGCCACCCAGCAAGCTGTTGGCTGATTTCTTTTGACATGTTTTGAATTCAATTAACGGGCCTAGACCGCGACTGCTGCTGCTGGTGCTGCTGTTTATTATCATATCGAGCAAAACTCAATTAGTTAGGCACCCTGAACGTAAAGTGAACAAAAGTCGAGTACTAGGCAAGCCGATGAGCTTAAGCAGACTTCCGCCATGTTGGCCGTTCCCATTGGAAAATGATTGACAGACGATTGGCATGGATTTGTATAAACAAACTGAAAAACTCGCACCCACCCAGTGGAAAATGGAAAGTTTTCTTACCATTCGGGGGTGTGGGAGGCAAAGTTTATTTAAAAACTAATTGAAAACTGCTACGATTTTCCCCTCTCTATCTCTCTCTCTTCTCTCAAGTAGTTGGGAAATATTTCTCCCTCGTTTGCCATTCGCTGGAAAAGCAATTCTGTTTGTTTTTGCTGGTGCTGCAGCTTGACGGGTTGGAAAAGTGCATTTTGTTATTGAATTTTATGCAGCCTGTTTGAGATGTACGAGTATTTTTTACTTATTGTGTGTCTGCTCAAATGGAATTTCGTATTGGAGAAAATATTCAAGAACTAATTGAAGTCACAGATGGGGAAAGCATTCTCTCTCTCTGTGTTGAAATCTTAATCAATCGGGCAACATTTCTAGACTGAAACTCGAAGCATTTTTGGGGGTTTTTGTCAGCTTTAGTCTATAATTGCATTCTGGGCGGGAAAAGCGGAAGGAAGGAAGGAAGAGAGGGAGAGAAGGAAAAGCCAGCAGGAAACTAAAAATGTTTTGTATGTCCGTATAAAGGAAAAATCGCAAAATTTACTGCAAATTGGAATTTTGCGCAATTGTAGAAGGCAAGGAAAGAAAGCAAAAAGAAAGTACAAAAAAACAAACATGAAAATGTGGCAAGCAGGATTGTTGGTTGCGAGGGTTTTCCTCCAATAATAACAACACACACACACACACATAGTATTTATATATATATATATATATATATATGTCTGTCTGCTTTTGCGTCTTGCATCCTTCGTCCTTTAAGCCAATAATAAATAAAAATGCTTGTGTGCCAGTGCCACCCACGAAAATTGCCCTGCCATCAAATTTATTTGCCCTCCGAAACGTCGGTGGAGCCAAAACTTATTGGAAATCTAGGGAGAGGAAAGTTGCATCGAGGCAACCCCATAAACTCCACCAAGTTATAGTGAAAATTAATTAAGTTTTGCGCTGCGCTTAACAATTCAATTAAA
This sequence comes from Drosophila serrata, assembly GCF_035046125.1. Taxonomy (NCBI): domain Eukaryota; kingdom Metazoa; phylum Arthropoda; class Insecta; order Diptera; family Drosophilidae; genus Drosophila; species Drosophila serrata. The sequence continues at coordinate 2,453,140 of NW_028257274.1, read as the reverse complement.
AAAAATGCAAGCGCCTTTATCGCATACAGCGAAAAGCACTTTGTGGAAAGAAAAAAAAAGCAGCAACAAACACACATCCTAATCGGTTTTCCCTTACCTTCCCTTCGAGTGCCCGTTTTTCAAGTGGCACAAGTGCTTTTGCACATCGTTATTATAACAATAATAAGCGCACCAGTAAAAGATTCAGCTCTGGCCAAAGATTAATTGTGGCCAGAGACCAGAGACCAGGGACTAGAGACGAGGTCTTCAGGGAAAGAGAAGAGGAAACAGAAATGGGAGCAGAAACTGAACCGAAAGTCGGCGTAAAGTGCAATCCACTTGAAGGAATTTACATATCACCAAGCAGATACCGCCGAAGAAGACTCCAGACCCCAGACAAGTCTCCCAGTCTCACCCAAGACCTGCATCTGCATCTTCCAAGTTCCTCTCCTGACCATGTTGCCAGGCAAATGCATTAATCAATTTCATGTTTTCTTAAGCGCGCGCCCGTCGCGATTTGAGTGCCTTCTTCCCTTTGGATTCCCCGATCTCTCCCTCTCTCTACCATATGAGTGGAATAATCAATTTCGAGGATCATAAACAACTTTTAATGAAGTTGTTAAGTGCCAGCAGCTAGTTTTTTTTTTTTTTTTTTGCTCTCCCTCTGCCAGCTAAAGTGCAGCTCACAGTGCTTGATAAGCTTGTGTAATGGACGCCTGCCTTCTTGGCTCTCTTTTGGCCAGATTTGGTTGGCCAACTCAACGCATTTCCATAATTGCTAAATTATGCAAACAAAGACCAAAAAAGGCGAGGCGCTAGAAAGGTTCCAACAAGTGATTGTTTTTGGGGAAACTTCTTTTGTTTCGGATTTTTTTTCCTTTTGGGTTTTTTTTTTTTTTTTTTTTGTACGTTTCTGGTAAATTAATTTTACAACTTTTCCGGTTTTGATGTTCCGCTGATTTGGTTAGTGACTCTGTTTGGACCTTAGAGTTTTCATTGGTTACTTATCTCGAGGGGAGAGAGGTCCAATTTCTTATTTGTTTAGCTTATAGGGACCTTAAAATATGTTTAATAATATAGATAGCTGGACATTTATAAAATAAAGTGGTTTTTCCTATAACTTTTTGAGTATTTAATAGCTTTAAATAGCTTTATTTGGTCACAATAAAAGGCAAGACCTTTCTCCATTTAAAAGTATTTTTAAATATCTATCTTTATCGCTCATTATTTGCTTAGAGGGTATCTTTTAGGTCTGTTTATTCTCATTTGAATTTCCTCAGGTTTTCTGTTTGGCTTTTCTTTATATATTTTTTTCTTGGTCCGCTGCCATCGGGTTTTGTTTTATGACTCGTTTGGAAAATCCCCTCACACCCTTTTCCACTGACCTGACCACTCGCTAAGCGAACGTCTCCATCGGCGACTAAATTAATCAAAACGAACTTCCGGTTTACGCAAAATGGCGTGAAGTCTGCCACCATGGAAAAGGAATGAATGTGTTTGGATATATATATATATATATATATACAAAGTCTGGTGGCTACTGTGTGTGAAAATTAATGAATGAGTTAACTGAAAAATTAATGAAAAGCAGGCAAAGTGAAGGTGGAGCGAAAGCAAATGCCAAAGGTGTTGTGCAAAAGATAAAGCATGGAAAATTTATGAAGGAATTAGAGGCCGAACCAAGTTGTTCAAGACATTCATAGGCGACTCGCGCCTTGGTTGGGCAATATTTGTTTTGGGCCAAAAAATCTGATGATCATCGTCATCATCATCATTCCCACCATCATCATCATAGTTGTGAAGGAGCGTGAAATTATGCAATCTATGGTATATATGTATGTATGTAGAGAGTTTTGGGCCCCGGGGTCTGGTTTATTTTGTTTGCATGTGCGCAGCGATTCGGGCTTCCTGTTTGCTGGCATTTAAGTTACTTAAGTGTAACTAAAACTTTAAGTAAACACACAAATAACATACTTAATATTAAACAAAAATATACAAAGTCCCAAGAAGGGAGAGAGAGATCCACATCCCGGGTGATGATGATGATGAAAAGGAAAACATAGCCTCGGCCACAGGCGGAAATGCTTGGCCCCGGAGGCAAACAAAAGATAAAAGCCTGGAGGAATTTAAATTAACCAAAAATTATGCACGAACATTACCAAAAGCTAAAGCAAAGTCCAAAAACCAAAAGGCAAATCCAAAAGCCTAATGCTGATGCTGTAGCTGAAGCTGAAGCTGAAGCCGGCAGCCCTGACAAATATTAATTTTGTTTATAAACAAGTCTTGGACCTGCACTCCCAAACAATGTCATCCATATGATTATCGTTACGGCCAAGTCGAGTAATTTTATGCCCACTTGACAAACAGCCATAAACCAGAACAGCAAACACAGAAGTTGTCTTGCGAGATGGTTTTGGGTTTTAGGTTTGGGTTCGAAATCGGGATTGGGATCGGGGGTTATAGTGTGTACGAGTGTGTGTATATATGACAATATTGACATAGGCCTAGCTCTGTTCTAAATACAAAATTTTCATCCACATTTTCCATACTTTTTTCCAGGTGATGCCAGCAATGCCAGCATAGGTAGCGGCGAGGGCACCGGCGAGGAGGACGATGATGCGAGCGGCAAAAAGAACCAAAAGAAACGTGGCATTTTCCCAAAAGTAGCAACCAACATATTGAGAGCGTGGCTGTTTCAGCATTTAACGGTGAGTACACCCACACCTTACATTTTCACCTGCCTACAAGAGTAGCGAAATACTATAGAGTAAGGGAATACCGAATGGCCAATGGCTTCCCGGCACGTCACAGATCTTATCGGAATCTCGGTGGGAATCTCTGACTGGCTGGGGCTAGGGGCTTAGCCCCACCTACAAACCACTGAAACTAGAAGCTAAACCAGCCCACAGTCGGTTGTTGCTAACTGATAAGGGTTTTAGTCAAGCTACACTAGGGGAAAATAATGTGAAATAAATAGGAAAAGTCAAGGAATAATAAAGAAAATAACTTAAATTAATAAATTATAAAAACGTTCTATCAAAGCCAAGCCCAAATATCAAGCTAATATAATAAGTAACTTTACCCGCAGTATACCAACTTGAGAATTATAAATGAAGTAATGAAGACGAAAGCTACAAACAATTTTTACAATTTCGATTTAATAACTAAATTCCTCACATAATCATTTCTATAACCTTTCTCTCAGTGCATGTATTGTTTTATTTTCGTTGTATTTTTTTTCCAACGTGCGCCAGGTTGATAAGATTACCGCATGGGCTCCCAATGAATGGCCTGCGTCAATGGGCGGCACAGATAGGGAGGGAAAATGCGACCCAGAGTGGGAGGGAAAACCAGCCCAAGAGTGGGAGGGAAAAGCGGAACAGTAGGGGGAGGTAATAGCGGTAGGGAAAAGCCGAGGAAGGGAAAAAAGAGGGCGAGAAAACGAGCCTGTGCACGATGATGTAAACGATAGCAGTCCGGGGAGGCGCCATTGGAACCTTGATTATATGGCCATTAGGGTGGGATATGCAAACAAGATTGTGGTGTGTGTGCCTTGTACTTGATCAGCCTGAAGTGGGGGAAATCTCTTACCAACCAGACACACTCAATCGCAGTCCATTCAATCGGCCTAAGCATCCATTTAGCCATTCAGCCATTTAGGCCAAAGAAATACCCTTTCGGACTTCTTTGACCGGTCATCGCGTCCAATTAGATTTCCATTTTTGGGGCCATCAAAGTGCTAGCCTTAAACGGCCTCGAAATGTGGCACTAAAAACAAATTGCCAATGGCAATAACTATAAGAAACTGCAGTTCAAAGTTCCTTTTGCACAAACGGAAGTCCAGTCCCATTCAGCGGATGTGTAATACAAATAAACAGATTTGTTATGCGCCACTTTATGTTAAGCAGAGGGATGCAGGAAAAGCCCAGTCACAAAAAAAAAAAACAAAATATAAAGAAAGGGGAAAACCCAAGGTGGTCAAGTACACATAAAGAGATTTCTCAAGTAGAGAATAACGGAAATAAACTAAACAAAGGTGGGAAAATATTTCCCAGCAACTTAAGCATTTGTAGATATTTATTTAAAAACGGAAAAATAATCTCTTGTTTATATATATTTACAAATATAAGTATGAATTTTCCAATTTCCTTGCTCATTTCTCCAAGTGCAAGGGTTGGACCTTGACTGCGGCTTAGGAAAACCCCCAAACAAAACTATAAGATTTTATACCGGATGGGTCAACTACGTTTTTTGGCCATTAGTTTTTCGGGGCAAGGGATTTTCTATTTTTTTTTTTGTGAGTCTGCTGGTTGTGCTGCGTATGTAAAATGATAGAAATCTTAATGGAATTCCGTAACCGAGTGTGTGTGTGTGTGTGTGGCCAAAGTTAACGACCAAAAGCTGACCAGCGCGATAAGCCAGCGAATCGGAAATTAAAGTTGAGGCTGCGTTTCTAGAGAAGCGTTCTTCTTTTAGTCGTTTTAAAACGGCAGCAATTTCAATTCCAACCCCTGGAACTGGAAAGTAAAGTAAACGGAAGAAGCATTAGCCCAGCCACCCCCATTTCCCGACTCCCCCAACACCCCCACACCCTCGGTGACATTGATGAATTGCCGTTTAAATCAGCGCATCACTCATGTTTGCCCAGCGGCAGCGTCTCGTCTTTCCACAGCCACATCCACATCCTCGTCTACATCCTTGACTGACTCTGTTGTACCCTGGGCTTAATGCCATTAACAGTTTTTCAACGCATTAGGGAAATTGTTTTTCTTTTACGCCAAGAACCTGCGTTCGAAACTTTAATTTTGTATTCAAAAGCCTTCGATTTGGGTTCGGGGATAATGCAATGTTTGCCAATTTGATTTATTGGTGAATGTCGAGGTTGGGCAATCGGAATAATTAACTGACAGACAAAAGTGTCGATGAGTGATATGTTTATTGGAAAGACTTACTTTGAAGTGGAGGAGAAAAATAAAAGAGAAAATGGTCATTGTTATAATAGGAGTTTAATTACCAATGACATGCACAAAGATGAGAGTTTTAGAGACTTGTAGAGACATTATACTTCGTATTAGTATAAATATCCAAACTGACCATCCTTTGGAATTGATCTAGAAGTAATACTTTAAGTTTTCAGATCATAAGCTTTAATAACACTGAAAGTAATCGTATGCGAAGTACATGTTTTAACTATTTCATTAACTTTCCTTAAGTATCATGTTAAAATAATTATCCAAACTGAAATTTAATACTCATACATTGCTAGCTTTTGCTGTAGTTCAAAATAATCGTTAAAAATCAGTAGCTAATACAATAAAGTGACAACATCAGAATCGCTTTTAGTAAGTCGCATAAGACTCCCAGTTTGGAGACCTCAAATAAGACCGCAATGATGGTGCTAATGAAGTGCATTGCATTCCCGATTTAAAAGGAGGGGCGTTGTTGTTCCAAGAGGGGGGGCTGGGTTAACTGACTGGCCAACCAAAAAACAAAAGGCAGACTGGCGGCAACATTGAGGGCATTGCATGGCGGCGGCCTGATGTTGTTGCTGGTTGCCATAATTATGGCAGGCGCGCGAATATTTTGTTTACATTTGGCGCGCATTGCAGACAGCCAGCAACAACAGCAACCAAGGCAACGAAGCAACACCAACAACAACAATTACACCAACACCAACAACAACAACAACAACAACAACAACAACAGCAAATGGCACAACACCAACGGCACAAAAAAAAGTCTCATTTCGCGTGCTCCGCCTACTCGAGCACACATGTGTGTGCGCCCATATGCCCCAGGTCCGTTCCCGTTCCCATTCGCATTCTCATTTTCTCATTTCGACCCCCTCTTCCGCCTTCCTCTTAACCCATACCGCCGCCTCTGCCTTTAACCCTCTCTGGCATGCAATTTTCTTCCGGCTGTCTGGCGTTGCTGTTCTGCTTTTTGGGCCTACGTTTTAATGTTGCCTTGTTGCTGCCTCTGCTGCCTCGTTGGTGTTGCAACTTGCAACCCCCGAAAAAAAAAATATATGCGCAAAGCGCGAAATGTTAAGCCATGGCAAAATGGCCAAAAGGAAGCCATAGCCGAGAGAGAGAGACGGACAAGAGAGGGGTTAAGAAGCGCAGAGCCGAGGGGTTAACAACAGGGGCAGGGCAGTAGGTGCAGCAAGTCGCGGTGAAAGAGTTGCATTGTTGTCAGCGAGTCATGTTGCAACGGCGCTTAGTGTGTGGCATATTTTGAAGAAATTTACAAACAAGGCGACAATGAAATGCACTTCTTTAAAGTAAAGAAAATTGGAAAACTGATGAAAATAAATTGAATATTAAAAGAAATATAATATTTTCTTAATGTTAACATAACTACAATTAAAATGTAAGAACAACTTTGGATTTTGCCCTTTCAAACAAATGCCCCTCTTCTAAGAATTTTCCTTCTTACTTGTATTTAAAATATTATATTTTATGTATTTGCAATACATTCTTTTCTGACTTTCAAGTATCTCAAAGACTTCTCTCAATTACTTTTCTGGGCCTCAAGCATTTCCCAATTAAATGTGAGACAAAAGTTTCTTTTTTCCAACCTCCCCCCAAGATCCATGCCTTTATGCATTTCCTATTCCAGTTCACGACCTGCCAAGGCGTAGGGCATCTTCATAACTTTATAAACCTCTTTTCCGCAACGCTGCAAATTATAATGATTTCTATTTTTTCCCTTTTCTAGCCTTTTCCTACAGAATATAGTTTGAGGATGGGGGAAGAGCCTTGCGATTAGTGCCACGGCTGGCTATGGTTCACCTTATCAACGGGGCTTTCAGAAGGGGGAAAACACACTCATTTGGCTTTGTTTAGACTGGAAAAAATCTTCATAATGGCCAACAGTTGCCTTTTCTTCGCTGTGGCAATGCAATTTTCGCGGCTGCAATTTGCTGCCATCGTTGTTGTTGGTGCTGGTATTCGTTGTTGTTGTTGGTGTTCGTTGTTGCTGTTGTAGCTGCAGCAGTTGTTGCAGTTGTTGGTGTTGCTGTTGTAGCCGTTGGCTTGTTTCACAAATGGCGTCGCATTTGGCGTTGTTAATGGCGTCGGCATCGCTGGCATCGCTTGGTTGCTTGTTGGGTCTTTACGTGTGTGGAAAGCATGCACTGAGAACAAAAGTTTCTACTTATATGGGACAGATTTTGTTTTGTTTTTGCAAACATTGGAATAATTTTGATTCGATTTTAGAGTGGTTCTCTTTCTAGTTGAAAACAAACATTCTAAACATTCCAACTTCTTCATAAATCAGTGCTTCTGCATTTGTAAGATATGTTATTCCTTATTGGTCACACTAAATTCATTACAAACCTTTGTTAGATGGTCAGACTATAAAGAACACTATAGACGTAAACTATAATGAAATAAATGCTTTGCTTTTGATCTAAATACATATCATCAACATGCACATCCTTTGGAATTCATTAAAAATACTTCTGGTGTATAATTTAATTTTATACTCATTTTTCTCTCAGTGCTTTTGATGAGCAGGGAGGTGAAAAGCAGTAAAAGGGGGCGCAGACTTCTTGGGCTTGTTGTGCCATGTGTCACGGCGTTGCAGTCATGTTGACATCATTGGGCCCGGGTCCAATGAAAGGGGTCCTCCTCTCGCCTTGTAGGCCTTGGTGGCCCCCGCCACTTGTCAGCAGGGGGAAAAGGAGTGGGCACACCCCCTTTTCGTACCACCCTCTCCACACCCCCCTACCCATCTCGTGCCGCCGCCCATGTGTGTGCGATGATTGTTTTAAATTCATTTGCCAAGTTTAAATAAACACACAACAAAGTGAAAATATGCTGGCGAAAAAGTGGAGCGAGTTAAGTTGCCACAGGGACACAAGACAGCAGAAATCAGAGAAGTGAGAGAGATAGAGAAGCAGAAAGAGACGGCAAACATACGACATGGCAAAAGCAACTTAAAGGCGTGACAGTAATTAATTATTTTGTCGTATGGTAAATTAATAAACCAAATGGACTTTGTTTCTACTTGACATGTTATGCACTGCTCTCTGCATCTGTATGCATTCCTATCCCTATGAGTGTGTGTGTGTATGTGTGTTTGAGTGCGAAATGCATAATTGCTTTCATTAGTCTAATTGGTGCAACAAAGTGCAGCTGAAAGAAAAACGCTTAAGCAGACAGAGACAGAGCTGAGGCAGCTGTAAAGGGAAGGGAAGCCATTGCTCTGGGGAGCAAAAAGCGTAGGCGTTGAAAGAAAAGCTCTAGCAAAATGATATATATATATATGGATATGCACTCCTGATCCCTGAAGAGTTGGGACAAGTCAACGAACTTGACCTGAGCTCCTCAGAGCCATCGCAAACAAGAGGTATTTATATATGGAAATATGCAAAAGGATTATCTCCGGACTTGGGGCGAAGTCTGTTGTATTTTTAGTTAGTTGAGAAATCTTTCTGTCTCTTTAAATTACTTACTGAGCGGTGTGAAATTCTTGTACTTCTTTCACTTTACACCTCCAGAAGTTATTTGTTCTTTGTGTGGGGAAATACTCACCTGAAATACAGAAAGAAAATAAGAAAAGATATATAGCTTTGTGTGAAATATATATGCTTAAATATTTTATATGTATTTTAAAGGATTAACCCACATTTCTGTTAAGGTTTTCATTGATTTATAGCCTAGCGGGTGCTTTAATTTATTAATAACTAAGCGTCAACTCTTAATTCTTGCAGAAACTTGGTATTAATATTAAAAATGTCCCAAAGAAGATGTAGTACATTCTTGAAATGTTATAAAGAAGATATAATACTTCAAATAACAATTTCGTTTACTTAAAAATCAATGTTAACACTTTGTATTTATTGTGCTCAAATATTAAACCAAGAAATCTTTAGTTTCCCATCAACAAATGTATACATCTTACTAAAAACTTTAGCAAACTTATCCCTAACTGAAAATAAACTTGTATTTGCTGACCATAAAATCTAAAATATATGTTATTTCCCAAAATTTTCTTGGCTACCTTAATTATACCCCGTTGGCAATCCATTCTTTCTACCATTGACAACCACAAAGTTGTCCCTGCTATGGCCAGATGTCTGCTATGGCATCAAATCAATAACAAGCTTTTCCACCTGCATCTGAGTAGCACTAAACCTCCTCTCCTGCCCCATTTTAGATTCTGGGGGGGCGGAAAACCATCTCTGTAAATAGATGTGCGCCACAAAGTATGCTATAAATTCCATTTTAATTTACCTGCATGTAATTTATGCCTTCTGACTTCTTGAACATTTTATATATATATGTATAAGGACGAGCGGGTGTGCAGGATGTGAGGAACATGGCCATTGGCATGTCCATTGTATTTACATGGCTCCCTACGTTTATTTGTCAATACGCAAATTTCATATAGTATTTGGTATTTGGTAGCTAGTAGCTACATACCTCTCCCAGTGTCTCTGTCTCGTATTTGTTGTTTGTCCGTGGTGCGGGCGTGTCAGGCTGAAAGTCCTGGCCTCGACAGGACAGCAAACAAATATTGCTGGCGGCGGGGCAGGACAGGACAGGACAGAACAGAACAGAACAACAGGACAGCGGCTAAAATTTATTAAACACAAACAATAAGGCAAATGCATTTAAGGAGCCAGAGTCAAGTCGGGGCCAAGCCAAGTCAAGCCGAGCCAAGCCAAGCCTTTCTGTGTGCAGGACAACAACGGCAACTAAATTGCATTACACACAGGACATGTACAGAGAGGCCACAGACAGACGCAGACCAAGGCAAGGATGTGCAGCGTTGCACATTTCGATTGGGATTGGATACGGAGACCCCGCCTTATACAACATATAACCTTCAGGCCATGTTCATGTGTGTGTATATATATAAATGACAGTTCATATATTTTTCCTGGGTCCTACGTAAATTTCATAGCAATTGCATTTGCCGAATGTCCTGCTCTTGTACTCTTGCACAATCACAATTATCGAAAGGACGAGACGGGTGACGAGTGCCAAAAAGCTGGAAACGCCCACAGCTGCCGGAAACGATTGCGGCTGGCTGAGAGAGAGAGGGTTAAGTACAAAAGACTTCGCTCCTGGCTCCTTCGTCCTGTGCTCCTTTCTACCATCGAGCACGCGCACAAAAATATTATACCGAGGGGCGAAACAAAAGCCAAAATCCATTTGACACGGACTTCCGCCAAACAGAAAGGTAGCAAAGAGATCCTTAGAATACATTTTTTGACAGCAGCCAGGTGAATGGTTAGATCCTATTTTTTTTAAAACCTTTTTAACACACAGGAAAAAATTTAAATTAAGTATTCAATATATTTAAATATTTAAAATAGTTTTTAAACTATTTCTTAGAGGTATTTGAGATACAATAAATAGGTTTTTGTTGAAGAAACATTTCTTAATTAGTCAAAATCTCATTTTCCTCAAACTTATAATGCTTTTTATGTTAAATAATTTAACGGCTTTCCCCGTTTTCTCCCTGTGCATTATCCCCGAAAACAAGCATTAATAAAGTGAATTTGTGCTACAGATCGAAATCATTGAGTCAACACAAAGTGCACAACAACTAAGCAAATAAAACAAATTGTAATAAGCGCCAGGGCCCAAGTCCCGGCGATTAGATTAGCTGCTGGCCATCGCGAGTGGGTTAAGGCAGTAGTAGTGGTAGTAGTTGGGCGTGTGTTAAAAGGGGGAGTGGCACTTTCACTTTAGTCAAAAACTATTTACTCATTGACGCCACTGTGTCGGCGGTTCGACTGCAAGATTTATGGGGGAAGTGGACGACTCCCCTTTTGTTTGTTTGCCCATTTGGCGCTAGACACGCGCTATCCAATGCACTACCGAAAAAATACAAAAAAAAAACCCTCTTCTCTAGTAATTGAGGACACTGCTGAGTGGCACTGCTGATAAGGCAAAGGCAACTGCAACTGATAACAGTCACCCAAAAAAAAAAAAAAAAAAAACTACTGCCTTTCAAGTGCAGCCAGCGGGGTTGACAGGTTCCCATTCGATTTTATTGCTGCCATGATTGATCGATTGTTTGGCCAGTTTTTTGGTAGATAGATTGTAAATTTTGTACCCAGCACAAACTCACATTTGATTTTCATTCAAATAAACCAACTTATTTAATCATATTCTCTGTTATTATTTACAGCATCCCTACCCATCCGAAGACCAGAAGAAACAATTGGCCCAGGATACTGGCCTAACGATACTGCAAGTGAATAATTGGTAAGTGTAGATCTATCTAAGATGCATATCACTTAAGTATCATATACACCAAACATCATAATATGTTTAAAGATGCCTCTAAGGCTGTCCATAACTCACACACTTTATTTGCCATCCAAAAACCCGAAACTAAAAAGAACCAGAGCAGACAACCAAAGCCAGGTTAAATTTACAAGGCAACCCACGCCGAGGAAATAGAACCTGCCTCCAAGGAGGTGCAAAAGAATGTGGCCAAAACAAAGTTATGGGCCTTGTTACCTGCCTGAGCAGGGGTTAGAGGAGATAGGCAGACTCAAAACTGGTAACTGGTAACTGGGAAATGGAAATCCTAGGATACCAAAGTGCATTAGGCATCTGACTACGGCAACTTCATCAAATTTTGCACATTATGCGACAGCCGGCAGAACCTGACACTCGACTGCAGACTAGGCTATACAGAGAGATACACGAAGATATACATTCGGACTTGGATCTTGGACTTGAACTGAGATGGAAAAGCTTGGTGGCAAGTTAAAAGCGACTGCTGAATCTTTTATGCAGTTCGAGGAATGCTTTTAAGCCGGGAGACAGGGACATGGACATGGACAGGGATAGCGAGTCCGAGACCGAGGCCAAGACCGTGGCCATAATAAAATCCGGGGAGAAATGTGTGAGAGCTGCTCCTGCTGGCAGGCACTCAGCTCAATTAAATTGAATTTCGCGCTCACCGAAGCACATTGCAAATTAACAAATAGTGGCCAAAGGACCTTCTGTCCTTCCGATTCGCTTAGGCACGCAACGTTGCGTTACCAGCGAACGACCAAGGACCAAGGGCCAGGGGAAAAATCCTGGGGAAGTAGCAGAGAAAATAGGAAAATAAAATGTTGACACTTTTGGTTATTTATGGGAGAAAAAGCGACACCTTAACGGGAGGATTTCCAGGACTTGTCTAATCCTGGGGGACCCAACAGAAATACTCTCTAAATGTGTATTTATTTTGCGCAATTTGAGGCAGAAAAAAAAAGAAAGAAAAGCAAACTCAGGCCTAAGACGAAGGCCATTCAAATGACCACCAGAACACCAGAAGCCCTCTGGAGCAAGTCCATTAACACCCAATAAGATGGCCCGAGACAGCAAAAGTAACTTTTGGTAATCGAAAAAGTTTCACTTTCTTTTTGCAAAAGAACTTTTAAATATTAACGCTTAGTTACAGCTGCAGATGGAAAAGTTATAATTATTATGGCTTAAGTACATAAATAACTCGGGCAAATCTCTCACTCTCTTTATAAGACACTCTGCCCTGCAGAGAGATAGCTCTATATAGCTGAGATATCTCCAATTTCTCATATATCCACCCAGAACTGCAATCATTCCAATCAACTGAGCATTGGCCAGCGGGCAAATCGATTTGCAGCTTACAAACGAGAGGCTTGCTGTTCCTGAAAAAGAAATATATATATAAGAAATCTCTAGAACGGAACTCCAATTCCATTTTGTCGTTTTGATAAACGATTTCAGGGCGTTGCAACAATTTCCGCCCTAAAATGAGCTGAAATCAGGGAGCAGAGAGAGATGAGACTGAGCTCCAAACGAACTGCAAATTGAAAAGTCAAAACGAGGGCGAGGCACTTTTTGAAAAGGAGTTGAAGTTGGTGGGGCTTTGAAAGTGCATTAACCTCGGCCTAAACTTGAGTTTTTTGGCTAATGCGAGTAGCTTGGCACTGGCACAAAATGATATAGAAATATATTTAAAGCATTTCTTTTGAAGAAAGGTCTGAAATTCAACTGTATATAATTTTTTCAAGTGCTTTCTGTAAATGATTCCCTCTGATGTTTTTCCTTTTCCCTGTTTGATGTCTCGTTTTTTTTGTGCCTGGTTTAATATATATTTTTTTTAAAGGCCGTGTCAAAGTCTGTGGGTAACATCGTCGCCAGGCAAGTGACTGTCACTCTTTGCTCTGGCGGCTTTTTGCTTTAATCATTTTCCTCGTTTTGTCTTTGGATTTTTTTTTTGGTTTGTAGTTTTGTGGTATTGCCACTGATCCTGCGGATCAACTCTGCTCGCTGGCTGCTTATTATTTCTTATTGCATTTATTAAACGACAATCATAACCAAAGTCGGCATGGCCCATTGATCTGGCCCCGTTGCAAGGGCCACAAAAAGTGTGACTCTCTTGGAGATTTGGTTTGGTTTATGGCTAAGTTGGCCACATAAAGCACCGGCATTTGGCTCCCGGCACAAATCCCGTCCAATTCATGCATAATTCATGTCTTGTTTTCGGTTGTGTTTAATTAAAAGAGGTTTACGGAGCAGCAAATAGAGCGAAGGGGTTTCTTTTAGTAAGAAATATAAAGATCGAGATACAGATTATAGATTTATATATTTTTCAGATTTATTTCTTAAGAAAATTCTTATTAATCAACTTATTTTTCCGTTTCCTCTGACAGGTTTATCAATGCACGGCGAAGAATTGTCCAGCCAATGATTGATCAATCCAATCGAGCAGGTAACTATCATTCTAGACCCTTGAAAAATATCCATAACTATGAAATATGCGATGATTTAGTTAAGAACTAAGTGGGGTTGCTCCAACCCCACTTACTTTTCCATAACAATAATCCATTACGAAAAAACGCAATTTCTAATTATGTGCATCTTTTTCTTCTCTTCTTTCTTTTTCTTGGTGACTCACTTACAGTTTATACACCGCATCCAGGTCCCTCCGGATATGGCCATGATGCCATGGGTTACATGATGGACAGCCAGGCGCATATGATGCATCGTCCGCCCGGTGATCCTGGCTTCCATCAGGGCTATCCGCACTACCCGCCCGCCGAGTACTACGGCCAGCACTTGTAATCCTTGTAATTCAACAATTACGCAATGGAAGCGAGATCAAGCCAAAATCATAGCTTAAATTTACTACCAACCTACCAACAACTGGAAGAGAGGAGCTGAACAAACAAAAATAAATATATATAAAAAAAAAACACCTTAAAAATATTAAAAGAGAAAGCTAAATCTGAAAAGGAGCTGGAGCTTCTGTCCAATTCAATCCCAAAATGCAATATCAGTCATGTAATTCACAACAACAACAACAAACAGCAACTGTAGTAAAATGATATTAGCTAAGCAACAACAACAGCAGAGGAACATCAACAACAACAACAACAACACCAGCAGAAACTACAACAAATTTAAAAAACAAGAAACAGAAATTTTAAAGAAACTATTTGTGTATACCTAAAAGAGAAAAACATAAATAACAAAATGGGAAAAGTAAAAAAACAAGAAAAGATATTTATGCATAAACAAAAATGAAACGCTTAGCTATAAGTTAAATAAACAAAATAAAACCAGAACTCACACACTCTCAAAACACACACACACACAGAGACAGACAAATTGAAATGCAAATTTTTATGTTCGAAAGCTGCGAAACTAAAATTTTAAAGCATGAATTTAGGCGCCAACCCCAAACAAAAATTTAAGCCACTTTTGAATAAATTTTATAGTTTGAATTTAGAATAAAAAAACACACACAGCCCCCGAGTTAAAGTGCAGCCAGAAATTCGATAAAAGTTTGAATAAAATATATAAATTTAATTTGTGAGAATGTTTTGCTTAGTTCTTAGTTTCATTTTAGTTTTATGTAACAAGTCAGTTTGTTTTCTATATATACAACCCTACGCATACGTATATATATATATGTATATGTACATACAAAAACAAATCGATAAAGGAAACACTATATATATTACGTTTTAGGCAATAGGATCCTTATAACTATCCCCATCCCTTACCCCTACCCATATCCTTACTATATATAACCTACATTTAGATGATTAATTTAAATAAATTGAATTGTTTTCTAATTTTACGCCTTGCATCACTTAAGTAAAAACAAAAATGGAATTTAATTTTTACAAAAAAAGAAAAGATAATGAAAAGAAAAGGAAAACTATGATTTGAATGGAATTTGTTTTAAAGATTTTTTTAAAGAGCGTGCGGATTTTGTAGTATTATTTTCCAATTGAAGCACATTGGCCCGATTCAAATATATATATTAATATATATATATATATATATATATATGTATGGATTTTATGCGAGATACAAAACAATACGATACAAATAATGGCATAGGCATATATATACATATATATACATAGCTCTGAATATGTATACGTAATATTAATAATAAATTATGCTTACGTTTAAACTGTACTTTTATTTATGTATTCTAATTTGTATGCGTTAATCCTTAGTTAACTATTATTATTATTATTACATTTACTTAATTAATGATTTAAATTTAACTAATTCAAAAAAGAAACACCGAGCAAGAGAATAGAATTGTACGAAGATGATTGATGAAAACAAACATGAAATGCATATATGAGAAAATATTTGAAAAAATAACCCATTTGTTTGTGTTTTTATTTTGACTTTTGGTTTATGAAAAATATAATTTTCTTACAGCGGGGCTTTATGATTTTATCGAAGATAAACCTGAAGGAAGAGATATATCTCCAAGAGATATATATCTCCCTCAGTAAGGATCAACATTATTTCCATCTTTTGGCAAACATGCGCCACATGCTAAGGAACTGAATTGTATTTACATTGCTTGTGAATCTGATTAATCTTAAATGGTAACGAATATACGTAATTGCAGAGGGCAACAAATCGAACTTTAAGTATTCAGTTTTTGGAATTTATTAACTATTAGTACGAACACGATTGACGGTGTACCTAAATAGCAAAACAAGATGGATTATTTAGCCTGAACTTGAGCTTCTTTTGCATCATACATTTCTTTGGCAGACACACATCTACTACTTACTTACATCTATGAACTACACTCGAAACAATCACTCGAAGAAAACAAAAAATGTATACGAACTTCTCTAAGAATCCCCCGAAGAATGAAAAAATTAATCTTATGCGAATTTTTTGCACCTTTAACGAAGCGAAGCGATAAATTTATTTACAAAACAATTTGCTAAACCACAGTAATTGAGAAATTGTAATTGAAATTGAACATTTTCACAATTATACAACAGAAAACTATACGATATACGAGTACGAGTACGCATCGCTAGTAATTTATTAGACTATATATATATATATATATAGAGTAGTTAAATAATCAACACAACAAACCATTGACTTGAGAAACGTTTAAACGCAAATTGTACAGAACGCCTTAAATGAGAAAACCAGAGAGGAGTGGAAGGAGGAACGAATGATGTATACGAGTCTATATACAGAACATAAACTAAACATAGTTATACCTAACTAAATTTTAATAAATCTCGATTAGTATATATACTATATATATATATATCTATCATACACACACTATGGCTTAAGAAAACGGAACCAAATGCAGTCGTACCGAGACGGGGCGGGGCTTGGATCGAAAGTATCTCAAAGGTAACCAGATATATGGGCTGGATTTTGGGGAACAAATTCGGAAGAATTTCCAACCAAATATTTTGTATGAGCTTCTTTTATATATGTATGCCCCTGTCTCTCTCAGTGTATTCAAAGATCGGGGGATATATATTGTGTCTGGCCAGAGTTTCTTGAGGGATATATATCTGCCTTTGCCCACCTCGGAGCGACCAAGGCTTGTAAATTACAAAATTGATTTTGAGGGACAAGAGATGGCAATATCCAAGCGATAAAAATACCCACAAACAATATTAATGAGTTATACGATTTATAAATACGCATTGTACTATATATATATATTCCGGAAGGATTGGTGGCTTTTTACGTTTGAAATCATTTTCGTGTCAGAATTTAAATTAAAATGTGATTTTTCTCGAAACTTTAATGTATACGCCGTAAATATTATGAATATGATTATTAAGAAGTGCTGCAGCAAAACATTATTATTTATTAATTACTATTATGATTATTCCGTATGGATAATACGATTATAAATTTACATATTCGAGTGTAATGTATGTAATAAATATTGTACATTTTTTGATAAACTCCCATTTAGAGACACTGTAAATAATAAATCGCAACATTTGCATAGATCACACCACACTTAAGTACATTACAATTAATTATAAATTATAAAGCTAAGTATAAAATTAAAATTAATAGGAGGAGGAGAAGGAAAATGCAACCCTGAGCATAGACTAAAAAAAAAGAGCACAAGTAATAGAAAGAGAGAGAGAACCACAACTTACCCACGCGACAGCATCAAGTAAACCCAAAAGAATGAAAGAGGTAGAAATAGATGTGCAACAGAGACAGAGAGAGAGAGCTAGCGAGCGAGCGAGCGAGCAAGAGCATATAGGAGTTAGAAAGGGAGAGCTAACTCTAATTAAATCAATAAATTAAAAACAAATAAAAACCCAAAGCATTGAAGTAAAAAAAAACACAACTATAAATATATTTATATGGAGAATTGAATTAA
Source organism: Drosophila serrata (assembly GCF_035046125.1). Taxonomy (NCBI): domain Eukaryota; kingdom Metazoa; phylum Arthropoda; class Insecta; order Diptera; family Drosophilidae; genus Drosophila; species Drosophila serrata. The sequence continues at coordinate 2,435,512 of NW_028257274.1, read as the reverse complement.
ATAAATGTTTGTGCGTGTAAAAATTAACTTTAACTAAATTGCTAGACTTAAAGGCCATGAATGAATTAAATATAAATATATTTGAAAGGAAACAGTATCATTAAACTAATTAACTAATTGAAGCTTCTATGTAAAGAACTAAAAAACAAAAACCAATTAACGAATTCCTGATTCCCCGCACCATCAATCGAAAGATATAGGCCGATGGCACAGGGGGAACCACAAGGACAACAAAAAAAAAAAAAAAAAACACTAAACTAAACTAAATAAAATAAAACAAAAAATGCAGAAATATGAAAACAGAAATATTGAACATAATTTTCAATTGTAATAAATTATGAAATAAAAGATTATGAAAACCAAACCAGAAAACCTCTTTTAAATTGGAGTGCAAGAAATTCAGGGGGTTATGGATAAAAAGTATATATTAACGGGTTCACTGCCTGCCTTGACCTTTGTGGGAGATCCTGGCTGCTGTCCCATCTGTCCTGACAACTGATGTGGGTCCTTTGCTCTTGCAATTTGCCAGCTGTCAGCCGGACTCAAACTCCACTCTGACCCCGCTTGACCGTTGCGTGCCCTATGGTCAATATATACTATATATATATATCTATATATCTTTCGCCCGGCGCTCTCTCGACCGATATAATTGAACTATAATTGCCCCGAAATGTTTCGTGCAAAGCACGCTTCATCTGCTCGACTTCCGCCCGCTCCGGCTTTTCAGTTTCGTGATCGTTTAGAGACGGCATTAGCCCTTGCCTTTACGAGTTTGGTGTGAACTAAGTGCATTTCTACTGGTTCAAGGCACTGAAGAAAATACTTATTAAATACTATAACTTTAGCTTGAAAGGATATGAATATTTTAAGTAAGGTAAGATTGTATATTCTAACTCTAAAAAGAGTTTATGTAAATTTTCTCTTGACAAAATATGCATTTTTCTTAGTTCTGGTTCTTTCTTAATTTCTAAATTTCTGAACAAATGTATCTTATGGATTTATATGAATTTTATTATAATCCTTATATGTATACTCTTACAGGGTACTAAAATTCAGTCAGATGCTTAAAACGCAGTGAAGGAACCATTTGCCACCCTATAAATCATATATATTCTTGATCAGCATGAACAGCCCAATCGATCTAGACATGTCCGGTAGAAAAATAAATTTTTTATTTTTTTTCCTCATTTTTTTTGGTAAAATTACCAAAAAAAAAAAAATCATCAAAATTGTAATTTTTTTCAAATTTAAACTGAGTATGTAGATTTGTTAATCTAATAAAAACTAACATTGGGCTGTTTTCCGATTTGAAATTAAGGCATTTTTGGCTTAGTTATGATTAATTTTCATGGTCATGATTCTTGTTAATTTCTCTCTTTAACCAATTAAGACACATTTTCCCGCAGTGCAGCTCCAAATACCCGGAATATTCTCCACTTCTTTGGTTTGTTAAAGGTCCAGAGTTTCCCTTTTTTTTTGTTTTGGCATCCAGTGCTAATGCCCTTCTGCCAATCGAATGGCACCCGTTAACGGAGAACAGCTGCGTGGATTTCCACGCACCCGCTGACCAAGAAATTCAATTAATATTAATTAGCCAAGGTGTCGAGCTGGTGGCTAGCCTCTCCCTAGGATCTGGGATCTCACGCTGTTGCTCCTCGCACACACTCACACGCAGATAAATGGAGTTTTAATCATTTTCCAAGTGTGAAAATTAGTTGCGTTTAAGTTGCCTATAATTAGTGGACTGGCCACTCGTAGGAAGAAAACCCCCCTATATTCTGACTACATTTCCACTTACACACGATGGCATGCTGCCACCCACAATTGTGTCTGTCGGCGGCTGTAATTACTTTTACGACCTGTTTACAGCTGCTCCGAGTGGTCATTATGCGGTGGCGTATAAAAATTTCTGCTGTCAATTTATGCAAATTTCTTATTTCCCCAAAAAAAAAAAAAAAACAGTACAAAAAATATAACAGAATATAAAACAGGAAGAAAACTTTGTGTTATGTCCACCTACACAAAAGTTTTTTTTTTTTTTAAATTGTGTGTACAATTGCAGAGGACATCCCCTTGAATGTTGTACTTTCGGAATATACCCTGGATTTGCAGGGGATAGGAAGGGTATAATAAAATGGAAATTTAAATTTGGATAGATAGAAAATAATATCAATAATAATTTATAAACTTCCTAAAGAAAAAATTGGTATAGTAAAGGAAAATCAATAATAGAATAGAACATCTTAAGAAAGTATTATCGTTTTTATAAAAAAAGAACTGAAAGTTCTTAAATTATTTAAGGAATATTCATAGTTTTTCAAGGACTTTGTTTTTCAAGGTTCCTAAAGTTTATTACTAACTTTTTCCTATTTTATATAATATATTTGCTTATAGTGTTTAATATTTACCTTCTTCTATTATGAATGATATACTTATTTTAAGTCTTTAATATGTACTTCTTTCATTTATATATTATACATTTATTTAAAGTATTATCTATAGTTTTTCCTCTCAGTTTTAAAACTACCAGGTATTTCTTGGTCTAAACACTATATCCTTTTTCTCATCTACTTGTTTTTAAAACTTTAATTTATTTTCATTGCGCATTTTGATGCTCGTAATTCCCTCGTTATTGTTGCCTCCTGTTCCTGTTTTTCCCTACCCTCATCCTCCTCATCCCTCCTCATGGTACTCATCCCCTTTTCTCCCTGCTCCCATTTCCCATTTTCCTTTTTCCGAGTGTTATAATGTCACGCTTGGTGTTGGCATCATTACTTGTGCCATTGTACTGCCTCGCTTTGCATATGAATATGATTTGGGAGCAAAAACATTGTAAACTGCGCTTACAAAGCCACAGCCCTCTTCTCATCTCATCCCCCCCTCGGTGGACTGAACCGGGTTGCTATTTTAATTTTGTTTTTTTTTTCTTTTGCATTTCACCCGCCCTCCATGACTTTGTTGCTTGCCACTTTTATAATTTCAAAACAGATTAATGTTGCGCATATGTGACACCATTTTATGCGACGGGTTTATCTCCTTTATGGCATCATCGTCGGCCTGTATCTCTTCTCCCTAGGAAGTGTTTCGACCTGGGCCTGGGCCTGTGTCTGAGCCTGAGCCTGAGCCCGAGCTGGGGGTTCAGCGGGTTCAGCCGGGGTCTTAAGTGGGATCAGCATCGGCATTGGGTTAAATGCCCGGACAGATCAAAGCAGGTGCGAGCGTATTATGAGTAATTTTCTATCTGTTCCAAAAGGGGGAAGATTTCAGCGAGGGGGAACGAGCAAGGGGTTGGCAAGAGTCAGCTTAAAGGGTCAAAAAGAGGCTAGCAAAACATACAAAAAATCGAAAAGGAATTTAGTATAAAGTTAGAAAAGAAATCCAAGTCAAGTTTACGTTTAAATTTAAAGAGGGTTGATCTATAGATATAGCTTTCCCTTTGTCTCTCACTCAATTCGACATTCATTGGCATCGTATCTCCAAAGTTCCCTTGGACAAAAATCTATTTAACAGCATTAGCCCATTGTCTTTTGGTCTGGGTAATGTGATATCCCGGCAAGAGCTATTCATTCAACCTATCCATTGACTCATTCATTCAATCTCCCATTCATTCCGACATAGCCTGAAGCTAGGACATATATATGTATATATCTCTATGCTATATAGCAAAGTCCGAGGCTCATTAATGCACTTTGCATAATCGCAAAATCATTCAGACGTCCCAGACAATGGGTGTAGGCGTCAAGTGGAGTAAGAGAGAGCTGGAATTGAAATGTTTTCGGATAATTTAAATGACTTAAATTATGTAAATTGTCGCCCCAGACAATGCCGCGCCGCATGCACTTGGAGTGGGCTTGAGAGAACTGGGGACTGAGAGACTACGGACTTGAGGGAATCCAAAATGCGGGGGATAAAGCTGAAAAAGCCAGACGATATCGCACTGGCCCGCACTAGATTCACTTACAAATTTAATTAAGTTCAATTGAAAGTAACACCACGAACGAACGGCATTGCCGCATTGCTCCGCGTTCTGAGATCTCCTCCGTGTGGCGACGACAATTCAAAAACTTTGTTTTGACAATTGATTCAATGAAAAATTTAGTGCACTGCCCAGTGTTGGATATACTCAGATGGATGCTGTACGTTTGACTAATGCACTAAGAGGAAATTCTTATAATAAGATAGCTAGTTAAATTCAACAGAACTATAAGTTATTGAAAAGAATTTCACAAAACATTAGGGAGAATTAAAAATAGATCTAAGGATAAACCAAGGATTTATACATTTTCTAAATATACCCTTGTTTTATATTACAAATTGTATCTATAATGTAATAAATTTACTTGGTATATAAGAAAGTTCTAATTATTTTTCTGTGTGTCCAGAGACCGCTGTTACGTTGTCCGTTGTTCCAGTAGTCCGTTGTCCGTTGTCCGTGGCCTTCTGTCCGCTGTCCGCTCGTCCCGAGTCCGTGGCTCGCGTGGGCGGACAAACGGACAGCTTCAATATGTCATGGGGCTGACTTCTGTCTCGATTGGCTTTGCACTTTCATCGCGGCATGTCGCGTGTACTTGTCCCACTTACTATATAACCATCGTGTATGTTTTACGTTCCTGGCATAATTTCCCAGTGTCTCTCGGTAGATGTATCTGTATCTGGTATCTGGTATCTGGTATCTGTGCCGGCACCGTGCTGATGTCTGCATTTACATAATTGAATTTGTTTGCTTGATTGTCGAGCTGTCGATGGTTTGGCGGTGGTAGTCATCCAGCATCCAACATCCAGCATCCAGCATTCAACTTCGGCGTCATCAAATTGACAATTGCTAGTTCCGGTCGTTTGCAGTTTGAAGTGCCATCGATGTGATGCCGGCCTGGAGAGGAGAGAGATACAAAATCTGGAAAAGGGCCCTCATCCGCCGCCAGCGCAAAAATCAACGCAATTTGTCAATAAAAATGTAACTCGAACAGATTGTGAAGTGTGCGAATGTGCTCGAAACAATCGGCGGGCATAAATTATGGTCCATATATGATGCTGGGATATGGGGATGGAGATGGAGATGGAGATGTGGATGTGGAGATGGAGATGTGGATGTGGATATGAATGTGGTTGTGGTGCTGCTTCTGTGGTGGCTTCTGCTGCTGCTGCTGCTCCATCTGCGGGCTGGGCTTGTTTTCGTCTGCAATTCCGATTTTCGAGATGCTTGACTTTAATGCGTATAATGATTTCCAATGCAGATTAAATGATCAGATTATGGGCCACTCGAGAGAGATCTCTGGACTCCCGCAGAGATTTTGGCATCTCCTTTTTTTTCGGTGGCTTTTTGCCTTAAATTTGTGTGTGATTTTTAATTATTTTCCATTATTAATTTAGGCATACATTTCATACATTCATTTTCCTTTTGCCTAGACAATTCAATTATTTAAAATGCTTTCTCCCTCTCCTTTAACTCTATCTCTATTATCGTATTTATAAAATGCCGCAAACGAAAAGCAATTTAATTTTGAATTAGTCGCTAAGACAGTCTACTTATGTGTCAATATATAATGAATATATGTGTAAATATATGTACTGCCATGTACAACCAATCAAATTTAATGCATTTAACTGCAATCAAAAATGGCTGTTCTTTGCATTTTGAACTTATACACATACACATGAGTGTGTAACAAGAACCTTTCAACAAAATTTATATAAATGCTGTCAATGCAGACCGTCACGCCTGCCACGCCCTCGCCAACGCCCACTGTCGGTTTTAGCTGCCAAAAGCGAAAAATACATTTGAATGAAAGTGCAGAGAGAGAAACATTAGAAACTATAATTCTCCAATGTTGACTTAATAAAATATTGACAACTAAAACTTTAAGTCTCTATAATTATTTATAACTGAAAGTATTAGGTTTCAATGTTCCCTAATTAAAATGTTTATAACTTAAGCAGTCTATGACATATTGAATCATTTAAAAACCTCTTTAAAAACACAAAAATCATAATTATTAATATTATTATAAATAAAAGTAGTAGGATAATTTCTTAACACAAAAATGTCAATATCCTAAGAAATACTCAAAAATATAAAGATTATAGGTTATATAGATATTGCTTTGTATTTGTATTTTTGTATTTCCAATTTTCTTATCCTTAACTTTTAGTTTCCCAATCTCTTAAAACTCTTATAAAATCTATATAAATTCTTCAGTGCATTATTTCTAAAGAGAGGGGGAGGAGAGGAGTGCCCAAGGTTTTTCCAGCATTGAAAACTAAAACATGAGAGTGTATGGCAAATAGAAAAGTTTTATACTGCAGATGTGTTTGCAAATGCCGCACAATAGAATTTATATTGAAAACTAAAGGAAAATGTTGCAGTCTCGCAAGAAACAGGACATTTTACAACAATTGCAAAATGTCTGTGGCCAAAAATGTGTGCGCATGTCAACAAAATTGTTGTACTTCTTGTTGTTGTTATTTTTGTTCCATATTATAAAAGTCACTATAATAATATTTCTTAAAATCTTTTGCATGATGATGAAGATAATGATGATGATGATGTTGCTGTTTCAGTTGTGGCTTGCATTTTATTTGATGCTTCCTTCCGTTGAAGTTTCCCCCCTTCAGTGAGATATATATATATATTTATATATTCTCAAGATCCCGCACAACCCACACACACACACACACACACACAGACAGGAAGACGGGATGGAGATGCTGCTGAAGATGAGACACACATGGACGGATTTTTCGGTGGGGTTGTTTATATATCCGCACTTAATGCTTAATTCAGTTACAGCTGCTCTGCTTTCACATTGTTGTTTTTGCCAGAGAGTGACATTGTTGTAGATTGTTGTTGTTGTTATTCTTGTTGTTGTTGTTGTTGTTGTTGTTGCTTTAGCATTGACAATGACATCATCATTATTGCGTGCTCAGCTTCCAGCTTCAGTTTCAGTTTAAGAAGCAAAAGCAGCAGCAACTATAACAAGCAACTAAGCACAGAGAGAACATTTTGGAAAACTTATTTGTAAAATTCATATTTTGAAACATAAATAATAGAAATCATTGTAAAGGTATAAAATAGTTCTCTCTGTGCACTCAAAATATGAGAAAAACTAACATTGAAATGACTATAATTATAACAACTCGCAGTTTTGAAAACTAATTACATTTTAAGCTTTGAAAAAACTGAAGAAGGGTACTTTAACCTTACAAAAATAGTGCAGTAGAGACCTACAAATAATTCCTAGTATTACAAATTTCCTTTAGTGTATCACCGCAGCGACATCGACATCAGCAACTTCCTTGTTTTGCCAACGTCTCTGGCATTTTCTTAGTCCTCGCTTCGAAAGCTTCCCCCTGGCTCCAAGCTGAGACCCCTCCAACTCCTCCTGCTTCTCTTCGAGGCTGTCACATCTTTGTTATATTTTTGCGCAAAATAAATGAAGTAAAGTAATATTATTGCACTTAGACCGCATTAAGTTGTACGTGGCAATCTGTGCTTGGCTGATGCTTCAGCTGCTGCTGCTGCTGCTGCTGCGATATCGCTGGATGGCAAAAGGATGCCATGGATGCCAAGGATTGGCCAGGATGTGCGCCTGGGGATTGGGTTTAGTTTTCAAATTTAAGTGCCAGGGATTCGCCACGAAATTAGCCAAAGAAATGGCTAAGAGAAACTGGCAGCCTGATGATAATAAAACCATAATCAAGTATACGTACATTGCACTTAGCTCAGTCTCTCTCTCTCTCTATCTTTCTGTCTCTTTCAGCGCCCCCTGATGCCATCTCTTTCTGCTCCTGCTGCTACTCCTGCTCGATGTGTCGCCAACACACAGTTAACAATGGAAAATTGCTGTTGACATGATTTTGCACTTTCGCATCGACTGCATTCGGCAATTAGATTTGTCTCTGCATTCTCAGTGCGTGTTGCTCTCGTTCTGATGGTGCAACCCATACTTCCCCTTCCCCCGCAACCGAAATGTTGCACTGCCATTTGCCCCAAGGGGGTTCGTGTTTTTGTGGTCATTTCAAAAGTGCAACGCTGCACTTTCGGTTGCTGTTGCTGCAACGTGGCCATTGCCATTGCGTAATGTGCGGCTGTCAATTTATTTGAATTATTTCCGAACCCAAACACAGGCTCAGGCTCTGGGTCCAACCTCCACCCAGTCCAAGAGTCGGCAAAAATGGAAAACGCTTTTAATAAACTCTGGCTAAGGCTGCACCCCACTCTTTGTCCTCATCCTGGCATCCTTTCTAGGTGTCATTTATGCAACAGTTTCTGTTTTATGACCCACACAATGGCTCAAGATGCCTTTCAGTGGGCTGGTCACTTTTGCAGGCCGTAAAGCAAAAATATAATTATGACGAGGGTTAAAGGCACTCTTTTTTTTTTTTTTAGAGGGTAAGAAAGTCTTCAAGTGTGGCCTTAAGTCTTAATAAATATATGTGAAGCGTCAGCCTTTGGCTCGTAAAATCGGATAGCTATATGGGGGATAGTAAGAGGTGATTCCTGTCGGGTAACTCAGACTCTTAAAATGCTCTACAGTTTATGGTAAAAAAAAATGATATATCATCTATCACATTTAAGCTCATTAAGGTGTTTAATCTTAATATTAATTTCCTTCTTTTATTTATTCCAAACTTTTTAAATCTTCTTCTTTAAGCTTTAGTTTTCAGTGCATCTTTCCTGTATTATATCCGGGAAAGCAACAAAATTCGCATAAAAATTGCAAATTGAAAGCAGTCACTGGCAGAGTTGCAACAAAAGTGCCGCCGCACCTCGAAAGGAGGCTACTCCTGCCACTCGAACTCTCCACATTCATCTCCATGTCCATCTGCATCTTCACTTCCATCAGCAGTTTTCCCCATCTTGGCCAGGGTTAGTGTCAGGCGCTGACAGACAGCTGGACAGACCTTCCACGGAGAGAAAGAAGGAGAAAGAGTTGGACCTGGAACTGTAGCTGGATTCTTGACCAAGTTCGAATGTGGAAGGATGCCCTGGACACAGCTTTTGGTGGGTGGACACCACTTTAATTAGCCTGCGTCCAAAAAGGCATTTAAAGAGCCGACCCCAGAGCGGAGATGGATAGGATAGAAGTACAGAATATGGGGCTCAAAAGCACATCAAGAAAATTATTATCAAAAAAAATATTTTAAAACTTTAGATAACAAGAAAATAACTTATAATCCTTATGAAATATACTTTTTCAAGATCTTAATCTTCTTTGAAATATCCCAGATTACCTCTATTAATTTCTCTCAGTGCTTAAATGTATCTCGACTGACTGTGGATATCGATGGATGTGCCACTGGATAAATGAATGAATTCCTGAGTGCTTGGGCGCGTATTTGAAGCGGGCCAATGATGATTTGTTCGCCAACTTCTGATTGCAGTTGTTCCTGTTATTTCGTAGTAGTTTCTTTTCCAATTTTTATTATTGTTGTTGCTGCTGCTGCTGCTGCGTTTGGCGCGTAATTAATTCTTACAACAATTTTTCATTTCGGGATCGCTGAATGAAACAACAGCAACCAGCAGTCGGTCGAGGGATTCCGAAGGAGCAGCAGCAGAAAAAAAGAATGTGTTTGCTCAATGAAAAGTGCCAAAAGTAATTAATTTCATGCGAAATGCAACGGAGCGATGCCATGGCCCTCGCCGTGCTCTTGGTGTTGCTGCTGTTGCTGTTGTTGCTGTTGTTGCTGTTGCTGCTGTGTTTTTGTCATTTGTGTTGCGTGTTGCGAGTTGCTGCTGCCCATGTGGCTGCAGAATTACTCATGAAGGACACACGGAGAAAATAATTTAATTTTGGGAGAAAGAATTGCAGATTTACGATTGCTTATTTGTTGTTTTTGTAACAGTAATTAGCTGATCTTTAGTTGAAATATATTTATTATACTATTATATCCCTGTCAGAGTACTATAATTTGAGTCAGAAGCTTGCAACGCTGTGAGAGAGTCATTTCGAACTCTATATGTCATATATATATTTGATCAGCAGCAACAGACGAATTGATCTAGTCATGTCTGGGAGGTAAAAATGAGCCTAAAGCACTCTGAAGCATTAGTTATTAACTTTAAACAGTCTGGATTAAATAAAACCTAACAAACAAAGGCTTTCCTTATTTAAAATGAAAGCATTTTTGACTTAGTTTTAATAGATTTTTCGTTCAATCTCATGATCCATGCGAAAACTGCAACATTTCTCTGTAAATCTTAATAAATTTCAAACCTCTTCTTCGCTTTCTTTAATATATTTACTTTCCCCCCCATTATTTCTCCCTGTGTACAGGCAGTCGATCTCCTTGCCATATTCTGATAATTGCTTTAATTTTCTATTAATAAGCGGCAAAAGGAAGCTGCTAACAATTAGCCGCTGTGTTGCATACGACTTATGACTTGGCAGAGGAGGGGAGTTGAGATTGGGATTGAGAATGAGGATGAGGATTGGGATACAGAATGAGGAGGGATTATTGGGGATATATATATGGTGGATCCCAGACGGCTGTCAGATTTCAACAGAAAACCCAACAACACGCGACGACAGCGAGTCAGGTTGCCAAAGTTTTTGGATGTTCGGTGTTTCGGCAAACATGGCGACAGTTGCCAGTTGTGGCAATTAATAATTTTCCCCGCCGAGGGCCGCGAGCATACGCCATTAATTATGCGACTGCTAGAGGAATTTCGCTTTTGCAGCGGTAGAGCAACTGTGTCGCTGCAACTGTCATTCTACCAATGTTTCCCCCCTCGCCACCCCCTTTCGAAAATAGACAATGGCGAGTTTCATTCATTTTCCAATTAATTGAAGCACGCGCTTTACTTTCTCTGGGAACACTTCTCCTCCTCCTCGCTTCACTCCGCACCACAGTTGTGGAAAATTCGCTTTCATTTTCCTGCGTGCAGGCGGGGGAGGAGAAGGAGGCGTGGCATGTGGGGCGTGCCCGGCTTAATGGCACTTGAAAATCAAATTGGTAAAAGCAATTAAACGACGCCCCAAGGACACATTACAGCAGCAACAACAAAAGACTGACTGGAACATACAGAAGCACACACACAACACACCCACACACAACACAGGCACCCGCACACACGCACACACGCACACACACACTCATGCTGGCTGGAGATGAGATGATTGCCTATAAAAAAGAAATTCTAATTATAATTTAACGCAAATACGTTGTCTGTGTGCCATCGACAATATCCTTTGCCTCATATATACGGGACCAAAGTATATATAAATGTGCACTGGAGAAAAATAGTATTGGTTAGAAAGAATTTAATTAAAAACGCAGAAGAAAGAACGATATAGAAATAGATTCTCTAGGCATGTGGCTTCTAGCTTCTTGTTTTTTTAAACAATTGAAATTGTAACTATATTTTTGACTTTGTAACTTTGATTCTATTTCTAGAGGTTTAAGATATAATTAATCCTAATTTTGAGCTTTTTTTCCTGATCTTAAATACCTTCTAACAACTCCTGATATTTATTTTAAATTAATAAATAATTATTTAATATATTTCACATCATTCTCCCAGTGTTTTGCATGTCTTTATGGCTCACTGGTTTATTTTTGCGTTTAAAGCAATTGAATGGTTTTGAGGCTTTTGGCCGAAATATCGCAGCAGCAGTCACCCTTGCCAGGATGCAGGAAGCGAAGGATGCTGCATGAGGGGGTGGCAAAAGGAGGGTGCAGGACGTCCCCTGTTGCGCGAGCACAGGCGCCTTTGTTGGCTGAGTCCTAAAACAGTCCGCCGCACAATGCGTCCGTCAATTGCAGGCTCTCATCTCGTTGGCCTGCCGCTGACAGATCCTTTCCTTTCCCTTACTCCTTCCCGCCAAAAAGCCCCGGCCAGGATGCAGGAGTGTAAGGATATACATGGTGAGTGGTCCAGGGTGCCGCATTCCCGCGACTCTGTTCACTCAGCAAAGTTATTCATTTTTCGCCCGATTTGAAGTTCATCTTTGCAGACGAGTCGCGACTTTTTCCGCCTCTATTTTTTTTTCTTTTTTGTTGCTGCCTTCGTTTCGTAAATTGGTTCCATATCCTTCGGTCTCTGTTAGTCCTTCTGCCAGCTCCTGCTCCTGCTTCTGGTCCTTCTCCCTGCTCCTGCTCCTGCTCCTTGCTCCTGCTCCTTCTCTAGCTCTAGGATGTGGTCGTTATTGTCGTCTACTCCATTTATTGGCGACGCCGGCTGAGCCGCATAAATCTAGGAGTCGCCATTTTTGCTTATTTATTAAAATTAAAATATGTATTTGGCCAAGTGCTCTTCATCAGCCAGATTGTCTTCATTTGTTTATTATATTAAAGATGTTTTTTATATATATACTTTTATTTAATTTGTTAGAATTTATTAGGGGACTTCAAGGTTGTTTTAAGTTCTTGGGGGAAATATATATTTCATTAGGTCATTGGACTTGAAAATTTGGATTATGGTTATGTAAATAGTTCTTTTAAATATTTATGATGTAAAAAATTTAAATTAAGACATTTTTTATGATGTTTGCTTTATGTTCTTAAATAATTTCTCCTTATAAATGTCCTTAAATTTAATTCTCAAAAAATCCAACACCCATTTCTCAAAAACCAGCAATTATTTGCTATTCCTTTCTACTAACTCTTCTCTTTTTAGCTAATGACTTTTTGGGGCTTTTCTTTATCGCTGGATTTTCCTCCAGTTAATCTGCAAGATCGAGAGAGAGAAAGAGACCTTTGCAGCTTTCCACTTCCCATTTGAAAGGCGGAAAATATCCTTTTGGTGAAGTGGAAGTGTATTAAATTATAGCACACACCGAAGGTCATGAATTCCTATTTTCCCATTTTACGTATTGCCTTAACCCCCCCCCCCAGATTCCTCACCCCTTCCCCCCTAGGCAACAAACAAATAAATGAAAATTGTCTAAAAGCAGAAAAATAAACTAAACTCGCAAATTCGCATTTTTGTCGAGCACGCAGCAGACCCCAAAAAATATCCAAAAAGGAAAGACTCCAACTCTAGAATCCTGCCCAGGCTATCCTCTCCTCGAGCTGAACCCAATATCAACACTGCGGGAAAAAGGGCAACAAACAGGAGGAAAAGAGGGAAAGCGGGGAAAACGGGAGAGCTTGGGGGAAAAAAAGCAAACGCAAAAAGTAGCGAAAAAATAAGAGAAATTGTATAAATTGAAGTCCTTTCGGACCATATATCACTTTACTTGACAGAGCAATTCCCTTATCTTTGAGAAATCCTGTCGACTGGAAAGTGCGCAAGGACGACGACGACGAGGATGAGGACGAGGACGAGAGCAGGACCAGAAGCTGAAGCTGAAGCCGTAGCCAAAGCTGAATCTATAGAAGAGCCAGGACGAGGGACACAGGACCAAATGCGGGCGGCACTGATAGAAAATATATACTTTATTTGATATAATTTAAATTTATGTTAAAGAGAAAAGTATTGAGTTGATTAACAAAAGACTAAAAAATAGATTCCATACTTTTTTTTATATATAATTTATTACCTGAGGAATTTAGGACATAATTTAATCACATACTTCAAGTATATATTCATATTTCATTTCCCTCAGTGTTTCCAGCTAAGCTTGAGTTTAGCCAAACCCACTTTGCTGGCTTGGTAAGAGGGGGGGCTAGATCCTTGAGGGGGTGAAGGCAGGAGGGAGAGTATCCTGGGGGCGTGCTCCAGTGGGAGGCGTGGCATAGCTTAAGATGACAGCGCGCGCGGTTTATTTGAATTTCTTATTATGGTGGAGTTGCTGCTGCTGCTGCCCCAGACCCAAAAGCAGCTTTTCCTATTTTCCCCCGCTTTTCTCCGCTTTCTTTTTTCCTTTTTAATTTTCTTGCCTTTCCTTTTGGAGGCAATGGGAACGGGAAATCCTTTTTTGCCGGGGCGGATTCAATTAGAGCACCTTTTTATGTAAATTTCACCGTTAAAAGTTCAATAATTGCCGATGTTGTACAAGGGAAATCAATGCAGAGGCAGGTAGGAAAAGCGACCATTAAGGTACGCCCCTGTAGAGTCCATCCCCCCTTAAGTTAAACCCTCTTCTCCTTCGAGATTTTTGATATAATTCAAGGCGAAAGACAGCTAGAAGAAGCTCTGTGCATTCTTGGGGTTGCTTGGGAATTAGTTTTCTAACCTGCGGGCGCGTAGCTGATAATTAAAAATGCAATTTTTTATCCATGGAAATCATAAAAAAGAGAAAAATATAACAGAGAAAATGGGAAGCGGAAAAAGAGGCAATGGAAATGGGTGGAAATAATGCTAAGGAAAACCCAAGACAATGACGGCTTTAGCTTTGGCTTTGACTTTAGCCCATCTGACGCATAAACCAAAACGCAAAATGTCGCCCCTGGGAATCCAGGGATATCAAGGAGTTGGAGGGTTTTGAGGAGCAACCCTTTGAAGCACAAACCGAACCAATCCTGGCCAACAAAACAACTTCATTTTGCATTATCCTGCCCCGGTCTCTCTCCCTCTCTCTCTTATTTTGCTATCCTGGTGTGCCATGCGCTATCTACCTTTGCCAGGCCAAAAAATCTTAATGGCAATTTGAGCTGATTTTCAATGTTACAACTGGGAGTTGGCCAGGAAGAGAGAGAGAGAGGGAGAGGTCTGGGTTTAGGGGGTTTCCCTGCCAACTGCCAACTCTTTATCAAGCTATTATGTGAGCCAGTCAGCCGGACTGATTGAGCCATCGATATGACCATGGGTCAGGACAAAATCTGAATCTGAAATGAAGCTAAAAGTGGAGCTAAAATGGAGTGATCTTTTTGGTGAGTTACACTAGCTAGCAGGGAACAAGATTTGGTTTGAAGAAACTTAGGAAATAGAAAGGTAATTGGTAAGAATCCAAGCCTTACTGTCTTTATAAATTCTGTATTTCGTGCCTTATTTCCCATTAAATTAATATATAAATTCTCTTCTCTTAAATTTTAACTTAAAATCTCTACTGCTACCTAGTGTTAGCATTCCAACCGTTACCTGTCAGGTGATAAAAGGAAAGTAGCCAAGATAGAGTTTGGTTTGGCAAACACAAAGCTCAACCCAATGGACCAGCATTTTCCCACATTCGGGGCCAGTGTTTGGGTAAACTTTTTCCCTACTTTATTATTTTTTTTTGGCCAGTCTGGGTCGCTTGGGTTGGTTTTAATGAGGCGTTAATTAATTGCCCCGCTCGCCCGTTCTGACATTGTCGAGAGCCACGAGATTTATGGTCGTCTCTGCTGCTGCTGCTTTTCCCTTACCCTTTCTCGGCCTTTTTTGCAAAAGTGTTTATTAAAATATTACATTTGACATAATTGGAATTTATGTGCAACGATTCGAAGAGGGCCGAAAGACCAGATCTCATCACGTTCGGACCGCTAATGAGCGGAGTATGAAAAGCAGCGACAAATGTGCGTCATGTAAATGTAAAAGATTTGTAATTTATATAGTCAAGTGTGGGAATTTTCAGAGGAATTTGTTTTTGATTCATTATAAGTGAGCAAAGATTTGGTTATCTCAATTATTTATTAGTTTTTACACCTCAGAAACTCTAACAACTTAGAGCTTTTTCATAGTTTATTTATTAACAAGTCTCTACTATAGTTATACAATATCAAATACTATTTCTATACCTCCTAAACTTGCCAAAAAAGTGTCACTAAAATCTCATTACATCAATAGCTTATTAAGCCCTTGGAGAAACACCCATTCTCTCTGCAGGTAAACAAGTGCTTTCTACCCTATCTCAACTTCTTTTTATGCCCACTTCCGGCTAATTAGAAATCATTTTAAGCGCCTTAAGCCAATTGTCCTGGCCAATGGCAAAACACATCTAAACAACAGTGAAATCCTGAATGGGCAACCCCGTGGCCATCTTAAATGTCTGATCTCTCTTGTCTCTTGTCTCGGCGACCATAAAAGTCATCAAATTCACTGAAAACAACATTTGGCTTTACGTTTACGTTTTGCCTTCATTGTCACTGGGATTGCCACAGGGGGCGGAGGATGGGAGTGGCACAGGAAGGAGGCACACTCTCTTGGCTTTTAACATGTTTTTTTCTTTTTTTGCAGCAGGCTTTTGTGGCACCCCTTAACCCCTGGACGCCGCACGGGGCTCACACACACCCCGCAGCAATCAACAAGAGTGCCGCCGACGTCGTGCATTGCGTCCTGGTGCGTTTTGGGTCTCAGACTCATCCAAAATACTCAGCCAAAATGCTCATCCAAATACCCATTCGCAAGCCTATGCACTGAGGAAAAAAGTTATGAGGAAAATCATAAAGATTCTACCGAAGTATCCCAAAAAGAGTGAAGAAGCTCCTTCCTTAAATATGAAGTTCTATTGCTCAAAATCTTTTGGTAACGTATTTCTTTAAAAAACAAATATCTTTACATAAAGTCTTGTATTTTAAATATTCTAACTCTCTTTTTAATCATATTCGTTTCCCTCAGTGTCAAGTATTTCCCAGTTTGATTCCCAACCTCATCCTCTCCGGACTTGTCGCTGTCGTTGTCCTCTTCCCTGAGGGAAACGTCAAACAAATGACAGTTGATTAGACAAACATCTCGACGGCGGTGGCGGTCTCGGTGCCGTCGCAAAACGAGCATCAAATGGAAAATTGTGAAATTATGCAATACGCTGGGAAAAGATACACGGAAGGAAGAAAGGGGGAGGGATGAGTGCCGGAGTCAAATGAAGTAGTTCTGGACCTGGGTTCTGAGCGATCTTAGCCGGCCGATAAGATTAAACTCTGGCGTACGCACCGAGCACCAATTCAACCTTTAACCTTGCCCACCCACCGACCGTTTGGGTAGCCACTTCCACCCACTTACAGCCTGGAGGGTATTCTGTTATGATACCCTCGAATTTGGTGGAAATGGAATGTACTTGGGAAAGAGAGTAGAGAGTCCTTGTACGGTATTATATTTTAATTATAAGTTTGAAACTCATTGAAGCACTGATTTCCGACCCTATAAATAATATATATTCTTAATCAGCATCAAAAACCGAAACGATCCAGACATGTTTGGGTTAAAAAAAAAAGTTAAAAATTTTTTTCATAATTTTTTTAAGGGTTTTCATCATTAAATTTTCATAAAAAAATCAACAAAAAATTTAATAAAATTAAATTGTAAAC
This sequence comes from Drosophila serrata, assembly GCF_035046125.1. NCBI lineage: Eukaryota > Metazoa > Arthropoda > Insecta > Diptera > Drosophilidae > Drosophila > Drosophila serrata. The sequence continues at coordinate 2,418,409 of NW_028257274.1, read as the reverse complement.
TAATTATGCAGATTTATTAAATCAACAACAACTAGCATAGAAATGCTTTCCAAAGGTAAAATGAATGATTTTTAGCAAAGTTGTACTATATTTAAGATGTGATTAAACGAGTTTTTGGCTTAATTCTGATTGGTTTACTTGATCTAAGGTTATATATACTTCTTAACATCCTCTCTTATTTTTAAGGGGTATTCCAAGGTCTGCACCTTCTCTTGAGCTCCTTGATTCCTTTTTTTTTAGAAAGACAGTTGGATAACAGACAGCACAGACACAGAGCCACACAGGGAATGGCGCACAATGCCGAAATAATTGAATGCGATGAGGCTCATAGCATCGTTGGCGTCGTTTTTTGGCATCAAGCCGTTAAACAACAGGCGTAACAACAAACATCTCCTGCTCTGGGGATTTTCCGGAGGCGGAGGTGGAGGCGGACTCGGGGACGAGGGGCGACAGACGAGGACAAGAACGTGGACGTGGATAATGGCAAGGGGAATGTGCCTCCAAATGGGCCTCATAATAATTTGTGAAATAGGCAATATCAGTCAGGGCAAGTAGTTACAATTACTTAAGTGCTCCCGGCAGCCGAAAGTTTTGGACCAGTGAATGGAAAGTGTTACCCTCTATGGGTAGGGTATAGGGTTTTGATATTAGAAATACACTCAGGGAAAACTTGTTGTAAGAGAAGGGTTTAAAGTGGCTAGGTTTGAGGGGTGTCTTGATTGAAAGACGCTTCTTTGAAGTGTAAGTCTTGTTTCTAACAATGAAATAAATGAAAGACAACCTTAATGGTAAGAGTGTTTTGGTCTTGTTATAATAGAAAATATTATACTATGTTAGATTTCTCATAGTTTAAAATCTTTCTAAAATTGTCTATCGAAAGCCTTACAATCTAAAGTAGTTTTACCTCGATTACTTTTCTCTCTTTTCCTATAAATAATTGATTTCAAAGACATTTTCCCTCTTATTGACCTTCGAGAGATGCCCTTCCTTACAGTGCATTTTCCACATTGAGTGGAAAGCACCTGGTGCCGGATATACAATACTTGAGGAAATGGCCCACTGAGGCAGCCTCTTTTGGACACTCGAGCCAATCTGCCAACACTCGATTGCATAAGCAGCGATTTATCACCGGTCCAGGCACATTTAGCGTATGTTTTGTATTGTTTTTTTGTTTTTTGTGCCCCCCAAAGGCAAGCCAAACGGAATCCAAATTCAAATTCCCCTCCAGGACACAAAGGCACAGAATGCACTCACACTTGCGGGGAGGGGAGGAGGAGAGTTCGGGGGGATATGAAAAATAAATAAACCCACTGGAAAATCCCCCTCCTCTCACCAACCTGAGGTCCAAAAATGAAAACAATGCAAAGCGCAGCAGTTTTCTGTTTTCAGTTTTGCAGTTTTCAGTTACCCAGAGCTCGGCTCTCTTTCTACCTTTGTGAAATTCTGAAAAGGGGAAATTCAAAGGGAAAAGGGGGAAAACTCAAGGGCTGGTGCAAGTAGAGAGATAGAGAGGGCAAAGGGGGAACGGTGGGCTCAGCTGCGTTGAGTGGAACGTCTGTTTCTAGAATTGTTGTTGCAAGCGAAGGAGGCTGAGGTGAAGGTCCTGGTTACTGGGATCTGGTATCTGTCTCAGGCGGTTAACAGGAAGACTAGCACACTGCACAAAAATTAACTAAATATCTAGTAAATAAGATTAAACCTTTAAAATATAAATCCTCTTTTTCCAAAGTTGAAAACACATTGTATGAAACTTTTACAATTATTTAGTGATAAGCTTAAAGGCTTCATAATAAATTTTTGAAGAAGGTCAAGGCAAGATATTAATGAGTAAAATAACACATTCTTTTTCTAAAATATCTAAAATATTAAAAATAAAAACTGCACATTTTTCTAACTGCATAAAAAGGACATAGGAAAAGGTTGGAGGCTGCGGAGCGTTGGGTTTTGCTCACTGAGCACAGAGCATAAAAAAATGTCTCCTTCTGCCGCTACTTGTTGGTGTGTTTTGTTGTTGTTGTTGGTGGTGATGTGTTGTTGTTGTGTTGATGTTGTTGTTGTGTTATTGTTGTTATTGCTGTTGTGTTGATTGTCGTTTTTAACTATTGTTGTTGCTCCTCTGATGGTACATTGCGTGGGCGAATGCTTTAACAAACAACAGAAGCTGCCCGTTTCCCGTTTCTCGTTTTGCGTTTTGTTGATGAAATAAAATCCGCCTTTTGTGCATTTAATTTTAGAATGCCCCAGACAAAAGCGCAGGCAACAACAAAGGGCGTAACCAAAAAATTTAACGGCGGCCACCACAATGCCTGTGAATTCAACAATGGCCAGAAGGACACTCTGTGAATAAACCTGGGATAACAAAAGGACACCAACTGCAGCCAGTCGGGCCTGCAATTTGATGCCATGAAAGAAACCCGAAGAAGGGTTGAATTCTACTGTTGATTGCCAAGACTCAAAAGGTACCCATGGTCTCAGGACTCAGGGACACGAAGTACTTTCAATGACGACAACCAAGAAAGACGACGACGACGACGACTTAATTATTGGCACGCGTTGCAATTTTTCGCATTGAGTGCGATGGGCGCCACGTGGCGTATGCGCAACCTCCGACCGCAAACACAATGCCACCACAACAATTGCAATAACAACAAAAGCAATTACAACAATAACAATAACACCAACCGTAGATCCTTGTAAACTATAAGGAAACATATCAAAAGAGTTACCAAAGTAATCATCAAAAATAAAGCAAAGAGACATATTGAAGGCGCCAGAAAATCGCAAGAAAGTCCTCTGTAAAAATTACATGAATGGTTTTAGCCAAGATCCCCGTCTATATAGAAAGGACCTCCCTGTTTTTTTTTTTATCTCTCTTATCCCGATGCCAGAGCGCTCTCTTGTATTCAATGTGAAAATAATTTCTTTATCCTTTTTATGTGCCCATTTGGCATGTGCCGTTATGCCAAGCCCAAAGCTCAAGCTTCATGTCCTGGCAAGGACACACCAAGGGGATGGGTGGGTGGAGGGCAAAAAAAAAAAAAAAAAAAATAATAAGGGGCGTAGCAAAGGAGCAACATCAACGACTTCGTCGCCGACGCTGCTGTAATAACATCCCCCAAATGGGTCATTTGCGTATCCTCAAACAGCGAATAAAAATCAGTGAATAAGAAAAACAGGAAGTGTCAGAGGACATCCGCATGCTTGTTGTTGCTCTTCCGCAAACTGAGTGAGTGTGTATGCCAGTGCGTATGTGTGTGCGGGTAATAAAAGGACCAACAATGTTCGGGTCTCAATACTTTTGATTAAGAGTTCGACATCGTAACGCTGCTAATTGCAAACGACGCTCCAACGCACGATTTATGTCGTGACCGAAATGGTCATCGCACCAGACTCTGTCTGTCTATATATATATATATATATCCCTTCAGGTCCTTTTCAGTTCCCTTCATTGGTCCTTATGCCTGTGAAAAGGGCAACCTCTAAATGGGCCTGTCTACTAATTATCACAGGGCGGGAGCAGAACATTGTGCTCCGAAATGTCAGATGGGCAAAAAAAAAGGGTCCTTAGGAAATTTAAACCCAATTTTAACAAAGGATCAGGGGAGTGAGTAGGATTAGAACAAAAGTCCAGCGATGTGTTATCGATGGAATTGGCTAGAGTTACCGAAACCCGATTACATTCGTTGTGGCCAATATGAAGCGGATTATGTGGGTTTGCCAGCGAGAATACGTAGAGGAGAACAGGGTTGATCAGCACCCAAAGGTGGCTTGGGTAGCCTGTAGATAATCCCATTCATATTCGCACTAATTAAAGGCAAACTCAAGGGTGCAATTTTATATATACCTCCATATGGCTGAAGTGGAATTGCATTTCCAAATATAATGTAATAAAATGGAGAACTAGGTTTGAATTGGTTTATACTTAACCAGAAAAAGATCATATCTCTAGTTGTTATATATTTAAACTAAGATTATATATTTGTTTTACAATTAATTCTTTACATTATTCCCTTTTTAATGCTTTTCGTTTTATGTAAAAGTTTTTTTTATATATAGAAACTCCCTTGAAGCCATTCTTTTATCATTATCTATAGACTACCTTACCTTACCCATCTCTCAAGACCCATCTCTTATGCAAATCTCAAGAGCTATTGGCAAAATTAAACTTTCTAAACGCTGACATGTAATCCCCAAGTCGAAGTCACCGTCTGTGCTGGTAATCCTTTTATTTTTTTTTCCTTTTTTTTGCAATTAACAACGCATACGCATGTCAACACAACAGCGGGCAGCCAGAGTCTCTATCCTCCGTTCCCATCCTCATCTCCAATATATGTACATATATAGAGTTAAGGAGAAAACCCCAGACACATCCAGAGACACATCCTAAAACCAACCTCATCCTCGGCCATAGCCCGTTCCCGTTCCCGTTGCCATTCCTTGTCTCCCGGGCCAAGATTAATGGGCGAGTTGCGTTCTGTTGCGGCGACTTATGGAAATTCATCATTATCTCGCAGCTCACAGAAGAGCAACAACTGGCTGGTTTAATGAGTTCCCGAGCGATGTTCAATTCAACTCATTAGCTGCACTTTTCCTGCCAGACCCCAAAAAGTGTAAATGTGTCTCTGGGATAATGCACGGGAAATAAATCTAGGATATACTGGGAAAATAATAAACTTTGAATAAGTTTCTACTATAAAATTTACAATATAAATAGTTGAGAATCGTATCTAAGGTTTTAACTTGAAGTAACTGAGTTTATAAATGTATATTATTTTTATTTTTAAGCACAGGAAATAAATATAGGAAATAGTATAACTTTAAATAAGTTAATACATAAATGATACCTTTATAAATTATGAAAATCTCACCTAGGGATTTACCATGAGGTAAACTTGTTCATAAATATATATTATATTTATTAATTATAATAAGTATCAATCTATAAAAAAGAAAGCAAAATAACTCCCTTTTCTATGAACTTATTAAGGCAAACTAAGTCAGCTTCTTAATCCAAAGAGATATCCCTTCTTCTAGTATATATTTTTTCTCTCACTGCACATATGCATATACGAATACATGAAGTGGTTTTGCGGACTCGTGTGCGTATTTGTCATTGTCAACATGGCTGTAGAACATTGCAGGAGGAGTAGGAGTCCAATGCTGCAGGAGGTGATACCAATGGCGATGATGATGCCACGGAGATGGTCTGCAGCTGCTCGGGCTTTCGGGCAGGTGATTAACATAAATGCCGAGTGTCATGTTTTGCACTCTCCGCATAGTTTTTTCTCTTTTTTTTTTTTGGCCAGCAATTTGTGCGGATTCTGGGGCAGTTTTCCCTAATCCGAGGACTTGGCACGCGCTGGCCAAAACTTTGAGCCATAAATCACGGCGCTTGCCAAACAAACAAGCTCGCAACCGCAGACGGCAAACAAAAAATACCACAAACAAAGGCAAAAACAAAAAAAAAAACTAGGAGAAAGGGAAGGAAGTCAACACAAAGGACCAAGGATAAAGCCTTGGCCACCTTTGATAAATTCAAGAGCACGCACTTTTGATTTAGGCAAATCCCCACTCGGATATGTGCGAGTATATCATGCATTGGCAGAAGTCATCGCCTTGGATTGGTTTCGAAAGGAATAAGATAGCGAAATCTCCATAATATATGCCGGAACATATTCCGCACACAAATTGCAGCCAACCGACCAGGATTCCGGCCAGGAGAGTCCTGGAGACTCGCTGGCCATTGCAGTATTATAATTCAAATTTATGCAACCGAAAAGTAGAAGCTGGGAACCCTTTTCACACGCACTTTCTTATCGACAGGCTGGAGTTGGGGATTCTCACAGGACATTCACTTTCTGGCAAATGGAAATCGAGAAAAGCTGGCGGCGGAAACGGAAATGAAGCCAAACGGAACAAGCAAAACAAATTTACAAAATGAAAATGCCACACACACACACACACTAGGAAAGGCACAGCATCCCCCATGGTATTCGTTTGGCGATTTGCCTGTCACAGGACACCCTTTCCCTTTCCCCGAGCCCGAAACTCCTAACTCACCAAATATCGTTGCTGTCGCCGTGGCTGCCACTTGTTTTATTTATTGCTTTTTTAACCCTTTTTTTTGGGCTTCCCTGATGTTGTTTTCTTTTTTTAGTCCTGTTATCCCCGACCCCTTGGCAAATGAAATCGAACACATCCACCCACTTGAAACAAGGGAAAAACATTGGGGAAAAAGTTTCACTTTGGCGCGCTCTGGGAAACTGCAATCGAAAAGGCCGCTTAATGAAGTCGCCGCCAAGTCCAAGTCCATTTGAAATGCATCGATTTCCTGGCTTTCCTGGCTTTTAGCCTAATGAATAGAAAGTGAACACGGAGGCAGGACATTTGCATGAAGCTCCTGGAGGTCCTAGTAGAGTGCAAGAGAGTGACACTAGGTAAAGGTCAATGGGATAAGCTCTCTGGGAGGTCAAGGTAAGTTTATTAGTTGTCCAAATCTCATGGGTTTTAGTTTCGTAAATGAAAAAGAAAAAGGTTAAACTAAAGTCTGTATTTTATCCTTAAAATACCCCAAAAAAATATGGTTTATTTGGAACTATACTTTAGATCACTCTAACGTAGCTTTCCCTACTCTTTCCCTACCTCCTGGACTTAGTTTTGAATATTGAAACATGGCTTACCATACTCTGCTATTTCATTCTCTGAAATTTTACTTAAAAATCCCGCTTAATTTTCTCTCATTTTCTTAAGATTTATCTGTCTTTGGTTGACATTTTGTTATTGGTCGTCTGGCATTTTGCTCAATGTTCCAATCAAGCGAAGCGGTCAAGGCTCCTACTTCAATATCCAGCTGGCGCTGACTAATCTACATCTACAAGATTGACATTTTATCCCTCCTCACCCCCCCTCCTCTATAATACTCTCAACTCCATCTCATAAATCCCATTGCCAATCCTTAAAGTGCAAAGCACTCTGGGTCGTCGTGGAGCAACTTTATTACGCGATGGAGCCAAAGTCCGGAGATGTGAGATTTGCAGCTTAATTGAGATGCTGCTGCTGCTGGCCGCTGGTCTGGCAGTTTCCAGTTGCCTGGCCAAAAGTTAGCAGCTTTTTCATTAGTTATATTAATTGAATGGCAAACACACGGCACCAAAACATGACAAAAAAAAAATATATATATAGTAAAAAAACGTTAATTTTTTGTCGCCAAAGCACAGTTTTTTTCACACTCTGCTTTGGAGTGGCTGTTATGGGTTTTAGTTGGGGGAGAGACCAGAGAATTGCTATATTGCAGATGATGTATGGGATGGTCATCAGCAGATAACCTCATTGCAGGGTCCTTGAGTGTACTGGAAAATATTTAAAATATATATGTTCAAGTACCACATAATGAGGTTTAAATATTTGCCAACAGTTTTTCCTTGGCTTTTATATACTTTTCCCCTTCATAATTATTTAATAAAGCTATGAAATTCATCTTTAAATTTTTCCCAGTGCCGGGATTATGCTAAACCTGGCTTGCCTACCATCTGCCCCTCATCTTTTGCTAATAATTTCAGCTGGCTAGTATGTTTTTTTCTATATATATATTATTTTTTATCGCGCATTCTGCCTGCATAATGACAAAAGTTTGCACTACAATCTCAGAGTTTCAGCCGACTCCCAGCTGGAAATAATAATACTATCTAGTAGAGGTAGAGCCAGCCCGGGGGCTCCTGCTCGGTGGTCAGCATCCATTTGTCCACTCTGCCCAGTTGAGATGACAATCATTTAATTAGAAACTTTCCCATAGGCTGCGTTCTGTTCGTTGTTTCCTTTTCTCTCTCTCTCTCTCTTGTAGTATTTTTTTGTTTGTTTGTTGCTGTATTTTAATAAGTAGTTTTGCGAGCTGTTAATTAACTTGTTTGAACAGGTGTGGAAAAAGTTGCAGAGGTAATTACAGTTGGCCAACTTTTCAGATGCTGGCCGCTCTCGCATCTTTGTCCTCGTCGTCTCTCATATTTGCATAAAAGGCAGCAAAGGCAGAAGGCCAAAAAACATTCTGCAATGACACTCATCCAGGAGTGTGGCACAGGGGAAAATCGCGGCAAGACTGCTGCAGACCTTGCAGAAATTAAAAATTCCGATCGGAATTCCCCGATAAGTTGTCGCCGCAGAAACAATTAAATATCGCTGGCGTCGTCCGCGACACGATTGGCATTTGTTATAGGCGCCTTGGTGCTCGCAAATGCGTAGCAATTGGCGCTACATTTGGCCACGGATCTACCGAGCTCCTCCAACCTCCTCCTTGGGCATACTCTGCACCTCTGGCACCTTTTTGCCGCTACGTGACCGATCGCCGCGTCGCGATACGCCAGGCCTCTATTTTTGGGCTTGGAACTCCACAACTCCAACTCCGACTCTGAGTCCCAAGCTCCACCTCTGTGTAGCTCGGGGAAGACTGGCATCTCAGACAGGCAAGTCAACGTGTCAGGGCGCCGTTCATTGGAGCGGCGGATTTGGTTCGTTCGTTTAGAGCGGCGGATCGGATTTGCCGTTTGACTGATGATCATGATTAGGCCGGCGATCGAAGACCAAGAGATCGAAAGACCAAACACTCGGAGAAAATGTCTCAGGAAAATAAACTACCTTGTAAACTCTTCAGGCCAAAAAGGTTCATTAAGCGAACGCTTTGTATAAATTATGCTAATGATGCTTCAATTGATTTGTAATAAAAATCCAGAACGCTGCAGCCACAAGATAAATATGCTTAAAGCACGCACTCCTTCAGGCAAAAGATCGTTCGTAGCAGGGAACTGGATTTTCCTGGTGGTAAAAGAGTTCCACAAGGAGGAAGAGGCAAAGGCATCTCTCTCTCTCCCTGGTGCATGTTATGTGCCTGTCGTCGCTGTTGTTGCTTCAGTGTTTCCATGTTGCAGCTGCAGATGCAGTAACATCGCAGCAACAGACATGGCAAAGTTTACATAATTAGAAAGCCGGCGCATATGCTGCCGCACCCACACCTTCGAGGACAAGTCCACCCATTGCCAGACAAGTTCAAGTTTGGCCATCCTGTGAACCCTTTTTACCAATTCCGCACCACACTCTCTGTGGCCCCAGCTGCTGTTGCAATTAATGCTGAGGGGAGTTGGGCTGGGACTCGGGGTTCTGGATTCCGGGATTCTTCGGGATTCAGCCCACACACATAAACCCACCCAGTGTGTGTGTGTGTGTGTGGAAAATTGAGAAAACATGCCTAATTTCGTGTAATTGCTATTTGATTTATTGCAATCTACAAAATTTGACTTTTGGCGCAGTCTGCGCCGCCGTCGTCAAGTTTTTACCCTCCATGGTGGATTATGCACTCAGAGAAAAGGGTTATTATAAAGAGAATTCTATGAAAAAGGGTTATTGTAAAGAAGATTGCCTGTTTCATACAATATATTGATGCTATAGCTCTGGCTTACAGTGCTTTGCTTTAATTTATATATTAGTTTTGTAAACTTTTTCATTATAAGTTTATCTTCTATACTCCTTTTTTATCTAAAAACTTTTCCTACTACTTTTTCTCCAGTGTATCTCCTGTTTACTGTTAGTCGTGGCTGGTGGCCTTCGCTTATATGAGCATGTGAAAGCCACTGGGAATCGGTCCAAGGATGAGGACTTCACCGCCACCCACCCAGATGTTGCTCTTTGGCTACATTTTCTAATGAGTAATTTGGCCAACGGAGCTGCCTTGTTAATGATGTGCGTGAGTGGGTGTTGGAGTGGGTGGGAGGATTGAGACTGGAGCAGGAGAGGATGCGTGATAAGATTTCAGTGGAGAGTAATTGCCAGTCCAAGACAGCTGCGGGCCAAGACATAGCGCCTGTCAACCAACTCTGCTGGCTAATAACAAGACGAGAGTCTTTTCCACCAGACTTCTAGGAAACTATAAAGATTAAAGATGGAAGGGATGTTTGTATATATCTCAAAAGAACTTTGTAAAATCCTTGTTACGATTAACTAACAAAGATTTGCGACTTTTAAGACAATATTTTATACAAATTACAGGAAAGTATATATAATACAGTATCTACAGTATGTAGAGGCAGGTTTATACTAATTTTTAAAATGTTAAATTATAGTTTAAAGAATACTATACATGTTAACAGCTCTTAATAAATGAAAATATTTAATATCTCCCCTTTTATCCTATTTTTTATATAATTTATAGATACTTTTGCTGTCGAGTGTTGCCACCCATTGGTGTATTTACCAGGTAAGTGGATCCCTAATGAAGCCCACCTATATGGGCACCGTCTGGGGTCCTCTCCCTCTCCCTTCCCCCTCTGCTTACCCCCCTCAGGTAACCTACTCCTTTGGCCATTAAGCTGGAAAAGTGCTCGTGTCTGATGACGTTTTTGTGCGCACGTTGACAATTTTCCTGTGTGATGTGCTCAAGATTGATGGCCTGCAATTATCGGCGATGAGGTAATTTATATATATACATATATATGCAACTGTCTCGATGTGTGTGTTCGCGCCTTGTCACGCCCTCAGTTACAGCGGTATTTACACCAAGTGTGTGTGTGTCTTTGTAAAGTGTGTGCGAATTCAATTAAAATGGAGTGCAGTGCCATCCATATATATTTTATGCAGCAATTGGAATTAAAATTAAAAAAAAAAAACAACTAAATATCGATTGGGAAAAGAGCAACCGCAAACAGTCAGTGAGGGGTTAAGGTTGAAAGGGTTATGGGGTTAAAGAAAGTGCGCAATACTCGAACACACACACTCACCGAGAGAGAGAGAAAGAGACGCCTTTTGCATATGTGGCAATAACACAAATTACGCAACATATGGTGCCAATGATGTTGCCCTTTTCGCCAATGTGCGTGTGTGTGTATCCTTGTGTCCTTGTGTGATTGCGGCACAATCCTTTTGGCTGTCAGTGATTTTAATGCCTTTATTTCGACCCCCGTCCTTGGTCCCCCGCCTTCAGCCTTTCAAAGTCCTTTTCTTACCCTTCGTCGCTGTTGCTGCTCCCTTTTTTTCCTTCCACTTTCGACAAGCTTTTTACTTTTTTAATCTCAGGTGACGCCGCCTGGGTGTCGTAAATCAACCTCACCACCAGTCAAAGAAGAAAGGGGTTGACTTTCACCCCCGCACACACTTTCTTTCTTTATTTCTTCGGTTCGCTTTTTTATATTTGTATGCGAGTGTGCGATAATTGAGTTGTGAATGTGTTTTACAAGATGCATGGAAATACATGGTAAAAAATAAAAAATATAACTATATATTCAAAGGAAATAAAGTAGAACTGGCACCAAGTTTCCGCTTTTTTAATCTCAAGAACTTATAGAACTTGTAAAGAAGTAATATATTCAACTATTTCTTTCATTATTTCCCTAATAAATCATCGGATTTTCTCCTTGTGTAATGCTTCTCAGGAAGCTGCGAATTATCGGTTTATGTATATTGCCAACTTTGAGATAAAGGGGAACAATGTGGGGTATATCCTTTGCCACTCAATGCTAATTTCCGCGAACATCCTTTCGGCACCACCCGTGGCGGTGGCTCTTTCATTTTGCCATTAGTAGGACGGAGGAGGAGGATGAAAAACTCCCCATAAAGAATTATAAAATGTCTTAATGGTCGCATAACAATTTCAACAATGAAAACCCGCCCCGAGAGGCGACACTAATCGCCAAACGAAATGAAATTTACACAAAAGTTTTTGGCCCCCAACTTCCGGTTACTGACAAAAGCCCAGCGACAGAGAGCTAGATGGTCCTTAATTTTTCGTGTATATCCTGGGCTCTGCCAGCGGAAAGTGTTAAACATGTCAGGGAATTTGTTTATTGGGCTTTTTCGGGATCTTCCACTCTGTGGGACTGGGGGTGGGGGGTTGCCCCTCCTCAAAGGGCATCTGCTGTTCCGCGGCCTGCAAACAATTTCTAATTAGCCTCAGCTTCGAGTTTAATTAAAATTGAACATCTGAAAACATCTTAGCGGCGGCCAGGTGGATTTCTTTCTAGCTTTCTATAGATGCTACACTAATTTTTAATTAGTGAAAATTGCACACAATTTTCGGTTGGAAAGTCCTTTTCAAAATGGCGGCCTGACCGGGCCGGGCAATTACCATTAGTATTGCATACTTTGCCGGGGCCGTACATAACCTCAAAAAAGCTGAACTGGCAAATGGCATTAAATAAAACTTAATTGACAATTTGAAGAGGCAGCCAATGAAAAAGGAGGGGTACAATTTTGCCATTGCAGCCAGTCAATTAAATCCACCGCCAGCGTATTGACTTTTGCATTTATTTTTGCGAAAATTCCAACAAACTGCACAAATTAAAAACTGAATTGACAATAATTTAGCACTCCTCGGCATTTATCAGGGCGTAGAGTAGGAGTAGGGTCTGTGTTGGGCCAAACAAAATGGCGTTATAACGCCAACTGACAGCTCAAGTTAAAAATGTCTGCTTATCGAATTGAAAATTATTTAAATATGCGTTGCTAATTAGGCAGAGGACAAGTCCGCCAGCCCAGAGAGAGAGCAAAAGTCCAGTTTTTGGGGAAGGATTACAAAAAGGGGGAGTATAAATAAAAGGTATCTAAGGGTATACAACTATATTTGAAAACCTATATAAATATATATTTTAAATATAACAAGTAACAAAAACAGGTAATTAAAAGCAATGTTAAGTAAGTTATTCAACAATCTTTTAAGATTTTTATGACAAAGTTTTGGTTTAAAATCCCTTTTTAATAACCTTAATTAAATATATTAACATAAACCATAAGTTAGGGTATCACATACGGTCTTTAACTTATGAAAAACCAACTTTTTTGGCTGCTGATTTGGTGGACATTTGGAGTTCTCGGAATGTCAATTTGGGGACAGGATATACGCCAAAGTTTAATTATGCAAACCGATTGCTGGGTTTGGTTTTTCGAGGTAGTGAGGGGGGCAAAAAAGAAGCACAACTGACCGAAAATGATATACAACTAATTTATTTTCAATTTTCGGAAATCATGAGCGCTATTAAAATGTTAGTTGTCCGATGGGGGGAAAAGGATGTGGACATGGATGTGGATGTGGATGTGGATGTGGATGTGGCTGGTTGGCATTAGGGAAAGGCTGCACAGTGGGGCATGAAATTGACACTGGTGTGCGCATGTGGTCAGCAAAAAGAGGAGAGTCGTGTGAGGGGGGGCTTTTTATTTTGCATTAACAGCAACAAACACGACAATGAAATGACAACTGAAATGTCCGATACGCAAATAATATGCAATTTTATTTTATTTTTAAACAAAAAGCTGAATGCAGATGGGTTTGCAATGGAGGCTGGGCTGGACGGATGTTAACTTCCACTTAAATGGCTGCGCTTCCGCTTGTCGTTTGTTTGGCTTTTTAATATAATGTGCATAATTTTTCAATTTTTATTTATATGCCAGTGTTTATGTGTATGCATTTCATTTGCAGCGAGAGAAAGAGGGTTGCATTATCGGGCCATGCCAAATAATAATAATAATGCATAATAATGTAGCATTGGTAAGAGGAATCGGGATTGAGTTTGAGTTTGCTCTCAGACGTGTCAGCATTTTAACATTTTTTCTGCTTAATTTCGCAATTTTTATCCACAGCAGCAGCAGCAGCAGTGCTGGGCTCCTTTTCGATGACCATTTCCCTGGTTGAAGGGGTTTCCCAGCTCCCATTTTCCCCATTTTCACATCATCCTGTCTGACAGCCGCAGCTGTGTGTGAGAGTGTGTGAATATACGAGTGCACGACTGGCATTGTTTATGAATTTCAGCCCCTGGTGACAGACAAAATTGCAACAACAGCAAAAGCAGCAGCAGCTGCGCTTCGCTCCTCAATTAAATATGAAAATTTGTCAATTATTTTGTGCAACATGCGACGTTTGTTAAATTAATAATTATTCCTGCTCGATTTTGGTCCTGGTCCTGGTCTTCTTCTACCTTGGCCCCAATTCAAAAACACAGAAATTTCAGTTCAGAGCGACAGCCAAGTGACAAATTAAAAGGCGATTCTTCATTAACCTTTAATTGGTAGAGTGACCAACAACACCTGCTGGAGTTGCTGCTAATTAAAGTAGGAGGAAAATGCTTTACTTTTTGAAATTAAAAGTACTGAATAAATAAATAGCAATAACTTTTTATTTTGTGTCAAGAGCTTCTTTTTATGTTTGCTGTCAATGTTTGTGAAATATATTTAAAATAGGGTGATAATTGAGTATTCTTTTAAGTAAATCACTGTTAAGTAATTAGTTAGCTGTTTTATATCAAAAATATTTGGGAAAATGGAAAAGGTTTTGAAGGAAACTTGCCTTAAAAATTCAATTATGAAGAAATCATTAAGGTAACCTAATAATCAAATAACTAGACGTACTAATTACTTATTAAATAAACGTTACGTTCCTTTGTTTCCTGAAGTAATTGCATAATAATTTGTAAGCTGGTTAAATGATAATAATAATAATCCCATGAAGAAGGTAAAAACCCTTTCAATAATAAGTAGCTGAAGTAAAAATACCTTAAATATTTACAAATAAATTATTGTACTTAAAATTCATCTAATTTTTATTTCACATTCCATTTAATAGAGTTTTTCCTTTAGTCTAAATATGTCTAAGTCTAAGTCTAAGTCAAAGTTTACACTTTGAGGCTCTAGAAAGGGAGATCCTCCCCTCTTGCATTCCAAAGAGCTCTATGTATAGTCTGGGATGTTTTTCCCTCCGCCCTAATGAAGGCGCCATTGCCACCCACGCAACCACCACCTACCACTTGTGCAGTTTTTTTGCCCCACCAATAACTCTGCACTGGTATCTCCCCCACATCCATGGCCACGTTTACATTCACATCCACATCCACATCCATTTCCACAACCATGTCCATTTCCACTCCAAGATTCCGTCCATGAGTTGCAGTTGGCGACGCAGACGTGCCTAAAAAGAAATTTCGCTTGTTTTGGCATTGCCGCTTGACATGCGCTGCATTGTTGCTTGTTGTGTGTCCTGTGTGTGTGTGTGCTGTGTGTGTGGCATTTTACACTATCAAGAGTCAAAAGTGCGTAGTGCAAGGAGGCACAGAGAGAGGGAGAGAGGGAGAGAGGGAGAGAGGCAGAGGGGTGCAGGCGCTAAAAAGAGTGGAGCCGAAGTTAACTCAAAAATGTTTGCATGTTGCGTGCCACGCAAACATTCTGCACACCAGCAAAGGGAGGAGGTACAGGGGGGTAGGGTAGGGACTGCCCTGTAGGGGCGTGGGTAGGAAGGAGGGGGTCCAGAGGCAAAAGGGGAACCCCATTTGCATGCAAGATTGGGCGCGCGCGCATGTCCAAAGTGGCGTCGTCGTCGTCGTCGTCGGCGTTTGTTGCTGTTGCTCCGGGCTACAAAGTAGTCCGTAGTCCTGCCTCCTCGCTCCTCTTACCAAAATCCCTTTTGCTAAAAACCCCCCCTGAAACCCCCTCTTGAAACCCCCCCCCCTTGCTTGCAGCAGCTGCTGCTGCGTTTTGCGATTGGCTGACTTGGCCTGCCCTTTTGGCCATTTTCGTGTGCATGGCTGATAAGCCAAGTAAGTGACCCCCCTCCTCACCTAAAACAAGACGACATTGCCCAGTCTTGAACCCCCTTTCTTGCTCTTTCTGCTCCTTCTATGCCTTTTGTGTGACATTCAATCAGAAAATGGCGTTTTCTTGTCAACGTCTGCCAGTCGCAGTCGCACTCGCATTCGCCGAGTTTTTGGATTTTGAGTTAAGAGAAAGAGCCAGCGAATGTCACGCCCACGATTTTCGCTCCTAAAGCAAACCCCCCCTTACCAGATGATGTGTCCACGTCCATGTCACAACAAACGCCAGGCTCCCAAACAATAAGTCAAATGAACGAACAAACAAGGGGACACATGAAGGGATGCCTTAAGTGAGCGAATCTTAGATGCTCTTGGATGTACTTCTTTTCTATTAACTATAAAGTGTTGGTTTAAGAAATAAATAATAGATTTAAATCTTTATAAACTAAGATAAGTCTTAGTCTGGGGCTTGAACACTATCTGGAAGTTATTAAAACTTAAATTAAATTGATGAACCCAAAGGAAATGTTGAAGAAAGAAGTATTAGAAGTCAATGTCTTTGAAGTAAAGGAGTTATCCTCACTAAGTTCCCTCAAGATAACCCAAAGACCTATCCAATGTTAAATTCAAACTCTTGTCCTACATATTTTAGGGCACACTTCATCTATTCTCCTGATTCGTAAGAGTATCCCCCAACTTGATGACTTCTGTTGCCTTTAGAAACAAGCACGAGGAGGCCAAGGCAACACATCTAGACTGGAGATGGAGGCTCGAGGATCCAAGGAGGTAAAAAGGGGAGGCTATCGCTCTGGCTCTCCCTCAACAATGTCAACTGGTGCTCGTAAAAATGCACAAAGTCCAAGAAATGTCAAATAATTTTAGCAACGATATAAACCCATTTCATGTTTACGACAAACGTTCGTACGCCTCGCTCGCCTCTCTGGCCAAATGCAGATGATGATGATGATGCTAGTGATGATGATGATGATGATGATGATGATGATGATGATGATGATGATGATGATGATGATGATGATGATGACGATGATGTGAATGTGGACTAGAGTTGGATGTGAACTGCAGAATTTGCATGTGCCACGCCTTTATCCGCCTCCACCAGCTCCAGCTCCATGTGGAGGCGTCGGCTGGTGCTCTTGTGTTTTCTAATGTCCTGTCATGTACTTTATGAGATGTCGAGCGCCAGCGCAAATGCCAAAGATGGTGGGAGTTTTTTTGGGGGGCGGGGGAGAGAGGAGCATGGAGGATCTCTGGAAGGGTTACTGGGGGTAGGCAGGATAGGAACCGTGCGCGTTATCGTGTCAAAATGAAGGGACAAACGACAACGACAAGAACCAAAAACGACACGAAATGAACGGCCACCAGACCAGGAGACCGAGAGAGAGGATCCGCAGACCACGTTCACGTCCAGAACGGACATATTAGGAGGCTTCTGCAAGCCTTTGGCTGGCTAACAATGCACTGAGACAAAAATATAAAGCAAAAACTTAAGAAATACGACTAGTTTTAAAAAAAATTTGTAAGTTTTAAAAAAGAAATTGAACCATAAACTGTTTGTATTTTCTATAAATTTTTTTGAAACAGTTTTAAACGCATTTTTTCTTAGGGTTTGAAGAATGCTTTTGCTCCTTAAAAACATGTATTTTATGGGGTCATCTTTTTTGTGAGAAACGTAAATATTTTTCCCGAGTGTACTATCCCCCTCTTTCCCTCATTTCTCACCCACTCGCTTTGATTGTTGGTTTTCGGCTTCGGCTCATTTCTCTTAGGCTCGCCGGCCGGCAATCTCATCCTCATCCTCATCCGCCGCCTGACAGGAGCACAAGTGCAGTTTACCCGGCTGACAAAAAAGGCGGAGGAAAATCGGGGGAAATGCTGGAAAATAGGAGCTGAAGCAGCTGGGTACATCGCATTAGCTTAATTTGTGTGGGAGGGCGTCATTAGAGACAGGCGCCCCATCAAAGGAATCGGACGTGAAAGAGCATCAGCCCTATAGGCAAAGGGCTTTTCGCTGAAGAATGAGCCAACAGCAAGAGCAGCATCATCATCCGATGAGGATCCCAGGATAAAGGACACAAAAGTACGGGCCAGAAGTCGGAAGGGTATTAAGGGATATTGCCATTGGCAAAGAGATGTGGAAAGGAGGAAGAGAACAAGGAAAATCTGACCAAATTTCAAGCAAATAAAGAGTGTTTCTATCAAATATTGTTTAATTAATAATCTATTAGATAATTTGCAATAGAATTTATTAATTTAAAATCAAATTGAATGATTAAATCTACCATCTTTATGCTAAAGATATTAAATGTAAGTTTAGAAAGTTGCCAGAAGTTCCTTAACAAAATAACTTATCTCAAGTAGTAACATTCCTGAACCTTAGCATTTTCTTTACCCTTTCAAATGTGCAAAGATAACCCATCCCAATGGTGATTGTAAGATTCATTTGTCATTTTCCCGCGAATGCAAATGAGATAGTGTTCCAGTGAGTCATCCAACTGTATGCAAATTCCACGACTTGGGATCAGCAATCACATGGCCTGTCTTCTGCTCAGTATTAAGTTCTTTTGAGCGCAATTCTTTTCGCACTCGCACAAATTCCAATTTCTCCCAGACCCTCCAGAGAAAACTCCACCCACGAAACACTCGGCTTTAGGCCAACCCCCAAGACTGGGAAGTCCTGGAAAGCCCTACTGCCGCTGCCTCCTGTCAACTCTCATATACAATTTTTGTTTATTTTAGCAACTGATTTATGCATGAGATAAAGCAAACTTTGTAGACATTCTAAAGCAGAGCACAGCAACAAAAACAGAAAAACGAAAAAAATTGTATATTGGAGCTCGCAAAATATGCATAATATTTGATAATGCTTTCAGCGACATGTCCTTGTTGTTGTCCTTGCTGTTGTTGCCGCTGAAATTTACTTTCAGCAAGGAGTTCTCGATCTTATCGAAGGCGCCATGTGAGCATAAATTTCAGCAGCAAAACAACAAACACAAAAAAACGTGGAAAGGAACTAAAAGCAAACCAACATCCACAAAAGGTCACAGTCAATATGCTAAGGAGGACTCCTGCTCCTTTGTAGCTCTTCCCTCTTTGATTGGAATGGGTTTCAGATTGAAATAGCCGCCGTGGCAATTGTCGAGGGGCGTGCCCGATTGCTGCAAGCAAATTACACAGCGATACTACAATTATTTCCTAAACCTTCAATGGAACTACATTGCTATCTACAGCTGCAGCTCCATCTTTGAGTCTGCTCCTCTCCAGTTTAAACTCCATTTCAAGACCCAACTCCTTCTCAGAGTCTGAGTCTCTCCCTCCAAGTTCAAACCTTCTGGCATTGTTATTATTTCAGCTGAAGAGGCTAACTGGAAGCCAGAAAGTTTTGGCCAGCCCGAGCAATTAATACCAAAAATTACACACTTCCATTCGCGAAGATGCCTCGGGGGCAGGGATTCAAACTGAGTGCACTCAGAAAAATATAACCAAATCGTATACCAATACAAAACCTATTTTAAAATATATAAAAAATCAAGAATCCTATTACAATAATTGTGAGAAACAAAGCATCAATTATATACTTTCTCTAGTAAAATCCTTGAAACTATTTTCCCTATTTTTCCATTAAGTTTGAATAATTTTCCTTAGTGCCTCTGAATACTATTGGGATCAGCCTCTACTGGTGACTGACTCACTGGTTACTGGTTCCTGGTTAGTTGGTTGCTTAATCGCTGATTTCCTGCCCGATGGCAGGACCAAGTTCCCCAAGTTCTGGTCGCCCGTTTCCGTTTGCACTTGAGTGATTCTGCCGGGGAGTGCTCAGTGCTCAGTTCTGGGTGCTCAAGTTTTGGATTTTAGATGCTGGGCTTCATCTCCTTTTGTTTCTGCTCAACGAGAGCGCGGGACATGCTCATAAATAAATAAACAACACAAATAAATTCCAGAGCCATGGGTTTCCTTTAGCTTCTTCTCATAATCAAGCGTTGTCTTTATCGCCGCTAAGTATCTGTGTCTCACCCTTCTTAATGCCGGCCCGCCTTTTGGCCGCCTTTTGTCTTGGCCCAAAAAGTTTTGCTACTCGCAATCCCTGTGAAGCCAGTGAAGCGTCAAGGTGTACCAATTTGCAGGGCATGCTTCACTGCGCCTAATAAGTTTTGCCAACCGCATTGGATTCTTTCCAGAAAAAAAATAAAGAAGAACTTGTCAGGGACAAATGAATAAATTTTGGGGCCAAGTTTTCCGATGCTTTCCATGATATCCAACTTGTCGCCCGATTGTCACACGTAAACAAAGCCTCAAATTTTGGCCCAGGTCCGAGGGGTTAGTCGATCTCTGCAGCTCCACAACCCCTCAACCCTGTGACCATGCTCAGCAGCGTGCGAATGATTAATGGACGGTTAGACAAATGGAAATTGTATGAATTACATTAAAGTGTAGTTAGTTCGAATTCGGCAAAGGGTCAGGGTAATGCCGAAAAAGGGGAAAATCCAAGCTGCAATCGACTTGCCGGGGGAGAACTTTCACAAATGCTGGCATTTTCATTCTATTTTTTTATTCCAAATGTTTTAAAATGATGTAAAAGTTTCTCGTGGTTCGATTTTCAAAGGGAGGAAAAGTGCAGGGAAAGTTGGCTAATGAAGAGCCAGTGGCCATGACAAGGCTTTAAAATTACAAACCAAGCAGAGAGATTTTCATTCCAAATCAAATTTTAAAAGTTTCATGACACTTTAGGTTTAAGTTTTTAAATTAAATCACCATACTTTCAGATTATTTTTAGGTTAATATTCCCCTAATGAAGAGACCTTTAATGTAACCCTCCCATCCACCTTCTTGTCTGTTTATGAAAACCAATTTGCAGTCTGTGAAATTCTTCTTTCCCCCCATCTTTTCCATATTATTTTTATGTTGAAATTACAGGGAAATGTGTGGCAAAAAGAAAGAAATTCGGTATGATTTATGAGCTAAACAATTACGTTGGCAAAGATGTTCCCAGGTAGGAGTACTCGTACTCATACTCATATTAGACAAACGACAAGCTCTGGCGCTCTCTCTCTCTCTTCGCTGTGTGGAAATGGAGACCCAACTGCAGCGAAAATTAAACCTAAAGTCGTGGCAGCTTTAATTTCCGATTAAGTCCAGAGGAAACAGAAAAAATAAAATAAGAAGAAAATAAGAATCCAGAGCCAAGTGGGGCCAACGAGCAGACCAAGAAATTGGCAGCCATGGAGGCCGAGGCCATTGCAATGGTGTATCATATAATAATAATAACAACCTGGTTGGTGTAGGGAGCAGGAGTTGGAGTTGGACCTGGAGCTGAAGATGGAGATGGAGCTGGAGCAGGAGCAGGAGCTGGCAGAGCAACATGGAACATGGAGAGAACAACAAAATTATTACAAAAGCCAGAAGGGGCAGGCCGGCCAAACGGCTTTTTCGGTCTCCTCTACCAATGGCCAGTTGCCTGCATCGTTTTGGAAAATCTACCTTGAAGGTAATTATAGTAATTACTTCACGAATCGCAAGTAGTGAGCGTGGCTGTTGCCTCCGTTCCTGTTCCTGTTGCCGTTGCAGTTGCAGCTTTACTTTTGCTGCCGCTGCTGCCGACGTGCGACCGCCTAAAAACATCAACAGTTGCCCGTTCCAGAAAGCCAAACCTCGGGCCAAAAAACCCAAACCCAAACCCAAACCGAAAGTCAAACCCAAACTCAAAACCCAAACCGTAGCGAGTCCCAACTGACCAACATGGCAGAGTGGCTGACTGGCTGAGTGGCTGAGTGGAGGGATCTGGCCAAAAACCCATTGATACCAGACAGGGACAGACATGGCTGCCACGGCTCCTTGCTTATCGCTTCGAGCCAGTTTTGGTTCGATGATCTAAGAAAGGGTACTACAAATTAGGGATGAAGTTAGACAATAAAGGGAACTAAGCTTAGAAAGTTTAATACTTATCAAATTAGGTATTTAAGCTGTTTTTGTGACTTCTTGATCATCATCGTAAGGCCTTAAAAAAGAAGTCTTGAAGGGGCTTCGATATAATATCTTTAAATCTCAAAATAAGTTTGTTGTTAGAGAAGTTTTATAGGAATTTTTTGACTCTCATTTATAGATCTCATAAACAAAGGTAATAAATACATCTTTATTCATACTTTTCATTAACTTCATCTCCTAATGATACTTTCTTATAACCCCGAAAGGGTATCTAAATCCCGGCTATCTTCACTGCACAAACCTTACCTTTTTCTCCTTGTTTTTTTTTTTGCGCTTAAGACCGACTAAGAGCGCCTGCTGCTTTTTTGCTGGCACAATCGGATTGGATTTAGCTTTAGCCCTTGATTAGTTTTGCGCGCCGAGCGGAGGATGCCGCCAACTTGCTCTTATTATTATATATATCTACCTACCTACAGACACCGCTTATTGGCTGCAAAGCGGCTTTTTGGCTTTTTGGCCAGGGGGGATACTGGGGATCGGGATTGAGGATTGCGGATTGGGGATTGCGGATTGGGGATTGGGATCGGTGAGCCAGCCAAGACTAATTTTCTTGCACACGAAGCAATTTGAATTCACCAAGATCAGCAAAGGAATTTCTTCATGTTGCTGTTGTTGCTGCGCTGGGATGTTGCTGCTGCTGCTGCTGCTGGGATGTTGCTGGTGTCCATGTCCGTCGGTTTGGCGGGGGCTTGTTGCCGTTTTGTTGCCAGCAAAATTGCTCTGAACTTTGCTGCACTCTTGGCAATTCGCAGTTTTTTCGATCACGATGTAATTTTGGAAATTGCCATGTTGGCTATGGCTATGGCTTTCGAATACGAATTTTAGAGTTGTATTGCACAGTGTTGCACCTAATTTGTCGCCGGCATCGGCAGGCAACATTCCCTTTTATCTTCAAGTTATGACTTCCCGGACTCGACACAATTAAATCTGAGCGATCGCCTGCGATCCATTGATAAATTCTAATTGTTAAATTTAATAGCCATATCGATCGCTCAGGTTGCAAAGGCCGCCGAAGCACCACGATCGTTTCGGCCATTCGAATTTATTGGTACAAATGGCATTCTTAATGATGGTCAGGAGCCAAGTTGAAGTTGGCCAAGATCGCGGCGCCTCTTTATGCCGCTTTGTCGGCATTTGTCGCAGTAGCAACATCAGATGCAGCAGCAACATCAGCAACATCGGATGCAACATTGCTACTACGACTGCAGTTTTCCCAAAGCATTATAACCGATTTTTATTGCCCGCCATATATTTCATCTTATTGAGTCGTTCCAGGGGATACTCGGGATACTCGATACAAAAATTCAATGCCATCGATGGGGGGAATCGATGACAACAAGTGCGCCGCCCGCCGCTCGATTGTCTCTTGCCTTGTGAGAAATGTGCAGGAAATGATTTTGACATTGCGAAGGTGCAGTTGGGTTTAGCAAAAATAACTTTGCCAATCTGGGGAACTATGCACTGGAGAAAATATACTAATATAAACTATAAAATGCCAGTAAAGTTAAGTAAGAGAAAGGTTTTACTACATAATTTCTTTCAAAAACCCACTATAATCTTGGGTTTCTAATTAATTTATATTTCAAATTTATAGATTCTCTATAATTTTGATAGAATTTTCCCTCTGTGCATCCACTGGCAGTTTCATTTATAATCGGAATCCCATCAGTTAAGCTTTTAGAGCTCTTCTGCGATCAGCTAACAATAAAGTCTGCAATGCTGCAAGCCACACCCAAGAGCAGCAGGCAAATGATAGGGCAAACAAAAAAAAAAATGAGAAAATGCCTGCCTAACTGAATTAACCGGCTAATCAGCCTCCAGTCTTCATGATCCACCAGCCACATTTCTCTAAACGAGCAGCAATGAGTGGCTATGATGGCCCGTCCTGGGCCGACTTCATCATCCCGCGATAGCCATCAACATGGTAGAGAGGATGGCAGGATGGGATGGAAAGGATGCCAGGCCTGGAGAGGAAATGCGTAGGCCGCAGCTGGGAAACTGGGAATGTGCCAGGGCGAATGAGAAGGGGCAGCGCTCCATCGCATCGATGCACACATGAAGATGGAGACGAAGATGGAGCTTTGGTCTAGGATGAGGATGAGCCAGCAAAGTCCATAAGATAGATACAGTTGCAAAAAGAATAGATTAAATGTATAAAACAAGATTAAATAGGTATAATTAATAAATTCTTAAGCAAAAAACTAACTAGAAAGTACACAAATGGTACTTTTATTAGTGCTTTATAATAACATTAAATTCCATCTACTAATTTAGCCAACTTTTCTCTCTCTGCAATTGTAAGGACAAGCCTTGGGCCTGGCCAAAGCCAATGGCACAGGGCCAGCCTCCTTTTGCACCGCTGTCTCTAATTTCGTTGAAGCAAATAAATGTCGTTACAAATCACGATGGAATTCAAACCGCACCGTGTCGAAGTGGAAGTCAGGAGTGGTGGTGGTGGAATGGTGGTCCAAGAGTCTGGGGAGCGATAAATGGCAGTCCAAGACAGCGACACACAGAGAGACCCAAGACTCCAGACTCCAAACTCCAAACTCCAGACTCGGACTTGGACTCAGACCCGGGCTGGCTCATTATTTAATGGACTGATCGATCATAAAAAATGAGCTACATGCGAGCATAGTGTGTAAGTACAAGTCGCTGTCCCTGTTGCAGTTGCAGTCAACGACGATGGAGCAGAATTTGGGAGCGGAGTGGGAGCGCCGCGTTTGAAATCCAAATGGAGCTTGTCATGTGAGTGGTACAAATGTTTTAGGCCACAATTGGAGCACTTCTGTTTGACAGTGCGTATGATTTATGCGCCTGCTGCTGCTGCTGCTGCTGGCTCCTTCATCTCCATCTGCAGCAGCACCTTCTGCAACTGCAACTCCTTCTCCTCCTCCCCCCTCTGTAATGCAACTGCAACTGCATTTGCAACTCGAGGGATTTCCATGCGCACTTCCGCCGGAATTTCAGACTTGACTCTTTGGTCTGGCCGGCGGCTTTTCCTAACCGAAAATCTACGGCAAAAAAGGCAGGATGGTAAACTGAAAAAAGTGCAACAGCTTGGTCTAAAAGCACT
Source organism: Drosophila serrata (assembly GCF_035046125.1). Taxonomy (NCBI): domain Eukaryota; kingdom Metazoa; phylum Arthropoda; class Insecta; order Diptera; family Drosophilidae; genus Drosophila; species Drosophila serrata. Next base: position 2,393,782 of record NW_028257274.1, on the reverse strand, counting down.
GGGAGAAAGTAAAGGAAACATCATACTATAATTAAGGTAAATCAAGTACCATCTAAAAGGCAACATATTTAACCATAAAATCTATAATGTTCCCGCTCATTAAAAACCCAATTCCATACTCTTCAATCATTCCAAGTTAATTTCCCTTAAAAATTTCATTTGTTTTTGTGTAACAAACTTTGTATTTAGTCAGTTTATTAGGGGAGTTGAACTCAAGAGAGGACTCTGTCCTGCAGCAGGACTTTTCACATCCGCTGACAGCGGACTGTGCAACTGTTACTGCTGCTACCAACAATATGAAGTCGGCCAAAAAGGCCAGCACCAACGAAATTCAGTGGAGCAATTTCTATGAAATTTATTTCACATGAAGATTTATCGCGATTCCAGACAGTTCTGGCGACACCTGCCAACGCCTACAAATGTAATTTATGGCTCTCCCGCATTATGCACACCAACTCGCACACACACAGCACACCAGTACACACAGCATGTGGCAACTGTCGTTGGTATATCACACTCCACCCCCTGACCCCTCTTCCTGAATCCCCTCTGGAATCCCTTAGTATCTCCCACCATTTAGCACACAAAATGCTTACAAACGCTTTGGAGCTCCTCCGCTCATCATCATCATCATCCCACCGACTCCTGACTCCCAGGCATCACTTGCTGCCCACAGCCTTAAATATATAGTCGTATTCTGTCGCGAAAATTTGACTCTTAGTCATTCAAAGTGCAGCAGTTACACATTCCTCTTTCTTAAGAATTCATTTATTTAATTAGAGAAGGAAATAGACATAGGAAAAGCTTGACTTGCTTAGGTCTAAGACTTAATTCAGGTTTAGAGATATAGAAAGGCAACAATCCATAAGGTTAGCTATCCAACTGTTAACAAATTCTCTTCTTAAAATCATCTAATTTTAAAATCTACCCTTAAAAATTCCTATTACTTTAAACCTTCCTTTACAATCAAATTTCCCTTTCTTTAACTTATATTCTTCTCCCCCTTAAAAAAAGGTTTCTATAAATGGTTTGCCACAAATTTATTGCAAAACTACATGAATCTATTACCATTTTCAGTCAAGTGGTTTGCCAGTTTATTGAATTATTCTTGGAGAACTCACAGCTAGCTAGTCCATTACCATATACAACTGATTTGGGGGACACCATGTCATCCCATTATAGCCCAAAAACTTGAGGTTTGCTAACGTAATCCGCACACTTTTCCTTCTTTTTTTTTGGACAACCCCTGGAAATAACCCGAAAAAGGGAGCCAATCCTTTGATATGTTGAACAAAATGCCACTTGGCACAAGTTCTAACGAAATGCGTTGTACATTTGCATATGTAAGAGATGAAGGGGGGTTAGGACCAGGAACAGGAACCACAAGCAATGAGAGCAACTGTCATTTTGAGCTTTTTGAGAAATTCATAAACTGAAAAAGTGGATTTTCATATGAAATTTCTGCGTGTGACTGTCGGCTGAGGAGGAGAGAGAGAGGAGAGTGCCAACTTTGAAATTCAAATGTGGTGCAGTGACAGGAGCTCCAGAGCTCCACCCCACTCCCATTCTACTGAGATCCTTACAACCTGCTCGGCGTGTCGCACGCATGAACACCTCGCCTGAAGGACCTCAAATATCTGCAGGTGGGGGCAGCAACAGCAGCAGCAGCAGCAGCAGCAGTAGTTGCAAACAACATAAGTCGCACTAATGCCCATAAAAGTGGCACCCTGCCCCCAGGAGGGGAATCTTCCCCAGACTCAACTCCGGACTCTGGGCCAAAGTGCTCGAGATAAAGCCAAGTACTTGGAATGGAGTGACAAGTGGCCAGCATTTCATGCGAACTGCAAAAGACGACATTTTAATGATAAACACTCTACACGGGTCCCCTTCTAAGCTAAGCTAAGCCAACCCCACACACAACTCAATAAACCTTGCCGCCACAAATGAAATGTGGCTACAAAAACGCAATTTAATAATTAACAGCACGAGCAGAGAGGCAGCAGCAGCAACACCAGCCACCAATACCAACATCTCTTGTTGCCTTTTATTATTGTTATTAACATTTTTGCGAATGCCGTGAGGCGAGTTTTAATTGATGGGGACCCCGTGTCGTGCCTCTCTCTAATGCAGTTGTACAAAAGCTGATGGGGGTTTTAGCTTTGGTCTCCTCTCCTCTTAGGCAACTCCCTTCTACACTTCATACATATACCTGCTGACTCGCTCTTTTGCATGTGCCACGCCCCCGTGGCTATTATGAAATTATCGTCATCGTCTACGCAAAAGGTACATACATATGTACATATATATATATATTCCCCGAGCCAGACATCGCTGGCCAGAGACATTGGCCAGAGTCCCACAGAGGCCAGAGCCGCAGGCCATAAAATACACCAACCGAATGGGCCTACGCCGCGTCTCCTTGGCCAACTCTTGCCGCTGTTACCGCGATGTTGCAGAAGCCAGAAGCCTAATTGCAATTTACCTTTTGGCTCTGCCAAGGCCCACCCTCTGAATCGCATCTTCCAGTCGCCACAGTCGCCATTCTCCTAGCTCCCTAGCTACCTAGCGTTGTTGAGAATTTTAAATTGTTTAATGGTGACTAACTTACGATTCCAGGCCGAGTTAATTACGCCGGGGTGCATATTTGCCGATCCGTTCCGACTGGCGGTGTATATATGGCCCCAGGACCACACCTTTAGCCACCACCATCAAAGCGGGGCCAGGACAGCGGGCCCATAGAAATGACAGAAGCTCTCTTGAAATGACACTGTGAGAAATTTGATTTCTGTTTATACTATTTTCACATATAATTAAGAATATATTCTGTTTTTCTATTCTTATATACAGATTGTAGCTTTTCATTAGATGAAATACTTGATTTTTAAGGATTTGTTACATTATTAAAGAAGAATTATAAGGAAGACTTCATGATACAAATAATACAAACTCTTGCTTTGAACAACAATTACAATATGTACAAAAATATCAATATTAATTGCCTTACTGACATTGCATAAACTAAGCCTTTACAAACGATATTAGCACTAAGAAATACCCTTCAAAAAAGACTTAGGAATTTTAAGTAATACTGTCATATAAAATCAAGAATTGAAGGAAAAGGAGAGTACTTTGTATAAAACAGAACATTGGGTCTAAGTAATTCTACAAGATAATTATTGTTAATTATTTTGCAAAAGAACAATAAAACACAACACATTTTACTACCAAAAAATGTCCTTAAAAAGGATTTGAGAATTATGAGACTTCGAATAATTTGTAAAAACATTTCCTGAGTTCTGTATATTAACAATGTTCTAAGACATAAGTAAACTATTTGCTTTACATTCTTTTTTTCTAGATTTTTATACTTCTTGATTTGATTACTTCTTGGTTTTACTACTTCCATTTATTCAGCAATTTCTTTCAGTGCATTTGGCTTAGTCAACAGGTGCCAAGGCATTGTTGAGACACACCAACTGAGAGGGAATCGAGCGAACGATAGCATTTGTGAAAAATTAAACAAAATGAATTTGTAATTTCATGTCATAAATAATTGGTCGCTAACTCGCAGTTGGAGCCAAGACGAGGACCAAGACCAAGTCCAAGTCCCGGCCAAGACGTACCTGCTCCAAAAGGAGAACCCGCTGCAGATAAGAGAACCAAGAACCAAGAACGAAGAACGAAAAGCGGACTTGGGCCAGAAATTGTAAAAGCTGAAATTACGCTAAATGCTGATTAAGTGAACATTTATCATCGCTAGTTGGTTGAAAACTGGGAACTTGCAACTGAAAGCTGGCAACTTGCAACTCAAAACTGCCACGGCAGCTGTATCGAGGAAGTGAATGTGAATGCGAATATGGGGGGGCGCCTCTCTGTTGGGTTAGTTAATTTTCTTGGAAAAGCGACGGGCCACAGAAGCCACCAATGTCCATTGGCCATAGGCAATTTATGTGCGCGGAAACAGCTGTTACAAGAGGAAAAGGTATAGGTCTGAGAGGATTGAAATAAATAAGCCCAGTGCATGGTAGTTCAAGCTGTGAATTAAGTGGTAAAAGTACTTTCAGAGTTGGGAGAAATAGAAACAGAAGCTAAACATATCAAGGAGTTTAGAAGTATTTTTATCAATCACTTTTCTCTAAACAATTTTCCAAATAGAAATCCACCAAAGTCTATCCAGTAAATGCTCTACAAATCTCTCCTTTAAAGCTCATTCTTTCACTCCTATTTCCCTTCATTCCCAGAATACTTGGAACCCTTTTTCCTAACTAAGAAATAAAAGCTTGTTGCAAATCCTATAAGGCACAACTCACTCGACAGGCGCACCAAAGTAAAGAGAACAAATTAAATGGAACTTGGCGGCGGCTTATCAAAGACCAACTCTCGTGTCCAGTGTCCACTGTCCACTGTCCAATGCATCCTCCTCCTCCTTCAGTTCAATGGCCATGGACAATGAGGGAAAATCAAAGACAATGACAAGTAGCCAGGAGATGAAAATTCAAGAAGATGCAACGTCAATTTGATACATATTTATGATAATATGCCTGGCTCAGTCAGAGCCATAAAAACGGTTCCAAGTCGGTTCAGAAAAGGCGAAAAAAAGTACTACAAACAACAAAAAAAAACTGAGAGAGAGAGAGAGAGAAAAAAAGGGGGAGGCATCCAAGTTTCATTTGGCGGCAAAGAAACAAACGAATCGAATTGAATCGATGTCCGAGGAACGCTAAAGCCTCAACGGTTCCGGAGGCTCGGCAAGGTCCCAGCTTGTTAGTGGCCGGGACAGACAGTAACCGCTAGGTCTTGGCATCGGGATCTCGGGATCGAGAGCCACATCCTTAGCCTCATTGTTATCGAACCATATCAAAATGATCGGCGAGCGTCGTCGAGCCAGCCAGCCGCATTTGCGTACCCCGGCTTCAAGGCGGCTTCAACTGCGATTGTGTCCGCCGAAACAGCTACAAACAATCGCCGCCAACGATCTTGGTAAGGAGATTCTAAAGGGGATCCACCTCGAAGTAGGGGAAGGCAAGAGGATACGACCTGAGCCCCTCTTTTGGTATGCAGATCGGGAGCCGGCGGTTTGCATTTGCATGCGGTGCCAGCAAAACAGGAGTCGCGGTCTCATCCACAGACTCTTAAAGCTAAAGCTGATTCTGACTGTGACTCCAAGTCTGGATCAAAGCCCAGACCCAAAGACGACGCCAAGAGTGGCAGTACACTTAGAGAAAACTCTGCCTCAATCAAAGTCTTAATAAAAGAATGAAAGCTTCTTTCTCTAAGGTATTTTAAGCAAAGAATTATGCCTTGAAATTGGTACTTACTAAACCCAGAAACTTTCCTTGTTTTCAATGGAATTTTAGGCAAAAATCAAATAGATTAAAGTCTAGAATTTACACCAAATTGTACCCCAACTTTTCTCCCAGTGCTGACTGAGGAAATCGAGCATCTCGCAGAGCTTAGGCTTGAGTCCTCTCGGCAGCGCGATGATTTCTGGCCATTGATAAAGCAACGGCTGCCTCGTGTACGCGCTGTAACTAAAAACTAGAAGCATTTACCGCAATTGTAATGTCGAAAGTACATGATATAAGATCATAGATAAACGCTTCAGATTCTGTGCCATCTCCCTGGATCCCCTGCTGCTGCTGATTCTGATGCTGCTGGATCCTTGCGATTCCCGCGATTCCACTTGTCGGCTCGTTTGGAGCTTCAGCGTTTGTTCTTTCATGTCGTTGCTCTTAGCCTTGTTTTTGTTTCCTTTAGTTTTTAGCCTTTTGCCCATCGCCATCGGTAGCTGAAGCTGAGCGCTTCTGTCTTTTGGGGGCTTCCGATACGTGGTGGTGGTACGTTTTGGCCTGGTAATCCACGCCAACTGCTCCACGTATCTGTATCTGCGACTGGCTGGGTTTCGGTTTTATTAGATCATTAGTTGTCTGCAGCTCGATAAAGATCGCCCAGACGCTCCTCTCAACTCCCAAGCTCACAATCGATATTGGCACAGAAGAGAGCCTCAGTTGGATCGGTTTGGTTTCCTTTCCGCAGTTTTTCGTACTTTTTTTTTTTAGTTTGCTGTCCATAAAGTCGTTTTGTTTGTTCTTAATGACTGCGTTTAGATCTTGATAGTTGGCGTACTTCAAAGCGACATTGCCGCCGGCATAGGCACCAATGTGAAGCCGGAGGAGCCTGGACTGGGCCAAACTCAGATGGTTTATGGCACGATCTTGACTCTGGGAACAGGATGGCCAAGGAAAGCTTCGAGTGTCTTGGGATGACACAAAAAAATATATAAAATAAATGGTAAAAAGGAACCGCAGAAAAACCCCAAACTCAAAACACTTACAGGTGCAGCGAACTCGGGCTATTGAGTTTTCCTGTCATTAAATTTGAAAAAATAGATATTTATTTGGCCACAAATGTCAGCAATTATAATTTGGACAATCTTCGAGGAAGAATTACTAACTGTTGGGAGTTTGAGTTATTATGTTGGCCTTTTTGGGGATTGAGTCTTTTGAAGTCTTTTCAACATAATTGGGATTCCTTAAATACAGATATAAAGACTGCATAAATCAAATTGCAAAAGTTATAAAGAATTTATCTACGTTGAGTTCATAAATGTATATATTTAAAACATAACATTGTATACGATTTAGTTCCCATTAAGATCCCCTTAAATATCCTTTCAATTCTTTCAAATCTTAATATTAATCATAACCTTAAGTTGCTAGTTGAAGTAGATCGCATATTTCCTTAACTACCAACTTAATTTTAAGTTAAAATCCCTCAAAAAACCGTAAGTTTCAAAATTCCCAAAAGCCCCTTCTAGAGACTCCATAAATCCATATCTCAACCCATTTTTCGGCCAAGTCCATCAGCCAAAAATCCGCCTGTTTATGAAGTGGCCAAGACAAAAGCCCAAAATCGAGCTGTGAGCAGGTTCAGGCCATTAAGCAAACGACACTGGCCACAGCAGAGAGGTCCCTGTAGCCACCGGGAACTGCTGGAAAAGGACCCCGAACAGGATCGTGGGGGGGGGACCAGGAGGAGTGCGAAAAAACCCACATTACGAGATGCTGTGAAGTGCATAAATCGATGAGAATGGCAGGGACTATGCCACTAACAACCTAATAACTGCAGCAGGCGACTCAGACGACAACCTCGTCGACCAAGGAGGTCTAATCAGGGGCGGGGCTGTGGGCTTTTCACCCCCTCAGCCCACACATTTTCCCAACTGCAAACTGCAAAAGCCCAAGCAGCAGCAGCAGCAGCAGCAGCAGCAGCCACTTGCAGCAGGCCTGGGACTCTAGGACTCCAGTTTGGTCAGCAGGCATTGTTCTCGCAAAGGCGTTGACTCTGCGGCTGCCCAGGCATCCATTCAAACCCACCACCCCTCCCCCTCTCGAATCCAGTCAGTACCTGGCCACACCCCACTCCTCGCTCTCCCCTCACCATGCAACGGTAAATTTTGCACTTTAGCTGGCCCAAAATGTCATTGGCAGCAATGGACGCAAAAACCGCAAGTACACTTGAGTGCTGCACTCCAGGTGCCGTTGTTGCTCCACCTCTCCCCGCTTGAACCCTGATCCACGCCCACCTCTGGGACTATAGTCCTACTCTCTAGGGTGGGGTAGGGAGGACTTACGGGGTTACCTGCTCCTCATAATGTGGATGCGAACGTGGCCGGGACATGCACGACGTTGTTGATGTCTAGCCTGCCGGTCTAGTGTGTCTAGAGTGTGTGTGTGTGTGTGTGTTTGTCAAGACCGAGGCCAAAAACCACCAGACATGGCCCCAAACCCAAGCCGAGGTCCACGTCCACGTCCAGCTCTAAGCTCCAGCTCCAGCTCCAGCTCCAGCTCCAGCTATAGAGAACGATGGAGCCAAGCCGTCGGCGAGAGATTTCATGTGAAATTAGCATGTCGTGACACAAATGACTTAAAAGCACTCAATCGCACCGAACACACCAAACAAGGAGAGAGAGCTCTGAGCCTGGCCAGGAGACGGAATTGCAGAATGGCGGAGTAGGTGCACTGAGAGAAAATATATATAAAGTCTCAATGATTATTTGGGGAGAAATGAAAATCTAAATTCAAGTTTAAAGATATTTTTATGGATTTAAAGAACATGCTAGCTAGTTTTCCTCATTTTTATTAGCTTCCCTAACATTTTATATTATATTTTTGTGATTTCCTTGATTTTTTAAAAGTTTTCTCTCAGTGTTTAGAGTGGCGTAATGATCGGGAGTGTGGGCTCTGAGCCTTTTGGCCAAGTGTCGCTCGCCCGCTGCGTGCAAAATATATTCACACGTAGAGTTCATCAACTGAACTGTATGTGGCAGTACCGCCGGACTCTCCTCCTTCCCCTAACCCCCCCCCCCCTCCTCCCTTAAATCCCCCTAGATCCAACGCCCCCATTAACCCACCTGTGCACAACTTAATTAAGCCGCCGAAGGGGAGACTTCAGTGCATCTCATCGTCTTCTTCAATGGCAGCCGCCAATGGGATCTGGATCTGGAGAGACCCAAGCTGCATTCCACACAATATCCATATACCCATCCCATCCCATTGATTGCATTAATGTATTTCTTCAAAATTATTGTTTGCCCAGCCGCGCGCCTGCTTATCATAAATTATGTAAATGGAAAAACGCGAACCGGAAAACAGGATCGCAACGAACAACAATTCTCAATTAATGAAGCCCCCCGATATCAGTATCATGTGAGTCGCCGGTTTGCCAGATAAAAATGCAAAAAAATAAAATATACAAAGCAAAAAACAGGACCGCAGGCAGCACAGCACAGCCCTAACTGAGTGCTACCTGGACCGCGGGCCAGAGAATATCCACAAATACTCCTCGAATCATCCACAAAAAAAAGTAAAAAATACTCTGTCCGAGTGCGCCAAAAATTAAGCAGTGACAGTTGATAATTTGTCAAAAGCCATGGAGAGTCACAGTCACCACAAGGAGAGTCCTAAACTCGTTTCCATGTTCGATTCCAATGTCCTTCTTTGCCCGAGAAGGTTCCCTCGACTAGGATATATACCATGCAACAATGTATATTTTTATGACTCAAGAAGGGTACATATATTAATTCCCATCATAATATAATGCTATTAAGATTAGCTTTAAGAGTTTATAGTGTTAAAGATGTCAGGGAATATAATACCAAGGGGTTATGTTACCAAGATAATGCTGAGCTCATTAAATAATTAAGTTTATTTACTTTTTAAACATTGCCTTATATTATTACGATTATAATAAGAGTATTTAAAACCCGATCCTATAATGTTGTTCATAATTCAGCTTGGTTTTTTTCGTATTTATTTATTTCCCCAATGATGACAAACATGCACTGCTCATAAGCCAGGCTCAAACCGATCTGAGACGGCTAAAAGATGGCCAGGACCTGGACACGCATGCCTAAGTCGTTGTCGGTGTAAGTGTCAGTTGTGGCTGATAATTAGCGATTAAGGAGAGACAACTGTACCCTGGTTTTGGTACTAAATTAAGAAGGAATTAAATTAAATAATAATTAAAGACAATAACAAGAAACTTATAGAGTGGACTGAACATTACGAAACATATAGAATTTTAGTCAAAGTTCAAGCTTAATAAGAATGTAAAATATATATTTCTTTTTTTCGAATAGGAAGTAGTATATATTTCCAAACTACGTTTGTTTATATATAAATTACTAATAAAAACATATATTATATATTCTTTAGCATACTATCCCCACCTGTAAATTAATTTCTCAGCTCTACCTGCAACTACATCTAAGGACCTTGGTTTGTAAACCCAATTCGGGCTGTCTTGTTTTGAGGTTTTCAGGACGCTGATTAACTGTCGGCGGTTCAAAGTGCTCTCGAAAGGTGCCTTTTGACCACCACCAAATATAACCAAGTTTCTGAGCGGGGAAAACTCCAACTGTTTGCACGCACATTCTCTACCGGGGTCAAGCACGAACATTTTAATGCGATAATTTAACCAGAATTTGTGGTTACATTGACTAATTGAACAGGTGTGGCCATTAAGCAGCCGCAGGCCCTCTGACTGCAACAGCGACATCGACTGTGCGACTGCACACGCATTTGCATGCTGAAGGAAGTGCAGGACATCGTTGGACGCAGGACGCAGGACATCCCGCCGTTACTTGACCCTTTTGCGTGACACCAAAGGCTGGGCCTGTGTTAATTTGTTAGCTTGTTGAGTTGCTAACCAGGAACCAGGAACCGGGAACCATGAACCCAAAGGGATGCGTCGCCTGATAGTAATAACGTGAATCCGGCTGGTTTTGGTCAAAGTGCATTGCGGTTTTTGGACCAACACACAACAGAGAGAAATTAATTGAAATAAAAGCTTAATTTCATTAAATGTTATATATTTATTCTAATCATATTTTAAATGAATAAGAATTGTTAAAATAAGATACAAGCAAAGCTATATTTGCAGCATAAACCTTGACATTTTCAAGTCAAAACCTTTACAATTTCTATTTATATTATATAAATTACTATAAATATTCCCTCAGTGGAATCAGTATACGTCTTGTATTGGTTATATTCAGAAACCATTGCATGTGTCACGGCAGAGGGACTCGTAACTGGGGACCCTAGGAACCCCCAGTAACCCCGGGAACCCCCGAAAATTAAACACTGTTGACAGCTCGCACTCACACACGATTTGAATATTAGAATGAGGGGAATATATATATATATCTGTCGTATCTATATGTCTGTGCTCAACAATTCAACAAGCGACCCATTGTCTTGACAGTTGTTGGATTTCGTCTTTGTGGTTTTTGGGCCAGAACAAAAGGGGATTTGGTATCCAGAAACGTTTCGGTATTTCATATTTCACCTCATAATTAGGTAATTTGAGCCAGGTTGTTGTAGCCAATTAGGTGGCTTTAAATGCGACCAAGTGCGGCTTGATAACCGAAAGGCATGCTAGCCGCCAAAATTGGTTTCGAGAAATTACATTTCATTTTCGGAAAATCAAATTTTATCTGTCCCTATTAGAGATACGTATCTAGGAGATACACACGCATGCACACACCACACCACACACTCTGCACCCTTTTGTAACGCATTTTCCACCGACAGAGAGAGACAGAACTCCCCTCAGATTTTCCACTTTTCCAATGCGATATGTGAGTGTGTGTGTGTGTGTGTGTGTTGTGCATTTGCATAGTCAACGATTTTTTGACATGTTGACAGTTGATTTTTCTGACAATTTAACTGGTTTCGATGTAAAATCAGTTTCGAAAATTACACTCGAATGTCAGCTGACATTCCGACTTTAAAGGAATTTCCTCGGCTCACCTCGTGGCTGATTTCGATGTGGCTTTTGTTGGCCATGGCGTGCAGCAAATTGTTGTTGCCGCTTCTTTACCTGTTATGTATCTCAACAACAACAATCAACTACGATTTTCGTGTCGCGTTCCGCTCGGCAGGCAAATTATTTAAATTGTTATATAAAGCGGATAATTATCCAACAAAATGTAATTAGTTTTTGATTTTTATATATAAAACTCCCCTTGAACGCTCGCTGAGTCAGTGGAAACTCCGCCCCTCGATTTTTTGGTTTTAATTTTCAAGAATCCAAGAGCTTAAATCAAATTCAACAAAATGGCGCAGACTCCATAATAATTCTAGTTTTAGCTAGTTTTCTAAACAATTTATTGTCAATATACTAATGAAAATATGGTTGTGATCTTAAAATATGGGTTTTAGTTTGAAAACCAAAACTAAAATAATGGAAATGTTCTATTAGGTGGTGGATAAAGTAGAACGGATAACAATATATCTATATATAAATTTGAATTTTCTTTATAAATTTGTATGATCCTTTTCAGAGGAATTCCTAAAGTATCACCTTTTAACATATATATACAATTTTCTTTATAATTCTTTATGATCCTTTTTTCGAGGACTTCCTGAATGAGTATGTCACTCAAAAATGTGCTGCCTACTTTCCGGGCGCCTGTGAAATAAAGACCTCGCCGCCGCGAGTTGAAAGCATCCCAAAATGCAGTTCGCTTAATTAATTAATGCACTCTGGCAATTTATGAAAATATATCAAAAGCTGACAAGCTGGAAATTTATGCGCCCAACTGGTTCGCACAACCTGAAACGGGAGCAGGCAGCAAGAAACACAAGGAGAAATAAACTAAAGAACAGAAACTCTATAGTTCTTTTAGAGAAAAATAAAATCAAACTAAAGATTTAAAATTGAAATAAAAAAAAATTAATTGTGTGAAAAATATATAATCTATTTTGTAGATTGAAATTTAAATTTGTAGTATGAACTATATTCTTTCCGTGCAACTATTTTCGAGAATTCAGAGGCAGGAGTCGGCGCCGCTGCCAATACAATTTGGGCCCCGTTTTGCAGTGGCAAAACTGGCAACCGGCAAACTTAGTGGGGGCAACCTGTAGATAGAGAGGGGTAGAGTAAGGGGAGTGGAGGCAGTGGAACCTGGCATTGCATCTCTTTATGAGCAGCAAATGCAGCGCAACTAATTCGCCTCAAAATTCCAGCCACGGGCCGCTGTCAGCATCTCCGACGGTCCAATCCATTCGGCGGCGGCCGGTTCAATGCCAATGCATTCTGGCACTTGTGAACATTTTAATTATATAGTACACAGTGCGGATTATGGAGGATTCCAGGCAGCAGCAGGAGCAGGAGCAACACGCCAGGTGAAAGGGGAGTCGTCTCTCTCTCTCTTGGCGAGGTGATAAAACACCCGATAATCGGCGAGATCGTTTTGCTGCCGCTGCATCTTCAGCGCTTTTGCGCATCGAATGCAAACATTATAATTTAATTGACAAGATTTATCGCATACGCAATTAGTGTGGCAAATGGCAGAAATGGCAAATGCCGCTGCCTCTGCCGTTTGCCATATAGCTTTTTCCGCGTAATTCGGTGCCCGACGTTTTTAGACAATTTTTCCGCCGCGTTGGCATAAATCTCAGCGGACATCGTAGTCGTAGCGGCGGCAATTATGCACGTTTTGCTTTAAACGTCCCAATTAATAATTTTCACTTTGGTAATTATGACAAGAGCGCTGAAGTGACAACATCAAAGGGGATCTTCATCTAGAATGGGAATCCGGGAGTCATGCAATTGGCGCGTGGCTGCCTGAAAGGAGGCTCCTTGTTCCTTTTTTAAGTCCTAGTTTATTTGGTCTACTGCGGTTGCTTTGCCAGTTATTTTACGGGGGGAATTTTCTCGAGCATTAACCAAAATGCGCATAAATTCCAGCAACGTGCCAGAGAGCCCCAAAAATAAACAGGATAAGAGGAGCAGTAACATAAAGTGGTTAAATGTTGGGTTATCCTTAAAACCTTGCATATTATATAATCCCAAAATAGAAGCGATCTTTAGACTTCTTTTATAATTCCCTCAATTAACCCTAGAATCTTTTACTAATCTTTACTCTGTGTTGTTAGGAATTTCTGTAGTAAATTCTCTGTTGTATCTCTCACACACCTGCCTGCGTTCTCAGGTAACACCCAGAGTTTACCTGGCCTAAAAGAAAAAACCGCAAATGCTAATATTTCTGTCAGAGAGCAGCTCACAAACACACACACACACATACGGGTTTCTTGTCCAGGATTAGGATAAGGATGAGTATGGGAGTCCGCTCCTGGCAGCACCGCAATTCGCCAGGCTGAAAGCACTTTGGATTTCAATTTGTGCAAAGCGAAATATTTCAGCTGAGCTCCTCCTGCTCCTACTACAGCTGGCTGCACAGGATTCCCGCTTTAATCTTGCGGATTTCTTAGGAACACAAAAAAAAAAAGAAGGCGAGTAAAATAGATAAACAAGCGACAGCTAGGAGAAAACCCATACCCAAAGCCAGAACCCAATTCCACACCCACTCGCATGCAAACCCAATCCGTGAGGCCAAAACCTGAGCTGCAAGCCCCGTGTTATCCTTCGAGGCACCTGCTCCAGCACCAGTTTTCTTGGCCAGGATTCTCAGGATGCTTCTGTTAAGGCACTTGGAAAAATAAAGAAGCTTTCAATTTATGAGAAATTCAATTAATTTCAATCTAAATAAGAGTGTTTAAAAAACTTTCTGTATGTTATTTAACTTAAATTCTAAAGAATACTTAATAAAAAGGGCTTTAAAAAGCGAAATTTTGGTGTTTCTGTCTTTTAATGTGTTATTTTATCGATTTAAATACCTAAAATGTTGCCAAATAAATAACATATCCTTTGCAAATACTTGCTATAACTTATTTTCGGTGCATGTCTTAGCTCTTTGGTATGCATGAAATGTACGCGACGCCAAATTTGTTGTGCGGCGAGGCGAATGCTCAAAATGTTTCCAAACCATTCACACACAAAGATACCAAATGGGAGAATTTAGGGGTGTAGTTGGGGAAATCCCCTCCCCCCCTGCACACATAGTCCACATATATTTTCAAATTCTTATTGCATATAAATTCGCACGTGGTACGACTGTAATCAACATGAGGGGGCAAGGACACTTTTTATCCCAAAAACCCCTTGGTTCCAGACCCGAAACCCGAAACCCGCAAACCTCTACTCCTTCGCCTTGTAGCCAGTAGTAGTATCTTTAAAATGTTGCCATTCCTTGGCACTCGCTCATTAATCTTACTAATGATGCTGGCCAGCAAATTGCAAGCCAGCCAGAAGAGAGAGGAACGCCGAAAAAAGCCAGCTAAATGGGAAAACAAAAACAGAATCAGAATCAGTCAAGCAAAAGCCAAGACAGCGGAGTAATGAAAATGATAAGAAAATTTCTGCAGCAATGCACAAAAGCAGGAAAAACGAGCACAGAGGAGAGTGTGATGGTGGTGGTGGAGTCCGGGAATATAATTAAAATACCTTCCATCATTAGTTTTGGAAAATGGTTTTGCGTGACACTTTCGAGGGCAGCGCTGCTGCAGCCAAGCACAAAGACTGCGATAACCCGCAGGACGAAAAAAAAGAAAGCAAGAAATAACAGAAGACCAAGGAAAACCCAAGGAAAAAAGGACTATCGGGAGTGCTCATAAAAAAAAAGTTAAATTAAGGCCGCTCGCAAGCGTGGGAGAGATGCCGAAAAAAAAGGCAGAAATTTTTCATTAAAATTAGAAACAAATCAATATTTTTTTTTGTTCGCTTAGCACGGAGACAAACAACAACAAGAAAAAAATAAAGGACTCTCTTGGAGCGAATCAAAAGTCAGGGCAGGCAAAACAAAACAAGAAACAAGGATAATTAATGATTTCTGTGCGCTTATCTGGCGGCCGAAATGGGGGCTGGGGCGGTGATGTCGAGCAACTTTTGCCATTGTCTGGCATTATCTTTTTGCTCTGCGTGTGTTTATATCCTCAAACCATTTCACTGAGGAAAATGTAACAATATATATTAACAGAGATAATTAATATAATTAAATACGAAAGAAAGGCTTTAAAAATGTAAAAGAAAATCGGTATTCAAACTAAGATAATATTTATGAGAAACTAGAGTCTGTAGGTATATAAGCCCTTACAATTTCTCATCTAATAATGCTTTTACTTAATTCCTATTAAATTTTAGTATAATATAATGATTTCTAACAAATTTCTTTACAGTGTTTCATTGGCCAGGAAAGTACGGAAAGGTAAATGGCAAAAAGTTGCAGCCACATTTGACCAGGG
The DNA here is from genome assembly GCF_035046125.1 of Drosophila serrata. Classification (NCBI taxonomy): domain Eukaryota; kingdom Metazoa; phylum Arthropoda; class Insecta; order Diptera; family Drosophilidae; genus Drosophila; species Drosophila serrata. Next base: position 2,378,132 of record NW_028257274.1, on the reverse strand, counting down.
CAGGAGGAGGACACACCGAAAAAAGGACGCGCGCGGCAGGACGAATGCCAAAGTGCCTAATCTTTAAATTCAAATCTCATTTGCTGGCATTCGAACCCCGGATCTCCGCCTGACCTCCTGCTCCTTTCTCATCTCTCCAATCCAATCCCTGTTTTTGTTTTGTAAATTAAGCGCAGTGAGCTTCGTTCTTGCTCTTTCTTTTTTTGGGTTTTGTATTATTTGGTCCTGGCTTGACTTGGGTTTGCCATTGCCATTGTTTGATTACAATTTAGCATTTCGTGACTGACTGAGCAGCGGAATGAAGGATCTATTTGTTGTCGCGTAATCTTGTGCAATCACTACAAAACGGCAATAAATCAGGATTATTGCGAATGTGGTGCGATCCGATGCGATGCGTGTGAAGCCCTAGCCGCAGTCCTGCCCACTTTTTCCCACTTTCCCACCCTCCTCTTGCTTTGGGAAATACAAAAAAATAAGGAGGAAGGAAAATCACAAAGGGAATCAGCAGGACTTGGGTTTTGTTTTCCCGTTTTCTTTTTTTTTCCTCTCTGGGCTGACTGCGTGCAGCCAATGATTTATGTTGGTGAATTTGAATAATTTATAATTAAAAAAATGCGGCGCATGGAATTTGGTTACCGCGGTACAGTGTCCTGTAGCGGGTTCCTTGACTTGGCGACTTTCCTTGGATTCCACTCTATCTCCCTCTCTCTCTCTCTCTCTATTTCTAGTCCGGGTATTCCCCCTTATTTCCCCTTTTCAGGCGTGCATACTTTCGGGCTGTCAGGCCCTCATCTACTGGCTCCTGTCTCCTGGCTTTTGTCTCCTGAGCCGCTGCTCCTTTGGTTACTGGCTTTAATTACTTTTATCCTTTCTGCCTGTTTTTTTATTCCGCGCTTTTTGTATGTTGTTCCCATTTTGACATTTCCGCTGATGCACTGAGAAAATGCTCATTACCTAATTAACAAATATTTTTTTACTATTTTAAGCATGTATTTTTGGTAAATTTTAAGCACAGAATGCAGTTCAAGAAACTCATAGTAAAAATCATGAACTATAAGCTCAGATTTAAAACATTTACAAAATTGTAGCATACCGTAAGGCATTTTTTAGTGAGATTTGAAAAGGCTTCGCCAGCTTTTTTCTAGAAGGTTTAAGCTCATGTGTTTATTTATAAAACAAATTATCTAATAAAATCGTAGCAATTTGTACCATAATTTTCCCCAAGTGCCCTTGCTTTTCCTTTGTTTCTCATTCTTTTTTTTATGCTTTCCCGGTCCCTGGTTTCGTTTCCTTTCATTCTTTTTTCTAATCTAGTTGCAGGCCTTATGGCTTTTAATTTCCTTTCCTTTCGCCCAATTTATCATTGCCCAGCTTAAGGTAGATATGGGTCAGAGAGGCACTTTCCCTGCGATGGGTTCTCTGGAATAAGTATTTCCCCCTTGATATCTTTTGGGTCTTTGCATAGATCATGCCACCTCCTCACTTATATATATACATATATATATATATATATGTACCTAATGACCTCTCAATCTGTCCCCAAAGTGCGGCCCCTGAATCTACTTAATGCAAAAGGGAAGAAGAGAGGGACTGGTACGACTTCCGTCCAGAATATCAGAAATTCATTCAAGAGGCTCCTACAAACTCGTCGGACTCCTTCGACCGATCCTTTGATAAATGCGCTTTTCGGGTATGTAAGTCAGTAGCCAGTTGTCGTCGTCATGTGAAAAATTATTATGCGTTGATTTCGCTGGCTTTGAGCAGCCGCCGCCGACGCCGCCGCAGATTAAATAAATTCTGCCAGCCAGCCAGCCAGTCAGCCATTCAGTCGGACTGCTAAAAGCCAGAGATCCGCAGCCGCATTGAAAACCCGACCCCAAACCGGGCTTAAACCAGGCAATCCTGCTCAATCCCGTGGCTGGCAAAAAGTTGCAAACTCAATTGGTAGAACCTGGGAACCGAGTGGAACGGACGGAGCAGGAGTAGGAGTAGGAGAAAACGACTGGAAATCGGGGGGAATACGTAATCCCAGTTGCTCCATCAGTCTTGTTCGATCAATTGCACATGCGCACAGGTTTTGCCAAGATTTCTGGCCCAGGCTCAGGCGCATTGTTTCCACTTGCCGAGTCGCTGGATTCTGCGTTTCGCGTATATTCTTGAAGATTTTATACTCTATACTAGAAGGTTATTCAAGTTTTCCCATCAGGAAACTAGTCTATATAATGAAAAAATATGATTAAAATATAAAATATAGGAAGAATATGCCCAAGAAAATTGTATATACTACAAGCTTAGACTCTCTTATTATTAGGAAATTATTTGAAAATACTAGAAAATTTTTGTAGTTCCTTCTGAGTTATAATTTATACAAATAACTTTAAGATAATTAAATTGTCTTATTATTTCCTTTAAATCAAACCTCTTTTTCTCAATTAAGAGTACTCTGACATTCGATCTTTAAAATATACCCATTTCCTGGACTTTTTTTGTCCAACTCTCGATCCCTAGCTCCGATCGCTGCTGCAAGGGATTATGTTTTATTTATGCCCCGCACAGCGAACTTAACTTCAATAAATGTCCGGCAAATATGTGGAGCATGTGTTTCCCCCAAGCAATTTTTGTCGTCAATTTTTATGTTTGACGGTCCATGGATGTGGACTTGGTGGACGTGGACGTAAACGTCTGGTTTTGGCCCGTTTCGATTTCAGCCTCGTTTTGGGACCGCATCGCAATGACCATTGTCGGCAATGATGTTCTACATTTCGTCATATTATTCGCGGCATTATTGTCAACTGTGGCGGTCAAGCAAAAAACTGAGATGGCGGTCGATCTGAGAGAGCAACGAAGCTGTCGCTAAGTCGTGATATTTGCGAAATGCAATTACAAACGTGGTTCGGCAAGTGAAACGAGATGGGGGGGGAGGAGAAGGAGGAGAGGGGAGACAGGGGGGCGGGGCCCAAGGCTAAATGCTTTGGCCGATCTACTCTGGCCAATTTCAATATGAAAACCCAATTATCACGACTGCCCTGAGTGACGCTTTTGTCTGTAATTGACTGTGGTTTAATTATAAAACGCCTCTTTGCCATCGCCTGCCATTCCCATACCCATTTTGGATTTACCATTTCCCAAGTCCCCTCCCATCCCCAACCCAACCCAAGTCCTCCCCTTGTTGGAATCGGAATCCTGAATCCGAAAACCGCATCCTGTAGGGAAGCATTGGACACTTTGTATAATTTGCCAGCAGCTGCTACACTGAGGAAATTAGGTGTCAAAGAAAATAACTCATATATCTTGAAGTACATTTTCTACTCTAATATTAATATACTTAAATCGAAGAATAAATTTGAATTAGTTAAGAAATTGTACTATTTTTTAATAGCATTTTTTCTGTGTGCAGTTGTCCAACTGTCTGGCTTCCATTTCGTCGTTTGGTTGGCTGTTAATTTTGCACTCGCATAATATGCATTATCAATACATTTAAGCCATTGTCAGGTTTGGACTCTCTTTTTTGGACGGGGAACTGGATGGCTTATGACCACAGAATTTGTGGAAAAGCAATTATGATTTTGTCATTTCGAGCATCCGAAAGATACCCAGCTATTTGGGGCCAGTTTAAATCTGGGGGAGTAGCTCCTGGCACTGGCACTGGCATGTTGTAATAGGAATAGAAATAGAAATAGGAGTAGGTATAGAAATGGGAGTAGGCACAGGCCCATCGTCTGAGTTATCACTGCTCACGCTTTTCGTTTGGTTTATGGACATGCCTTGCAGGTCCCGCAATGATTAGATTTGGAAATGCATTCATTTTGGTTATTGTCGTTGCCTTCACCTGGGCACGGACACCCATTCCCCTCCCCCCTCCCCACCCCCTCACGCCATCCCCCTTTCACCTGCAATTTGAGCGGCAATTGTGTGTGTTTGTGCTCACCTGTCGGTGCAAGCGTTGCATGTTTTAGTGGGCGGTTTTTGGGGGCGTCTCTGGCTCGCTCTGGTTGGCCGTTTGCGGTGCCATAACTTGGCTGAAATTAGCATTGATTTGGCTGCGGCCTGCCACAATGCATTGCCCCTAATCGATACCCAATGTTCCCTGCCCAAATGTGACTGGTTCATTGCTGCACTCAGACTTTGAATTCGAGAATAAAGTACAGTATTTTCTACAAATAATTAACTATTTTTTAATAGAAAATAAAATGCTCAAAAAATTTAATTTAATATTTATCAATATCTTTATATATTTTGTGGATCAATTAAAGCTTTAAGAAAAACCCTTAGCCACAGAGGGACTTTTTGTGGATTCATCTGCATACACAATTTCAAATATATATACTTTTAAACACTTTTAATTATTTAATAAATGTTGCATGTAAATTCCCAATGCTAAAATATAATAAGGGAAATCGGAGAATATATAAAATTCGCCATTTATTTTTCACCATTTCCTATAAAAATCGATGTATATGTATATAAATATATATTCTATGAAAATGTATAAAAACGCACTGCGTTAAAGGAAATCGAAATACATTCAATATAAAAAATATAACAAATTAAATAGGTCGTTCACTCACCGATTTCTTCATTTTCGCTTCTGCCGTCTTCTACTTCCGATATTTATTTTTTAAATCGGAAATTAAATTAGTTCAGTTCTTGCCTAACACGGGATTTTGTCTCTTTCCATCCTTTCTCTTTTTTTAATTCGCACTTTACACCAGTTAAACACCACACTTCTTAATCACGGAACACATTTTTTGTATTATTTATACACTTAAAAAAAAAAGAAAAAAATTTGTATACATTTAATTCACAATTGGTGTATTGAACACTACTCTTCTTAATCACGGAACACATTTTTTGTATTATTTAAACACTTAAAAAAAAAAGAAAAAATTTTTTATACATTTATAATTTAAAACTCAGAAAACTTTATGTATTAATTAAACACTCAAACAAAAAAAGAAAAAAATTTATTAGATCTTGCATTTGCAAACAACGAACACTTGTATTAAACACTCAAAAAAAAAACAAGAAAAACCCGAAATGGAAAGGGATGGAAAGAACTGTAGAATTTCACTCGCGATCTACAACACCAATTGTCTCTGGCATATTTAGCCAGCATTGTACTTTTATTTTCGCTTAGTCAATACACGCACTTTTTATTTATAGTTCTTGGTTTCAATCGCTTTCAAACTCCAACGGCAGGAAAAACAGTTATTTTGCACTTCTTCTTCGGCGAGATCGCTTGCCAAGCATAGGCGCCAACACACATCCATACATACATACATACATGTCGGCGGCGGCTGCTGTTGCCTTCCCTTTTCCGCGGGAGTCTCTGTTGTTGTTATTGTTGTTGTTGCAGTTTAGTTGGTTTAATTTGATATTCACAACTTGAATGTTTAGGAAATGTCTTCTTTTTATCATTTACGTATTTTCAGAGTTTTTTGTTATTATGTTATTATTATTATATTTAACTTAATAAATAACTAATTATCTGTCCCCGTGCATAAGGCAGTTAATTGAGCTTATTAAATCGCTTGGGAGGTTAAGCTTTTTCCTCGCACTTAAAAAGTTTCTCAGCCGCAGCTCACTTCACTTTGCCAAATTTGATCTGCTTACGCTGTCACTCTCTCGCTCTCATCGGCACTTCTTATTCCCAACTTGCACACGGCATTTGACACTAACACTAACACAATGTTGGCTTAACACTTCGAATTGGAATTACACGTACAGGCGGAGGCTGCTGCCGACTTGCATTGTCCGCAGGTGTCCCAATTGTTCTTGTTGTTGTTTTACAAGCTTTAACACAATTTAAACTAACCAAATACTTTGATTATGTCTTTTTCATCATATTTATGTTTGGTTAGACACCCGTTCACTTTGGCACTTTCTCAATTCCTTTTTAACGCCGCCAGAACATTAACTGAAAAGAGGCACGGCAATTAATTTTAGTTTTATGTAGGAAAATCCATGTTTTCACTGCTAACTTGAGTGTTCCCACATAAAGGGCACTTAGTTTAGTTGAATTAACTATTTTGTTGGTATTATTACACACTTTTTCCGTAGTTAAACGTTTTTTAACAGCAGCGCAACTTAATTTTTCACTTTTTTCCTCCTCCTCCTATGGACAGTTGAAATCGTTTGACATGGTAATGACGGATTTTTCGGGAGCGGGAGAGCGATGCAGCGCTTTACCCAGAGAGTGGGCGAAGATGAGGAAAAGAAGAGCAGATCATAATTGCGAAATTTTTTTTGTGGGCCAATTAAAGCTTTAAGAAAAGCCCTTAACGATTAAGGAATATTTTATGGGTTCATCTGCATACACAATATAAATATATGTATGTATATATTTTTAAACACTTTCAATTATTTAAAAAATGTTGCATGTTAAAACCCAATGCTAAAATATTAAAGGGAAATCGGAAAATATATAAAATTTGGCATTCATGTATATAAATAATATTATATATAAATATATATATATTAATATATATTTAATGAAAATGTATAAAAAAGCGCTGCATTGTACTTTTATTTTCGCTTAGTCAATACACGCACTTCTTTTCTATATTTCTTGATTTCAACCGCTTTCAAACTCCAACGGCAGGAAAAACAGTTATTTTGCACTTCTTCTTCGGCGAGATCGCTTGCCAAGCATAGGCACCAACACACATCCATACATACATACATATGTACATACATTTCGGCGGCTGCTGTTGCTGCCTTCCCTTTTTCGCGGGAGTCTCTGTTGTTGTTGTTGTTGTTGCATTTTAGCGGGTTTTATTTGATATTCACAATTTAAATGTTTAAAAAATGTCTTCTACTTTTTATCATTTACGTATTTTCAGAGTTTTTTGTTATTTTCACTTTGGCATTGGAACAATTTATGATTTTTTCACATTCCGTCTCCCGCTCTCACTGTTCTAATTAAGGAAAAAGCAGAGCTTACTTTAAATTCACTTAAATTTCTTAATATTTCACTTAATAAATGCCTAATTAAGTGTCCCCGCACATAAGGCAGTTAATTGAGCTTATTAATTCGCTTGGTAGGTTAAGCTTTTTCCTCGCACTTAAAAAGTTTCTCAGCCGCAGCTCACTTCACTTTGCCAAATTTGATCTGCTTACGCTGTCACTCTCTCGCTCTCATCGGCACTTCTTATTCCCAACTTGCATACGGCATTTGACACTAACACTAGCACAATGTTGGCTTAACACATCGAATTGGAATTACACGTACAGGCGGCGGCTGCTGCCGACTTGCATTGTCCGCAGGTGTCCCAATTGTTCTTGTTGTTGTTTTACAAGCTTTAACACAATTTAAACTCGCCAAATACTTTGATTATGTCTTTTTCATCATATTTATGTTTGGCTAGACACCCGTTCACTTTGGCACTTTCTCAATTCCTTTTTAACGCCGCCAGAACTCCAATTGAAAAGGGGCACGGCAATTAATTTTAGTTTTATGTAGGAAAATCCATGTTTTCACTGCTAACTTGATTGTTCCCACATAAAGGGCACTTAGATTAGTTGAATTAACTATTTTGTTGGTATTATTACACATTTTTTCCGTAGTTAAACGTTTTTTAACAGCAGCGCAACTTAATTTTTCACTTTTTTCCTCCTCCTCCTATGAGCAGTTGAAATCGTTTGACATGGTAATGATGGATTTTCGGGAGCGGGAGAGCGATGCAGCGCTTTACCCAGAGAGTGGGTGAAGATGAGGAAAAGAAGAGCAGATCATAATTGCCAAAACTTGAGTTGAGTTGAGTTGTGCTGCTGCTGAAAAAAATTTTAAGCGCTAGAACAAAGCTAAATAACACCTACAAAACAGTTTAATCATTTGAACTTTGTGCATTTTACTGTGTGAACACTTAATCAAGCTTGAATCAAGTGAAATATTAAAGAACTTATGAAAATGCGAAGTGCGCGCGTTTTTTCCCTCCAATTTGAGTTGTGGGAGGGGGAAGCAGAATAAACAACGCTTAAATTGTGCAAATAACGAAGTGAACATTATTAAATAACTACAAATGTAGGTACGTAATATAATATTTAGGCATTATTTAATTTAATTATCAAGTGAATATTGAATTTCAGCCACTAAAACTTCAGTAAAAAAACTGAGACTCCCGCGGACAATATGAGGCAGCACAGCCGCCGATGTGTATGTATGTGTGTATTGGAGCCCATGCATTATCTGGTGCGTGGCATGCAACCTCGGCAAAGACGCTGCAAAATAACTGTTTTTCTAGCGGTTTGAGTTTGAAAGCGATTGAAACCAAGAAATATAGATAGAAGGTGCGTGTATTGACTATGCGAAAGTAAAAGTACAATGCTAATAAAACCTGCCAGAGATCACCGGTGTTGTTGTTCGCGCGTTAATTTCACAGTTCCTTTCCATTCCTTTCCATTTCTTGAATTTTTTTTTATATATTTTTTTGAGTGTTCTGTGATTTGAATTTTAAGTCTTGCTATTTAGTGTTTTTAACGCAAATGCAAGTATTTAATATATAATTTTTTCTTTTTTTTGTTTGAGTGTTTAAGCAATACATAAAATGTTCTGATTTCAATCACAAAGTAATATATTTTTTTTTAATTTTTTTTAGTTGTTTAATTAATACAAAAGTCTACTGTGATTAAAAGAAGTATTTTTTAGTGAAAAGTGTTTTTAATTATGTGAGCTGAAAAAGTGCCTTAAATAACAAAAGAAAAGGATGGAAAGAGACAAAATATCGCGAGTGCTCAGAACTAAATGTTCTGTTTAATAATTTAATTAATTAATTACCAATTCAACAAAAGATAAAGTCAAAGAAGAAGAAAGATGCGAAAATTAATAAATTGGTGAGTGAGATATTTATTTATTTAATATATTGACTGTATTTTGATACCTTTTTACCTGTAATGCAAAAATTTTGTTTCTTGGCCTGCGATATTGAGCTAGTTTTGACCCCTTTTAGATTTAATTTAAATGGTTTTCTTCCCAAAATGGTTATATAAACTTTTTAAATTGTTTGATAATATATATTTTTTAAAGTGCTTGCTTTACTGGGTAGCAAACATTTAACTAAAATTATTATTTTACTATTCCAGGGTCCATTTATTTAGTTAATTGTTTAACTCTGCTTATACTTGAGCAAGTTGCCGCCAAATTAATCGATCAGTGGTCAATTAGTAGGGATTATTAATGTAGTTTGACAAGAAACACGATTCTTTTATAATCTTCTGAATTACAGCATATTTATTACATTTATTTACACATTTATACATTTATATTATTACATTTTTCTTAGACCATACATATTAACTATTTATTGTCTATAAGAACATTATTATTTAACCTTTTTTACAGCCACAACTAAAGCCCCTAAAGATATTTATAAACACCCAAAATTAATTAGAAAATCTTCAAAATAATAACAAGAAACTAAATAACTTTTATTTAACCATAAAAACAAAAAAACCGTAATCCATAACACATAGACACGTGACCTCGAACCAATCCAATCCCCACAAAGTTTATTTTGATAAATGTTTTTGCTTGTAATGAGTCTCCAAGCAGAACAAACCAAAGCCAAAAGGCCCAGTATAACTCGGGCCTGTATTCCCCCTTTTCTAATTACCAATGTTAATGTGGTCGAAATCCTTTGGGGAGTGCCAGCCAGTCGTGTGCGACTCGAGTGTGTGTGCAAAATATTCGAGGGGTTGACCAAAACTCAGATCCTCATGGATCAGTCACCCTTTTTTTGCTGGATTGTTTTGCCACTCGAAAAGTTTGCTTAAATTCGGGGGAAAAAGTTGGGGAACTTTTGGGAAAGCCAGGAGAAGAGGCGGCAAACACTAATTGACAAAGTGTTGAATTACATTTTCGGGGGCTTCAAAAATTCTTAACTGACATTAAGTAAATTATTTTTAATACGTTTATGGACTTGTGCATATGAACTATGAGTGGATAAGTATTCTCGCTGCGTGTGCGAGTTGTAATTATGTAATTTTCACATGGATGTGATTTAATTACCGTAATGGGATTTGATCCTTCCTTCAGGAGACACACAGGGAGGGTCTGGGTGTAATAAAACACTTAATATGATGAATGATGAATGAATCGCAGCAGCGAAGGGTTCGCTGCCCCTGGTGACCCCAGGGATCCTGTCCCCTCTCCTTTAGTCCAGTTCTGCAGTGCTCTAGTCATAGTCCTTTAGTCCTGTCTCTCCGAGTTCCATATATATGTATATATAGAGAATTGCCTTGCACTGCAGCTGGTTATTTCCCAGGCTTCCCTTTTAATTTGGCGCGTGTGGCAAATTGCGCCAATTTACTTATTAGGAACGCAAAAGGAAAAATATTTTCCCACTAGCGGCAAAAACATAAGCAGAGGAAAAACGATTTTCAATTTTACACTGAGGTAAAATTTGTTAAGTGAAGGATATATATATAAAGAAACCCTTAAAGTTGTTTGTATAAGTTAAAAGATTTCACACCGAATTTTCACCTTTATTTCAGAGCGGGTAAAGGGGCCTCTTCATCTTATCTTTTATCTTAACTAATACATATTTTTAAAAGAAAATTGAAACTATTTTGGGAAGTCCAGAGCTTAAACTTGCAGCTTGCAATTTAATTGTAGGATCTAATCGAAAAGCGAATAAATATCCCTAGAATAAATATATTAATATGACGATTTTTTCGACAAATCCAAGTTTAAAAATCTCATAACTAAGCCAAAAATCAATTAATTTTAATATGGAAAGCTGTCGTATGTTAGTTATTATAAGATTTATAAATCTGCATATTCCATTTAAAATTTAAAAAAATTTCACATTTTGTCAATTTTTTGATAAAAGAAAATTACTTAAAAAATGTTTAAAAAATTGGTAATATTTTTTTTCTCTCTGACATAGCCAGAATGAATCGTCTGATAATGCTGATCAAGAATATATATGGTTTATAGTGTCGGAAATGACTGCTTCATTGATTTTTAAGCTTCGGAATAAAATTATAATACACAGAAAATGTAAAAAGATCATTTTTTGTTTTCCTCATCTGCCTATGGATAGGAAAGCGCTCAATATCGCATTGAAAATATGATTTCTTTAATTAAAAATTGTATTGAAAATGGACACTAAAAGTGAATTTATTAAAAGCATAAATATCTCTCCAAATAATCCCCGTACATCCTATTTAAAACCAGGAAGGAAGCTACTTTCGAGGAGGCAAATTTTGTACTCCCTCGCAGGAAATCCAAAAATGCATCAATTTCAATTCGGAAAGCTGTCCTATGTCAGTTTTTATTAGGTTAATAAATCTGCATAATCGGTTTATCATTCTAAAAAATGTCAAATTTTGGCAATTTTTGATAATAAAATTTGGACTTAAAAATGCTGAAAAACAGTTTGAATTTTTTTTCCTGCCTGAGATGTCTAGATCGATTCGCCTGTTAATGCTGATCAAGAATATATGTGATTTATGGGGTCGGAAATGATTCTTTCACATAGTTTCAAGCTTCTGACTAAAATTCTATCTTTCAAGGGTATAATTATGTCGAATCCTTAAAGGTATTACTAATAGAGTGCTTTAGAAATAACTAAGGTTATTAAAATTCTTAAAAAAAAGTATAAAATACTAAGAACTAATACTTAAACTAAGAGCAAATGTTTGTATTATTTTGTAAAATGTTTAAAAATAATTTTAAAAAGATCTTAAAAGGGTTTCAAACCCCGATAGATTTATATTTTCTAGGAAATAAAATAGGTTATACTAATCTGTTTTTTTTCACTTTTTTCATTAAAGTGTTCTCCTTTATTTTGCTTTAATATTTATGAATCATAATATTTCTTTCTGTGCATTTAAGTTGCCTTGGAATTTTTACAGGACGGGACCAGAAATTGCGTTTCGTCCTGTCAATGTCAGAGGAATTTCAGTTGCCGTTGCTTGCGTTCTCCTCGTTTTTTTTTTTATTTTTTATTTTGGCTTCTCGTGTTTTTCTCTAAATCGAAAGTCAAAAAAGTTAAATTATTCATGGCAAAAAAGCAATTTGAAAGCGCAACGGCTCCACGTATTTGGTATTTCGATGGGTTTTGCTAGGTTGGCTCGTTGGTTGGTCGGTTGAGTTGGCTTAGTTTGGTGGTGGGGAGAACCCAAAAGTTTTGTTCGAGTAAACGCAGTCAAATTGCAATTAGCCTTTTGTTGGGCGCCGTCTTGATTGCCATTGTTGTTGTTGTTGCTGCTGCTGCTGCAATTGTTGCTATTGTTGCACTTTGATGCATGCGTGATGAGGAGCAGGGGGGTTGGTACTGTTGGCTGACAGCAATTTTCCAGTTGTGAATTATGTGAAATTTTCACTGCCTGCTGCTGCTGCCTTGTGCCGTGGCTAATGGAAATGATTGCCAGCTAAAACGCAATAAAAGGGGGGGGAGGCGGAGGCGGAGGAGGAGGGGCTGCCTGTCAGTTGGCTTTAATTTAATTTTGCACACGAATTATAAATGAAATGAAAGCAAAAAAATAACAAGAGGAAAAAAAACACCGTGCACAGTGCACTGAGCACTGGGCACTGAGAAATTCAAGTGAACAAGGGAACATGGCCAACAAAGGGGGGGCGGCGGGTTAGGGGGTGTGGGACTCGGTTCTGATGCCAAACAAGCGCAAAGAAATGTAAACAATTCATTGAATTTGCAATTACACGCACATTTGGCGCACACACCAACACACACACAGCGAAGTGCGTGTAATGCGCTCGCATTGTTTGTATTTATTTCGGAATGTATCTCGCAGATACAGATACGCGTCATATATCCGCATCCGTGTGCGTATGGCATCCCTCCGCCCCGAAAAGTGGGAGTGACGCCATTTAATGTTTGCACACATCATGACTCGCCCGATACGCTTTTGTAATCACAAACCAATTGGAAATACGTTTGGCATCCGCACAAAAAAAAGAGGAAAAACAACCAAGGGGAAAAAAACACAGTTTACAGTTTACACGCAGATGTAAATAAATAAATAACTGCGGTCTCACCCGCTGGCTGTCATGGGTTAAACCCACTTTAAACCCGCCCGCGAATCGCAAATCGCGAAATCAAACCTGGCCCAGGAGCTCTGCGGGTGGCAGAACCTTATCGCAGCTTTCCGAGGTCTGAGGTGAGAATTAAAGCCAAAACCGCATTATGGCCTAAAAATTTGGATAATGGACTTCCATTTCTACAATAAATAAACAATTTTATTAAAAAGCAAACTAATCAATGTGTTCAGGAGGCCAAAATTAAGATTTAATAGTAATCAAATGGGGTTTCAGCTAGAATGCCTTTATAAAGATATATAGAAATGGAATATTTTAATTTTAAACAATGCAAAATATTATAAATTATCATTAAAGTAATATTTTAAGTATTATCTATCACTTGAATATTTACAAATATTTAATATTCAATGAGAAGTATAGTGTTTTTTACGGCCTCCTCAGATTAGTTAATTCCATATGTTTCCAATTCATTATTAAGTCTCATTAGTGATAGTAAAACAAGGCTAAAAAATTATATAAATTTAATACTAATTATAGAGACTGGATTTTTACTTCTAATCTAAGTTTTCTTGAATAATTATTAAAGTAAAAATATTAACACATATGTCTGTGTCCTGCCAAAGAGATGTGTCACAAGAGTATTTTATTAAATTGAGCAGTCAAAAAAAGAAAACCCATAAACAAAACACCAAAAATGCATTTAATTTGTTTAAAAAAAATGCTTAAAATGGCTGCCAAAGCTGCGGCTCAGGGCTTTTCCTATTTTCTCCCAAGGGGAGGGAAAAGGCAAACAGGGAATGGGAAAAGGAAAAGGAGTTGGGGAAAACTCCCTAAAAGCAATTAAAGTCGCCGGCGGGCAACTGCAGTTTGCATTAGAAGCAAAACCCCCCGAACGATGCTTTCGGTTGCTGCAACATCGCCATGATTAATGACCAGACCCCTCCACACTCCATCCACCCCCCCTCCATTTTCCCAACCCCCTGTGCCACATACCCTCAAGTGAGGAGCAATTATAAACCAAGAACTGAGCAATGTTGCGAGTCTCTGGCAGACGTCAATCAGACTAAGAAACCTGACTCTTGGCACTATGAGAAAATATTTCAAATTTATTGTGTTTATAGTAGAGAATTCAATTAACAATTATTTAGGAGGTTTTTAATCTTATTTAAATGTAATTGAAGTTACTTTTTAAATATTTAAGTAAAAGGTTGAAGACCAAGTAATAAATAGTAGCTTAAAACATACAATCAAATCTCTAAACATTCTACTCAAGATAGTTTCATATTAGAGCTTTACATAAGTCTCATTTAATATTTAATTAATATAAAATCACCCCTCTTAAACAGACTTTTTCCCTCAGTGCATAAAATAGTTACTTTACTTGCCATTCCACGTACCAAAGGCCAAATTAATAAAATCAAAGCAGGAGCAACAAAAATTTAATAAAATCTCGCACTCACATGGCGGCAAGAGAGAGGGTTCAGAGGGAGGGAGGTCCTTAAGGCGGGTGGGGGGTGGGGGATGGGGTGAAAGTGCAGTGCAGGGGGTGGCAAAGTATTAAAGGGGGTGAGGTCCAGCAAAGAAGATTAATGATTGCAATAAATCCAGTGACAGACAGACACAGCCAGCGAGCGAAGGACGCACTAATAGTGCCCACCAGCAGCAGCGGCAGCAGCAAGGACACAAAAGGATGCCCCGGCTGCTGCTAATAATGCGCAAGTTGAGCCAGAGTCACAGGAGTCGCAGGACTCGAAGGAGTCGCTGAAATCGTGGCCAGCTTACACGGAGCACGGAGACGGGACCACCAGCAGCTGGCTCCGCATGTGAGCTCGGGACGGGGGCGGGGAATGGGACCATTACGCTGATTAACACACACGCAGGGGGGTGGCTACTCCTGCTCCTGCTCCTGCTCCTGCTGCTGTTCCTTCTGGTCCTGATTCCGCTGCTGCTCCCGCTGATAACGTCGCACAACATGCCATAAGCCGCCCGGCTGCCGATTGCCAACTAGCGACTGCTCATTTGACCGTTCCCATATCCTGCGGGACCTTGGGGTGCGAAACGCCAAAACAGCAGCAGGAAGTGCACTAGGAAAAACAGTTTTATTACATTATTATAAATATATATTAGATATTCCCCTATATCTAACTTAGAGAGAAGGAAAGTCGTTAATTAAAAGCTAAATTCACTTGGGAAATTCATTGTGAACTCTTATAAATTTTTGCTTTAAGAAAAAAGTATAGATCATTTTCTAGACATCTTTTAACATTTTGTATAATTCACAAATCTTAACTATATTTATTTTTACAACCATCTTCTTGAACACTTCCCCTTTAATATTTCTCTCTGTGTAACAACCAGGGCCTGCAGAGAAATTCATCATCTCGCTGGGCCGCTGGTGCCATATCCTTAAATCTAATTACGACTTAATCGACGCCACTGGCGACAGTTGCAGCGAAAATGAAGCAGTATCCTGGATTGAGGATTTGAGAATACAGGAATACAGGAATACTATAGCGTTCAGGATACAAGAAACCAGGAACCACCACCATGAGCAACCCACAGGCAACGGTGAAGGGAAAACTTCCACCACCGAGGCTTATGATGCTCAATTGATAAAGTCAAGCCCGGACACAGTCCCATGTGCTGGCCATATCCTTTTTTGGCACCATCCTCCCCGCTGGTTTTTCGCCAACTGCCACGCTTTACATGTGTTAATCACAGTCGGCACACAGTGCCCCCTGGTCCTCCTTTTTCTGGTCCTTTTTTCCGTGCTCCTTTGTTCTACTGGCCAGAGAGAGAGTGCATTGTTAGTTTTAATTGTCTAAAAAAAGCGCGAACAACAATGCACTTGGCAGCCCACTGCCACCAGCAACAACAACAACAATGGTAATAGCAGTTGCAATACCAGTAACAACAATTGCAGGAAGGACACTACACTTTACGCGGGGAAGATGAGCAGGGGACCAGGACACGGCAGGATACTCTGCCAAAGTCAAGTGGATAATTGATAGTTCTGTTTAATTTATAATGTTTACAGATGGTATAAGAGGGGAGTATTCTTTAATAAATCGTAAGAGATTAAGAAACTAAAAAGAAGGCAAGGATTTCTATTCAAATGATATTATATTTTTATTAAAAACAGTTCTAATATTCAATTTCTTAGCCTAAAAAATGACTATAAGCAAACCTGATGCTAATTAACATTCAAAACTCAAAGTAAAGTTACTACAACCCTCTCAGGATTCACAAAGGACTCGCCTACTCCTACCAACTTTGCACAAAAAAAAACAAAAATAAAAACTAGCGACAACATTTGATGATGGTTTTGTTTTGCATATTGTGCCGTGTTGTCCTGTCGTTGTCCTGTTGTTCATTTCGCTTTTGTTTTCTAACACCCGCAGCGACAAACACACACACTCACACACATAGACATTTAAGGAGCAGGGAAAAAGGACGAGGACGAGGATGATGAGGGGAATGTTTGTATACGTGCGTGCAAATATCATTGCAAAAAGCGTACGTGTGGGCGTAAATGAATAAAATGGCTCGAGCCGCCGAAAAACGATAAATTCAATCGAAAATCGTTACATGTCAATGCATTAATCGGCCATAATCCCATTATGGCGCAAGGATATGCCCGCTCCCGCACACACACACACACACACACACACTCGCTCTCTCTCTCTCTCTCTCTATCTCCATTGAGCGATGCGTGAAAAATATGGCCACGCATCCTTTTGTTCTTCGCCTGTGTGTGTGTCGCATTTTATATTCATGCCCGCTTTTTGTTTGCCCGTTTGATGTTTGTTTTGTGCTTTTCCGAAACGGTTTTATCTGCGGCTCAGCGTCGCGCATTTTCCGCTTTTCCGCCGGCTTCGCCCGCCTCCGCCGACCAATGTTTCCACGCATTTGACAAATGGCTTCTGGCCTGCCTGCCAGTCCAACGATCTGGGATTCCCGATTCCCGGGATCCGGGATCCAGGTTCCAGGATTCATCCAGCATGTCGTCCCTTTTATATTTGATAAAAATTCCATCTATTGCATTATATTTACCTTGCAACTTGCAGTGTCGCCGGATTGCTGGATTGTTAGCCGATTGTGTCCTGTTTCCCCATGTCCTGCGGCTGCTGGCCACAATGTCGATGCCGCAACAATGGCTGACACTAAATCCTAGAGATATAGATGGTTGACGAGTGCCGGTTGGAGTGGAAGTGGAAGTGAATGTGGAGTTTCAGTTTCAAGTGCAAACAATGCGACAGGGAATTAAGAGGGATCAAATTAGAAAAGCAACAGATTTTAAAGGGAGTTTTTCAGCAGAGATATATTCTAAAAACTTTGATTTAAACTAAAAATATTGTAAGAATTATTTTATATATTTTTGTAAAAGAATTTAAAATGTGTAAAAAGTAATTTCCCATAAACAAGGTTAAGGTTAACTTCGTAGCAAAAAGCAATCAAAAGTTGTTTGAATTTCCTTTCTTTCTTTTTTGTGAAACAAGTCCAGAAACAATAACTGAGTTATAGCCAAAACTTTGCGACATATCCAATATGAGGCATAAGAATTTATTAATATATTTCAGCGAAGGCTGCTCTATATACTCCATCCTCCATCATAACACATCCGAATCCCCCATTTCGTATGTCATATTTCAGAAATCATAAGCTCGGGCGCGACAACAAATAAAATAAAAAAAAATAAGAGAGAAAAGTAGCATGAAAATTGTTATAATTCCCCGGCAAACCGACAGCCATGGGACATGGGGGGGAGGAAATCCAGGGGAAAAGCGGATGAGGCACGACGACATTCGAACGCATAAAAATGCCAGAGAGCCGGTGCGATGTTTGTGCCTTAGGGCTGCTCCTTGCTCCTGCTCCTTCTGCTGCTTCCTCTTGCTACTTTATATCCACTTTATATGCTCGCAGGATGTCCCAATTACTTTGAGGCACCCATACACACACTCGCACACACCTTGCTTGCCGGGGAAAAGTGTGTGTGGGTGCACTGATAAAATATATATAGAGTATTATAATATATAGAATTGTCATCATAAATATATATAAAATACACCTGGTTACCTTGAAATCTTGAATTCAGCATGGTCTGGTCACATTGATACTAGATCCTACAAGAGTTTTTAATGAATTCCCTTAATAACTCTATATTTTAAATGATAAATTATTAAAATTTACCAATTTTATAAGTGAATTTTATTGATATAACTTCATAAACACAGTTGATCACATTAAAACCACAAGAATAATCAGGTCTGGTAGTAGTAATAATATATTTTAAAAGAAATTATGAACAGCTCACGCAATCACTTTTGTTTTACATTGCTTAACCTCAGAAATATAAGATTTATACTAACTATATTTGTTTCTTTAACATCCCCTTGACTTGATAATATTATTATGGAAATTTTCCATTCATGCATCATTTTTCTCTGTGTGCATGTATCGTATTTCAAGTCAGCCATGTGCGAATAGAACTTAATCTGCAACAAAATGTCGCCAAAGGTGGTTGGCCACGTCCTTTTTTGCCTCGCAAGATTACTTTCTATATTTTCCAACGTCTTTTCCACATATGTATCTGTGTGTATCCTTGGCACTGCATGAGGAGTATATGTGTATGTGTGTATGTCTGTGTTTTGTTGGCGTGCCTGCCCCATAACGTAGGCCACATAATTTTTTTCGCATGCCCAGGGAACGCTCGAAGGATTTGTGACGGGATTTCCTTTTCTATTATTGGCATTAGGCATGTCCTGTGTGTGTTATGCATTTAAATTGCGTATTTTTCTCAGCGATTTGTTTGCTTATCGTCGGTTCAAGCCCAGCCACGCCCCCCGGCTTCAGTTCTCCCCCTTCCTCCTTAAGGATTTTTCGTCCTGGGTTTCGGGAGGTGGGGCTAAAATTTCTTAATGTTTATGACTGGGCGAACGTTTTTCATTAAATTTTGTTCGCCTAGGCCTAGCTCTAAGTAGTTTACGATGTCCTGCGAAATTATGGCACTAAAATGTGCTTTTCATATTGCCAACAAGGAGTCCCTTTTTTTCTTTCCATTTTTTTTTTTCCAGCGCACAGCAATTTTTATGTAATTTTAAAACAAATACTAAGCAGCGGCCAAGAGAGTCCTGCCATGCTACATTACACACACACACAGGGGGAAAGAAAGAGGCTGAAAAAAAGGAGGGGGAAGGGGCGTTGGACAGACCCGCATTATCCTTTTATCCTGCCACCGCTGCTGACCAACGCTGCTGGCCACGTTATCAGCAGCAAACCAAAGCGAAAGCAAGGCAAAAGCTGAAGCCAAAAGGCAGCGGCAACAGTGAGCGGCGACCGCAGCCATTTTCAACCCTTCTCATTAGAGGATTTCGAAGGATAAAACGCGCTGCGATGCGCTTTTGTTGTTGAGTGATACTTTGCCTAGCTATCTCCCAAGAACACGATGAAAAATTAAATGGAATAATAATTGCAGTTGCATAATATTAGCTGGGAATATTGGGACAAGATTTTATGGGTGTTTTATGATTTATTTCTTAAAAACAATATACTTTTACTATATAATCTATAGGAAAATTCCTAAACGTTTCATTGTTAATTTGTCTTACTTGATTTCTTTTAAAATTCTATATTTTGCTTATTAATTCTCAAATGATATTAAGAAGTATATACATTTTCTTACTAGTAGTCTAAATCTAAGTCTTAGTCTTTGTCAAATTCTCTATTAAATATATATTTATTATCTGCTGTATTTATTTAAAATTGCTTGGAAATGTATGTGTCTATTGATATTTATAAAGATAACTGAAAAATCTCTCTCTGGGGGTCTCCTAAGTCCCTTTTTGTAGTCAGTATTTTTCCTATTTTTTATCTATGTAATGTTATCCTGGAACAGTATTAAGTTGAATTTTGAAAGTTTCAACATAACCAAAATGTCCCATAAATATTTATAAATCCTTAGCAAATCGTAGACACAAATCTGAGCTGTATTTTCTTCCAGTGCACACTCTCTGAGTGGGAGGAGTTTTCAAGCTAGCCGCTGGCCATTTGGTCAGCATTAGTTTTGGGCCCATCTCCTGCTCCTGTTCCTGCTCCGACTCCTGTTTCTGTTTCTGTTCCCATTCCTGTTTCCATTTGCTGTCGCTGTACGAGCAAGGGTTACATTTCCGTGTTTGTTTATTCAAACGGAAGCAAAGTCGTTCTGTTATAACGCCAGAAGACTGAACTGAACTGAACGGAGCTGAGCTGAACCGGGCCCCTGTCCTCATATCCTTGCCTAGTATACAACTATGTACATCAACATCCTTTTGCACCCTTTGTTGGGCACATCCTTCCACGACTCCTGTTGTTGTTGCTGATACGGATACTGCTCCGGCTCCGGCTCCTGCTCCTGCTCCTGCTCCTGCTGCTGTGCTGTGCATGCAGGCGATCAAAGCTCAGGGCAATTAATCATTTTGTTTGCCCTTTACACCCATTTATTCAGCCTGAACGCCCCAAAGAGCAGCCTCGCCTCGAACGGGTGGTGGCAATGGCAATGGCAATGGCAATGTGGGGTTTATCCTCGCAACGCTCGATAGAGCAGGACCAGAAATTCTCCTCGGCATTGGCTAGGGAGCAGCAGGAGTGGTAGGTAGCCTGGCAGTCATCATGGCACTTGCTGGCCGGGCATCAATCTCCCGCCTAAGAAGAGCGAGGCACTTTTGGGCGCTCATTTTGCTGGCCCAGAACAGAAAACAGGAATCAAAAGGACCCACCGATACGCACACGGATTTGAACGTATTAATACCTAGTTCTTGGAGAATATTGAAAGAGTTTTCTGTGTATAGAAATAGTTAGGAGATTCTATAAAATAAAAGAGATACAAATACTTTTTTTTTGGTAAAGTATGTAAAGGATAAGCTTAGGCTTCTGAAGGTCTATGAACTTCCATTTCTTTTCCTTTATTAAATTTGTAAAAATATAACTTATTGTCTAGGAGTGTATTTATATTTTCTAACATTATTTAATGATGTATTCTATCTTTTATACATTTTCTATTTAAAAGGCATCTATGGTACCTTATCCTTCTGATATTTTAACAACCTAGAATACCCACATTTTGCTTTCACTATAGTATCTCATCTTTGACGCAATTTGAAATCGTTAGGCCGCCGTAGGACTAATAGTCAGCCAGCCACCACTCCTTTTGATCCTGCCCACGCCTCCATGGAAAGCCAGAGTCCTGCACTCTTGTTCGTGGGGCGTTCAAGAGGGCGGAGCTGGGGCGTAAACCTGGCCGTGGGCCATGGCTTTAACACTAATGGAGGCGTGGTCCTGGCGTGGCATACTCGTGATGCTGGCCGATGCCATAATGAGCTCAATTCCCAAAGAATGTTGTATGCGGTCCATCCGGAATATGGCAAACTTCCCCCCTTCTATGCCGAAGCCTGTTTCAGATTTCAGATTTCTGGCTGCCGGCTTTTGGTGTTTGAGCTTCACTTTGGCATTGGCATCAATGGCGTCAATTATTTCATTGTCCCCCCCAAAATGCTCGCGTGGTCGTGGCTCTTCATCGAATCCTGATATTCCCGTCTCGTCCTTGTTGTCCTTGTGAAGTTGTAACTGATGACGCTGCTCTTTGTGGCGTTGAAAATTTTGTGCTGATTTTGCATGAAACAATTGGGATATATCATTGACTTGAGATACTCTTTAGAATGGGATTAAACGGTTGGATAACGGAGAGGATTTTTGAAGAAATTGCTATATAACAAATAAAAGAAATGGATATTTTTTAACTTATTAATAAAAGGAATTAAATTAATCTTTAACAAAGCTGATAAAACATACAATTGAGGCACTTTACTAGGAGAAGTTCACTTCAAGGTGGTGTTACTGTTGCCTTAGATTAGCAAGGACATCGGAACGTTTCGCAGAAACCTGTTCCCTGAAATCTTTTCTAAATTTGAATATAATTTCTTAAATAACTTTTAATATTTAAGACTCTAATAATCCAACTTAGAACATCACAAATTCGTTTTTATGAATTCTCTTCATTTCAAGTCGGTTGTTTGTCTGATTTGTGAGAGGTTGGTATGTGGTTTTACTGCGTACTTTGACAAATTTGAAAGCAAAGGCCAAGTTAGTAGTAAGAGGAAAACAGGATGGATGCCCGAGCAATAGACGATAATTGAGGGAATTTAAGGAAAATGTGTAGCCCGAGGCTGACATCACTCAAATCGAGGCTAGGAAAAGCGCCTCAGCTTAATTTCAATGATGTCATCCTTCAACTCCTCCTTGCTGGCGCAATAAAAAGAAAAGGACACAAATCTAGACCATCTCCGCACTGTCAGTTATTCTCAGTTAATTTTGAGTCCTGTGCAATATTTAAAACACTCACGCAGAGTAGAATCCCCTTGGCTGGTTAATAACTTATGCGGCTGAGAGGCACTTGGGTTCACCTGTTTTCTTTTCATTTTTTTTATACTGGTGTCACGGATTTATATATTTCCCAGCACTCCCCCCAAGCACCCACGCATCCTTGCTTCAAACGAAACTGTCACATTTCAGGTTACATTTTTATTTATTACATTTATTATGAGAAATTCTGCATGCGCGCATACTCAAGTGTTGAAATGCAATAAAAGTGAGATGCCAGGATGCCCGCATCTCAACCCCATTTTCCCACCCATTTCCACAGACCCGTTTTCCACAGGCTACGTGCATGAATATTCGCTCACCTTTTTTTTTGGTGCTCCTTTTTTGGTGAGCTTTTTCCCCACTTTTCTTTCTTTTTCCTCGCTTTTTTTTTGCGCCATACGCAATTCGCATAATTTTACACACGAAGTAATTTCGCAACACCCCACTCGCACACACACACTCGCATAACTCACACACTCGCAGCTCCTTTTGAATTTTCACACCAATTTTTCAACTCGACAAACCCGGTTGGAAAAAAACGCAAGTCCTGGAAATATAAAACAGCAGCCAAAAGAAGTAAAAAAAAAGAAGAAAGGATACCCATAGCGCATATAAGAAGCCATTCGGCCAGAAGAGGATGGGGCTATCATCAGGATTCCATAGGAAACGCACGCTGATGTGCGAGAAAAACACATCCTGCAGATGGAAATGGCAATGAGGAGACGGAGACGGCAGGAGGCAGGATGAAAATCCTCAATCGCACGGCCAGTCCGCCGGTTCGTTCTTCGCTGGTTCGTCTGTTAGCCCAATTTGAATGCGCTGGCGCATATATCATTCCGGTTGACAGGACAATTCTCTTATCTGCGCAAAGCCAACACAACAGCCGCACAGGCCAGGCTGGGGAAGCAGGATATTTCCAGGATATTTCTGGCCTGGCCAGCAAACGGGACTCTGACTCTGAGCCCTGGCCAAAAACCAGACCAGAGCCAGACCGATTTCGAGGCCAGAAGCCAGAGGCCAGCGGCAGCAGGATTCGGTTACGGAAAACCCAGGAGTTGGAGTTGGCTTCGCTTTATTTTTCTCTGTTCATGTCCTGGCCAAGTGTCACGGCCAAATGAATTTTTAAAAGTGAGCGAAATAAATGTTCATGTCAAATCAACTTGAACGGGGAGGCAGAGAACCTAAATCGAACTTTCTGTGGGAATCTTGTTAAACCAAAGCTATAGGGATTAGCTTAAAGCTGACTTAGTTAAATCTAAAAGAAGGTTTAAAAGGTTATGATATGTTTTTGGGTATTTTAAATAGGTTTTTTTGGAGGAAGTGAAGGAGTTAAGAAGATTTTAATATCTTAAGAGTTAAGTAATTACTTTACTTCCTCTTAAATCTCTGTTAACTCTTTTCTTTACCTTAAACTTCTGTATTAATAATCAGTTTTCCTGATATTAATACCCATTTTCTCCAGAGAAAATCCATTCCCAAACTTAACCACTTAAAGTGACATCAAAAATCGAATATCCCTCTGAAACATTGACTGTAATCAATGAGCTTGTGAGCCATTAGTGGTACAAGTTTTGATGAAGTCGCGCCATGTCACAACAAACACTCATCCATGACTACTACTCATCCACTCATCCAATGGGATACCCGTACGTGTGACCCATTTATCAGGCAGCTGCAGCACCGAAGACGATCCAAAATTAACGCAGGACATCATCCCATGCTGCTGCTGCTGCAGGAGGAGGTGGTACGGTCAATCAGGACCTCACTCTCGCCGTCTCTTCCTGCATGTGAGCTGGCTTGTAATTTGTACAAGCTGCTGTTGTCGTCGTTGTCATTAAAAAGCCATTTCGCCCATATATCATCGAAGGCAGTGGCTGTCGTCCGCCCCCGAATCCCCCGATCCCGTTTCGTCCTGCCATCGTCCTTCGCCAGGCATATAAATTACTTTATGATATTGTTTTGAACCTGCGCGACAAATAATATTGTCAGCGATTCAGGGGGGAAGGTTGGATTTAACGGTCGGAATTGGGTGAGAGGTCATGTCGCCAGCTGGCAGCGTCAAAAATTGAAAGTTTTGTTCCGGATTTTGTCCCAATACTCGGACTGGGTTTCAGTTTCTGTATATATGGATTTGGATTGAGATTTAGTCAAGCGAGCGAAGCGCTTTAACCGCACTTATGGCCCATTTGAATATCCTGTTTGATCCTGTGTGCCTGCCCGCACAGCCACTTGGAGGTGGGACTTTGTGTGTCCCGGGCAATAAAAATGTCACAGGCAACTGCCACACTTTCATTTTTTTCCAGGAGAGCTCTTCGGGGGTACTGAGAGAAATAATTATAAAACTTAATAGTTAGCTAAAGCATATTGAAGGTATTTAAAATATATTGGTTGTATAGATTTGTATATTTATGGGTAAAGGTAGTATAAATTTGTGATTAAAATAACACAAAATAAATACTAAATAGGCAAATCTAAATGTAAGACGTTTAAATAAATATCTTCGAAACTTCTTTTATTAAGAAGATATTTGTTTACTTTTCATTTAACACATATTCTATTAGGAAATGCTTTGTAAATATTAAATAATTGTATGTTTCTGGGCTTTATTTATTTATTTAAATATCCCAAAGAATGCACTTCTAAATAAGCTTATATTTTAAATTTAATTCAAAGCACAATTCCTTATTTCTTGTGCTGAATTCTCTCCCATTTCTCTCTCTGTTCATATACTTATCAGTGAGACCCCCAAGCTCCAGGACCCTGAAAAGGAAGCAAGGACATCAGTGTCAATTCAATTTTATTTTCATTGTGTCATAACAATAACATAAAATTAAAATAACATAAAAGGGAAATTGAGGATGCACATACACATCCTCCCTCCCCCCCAGATGTAGATCCTTGCGGAACACAGACACAAGGGGCATAAGGATGTAGGACGTAGGACGAGGGGCATCGAATCAACGCGGCGTGAAATCGTCAGGCAGTTATCCTTCCTTGGCTACATTTCATCAGCGGCAAGCATTTTTAAAAATGAAGAAACACAAAGCACAAAAAGGATGCCGAGCCGAAAGACGGACGAAAGTTGTGCATAAAACAGGAAACGGAAACACATCAGCGTGGCGGAAGTCAAAAAGTCGTCACATTCACATAACAATGATGGCAGCCATCGCATCCTGCCCCTTCCCCCCTTCGCATTTCATTGTTTTGTCCTCTTTTCTTTTTTTAGCAACGCACATGTGCGGGGCGAGTGTTGGTTGCCATGACGTAACAACATTTATGGCGTAAAGTAAGTAACGTAATAATGTCGCCAACAGTTACCAAAAAATAAAAAAAAGAAAACAAAATATATATATAAAATCGCAGAAAAAAAGGGGGAAAACAGCAGCGGGCTGCCACTGGCCGACAATGGCTGCCCCCATTTTTTGTTGTTTTTGTTATCCTTCGGCGTCCAGGATAACTTGCTCTTTTCTGGCGCTGCTGTTGTCATCGTTGTCGCTGTGTGTCTTTTTGTCGTTGTCAGGAATTCATTTGGAAAATTAATAAAAATATATACACACAAGAGATGAGGCTGGAGAGACAGAAGCAGGAGCACCAGTATCAGGAATCTGCGGGCTCTTTAAGGGGAGCAGCTTAAAGAGTTAACACTTAAGCCATTAGAAGAAGGGGAGAAAAAAATTAAAAACAGGGGTAATAAATGGAGGGTAAAAGTTCTACAAAAAGCATTGAAGGATTTTCTGTTCACATTTTTTGTTCAAATTTAACTTTAAATTAAGTTGCCTTAGGCCTTTTTTGGTCAAGCAAGATAAGCTTATATTGACCATAAATAAAAGTAATTTAATATCAATATAATGTTTACAGAACATATTACAGAATATATTCCTGTTTGTAATTATTACATATAGATATCCATAACCATACCTCATTACTTAATAATTAATTAGTAAAACAGGAAGAAAAATACATAACATTATCTGAGCTTAGTTACATGTTATATATAATTTGTTTTTGTTTTAAATGTAATCAATAAAGGAAAATAACTTTAGAAAGCTGAAACGTATATACCCCTGCAGTAAGTAATCGAATCGAATCGGAAATCTGTTACGACTAAACTTAAAATATTTGCATTCTTTGAATCAATCATTTGAATATGTCAATTTTTTCTAAACTCCAAGTTTAAAAATGTCATAACTCTGCCAAAAATGTCTTAATTTTAATTCGGAAAGCTTTCCTATGCTAGTTTTTATTATGCTAATAAATCTGCGTACTCAATGCAAAACGTAAAAAAATTCAAATTTTTATGATTTTTTTTTTAAATTTTTACGATGTAAAAAAATTTGAAAAATTTTTGAAACTTTTTTTTCTGCCCAAGATACCTAGATCGATCCGGCTGTTGATGCTGATCAAGAATATATTTGGTTTATAGGGTCGGAAATGATTCCTTCAGTTTGCAAAGCTATAAAAACATTCTTAAATATGTACTTAAATGATTTATTCTATCAAATTTCCTCTTTTAAAATAATAGTATTTATTTTCTTCATTATCTAATTATATGTTTCGTTAAAAAATCTACCAAATAACTTAATACATTTACAAATATGTTAATGAGTAACTGATACTATTCAGTATTTCTTTTATGCTATCACTTAATTCATTTTCCTTAAGTGCCTGTTCATCAATGTATCGTATCAATGCCCCTGGCTTCCTTTTTCCTCCTCCTCAGACATCATTAATGCCAAACAATCTGATAAGCATTATGCAACCCCCACACCAAAATTTCCCTCACCGAAAGCCAAACAATTCAAATTTTTCCCCCCTTGAAGAGGATAGGAAATCCACCCAAATTGGGAAGCAATTTTTCAATTTCCCATGCAACGCATATTTGGAATACAATTCGATTAGAAATGCTTTGCTTTTCGAAATAATAAATTAAATTTTTTCTACCACGCACCCCCCCATGCACGCGAATTTCCAATGCCATTAACACCATCTAGCCCCCCGTATCCTGCCTCCCCGATATCCTGCATCCTGTATTTTCGTACATCGCGGGGCGCAAAGGTTGCGAAATTGCGACTTTGTTGGGGAATTCCTGCGGCAGCGGCCTGGAATAAAAAAAAAAAAAAAAACAAACCCGGGGAGGTGAATCAATTTCCTGCAAACCAGAATCCTTAGAGCCTGCGAGGGCTTTTCTTAAAATAACAAAATTACTTTCCGCATGCAGGCCAAGTCAAGCCCAAAAACCAAGTCCCCAGCCCAAACCCAAACCCAAGCCCGATCCGATCCAAGCGGAATGCCATTGACAACCATTAATCATGGACGCCTGTCAGGGCGGGTCGCCATCCTCGGAGGGGGTGGTGGCAAGTCGGGCAAGGAAAGGACGACTGTCCTGCAATGTTGATACTTTTTTTTTTTTTTTTTCTTTTGCTTTAAACTCTGCCTGCTGGAACATGCTAATGCCTGCCACTGGGGCTCAAGGCAGGATTCCAGGCCACGCCCAGCTGCGAAATTGACAAGCCAGCCGAGCCGAGTGCGTCGTGTGACATGACACTTGCCAAAGGACCAGGACCAGAAGCAGGAGCAGGAGCAGGACAGGAGCAGGACCAGGCGTAGGTCCAGGACCTGGCGTGGGCGTGTGCCAAGTCAGAGGCGGAGGCGGAGGCGGAGGCATTCGGGGTAGCCAGGTTATGTATGCCATCATTAGACGTGGTCCGTTTGCCACGCCCGTGCTGTTGCAAATTGGCAGCTCGGCAATGGACGGCCATCATGTCATGTGACAAGATGTGCCACAAGGAGGCGGCAGAGAAGGACATGAGCAACCCCAGGACCATATTTAGGCACTGCTACAAAATATTAAATAATGAGATCTTAAAGCTTGACTCTATAAATAAGTATTTTAAAGTCATGAAAAGAAAAGATATTCATTCCTTTAAAAGGATACTTCCAAGAACCTTTCTGGTTATCTTTAGGGTGTGAAAAAAGGATTCTCTTTAAAGGATTACTATATGTAACCCTTTCATTAATCTTAAATTTACATTTATTTAAGAAAATGATACCCAATTTTCTCATTGTGCACTTGAATGTTGATGGCAAGTCAAAGTTCAATGCGAAAAGCCAAAATTCCAATTGCCAAGATGCAGGATACAGGAAGGCCTACAGGAGTTGGGGCAGGTTGGGACATTGTCTAATTGCTCACTTTATGGCTTGGGGCAGAGAGGGAGGTGGGGGGTGGTGCCATGTCATAAAGTGCAAATACACCCGCCCCTCTCTACCCCCCTTTCGAATTGAGCTACGAAAATTGTGAAATGCGCGCTGAAACTGTGATTTGTGTGTGCAGCCGATACTTGACATGCATTTTCAATTTAAAGGCCAGCACCTCGGCCACGCCCCACCTCCACCTTTGGCGCAGGACAACTCCTGGCCAATAATGAATTCCATTCGTTTCGTCTGTGCACCTCCTACAGCTCCTGCACCTCCCTCTTTGCTGTTCATTTATGCAATTGCAAATGCATTTCGTCCCGGGGCAAAAGTTCCGAGTCCTTGCCAAGGAAACGTGACACAGCAGGAGCAGCGGGGTAAAGTTTTTCGCCTCCCCGATAAAACTTTATGCACTCGAAACAGGAGCAATGAGCAAAGAAAGAGGAGTGAGTAGAGGGAAATCAGGAAGGGGAGGAGGCAGGCAAAGGAGCCAGGATCTGCGGGGCCCAGCATTGACATTTCAAGTGGACCCCATCCTCGGAAGCGCCATCAGAATAGTTTTAATAATGCACAAGACGACGGCCAACGAGTGAGTCCGGTCTGCAGCATAAAATCCAGGACATACGAGCAGAAGTCCTCCACTCGGGGAGGGAGGAAGGAGGACTAGGATGGCCGATAAGACCGGCACAAGTAAGTGAAAGAAATAAGAAAAAAGGAGCCAGGGAACCAGGACCAACGGAAGAAGAACAAACATGAAAATTCAATGCAACTTTGTCTATTCGATGTCAAAATGAATACTTTTGCATTATTTATGTCGGCGCATTTGTTTTGTCCAGCTACAAGCGATAACGAAGGACGAAGGAATGCTG
The DNA here is from genome assembly GCF_035046125.1 of Drosophila serrata. NCBI lineage: Eukaryota > Metazoa > Arthropoda > Insecta > Diptera > Drosophilidae > Drosophila > Drosophila serrata. Next base: position 2,348,672 of record NW_028257274.1, on the reverse strand, counting down.
TGGAGAAAAATGGGCTAGGGACAAAAAGGAAGTGTCCTCCGTGAGTGAGGGCTGTCCACAGTTAAAGCTTAAAGTACAAATGAAGCGAGGGAATATACTTGTATCTAACAATAAAATATCTTGTATCAAATATTTAAATTCACAGAGTCTTCAATTCATTTAAAATATATACCTTACTTCCTTAAGCTAAGGAATTAATATCATATATATCAGATATAGATGGCGCCATTGAGTGATCTTCAGATATTGTTTCAAACATAGAGCATACTTTCAGGCTTAGTTTACAATGAAGATCGTTTGAGGTTGACTATAGATTTTTTTTTAATAATATATTAGTCTTTAAAACATATATTTTTACTACCTACTATATTAAACATAATTAAATAAGGTAAATTTAGTGTTAAAGGTGGCTTGTTTTACTTTTCCTTAGCCTTAGTGAGACAAAGACATGTCCTTTTCTATTGAAAAATATTTAAAAAATATTTTAATCTTCAGTAAACTCACATCTTTATGTATTTTATATACAAGTTATATTTTTAATACAAATCCGAATTGAAATACCTTCAAACTCAAGGATTTTCTTAACTTCTCAAGACTCTATATAAACATCTGCAAGTATTTGTCCTGTATCGTCCTTTCTGTCAAGCATCCTCTTCAGATGCCGGAAAATGCCATCGTTATTTTTGGGGGGGAAAAGTCATAAAGAAATGTACCCTCAAGTGGATGTTGGTGGCTGTACTGAGCTCAAGAGGACACTCCAGCAGCCAGGACATGTGTATGTGACCAGAAGCACTCGAAAGTCTTTAGCCATCCACAGTTAAGAGGAGTTCACTTACAGTAAATAAAATAACATGATTGTAAGACAAGTTTCAATATTCCCTTTGAAATTTAAGAAGTACTTTTGTGGTGAGAAATATAGGTTTTATTTTAGTAATACAGGTTATACAATTTTTCTTCCCTGAGTAACATTTAAAAGTCTAAGGTTATCAATCGCTGCGATCCACAAACTTGAACTTAAAGGGAATATTGGCTTGAACAAAGAACCTTGCCTTGAAGGCATGTTCAATGGGATATTCGAAACCGATCTGGAAGTTCCTTACCAGCCGGGCAATTGCTATTTCCATCATCATATCCACGATCCTCTTACCGGCACAGGCTCTTGGCCCGAAACCAAAAGGCAGGTACATAAAAGGCGTGGCCGTGGCCCCAATTAGGTGAGAGTTCGAATTGGATTCATCCCTTAGCCAACGTTCGGGTATGAATTGACGTACATTCGGCACAAACTCCTCCATATTGGCCATTTGATAATTGGAGGCCATGCCCACATCCGTTCCAGCCACGACTCTATAACCGCTAAGTACCACATCGTGGGGCATGCGACGTAGGGTACCAGGACCAATGGGATACATACGAATGCCCTCCTTGATGCAGGCCCTCAGATAGGGAAGATTATTCATGTTCTCCATGGTCAGGGGAGAGTTCTTTTTGGGAAGTATGCCCTTAATCTCCTCCAGAAGTCGAGCTTGCTTGTCGGGATTCTTGGCCAGACTCAAAAGGGTGCCGCTAAGCGAAACCAGGGTCTGAAATTATTACAATATATTATTAATAATCTTTTATATAATTTTAATATAATAACTCACCGGATCTGCTCCTGCAAATAGCAAATCCATGGCTATAATCACAGCTGTTTGACGATCAAAACGTGCTAACTTTTCCAGTAAACTGGTCTCTAGACCTAACTCTGTGAGTTTTCCCGCCTTGGCATCATCTTCAATTCGTTTCAATGCATCTTCAATGTGGAAAATGCAAACGTCTGTTATCAAATCCAATGAACGCATAAGTTTCTTAAAGTTCGGCATGGGCAGATATTTCCAAAAGGCAGGCATCATGTCCAACTGGAAGCCTAGTTCAACCACATCTTGAAGCGCTGTTATGAGTTGCTTAACTTCCTGATTTTCTCGATTTTCCCCTAGAATTCCCAGATGAGTGTTGAGGGCCACCGAGCAAATGGATTCTACCACCAAATGGCGAATATCCATGGCAAAATCATCTGGCATTTCCTGGCTCACGGGATCACGAATAGATCGAATGCTGTAGAATTCAATTTAGAGTTTAGAGTTATTTCCAGAGATTGTAGTTCCTTAAACTTACCGCTCTAGAAACTCATCGCTGACCTGCAGCAAGTTTTTCATATAAAGTTTGGCATTGCGGGGCTGCAAAAGTATGGGATTCACAGCTGTACGCATTTTACCCCAAGATGGACCGTTGCTAAAATAATAAATTATTATAAAATAATTAAAAATAATACATTTTACACAACTCACCCCGAAGTCAAGCCATCGTAGCCATCGAAAACCTCACGTCTGTGTACTTTCTTGAAATAATCCATTACCTCGAAGCTTCTCCTATGCGGATACTGTCCCTCATTGCGGAAAATGATCTCATAATCCTTGGGATTCATGGTCAGAACCATATCAGTGCCAGCTATGCTGGGCATTCGAAAGATACTGCCATATTGTCGGTTCATATCAAGAAACATTTCATTGACAGGCAAGTCTTTATAGCGACCTAAAAGGGAATATAATATATTATATATATTATATAGATTATGATTATATTAAGAGATCTGCAATTCTCCAAAGAGATTATTTTAAGAGAGTGCAAATTCTGGAAAGCTTTGGCTTCCCTCACTTACCGCCCGGCAGAAAAGCTCTTATTAATTGCATTTTGCTGGGACCCGGAATATCAGCATAAGGTTTGGCCTCTTCCAAGTTCATCGATGAGGTCTAGTAAATATATATTTAAGAACTTGTATATTTAATATGATTTACTTTGTGAAATCTTTACCTTATTGGTCAAACCTCTTTGGAGGTGGTAGACCTGCCTGGCGATTTGTTTATTTGCGTTCCACTGCCTCGACAACATTTTGCAGACTGACTTAATATTATTTTCTACAACTTTTGATTAGTAAACTTTTTTTTCGTTTTCTATTAATTTGTGTTTAGAGAGCTTTACCAAAGCTTTTCTCGCTCTTTTTCTTCTCTCTTTTGTGCTCAGCGGGTGAATATTTGATTAGATTTTGTTTATGTTTATTTTGGTTTTTGTTTTGGTCTTATTTTTTGTACTTACTTCAGGGGCTTAACTTATTGGTAATGAATGAAAAACTGATGAAATTCAAAGGTTTCTTATCATATCTTGGGTTGTTAGGGTTTAAATTCAATATACTTATGTTGTGACCTTAATTATTGCATCATTTATTAGGGAAATCTATAAAATAATGCTCGTATAATAAAAGATAACTTTTTAGGCAATTGTTTAGAAATCATTTAAGTTCAAAAAATATTACAAATATATAATTGTATATATTTTTTGTATTACTTTGCAAATTTTTCCTATCTTATTGTTAGATACAACTTTGTTTCTTATCACGAAAAAACCCCCTTAAATCGCTCCCATTACGTATACGCACTGTTGTAGTTCCATGAAATTTAAAACCTTTCACTAAACTAAACTAAGCCAGCAAATTTAAGCCCGTCACACACACACACAGAAAGAGAGGTGAACAAGAGACAGACAGACAGGCAATATCTGAAAAACACAGTGACAGAAAATCTATATAGACGACGGGGCCCAGACTGACGGCTATAATAAAATCGATTTTTTATGTTTTTGGCAACTGACAAGGACGCGTCGCTCGCGTCTCTCGACCGGCGGACCCATAAATATCCTTCACATAGACACAGACAGAGTGGCACACACACACACACACACACACACACATAGAGAGACAGAGAGCGAGACAGCTGATGATGGGCATACAAAAGTTGACCTCGACTTTGAGCTGTCAAAGGCAGCTAACTAAACTGACCTAAACCAACACACAAAAATCGACTTTCGGGGGCGGCCTTAAACAACACACAAAAGCCTGAGGATGACAGCGCCGGCAAAAAAAAGGGGGCGTGGCCAATATAGCATAGGGGGCCGGGGAGGGTGAGGGGGTTTTAGGCGTGTTAAAATACAAAATATCAGCATGACGCAATGATTTCCGGCTTCCTGGGAGTGAAAATGAAACCTGTTGGAGCGGCGAGCTCTCTGTGTGTGAGTGTTGGCAATATAAACAAATTCAATTTGACAGCTGACAGCGACGGCGGTTCAAACACAACAACAAACACACACACACACAACACAACACACACAGTAACAAAAGCCGCAAGTAATAAACTTTTACGATCTGTTTTACGGCCACGCGGCACGTGCAACTAGGCCCAGGATATTTCCAGGATATTTCGGTGTAAAGCGTCTGGCTGCGGGGGCAGCTTCGGGTGCTGCTGCAACATAAATTTAATGAAGCTAAAAGCGAGGCGCAACAACAATGCACACACACACACATAGCAGTCACAGGAAGTGTAGGAAGGACACATGTTGAAGGAGAGAGAGAGAGAGAGAGAGCTGCCACAGAGGCTGGGCTGCTGCCTGGGCAATAAAAATAAAATAAAAGTAAATTGTTCAAGGCCAGCCATATTTTATGTTATTATTTTACAAATAGAAAGCATAGGCAAAGAGGGGGTTAGGAGAGCAATAGAAGGGGGGAGGCCAGGGGAAAAAGGAGAATGAAAATCGCTTCAAAAACCGGAGAAAGTTATGTTTTGGAATTTGTTAAAGGTTATTATGTGGGGTTGGTAAAGAGAAGACGTTGCGATTTTTCTAAAATATCTGTTATTTAGTATAAAAAAGATTAATTAGAAATTTTTAATATTTACTTTTTTTTTTAAAACTTAGTTTTGGATACTTAAATCTATAAGATATCTTGTTTATCTTAGTTCAAGAAAGTTTTACCTATAAGATATCGTTCTAGCTAGGTTTAATTATTAATACTTTAACTTCTTTTAATGAATTATTTTATTTTCTTAGCTTTAACATGTATATGTTCTTTTAAATAAAAATATATGGTTGAGGCATTTATATTTCCACACTATTGTAAAAGTTACTGCTCTACAGTAACAGAAGACAATATCGATTCACAACAATAAATACCTTTACTAATTCCCCAAAAATTAGGCTTAAATTAGATATAAATAACCTTTTCTTATTAGGTCAATTATAATTGACACTCAAAAAAGGGTATAATTTAAGGCAAAGACCATAAATTATAACCCATTCTTAAACGATTTTTCTATTTGAAACATTTTAAAGATTATTCTTATAATGACAGTTGCATCAAATCTTTATATAAACATATTTCGATTCCGATTTGATTATAATTTCTCTCTTTTGTGACAATAAAAATAGTACAAATTTCGCCGCATGACTCCACCGAACCAAAAACATAAAAAAGGGGATGCTAGCCAGATCCAGATCCTTGAACCAGCCCCTGCCCCCCTTTTTTTTAGTGTTGTTGTGTCTGCGACACAAAAACGTCAGGAGCACTCACCGAGAGTATTCGCCGCTGTCCTTGCCGCAAATGCCATTGATGGATGATGCGCCTGCCCATTCGCCCACTTTGCCCAGCCACCTCCCAGCTCCCATTTCCCAACCCCCTTCCAGTCCAGGCATCCAGGACGAAAGGACATTTCACCCCCTGGTTTTTGGAGGGCGAAAATAAAAACACTAAAACCTGCAATTTGTATGGAATACATCAGCAGCAGCAGCAGTAGCAGTGGCAGCCAACGAAAGTGGACTCGGGACATGGGCCAGAAAGAGGCGGCAAGAGTCCCTGCGAGTCCTAGTGAGTCCTGCGAGCTCTGAGTTCTGAGTTATAGAAGGCCATAACCTGCAGTCGCCTGCTCACTCTTTCTCTCTCTCTCTCCCCCTATATTGCGCTCTCTTTTCGTCGCTTTATTGCCAGACATAAATAAGCGCAAAAGCACCCCAATGTGTGTGTGTGTGTGTGTGTGTCCTGTGTCCCATAGTCCTGGAGTCCCGGAAAGTGCACTTCCCGTGTCCCTTTCGGCGAGTGTTTCGGTCTCACCTGTCCGTGGAAAAGTCGTGGGTGGGAAAGGGGAAAACCCAGCGGCTGCACTCCTTTTTTCGTCCCGCTGACAGCTGGATAAATGTGTATCTATGCGAGGTCCTGTCGCTGTCTTTCCTGCTTGTTTTTTTTCCCCTCCTAGTTCCTAGCTTTGCCTGGATATGTACTCAGCTCATCTCGTTTCTACTTTTCTCCTGTCTGCGCATCATCTCTTCGGAGAGCTCCAGGGTGTGTGTGTTTGGGTGTGTGTGTTGAGCCAAAGTAGCAATTCATCATAGAAAATGGCGGAAGTAAGCGTCCTTTTTGTGGGGTGTCCTTTGTAGATGTGTGTGTGTGAGTGTGCCTGGCACGCACTCTCCAAGTTGGGCATCAATTAAAACCGGAGGGTGCCATATGATAATGGCTCTTAAAGTGTTACCAGAATAAGGTAAATTGAGGAAAAGAATGATAAAACTTAAAGGGAATATAGTAAGGAATTAAATTTGTAAAATATAACTTAATGGGAATATAGTACCAATATGAAGTTAGCCAGGTTTAGGAGGAGAAAAAGTTATGTTTTTATAATTTCTAAATAAGCTTTTTAATATTATACTATTAATAAGCTATTAAATAAGGGTATTAACATGTCAAATATTATACATTTTGTGTGGTTCAATATAAAACCTATGAGAAACAATTGAAATGAAAAAAAAAAAAACGATTGAATTTGTCATTATTAATATACATCTAAAGACTAAAATAGGTACTTAAAGAAATACCTACTGATAAAAAAAGTAAAAGGAATACGAAATTATTAAATATATTAATTAATTAATTACTTTACTAAGTGACAAAAATAGACACACAAAACTTAACTAGAAAACAAATCAAATTAAAAGGAAATTATTTAAAATGTCTTTAGTAATCCGTATCTTGATAAAAGAAACATCATAATTAAAGATTATAAGAATACTTTATATAATATAATTTATAAATAACAAGCATTTTTGTAATCAAAACAGGTTATAAAATGCATTTGTATAATATAAATCTCTTTAACATTGATTAAATAGTCACCAAAATATGTTATAATTTTGTTAGTTTTCTTGAGATAAAGTTAATCTCTATTTAAACCCAAAAAAAAAAAAACCAAACCAACCAACCAAAACCAAAATATAAAAGAAATTCTAATAAGTAGACTATACATGATATTATAGTTATAAAGAATAATACTAAAGCACACCTTAAAATAATTCAAATTAGAAAAGAAAGTAAAGTTTATTTAGCTTCAGGTTTGCTTAATAATAATTCCCCAAATTAAAAACCCCTGAAGACCATTAACTAAAAATCCCACTTATTGATTTCAAATGGCAATTATCCAAGTCCAAACTGTTTATGTCAATTAAGGAACATTAAAATGCCAGAAGCTTAGCACTTGCCCAGCCACACAAGTTTTCCAACTCAGCCTGGAACTGAGTACTAGAACTAGAGCAATCAAATGTCACTTGGCACACACTCAAATGTTATGGCCCCCATCTCGAGTTAACACATGCCCCGGCTTCCAACCCATTTCCAGTTCTGGTCTCCACCATTTGCAGTTACATGAAAAACGCATCTTCTGTTCACTTAACGGCCCAACATCTCGACTATAAAGCATGTTATATAACCTGGTTTTACAGCCCCAAAGGAAAAGACGAGAAGACAGGCGGGACCAAGGGCCAAACTCATCAACTTGGGCTTAAGAGGCGGGCATTTAGTTAATTTTAAATGCTGATTAGCGCACTTTAGAGAGAGAGAGAGAGAGAGTGGAAAGCGGGAAAACCCAGGATCCCACGACACACACATATGTGTGCGAGTGGGGTGACTTATAATTTTATTATCATTGCCAGCGGCGAGTGTCTTATCAGCAGAGTTTTACGAGGCCACAGATCGCATCATAGGGGTCATGTTTTTCCGGTTTTCGTCCTTCCAAATGAAAATAAACTGTAGCTTAAAATGTTTACGATGCGTTGACGACATCGTCATCATCATCATTATCATTGTTTATATTGCGCAGGGTTTGGGGTCTGGGTTTATGTCCTTTTTATGCGCTTTTTATGCGCCATTCCTAACCTCGATTTAATTGTTTAGCCGGTGACAATCATTACCCCCAAACATATGTACGACGGAGCAGCCAGACCGACCAGACAGTGGCTTGAGTTTTACGACTCCAAGGAGCTGTCAATTTGATGTCCTCAATGGCATTGACAAACCCGCCCAACCAACCAACCAACCAACCAGTAGACCGTCCTAATAAAAACATGAAGATTACGTCTTTATGGCCCTGGAGAACCTCAACTCAACGGAAGTTGTAAAACACTCAAGTGTAATGATGCCCAGAGAGCTTTGCATCCGCTTTTCACTCACTCTCTGCCTGTGTTTGGGTGTGAAAACTAACGCCAGGACCTTCCTGAGCTTCACGTTTTACGACTTTCCTTTGGATTTACGATGATAACATCGTCGATGCATCTCAACTTCGCTTATTATTTTTCTATTACATTATAATTTACAGCATTTGATGGTTGATTTTACGATCGTTAAATGGTTCTCTGACTCGATGCACAGATTTGTCATTTGGCCTGTTAAATAAAGCGCAAAATTTACAGGTTGTCATTCTTTGCTGGTGTCGTAAAATTTTTGTGTTTTTTTTTTTGGTTTGGCCAAAAGAAAGACCATTGAGCTATTTGTGAAGGAGATTTTGTAGAGTATAAAAGGGTATATGGGATTCTTATATATGAAAGGGAATAGAGTCTTTTTAATTATAAAAGACTTATATTGAGCCTTGCCTAAGATTTATTTCTAAGCATATATCTTTTATCATAAAGAAAATTATATATTTACTTTTCAACTCAACCCTTTTCCCACTGCCTTAAAGTATGCAATATTTTGTACAAACAATAACCTAGGTATTCCATAGTCTGAACTTCAACTCTAGCTTCTTTTCTACTGCTTTTTTTTTATGGCCATACTGTTTGGCCAACAAAATGTTATCCCAGATCCTGGAATCCCCTTTTGTGGCTGCCGTGGAAGAGGTGTAAAAATGTTCCGCCATTACTATTATTGTTTTTACTGCTCATCTTACGACCCAGAGTCGTCTGGCTGAGGTCCTCGTCTTCTGCGGAGAGTCTCGCTTTTGGCTGTTTATTCAAGCGCGAAAATGGATTTGTTTTTTACGACTTGATTATTATGACTCCCGACTGCGTTTGATTACAAATATTATACTCGTTTTCTGTGCATTTTTTTGTTCACTGATTTTGGTTTTTTGATTTTGTCGAGCAATTTGTTGCTTATGTTTATTAATGAGTCAACATTCGATGCAGAAAGCTAAATAAAATCCATTTATATAGAGGGAATGGAAACTTTTTTAGTTTTCGCCTGTCCTCAGACTTGAATTGAGTTTTTCAAGTGTCCCCCAGAAATATTTTCTTGATTAAATTCCTTTGGCAATCTCTTCCATGCCATCAGATGCCAGGACAATGAAGCTTCCTGCAGCATAAAGAAACAATTTTCTTGGGCCAAAACCTGAGAGAGAGAGAGGGAGAGAAAAGTGCAATAAAATAAAATTAAATCTGCAATTTTGAGGTTCTTCTATGGCCCATAAAAAGTGTCTGCATTTGTGTCTGGCTTTTCTTTTGGCCTTTTCCTTGCAAGGGTCCGAGACAGGAATTGCATTTACCTTTGACCCACCTAAATGGCAGTCATGCAAAAACTTGAGCTTGATTAAAAATTAAACAACTTCTTGGTTTGGTTGTCTTATATTTTTTCTTCAGCGATGACAAAGCCATTGTCTTGGGTTGTCAAAGCACGTTTTGTAGCAGATTTTACCTCAAATTATGCTCGATTTGGTGGAGGATAAAGTGGTTTTAGTAGGGACTTAAGAAAAACTTAAGTATTTTATGGGTTCTTTCAAGTTTACGTAGTTTAAGCAATGTTTTTTGGTAAAAAATATATACAGAAATTTGCAATTGATTCAAAATTGTAATGGCTATTTTGCCTTATTCATGTTTATGTTTATTTAGTAATGAAATGAGCCTGCCTTTTCCCCCATCTAATCAATGTAAATTAAAGTCCAAAGCTAAGCTACGTTGCCTCGCATAATTCGGCATGAAAATTCTAAATTCAAATACCCAATTCAAATTTGTTCACGCTGATAAGACCACAGAAAAAAGGTGGGGGAAGAGAAATTCCTTGGGCTTATCAGCAGGGAGACAAAGGCTTGGGCCCCCGGATGAGTGATGGCCTCACAGTCTCAACGCCCGCGAGCTAGAAATCTCTCTTTGGTCTGGTCTGAGTCCTGGTATTTTCACCCACCTAGGAGATAAGATTACCTAACCCTCACGGCTCGGATTTTCCAACCCTCCCCCGCTGGCAGTTCCAATGAAAAATGAGTTAATTAAAGCCACGTTCTGAATGCCAAGGCGATCAAATTCATTTCGCAAAAACTTTTCCCTCCGCTCGCTGAAGATAAAACTGTAAAATGCTAAACATTCAAATTCCTTTTCGAGTCTTCGTGATGTTGTTGCTGATGCTGTCCAAGGCGCTTATTAAATCAAGTTAATAACTTTTAGAGCCGCAATAAAAGTGTCAAAGATTATAGCATAGTTATAAGGGGGCACAGATCCTTTTTTGCCATAGGATGGAGCGGGGTAAAGCAATTAAATTCGGTTTAATTACGACGCATTTTTGTTTCTCGGTCAGGATGGTGAGGAGAAGCGGCGTGGGGGCCACAGGATGTTTGTTAATTTCAACGCCTCATGCGGCTCGGCCGGCTCTGATAAAATGGCAGACAAACGCGCAGAGCCGGAAAATTTTTGTGACCAATGTCGTCGTCGTCGTCGTAGTCGGTGTCCTTTCCAATCTCCTCCACCCGGTCCACACATCCTTCGCTCCGTTTTGCATGCACAGCAGTTGCTGGCGGAGATTGGCATTGGTTGCACTGGGAAAAGTAAGGTATAGAACAAAAAGACACTGAAAAATATAACGAAATTCTATTAGGAAAATAAGAAACCAATGAAAAACTGCAGTAAATAAATTATTTATTAAATAATATACAAAAATATATATGAAGATCATGAAGTTCCTTTGCAAACTTTTCGCCAAGTGTCTTTTGGGGGAATGGGTAGCTGGTCGGGCATGTTTATCTGCACGCCGACAGATACGCCGCCTGTCGAGGATGAGCACAAGGATGCAAAAGGAGCAGCAGCAGCACGAGAAGAAGGATCAAGAGCAGGACCGGGAGCAGTGTGTGCAAATGTTGTGCGAGCCATTAATCACACGATTTCATGAATACATCAGCCAGTGAGGCGCAGAGTCAGCCAGACGATGTCACCAAGACTAGGACAACTCCTCACACACACACACATATATACACACACTTACGCACTCGCAGGACCCTCGCACACATAAACGCAACAAAACGAAATGACTCAAAAATCTTATTTTCAGCTCATGTTGTGCTCGTTTGTTATTTTTTCGAAACTGAAATGGGGGGAGAGGGTTGAATTTCCATCAGTCCGGAAAATTTCCAGTGGGTCCTGGAAAATTCGCAGGACATGCGGCCACCAGTGCAAAAGTAGAAATGCAAAGCATTTCGGGGTTCGGCTTCAATTCCCCCCCCCAAAAAAAAAAGGGTTAAAGGGGTCTCTATAGAGCCTCCAGCTGCATTAATGACCTCAGGGAGTAGGAGGTGGAAATGGAGTTACATAACCACAAGGATTGGGGGGTCTAGAGAGAGAAAGATTCTGGCTCACTGATGATGGTCTCTGTGCAAGTCGAAGGCCCAGTCAGTCACTCAAACGGGCTGCGGCTGTGACTGTCACTGGATCTGTCTGCCACGGTCAGGGAGCTTCTCCTTCTCCTCCTGAATCCTCTTGATGAATCCTTCTCTAGTAACCCTCCTTTTTTAAGACCCAGAAACATGGCCAATACTTTCCCCCCCGTTGTTGTGGTAGTAAGCATTTTGGTTGTCAAAAGCAAACCATTAAGCTTTTGACTTGTCGCCAGCAGCTGATTCTTCAAGGCTCAGGACATTTACTGGTAGTGGTCAGGGGTTTGGAATTAAGAAGCTTATATGCTTGGGTTGGTCATGCAATTATGGCTTTAATGAAATATAATATATAACATTTTTAGGGGTAAAATCATGAAGTCTGGTATTAAAAAATAGGAGCCTTATATAGAAGGTTTTATTAAAACTATGATAGGTAGCAATTTTTATGTAAAGAGTATTGCAAAGTATGATTAATTGGCTTTACATTAATTTCAAAATGTTATAGTTTAGTTTTCTTTGAGTACACAGAGTATATCTTTCTTTTAATAAATCTTCCTTCAAGTTTATTTAATTTAAAAGAAAATACATATTCTTATCCTTCAAGTTTATTTAATTTAAAAGAAAATACATATTCTTATCCTAATCCTTAACCCCCCAAACATAATTATTTATCAAAGTTTAAACCATAAATTATATAATATGAGCACTCTCCTGACTCCTGATTTCCCTTGTCGGTTTCATTTACTTTTGACAATTCCTGCAGCACTGAAAAGAAACTAATTAAGCATGCGGATTTTCCCCCAAAAAACTTTTCATTCGCTTTTCACCGTGTTTTGTGTATGTTATAATTTTTTCTGTGGGTATGAGGCTGTCACCTTCTTTGCCACGTAGCAAACATTTGCAAGTTACGCCAATTTGGCAGCTCATTTGCGAAAAATCCTTTTACACATGCATGCTGATAAACATGCCAAGGAACTTTTAAATACAACAGGAGGCAGGCAGCCAGGAGGCAACAATCCTTGCGCTTTATTACCAAACACACACACACACACACACACACTGGCATACACACTCATTTCCGCAGGAGACAAAGTTTTCTTTGGCGGCTTTAAAATAAAGTTTTTTATATTTTTAATTAGATGCACATGAGGTTTTACTTAACAAAACTTTTGACATCCGACCCACACACACACACACACACACACACTCACGGTTATGGCATCTTTAATGCCCGGTCATATTCAACGAGCTTTTGCACTTTGCATGCGCCACTTCCGCCTCCTCTGCCCCTCCACCCACTACGCTTTTCCAGCTGCAACTTCCGCACCCGTTGCGCCAAAAACTTTTCCAACACAAAACAACAATGGTGCGGGTACGAACAACAAAAGCCAAACTGGAATTTTTACAGACTTATACATCCTGACACATTCCATGCCCCGGACTTTAGTTGCAGTTGCTGGGAAAACCCTGCCCTGCATTTTCTCCTTATTTTTTATGTTGTTTTTCATTTTCCATCTCTCTTTTTTTTTTGTAATAATTTCTGCCCGCCCTGATTGGGCATATCAAGAAAAGTTTTCGCCTCGCAACTTCCCAGCCGAAAAAGAAAGCAATCTAATGCTGAAATTACTTGAAATCGGCTTAGGGAAAGGTGCCCAGTTAGCGGGAAAAGTGCACAAAAAATATAAGAAAACTTTCCCTGCTGCAGGTAAATGTCAAAATTGATGCCACTCAAAAATTGTGAAAAACTTTACGTTTTTCCCAGCAAAATTTAGTTGCTTCTCATCAGCCGTTGTTTTCAGTTGCTAATTTTTTGTTAGATTTTCCCCCGAAATGTCCGAAACAACAACAGGCAAAGTTTTGCTTTGTTTGGAAAGCGAATTTGCACAGTAAAAAATATATATAAATATATTATTAAATATGGTGTTAAATCTCTTAAGGGTTTATATTACTGTATTTTTTGTTTTTATTTATTTATTAGGTTTCAGAGATATCTATACACAGATATGAAAATTGTTCTGAATTGAATTGAATAAAAGCAATAAGTTGGTGTCATAATCCCATAGTGGAATTATATAATATTGCATCAAATGTCAAAATATCTATATAAGGGGCAGATATACCATTTATTTAATTTAATTTCCTTTTTTTAACTTTTAAGTTAATCCAAAACTATTTGCAAATGTACATAATGTGTATAACAATTATTTACTTATTATTTCCAGTGTCATATCACCATAATAATTTATTTTACTCCTTTTCAAAGAGTTAAATAATTTATTCTGATTTTGGTACACATTTCTAATAGAAATAAATGTTATTAAAGTAGAAAAAAAAGAAGGTACTATTTTTCTTCATAAGATATTATTATTATTTTTGTATAAATTGTAGTTTTTTTACAGTATGACCGCACTTTATCTAGTATATATATAGAGCATAGTTCACTAGGAAAAACCTTGGCAACGGCAAGACTCCTCGCATTTCCCTCGCACACACAATTAGCCAGGCCCAAAACAACAGAACCCAGAACCGTGCTGTGTGGAAAAGCGGGGGAAAATCAGAGAAAAGCAGGCACAGTTGGCAAGTTGGCTTTGGGCCTGGGCTTAGCCTAATTATAAAAATGAGACGTCAGCGTCACATTTTCGGTGGGCCACTGCCACTGAAGGCTGAAAATTTGCAAAAAGGGGGGGATAAAAAGGGGTAAACAAAAAAAGGAAAATAATAATAAAACAAGAAAGGAAGCTAACTTCGGCACGCCGAAGTTTATATACCCTTGCAGATAGAACTTCTATGACTTGGAATCTCAACAATATAAATTATATTTATTTGTGTTAAAAAAAAATTAAGTAATACCTGCTTTCATTTCATTCACATACATATTATATTTGCAGTTTTACATTCGCAGATTTGCATTTTTCCTCTACATCAAACAATCGTTTATATGGCACCTATATAACATAGTCGTCCGATTTTCATGAAATTTGACACAAAATTTAAGACTAATACAAAATGGCTATACCTCAAATTTGATGAAAATCAGCTGAAAACTGAAAAAGTTATAAATTTAATTGTATTAATTTCTCGATCGTTCCTATGGGAGCTATATGATATAGTAGTCCGATTTTCATAAAATTTTACGCAAATTTGTAGAGTATAGTACAATGGCTATATCTCAAATTTGATCCAATTCTATTGAAAACTGAAAAAGTTAAAAAATTTTTTGTAAAAATTTTCCGATCATTCCTATGGCAGCTATATGATATAGTCGTCCGATCCGGCCCGTTCCGACATATATACGAGTGAGAGTATATGGAAGGCTAACTACAAAGTTTCATTCAGATAGCTTCAAAACTGAGAGACTAGTTTGCGTAGAAACGGACAGACGGACAGACGGACAGACGGACAGAAGGACAGTCGGACAGACGGACAGACGGACAGACGGACAGACGGACATGGCTAGATCGACTCGGCTGTTGATCCTGATCAAGAATATATATACTTTATATAGTCGGAGGTGCCTCCTTCACTGCGTTGCAAACTTCTGACTGAAATTATAATACCCTGCAAGGGTATAAAAAAGAAAAACGAACAAGGGATTGGGTTAGCAGCCGCATGGAGAAATTTTAAATTGAATCAACTTGAGTGCTCATAAATTTTTCTAGAGCTTGTGGTAAGGATTTTGCATTGCGTCACTTGCAGCCCTTTTTGCTTCGTCCCTTTTCCCCCGGAGGGGGGGAGGGGGATGGGGTATGGGCTCAGGTGGATGAGGCAGCCAGGACTCCAGGACTCAGGACTCAGCCTGTGTCTCAGCCGCAGACGCAGACTGATACTGAAATGATGCTGACATTGCGGCAAGTTTTGGTTACATATACTTTCTAAAGAATAACAGCAATGCACGAGAAGAAAATCATTTCAAAATGTAAAAATTTAAATATAAATAAAATTACATTGTGAAATTTATTGAAATTGTTAAAGAATTTTCAAGAAATTTCCAAATTATCATACATTTAAAAAGGCTTAAAGGCAAAATATTGACAACGTTGTAATCAATGTTAAAGGAAGCTTATAAATTCTTTTAGAATTCTTCCTTAATTCTTAATTTAATATGAAGTTTTTAATATTTCTAAATACAAACTATTCAATTACCTTATATTTCCATTATTTATTCCGTTTTTTTTTATATCAATTCCCATATTTCATTTAAATATTTCTCCATGTACATCTGTAGTTGCTAGCATTTAAATTGTTAACGGTGGTGGCATCCTTTACAAGGATTTAGTGCTCAGTACAAAGTTCGAGCTAGCTAATTGCAAGTTTCTACCGGGGAGGAAGATTTCCAAGAAAACCCAATTAAGTTGTCTGTCAATCAACGAGTCTCATTGCCGCTGCCAAGGTAAGTATTCACACAAATTAATTACACTCTTGCCATTTCCCTTTTTTTTATTTTTTAAATACCCGCCAAAAAGATTCAGTTAAAAGAATCACAGAATCCATGAAAACTCGCAGCAATTTAAGGCAATCAAAAAACGGGCAACAAGCTGAGCAGAACTGAGCTGAGCAGAGACAAAGCAAACACAGATACTCACAGCGTGTCGCATGGTAATTTAAATTTTAATTTTGATCTTAATCTCTTAATGCGAAATAAAATGCCGCACACTGGTGCCCCGCGACGAAGGCACGAACCGCATTCCGTTTCAGGGTCCTGGTGTGGCATCACCAGCTTCCTCCTTTGCCACCTTTTTCCCACTCCCCCCTCAACTTCACAACATTCCCCGTTTAGATATATACATAAGTACATTCTTATCTAGACAGTCACAGTTGGCTTCTAATTTACATTTGCTCCGCCACAGCCTCCATCTACCTTCTTTCTTTCTTTCGCTGCTAACTTGGCTTTTGTCGCTTTCCGTTTTCTTAACAAAAAAAATTGTTATTTATGGCAGTTGGTTCGCAAATAACTTCATCAAATTAGAATCTACGATGGCAGTTGTCCTACTTGGCAAAGTCTAGATGGTAAGGGATATCTTAAAGTACCAAATTTGGTGTCAAGAAAGTTGAAAAAGCAAGTAAAGGCATACCTTTGAAAGGAAATGTACTGCAACAAAGGTAAAAGCGTAGCTAAATGATTAAAGTTTGAAAGAAAACTAAAACAAAACACCTAAAATAAAACAAAATAGTTTTTAGACAAGTAATCTGGGATTATATATTTTGTATGTACCTATAAATCTTTAATATTTTGAACTACTACAAGATATTAAAGAAATACAACACAAATATAGTTATCCTTTTCGAATTAGCGCAACTCGGGCACACTGGAACCCCCATAATATGTTCTATTATGAACTACTTTTATAAATAAAAGCCTGAAAATAGCAACAAATGCATAGAAAGTCTTCTAAAAAACAATAAAATCAAAAAGCAAGAAATCAAAGATATAGAAAGCGTAGTAATTTCCGTAAGACTTCACCATGTCTCGCCTTATTTCAATTGGAAGTAAATCGAAGGTTTGTTCCTTTGAGAAATGTCTGATTGGACTCGTGGTGCTAACCTTGTGTTTCCTCTGCTTTGCCATCATTTTCCTACTGCCGGAAAACCGGGTTCTCTTGGTCTACAAGCACTTGCAGGAGGTGGAGACAGAGATCTTCATTCCAGCTCCATCTGGAGAGGGTCAAGTTGTCCAGGATCCTTCCCAGAAACTTGAGGAGACGATTCCTGCCACAGACGAGGCTCAGGCTCATGCAGCAGCACCGGTGGACCAGCAGGATCAGGAACAGGAACGGAATACCAATGACGACGATGATCAGCATGTAGGGACACCCGTTCAAGGCAATGACGGCATCACCCAAAAGTCGCATCTTCCTCTCGGAGGCGGTGGCAATGATCAGGCACCAGATTCCCTGAATCCCGACCTTCAGCAGCGTCGGCAAAAGGTCAAAGAGATGATGCTGCATGCGTGGCACAACTACAAACGGTACGCTTGGGGCAAGAACGAGCTGCGTCCCCTATCGCGGCGTCCCCATTGGGACAGCGTCTTTGGTTTCCATGATCTAGGTGCCACGATAATAGATGGTCTGGACACCCTGTACATTATGGGACTGGAGAAGGAGTATCACGAGGGTCGTGACTGGATTGAACGGGAATTTCCGCTGGACAACATTGATGTGAAGCTAAATGTCTTCGAGACAAACATTCGCTTTGTTGGCGGTATGTTGACAATGTACGCCTTTACCGGGGATCCACTGTACAAGGAGCGTGCTCAGCAAATTGCAGACAAACTGTTGCCTGCCTTCAAAACTCACACGGGGATTCCCTATGCACTGGTTTACTCACAGACCGGTATGGTCCGGAATCACGAATGGACATTTGATGGCACTTCGATCCTTTCCGAATTTGGTACCTTGCATCTAGAGTTCACCTATTTGAGTGACATAACTGGGAATCCGGTGTATCGGGAAAGGGTTCAAACCATTCGTCAGCTGCTTAAGAAGATTAGGAAACCGAATGGCCTGTATCCAAATTATCTTAATCCAAAAACGGGTAAATGGGGACAGAATCACATATCCCTGGGAGGACTAGGTGACAGTTACTACGAGTATTTACTAAAGTCCTGGCTACAATCGGGACAAACTGATGAGGAGGCACGCGAGATGTACGACGAGGCAATGGTGCCGATTCTGGAGAAGATGGTGTACACCAGCCGCAGTGGCTTGATCTATGTCTCTGATCTCCAAAATAATTGGCTGGAGCACAAAATGGATCATTTGGCCTGCTTCTCGGGCGGCATGTTTGCCTTGGGAGCGGTCACAAGACTAAATGATTATACGGACAGGTACATGGAGGTTGCAAAGGGTATAACAAACACCTGTCACGAGAGTTATATACGAGCACCAACCCAATTGGGACCCGAGGTCTTTCGATTCAACGAAGGTGTGGAAGCTCGAGCCTTGCGATCGGAGGAGAAGTATTATATCCTGCGACCGGAGACCTTTGAGAGCTATTTTGTTCTATGGCGACTGACTCATGACCAAAAGTATCGCGATTGGGGCTGGGAGGGAGTCCTGGCACTGGAGAAGCATTGCCGCACGGCACATGGATATAGTGGTCTGCGGAATGTCTATCAAAAGAAACCGCAGAAGGACGATGTTCAGCAAAGTTTCTTCCTGGCGGAAACACTAAAGTACTTGTACTTATTGTTCTCGGATGACTCGTTGTTGCCGTTGGACAAATGGGTATTCAATACGGAGGCTCATCCACTGCCAATCAAGGGGAAGAATGTGTTCTACAGGCAGGCGTCAGTAGGGGTTACAGCCTCTAAGGACTAGGAAGTGGGTCTATCCATAGACCTGCCTCTTACTTTGCTCGAAATATTAAAATATTTAATGTTCTTGGGATATAACGAGCTACCAAAGTAACTCTACAAATCCCTGAAGCATTCCATGTCGCTATACTATAGATATAGATACTTTCAGGAGTATACATTTAAATAAATACAATCCCAAGTATATCACAACAATTTCGTCCCATCAACTAAACACGCTTTATTGTGTGAAAAATATATCCCGAGGCTGGTTGATCTCAGATACCGTCATTTCACATTCAATGTTAGACCCAAAAACCATCACAAAACCCCAGGCCAATCCTATTTTGTGTGTTCTGGCCATCCAGGAGATTCGGAGTTAAGCCAGAGCACTTACCCGGCTGAAAATTAAACAGGAAATGTCATGCATTTTGCATTCGAATTTGTTCTGGATACATCCTTGCATACGTATGCGAAAATACATGGTATAAACCCCCTCGGCCATAATTGTATTAGATATCGAAGTTACTCTCTCTCCAATTCAAGTCTCGGCCATTATACAAATGGTCATATTTAATTCGTTATGCTGGCAATCGAAAGGAAAAAAAAATAGAATGGTAACCCCTATATGTAGATACGCACATATATGCGTACAAGGACCTCCTCGTCCTCGTCTCCCCACCTGTGTGTATATGTGGGCATTGTACTAAATCCCGTGTCTAATCTGTGGCAATAATGCCGCATATAAAAAGATAAAGTTTCGCAGTGGACAATGTTGGTAAGGTGACCATAAACTCGTATGATTTGTTTTATGGCCATCCGAGGACGTTATTATTGCTAAAAGGCACGCCCACCCGTCTCCCTTTTATTTTCTATGTTTTCTTTTTTTTCTCCCATTTTGCCAGGTAGGAAAAGCGAGTCCTTTGGGTATTGAAAGATACATTCGAAAGAATCCTGTGCCAATGGGGGTGTATCCTTGAGGGCGGTGGATGGGGGCAGTCAATAAAGCATAATGTGGGCACGTTTTTAATTGGCGGCGCACCGATGAAAGCTGGCCGAGGTCCTGAATCCTGCATCCCTTCAGGACGGCGATCCTGACCAGAAACCAATTAGCGCCAGCCCTATTTCCCTGTGTGAGTGTGTGTGGGTGTGCTTGGTGTGGGGTGTGAGTGACTGGCAGAGTCTAATTACGCTTCAATTGCGCCACTTGCATTTAGATCGCTAAATTATGGAAATTTTTATTTTTGCAAGGCGCATTTCTTACGCTCGCCGTGTGAGAGCGATGGCCTGGGAGAGTGTGTGATTTGGGGCGCGGACACTGAGAGATAAAGAAGGTTAAATGAGTACAAAATGTTTCAGAAAATATATATATAACAAGAAAGGAAGCTAACTTCGGCACGCCGAAGTTTATATACCCTTGCAGATAGAACTTCTATGAATAGGAATCCATACAATATAAATTATATATATTTGTGTTAAAAAACAATGAAGTAATACCTGCTTTCATTTCATTCACCTATACATATTATATTTGCAGTTTTACATTCACTGATTTGCATTTTTCCTCCACATCAAACGATCGTTTGTATGGCACCTATATGATATAGTCGTCCGATTTTCATGAAATTTGCCACAAAATTTAAGACTTATATAAAATGGCTATACCTCAAATTTGATGAAAATCAGCTGAAAACTAAAAAAGTTATAAATTTAATTGTATTAATTTCTCGATCGTTCCTATGGGAGCTATATGATATAGTAGTCCGATTTTTATAAAATTTCGTACAAAATTGAAGAGTATAGTAAAATGGCTATATCTCAAATTTGATTCAATTCTATTGAAAACTGAAAAAGTTAAAATTTTTTTTGTAAAAATTTTCCGGTCATTCCTATGGCAGCTATATGATATAGTCGTCCGATCCGGCCCGTTCCGACATATATACGAGTGAGAGTATATACAAGGCTAACTACAAAGTTTCATTCAGATAGCTTCAAAACTGAGAGACTAGTTTGCGTAGAAACGGACAGACGGACAGACGGACAGACGGACAGACGGACAGACGGACAGACGGACAGACGGACAGACGGACGGACGGACAGACGGACAGACGGACATGGCTAGATCGACTCGGCTGTTGATCCTGATCAAGAATATATATACTTTATATAGTCGGAGGTGCCTCCTTCACTGCGTTGCAAACTTCTGACTGAAATTATAATACCCTGCAAGGGTATAAAAATATATTAACGATTTGACTCTTTAAAATTTATAGAAGTAATATTAATAAATATTTTTGTAGGGCATTTGTATTAGCGTATAAATCAAGCAAAACATTTAACATAATTGTTACCAAGTTGCTTAAGATTCATTAGAAAATTATATACAAGAGTTATATGAGTCGAAGTCTAGCAAATTATGTATATATAATGTTATCCTACTGAAAGTATGATAATAGCAAAAATTGAAACTAATAAGATCTTTTTGATTATGGGTCGCTTCTAAACAAACATTTCTATAATGATCTGTTTTCGTGTATGTAATGAAACCGCCTATATCTCAAGTTAGCTAAAATCCTTCATATTAAACCTAAAATGAGGTATTTATTAAAATTAAGTATAATTATCTAAAATTTTTGGTTTATTTAAGAACCAAAAACAAACATTCCGCTTGAGTTGCACTAGAATTCCCAAAGGTTTCTATCTGCAAACTGCTGATCACCATACTAAATGTGGAACTGGTTCAGTTACTGATGATAATGAGGTAATTTTCATATAAAATATCTCCATACCAAAACCTTTATGATTGTTTATGAAAGATCCTAGTGTTTCTTAAGGACTGTTTGAGGGAAAAATACAATATTTCTGAAATTTATTCTCTTTGTCATAAAGCAATATACTAAATCTAATTAGAAATGTTTTAAAGAATGTTTTGTTCAAAGTTTACATAAAATATTAAAAAGTCTGTTAATGTCAGCTGTATTATGAATACTGTCCTGCATAAATCGATGAAGAACTCTCTGACATCGAACTATCAAATAGATATAATTTCTAGAAAGATTGTTAAACAATTTCCCAAATATATTTATCTAGAATTTTTTCTCAGTTTATTCCTTCCTGGACACGTGTGTGTTTGTGCATGGGCGAAAGGCAATTTTAATTTCAAATTGACAAAGCGCAATTAGGCAACCGTCTGTCCCAGACTAACTAACCAAACCCAGTACCCAGCACCCAGCACCGGCAGGAATCGTCTCAAGCCACACCATCCCTGGTACAGGACGAAATCCCCACCTAAGAAGGACTCCTGGCCCTAATGTATTTTATTGACGTTGCCGAGGTTATTGCATTGGGCATAAATTAATTTCACGACGCGTAAATTGAGCAGTTTTTGACACAGCCGCCCCCGCAAAGCCAATTATGTGGAGCTGTATTTCCTTCTATTTCTCGTTTCGTTTTCTTCTCTCTCTATATATATGTATATATATATATATATTTTTTTTTCCCCCTTCTGCCTGAGCCTGGTGACAATTTTCGGCGCTGCTTACCTAAGATTTTCCCTGTCGTAATTGTGTGCCACACTGCAAACCATTAATTCTCGTTAGCGTCCGAAATGGCACAGGAACAACAAAAACAGCCGAAAGGCAATAAGGTTGGGGTGGTCAGCAGCTTGTCAGCTTCTTGGCTTGGTTTTCATATTAATTTAGTTGATTTTTGTGTGAATTAATTAGGCAAAAGGTGAAAATGAAGATGAATGTTTTAATTAGGCCGGGCAGGTGAAGGCATCCGTGGGTGTGGACTGAAATGGCGCGGATTTGAATGTCACACGGCAGAAAACCTTTTCAATGGCAGTCCTTCTGTCGCCTGGAGGGGGGGCAACACTTTAAGGACCTTTAAAAAGGCAATCCGCGCTGCCAAGGGACATCAGTAGAAAATCCCCACCCGGCAAAGGCTTAAGCAATGTCTGACAAAACACCTGAGACATTCAATTATATCGCCACGCGCGCAGCTCCAAAAGGGAGCAGGACCAGCAGGAGCAGGACCAGGAACAGGAGCAGAAGCTGATGTTGTAGCTGGAAAAAAGGAGCCGGGAAAATGGTTAAAGGAGGCTCAGACTATGGCCATAAGGACAGCAAGGAGTTAGAGGAACCAGAGAAGCAACAAAGAGTCCACGCTTTGCTTATGGCTTATGGAATTGTCAACCAACAAAGTTGGAACGAAGAGATACAATTTTAAAAATATTAAAGGAAATATATAGAAATTTAAATAAAAAAGGTTAAGGTGTAAACAAGGCAAGAAAGTGTTATATTTTGTAACCTTAGGGTAACATATTTGTATTTGTAAATTATTTTATTCAATGGTATCTTTCACAAGTAAACTAATGAGGCATAAACAATAATTTTTAAATGAGTTCTGCTTACTTCAAATATTATGTCTAATTTTAAAAGTATTTCTATATCATATCAAATATTCTGCAGCTCTTTTCCACACTTTTTTATATATATTTCAAAGAGCACTCTCTGTTCGGTTTACATTTCCTTTTTATCATTGCAAAACTCTAAGCTCGACCAAAGCTTGGCTGGCAAAGAAAAACAATAATAATTTGCTTGGTGGTTTTGCAAAAATTGTTAACTGCAGGCAGCCGGCAATGGCAGCAGGCACTTGAGGCGGGGATTTCAGTTTAATAAGCGCCAGACGAACCCGGACCAGATGTGTCTTCAGCCTTTTTTTTACCAGTCCCTTCCTCTTGATGTCCTTGCAGGGTATTTTAATTTTACTAAAAAGCTTGTAACTCGTTTAGAAGTCATTTCCGACCATATAAATCATATATATTTTTGATCAGCATCAAGGACGAATTGATCTAGCTATGTCAGAAAGAATAAAAAATTTACAATTTTTTTTCAATATTTTTAACAACGTATAAATTTTTAAAAATGGATAAAAATTTGAATTTTTTTACATTTTATATTGAGTATGCAGATTTTTTAACCGTGTAAAAACTAACACAGGACAGCTTTCCGATTTAAAATTAAAGCCTTATTAGCTTAGTTATGAGATTTTTATGCTTTGATTTGTTGAATAAATTTTCATGTAAAAATATCTATAAATATTGATTACAAAATTTTGTAATTCTAAGCTTAGTTATGATCGATTTTCGATTAATTATCCTACAAACAACTACAAGGGTATATAAACTTCGGCTTCCCGTTGTTAGTTTCCTTTCTTTTTTTTGCACCCCGACTGGTAAGGGAGAATGGAATAAATTGGTGAAAAGGTTGGGGTTATTTCAGTGGGTACCAGCGCACTTGTCATAATGTTTTTGCATACCACGAGCCACGGAGTTTGGAATGTCGATGAACTGGCAATGATGAGAGGCATCAACCCGGAGAGATTTCCATGCAGGAATCCGGGAAATTCCCTGCGCTATGATAAATAGCAAAAGGCAAAAGTGAAACGAACACGCTTTATGTCCTTTTAATCTGTTTGTCAAATTATATGTTTTCCGGTGCGGGATAAATATCAGTCTAGGGCCACAAAAGGCTCCCTCAATGACTTGTCAAAGAGCAAGGACATTAATAGAGCATCTGGGTGTAACTGAGGTAAAGTTTATGTCGGGCAGCTTAAAGTCCTTGGCAGCTGTAGGGGACCAACCATAACTCCCAGTCCCCCGTGTGTGTGTGTGTGTGGGTCCAAGTGGGGAAAGTGTCCTCCGAAAAGCTCATTCATACAACATTTAAACACAGGTCCCCCACGCACACTCCCTCAGACACACTCGCCCGCGCGTGTGTGTCAACCTTTGGCAGTCGGCGTAATCGCTTTCAACCACTTCAACGGCCATTTTGGGTTACATTGGGATCTCCACACACACACAAACACACAGGACACATATATATAGTGGCAGGATACTCGCAGGACAAACAAGCAGACATACCTTTATCGCTTCAAAGCACAGAAGCCGTGCTGAAGAGTGGAAGATTTATGGCGGATGTTGGAATTTAATGAAATTGCAAAACGAAAATGTAACAAAACTCGGTAGCGATTCGGTAGCGAAAGGGATGCCCAAAAAGACTCACACACACACACACATACACAAAATGGCGGCGAAGGACAAACAACAGCTGCTGCTAGGATACACCACACACCCACAAACACACACACACACTTGGCTCGCCCCACAGCTCCCAAACACACACACAGACACTGCAGGAAAATGGGAAGTTATAGGAATTTTAATTAAAGGAATTTAAATTTAAATATTGAAAACAAGTTAAGTGTAAAACAAAATATTGGAATGTTTATGGTTTATTAAGAAAACAATCTATTTTCAACGTTCTATATTATTCATTTAGTTGGAAAACTATCTGTTAATAAAACTATAAAGGTTTATCGTACCTTTAATATCAACTTGTTCGAAAACCATGTACATAGAATTTTAATTATATAGAGAAAAACTGCTTTTATCAATTTTGTCATAGTACTATTTATTTATTTATTTACATTTTGTTTGCTTATTGTTATAAATATAGCATTCTTTTTTTCTTTGGGCTATATTTATAGTCTTTTTATTTGTTTATATTTTATTTTAATACATATTACATATACATCTATTTTATATATATATATATATATATATTTATTGATTAGTATAATTGAGAAACCAGAAGCTAACATTTTCGAATTGGTTTAAAATATTAAAATATGGTTTAAGTATTTTCTCAAACACATTGTTTTATGTTAACTTTATATTTCTTTCCTAAGAAACATAAACAAAGAAGCTCTGTTTGCTTTAAAAATTAAATTATTGTCTTGAACAATTACATACAAATTTTACAATACAATTATTTAGCCTCTGGTTGACCTAAATTTTATATTTTCTGGAGACAGATTTTCTATAAATTGAAAAAAAAAAAAAATAGTACAAAAGTCAGTTAAAATAATTATTGAAACTTACAACCTCATATTTTAAATTTAAACAATCTAAAACTTACCCATTTTCCCTGTGTACTAACCCTTTCCCTTTTGTGCACTCTTCTAAATACTTGTTTTTGTGCCTTTCGGCCATCATCCCTTTTGCTTGACTTCCTTTCTCATACTCATCCTCATCCTCATACTCGTCCTAGTCCTAGTCGTCGTCCTGTTTTTTGTTTAGATTGCTGCTGTGACATTTGCCAGCTCGCTCCTCTAATTTGAATAGCCATTGCTTTTTGAGGGGGCTGTGTCAGCTTTAAGTTCCGTTTCCCCCCCTAAAATCCCATACTCTCTGTATGAAACACACCAACCCTATGCCGATTCCGCACACACACTCTCTGCCCCGCACACACGCAGTGCATTAACACGCACTTGAAAAGTGCAATCTGGCCGCAATTGGAATGAATACCCGGCCGCGAAATGGCGGCGGGTGATAAAACACGTTTTAATATCATCGGCCAACCTGCACGATTCCATTGACAATGGGACCTCGCTGCCAGGGATCAGGACTATAGCCCCCCAGGATCTGCCTTGCTCTTGCCATGTCCCCCCTCCCCCCTCTATCGCCGCGACATCCAAATGTTGCACATAACGTTTTACAAACTTTCGGTTAACTTGCAGGCTCGCTCTCGCGCTGCCAGGCTGGTGGCAAGGACGCTGCAGGCGCTGTTAAAATTCAATGAATTGAAATTGTAAAGCGCGTCGCGACGCCACAGGATATAGCCCACACACACACACACACACACACAGAGACACACACACAACACTCACAAACATACGAATAAACAGGCGTACATATAGGACTCTGACTGAAATCGAGTCCTGTCAATGCACTGCAATTTAAGTTTATTAACTGTGAAAAGGAAAGGGTTTTGTAAATGGGTTTTAAATAAAGAAAGTCAAGTAAAAATATCCTGGATACGTTAACAAATTGTACATAAAATAATTATGTAGAAATAATGTTAAATATTTTAATTTTTTTTTTTTTTTTTTTTTAGAATATTCAATATTATTTATTGAGCTGAATTTTATTATTGTACAATTACTGTAGTATAGCAACTTTTTTACAATAGTGAGGGGAGAAGTTCAATGGAAAATGGAAGGAAGGTCCGGGGGTGACCATGCTACTTACTACCGGGACTCGAACCCGGACCGGCAGTGCTACGGGTTCCAGTGTTTGTCGTCTCAACCCTTTGAGCTACCACCGGCGGCAAATATTTTAATGTATTAGAAAGAAAATATTTATGAATTCAACCTTTTCCAAGCTTTTCCTTAAAAAACCCCAAACAGTGTATTTTGATTTAAAGAATTCAAAATTCTTTCTTCAATATCTGACACTTAATTTCCAGTAAAATAAGTATTTTTTTAGCAGTGCAAATTATCAATTTAATAATTATTTAGATAGAATTAAAAATACTTTTATGTATTCGAAAAGAAAGTTCTATAAAATCAGAAGAAGAATTCAAATAACTTAACTGGTCAAAATTCAATATGCAATATGTAACACTTATTTCAAGTAATAGAAGTATTTTTTTAGCAGTGCAAATTATCAATTTAATAATTATTTAGATATAACTATTAATATTTTAATATATTCTAATGGAAAGTTCTATGAAATCAACCTTTCCCAAGTTTTCATGCAACAAAACCACACCAGTTCAATTTTATTTAAAGAATTTAACAAACTTAACTTCTCAAAATTCTTTCTACAATATCTGGCATATATTTTCCAGGTAAAATAAGTATTTTTTTTTAGCAGTGTAAACATTTAACAGTTCAAAGCCATGGCCATGACTGACTCAATGTCTATGCCTCTGTGTGTGTGTGTGTGTGTCTGCCGTGTCTGGCCGCGTGTCTGCAGCTGCGATTGTGTCTGTGTTTGTGTCTGCAACACCGGTAATTACCGCCACGTGACAATGAAAATTACCAGCAAACACCGCAGGCAGCCAAAGGTACCACCCGTATTCAGCATCCAACATTCAGTTGCTCCTTAAAGTCCTCGCTGGCGTAGAAATTCAAGTGTAGGCTCTGAAGCCACATTCGAGTGTCAAAAGCCATTGCTTGGGAAGATCTACGACCTGCGCCTAAATGACTCGACGCCTCTGCGAGAAAGTCGAGGACACTTTATGTAAGTCACAGGCACAGGGACAAAGACGACGGCAGAGGGGGAGGGTGGGATGACAGTGAGCGGCTAAAATGCTAAAATGTGGATGGGATATGGCAGCCTTGTCCAGTAGAAGCTCGAGGAAAAGCCAGAATTTAGCTGCAATTTTTTAGGCAGGGATGGGAAATCAAAAAATTATACGGAAAACAGATGGGAAATCCTTGAAACTCATTTGAAATTAATTAATAAATATTTAATAAGAGTCCAAATATATTTTACTTTCTTAATAACTGAGAGGTAAAAGCTTAATTTGCTGGAATTAAATAATTTCCGAGTTGGAATTCATGTAATTTTTGACAGAATTTCTGATGATGATAATGATTAATTTGATGTAATAATTGTTGAGCTTGATTTTCTCCTCTTTCTAAAAAAAAAGAATTAAGTTGAAAGATCTTCCCTTGAAGGACTTTGCATCCCTGAAGCTGCTGCAGCTGCCCCGCCCATGGACAGCTGCTGGGCCATCAGAGGAGCTCGTAAATAAATCAATGAGCAGTTTGGTATTATATCCTTGCGCCTTGGACTCACTATAGCCAGCGTCAAAGAGGAGGAGATTGCCTTCTATTTCTTTTTCCTATTTTTTTTTCTTCTGTTGTTGCTCTTGCTTTTCTGGGGCATAAATTTGTGCGACTTGGGCCAGGGAGCAGAACTCTGGCCAGGACTTGGACTCGGACTCGGGCTCGGGACCAAGGCTCGTCACCGCTGACGTATGTTTAGCTTGAGTGGATTTTATTGTGACAGCGTCAGGATTTACTAGAGACAGCAACTGGAACTGGCAGTCAGTAATGAGAAATACACAGGACGCTCCCTATTCACTATTCTGGTTTTGGTCAATTGGATTTTGTTTGGTTTATATGTATATGCAACTCGCTTGTAATTAATTTTAAGTTAATTTATTTACTGAAATATTGCGTATACGATGGGGTGGGGACAGTTGGGATAGATTTAAGATAGCTTAAAGTAACCTTTTTAATTACATTTTGTAAGGGAAACATATTTTATTTATTTAAATAAAGTATGTAGAACAAGTAAGTTGTTTAAAAGTGGTGTTTAGTTTAGGTAACTTGCTGAAATATTGTGTATACGACGGGTGGGACGGTAGGGAGAGGTACAAGATAGATTAAAATTATTTTTTTATTACATTTAATAAAGGAATTAAAATGTTTTACAATTTAAGTAAAGTATGTACAACAATTAATTTGTTAAAAATGTTGTTTAGTTTATGTAACTCACTGAAATATGAACGGTAGGTATAAGTAAATGTTACAAGACTAAAGGTTATTTTTCTAATTTTAGTCAAAAGATTGTAGAGCAATCCATATAAAGTATATATATTCTTGATCAGCATCAACACTTTAGCCAATCAAGCCAAGGCCGCCGGACAGGTGTCCGTATCTACACAAACTAGTGTGGCACTTTGCACTTAGTTGGATCGGATTGGATAGAAGGACTGTATCATATAGCTGATATAGGAACGATCGGAACATTTCTAGAAATGTTAGAAAGTTAGCTTCCGCTCTTGTAATATTATTATTATTATCGAGACAGTGAATAGCTTACTCTCACACTCTCTCCCACGCTCCCTGTCTCTTGCTCTCTCATTCATACTCATTGCAGCTGTAGCGATGTCGCTTACGCTCTATGTTACTCAGCCTTGCTCCAGCGACATCACTTACGCTCCCGCTCTCACTTTCTCTTTTCTCTTTCCGCTGTGACTATAAATAGAGGCGCTGCTGCCGCTCTGGCCTCATTCCGTTCGCGGCATCGCCGCTGTTAACATCTCAAGTGATAGTGTTATTGTTGTGATTAGCCTTCGACCCCAAAAATATGATGTGACCAATGAGTAAACTATGTACAACAAATTATTTTTTACTTAAACAAAATAAAGTCAGCTTTGAAATCATTTATATATATGTATATATTTCCCTTTACATATATTTTCAACTCTTACAGAAAGAGTAAAAATTATAACAAACTATACTCTTTACCCAACTAAACCCTGATTAAATCTATTTTGAAAATAAGTTTAAGTCAATATAATTTATTGAGTGCACCACCGACAGGGTTCCCTAGGGGTCATATAGGAGCTCCTCACCAAAATCAATGCTAAAATATGCAAATTTTTATTTCCGCGACAATTTCAATTTAACGACAACCAAGGAGACGGCGACAAGGAACCATTTTCTATTAACATTGGCTTGCCTTTCTTTGTATTTTTTTTACTCTCAGCAGAGCCGTTAACACCGCTTTTCCCCTTCTCCTCCTGCGAGCAGCATCTTTCCCGCTTTCTTGCATTGGAAAATGCGCCCCCAAGGGTTGGGAAAATGGCTTTCCGAAAAATAGAAATCTGTAAGCTGTAAGTAAACTTTTTCCGGCTGGCTTGCGAGTTGCCACGCATTGAGCCATTCCGGGGGATCATTATGCGTGTGCCCGCGTTATGGGGCCTCAAAGTGTCGTTGGTGGCATTGGTGGAGGGTTCCGATGCGGAAAAGTGGGTGAAAATCGGTCGACGCCGAGGGGGGTGACCGTAGGAAGGTTGACAAAGGTGTGTCTCGGTGGGATTTAAACATTCAAATTTGTATTAACGGAAAGTTAAGGGGGGCTTCTTGGTATGAAAACTGTCCAGGTTAGAGAAAGCAAAAGTTAAGTCACACTTTTTGCAATCATTTTAAGTGTGGTTTTTAGGGGAAAACTAGTTATTGATATAAAAAATTTGAAATATTATATTCTAGATTGAAAATAGGAAAAATGCAATTTAAAGAAGAGTAAAGTAGAAGATAAAACTAAACCAGAGTTTATATGAATACAAATAAAAACAGTTACATCTTTCCTAGATCTTTTCAAAGGAACTATTACTCCAATCTGCTTAAAAAAAATCATAAATTATATATTGTATTAAAACGAGTTACGTTTTTGACTCAACCCAAAAAAAGAAAAGCTGAAAGGTTAATCAAGTGTCTGTATTTATCGTTCGTTTTTCCCAAGCATTATTTATTTATTTCCAACTTCATCTCTGGGGGAAATAAATTTATTTTCCACTTTATTTTAGACCCTGTACCACAAGGACCTCTCCCTAGGACTTCTTTCGATTAAAAAGCTCTCGCAAATTGTCAACTGTCGGGGGTTCGTGTTCGGTAGTAGAATTATCGGATTAATTGCCACAACTAAATATAGAACGCATTTGTAGAATTGAATTATTTATTATTTATTGACAGTTTCCTTGAGATACACAAGTCCTGCTGGCTGGGCAACTAGCCCTAAGCTTAAGCTCCTTGGCGTATGCACACAACCCGGCAGCAGGACCTCCAACCTATCCCCAACAACACACACACACACACAACTCCCTAACATAACCCCCACCGAAGCGAACTGTAAGATTTATAGCAGCGGACTAGAGGGAAAACTCATGGGAAAATAACTTTAGCGGAACAGTGCCGACAAAATACAAGAAAATGCTTAACCAACAGAACGCGGAAAGCAGAAGGCCCAGTTGCCCAGAAAGGACCCAGACCCACTTACAAGGATGCGAGTGAGGGCCACCCAAGTGGCTCCTGACTCCTGGCTCCTGGCTCCCTCCGGTTTCGCCGACAGAAACTTCATGAATTTAATTACCGAATTTTTTCGCTGTAATTACGAAATTCTTTTGGCCGAAAGTGGAATTTTCATTTCATTTTCATTAAAATATTTCTCTGCTTGTAAGTGTTTACAAAATATGTGTGTGTGTGTGCCAGCGGGTGCCTCTACTCTTTCTACTCTTTCCTTCCTAGTTTTCTATGTATCTTTTAGATACAATATTCGGTTGATAAAGCAAAAATGAGGGAACTAATTTTCAATTTTAGATAAACTATGATGTTTAAATCTTCACTAGAAGTTCTTTCTGAGTTTTTTTTAAACCCAAAATAAGGCATAATTCATAATCCTAATCTTTTCTTTGTAAAAATCTTTACAAGTACAGAAAATATATGCATACCTAAAAATATATTGCTAAACCATTAACTCTTATCTTTATGTTTTTGCAATTACTTAAATTTAGTAACATTTATCGACTGACATACCAACGAATTTGGCTCTATTTATGGCCCACACTCGGTGGCAATGCAATTATTCATTTATTGACCCACAAAAGCCACAAAATGTCGGCACACAGCTACAGAAACAGAAACATAAACCAGAGTGAGAATCGGTAGCATTCGAAGGTGGTTCCTGCAATTGCATTGTCTTCACCTGGGCATTATTAACACGACCACGGTATAAGCTCATAATGAGGCCGAGGCTCATTTCTTACGGTCTGAGCCGTATTTTGGCCGGGTTTTGTCCTCAAATGTGCGGCCAGACGGACATCAGTTGGCTGCCTTTGAGTGTTTATCTGTGCAGGAAGACAGGATGCATTCTCTAGTTTTGGTTTGAGATATTTAAATTATTAATTAAGCCTCATTTTGCAGGGGATGTGTATTTATGATCTATTATAAATATATACTGTAGCTAGCCCTCAGACATCTAACTTAGCCACAATTATTGAGTAAAATTAGCTTAATGTTTTCTATCATTTTTTTTTTGTTTAGTATCTTTAACAAATTACCCAAGAAAAAATTACAAGAACGCAATTTTTATCAAATTTAAATTTAACGGCTGTTGAGTTCCCCAAAGACTATCGGCAGTTTTCGGAACTACACTTCCAGTCTAAGCCACCCAGCGGCAGAATTTGTCACTAATACACCCGCCTTTGTTATCGATAACTTGACCATCTGTTTAGTGTCATCTCTAAGACTTGCATAATTTTTAAAATTCATTCCCGATATTAAATCTGAATTAAAACATAAATACCATGAAACGGAGCTGCCGGGCGTTAATTCGCCACGTGCGGCATGCCTCCACCACTGCCCCCAAAGGAGCCACAACAGCTGCCGCCACCGTGTCAGGAGAAAACGTAAACAAGCCAGAGCCGGCTGCACGTGCCACATTTCTGGAGAGGATTCATCGTGGTCCCGGCCTCCAAGACTTCTTCGCGGTTAAACCCGCTGCCAGGCTGAAACTAAACGAAGAGGAGCCGGTGGACACCAGTGTTCCATACCTCAATGCCGTGGATTTCAATGGTCAAGGAAGGAAAGTGCACTTCGAAGTCTACGGCTGCCAGATGAACACCAACGACACAGAGGTGGTGTGGAGCATCCTGCAGAAGGAGGGTTACCAGCGGTGCCAAGAGCCCGAACAAGCAGATGTCATCATGCTGGTAACCTGCGCCGTGCGCGATGGAGCAGAGCAAAGGATTTGGAATCGATTGAAGCACCTGCGAGCAATGAAGAGCAAGCGTAGCCCAAGACGGCATCCCCTTCAGCTTACCCTCCTCGGCTGCATGGCGGAGAGGCTTAAGGAGCGTTTGTTGGAGCAAGAACAGTGCGTGGATGTGATCGCCGGTCCGGATAGCTACAAGGATTTGCCCAGACTGCTCGCCGTGTCCCGTCACTATGGCAATTCGGCCATCAATGTACTTCTCTCCCTCGATGAAACCTATGCGGATGTGATGCCAGTGCGATTAAACTCGGAATCACCCACAGCCTTTGTATCCATAATGCGAGGATGCGACAACATGTGCACCTACTGCATTGTTCCCTTTACCCGTGGACGTGAACGCTCCCGACCGCTAAAATCCATAGTAAACGAAGTCAAGGCCTTGGCGGAGCAGGGCGTAAAGGAGGTTACCCTGCTAGGTCAGAATGTCAACTCCTACCGGGACAGAAGTGCTGTGGAGGCCGGAGAAGAAACTAATGCCACTCCTGTGCCAGGTTTCAGCACCGTTTACAAACCCAAAAAGGGTGGAACTCCCTTTGCTGAGCTGCTGGAAGCCGTAGCCGAAGCTGTACCCGAGATGCGCATTCGTTTTACCTCCCCGCATCCAAAGGATTTTTCCGATGAGGTTCTACGTGTCATTCGAGATCGCCCGAATGTCTGCAAGCAGCTGCACTTGCCCGCGCAATCTGGAAATACTCACGTTTTGGAGAGGATGAGGAGAGGTTACAGCCGTGAAGCTTACTTCAAGCTGGTACAGCACATTAGAGAATTTCTTCCCAATGTGGGCCTCTCCAGTGACTTTATTTGCGGCTTTTGTGGAGAGACTGAGGAAGAGTTCCAGGACACAGTGACCCTTATCCAGCAGGTGCAGTACAACGTGGCCTATCTGTTCGCGTACAGCATGCGGGAGAAGACCACAGCCCATCGTCGCTACAAGGATGATGTGCCATTGAATGTAAAGAACGATCGGCTCAAGCGCATGGTGCTGGCCTTTCGAGAGGAAGCCACCAAGCTGCATCGTCTAATGGAGGGCCAGGAGCAGCTCATCCTCATAGAGGGCAAGAGCAAACGTTCGGACACGCACTGGTTCGGCCGCAACGATGCCAATATCAAAGTAATTGTGCCTGATATGAAATTGCCCACTGAACAAAGTGGGGGAGCAATTAAACCCATGACTGTGGGTGACTTTGTGGTGGCCCGAATTGACGAATCCAACTCCCAGGTGCTCAAGGGAACTCCCCTTCAGATCAGCAGCATAGGCAACTTTCACAGAAAACGGGAGCTTACGCAATAAATCAAACTTTAATTGTAACTTATTCTGTGGTTTACATCACGCCTCCATTGATTCCGGCTGCTCCTTCACCTTTTCCGCTATCGCTTCGGTCCTGCCATGGTACTTTGCTATCTGGCTGCGATAGAAGTTGAAGATCTCCGTTGTGACGGATCGGCACAGGCACTCGATATCATTAAACTGGGCGATTTTAAAGGATCCCTTGGTCTGCACCATCAACAGGTCTCCGTTGACGGAATCGAAGGCGAATGTGAAGCTGGCGCGTTGGTGAAGCGTCTCACTCTGGTCTGGATCCAGGACATAATCTCCCTGTTCGTTGATGATGCAGTGAACCGCGGCAAAGCTGTACTTCAGGGGCAGGCCACCAATGATCATGGCTAGGCAGGCGGAATTCACGGCACAGGCATCGATCTGTTGGAGAAATCTTAGTTATAATTGAGATTATACATAGACTAGAGCTAGAGCTCCTACACTGCCACGATCCTCCAGCTCCTGGACCTGCACCGACATCTTGGAACGCGGATGGGCCTCGGCTAGGACTGCCAGCTCCAGTATATCCCGTATGGTTGACTCTCGAATGCGATCCTTCACCTGGGGAAGTCCCGCCTTTGGCCGGTAATTGCACTCCAGATAGCAGCCATCTATGCTCAGGTTCTGGGTTTTCACCTCGATGGGTCCCAGCACGGCGGCTATTACCACTGTGGCACCTAGAAACGTTTAAGAACCGGACAACTCTTTTGAAGATTGCTCAATTACAAAAGCCGGCACAGAGACAAACCCTGACTGAACATCACAGAGCCATCGCAGCGGGATAAAGGATTGAACTCGCAGTTCATCTGGCGCAGCTGATCCTTGGGCACGTCCATTTTCTCCGGTAAATTCATCATATTTTGTTTAATTTCAAGAAATACAACGTGCGCGTGGGAAAAATAATGTTAAATCTGTTTATATAAGAATACCAAAGAAATTTAAAAACATTCGTGGATTTTCTAAATTGTTTATCAACGGTCACACTACGCAAAGCGGTGAAATTATCGATAAACAGTAAAACTATGGCGGGTCTTTAAAAGGTGATGTGATACAATGGAAATCGAATGTTTTCAATCACTATTATCTCAAATTGAGCTTTAAGTTTTTTTCATATCTTAAACCTGCTCAATCGTAGAAAATGCGCGTTACCATCGATCGTACATAAGAGTCGTTGCTGCTCCTTGAACGGAGCAAGTTCAGTAAAGTAGCTATAAAGTGAAAATTAAAATTAAAAACAGCACAAATATGTCTGGTAAGCTATAAAAATAAACTTAAAGAAGATATGTTCCGTTTATAATTTTTATAATCTTACAGGGTCAAATCCATTTGCCAAGTTCCAGAAACAATTTATTCTGTGTGGAACTACCTACAAATATTTTGATTTGGCGTCGATTGATAGCAAATACAGTAAGTAGTTTGTTTAAAAACAAGTTTAGTTATTTAGAAATATTTTAGTAAAAGCTTTTTAATTAAGAATCTGTATTAAAAGTTTTAGTCGGGACATAGGAGCTCAGTGAGTGTAAAGCTAATAATTATTTATTTATATTGAGTGTATTCATATTGATTGCTTAATTTTTTCCAACAATAAGAAAGAGTTATATTTTTTCTCTTAATTTATTTGTGTTTGCTTAACTTACTACTTATATTTCTGAACGTTAATTTTACGTTTTAAGCCTTTTCCTGTTTATAAGGACAATCAATTAAACAAGATTTTCCATTAATTGATTTAAATTATATAATTATATAGTTATCTCTTGACCATTGGCAACATTAAGCATTTGCCCATCATGGAATCCTCCATTCAAACAAAACACCTAATTTTTTGCGATAACGATTCGCGTGGCTCTCTAGTAAGTGCAGTAGTTCTCAGTTATCAGCTATCAGCTACAGGTGACGTATGAGCTCATTTATTGGGAGCTGTGGAATATTTCAATGGGAGTGATAAGGTGCACTCTTCAGGGGTTTCCTCAATGGATATGGTGTCTGGTGAAATTGTGGTTTCTATAAAAAGTTCTATCAAAATTCAGGTCAGCTGCCCTACTCGATCCGTGTGCTCTTGGAGTCTGCCGTGCGAAATTGTGATAACTTCCAAGTTACCGAGAAGGATGTAAAGAGCATCCTGAACTGGACGCCGGACATCAAGCAGGGATCCAACGATGTGGAGGTCCCCTTTAAGCCTGCCCGTGTGATTCTCCATGTAAGTTAATGTGCCCAGCTGATACCAGTCATACCTCTCATAATATTAATAATATTATTATAGGACTACAATGGAGTTCCTGTCATGGTGGATATTGCTGCCATGAGGGAGGCTGTCTTGAAGCTTGGCGGTGATCCCGAGAAAGTGAATTCCATCTGTCCTTCGGTGATGGTGATAGATCACTCAGTGCCGGTGGAGTTTGCCCGGTCTGCGGATGCCATGGCCAAGAACCTGGCTGTTGAGTTCCAAAGGAACAAGGAGAGGTTTACCTTTTTAAAGGTAATTGTCATATCAACTTTTAAATTAAAAATTTTAATACCATTTCCTCTTTTAGTGGGCTGCCAGTGCCTTCAATAACATGATCTGCGTGCCACCTGGTTCTGGTATAATTCATCAGATAAATTTGGAGTACTTATCCCATGTAGTTGTGGAGGATGAAGCCGCCGATGGCTCCAAGATCCTGTATCCCGACAGTTCTATGGGCACTGATTCCCACACCACGATGATTAATGGACTTGGAGTCTTGGGCTGGGGCGTGGGTGGAATTGAGGCAGAGGCCGTGATGCTGGGACAAGCCATTTCCATGGTATTACCCGAAGTTATTGGCTACAAGTTGGTGGGTAAACTTCACCCGCTGGTTACCTCCACCGACGTGGTGCTGACCATTACCAAGCATCTGCGTCAGCTGGGTGTGGTCGGCAAGTTCGTGGAGTTCTACGGTCCCGGAGTGGCGGAACTCAGTCTGGCAGACAGGGCTACGATCAGTAATATGTGTCCGGAGTACGGAGCCACCATTGGCTTCTTTCCAGTGGATGAGAACACGCTCAGCTATATGAGGCTATCAAGTTAGTTTGGTTATTCAGAATGCAAAAATAGATATAAATATAATACCGAATCTGTTTCAGATCGCTCGGAGAAAAAGATCGACGTCATAAGGCAGTACTTAAAGACTACGCAGCAGTTCCGGGACTATGCTGACCCAACCCAAGATCACAAGTACACACAGGTTTGCAGCAACAGATCCTTGATTTAATTCTTAAACTAATATCATAAATATTTTAGGAAGTCACCTTGGATCTAGCTACAGTGGTTTGCTCAGTTTCGGGTCCCAAGCGTCCTCATGATAGAGTTTCTGTTTCAGACATGCCAGAAGATTTTAAGTCTTGTCTGTCCAGTCCTGTAAGTATTCACTAATTTCAGAGATTAAGTAAATACTAATATTCCTTGGTTACCTTAGGTGGGCTTCAAGGGTTATGCCATTGCGCCAGAGGCTTTAAAGGATGTTGGAGTATTACATTGGGACGATGGAAAGACCTACCATCTCCATCACGGATCCGTGGTAATTGCTGCCATTACATCCTGTGCAAACACCTCGAATCCCTCGGTGATGCTTGGTGCCGGTCTTTTGGCCAAGAAGGCGGTAGAGAAAGGATTAGATGTTATGCCCTACATCAAGACCTCGGTGTCCCCTGGTTCAGGAGTGGTTACCTACTACCTAAAGGAGTCTGGCGTCATACCCTACCTTGAGAAGTTGGGCTTCAACATTGTAGGCTATGGCTGCATGACCTGCAGTGGCAACTCTGGACCACTCCACGAGAAAGTGGTTAATGCCATCGAGGGTAAAAACCTGGTCTGCGCTGGAGTTCTCTCTGGCAACCGAAACTTCGAGGGTCGCATTCATCCGAATACTAGAGCCAACTATCTGGCCAGTCCTTTGCTGGTCATCGCCTATGCCATCGCCGGACGAGTGGACATTAACTTCGAGAAGGAGCCGCTGGGCGTGGATGCCAATGGAAAAAATGTGTTCCTGCGGGATATCTGGCCAACTCGATCCGAGATCCAGGAAGTGGAGAACAAGTATATAATTCCCTCCATGTACCAGGACACGTACGGTAACTAAACATATTCTCTATACTTATATAGATATATACTTACCATCCTTCCCCTCTTCAGGCAAGATCGAACTGGGCACTGAGGAGTGGCAGTCGCTACAGGTGCCCCATGGCAATCTTTTTTCCTGGAACCCTGACTCCACCTACATTAAATGTCCACCCTTTTTCGATGGCATGACCCGCGAAGTGCCCAAGCTGAAGGACATTGAGAAGGCTCGCTGTCTGCTACTGCTGGGTGACTTTATCACCACGGATCATATCTGTCCTGCAGGAGCTATTGCCAGGACCTCGCCGGCAGCACGTTACCTTGCCGATCAGAAATGTGACAGCGCGAGACTTTAACACCTATGGCACTCGTCGTGGTCACGACGGCGTCATGTCACGCGGAGCCTTTGGAAATATTCGATTGGTAAACAAATTGGTTGACAAGACTGGACCTCGCACTCTGCACTTTCCCAGCCTGGAGGAGCTGGACATTTTCGATGCGGCCGAGCTGTATCGTGAGGAGGGAATTCCTCTGATTTTGGTGGCTGGCAAAGATTATGGCAGCGGCAGCTCTCGGGATTGGGCCGCCAAAGGTCCGCATATGCTTGGCATCAAGGCTATTATTGCCGAGTCCTTTGAAAGTATTCATCGCTCCAATTTGGTGGGCATGGGCATAATCCCACTGCAGTTTCTGCCAGGACAGAGTGCCGAAACATTGAAACTTAATGGTCAAGAGGTTTACAATATCCTTTTGCCAGAAAGTGGCTTGAAACCGGGACAGAAGATTCAGGTTAAGGTGAGTAAGATCTATTATTATTAGGATTTATTAATTCATTTATTTTGTATGCTTGATTTCCAGGCTAATGGGACTGCTTTTGAAACTATTCTGCGCTTTGACACTGATGTGGACATCACTTATTACAGAAACGGAGGCATCTTGAACTACATGGTTCGGAAAATGCTTTCGTAGTTGGCCTAGATGTTAAATGTTCTTTATTTTGCATCTTAAATTCTAAAATCAGACAAATTTATTACGAAATTTCAGTCCAAAATGTCTTATAAAGCTGCAACTTAAATGGTTTTTATATAATATATTTCTTTTTAATTATTTAATCTAATTAATTACCTTTAGGAGTTATATTTTTTATACTCTTTTCATTTGTGAACAACATTTTGACCTTTATTGTTTATTTATAACTTAAATTAATGTCCTGGCTTCTCTTAGTTCTTCGTTTAAAAGCCCGCGCTCAGAAAACAACCTCTCGCCAACTTATCGATAATGGCAAGTTTTCAGCCCTGGCGTTATCGATAAAATACCAAAAAGCTGGTCAAGTTTCAATCCGACGACAGACTCGCTTCTCCAATCAGTTTCTAGCTTTGCTCGTCCGCAACAAGTTCAGTAAAGTGTCCCAATAAGATGTCAGGTGGGTGCAACATCCGGAGAACCGAATCCGAAGAAGAACTTCAACCTGATCCCGATGTCCTGCGGCTTACATAACACATCTCTCCTCCCCCCCACAGGCGCCAATCCCTTTGCTCAGTTCGAGAAAACTTTCTCGCAGGCCGGCACCACATACAAGTACTTTGACCTCGCCTCCATCGACAGCAAATATGGTAAGTCCAGTGGCTATATAAGATCTCTAGCCCATAAGTGGGGCGGGGCAGTGTCGACGTGGTATCTCCAAATAACTTGCATTAACTAGAAATTTTTGGGTAGGAATTTAACCTGTTGAAACTGGAGTTTAACCCTAAAAGTTGAAAAAATAAAATAAAACGAATGAACACCTTAATTTGCAAGTCGAAGCAGTGTCAATGGGAAGGTGCTGCTTGCCGCCTTAAGTGAATTTTTTCAATAGTTTCCATAGCGAAGCGACTGCAAGCTCGTCTCGCGCCGAAAGCGAAAGTTATCACCGATGGATGATTGGGGCTCCAAATGGGGCTCGTCTACCGGTGATAACGATTCATTGTGTGTGACTCTATGGATTTTAATTCGTATTATTAATGTTACGTGCCCACACACACTTATCGCCAAAAATCTGATGTTTTCGGGGGTCGTGTGGTCCGGTCGGCGCTTTGGGGCTTCCTAAAAGTGGCGTGGAATCTTTTCACTGGAGCAGCGCGTGTCCAAGCATCCGGGGGTCGAGTCGCGTCTAAGGTGAGGGTTTTTCTTTAATGGCCACTACACATATAGTATATAGTATAGTGCCTCCTCCTATCAGTCGGTACCCATCATTGAGTTCTAAGCAAACGCAATCATTGTGCTTCATGATAACAGGTGGTGGCTATGGGTGTTATCTCAGAAAGCAAGTACAGGGGGAACCTCTATAAGACGGACTTCGTATAAGAACAGAAAGGAAGCTTTGGGGAACCGAAATTTCTATACCATTGCACAGAAAATCCATCATAACTCAGTCAAAAATTAATTAATTTCCAATCGGAAAAATCTGCATACCTAATAAAAAATTAAAATTTTTATCAAATTTTGACCTTTTAAAAAATTAAAATTTTTATCAAATTTTGAAAAAATTTGTCAAATTTGTTTTTTATCTAACATAGTTAGATCGACTTTTGATGCTGATCAAGAATATATATAATATATATGATCGGAAATGACTCCTTCACTGTATGGCAAGCTTCTGACTAAAATTATAATACCGTACAAGGGTATAAATATTAACCTTAGAATGACTTGTATCTAAAGATTATCTATATTTAACAGCTTGAATTAAGGCAAGTAACTATCAGTAAATTGATTTTAATCACGCAATTTGATAAAATGGCTTTTCATACATGTTTACTACATCATGATTTGCGAAACTTTATCTCTCTTCACTGACAAATAATACCTATTGATATGATACAGTACCTTGTTTTTATAATTGATACAAAAGGGTTAAATAAAAGGTGTTTTTAAGAACGATTCTTGCGAGGTTTTACTGTACTATATTTGTGATAAAGTGTAATAATTAATTCCTCATTATTTCCCCCTAAACAGATCAACTTCCGTACTCGATCCGTGTGCTCTTGGAGTCAGCGGTGCGAAACTGTGACAACTTCCATATCCTAGAGAAGGATGTGCAGAGCATTTTGGGTTGGTCGCCTGCCCTCAAGCAGGGTTCCAACGATGTGGAGGTGTCCTTCAAGCCCGCTCGTGTGATCCTACAGGTAAGCTTCAAACATAATCTTCACAACTAAGATACCTTATTCATTTAAGATTTATCTTTTAGGACTTCACTGGCGTCCCTGCTGTTGTGGACTTTGCCGCCATGCGTGACGCTGTCTTGGATTTGGGCGGTGATCCCGAGAAAATCAATCCCATCTGCCCCGCTGACTTGGTCATTGATCACTCGGTCCAGGTGGACTTTGCCCGTGCTCCTGATGCTCTGACCAAGAACCAGACTCTGGAGTTTGAGCGCAACAAGGAGCGCTTCACCTTCCTGAAGGTCGGTTTACCTTTCACAAAACTATTTAGGAGATGTGTCATAGATTTGATATATTCTTTTGATTTCAGTGGGGAGCCAAGGCCTTCAACAACATGCTTATTGTGCCACCCGGCTCTGGCATTGTCCATCAGGTGAATCTGGAGTACTTGGCCCGTGTGGTGTTCGAAAACGATACCACTGACGGATCCAAGATCTTGTATCCCGACAGTGTGGTGGGCACTGATTCCCATACCACGATGATCAACGGCCTGGGAGTCTTGGGTTGGGGTGTGGGTGGAATCGAAGCGGAGGCCGTGATGCTGGGACAGTCCATCTCTATGCTGCTGCCAGAGGTTATTGGCTACAAGTTGGTGGGAAAACTGAGCCCGCTGGTCACCTCCACCGATCTGGTGCTGACCATCACCAAGCATCTGCGTCAGCTGGGTGTGGTGGGCAAGTTTGTGGAGTTCTACGGTCCCGGAGTAGCCGAGCTCAGCATTGCGGACAGGGCTACGATTAGTAACATGTGTCCGGAGTATGGAGCTACTGTGGGCTATTTCCCCATCGATGAGAATACTCTTGGCTACATGAAGCAGACGAGTAAGTTGAATCTGTAATCTCTTTAAGGTTCCTTCTTAATGTCTTGTTTACTTCAGATCGCTCGGAGAAGAAGATTGACATCATTCGTCAGTATCTTAAGGCCACTCAGCAGCTGCGCAACTATGCCGATGCTGCTCAAGATCCCAAGTTCACCCAGGTACACAATTCACGAACCCTATAGGATTCACCTTATCATTCAAACTCCTTTAACAGAGCATCACCTTGGATCTGGCTACAGTAGTCACCTCCGTCTCGGGTCCCA
The DNA here is from genome assembly GCF_035046125.1 of Drosophila serrata. Lineage (NCBI taxonomy): Eukaryota > Metazoa > Arthropoda > Insecta > Diptera > Drosophilidae > Drosophila > Drosophila serrata. Next base: position 2,305,536 of record NW_028257274.1, on the reverse strand, counting down.
AGCGTCCTCACGATCGCGTTTCCGTCTCTGACATGCCCCAAGACTTCAAGTCCTGCCTGACTAATCCCGTAAGTTTAAACTACATTGTTAATTCTTTAGTTTAAATCATTTCTAAAAATTTAATTCCTTTTCTTAGGTGGGCTTCAAGGGCTTTGCCATTGCTCCGGAGGCTCAGGCCGCCTTTGGTGAGTTCCAGTGGGACGATGGCAAGACCTACAAGCTGCAGCACGGATCCGTGGTCATTGCTGCAATCACATCCTGCACTAATACTTCGAATCCCTCGGTGATGCTGGGTGCCGGTCTGCTGGCCAAGAAGGCGGTGGAGAAGGGCTTAAACATCCTGCCCTACATCAAGACATCCCTTTCCCCTGGCTCCGGTGTGGTGACCTACTACCTGAAGGAGTCTGGCGTTATTCCCTATCTGGAGAAGCTGGGCTTTGACATTGTGGGATACGGCTGCATGACCTGTATTGGAAATTCTGGTCCCCTCGAGGAGAACGTGGTGAACACCATCGAAAAGAACGGCCTCGTCTGCGCTGGAGTTCTCTCTGGCAACCGAAACTTTGAGGGTCGCATTCATCCGAATACCAGAGCCAACTATCTGGCCAGTCCTTTGCTGGTCATTGCTTATGCCATTGCTGGACGAGTGGACATTGACTTCGAGAAGGAGCCGCTGGGCGTGGATGCTAATGGAAAGAATGTGTTCCTGCAGGACATCTGGCCAACCCGATCCGAGATCCAGGAAGTGGAGAACAAGCACGTGATCCCTGCCATGTTCCAGGAAGTGTATAGTGAGTTTTTAAATTAAATCAAATCACTGCTTTATTTTAAATGCATAAATACCTTTTAATTCCTTTCTTCCACAGGCAAGATCGAGCAGGGCTCCCAAGACTGGCAGACACTTCAGGTGTCCGAGGGCAAGCTCTTCTCCTGGAGCGCCGACTCCACCTACATTAAGCGTCCTCCCTTCTTTGAGGGCATGACCCGGGATCTGCCAAAGCTGCAGAGCATCCAGAAGGCACGCTGCCTGCTCTTCCTGGGCGACTCTGTGACCACGGATCACATCTCGCCGGCCGGATCTATTGCCAGGACCTCGCCCGCCGCCCGATTCCTTGCTGAACGTAACATCACGCCCAGGGACTTCAATTCGTACGGATCGAGACGTGGCAACGATGCCATCATGTCCCGCGGCACTTTCGCCAATATCCGTCTGGTGAACAAACTGGTCACCAAGACCGGACCCCGCACCGTGCACATTCCCAGTCAGGAGGAACTGGACATCTTCGATGCTGCCGAGCGGTATCGTGAGGAGGGAACCCCTCTTGTGTTGGTCGTGGGTAAGGATTATGGTAGTGGCAGCTCCCGGGATTGGGCCGCCAAGGGTCCCTTCCTGTTGGGCGTGAAGGCGGTGATTGCGGAATCGTACGAGCGGATCCATCGCTCCAATCTGGTGGGCATGGGCATCATCCCGCTGCAGTTCCTGCCGGGACAGAGTGCCGAGACCCTGAATCTGAATGGTCGCGAGGTCTACAATATTGCGCTGCCAGAGAGTGGCCTAAAGCCGGGTCAGAAGATCCAGGTGGAGGTAATATATATATCGAAAATCTTGACTACACTCGGAGTTGTTCTAAAACCTTCTTGAATATCTAATTTTCAGGCTGATGGCACCGTTTTCGAGACCATCCTGCGATTTGACACCGAGGTGGACATCACTTACTATAAGAATGGCGGCATTCTGAACTACATGATCCGCAAGATGCTCTCTTAAGCATCTCATATATCATATTATTTGTACTATATTCCAATTGCATTTCTACACTGTAAATTGTAGTCCCCTAAGTTTTTAGTTTGTGGCGGTGCTTCCCAAAAAAACAACCTGGTCAAACCAATAAAGTAAGCCCTAATCTTGGAATCCAATTAAAATGAGGGACTGTAGATGTATTAAAAAAAAATCGCTAGTTATATTGAAAGCAATTTTAATGTAAAATTAAACCTTAAATCACATTTATCTCTTTAAATAGCCCCCTTTGCTGATAGAATTTCGCTCTTATGAGATAAACAAAGCCCAGTGATGAGGATAAAAAAATTGTGACAAAACTGAACTGTGTGTATCCCATAAATTGAAACCGGGGGCAGTCGATAGGTCCTTTAAGGACTAACACTGAACTCGGATTCGGTTCTAGGCTGCTTACAAAAGAGCTATCTAAAAGAAACAGCAACTGTGATATGAGAAAGATACTGGGGGTAAAATCACGGCTACTATTTCCTTAGATAACTCGATATAAATTCAGGACGCGATCGAGACTTCCGAGGCACTTTTCACATTGTTCACCACCAATCGCGACACCTTCAAACCAAGAACTAAAACCTGAGAGTTGGAGCCACGGAGCTCTTATAAGCACGGGCAGCGTTCAATGGCCGCTGCCAGCGCATCAGGTTTCCTCCTGGATCGTCGATGGCTGATCGGTAGCTCCACACTCCGCTCCGTTCTGACTTTCCACTCTTCACAAAAATCGCTGATCCCTGCAATTGGCTTTCTGCTGTTGATTTTTTTTCTGACATGCTCGACATTTTTATGCCGAAATGCCAAAATTTCCCAGTTCTTGGTGCTCTGGTGCGCTTGCTGCACTTTGTCCAGCTCCTAAGCCCTCGGCGCACTGAACCCAACATTAATGGAGGGTTGGGTATCGGTGGGGGTTATAGTGAGTTCTCCGGTGGCTTCCGCAACCGAATTGACCCACAAAAGCCATCGGTGGGGTCAATGAACATGCAGTCACGTTGCCACATATATGAAACGCACTAAATTTTTGGGTCAGCTAGAAGAGGGCTTTTATTTTATTTGATAATTGCAAAAATATCACCTCGATTTACTCAATTAAAAAAAAATTAATTCAATTTAAAATGAGGTTTGATTAGGAATTAAAATTTAGCTTAGTTTTCATTTAATTTGTGTTGAAATAAGAGTAGTTTTGTTCTATGTAAGAATTTCAATTCATTTCAATTTACTCAACTAAAAAAAATTAATTCAATTTAAATAGATTTGATAACAATTACACTTTAATTCAGTCTAAATGTACATTTTGTTGAAATAATAATTGTTTTCCCTAATTATTTAGCTTAATGCATTTTAATATAAACATTTCAAAAGTTTAAGAAATAGTATTGAAAATTTTATTAGTTTTGCGAGTAAAATCTCTTTTATTTTTATTTATTAACAACAGATCAAATATAAACATTTAAAGATAATATATAACATAATATGTAATGCGTAACATTGATAAGCCAATATTCTGATTTAAATTCCAATTTTATTATTCTTTTCAGGAACATAAAAACTTTGTAAATTTCTATGAGTGAAAATTATTTTTAAACTTGAAATCTACAACTAACTTAAAAAACAAAAAACTAAAATTGAAAATTTAAAAATTCTTATATTCTTCTTATATTCCCTCTGAACTATTTTAAATTTCGCGCTTAAAACCAATCGATAACCGGCAACCGGTGCCCGTTGCATATGTTCGTTGGCTTAGTCTGGTCACACCGCCGGCAAATATTCGCAAAAGAGAAAAAAGTTGTAGTTAAAATTCAGTTTATTTATAACGAAAAAGTGATGGTGCTGTAATTAAGGTCAACTCAGGCAATGGATTAGGGACAGCTGAGTCCGATGAGCACCACAGCCGCCACTTGCCAACAGCTGCGGAGGCGCTAGGAGCCCAGGACCTAGGGGCTTTTCCCCCGAGGAGGAAAGGAGAAATAAGAAAAAAGGAATTACATTAAGTCTGATTTTGGAAAAAGTGAATTGAAATGGACGTCGAGTCGCTATCAGGAGTGTCCTCTGACGAGGATGATATCTCCACAATGGACAGCTCTGACGAGTCTGCGGAGGAACCGGCCCGTGGAGCCACCCCAGCCTTTGGGGCCAGGACACGGAATCTGGTGCAGATGCTGTACGACAGGGAAGTGAGTATTGATCAATTGGGGGTAAATTATTATACAGATCTTGACTAGAGATTGCTATTGTGAACCTTTAGAAGTCAAGGACACAAGAGAAATTTGGGATTTCGAGGGTTATTCCTTTGTACTCGATGTGTTTGCAACCCCATAAAGTACTTTTGTGGAATAATCCTCATCCCTGCTTTATTCTTCTTTCTCTGAATGATCTTAAGTTGACCGAGTATGACCTCTGACCTACTTTTTAATGCCATCCCTATTCGATTGATTTTTTATTAATTAAATATCCATTTTTAAGCGTATTTATTCCTTAATATTTCCCTGTGATCTTTTCTCAGCGCACTGGCTTCTTCTCTGGTTCTTCACGCGCCTGCCAAAAGCCACAGCTTCCCTACGACAGAGTGCCAAATAGGTTAAAGCTCTACCTCAAAGACGTATTGGCCAGCAACGTGATGGAGGGGTAAGCATCGATTAAGCGAATGACATTTGATTACCTTTTAAGTTGGGTTTCCATTGGCAGGCACATATTCATGGGACTGACAGCCTGTGGCCAGTATATGCTTAGCCACCGGGTGGTGTGCAATGACAGCTCCTCGCTTAACCATTACTCCTTTAATGTGGGCTACAAGTACACGTAAGTTATAGCTTATTAAAAGGTTTCCTCTTACTAAACATGATTTTTCCCCTGCAGACTCTATTTCTGGCTGTTTCAACCCCACAAGCATCTACGCTACTTTTTCTCCCGACGTCTATTCGACGACCATGTGGTGGACAACATCAAGACTGTTAGTATGACGCAGTGGAAGAATGCCCAGCATCAGATATTAGTCATCCATGGAGCTGCCACTGAAGAGGGCGAGGACAGCTACATCACATACGTAAAAGTTCCTAAACTGGGTTGTTTGGAGTGCAAGAAACTCAACGACGACGGTCCATGTGGGTGTCATCATCATCACAAATACGAATAAGACCAATTATAATAGTTATTCTCTTTACCAGATTCCTTTTATAATGCGCACTGCCTGAACTGTCACTTGACTGTGCACACCAAGTACTCCTCGATTGAATCGGATCCTGTATTCGAGCCGAAAATCAATCTTCTCTGTCCGGAGCGCATCCTGATCATCTCCAATGGTTTTATGCACATGCTGCGCATCGATGTGGACACGCCGGCCGTGACCTCAAGCAGCAGCAACGTCAGCAGCTACCTACCCCAGCAGAACATGATTCTGCCCAGTCTTCAAACTCCGGCTCAATCAATGCCGTCACCATCCTTCCTGCTGCCGAGAACTCTGCTCTCCAGCGAAGAGGATCGTGCTTCGGCTGCCTTTACAGCTTCGGGATCGGAAGCGGAGTCTGGCAGCGAACAGAGCGTTGTGGCTCGCATCATAGCTGACTTCAGTGACATTGAAACCGAGATGTCGCAGCGCTCTAACAATAATAACAACGAGGTGCCAACGGTTGGCAGTAACTGCTGCTCTCCCAGAGCGTATGAGCGGCTTATCTTTACGCCACACTCCAGTCCCAGCAGCCTAACCCTGCCAGAGACCACGTTGCCGGTAACTAAACCAACTAATATCAACGAAGCTAGTCAGTCGCGCAGACGCAACCAGCGGATAGTGACCAAATCCTATCGCAACGGCATAACTACCATAGACTTGCAGGTAAACTTTACTCGCTTTCCTTGAAATCTTTGAGTTCTATACATAATTCTCCTCCCACAGAGCACGCCCAGTTCGAGTTCCATGACTGATAAATCCAATGCCTACGAGTTCTCCGAGGACAACGAGAAGTACGAGAAGATCTCCACGTTCCGCAAACGTCGGCTGGCAGAAAAGAAATACGAGTTCTCGGAGGACAACTCGGAGAACATTATACCCTTTACGAAGGTCCGGCTAGCGGGTCGGGCTTTTAATTCCTCGGCCACCAGTTCTGCGGCTCGCAGCTTTTCGCATCGCTTTTCACCAACGGCTCACTTCTTTCACAATTCGCCCTGCGCCTCGCCATCCTCTTCGCCACATCCCTCCTCGCAGCCGGCCCAGACGCCGCCGCATCTGGGATTCCGCTCTCCTCCTTCCAGCTCTATGCTGATGCGCTCCCCCAGTCGAAATGCTAATACTGCATCTCAAATCTTCAATCAGAAGTCGCCGCCCCTTTCGCAGGCCACTCAACAAATGCTCAGCTACAAGCCGGTGGGTCCGCTGGGAGCTCTATCACCGCTCCAAGTGACCATGACTAAGCGGTTTGAAATTGGCGGCTCCATGTCGCCCAATGCCGGCCTGTCGTTTCTGTCGCCGCGACGCGAGGAGCCACGCATCGTGGAGATGCCGATGCAAGGCGGCGTGATGCCAGAGAAGCCGGTGTGCACCAAGAAGCTATGTCGTCGCTATGTGGAGGAGGATGACGCCACCTCGGTGATTACTAGCGAAGAAGGTGAGTATAAATATATTTTGAGTAGTAATAGAAGTTGAATAAAATCTATTGATCTCTCGCAGACGATTGCATATCGCCGGGATATCACACTTCGCTGCCCATGGAGGTGCACGGTTCTTGCTACTCAGAGATGCAGATGATATCGCAGGCCTCCTACCAGCGCCTGCGTGCAAGCAGTAGCAGCGTGGTAATCACCCAGCACTCGTTCGACCTGGAGACCTTTACATACTACGTAATAAGCATGCTATGCCAGAAGCACCAGAAGATGTACAACGTCTTCTACGACTGGGCATATGAGGTGATCAGTGTCTGCCCCCTCAGCCAGACGATTGGCTGCCTGCTGGTGGCACAGTTTTCGGCTAGGGATCATCCACTGGCCAACTGTCTGCATTGCACCGGACGGATGGATTGTGTATTCCACAACCGGCAGTATGAGTGCCGCATCCTATTCACCTGGAACACGGAGAGTGGCCAATGGCAGGTGCTCGACTACGGCGAACTCATGGAGACGCACGAGCAGTTCAGTCCACTGAAACGGCTGGGCAAGGCCCGCCTAACGTTCGCTCAGGTGGCCAGGAAGATGGGACAAGAGATGGCCGACAGTCTGAGGCTCAATCTCCCCGATTACGCCTCGAATTTGCGCGTGCTCAACTCAGATATACGAAAGTCCAAGGCTTACATAAGCGACCTCGATAACATGGTGGAGTTTCACTTGAAGCGCACACCCCAGGGAACTATCTAAAAACTTTGCTTAAAGGGCTGGGCACTGAACAGGATAAAAGGTTGTTTTCTTTTAAAAGTAAAAGATGGACTCAAATGTTCTTAAAAAACCAAAGTTAAATGTGACTTAGAAAAGAGAGTTTATGGCTTACCTAAAAACTTAGTTGCAAAGAATCTTCCGGTGATACTTGTTAATTTATTTGCCTCTTTTAGTTGTTCCTTTTTATAATTTTTTTTAAACTTACATTGTTTTACAAATTTTAATATTTTTTTATATTCTCTGTTTTAGCTTTTTTTTTTAAACCAAAAGATGTTTGCAAATAATTTGTTTATTAGAAAACATGAACTCAATTTTTAAGACCCTTTATCGGCCACAAATAACTTTGGGAACAACCAGCTTTTACCTTAAGGTAAAGACATCTTGTATCAGTGTCTATTTAGTTGTAAGACACTCGCTAAGGTTGCGCTCTTATCTAGTTCAGTTCTAAACACAACAAATCGTGTGCTGTATTTAGTTTTTAGTTTACAAAAAAAATCATACCTTAATAAGTGCAACGAAACGCTTTTCAAAACGGTTGAAACGCGTCTTCATCTCGACTGAAGTCATTTAAGAGAACCTTGAATCTAGCTGTAAGATCCTGCTCATACTTAAACACGCGATTATCTCGTACATATACTTTTTGATATTCGGGACTTCGATTTGACTATTGACTCTACTATTAGTTAGCAACACATTTCGATATTCGGTACTAGTTATTGCAGTATCTTATTAGTTAGTCGCGTCAAAAAATATACAAGTTTAATAATCGAACGAAAGACCTACTATACATAAACATATATATATATATATTGGTATATATTGAAGCAAAATATTCTTTCGCCAGTTAAAAGTCCTAAAATAAAATAAAATGCTGGCTCAAATACAAGACAACCTAACTATGAAAAAGCAAAGTGTCTCCATTGCTTATTATGGAGTAAAAATAAACCAGATATTCGCTGCAATTAAGCGAGTTCCAGAAATACTTTAATCTCTAATTAAATACTTACGGTTTATCCAGCAGGTTCCACACATGGAGTGTAAGGATGATCAAACTCTACAAACCCATCGACCGGCATTAAAAAAATTGTCAGAATAATGGAAGTAATTTAAACAAATGCGTTATAATTAAAAAGGCTACTATGGCAGTTATAGTAAAAGCCCTTGAACCGCCTCATCGAGAACCTTTCCCATACATCACAGTTTAAGACTGAAAGCCATTTACAAGAACTAACTAACAGAGCCTTAACCCAATTTTAATATTAAAGTAAGCTCATCTTACGAATTTTAAGATTAAAGATCAAAGATTCGGTCATTACCATTTTTCGACTATTCAAAGTTTTTTAAAATCTCATAACTAAGCCAAAAAACCATTAATTTTCATTCGGAAAACGGTTTTATTTTAGTTTTTATTAGGTTATAAATCTGCATACTCAGTTTAAAATAAAAAAAAATAAATTTTTGACAATTTTAACGATGGTTAATTTCAAAAATGTATTTTTTAACCGGACATGCTTTGGTCGATTCAGCTGTTGATGCTGATCAAGAATATATGATTTATAGGGTCGAAAATGACTCCTTCACATCATTACAAGCTTTTGACTAAAATGATGATACCCTCCCTACAAAGGTATAATAAAATTAATCATCATTAATTAACATCTTAAGGTGTTTAAAGAGATTACGACGAGCAAGGTCCTAAACTCAACATTTTGATACCCATTTTACTTTCCAATTTGTTTCCCCAAGTGCATTTATGCATTCAAAATACAACTCCAAAGAAAACCATATAGAAGCAGTGTTTAATTTTCTGACATTTTTTATTACATCTGTATACATTTATAAAATATATTAAACAGTAACATAGTTGTATATTAACAGTACCGTACACAGTAAAAGTAATCGTACACATTAATAAGAGTCATAAAACATTCATAATCTATATCTTTGTGCTATATCAACTTTCAGTTTCAGCCGCACACGAAGCTTAGCTTGCCAAACAGGATTTTATGGAAACAGGTGACGACATATAGAAAGATCTTGGAAATTGCATTTAATTGTTGAATAACAAGAACACAAAGAAACAATCAACTTAGGTGTTAGACAGTAGCAATAATAATAATAATAATAATAATAATAGTAATAGTAATTACAATAATAATAATAGTTGCTATATCCGCATTTCGAGAATGAAACGTGGTACACATTTTCTTGAATAGAAAAGTTTTTGGATTTTTTTTAATTTGTTTTTTTTTTTGTAATGGATTTTGTTTTTTTTTCACATGTTAACCAACCAACTTAAAATAATTTGTCACTAAAATACAAACTTAAACGAACGACAATTTGCTTGCAAATAGTATTTACACATAGAATTTAAAATAATTAGTTTTTTGATTTGTTTTTCCTCCCATTTTGTTTGTTTGTTTTTTGTTTTACGTCTTCGTACATGTTCTCTGACTAGTGGTTTACTATATATATATATATATATGTATGTATTTATCAATATATCTTCTTGTATATATATATTTGTTACTATATATGCCTGACGGGGAAGTCAGTTCGCATTATTAGACTACCTGATTTGAAACCACAACACTTATTTAAATTGCAAAAACGTTAAACCTCTAAAAAATACATTTAATTCACATTTAGTTTTGTTTTAAAATCCATTAGATTTCTGTTTACGTGGGACTGACTCTTGGCATCATATACATACATGTTTTCTACACATATACATATATGTTTGGTTTTGTTATATAATAGACATTTATGCTTTGTTCAAAAATAGTTAACTAGCAAAACTAATTGTTTGCTTCTCCTTCATCAAGTTCTTGAATTGGTTTATCAAACCAAATAAGAATAATAAAGCCGGGCGCTTCTGAAATCTCCAGAGACTTGAAGTCTACTCTTGTCAGTTTTCTAAAAGTATGCTATGCTCAATGTCGTTAATGTTTTTCTACTTTGTAACCTGTTTTGGGTTCTATAAATATTTGTAAATGTTTGTTTTACACTTTTTAAGTATTTCTTGGCTTGGAACAAGTTTTTAACTTTAGGTTATCCCACACTCTGTCTATTTTCTTGGGTTTTCCCAATCCCTAGAGCTCTCAGAAGCACCCTCAATGGATTTACTTTCTCCGCTGCCCTCTTCACTTTCTTTTTTATACTTGGCCGCAGATGCCACTTAATTTGTTTTTTGTTTTGTTTTGAGATTAATCATTTGATGATTATTCACAGAAGTACTGAGGTAGAGTTGTTCCATCTGCTGAACCCGTCGCCTGCTCTGACTTGCTCTCTCTCTAATCCTACCAACTCTGGTTCATGGCCTGTTCCATCTTGGCCTTGGCCACCGCTGCCGCCGCTACTGCTGCCGCCTGGGCAGCCGCTGAGTTAGTGGAAAGGGAAATCCCCGCTCCGGCGGGTTGTTGCTGCTTCCCGGCGGCCACAGCAGCAGCAGCAGCAGCGGCGGCCAACAGAGATGCGGACGGGGTGCTGGGCATAAAGTTCACATTGATGTTGATGGGATGCACCACCGGCATGCTGGTAAAGCTCTTCTCCAGCAGATCCATGCCGTTCAGGTACGGCACCAACGCATTGTAGTCCACATTGAGGGGCACATAGTAGTTGCCCTGACCGTGCAGTGCGAATATGGGCACTGTGAAGGAGTGCCTCGGTGGCAGCGGAGCGGTGGTGCTGCTGGGAGTGCTTAGCTGGGCTCCGGCAGCTGCCACTGCACTCAGCTTGGCCAGGAGTGGACTGGAGTTGGAGTTCCCATTATGCAGCTCGGACTTGATGTCCTTGATGTCGCTGAAGTTGAACGAGGGCGAGGGCTTGTCCAGACGAGCGGGATTCGCATTAGTGCCACTTGCCTCGGTGTGCACCTCCAGCGGTATCTCACCATTGGCCGCCGCCTCGGCCAGCTTACGCTTCTTGGCCATAATGGGTGCTATCTCCGGCTCCGTGCCATCCTTCGAGTGCTCCGAGTGAGCCTGCATATGCGAGTGATCGCTCTGCAGGTGAGCAGCCACTGGACAGTGTTCGCTACTCGTCTCCTCGTCATGCAGTTCGTGGACGAAGCGCTCCTTGATGTGGTTCTTGTACTTGTAGTTGTTGTTGTGCTCCACCTCGTGCGATGACTCCGAGTAGTTACGCATCCGCACGGACAGCAGACTGTCCTGGGTGTGGTGGCTATGAGCCAGATGGGGATGCTGCTGCAACAGCAGATCCCTGGGCGGCGGCGAGTGCATGTTGGAGGTGTCTGTGTGAAGGATCGGTTCCCGCGACGACTCAAAGTCGTGATGGCTGCTGTCCGTGTTGTGGTGATGATGATGATGGGGGGCTGTGGAGGTGATCACGGGCGCCTGATGCGGTTGCTGATGGGCAGCCAGCGGAGTGACCTTGGGCGCCGGTGGACAGGTGGTGGAACTAGCCGCATTGCTGCTACTGTTGCTGCCACTGCTGTTGCTGTTGTTATTGCCACCGGCCACTGCACCGGCTACGCTTCCCGTGGAATTACTGGGCACATTGTCGCCCGCTAACGAAGCACCACCATTGACTGCTCCATTGGTCAGGGGAACCTTGGACTCTAGACCGCCATTCGAGCTGCCATTGGCCACAGCAACGACAGCGGCTGCTGCTGCCGCCGCCGCCTGCTGACTCCTCTGCAGCTGATTGAGATGATTGCGGAAGCTCAGATCCTTGACATCGTTGTGATCCTGGCTGTGCTCCACATCCGAGGCCGAGGCGGCGCCCAGCATGTCACGCAGGTGGCACAGCGGAGGATGGTATGCCTGGTGCGGGCTGCCACTCGAGGCACTCACATTGTCCGGCATGTGGCAGCTGCGCGTTGACTTGTAGCAATCCGCTGGAAAGGGAAAGAGACAACGATTAGCTAATTGATTCTCTACGTTTAAGTTCATAAGGACTCACTCTTGAACATCTCATCGATGTGCTCCTGCAGGCGACCCAACAGGCGATGGCAAAAGTCCTGCATGTGGACGTCGTAGAGGAACTTGGCCGCCTCCTTCATGCAGTCCATGTAGCCACTCCGATAGTCACTCTCCTTTTGCTGGCACTCACTCTGCAGGTGCTTCAGGTGACGGATGGCCATCTCGATGATCTCCGTCTTCTCGATCCGGCCACGCCCCTTGCGCTGATACTGCGGCGGGATGAGGCGGGATAGATCCGCCAGGCAGGAGTTCATCCGATCCCGTCTCCTCTTCTCGATAATGCGATGGGAGAGCGGATCTTGCTATGGATAGATAGGTGTACATAAGTTCTGGTTAGTGACATTTACGAAGGGGTGCGTTTCGATAGGTCCCTTTATAGGGGGTGGTTTTTTTTTTTGGGCTTTTTACGACCCCTAAACCTAAATGATTGTTCGTTTTTCTTTTGCTATTTCATTTCACTTTATTTTTCACTAATTTCGGTTCTCTTTTTTTCGCTTTATTATCATTCTTTCATCAATTTCGGCTAACAATAAAAAAAAGGGTCAAAAGTGTCGGCTGCGTCGATCGATGGCGGACGGGGGGGTTGGGCGGCATCATGGCTCAAGGTCATTGCTCGTGTGTGTAGTAGTGGGTGGTGGTTGGTGGGGTGAGAAGTGTGTGATAGCTAGTGGCCGTGGGCGTCATCATCCTTGCGCTGCTCTAACGCTCTTTTGATCCTTTGATCATGTCTCAGTGCTTGCTTTTTTTTTATTTCTTTTGTTCAATTGATTCGAAATTCGAAAATAAATATGATCGCGAATTGTTTTTTTTTTTTTTTTTTTTGTCGCTCTCTAAAATTGTAATATTTACCCTCGATGTTTTATTACGTCTTCCGGTGGCATATTCAGCATCGTCCTCGCTGTATGCCGTGGCGGATGTTGAAAAATTTAAACTAGATTCTGTGCAATAAGGAAAACTGGAGACAGCTGCTTCGCTATAATTCGTTTCGATATGCAAAAAGAAGTGGGAAGGATAAAGAAACACAGATAAGTCCAAATCTTGTTCAAAAATGTTTTAATATTATTATTTTCTTGTTGTTTTGTTTTGATCAGATTTTCGTTTTGGTTCAGATTTTTTTTTTCGTTTTAGTAATGCATTTATTAGGCGCATAACTTAGACTGACTTAGGAGTAGTAACTAAAGCTAATTAATCTAAGATTAATAGTTAAAAGCGTTAAAAACTAATTGGGTTTGCTTTGCTTTTATTTATTTTCTTTATTCGAAAAAGGTATGTAAAATAAATTAAGGCTGCAATGGAACAGAAAGAACAAAAAATTAAACATGTTGCTGGTTCAGTGCCTCCCAAGGAGCTCTCTCCCTCAGCTAGGTGGGATTTTTTTGGGCCGAGAGTGGTTGGTCGCTTGGCTAAAATCAAACGAGCGTTTTGTTTGGTTTGTGTTGTAGTAAAACAAGGTGCAAATTCCTTAAATTACAATTAGAGCAAATACAATACGTAGTTGTGCAGGTGCAGGAGGGACACAGTCCACAGGAAGGGTCTTCACGTCCAGGAACTTATCATCACTCACATTAACACTCGAATTATCAAGAAAAACAATCGGGTGTGGATCTGTCTTTTCCTAACTAAAATACTATCTCTTAAGTCATTACAATTATATATAAAATATATCCCACAGTCACAACAAGATCTCTGAGTAAAACCCATCAATCACACTACGTAAAAACATTTTTAGTAGTTTAAGCCATTTAATTTTCATTATTTATTTCAAGAACTTGCCCCGCCAGATGCCACACGTTTTCATACATGTGTGTACTCCATATATACATACATAATTCTATATATCGGGCCATCTAATTTTAGACTCTACACGTTTTTATTGCCATGTGCCAACAAAAATATAATAAAAAATCTGAGCGCAAAAACTCGAACAACATTTTTGTAAAGAAACAACAAAAACTATAAGAAATCCCAGAAAATTAGTTGCCAAGCGCCGCTGCAGAGGAAATATCATAGAGTAAACACACAGAATAGAGCACATCCTACACGATTCTACATTTAACAGACCCATTGAATGCCAATTTCTCGAACCAAAACAAAAGGCACACACATCATAACGATGATGGTAAGACGGCCAAGACAAACGGCTCGAAAGCGCTAGAAACCAAAATAAAATAAAGTGGCCTGCTGCTGCTCGTAATAATAAGTGTCATGGCTCTGGGCGATAAGCGGGGCGACAACAAACAAATCATATACTATATATATATGCGTTATTTATCCGTCCACATATAGTATACATATGTATATATACATTGGCGAGAGATACCAGAACGCACCAGTCCCCGGCGCCTAGAACTTGTTTATCCGATTTAAATCGACTTGGCCCCGCCCCTTCCGCCCTCTCTCTCTCTTAATCAAAAAAAAGGCGTCAGCAACTTGTTTTCATCTCAACGTTTAGCACAATTTACTGAATTCGATTTGTAAACCGTGGCCAATTATCGGTCCACCAGTTCTTCAACACGCTGGCTCACACTGCGTATGAGTAATGCAAACAAAAAAGTGATTTTCAAACTGGGCGTGGCACATCATGAATGCCATTGGGGGGAGTGCAGGTTGACGACTGCACTTGGGACAATATTTATAAATGATTTAGAGACAGATTGAGGGTGTTCTTGAAGGGTAAATTAAAGAAAAAATACGGTTTTGCAGAGTCAGAAGCTTTGTAACTTTGTGAAGGAATGATATCCGACCCTATAAAGCATATATATTCTTGATCAGCATCAATAGAGGAATCAATTTAGCTATGTCTGGTTAAAAAATTAATTTTCCAAAAAATCGTAACTTTTTCACATTTAAAATTGAGTATGCAGATTTATTAAACTACTAAAAACTAACAGAGGAGTGATTTCCGATTTAAAATTCATGCTCTTTTGGCTTAGTTATGAACAAATCAAATCAATAAATATCGATTCAAAGAATGCAAATATTCTAAACTCAGTTATGATGCAATTGCAAATTTCAAGATTACATAAAGTTCAATTTCCCAAAGTTAGTTTCCTTTCTAGTTTTCTGATTGATTTAAATTTAATTTAACTAGTTTTCTTGCTCAAATAATTGCTTTTACTAGTAAAACTGGTTTTAAATATTTAAATAATAATGGCTTGTAACTGAACTAGATATATTGATTTATTACAATTACTATAACCAATCATTACTAGTCATTAAAACATAAAAAAAATGGATCAGTATTCCCAGAATATATTTAAAAAATCGAAAAGGGTTTGTGCCCAATGATTAATTTATCTATAAATTCAATTTACATGACTCTCCCATTGTTCTTTGTCATACAATTCTATCGAATTGATCAGATTGTTATTTGCGAAGGCTTGTTTTTAATTTTGGGGGCTGCGCCATCGGGAAATCGCGTTCAAACAATCCCGTGAACAGGGCGTGTACTCATTGGCGCACTTTACATCATTGGCCAAAAGAGCAGAGTCTGAGAACAAACGTCAGTCAGCGAGTATCACTCGCTTGATTCATGAGAATATGTGGACTAAGAACACCCCCAAAGATGCCCCGAAATTCCCAAAGTTGGCAAGATGCCGCCACCCCCCACACACAAAAAAAGATGGCGATGGCGATGTCGATGGCGCTGGCGCTGGCCCAGTGAAATGGCTTGCGTTTTGTTTACGTTCTCAGCCGTTTTTGTCATCGCACTATTAAGTAATTGGCACAGAAAGACAAAGTACGCCAAAATACGAGGGCGAGATCCACAGGTAGTCCGCGACCCTGCCACCGATGACGACAGTTCCGATCGATCAGTCGTCGTGGTTTGCCAAAGGCATGGACAGCATTCCCCCATCCGGATCCCACTTAGAATGAGAGCTTTTGGGCACGTTTGTCTACGCATGAGTCGGTGATAATTGGCCCGTAGTAATACATAATATAGTTTGCACACGCTCACTTCGATATCTCTCAACTTGGTTCATTGATATTCGAATCTAACCATTTCCTGCCCTTATCGCGGGTAGTTAAACCCTCTAATGATAAGATTACAGAGCAACACGTGACGACGGCCTTTCTATTATGTTATTTAGCAATATTTTTGCTGTTTTTCTGCCATTATTTGTTGGTCATTTCAAGTGCCATAAACAGTACAGCAAACTGATATAAGCCAAATACAACTAGTACTTGGCAGTTCATGTCGGGAAATTCCCAAGAATTACACACCAAAACAAGCTATTAAGATTAGTAAATAATCCCCCGCTTCCTCTGAGATGTATGTACTATAATGACAATGCTCTTGGGACAGTCATATCTTGATGACCGAAAAATTCAAAGTTAATCAAGAGCCAAAGTGTCATTCACTGTTGACTCACTTCAGATGTGATTCATATATAGTATCTGCTAAGATCATAACAATGGCCATATAAGGCAGGGAAAATTATTAAAAATTAAACTATTTAATACTTTAAAATATATAGGAAATGTAAAGCAATCTCGCCTGTTTTAGTTCTACTAATGTGTACATTTTATTAGCCCTCAAATATTAACTTTGATCCCCATATCTTACTTTATATATATCCAAGTTCTTGTGCTAATAAGAACCATTTCTCGCTGTGTAATTATTTATACAACCCAGATGGTTAACGGTGGACATTCAATGCCAACAGTTTCCGCCGCCGATCTGTGTCACAAAAAATTTCCATATCGACATTGGGCAATGGAAATGCGCTCCGTCTATGTCTCAGATTTTGAATTGTGAAATCTTCGAGGGCAGCATCAACAGCGGAAAACAACCGAGACAAGTGATGACGCCAAAGACGGGGGGGAAAACAACACAACATAAATCAAAATAAATAGAATAGAAGAATCTCTGTGCTCAATGTGTGTCTAATTAACAAAGTGGGCGGGTCTGGGACTGGGGACTGGACTAGTCCGGTTCTCGCCTGATCGTCGACCTTGAATGCTGCGCTTGGCTGATAAGATTTATCACGAATATATAGCCCAAGCTAGATTAGCGCCAATTACGCTCGAAAAGTTGCATCTGCGGTCAGGTGAGCGATGCGCCCATCACGTGAGATGCCGTCGACTGGAACTGGAACTAAAACTGAAACTGGAAATTGCCAAACAACTCATAAATACTCAGATAAATACAGACGAAAAAGAAAAACTACGTTTCGTCGGGCACGTGATATAATTGTTATTGGCCAAAGTGCAAAGACCAGAAAAATGTGAGCGCCGAAAAATTGCAGCAGCAGCGCAATTCGAATCGCAGCAATTTCAGACTTTTACCAACACAAACGTGTGCACGTGCCGGATGGTTTGCTCGGCAACAGGGTTTTGGATAGGTTGGATTCGCTGCGGGGGAATGATTGGTGGAATCGGGGAACTGAAAATGGAAACGAAATTGATGAAATTGCGGTGGCGAGGGCAATAGTCCGTACCCCTACAAATGGCTCTCTGGCGTGCTGTCTAAGCGAAAAGCAACTCGGTATGAGTATAAACAGATACATGTGTGTATATGCCATGCAAAAGATACAGATACAAAAGGCAACAGACACAGATACAACTACCGAGGCCAATTGTAGGAGGTTTCTACGCACACTGTTGTCGGAGCCATCGAATTTTCAAGATTCACTGGAAATGTGCAAATGGAAATCTCGTAGCTTCGGATGATGAGATAAAGCTGTCTTTGTTTTCAAGGAAAGTGAATCACAAATGGCGGAGTACAACAGCTCAGTTTGAGAGAATCTGACTTATGAAATTCGCCCACGAAGACTTAAAGTGATATAAGTCACCATTGAATGAGAATTTATGCACAACACTTGGTAAAAAGTTTATTAATTGGTATTAAAACTTTTTATTTTTAGACCCATTTTCACATGAGAACTATCAATCAATGACAAATCATTTGGGAATAGAGAAAGGTATACAAATGAGACAAGCAATTACCTTTACCCCAACTATTCTATGCAAATCATTCACAAAAACCATTCACTATTATAAGTAAGAGCTCCATAAGGAACTATTTACTTTTATTACCCCGTTTAACATATGCAAATGTTTACTAAAAATGGTTTTCCCACCCACATACGCTCCAAATTCCAACGTTAATCGTACAGCCCAGATATGCAGCCCCCGGACCAGACCCATCCGCATTCCCCAGATGAGATGAATGAACCGCTCCGCACTCTCGCCATAACTGGGTCAAAAGACACTCAAATCCATCTATTTAAATCGTTTAGCGGCAATCAAATGCAGTGGTCATGAGTCACCACCATTGCCACCATCAACGGACCCCGCCAAAAAAGCATCGAGCGGAGTGCATTAATCACATCAGTCACGAAAATCCACCACATACCCGTACATATATGTATATGTATATATACTATGTGAATTTCACAATATCTGCAGCACGTTTCAGAGAGGTTACAATGGGGGTTTGGGGGTTTTCCGAGGGGGGTCAGCTTTGGCATGGAACGTGAACGTTGCAGGGTCTACGTGCCCGCCTCTCAAATGCCAATGGACGTCGAACCGAACGGACGATGACGAAGACGATAAGAAGACCGGCGACGAAACGGAGCGAAACGGATCGATGCGGATCGGATCGAGATCGAAATCGAGATCGGTTCGGGGTTCGTCCGGGACACAGGCGGGATATATACAGATGTATCTGTCCATATAATTTATAACACTCTCCGTTCTGAGGCTATTTATAGCCTGCAGCATGCGTTTGTTGTTTGTTTTGTTGATAAACACGATATACGATATATGTATATGTATATATATTGGATCGAAAAAGTGAAGGAATTATAAACAACTGTGTTTATATGGGAATTTTGACAATTAATTAGTAAATATTGTTGTTGTTTTTAGAATTTATTTATAGGGTATTCACCTTTGTTGAGTACATTGAAATGAATGCAAATAATTGCACTCTGAATTCTTGTTCGTCTTAAAATTGTAACTCATAGAAATCACATACTTAATCACTTTACAAAATTCACATTTATTACCGCATTTCCATTGGAGTTTTCTTGTTAACTTTTGCATATCCTTGTTGATTATTTTGACGTGTTGTCTTGCTGAACATCTGTGAGTTGATAAGCCTA
This sequence comes from Drosophila serrata, assembly GCF_035046125.1. Classification (NCBI taxonomy): domain Eukaryota; kingdom Metazoa; phylum Arthropoda; class Insecta; order Diptera; family Drosophilidae; genus Drosophila; species Drosophila serrata. The sequence goes on along the minus strand of NW_028257274.1, from coordinate 2,286,340 downwards.
CAGGGAATCCAATCTGGATTTCTGTAACACAGACGTAGCCAGCAAACAAACACACTTTCTCAGAGTTCTCAGGCCGGTGCAGTTTTTGTTGAGTTTCCATTGGATTTTTCCACCGTAAATAACACTAATCACTGGGTCAGGGTCTTTAGATCGTCCGTAGGCGTCGTTGACAAGATCCCGAAATCGAAAACAACGAGAGACAGCTGAGTATTAAATGGGGTTGGGGAGTGTATTATTATTATTTTTATAATTTTTTTGTTTTCCATTTAGGGGGGGCTTAGCAACTGTCTCGTCGTGCAACAAACCCGAGATCTCACTGACGCTTGACAACTCTGGACACTTGATGGATACACATGGGGGCTATAGATATAGATACAGATAGAGATAGAGATAGAGATAGAGATACACTATACTTTCCGAGGGCGATTGTGCGTCACGCCCGCTTTGCTTTTTATCGCGTGTTTGCCTATCTCCATAGATATTTGTGTGTTTTCTCTCCGTTATTTTTCGTTGTTTTTTACTGCCTGACTTTGGTGTTGATTAAGATGGCAGCGCGTAATGCAAATTATAAACACTTCAGCGGCGACAAAGACGCGTGTTTACCCCAAGTGCCATTTGATAAGGCATCCAACCGCAGGGGCAAACTGAATTTATAATGTTTATTCTATTTTTTGTCGTTTGATCACGCGTGGAAAAGATTATATTTGTACCGAACCGATCGTTTAAAAACGTATTTAACCTGTTTCGCTCATTAGTTTCAAGTTTTCAAGCTAAATATAGCGACTAGACGGCACACGTGACGTATACGTAATCATAATCATTCATACGCCATGGGTAACTTTCCCCCCACGGAGAAAAAAAACCAATCACAGCTGAAACCCAAAAAACAACTGGAAAAACCCCAAACCGTATCGAAAACCCTAACGAAAACATAAACTAAGGCCAATCAAATGGGGCTGCATATTTGATGAGCGGTTCATTCGATTAGCCCTTGTGTATTTATAGAGGAAAACGCTCCCAGGAGCCATAGTGGTGGTCACTGAATACCAAAATAGCCAAATACAATGCTCAATCAAAAAAACACAGCAGCTAGAACAGCAGAAACATGAGGGAACACACAAAACTTGTTGACCTTCAAAAGGACACCGACTGGCACCCACAACACACCACCCCGTCCCACGCCCTCGAAAGCCCGAACAAAGACACGTGAAACGCACACCCATCCCACCCCCAATCCGATGGAGTTGGGAAAGGGCCTGCCACGCTGTTGTTAACTGATATTTATAGCCACGTTTTGGCCGTTGACATTTACCAGACAGGAACAAAAGTCCGTAAGGACTCCGCTTTAATTAGTTATCCCAACTCCGGCCACATCTACTCGGTCAAGTTTAAGCCCAAATTCAAGTTTAATGAAATAAATACGTTAAAAATTAAATAGTACTCGGCTTAAATTTATTTATTTATAGCTGCCCCTGGCCACATCAATGCCTTAATTTATTTATCGCAACTCTGGCCACACCAACGCAGCTTTTTTGTGGTTCCACTCGGGCCCGTTTAAACGAAATTCAAGTTCAAAAAATTAAATTCGTTGGGCAGGTGGAAGGGGAAACCTCGCAGGGAAAATCAACGGAACATCACGTTTGGCAAGTCGTGCGTTGGTTTTTTGTATTTTTTTGCTTGCTTTATTTTTTTTGTTTTGGCAAACACAGAAAAATAAAGATGAAATAAAGCAAAACTAAAGCAAAAATCTCTACTAAGAATAGCCCGGCGACAGAGTCTGCCCACGTTTTCTTCGCCCGATTTTCGCGTTTGTTTTGCAAATTCAAAATTGCTTTCTAGCTCGTTGGCTAAAAATACGTGGCCCACACAAAAACACACACACAAACACACTTTAATATCCAAAAGAGTTCCCCAGTGATCCACACCCGATCCTGTCAAGCTCACACGCATAAAAAATAATAATAATGATGATATAGAAGAGGCGAAGACTTAGGCTAAAACCACTAAATGCGAGTCTAAGATCTACACTAAACCATTAATTAATGCACAGAGAAAAAGCATCACAAAATGGTTTACAATAAATAGGTAGAATTACATTTACTAGAAAATAATGAAGACATCCTTTGGATCTAACCAGCGAGACCTTAAAAAATGTATTGGGAATTCAATACAAAAACCAATAATTAAGAGTTACTTTACAAAAATTAGTATATAAAGTTAAATACAACATATTTAGACACAAATTAAGCTTATTTTGTTAATCTCTGATGGATATTTGATATCAATTTATTTTAAAGAATACTTCAGTCATACTTTTGACTGCAGTAAACAATTTTCTTTGCTTTATTTAACCCTTTTAAATGGTAAAATTGCTATTACCCTTTGTGATATTTTTTCTCTGTGTGCTTAAGCTAAACGCGCGCAGGTGAAAGTGAGTTTTTGGGTTTTTTTTTTGTTTGCTTCGATTTTGATTTCGGATTTTTGTCTTTTTGCATTGTTTCGATTTTATTGATCATTCGACTTGCAGTCCAGCGGATCTGTGGCTGTCATACCTACCTCTCATACTTAACCGGATGTGCGGCGTGTCCGTTCGCCTCGCTCCAGTAGGGCTCCATGGTGGGGCTGCCGCTGCCGCTGCCGCTACCGCTGCTCCTCCGCGATCCACTCCCCGATCCTCGCCGGACTCCGATGTCGCTTATGAATCCGCTCCTGGGCAGTATGACCGTTGGCTGCTCCTGCTGCTGCTGCGTCGCCGTCGTTTGCTGCAGTTGCGGTGGAATGGTGGAAGTGGTCTCGGCTCCTTACGTCAATGCAGAAATAATTGAGAGATAAATGCCGGGGCGAGTTATGGCCGAGCAAACAGGTTGTCGATGCGGCGAAGGCGAAGGCAACTGCTGAGACTACGGCGAATTCGATTGCGGGGCGAATTACTCTTTTCTTCTGCTGGCTGGCGGCGAGCCTAGGTACGTTTATTCTTTGTATTTCCCGGATTTGTTTCAAATTTAGAATGGCATTTCGAAGCGTGTGTTTATATTTATGTTGGAACGAGTGGAATATGCTGATAAGTGTGGATGTTTACTCTTTCCGCTTATCAGGACGTCTCGAGTGTCCGAGTGTATGTGTGTGCGCGTACGGGCAGCGTGTGGGCGATAACGATAGCGATAACGTCGCGTTATTTTCACCCGAACGAACGGTTTTATTTTGTACTCTATTTTTGGAGCAGCAATTAAAGTGCACTTGTTGGAGCAGGCTCGCACCCTGCGCGACTCCTCGTTGGCTCCCTTTTCTCTCGCGAGAGCGGCGGTGCACACAAAAACAAAGAAAACAAATAATGTCGAAAAACGTGCCCGCCTTTTGTTTTATTTTCTGCAATACTGCTCGTATTCCTGTTATTTTTCGCCTGCCTGCTTACACGTTTTTTTAAATTTAACAACACACACCGAGAGCAGAGTACACTGTTATTTGTTTTGTTAATATGCAACAACAATAACTTCCTTTCGTTTCACAGTGGAATTTTACCAGCCGCCTATATACACACTCATACAGCTGCGGATGCGAGCGGACAACGTGCGTGTGCGAGTGTGTGTGTGCGTGTTTCACTATTAAAGCACATACAGATATATATATATATTTATATATCAAATTTGTTGTTGCTCCTCCAGCTAATTTTGCTGTTTTTTTTTTTGTATTTTATATGCTCTCTCCCTCTTTTTTTGGATTTGGTTTGATTATTACTTTTTATATTTTTGCACTGTCACTGTAGCGTTTTCACCGCTTTTTTACGTCCGTTCGCGGCCCGAAGCAAAAACGAAATGAATGAATCGCTACTCGGCGAGCGGCACGAGACCCCAAAAAAAGAGCCGAGCGAGCGAAAGCTCCACATTGATGACGTGCAACAGTGCTGAGCGCTATGAGCTAGATTCTGAGTAAAATATAAACTAAAATAAGGTAAATATAAAATTAATACATTTTAATGAATGAATACATTTTATATTTCACAGTTTATATAGTGGAACATATGTAGAAAATCAGAAAAGTAATAATTTATACAGTATTGTATATTTTACAGAATTTTTCGATTTGCCTATTAAGCTCCAGTGGAAAATTGTTGCTTATATTTTACAAGGAAACTATGTATGTATGTATGTATGTATTCTATTTATTGATCCCTCAAACTGCTAGCAAAGAAAACTGTCAGCTGATCAGATTTTACATCAGTCATGTATGTACATTCATACATGCATGCCATATTTAAGGGTATAAGCTACTTGCAACTTGTATAAGCTTCTCTATTTTAGCTAAACTGGCAACACAAACATGTCTGCCGATGACGGGAGAGAGCAACATGTGTTAGTGGGCGTGTGGGGCGCCGGGGGGTGGTGGTAGATAACACGCCAGAGAGCGGCTGCGGCTGCCTCCGTCTCCACTGTGCGTGTGCCTGTGCTGTGTAGCTGTGTGGGTGTGTGTGTTATCGCATTTCGTGTGCGGCGAACGTGATTGCCACAGTGGGACCAAATTCCATATTTTACGGTAACAAAAGTCCCCACAGAGATTGGCTCATGGGGGATTTGCAAAAGACAGACTGCTCAATTTGCTAGATTGCTTGTTTACCTAATTGTTTTTAATATCTGTGGTTTTAATGACGGAATATAAAGAAAGAAATCCTATTTACACGAATTTTCAAATGCATAAAGTGGCTGCAAAATATTGTAGGTTACATAATCATTGTAAAAATTTAATAATTTCAATTGATTTCAAAGCTAAAGCTAATTTCAAAGAACGATTAGCATCTTAATTTTATGAAATATCTCTTTCAGACATTTACTGTTAATGTGTAGATTCAGAATTGATTTTACATTAAAAGTAATAGTACCAGATCTCAGGAGAGCCTCCATAAAAACAGGTCTCAACTGATTGAAGTTAGTATTTTTTAAGTCACGCCTCAGACAGTCTGCCCACTTACACGACGCGACCTTCGGCTGCACGTATGGTGACCTTTTCGATCCACCCGCACCACTGTGCCGCCGATTGCCCCGTTTCGGGGGCTTGATGACTAGACGACTCTATAACTCGGTGCTTGTACTGGTAAATTCACGGCACTTACACAACCACAACTCATTCAATACATATATGTTAGTTGGCATTGTCGTTGTTGTTGCTAGACAGGCATAAATTAGTTGCGTGTGAATTATATTAATGAGCCAACTAAATGTGCGATTCCCATAAATAAGTGCAACATACATGTTCTTCTCTTTATTTTATATTTGTTTTTTATTTATGTATGTATCTTTTGGAGGCGATCAAACCTCAAAGGTACCGTTATAATGGCTTGCCATTGTATCTGCTGTCAAAAAAAAAGAAAACAAAGAAAATATATAGTATATAATAATAAAATAAAAAAAAAGCACGACGCAGAAGCTCAAGGCGAACAATAACAACAAAGCAAAGCGGCATACAATAAAACACGTGAACGTGACAAATTCCAAAGCGAAACGGCGAAGTCAACTGGGCGGCGGCTGAGAAGCGAGAGAGCGTGCACCGAGAGAGAGAGAGCGCGTTGAGCTGATAAAGAGCGCTTGGCAACAACAATCGGACACACACATACGCACATATACATACATAGGCCGGCCGAACTACCACTCGGCCGACATTTTGTTTTTATTACAGAGCGCAACAGTCGTGGCGGCTTTAGCTTACTGTTGTTGTCGTTTAATAAACGAAATAATAATCATACGCAACGTTGCCCCTATCGCGCTGTGGCTCTCTCCGCCTCTCCCTCTGGGACTCTGTTTTTTAATCGAGACACGTCGAAAGTGGCAAACAAAAAACAAAAAGCAACAAGAAACAAATAATAACAACACAAAAATTCGTGGCGCATGACGTAATTTCTCACGCGAGCCGAGCATGTCACACACACAAATACACACTCTCGCACTCGGACACACACACCAAGACGGCGCTCAAGTTTGTTGTTGGTCACGTGTTGTTGAAATGTTTTCGCATTAACAAAACGCTGTTGTTTGTGTTCAAGTTGATTTCGGATTTTACAGTTTGCATTCCTTAACCCAAACTATAAAGAAAAATTTTTTAGAAAAATAAAAAGCGTTTTATTAATTAATATTGTTTTAAATTTTTGAATTTTCTGATATGCCATATTTATATTCATATACACTTATTATTTATTATTTATTTTAATATTTATATATATATATTACATTTAAATATAGTAATATTTTTATGTTAGAAAAAACCATATTTTTATCGCTTTTCAAAAATTCATCTAATCGACGCTTTACTGTATTCCTTTGTGTTGGGCTTTCCAGCGTGTTGATGTATTTAAATGGCTGTTTCTGGCTATTTTTAGCTGCCCCTAAAGGTCAGTCCGTAGCCCGTAATCCGAAATCCGTGCTCCGAGCTCCGTGCACCGTGATCCGCGATGACGAATGACATAAACGTGTCCAATTGGGCACTGGACTTGCATAAGTCTGTGCTTGGAACTGGGACCTGGGCCTGGGGCTTGTTTTTGTTTTGGTTTCGGCATTTCGCTGATCTGTCTCACTCTCTCACCCTCTTTCTTTTCGTTTTAATTGCAGGGCGGCGGCTTTGGCACGTGCATCAGGTATCGCATTGCATGGCGTTACGTATACGTAACGTGTACACTCTGAATATTACACATACGCCCCGGTGGAGGGCACGTGCAACAGCAACTGAAAACTGGCTCACCGTTACTCATGTGAGTCGCTCCCTTCTTATCTCAGCTGTAATACACTTACTTGCTCACATGCTCCGGACGTTTTTTACGGTCACGTGTTACTAATCGAAAGCGTTACGTGGTTTCAGTGAATTTCCACGTAAAATTGAAATGCAATGGCACTGGCTTTTCATCAACATTTGGAGCAAGCACAGAGCAAACAGAGCTCAAAGCGAGTCGAAATGGAGTGACAGGCCCCGGCACTTGTGTGGATTGTTTTCATGATTTCATGTTTTCCAGTAGCATGTGTGCCCCGCTCTTATCTGTATACAGCTCCCCGTCTGCGTTATAGTGTTATTTTATTATGGTATTATTGTATTATTTTATTATTGTTTACTACCCCCCCTCGGTTGCATGGCCGTAGAGTAATCACGAAAGCCACAGGAAAACCCCCCAGCAACCGATAGCAATTGCACTTGCCAGACCTGGTGAAACGTATTTGGAAGCCACCTTTGTTTGTTTTCCAACTGGGGAATCCAAAAACACAGTGTGTTTGGGAGCTTAGGAACAGTAAATGGAACGTAAACACGTATAAATATTGAAATACTTGTGTGTATATCATGTTTGAGCAATGAAATAGTTCCCCTTCCATCACGTTATAGATTATCAGAGGCAGAAACTAGTAGGAATTCAAAAAGTTTATATTTTATAATATCTGATACTGTGTTTAAATCTTACTTAATGAAGCATTTAACATATATTTCACGGTTTCATATCATAAATTATCTAAAACTAATCACTTGATCAACAGCCTTATTAATAAATATTACTCAATAATAGATCCATAAATGCTACAAACTTGCCTTAATATATTCGTTCACACGGGTAAACAACAAAATAACTCAGAAACTTGTTTAGTTAGGGTATATTTTATTTAAAAAACTATTCGCACTGATTTAAATTAATTTGTTAAGGTAGAAATGTATATCACTTTATAGTACGTATTCCTAACTTAATAGAAGTATTCATTTTTGTATATTTCTGTCCACTGTGACTTGAGTAACGCATCAATCGCTGATGACTTCCACAAATAGTGGTGAGGCAAAGTTTCGTTTTCTACTCTAACACTTGTTGTAATTCGCACCTTTAATTTGGGACAGGTGCGAACGACATTGATGCGATCAGCAGACCAACGAAGGGCTAATCGAAAAACGGGGTGTACTTAGCTAGCTGGGGCATGGCGAATAGCCTTTAATCGTGATCAAACTTAATTGATAGAACCGAAAATAGACCCGTTACGGAAGGCTGAGTCTTAAACCATATAAACGGCATTAACTTGACTGATATTGCCTAAGCTTATCAGCTTGCGAAATTTCAATTTCAAAGTCGAGGTGAAATCAGAAACAATAAAGTGACAACGTACGAAATGCCATATAAAAATCCTGATAAGAACCAACTACAGAGCTGGGAGTAAAAGCGAAAATAATCAGAAATTAAACCGAAACAACACAGAATCAAGTGGAACGGGTCTGAGAGCTACATATATAATATATTTTGAACACAAATTGCGATTGTTACTGCTGCTGATACTTCTGTCTATCTCGCTATTATTGTTCCTGTTGTTGTTATGTAGATTAGAAATCTCGAGAAATGTTTATAAAAAGCCCCGGGGACAGACCAACAGAACGAGAGAGACAGTGACAGGGACAGGGGCAACGACACGTGCGCCCGCAGCTGGACAAATAGAAATAAAAATATAAAAAAAATATTTTACATAGACCCCGGCATTTGTTTGTACAAGTATACAATATATCGGTGTATATATAGGTGAATATCAGCCGAGTCATGGAGCAAATGCATGTACAGTGTCAGGCATTAATTAGTGGCAGTCACACATTCAAAATTTATCAACAAAATCGAAATTATTTGCCTCGCAATTTCTATCTGTGAGATTCCAAGTAATTATTTGATTTGATTATTAACACGAATTGAGTTTATTAAAATCAGCAGAGTAGCTGAAATATTAAGTGAATGGAAATCGTTCACATTTGCCCCAAAAAGTATGCTGCATTTTGCAAGCCGAGAATGCAGTATTATAATATACCAATATCAAATAAATACTATATACATTTAAATACAACAATTTTCTATTTAGCATATTATATATAAATAAAAACTCACCGAAAAGAAGAAATTAAATTAAAATAAAAGGGTTTTACAGTTTTTAGTTCAATCTAACCTTGTTCTCGAGCTTTCTATTTTACACTTTTGATATTAAAACAACCCTTACATTGCTTACAAACACAAACTGCTTAAATGTTTTATAACATTTTTAACCTAACCCCACTATAGATTGATTTTTCAAGTTAAATCTATAGATTAATTTTTCAAGTTAAATAAATGGATTATTTTACAACTCGTATGGAGGACGGGCCTGGGAATTATCTTTAACTTACGAGCCCGCCTGCCTGCGATGAATTTCATTTGCTTTTAATTGATTTCGTGTTTGTTTACGGTTACTGGCTATGGTTACGAGTTCTATTTTCTATCCAGCACACCTCCCGCTTATGTAAAACCCACAAATTGCTACACGTTTTGCATGCGAATGCTGCTGCTGCTGCTGTTGATAAATCAAGCAAAAAAGGCAAAAGGCGGTTTTGAATTTCCTATTGGGCTCGAGATGTCAGCAACAACGACAACGGCGACAAGGTGACGCCGCCTGTAACTCTCCAAAGCCCGGACTTTGGGGCCACAGTAAGGCTTCAATAAGTGGAACCCTTTCTTGCAAGGGTTAATGGATAAGAAATTTAAGTGTGATTTAGTTTTTACGAAATAATCCGCTTTATTTGAGTCCATCTCACAAGAGGGAAAAAAGAAGTAAACTACTGAAACACTTGGTCATCCAAAAATACATCATAACTCAGCCAAAAATAGTTTAATTTCGACTCGGGAAGCTAGTTAGACTCGACTGATGATGCTGATCAAGAATATATGTAGATATATGATTTATAGGGTCAGAAAGTACTGAAATAATAATACTAAAAATCAAGGTAAAAATTGAAAATCGAAGAAATTTAAAAACTGCTCTGCGAATAGGAAATACAATAGTCTCACTGTATTTTGTTTGGCTTTGTTTCATTTCCAAGCCCGACTTGGTGCCTTTGGAGGAAGTCAAGTTAATTATATGCACACTCGCACACACCACTAGGGCGGTAGAGATATGTGCACAGTTGCTGGCTGTAATGGCATTTGCATTAATTGAATTTGCATGTGATACATGCTCCATGGAAAAGAGGGTTACGGGTCGTCGGAGGGTTACGCGGGATGTGCTGCTACATATATGTATATATGTAGATATATCATATCCGCAACTTGTCAAATCGTGTGCAAGAAATCGGAATAGGCGGCTAGTGTCTCGCCGGGCAGTCTGCTCATGACATCGTCTTTTCTGTTCTTGATGTTTTTGCATTTCTCCCCAAGTGCCCCAAGTTCGCCTCCGCATTTAGCTGATGTAACGCCAGAGGCTAAGCACGTTACGCATACGCCATGGAGGCCGGTTTAATGGTAAGACGGCAAGAACAAACGCTTTTGCCGCAAGACACAAACATGCTGCAACAGCTGCCCCTAGATGATGCACTGAAAGAAGAGGTCTACATTATTATTATATTAAAATAAGATAAGTGCAAGTGTAAGTGCAGATAAATTCAAATTAAATAAATCCTTTTATTCAGAATCTATTTTATTCCAAGCTATAGGGTTTATATTTATTTAATTAAGGAATTTGCTTGAGATTATCATTTATTATATTCTATAAATTTAAATTTACTTTGAATTTTTATACTTTGGATTTATATCCATTATTTTTTTTAGCAGTGCATGTGTTTTGTATCCATGGTTTTGCCTCTGTTGGTTACATATGCACGTGGGCGGACGAGAAATGCCATTGAAAGCTGACTTTGACGCAGTCTCTCTCGCTTCGCAATTCCAACCCGATTCCCATCCCCCGATGGATCCCAACCCTCAACCCCTTCTCAACCCCAAAACGATTCTCAAACTACGTAACAGCAACAGCGACAAACGTGCTGTGACTGCTACTGTCCCCCTTTTCTATGTCTGAATATCTCCCCGATGGGTCACATTCAGGTACTTGTAGGTTACGCGTGTCCAGCTATGGCACTTAGCCAAAAAAAAAAATTATTAAAGAAAGATAAAAGTTCATTAAAAAATTCACAAATTAAATGAACAAATAAACAATATTTTAATATAATTAAACAGTTTTTATCGGACTCCCCAAACGTCATGGAATTTCTATAGTACTTTTTTCTATTACTTGATAACTTTATTGGGAAAAATTCCAGCTCCCATGGTAATTTTCCATGGGAACCTATCACATATCATGTTAGTTTGCTCAAATAACTATAGTTCAATAGGAATAATAATAATCATTTGTCATTTACTATTTACATCATTAAATTACTATTTAATCTCATAGATTTCGATGCATTTCCTTTTCATTAATAGGGTTTTACCCACATGTCACAGGGTATTAAGAAAATGAAGAATTTCATGACAAAGTCTGAGTAAACTAATTTGCTTGACATTATCTCTTTGAAGGAATGTTGCCCCTTCATTGACTACCGGAAATATTTCATGAAAATTAACAAGAAAAACTCATCAACTATTATCGAACTAAAAATACAAATTGAATGTCATGCAGGCAGATAATTATATAGTTTTAAAAAGATTATGCATTTAAGTTATGTTTACTGATGTTTTAAGCAAAATATGAACTTTAATAGATTTCCTAATCTAATTGAAACTTTCCTAAATAAATGCATATATATTAAATAATTAAAATTTTAATATTTCCTCCCAGTGCAGACCTCCTGCGGTTGCCAACCGCAAGGAGTCCATGAAATGACATGCAAATGACTGAATTTTTTAGATGGTTTGTCAACGCACTGGACTTGGCAGAGAATAAAACTACAAACATCCATTACAGAGACCCCATTTATCTTTTCAGCCCGGGAAAAGCCCCCTCGTTTTTCCTATCAACTTGCGACGCAGTTGAATTAAATAAAACAAAAGCAAATCTGCGAGAGCGACGAGAGCAGTGCAATAAATTCCAGGTTATGGCATTAATGTGCAACACGTGTGCACTTCACTCACCTGCCTGTCGAGCGCCGAGTTACCTAGTTAATTAAGCGGCAAAAATGGAAAAACTAGAAACAAAAAACAAACCTAACTAAAAAAAATAAATAAGTAAACAAGCGGACGTAAGAGGCTGTCTGCTACTTTTATTGCTTCATTCCAACTCGCATAGTTTTTTTTTTTTGTTTTGTCTTATTTTGTTGCTGGCGCAATTAACGCAAGTGTTAAAATTGCAATTCGCAACAAATTAATTAGCGAACAATGCGCAGCGAATTTATCACGTTTGTCAAAGGCGGAAATATAGATATACATGGAGCCGTGCACTATGTGTGAAAGTTGTTTTTAACTAGAAATAACTTGGCAATTAGTATTCAGCTAGCATTTTTTTAGGTTTACAGATTTAAAAAGCCCGCCCTTTAGTATACGTCATGATAACGATATCGATAGGCACACTGTTAGGTTAACATAACATACGCTATGTTAATTAACATACTGCTACCGGTGATGGACGTTTATCAACACTACTAACAGCTGCTAGGTTGTTAAACATCGATAAGTCAGCGCTGTGCACATTTATAAATTACTTTGAACTTCTTAATACACAAACAAGCGAAATTTTCTTTCTTTAAAATATGAGAATTTGTATATTTTAAGTCTTTATGAGTATATATTTTTAATATATATAAGTTCGCTTTTCCCGCCATATTGATATTAAAAACTATCGGATTTAGTATCGCAAGTGAATTTAACAAAAGGTATCGATTATCGATATGCAGTGCTAGTCAGCTGGTCGGTGTCATTATTATTATTATTTTTTTGTTTTTCTTCAAAACGTGCAAATAATTCCTATTAGAAGTGTGACTTTTAAGGAAAGGGATTCGGCCCAAGGCGTATGAGCATAGAGTGCATCAATCGAATGGAGGCAGGAACCTCTGGAATCCGAGGACCAGGAAATGTCGGCGCGCCGAATGTTTGTTGTTTTTTTCGTGTCATCTGTTGCTAGGCAACCGCAAAAACGCAAACAATTCCGTTACGTCGAATCGGAGAGCCATTTCCTTCCGGTCCCTTTACTGCGCCGTAATCAAGTTGGAAAAACCCAAGGATTTGCCAGCGAGAAAACGACGCAGCAACTTGGCAAACGAAGTTCTTGGGAAAAACAACAAGGAACCCACGGATTCCCAGAAACATCCAAAATGATTCACTAAACACACGGAGGAGTTCCAGTAGCCAAAGCAGCTACCTTAGTCGATATGGTAAGTTCTAGATTCGCAGTTCTTGGTAGATTCTAGCACGGCTTACATATACTTACATACAAACACATATACCTAAACATATAAACCAACCACAGAATTTCCTAATTAGCAGGTAAAAAAAAAGAAGAAAAACTGAAGAGCGATAGAAATGGGAGGAAAAAAACTTCTACAAGCCGCAAATCGAAAAAAGATCAAAAGCCTAAGAACTTTTCTCATTTTCCTTTTAACGCGCGAATTTTCATTGAACGAGAAAATGAGAAAATTACCCAACCCCAGGCCAGCGGTTTTTCCGCATTTTCATTTGCGCCTTTCCCAGCCACGGCGCCCTGGCATTTAGAGACAATTAAGTCGAGGCCCTCTCAGGGAAAACCCAAAAAACAGACAGCCAGTCAGTCAGACCTATCCATCCCATCCCCCTGATCCCATCTCGTCCTGCAACCCTGCAGGAGCACCCCTCCACGACCCAAGACCGAGCGCAAGCCAAGTGGCACATCCATATGGAGTGTGCCATGGCCGGTTGCACATTACAGCGAGTCCTAGCGCCAGGTGTAAACACCAGGCATCTACAATTCCAAATATACACTGAGAGAATTGTTATTTGAAGCCAGATTATTATAATGAGAATAATATTTTACTGATATAGGTAATATTATTATATTATTGTATTTATTTCAGTCTCTTGATCAATTTAAGTTACTTTTTAAAACTAAATTTCTAGATCAAGGAATTATATGGAAAAGTTCTTGTAATAAATTCAATATTTATAATTTGTATATACTCCGAATACATATTAAAAACAAAAACAAAAACTAACTTCAGGAAGCTGACTGTGTATTATCTTAAACTTTGCAGTTGGATCAAAGATCATAATTTTAAATCTATCATAACTAAGCTGAAAATGAATTAATTTTAATTTGGAAATATTATTTTATATTATAGATTTTTAATTAAAATGTTCGAAATCTCAATTATTTCAATAATTCATGAAAAACTAATCTGTAGAGTATGTAATTTTTTTAAATCCTCAAAAAAGGTATTAATCCTGTAGTGATTCAGAAATAAAAAGGTCTACACAGTGCTTAGTATTATCTTTATTATTGGATTAAGGATCACACCTATTAAGATAAGGAGCTTCGAAGTAATCGTTTAGAGGGAACTGATTGCGGGGTTATTTTAGAGTGACGTTGCGACCTCGTTTTTAATTGATAACAAAGAAAGTATGTATACTTGTATAAAAACTTAATCTTTAACAAAACTTTTTTATGTATTGGAATGTTTGAAATATAAATCCAATATTATTCAGTGCAGTTTTCTGGAAGCTACAATCAGTACTTATGGATCTGTCAGGTTGTTTTATTTATGATAGGAATGTAGTTAGTTGCTTATAAAGTGCATACAGTTTGCCATTAGGAAAACAAAAGAGAGCTATACAAGAATCATTATAATTTATTATTAAACAGATGTATTAAAAATTCGAATTTATATCATTTTTAATTCTCAATTGCCTCGCATATAAAGAGGTTCTTTTTGAAGCAGCTCTCATTGTGCATTTCCCCTTGCAAGAGATCAACGCAATGCTCATTATTTAATTTTTCCTCAGACTGATTGGGCTGCCATTTGAAATAGGATACTGCCTTGCCGGTGCTCCAGGACACATATTTGCCATCGGCAACCAGGTCGTTCATATCAATCCAGTAACTCTCGTGTTTTAGATGCGAACTAATGGCAGTCAGTTCCTCATCGCTTTGGATGGTCGCAAGTTGGCCACCAATCTGTCGACAGGTCTCTCCGGCTGCGAACCAATTCTTCCTGGCAAACTTTGAGATGTAAAAGAATCGCGTGCCGATCCGCTCGAAGTCTAAAGGAATCTTTTTCTCTGGAGCTGGTACCTTTCCGTCGATTTGATTGGGGGTCAGGTGTTGCAGTTGCGCAAGTGCCGTGGAGCAGATTCCACTCAATTGTTCCATTTGTTCCCGTGAAAAGTTCAGAGAAGCAGGTTTCTCAGTCTCCTGGACTGATCCAGATGCCAAATGGCAAGTGGCAATAATTGCAAAAGTAAAAATTAGTCCGCACTTCAGCATGGTAACCACTGATGCCGATCGATTAGAGTGAACTGATTCTAGAGAGGCGAAAGCACACAGTTTGTTTAAAAGCTCGATTTCTTATATAATTATCATTGTCTTGAGATAACCTTTGTGTTTAAACTTGATCTTTTACTGAAGGTATTTATATTCCTCCCTGGGCGTGGGTAATTCCACTGATTACCATAGCTGCGAATATATTTCTTCCATGATTAGAATTTATTTATAATAATATTATTAATAAGACTTAAACTCAATAGCTCAAAATGATGAGAGTCTAGTTTTCGTAGCGTGTAGAACTCCTTCAACATCCTGCTGGGCACTTCCGCTTTGGTGCCTCGCCACGCCACTCGTCCTGCTTCACTGCCTTCGTCTTCTTCCCTGTAAAGATAGATGGTGGGAAGGGGGTGATGTCGAACAGGAGAGTGAAGGTAGATATGGATGAGAATAAGGATGGGGATGAGGGCAAGGACGCGGTCAAGGGGGCGGGGACAGGACACACGCCGCACACGCCCAACGAGCGAGTGCCATATTACATTCATCATCTTTCATTTGATGAGTCGCGTCCGTTTTAATGAATGTCAATGTCAATTTGGACATCAGTTGTAACCGATATTGAAAAGGAGACAAAGGTGGAAACAATTTGCAAGGATATACACTCATAGATTCGCTATTCATTGAGAACAAAAGGATAGTTTTAAGAAATTGTTTCTATTCATAACTATCGATATTAAAACCTTATTTAGTTACATAAATTTCCCTTTAAAACAAAGGTTTACAAACTAATTCCTTAATCAAAATTCTAATTTCTTTCAAACAATATTCAAAAGACCCAACTTGACAATAAAATTAGAATAATTACGACATGTTTCTATAAAGTATTCACCAACTGTCGGGCAATTTCTATGCACCTTCTCGTCCTGTGGCAGGACACATGTTGTCGTAGCTATTCCACCCGCGTAGGTTACCTGCTGCAGGCATTAACTGAATAAATGAATATTAGGCACATGCAAGGAGGAAAGCGTCGTCACGCTGTCTGAGCTTCAGTCACCTATCCTGCCCCTTGGCTGGCCCCGTGTCCTTCTGTCCTTCTCTCGGGTTGTCCCTATGCCAACGCAGCTGCCGACGGAGAGACAACCTCAGGGGTAGGACTTTAAAAAAGGGTCAATGCCATGGACTAGCCAGAAAGTGCAGCTACCCAGTCCCAGGGTCCTCCTCTGCTCCCACTCTCCCTTATTTAATTCCTTAACCTTTTTATGCTTGTATATTGAACTGAACATGTGCCAAGAACATTTGGTTCTAATGATAAACATAAATAAATAATATAAAAGGTATAGAAAATTTTCGGAATATTTATAAGTTCAATAAAGTATTCAAGGAATTTTTTTGATAAATTGGATGGAGTAAAATTAACAATCCTAAAAAAACAATTACAATTTAGTAACTTCAACTATCAGTTTTAAATATAATGGTAAATGATCTTTGGAGTTTGTTAGTATAAAGTAGTATTTAGTATACAGTATTTAAAAAAAAATTTAGGAAACAAATATTTAACTTTCAAATGTATATAGTTTTATCTTAAGCATCTTCAATTAGTTTTCTTTTGGGAATTTAAAACAAATACCATTCCCAAAGGGAAACACAAATATTTAAAAGGCAAAACTTTAATGAATACTTTATTAGGTAATTAAAACTTAAATTAACTTATTTTTTAAAGCGTGGCTAAATGCAAATTTTTACGCTGTTTGAATGATTTTATGGATAAAACTTGCAATTAACATTTACAACTTTTATAAAAAGATCAAGTCAAGTTCATAGATAAAAGTTATATTAAATTAAAATATGAAATCAAGTTAAAATAACAGTCGAACAATAGACTCTCTTAACACAGTTTTTATTGTTTAAAAAGTATTCCCTTTATCCAGTCTCTACTGTTTTCCGTCATTTAAATTCAAATAATATTCAAATGGATTTCCATCTCGCTCTGACTACTCTGACAGCAGGTTGTGCAGGTTGTGCGCCACATCGAATGCATTTTGACCAATTCAATTTACCAAAAACTATTCAACCCCCTTTTTGGGCCAGGCCATTGTCATTGCCAGAGTTTTCACAGAGTGTGTGTTTTCGATAGCTGCTGCTGCTGCTGCAGTTTTTCAGTTGCGTTTTGTGTGCGTTTCTGTTTTTGTTTCCGTTCCTGCCGCTGCCACAGCCACTGCCACTGCCACTGCTGCTGCTGCCGGGTTTTTCCTTGGTCAAGCTGGTTGAAATATTTTCCCCGCCGTAGTTGCATATTCACGCTCGAACTAAACGCACCGCAGCAGTTTTAACAACTATATATAAACCCCTATATAAACACGGTAAATCCCCAATATCCTGCAAGAGAGACTCATCAGAGAGAGAGTATAGAATCCCGAAAAGAATATTTATTTGATCAATAATTTGGCGTTGCGCGTCCCTAGTGATTTATATAGTGTGTGTGTGTGTGCTGTACAGGTGAACCGGTGTGCAGGTGTAAACACTGCTAGTGTGGGTGTCGTGACTGAAAACTTACCCCAAGCGAGCTGCACTTTTCACGCGTCAAAATTTACGAGCTCGCCTCGCACGCCGTTTGATTTGTGCACTGAAAGCCCAAGGAGTTCACTTCGAACCGGGGAAAAACGCATTACACCCACCACTGCCGTCCATTAAGGAAACTCTCCTACCCCCCCATGGCCAACTTCGTTTATTGTTTATAAACAACAACTTTCAGCCCGACTCCCTCCCAGTTCAGACCAGACCTAAAGTGACGTATGCCGGGTCGTTTGCTCTGTCCGCGCTTTCCAAAATACAAGAAAAGAAAAGGGGGATACCCCCCAGTCGACATTCCCTATAATAATATAATATCCGCCCCCCAAAGTTCAATTCCCTGAGTTTCGGGATGAATTGCCAGCGGTGCTTTCTCCAGACCTTATTTACTTTGAGCCGGTTGCCCTGTGAACAAGTGCATGTGGCAAGTGCAAGAGCGCTAAAGTGGCAAGAAAAGCGCAGAAAGTGTGAAAATCTAGCAAATTTCATAAACTCAGACTGAAATGTAACTAAACATAAAGGAGAACTTAATTAAAAAGTTTTGGAAAATGTATTTTAAACGGATAATAGGTACTTTTTTAATGATAAATTCAGTTAAATTAAATACTAAGGACATTTTAAAATTCTAAATGAAAGTGTTTATAATTTAAGGAACTAAATTCCTACGGGCTTTAGTACATTCGCAATTAAAAATTAACTGTCATGAGTAAAAGAAAAATGAACAGAATGATATTTATCAATTTAAATAACAATTAATTTAACAAATACCATAACAATAATTAAACAATAAACAAATAATATTTTATCAAACAAAAAATCAATAAAAAAAAACAGTTGCTTAAAAATGTCGTTAAAAACTGATAGAAAATCATCAAATTAAAATTTCCAATAAAAAAACAAGTATTACACCAACTTTTAACGCCTTCTAAAAAAAGAATATTTCTGATGAACATTAAAATTGTCTCAATGAAAATGTGCTTTTCTTTGATTGAATCGTAAATGTACAAATTTGTGTCGTCAACAATTACAATTTGTTTAATTTAATTGGCCAGAGGCGTAGCTTTTGTGCAGAAATAGCATCCCCTGGAGGGGGTTAATGTAAGTACAGTGAAAGCTGCATTCGCGAACAGTTCCCCGAGGCTTTTATCTCACTAAGGATAATTAATTAAATAGTGCAGGATAAGTTGAGGATTTTAAGAGGGGAAGTTTCCATTTCATTTAATGTTAGAAGCTTGGTTGGTTGTCATTGTGTATCCATTAAAAGATAACCTTTTGTTTAAAATATAAACCTAAATTGCTAAAGTATATTTTTTTATTATAGTACATTAAATACATTTTACAATTGTAACAATTCTTATTTCATTGCTTGGAGCTATTTTTCTTATATTTTATTGTTTTTCTATACCTGTTTAAATATTTGTTTGAAAAGAAGCGAAATATTTATATGTCAATTTACTCAACAAATTAAAGTTTAAAAAACTCATAACTAAAATGCATAAATTTTAATTTGGAAAGCTGTTTTATTTTAGTTTTTAATAGGTTAATAAATCTGCATACTCGATTTAACATTCTAAAAAATATCAAATTTTGATCAATTTTCGGAAATTTTAATGATGTAACCCCTTATAAAATTGTGCAATTTCGGAAAATTTTCGAAAATTAATTTTTTTACCGAACATGGCTAGATGGACTCGCCAGTTGATTCTGATCAAAAGAATATATATAATTTATGGGGTCAGAAACGACTTCTTCATTGATTTTTAAGCTTTGGACTGAAATTATAACAACCCTATAACTGAATATCCCCCTAGAAAATTGGTTCATACATTTCTTGTTATTACTTGGGCAATTATCTACTTATTTAAATAAACCCCTCCCCATATTTTGACCCAACAACGCCTCTGTCCCCAAGCAATGTCAAGTTTTTACCCAAAACATTGCCCCCGATTGTATGCTATAGAAAATAAAAGGAAATGGCACTGCCTTGAAGATGCCACAGCAGCAATCGGAAGTAAATCAAAATGGCCGACTGGGAGTGAAAAAATACGATGCTGTACACAATAGGCGTACCTTACCCGCACCCACACCCTCCCCCTTCCCCTTCCCCTCACCGCCGGCACTGTGCATTTTCGCATATTTATATATAGATATTTATGTGCTGCTCCTGCTGCGAGGAGAACAAAGCATTGAGGAAATCAAAGCACGAAGAAATACCTGCGAAAAGTTTAATTTCATAGCAACGCCCCAGCGGAAGCAGCGAAGCCACCACCACCACCGCCGCCATTACACACCAAAGAGAGTGGGGGATAACAAAGGATATGGATCCAGGGGACAGGGAGAGGGAGAGTGAGAGGAAGAGGGGGGGTGGGGTGGTGTTGCCACACAATGGTGGATGATGTTGCTTCCTTATTGAAGAAGAAGACCTGCTCTTTGATTGACAACAAACATGCCTTGTTAAATCCATGAAATTTCACTTTCCCTTGCAGCATCCACGAGGGGAGCACCTTAAAGGAGCCTAAGCAGAAGAGGAACCTGAACAGGAAACCAAAACTTAACCTAAATACCGCCATTGCCTTAACTCTTGGAGGAAACAATAAACAGAACGCAACTACTAGTCAACGAATTTAGCCTCAAAGGTGCATCGCCTCAGTCCCAAGATAAATATTTTACGAACAAAGAACACCAAATAAAACGAAACCAATGACCACACGCCTGGCTCCGCAGCGCCAGTTCATCATCTCGACGCGCTCTGCCATTGTGGATGCAGCCTCACCGCCGGTGGATGCTGTGGAGGAGCAGCAGCAGCAGCAGCAGCTGACCGTGGAGGTGGAGAGCGCCACCACGGGCACCAATACCGGAGCCGCTAGCACCACAAATAGCGACACCTCGACACCGCATACCGAGGAGTTTGAGTTCTGCACAGAGGATGGAGTTGTTGTGTCCGCCACTCTGGAGGATGTCATGACACAGGTGGGTTTGAAGTCACTTCAGAGATAATTCTGACTTTGTAGTTTTCTAAATTCTTAGCCTGGTGCTAACAAAACATAAGCAATTATTTAAAATAAAGCTCTCCACCTTACCTTGATAAATAGGTAAAATATCTCCCACTCTTGCAGAACTGCCAGCTCTTGCAGAAGAAACTAGTGGACGACGATTCCACGGGTGCGGTTACCACGGACGACGGCCAGTTGGAAGTGATTCGCGTCGTCCTGCCCATGGATGCCAGCGACTCGAGTAATGAGGCCCACATCCATGGGCATGTGGTGAATAGCAGCAGCGACGGTGGCACTATTGGAACGATCACAACCACAGAGCCCAACGGCAACACCGTGACCCATTCGATACCCATCCATAGCATGGCTGATCTTACGGCCATCAAGGATGGCGTGGATCTGGCCCAGCAGGTGGCCAATGGACAAGTGACTGTGGTGCAGGCCACCGAAGATGACGATGGAACGCCGTTTATTACTGTGACGGGTGAGTTTTTGGGTATATTATTATAGATGTGATAGATATTTCATAAAAATTAGTTACTTAATACGATATGGGGAGGATAAAGGCACTTTATTATAGATGTGATAGATATTTCATAAAAATTAGTTACTTATTACGATATTAGGGGAGGATAAAGGCACTTTCGACATCTTAATGGATTTTAAATCCTCAGACGCTTTGATTTAGACACGTCCTTATACTCTTTAATCAGGAGAGCGTTCTTTAATCTCTGAGAACAATATTTAATTTTTAACGTTGTCCATATAAAACATAAGACCGCTTTAAAATCTTCTATAAAAACGTACACTCTCAATTAGTTTATTCCCCTTAAAATATCCCAATTTGATTCTCACGTTTCGAGTTACAAGTAATGTAATTAATCCTCTTAACAAATACCAATTAACAGATGCCAATCTCCATAAATCTGCCTGCTTATTGGCTAAAAACTCGTTGATTCGAAAACAAAACAAGACATGTGCGAAAACTGAATGGATAACAATCAATTTGCGATGCCACTTCTTTTATTTTTAATGAGCAGAAAAACTGTAAACGTACGATTCGCGTTACCGATTTTTTATTATTTTTTTTTTTACGGGGTGATGACTGCAAATCCGGACCCGAAGCAGAAACTCCTGGTTCCGGGGAATCCTGGAAATCACTGGCAGTGGGAGGGAAATCAAAGCGGAAACCAGCAAACGGGAAACAACAAAACAGCAAAAGTCGCGGCTTTGTAAACAAACATAATGACAGGATCAACATGTCCCCGGAGGATGAGGGGTGAGGGCCGAACTGAACTGAACTGAACACAAGGACCAGCTTAAAATCGGGCGTATTTTAAACGTTTGCCTGATATCACAATTAAAGCGACTTAATTTGAAAACTGAAACTGGGATGAATGGATGGATGCCTGGCTGTCTATCTGCTGGTTGGGTGGTTAGACAGATGGATGGGTACGACTATCTGAATATCTATATGTACATATCTGGCGCACACCCCGCAGAGGATAATGGCAGATACTACCTGTCCGCAGGACACACGACACGGGCACAGATCCAGCCATCCGGGAGCCACGTGCAAG
The DNA here is from genome assembly GCF_035046125.1 of Drosophila serrata. Taxonomy (NCBI): domain Eukaryota; kingdom Metazoa; phylum Arthropoda; class Insecta; order Diptera; family Drosophilidae; genus Drosophila; species Drosophila serrata. The sequence continues at coordinate 2,264,026 of NW_028257274.1, read as the reverse complement.
GCAACAAAAAGCAACAAAGAGGCAAAGTGCAGCTGGAACTCGAAATTGGGAACTCTGAATTCAAAATCCCGGCACCCAGACCCGGGCGCTATATCGTCCGCTGCGCACACATAATTATTATATTCCACTCGAGCGCCGCACAATGAATTAATCGAGATTACACTTCGCCGCGGCTTCGCAACTATCTAACAAAATATCGGACATACTGAGCAGGAAAAAGGGTCGCTCGGAGGGCCCATGTTTGCCCACGTACTTGATTTTATTAGCGCAAATTACCACCACCAACAAGGACGACAACAAGGACATGCAGGAGTGGGGGCATATCATATCATTTCAATCCCAATCCGGATGGCAACATCATCGGGTAATCACAACAAATTGAGAGGGCTTCACACGGTGCGTGAATGGTTCAAGAGGGAGTGAGGGAAAACCGGGTATGGGAAGGTCCTTGGTGCTCACGATGAGTCGACGACTCGCTAATAACCGCCCGCTGTCAACTAATACCTTCCTTTTCCGATAAAAGGCTCACGAATTTGTAACACTGTGGGAAAATCTATATGGAAATTGGGAAACTTGTTTTAAATTAATTTCCTCTACTAATCTTGATTTGAAATTCTAAGAACTAGGATAATTTTTAAGTGCAAATATCAGTATCTTAATCAGATTTAAGAAAACTAGATATTTTTCCATATCGTTTTTAATATCGTATATTTATTTTGATATTTTCTGCAACGATGATATCTTTTACCCTCATAAACTTTGTTTTTTGATGTTTAAAATCTATGTTTATTATAAAATTATTTTAATTTAAACACACAATAGGAAGCTAACTTCGGAATTTCGGCTTGCATTTAGCCATTAGATCGATGGGATCGAATTGATCATAACTAAGCCAAAAATGCATTAATTTCAATTCGAAAAGCAGTCCTGTGCTAGTTTTTTTATACTTAAAAATCAGCATTCTAAGTTTTTAAATTTAAAAAATTTTATTTTTTGTCAAAAATTTACAATTTTATCGATGTAACCTTATGAAATTTATAAATTTTTTAAAATTTATTTTTTGTCCGGGCTTAGTTAGATCGATTAGGCTATTGATGCTGATCAAGAATATATATGATTTATAAGGTCGGAAATGACTCACCAGCTTCTGACTGCCTTAAAATACACTTCATTTAGGTATATATTTTTCTCCAAGTGCATTGTTTCTGAATCAAAATTGATGCGAAATCTGTTTCATATCTCCTGTGTTAAAGGGTATCCGTGCTTCTATCCGGTTGTGGGTGTTTTCCAACAAACGTATTCGGAAGGGGCTTCCCCTATATATGTATGTATCTTCCACCTTCCACGCATTCATGTTGTATTGTATTTTTCAATTGATACGGATTTGTGATGGGTGCTCATCGAATCGACGAGGCAGAAGATGACGAGCTTAACGTTTAATAACCAGAAAGAGAGCCACTAAAAATAGGAATCCGTACCAGTTGAAGTGGTTGCTTCACTTGGTCGATGATTGGCTAGATGGCCAGGTGGCTCGCTGTCCAAGTGTGGGTGGAAGGTAGTTACCAAGATCCTTGAGGTATCCGAGTTTTAGCCAGGGAACTGTTGCATATGGCGGGCTTCTTTTAATTGTGCCCAACAAAAAGCTATTTGTGCGAGGAGCTTCCTGGCAATCAAGATAAGCGCACATTTATTTTATTTATTTGTCAAACCGAGTCGTTTGTCGTCGCAGTTCATAATTCTCGCTGAATGCTATCTTGCCGGAGGAATCATGCCACCGAAGCCCTACCAAAGAGGACTCACCTCTGACTCCTGCTGTAACTCCCATCCAGTTGCAGCTCATCCCTGCGATGAGTGAGTGACCGGCTCACAAAAAGGTTAATTGTTTGTTGACGTTGTAGCCGGATAGATTCAGCATAGGATAAGCCAGCCAGCTGGGATTCTACCTCTTCATCCCAGTATTTACTTTGTCCTGCACTTGTCTGTTATCCCTTATCCTGGCAATTTTTGCTCTACTGTGCTTCAACTGGAGTGGGAACTGGGAATTTGGACAAGTGGCGCAGATTGCACACAAGTGGATGTATTGCAATAAACCTTTTGAACTCGAAATATCAGAAAAGTTCATTCATTAAAGTTTGATCTATCGAAGATAGTTTACCTTTTCATAAATGGTTGACTTCTTTTTTAACAAAAATTATTTAAAGATTCATCTTTGGTTGAGAATATCTGCCAGACTTTGTTATGCAGCTGTTTCTGAAGTTAATAGTCTCATCAGAAACCATCATATATAGATGTAGATTTTATTAAATTTATGTTTCTTTCGATTATATTCGTCCAATATATTTATTTAACACCATATCAATTTATCGCACATTTAAAAATTTATTTATGTCAAAGTTGTTCAAATATCTTAGCAGTAAAGATATATCATAGTTTATGCCATTAGTTTTTTGTTTATAATTAAAAGCTTTAAATTATTATTTTATAATAAATGAATTAGAAATCATTATTCATCTGACATAAATACTTAAAATTTTTTTAGAAAATACAAATCATATAAATGGTACCTTATTGATCCTTAAAATATGACTGTGCAAGTGTGTAAATAATTATTTTAATACTATAAAGATTAAATCTTTAAATCTTTAGTCACTACAAGAGTTTTTAAAAGGTAATTAATTAATTAAAGGTAATTTTGTCCAAAGCTTTAAAATCAATGAAGGAGTCATTTCCGACCCTATAAACCATATATATTCTTGATCAGCATCATCAGCCGATTCGTTCTAGCTATATCAGAGAGAAAAAAAAATGTACAAATTTTTTGAAAAAAATCTTACCCCTTTGATCATTACAATTTTCAAAAATTGGCAAAATTTGACATTTTTTAGAATGTTAAACCGAGTATGCAGATTTATTAACCTAATAAAAACTAGCATAGGACAGCTTTCCGAATTGAAATTTATGAATTTTTGTCTTAGTTATGATCGATTTTAATTTAAAAGTAAAGAAACTCCCACGCTTGGAAAACAATAAATAGTACCTTGATACACTCTTGGGGGGTTAAAAGATCTTCATAGTTAAAAGACTATATTATTAAAGAAAAGAATGTTATATTACTTTTACAATTTTACTTTCTCAAAATGAAGTTTATTGTTTAATTAGATCAAAGCTTAAACTTCATCTAAATGTCAAGTTAAATTAATGGCTCCCTCTTTCCTCCATCTTTCGATGAGCAAGAAGATCCATTCCACTTGATCAACTTTTCTTTTACCCAACTTGCTCTTCAATCTGCTGAAAGTTTAACCTTGGTCTATGCCAAAAGGCAATTACGAAAGGAAAACAGCTTTTGCACTACAAACCAAAGTCATTGAGAGCCCAAATGTTTTGGCGAGAATGCGGTCCACTTGAAGGCACCTCAAACGAGAGACCGACCGACCACTCCTCTTGCCTTGGCAACTTTAAAGGACAAATGTCAGAGTGCAAACCTGCGTCCTGCGGCTTGATTTTCCCCAACCCCAACCCCAACCCCATCACCAACCCCCTCGTTCCACTTGCAAATTGCCAAGTTAGCCCCGAGGGTCACCTGTTAATATTTACAGTTTACAGCAGCGTGTCAAAGGGAAAATGGGAAAGTGGAGTGATGAGAGATGGCAGGGTGGATGGAGGTAGATATATATATATATATCCCGCAAAGCTGACCTCAGCAAACTTCAGGACTCGCTGACAAGGACCAACCGTCCCATCGTTGGCGAAAGGAGAGTCAAAATTAATATGTGAAATATGTTCGTGTCAACGAAAGCTTCACAAAGGCCAGGGAGCAGTAAAAGTAGACAGAAAAAATAACGTAAATTTCTGACCTGACCACGGAGGAGAATATGGAAAAATTCCACGCATGCCACCCAAATCTCTCATACAAAAGCCTCCTCCAGCAGGCACCCATATTTCCCATGGCCCCTGGTTACACCCACAACTCACAGTTCTCACATCTCTGGACCCGGGTGGGATGGCAGCCAGCGATTTGGTTGGCCAGGATACACATCCCTCAGCATCCTGCTTCAGGGGTTGCTCAGACCAAGAGAGACAGAGAGCTCTCTTCGGAGGAAAAGAGAGCGAACGGCTGCCTGGCAACCGATGAGGAGTGGGATTGGCCAGGCGTCCGTTGCCTTGACGCCGTCGCCCTGCTTTGTTGCTCTGTTGCCATCCCGCTCCCGCATATCCAGCATCCAGGAGCATCCCCCGAATCCACACCAGCCTCGACCACCACTTGTACAGATCCCAGAAAATGCGACTTTGAGCCCGGAATTAGCCAGGCACACCGCTTGAAGCTGGCGCAGGCATGGGTGTGGTGTGGTGTGCTGTGGTGTGAGGGACCTGTTCGAGGGTCTGGGTTGGATTACTCGCTACGGGCATCCCGGATCATAATAGCAACCACCCACCAGGCAACCCACCCCAACCACCAAGGCAGAAGGAGCAGCAGAAGCAGCATCAGCATCAGCCGTCGCCGCCGCCGCCGCCGTTGCCACCGTTGTTGTAATTTAATTCGTTGCTGCGCCGCCGTCGTCGTCGTGAGTTTTGCGCCATCATCATTATTTTCGGAGGCATATTGCTAGGATAACATTTGATTTTGGATTCAGTTGTAATTCTACCGTTCGCAGGCACTGGTTGCTCCGTTTCCACGCCATCCGCCATTCGACATTCAGCATCCAGCATCCGGCATCCGGTCCCCCAAAATCCTCCATCTCAAACCCAAAAACGTGAAACGGAAAAGGGAAAAGCAAAAACGCAAAAGACACCAGCACCGCCCACAGATTGAAGGAGAAATCTGAATGGAGACTGGTTGCTGCTTGGTCAAGGATTTCACTTTCGCTTTCTGAGCCAGTTTTGGCCAGTGGTTGCCAGAAGCAACCAGGTGGCTTCTCCGCTTACACCACCACGGTGGATTCCTGCACCTCGTTCGGAGATCGATAGTGAAACTATTGAATCAACATTGTGGCAACTTGAAGCTTTGGAATATTGAAATCCTCTTTGGATAAGCATCTCTGGATTACCTTTGGATTATCTTCTATATGGAGTTTATCTTTGGATTAACTTGACAACAAATTTACGGATTAATATCAGTGGAGTTACTTGATTATTATTTGAAAATTGTACTTGTGAGCTGAGGAATTCATATTCGAATGAAGTCAGGATATTTTGTGGACATTTCTTATATTGGAATTGTGATCCAGGCTTTAAATAAGGCATCCTTTGATAGTGATTTCGGAGTTATTGATCTTTAAATATAATATATAGACTTGGATCATTGCAAATTCATCATTGGAACAACAGTATTTCCTGGCTTCTTTACTCTGGAACGTTATTCTTGGGAGGTTCCAATGGATGCTAAGATTATTATATAAAGTTCCTTAACTTAAGTGTCCTGTTCCTAGTCCTTATTTCAATCTTCAATCATTAGTATTGGAACATTATCATTGGTGTCTCCTGGAAAACTTGTTTAATGGACTTTTGTCATGTGTGAATTCCTGGAAACCAGTGTTAACCTCTTGCCACATCTCCAGCACAACCTGGCGGATCACCTAATCTCCTCAATCATTTGAGATCCATTGAAATCAGCTTCCACGCTGAGTTAAGGAGCCACAAAATTTTAGTAGCCTTCGCTCATCAATTCCGGCCAAACGAATGCATTCGCGGTACGGCTTTGACTGCCAAACGCGTCATCACCACCACCATCAGCAGCAGCAGCCGCATCAGCAGACGCACCAGCAACAGCAGCAGCATCAGCTCCAGCTCCAGCACCACCAGCAGTTCCAGTCATCGCCTGCTCCACCAGCTCTTAGCCCCACAACCGCTGCTGCCGTGGCCTATTCGAATCTGTTGGAAAAGTGTCGGTGCAAGCAAACCGTGGCCACCAATTCCGTGGCACCCGTACCACCGCCGCCCGCCCAGCTGCAGTTGCAGCTGCATCATCACCACCACCACCATCACCACCAGACATTCGTGGCCACTGCCACAGCAGCCAGCTACAGCAACTGCTCTGGGATTGGAGCGGGCACGGGAACGAGCCCGGGTAGTGGAGCCAGTGCGTGCTCCCCAGCATCTGCTTCCTGTGCCACAGCCGCTGGAGCCACCAATTCGGTGCTTTCGGCGGGTGGATCGGCCACCAGTGCCACCATGTACCATCATCATCATAGACGCCACAACAACTTGTCCTACTGCGGTGGTAAATATCTGCATCTGTCTGTCCTTATTCCCATTTGAATGAATCTCGATTTCCGTTCAAACTTTGAACTATAATTAAGGTTTCAAAGGCAGCATCTTGGAGTTCTGTGGAAATATAAACTTTGTGTGTACACAGCACACAATTTAAGCAGAGTTTGGCATAGAAATTAACTCACAAAGATAGTTTAAGAAGAAATCTAAGACTGGAACCGAAAGATATATATTTCTTGAGCTTACAAGTTGATTTTCAACTTGATTTATTTTTTTATTTTAATTTCTTACACTATAGAAATATCTTTTTTCTAATATTTCACTTTATTTCTTCTCAAGTTTCCAAAAGTATCCTTATTTCTTTTGGTGTATCAAAGAGGTCCTTGCTGCTGCAGTGCATGTGGCCAGTAAGAGTGTCAAGTGTCTTTATCAATGAATTGGCAAACCAAAGATTTCCTTCTGCTGATTGAATCAAAAGTATTTACACAGAAGGTCTCCTCAATAATTTGTGTTCAAAGTTTGTGGTTTGATATTAAGTAAACTATTTCCATATATACATCGATAGAAAGGGTGAAAAGTTTCCTTCTAATTTATTGATACTTGAAGTAAGCTTGTGCGAGTGCGTAAGTCATTATTTAATTACTAGTATGATAAAGTCTTTAAATCTGCAGTTACTACAAGAGTTTTTGAAAGTTAAAGACGTTTTAACAACTTATATTAAATAACCAATTACCAACCAATAACCGACGGATGGATTATGTATAAATAGAAGGAGAAATTAAAGTATGCCATAGATTTTTCATTTGCAGGGTATTATAATTTTAGTCCGAAGCTTGAAAATCAATCAAGACATTTCATATATATATATATTCGTGATCAGCATTAAAAGGCGGATCGATCTAGCCATGTCCGGTAGAAAAATACAATTCAAAAATTTTCCCAAATTTGAAAATTTTATAAGGGGTATCATCATTAAAATTGTCAAAAATTGTCTAAATCTGACATATTTTAGAATGATAAACCGACATTGGACAGCTTTCCGAATTGAATTTCATGCATTTTTGGCTTAGTTATGATAAATTTCCTGCAAGGGTTTACAAACTTCTAAGTTAAACTTTAAGTAAACCTATAGATTACTTATTTAGAATCTTATAGTCCTGTTCCTATTATTAATATTACATTTCTTTCCTTAACTATCTTCCAGTTTCCGGACAGGAGCAAAACTACCAAGTGCAATATGTGGACTCGGAGCTGTACCACAGCAACTCCAGCCAGACACAAATGTGAGTGAGAGAAGCGTGAAGCTGGTTAAATGAATGAGTGATTCGACCTAAACTCTGTTGCTTTTCTTCTTCCGCCCGCTCATCTGTTCCAGGACGTATCCATTCTGCCCGGTGGGGGATTACCAGGGCAGCGGCCAGACAGCGTATTACTCGACCACGGGTCAGTATGGAGCCACCTCCTCGGCGGGCGGTTCCTCGAATGGGGCCCATTCCACGACGCTGCCGTATCTGGTGCCGGTAGAGGAGGGCCTGCTGCTCAATGGCTCCGCACACTCGCTGTCCCAGGCACAGTCCCAGTCGCAGTCACAGTCACAGTCACAGTCGCATGGACGCGATTCGCCGCACAGCCTGACGGTGAGTAGTCGGGAGTGGGGGGAGCGGGATGATGATGGGGAGGCAGAGCGGTTGAACGTGAACGGAACTAATCGCCACTGGGTGCAGGAGGTCGCGTACATCCAGGAGGCGCAGAGCACGCCCCAGACGCCCACCTCGACGACCACAACGCATTCGGCGAGCGGCGGCAGCCTGGGGACCGGTGGCGGAGGCGCCTCCCCGGACTCGGAGCAGAGTGCGCTCGGCAGTAGCAACAAGATTGCCTCGGCAACGGTGAGTGCATCCATGGATACGCCCTATGGACAGCATCCCCAATACAGAATTCCCTTTCTCTCTCTCTCTCTCTCTCTGTGTGTCTATCCTGCTCTGTGGCGCCAGATCAAGTGGCTGTCGCGCAACTACGAGACGGCGGACGGGGTGAGCCTGCCCAGGAGCACGCTGTACAACCACTACATGCAGCACTGCAGCGAACAGAAGCTGGAGCCCGTGAATGCAGCCAGTTTCGGCAAGCTGATACGCTCCGTGTTCTCCGGCCTGCGCACACGTCGCCTGGGCACACGCGGCAACTCTAAGTACCATTACTATGGCATCCGCATCAAGCCCGGCTCGCTGCTGAATCATCAAGCGATGGACGACAAACAGATGCTGGGCTCCGGCTATGGACCATCATCCGGTGGATCCAGCGGCACCGTCTCCAGTGGCGGCGCTTTGGTCAGCGTCAGCAGCAGCACCGCCGGCCAAATGGGTGCCAATGGTCTCGGCGGTGGCCAGGGACAGCGGCATAATGGCACCAAGAAGCACACTTTTAAGCCGGAGACCTATGAGGCTTGCATACAGGTGAGGATCGAATTAGTGAAACTTGATAAGTAGAGATTAAGGAAGTCAGGAAGGTCAGGCTTACTCTCCAAAAGAGCATTATTTATTGGAAAACACATTTTGTTGTATAAAGATGCCCGTCTTATTTAATTGTAGGAGGTTCAAACTTCTTTAAGTGCTTATAAAAGACAAGAACTTACTTTATCTGTAGGCAAATTACCACTTATGGTCTTTCCTTTGACAAAATGTAACTTCATTTGAATATAATTTATTTTCCTTACAAATAAAACCCAAAGTAGCTCCTATAAATTAATAATTACCATAATATTTCTACTAAAAATAACTTAAAAACTAAACAAACGGCCATTAAATACATAAAAGAAAAGAGTTTCCTTGAAGTTCATTTTGCTATTTTAAAGATCATAAAATATTCACCTAGGACACGAGCTTCCTGATTGAAAATGTCAATTCCCTCATATAAAAAAGAAACCTAAAACCAATTATTGATTGATTTCCTCACTCTCTCTTCCAATCCTTTCCAAATCCGCAGTACATTGGCGATGGAAGCAGTGCCCTGCCCTCGTTTCCGGCCATCGAGCTAAGCCATAGCTTCAATAGCGAACTAACGCTGGAGGATGTGGATACATTCCGGGCCTTGTATCGCGAGCATTGCGAGTCCTTCCTGGACGCTGTGCTAAACCTGGAATTTGGCACCGTGGAGTTCCTGCTGCGCGACTTTTGGCGGGCGAGCGACAACAACAACCTGGATGAGTGCGAGGAGGAGAAGTACTTGAGCAAGACGAAGCTGTATCTGTTGTGCCACTGCGCAGAAGTGCAGAAATTTGTGCGAGAGGTGGGTGTGGAGAAGAATAGGGAGGGTGCCGAGTGCCCTTTTCCTCGGTGTGTTCCGGTTTTCATAGGCTGAAAGGTTTCGCCAAAAATGAAAGCCAACGCATTGTTTATTTTCAATTTAAATTATATATTTATTTCCTTTATTAATCCTAGGTTGACTATCAATTCTATCAAAACACCGTCGACGTCATCATTCCGGATGTGCTGCGCTCCATACCCAACGCCTTGACCCAGGCCATCCGCAACTTTGCCAAGAATCTGGAGATCTGGCTATGCGAGAGCATGATGGGCGTGCCGGAGCAGTTGGCCCAGATCAAGACCAGTGCCGTCTCGGCCTTTTGCCAAACGCTGCGCCGCTACACCTCGCTGAATCATCTGGCGCAGGCCGCTCGAGCAGTGCTCCAGAATGGTGCCCAAATCTCTCAGATGCTAAGCGATCTCAACCGAGTGGATTTTCATAATGTTCAGGTGGGTTTTCCATTAACCAAAATAATATAAAATAGAAATTAATTATATTTTCCTATAGGAGCAAGCTGCCTGGGTGAGTCAGTGTGCTCCCGCTGTGGTGCAGCGCCTGGAGAACGACTTCAAGGCCGCCCTTCAGCAGCAGAGCTCGCTGGAACAGTGGGCCAGCTGGCTTCAGCTGGTGGTTGAGTCCGCCATGGAGGAGTACAATGGGAAGCCGAGCTATGCCAGAGCCGCCCGCCAGTTCCTGCTCAAATGGAGCTTCTACAGCTCAATGATTATTCGGGACCTGACACTCCGCTCCGCTTCCAGCTTCGGTAGTTTCCACCTCATCCGCCTGCTGTTCGATGAGTACATGTTCTACCTGGTGGAGCACAAGATCGCCGAGGCACAGCACAAGACTGCCATTGCCGTCATCTGTGAGCGGATGGTAAGACCACAAGCACATTCCATTCGATTTGATGTTTAACTTATAAAGATAAGTGTGATTCAAAGCAGAAAAAGGATATGGACTTTGAGTTCGAGTGCCAGTTCGCCTACATAACCAGCGACACGGAGCAACAGACGACACCCAGCTCGGCCAGCAGTGGCGGCGACGTGGGCAACGAGGCCAAGCGACTGAAGCAGGAATGAGGCGCCGCCAAGTGGAGAAAGATCTTTAGTTTTTATGTACCAACTAATCGTTGTCACCAGCTCATTCAGCTCTGCATTTAGTAGTCGAAGCGTGTTGTATATCCGTAACCGTAGCCGTACCCTTATCCATATCCGTGTGTTTGTTTTGTAGCCCTAAGCCATTCCCCCGTAAACCGAGCATAGTCAGTCGAAATTTTAGTGGTTAGTTTTAAGGCAGACTCCGGAGACTCGAAAAGGCAGTATAAGCTCTCAATGGATGCATGGGATTTTTGTGATTTTTCACTTGTTTATATACATTTTTTAAAGTTAAAATGAATCCCTAAAAATGTATACAACTTTTTAAGTAGAAAACATGTTCTTTTAAACCGTTTTCTTTAAAGCATCCATAGATTTGATTGATCATTTTAAATTATAGATTCCTTTAATGGTTTTTGCTCTTCCCTGTTAAAGAGAGCTTTTTCTAAACCTTTTACGAGTAAAGGACTGCCCCCGCATCGAAGTGAAGAGCCGTCCAGCAAGCAGCAGGCAAGGGAAAGAAAGCCAGAACTCCTGGCCCATGTCTGCCCTAATCTGTATTCGTAGGATATACGTTTTAGTTTCTAAGTCAATGTGCATTAGTAATTGTAATTAATGCCTAACTGGCAGGTGTCTATTCTACGGTAACGATAACGATACATTCATCAGTTTTGTCTGGTTTCAACAAACACGATCTTGTATTTCATAAAGCGCACGGCGCACACACAACACACACACACACTCTAAACGTAGCACCACACTCGCACTCAGGTGGATAGATCGAAAGGTGTATAGGTTATAGCTCACATCGAAACTGCTTGCTCAAATCCAAAGGGAACGCAACACTCGGCTCAAAACCCAACTCTAGGCTAAGTGAACAACAGGCCTTAAATGTGCAAAGATCAACACTCAATTTGGAAACAATACAATTTACCATATAATTATATATATATATATAAAAGGTATATACATAAATGTATATGTATATTTTAACTACAAGGAATCATTTTATTACGAGAAGCATGTATTTTAACAGAGAAAATCAGGCGCTTATCAATAGTATTTTATGCCATTTTGGGCAACGAGTACAACAAGCAGCAAGCGAGGCCAGTTTTTTAAGTCAACTAACTAGCATTTTAGCCAACTGAAAAGAGGACGTTCAGACCCACAATCTGGAACGTCGTCACCAACTGTCTAGTCGTAAAGCACACACATCTGAACTTATGCTCTGTCTGGCACAAGAAACCAATGATAATAACTAGAGTTTGCCCTCCGGGGGAACTAGTTCTGCTCAAACTGCAAATCGCATAGCTACCACCTAAGTTCTATTGGTTGTTGAACAAAAAGAATAAATAATACATTGAAAACTGAAATTTTAAAATGTCAAAACTATTTATGTATGTGAAATAAAAATTGTCAACTAAAGAAGACTCAAAATCTGTATTACCGGCTTGTTTTGTTCTCTAAAAGTTTACAACAATATTAATTTTTATATTTTTTTGTCCATATCCATATTTTTTTGTATTTAAAACTCGATAGACCTCATACGAATTTTCATCTCGAGTATGCAATTGATGAAAACTAAAATGCTCAGCCTTTCACTGTAATACTCTTACAGGGTATTATAATTTCGTTTAAAAGTTTACAGGCAATTTTTTTTTTAAATTCAGCGTTTTTTTAATTAAGTCAAAATATAACAAATCTGGATTCTGCGTTTGTTGAAGTTGTTAAAAGATTCTGTCTAAAATTATAATTTCCAGAAAAAAGGTATAAAAACAGGCACTTTTTTAAAATAATCAGTGTTTTTCAAACTTCGTAATTAAGCAGAAAATCCGTAAATTTGAATTCGGAAAGCTGTTCTTTTTTAGTTTTTATAGCGCTAACAAATCTGCATACTGCGTTTGTTGATGTTGTTAAAAGATTCTGACTACAATTATAATTTCCAGAAAAAAGGTATAAAAACAGGCAATTATTTTAAAAATTCAGTGTTTTTCAAACATCATAATTAAGCCAAAAATGCTTTATTTTCAATTCGGAAAGCTGTTCTGTGCTAGTTATTATAGCGCTAACAAATCTGAATACTGCGTTTTTAAATTTAAAAAATTCAATTTTTTGTCGAATTTTGCAAATTTTAATGATGTAACCCCTTAACTTTTTTTCAAATTTCGCAAAAAATGCAAAAATGTATTTTTCCACTAAACATTGCTAATTCGATTCAGCTGTTCATTCTGATCAAGAATATATATGATTTATAGGGTCGGAAATTATTCCTTCGTAGTGTAATTAGCTAGAGAATATTACTAATAGCCTGCAAAAAGGTATAAAAACAGGCAATTTTTTAAAAGAATCAGTGTTTTTCAAACATCGTAATTAAGCCAAAAATGTTTTAATTTACATTCGGAAAGCTGTTCTTTTTTAGTTTTTATAGCGCTAACAAATCTGCATACTGCGTTTGTTGATGTTGTTAAAAGATTCTGACTACAATTATAATTTCCAGAAAAAAGGTATAAAAACAGGCAATTATTTTAAAAATTCAGCGTTTTTCAAACATCATAATTAAGCCAAAAATGCTTTATTTTCAATTCGGAAAGCTGTTCTGTGCTAGTTATTATAGCGCTAACAAATCTGCATACTGCGTTTTTAAATTTAAAAAATTCAATTTTTTGTCGAATTTTGCAAATTTTAATGATGTAACCCCTTATCTTTTTTTCAAATTTCGCAAAAAATGCAAAAATGTATTTTTCCACTAAACATTGCTAATTCGATTCAGCTGTTCATTCTGATCAAGAATATATATGATTTATAGGGTCGGAAATTATTCCTTCGTAGTGTAATTAGCTTGAGAATATTACTAATAGCCTGCAAAAAGGTATAAAAACAGGCAATTTTTTAAAAGAATCAGTGTTTTTCAAACATCGTAATTAAGCCAAAAATGTTTTAATTTACATTCGTAAAGCTGTTCTTTTTTAGTTTTTATAGCGCTAACAAATCTGCATACTGCGTTTGTTGATGTTGTTAAAAGATTCTGACTACAATTATAATTTCCAGAAAAAAGGTATAAAAACAGGCAATTATTTTAAAAATTCAGCGTTTTTCAAACATCATAATTAAGCCAAAAATGCTTTATTTTCAATTCGGAAAGCTGTTCTGTGCTAGTTATTATAGCGCTAACAAATCTGCATACTGCGTTTTTAAATTTAAAAAATTCAATTTTTTGTCGAATTTTGCAAATTTTAATGATGTAACCCCTTATCTTTTTTTCAAATTTCGCAAAAAATGCAAAAATGTATTTTTCCACTAAACATTGCTAATTCGATTCAGCTGTTCATTCTGATCAAGAATATATATGATTTATAGGGTCGGAAATTATTCCTTCGTAGTGTAATTAGCTTGAGAATATTACTAATAGCCTGCAAAAAGGTATAAAAACAGGCAATTTTTTAAAAGAATCAGTCTTTTTCAAACATCGTAATTAAGCCAAAAATGTTTTAATTTACATTCGGAAAGCTGTTCTTTATTAGTTTTTATAGCGCTAACAAATCTGCATACTGCGTTTGTTGATGTTGTTAAAAGATTCTGACTACAATTATAATTTCCAGAAAAAAGGTATAAAAACAGGCAATTATTTTAAAAATTCAGCGTTTTTCAAACATCATAATTAAGCCAAAAATGCTTTATTTTCAATTCGGAAAGCTGTTCTGTGCTAGTTATTATAGCGCTAACAAATCTGCATACTGCGTTTTTAAATTTAAAAAATTCAATTTTTTGTCGAATTTTGCAAATTTTAATGATGTAACCCCTTATCTTTTTTTCAAATTTCGCAAAAAATGCAAAAATGTATTTTTCCACTAAACATTGCTAATTCGATTCAGCTGTTCATTCTGATCAAGAATATATATGATTTATAGGGTCGGAAATTATTCCTTCGTAGTGTAATTAGCTTGAGAATATTACTAATAGCCTGCAAAAAGGTAAAAAAACAGGCAATTTTTTAAAAGAATCAGTCTTTTTCAAACATCGTAATTAAGCCAAAAATGTTTTAATTTACATTCGGAAAGCTGTTCTTTATTAGTTTTTATAGCGCTAACAAATCTGCATACTGCGTTTGTTGATGTTGTTAAAAGATTCTGACTACAATTATAATTTCCAGAAAAAAGGTATAAAAACAGGCAATTATTTTAAAAATTCAGCGTTTTTCAAACACCATAATTAAGCCAAAAATGCTTTATTTTCAATTCGGAAAGCTGTTCTGTGCTAGTTATTATAGCGCTAACAAATCTGCATACTGCGTTTTTAAATTTAAAAAATTCAATTTTTTGTCGAATTTTGCAAATTTTAATGATGTAACCCCTTATCTTTTTTTCAAATTTCGCAAAAAATGCAAAAATGTATTTTTCCACTAAACATTGCTAATTCGATTCAGCTGTTCATTCTGATCAAGAATATATATGATTTATAGGGTCGGAAATTATTCCTTCGTAGTGTAATTAGCTTGAGAATATTACTAATAGCCTGCAAAAAGGTATAAAAACAGGCAATTTTTTAAAAGAATCAGTGTTTTTCAAACATCGTAATTAAGCCAAAAATGCTTTATTTTCAATTCGGAAAGCTGTTCTGTGCTAATTATTACAGCGCTAACAAATCTGGATACTGACTTTTTTGATGTTGTTAAAAGATTCTGACTACAATTATAATTTCCAGAAAAAAGGTATAAAAACGGGCAATTATTTTAAAAATTCAGTGTTTTCCAAACATCATAATTAAGCCAAAAATGCTTTATTTTCAATTCGGAAAGCTGTTCTGTGCTAGTTATTATAGCGCTAACAAATCTGCATACTGCGTTTTTAAATTTAAAAAATTCAATTTTTTGTCGAATTTTGCAAATTTTAATGATGTAACCCCTTATCTTTTTTTCAAATTTCGCAAAAAATGCAAAAATGTATTTTTCCACTAAACATTGCTAATTCGATTCAGCTGTTCATTCTGATCAAGAATATATATGATTTATAGGGTCGAAAATTATTCCTTCGTAGTGTAATTAGCTTGAGAATATTACTAATAGCCTGCAAAAAGGTATAAAAACAGGCAATTTTTTAAAAGAATCAGTGTTTTTCAAACATCGTAATTAAGCCAAAAATGTTTTAATTTCAATTCGGAAAGCTGTTCTTTATTAGTTTTTATAGCGCTAACAAATCTGCATACTCCGTTTGTTGATGTTGTTAAAAGATTCTGACTACAATTATAATTTCCAGAAAAAAGGTATAAAAACGGACAATTATTTCAAAAATTCAGCTTTTTTCAAACATCATAATTAAGCCAAAAATGCTTTATTTTCAATTCGGAAAGCTGTTCTGTGCTAGTTATTATAGCGCTAACAAATCGGCATACTGCGTTTTTAAATTTAAAAAATTCAATTTTTTGTCGAATTTTGCAAATTTTAATGATGTAACCCCTTATCTTTTTTTCAAATTTCGCAAAAAATGCAAAAATGTATTTTTCCACTAAACATTGCTAATTTGATTCAGCTGTTCATTCTGATCAAGAATATATATGATTTATAGGGTCGGAAATTATTCCTTCGTAGTGTAATTAGCTTGAGAATATTACTAATAGCCTGCGAAAAGGTATAAAAACAGGCAATTTTTTAAAAGAATCAGTCTTTTTCAAACATCGTAATTAAGCCAAAAATGTTTTAATTTCAATTCGGAAAGCTGTTCTGTATTAGTTTTTATAGCGCTAACAAATCTGCATACTGCGTTTGTTGATGTTGTTAAAAGATTCTGACTACAATTATAATTTCCAGAAAAAAGGTATAAAAACAGGCAATTATTTTAAAAATTCAGCGTTTTTCAAACATCATAATTAAGCCAAAAATGCTTTATTTTCAATTCGGAAAGCTGTTCTGTGCTAGTTATTATAGCGCTAACAAATCTGCATACTGCGTTTTTAAATTTAAAAAATTCAATTTTTTGTCGAATTTTGCAAATTTTAATGATGTAACCCCTTATCTTTTTTTCAAATTTCGCAAAAAATGCAAAAATGTATTTTTCCACTAAACATTGCTAATTCGATTCAGCTGTTCATTCTGATCAAGAATATATATGATTTATAGGGTCGGAAATTATTCCTTCGTAGTGTAATTAGCTTGAGAATATTACTAATAGCCTGCAAAAAGGTATAAAAACAGGCAATTTTTTAAAAGAATCAGTCTTTTTCAAACATCGTAATTAAGCCAAAAATGTTTTAATTTACATTCGGAAAGCTGTTCTTTATTAGTTTTTATAGCGCTAACAAATCTGCATACTGCGTTTGTTGATGTTGTTAAAAGATTCTGACTACAATTATAATTTCCAGAAAAAAGGTATAAAAACAGGCAATTATTTTAAAAATTCAGCGTTTTTCAAACATCATAATTAAGCCAAAAATGCTTTATTTTCAATTCGGAAAGCTGTTCTGTGCTAGTTATTATAGCGCTAACAAATCTGCATACTGCGTTTTTAAATTTAAAAAATTCAATTTTTTGTAGAATTTTGCAAATTTTAATGATGTAACCCCTTATCTTTTTTTCAAATTTCGCAAAAAATGCAAAAATGTATTTTTCCACTAAACATTGCTAATTCGATTCAGCTGTTCATTCTGATCAAGAATATATATGATTTATAGGGTCGGAAATTATTCCTTCGTAGTGTAATTAGCTTGAGAATATTACTAATAGCCTGCAAAAAGGTAAAAAAACAGGCAATTTTTTAAAAGAATCAGTCTTTTTCAAACATCGTAATTAAGCCAAAAATGTTTTAATTTACATTCGGAAAGCTGTTCTTTATTAGTTTTTATAGCGCTAACAAATCTGCATACTGCGTTTGTTGATGTTGTTAAAAGATTCTGACTACAATTATAATTTCCAGAAAAAAGGTATAAAAACAGGCAATTATTTTAAAAATTCAGCGTTTTTCAAACATCATAATTAAGCCAAAAATGCTTTATTTTCAATTCGGAAAGCTGTTCTGTGCTAGTTATTATAGCGCTAACAAATGTGCATACTGCGTTTTTAAATTTAAAAAATTCAATTTTTTGTCGAATTTTGCAAATTTTAATGATGTAACCCCTTATCTTTTTTTCAAATTTCGCAAAAAATGCAAAAATGTATTTTTCCACTAAACATTGCTAATTCGATTCAGCTGTTCATTCTGATCAAGAATATATATGATTTATAGGGTCGGAAATTATTCCTTCGTAGTGTAATTAGCTTGAGAATATTACTAATAGCCTGCAAAAAGGTATAAAAACAGGCAATTTTTTAAAAGAATCAGTGTTTTTCAAACATCGTAATTAAGGCAAAAATGCTTTATTTTCAATTCGGAAAGCTGTTCTTTGCTAGTTATTATAGCGCTAACAAATCTGCATACTGCGTTTGTTGATGTTGTTAAAAGATTCTGACTACAATTATAATTTCCAGAAAAAAGGTATAAAAACGGGCAATTATTTTAAAAATTCAGTGTTTTCCAAACATCATAATTAAGCCAAAAATGCTTTATTTTCAATTCGGAAAGCTGTTCTGTGCTAGTTATTATAGCGCTAACAAATCTGCATACTGCGTTTTTAAATTTAAAAAATTCAATTTTTTGTCGAATTTTGCAAATTTTAATGATGTAACCCCTTATCTTTTTTTCAAATTTCGCAAAAAATGCAAAAATGTATTTTTCCACTAAACATTGCTAATTCGATTCAGCTGTTCATTCTGATCAAGAATATATATGATTTATAGGGTCGGAAATTATTCCTTCGTAGTGTAATTAGCTTGAGAATATTACTAATAGCCTGCAAAAAGGTATAAAAACAGGCAATTTTTTAAAAGAATCAGCGTTTTTCAAACATCGTAATTAAGCCAAAAATGTTTTAATTTCAATTCGGAAAGCTGTTCTTTATTAGTTTTTATAGCGCTAACAAATCTGCATACTCCGTTTGTTGATGTTGTTAAAAGATTCTGACTACAATTATAATTTCCAGAAAAAAGGTATAAAAACGGACAATTATTTCAAAAATTCAGCTTTTTTCAAACATCATAATTAAGCCAAAAATGCTTTATTTTCAATTCGGAAAGCTGTTCTGTGCTAGTTATTATAGCGCTAACAAATCGGCATACTGCGTTTTTAAATTTAAAAAATTCAATTTTTTGTCGAATTTTGCAAATTTTAATGATGTAACCCCTTATCTTTTTTTCAAATTTCGCAAAAAATGCAAAAATGTATTTTTCCACTAAACATTGCTAATTTGATTCAGCTGTTCATTCTGATCAAGAATATATATGATTTATAGGGTCGGAAATTATTCCTTCGTAGTGTAATTAGCTTGAGAATATTACTAATAGCCTGCGAAAAGGTATAAAAACAGGCAATTTTTTAAAAGAATCAGTCTTTTTCAAACATCGTAATTAAGCCAAAAATGTTTTAATTTCAATTCGGAAAGCTGTTCTGTATTAGTTTTTATAGCGCTAACAAATCTGCATACTGCGTTTGTTGATGTTGTTAAAAGATTCTGACTACAATTATAATTTCCAGAAAAAAGGTATAAAAGCAGGCAATTATTTTAAAAATTCAGCGTTTTTCAAACATCATAATTAAGCCAAAAATGCTTTATTTTCAATTCGGAAAGCTGTTCTGTGCTAGTTATTATAGCGCTAACAAATCTGCATACTGCGTTTTTAAATTTACAAAATTCAATTTTTTGTCGAATTTTGCAAATTTTAATGATGTAACCCCTTATCTTTTTTTCAAATTTCGCAAAAAATGCAAATATTTATTTTCCCACTAAACATTGCTATATTCGATTCAGCTGTTCATTCTGATCTAGAATATATATGATTTATAGGGTCGGAAATTATTCCTTCGTAGTGTAATTAGCTTGAGAATATTACTAATAGCCTGCAAAAAGGTATAAAAACAGGCAATTTTTTAAAAGAATCAGTCTTTTTCAAACATCGTAATTAAGCCAAAAATGTTTTAATTTCAATTCAGAAAGCTGTTCTGTATTAGTTTTTATAGCGCTAACAAATCTGCATACTGCGTTTGTTGATGTTGTTAAAAGATTCTGACTACAATTATAATTTCCAGAAAAAAAGTCTAAAAACAGGCAATTATTTTAAAAATTCAGTGTTTTTCAAACATCGTAATTAAGCCAAAAATGCTTTATTTTCAATTCGGAAAGCTGTTCTATGCTAGTTATTATAGCGCTAACAAATCTGCATACTGCGTTTGTTGATGTTGTTAAAAGATTCTGACTACAATTATAATTTCCAGAAAAAAGGTATAAAAACAGGCAATTATTTTAAAAATTCAGCGTTTTTCAAACATCATAGTTAAGCCAAAAATGCCTTATTTTCAATTCGGAAAGCTGTTCTGGGCTAGTTATTATAGCGCTAACAAATCTGCATACTGCGTTTTTAAATTTAAAAAATTCAATTTTTTGTCGAATTTTGCAAATTTTAATGATGTAACCCCTTATCTTTTTTTCAAATTTCGCAAAAAATGCAAAAATGTATTTTTCCACTAAACATTGCTAATTCGATTCAGTTGTTCATTCTGATCAAGAATATATATGATTTATAGGGTCGGAAATTATTCCTTCGTAGTGTAATTAGCTTGAGAATATTACTAATAGCCTGCAAAAAGGTATAAAAACAGGCAATTTTTTAAAAGAATCAGTGTTTTTCAAACATCGTAATTAAGCCAAAAATGCTTTATTTTCAATTCGGAAAGCTGTTCTATGCTAGTTATTATAGCGCTAACAAATCTGCATACTGCGTTTGTTGATGTTGTTAAAAGATTCTGACTACAATTATAATTTCCAGAAAAAAGGTATAAAAACAGGCAATTATTTTAAAAATTCAGCGTTTTTCAAACATCATAATTAAGCCAAAAATGCTTTATTTTCAATTCGGAAAGCTGTTCTGGGCTAGTTATTATAGCGCTAACAAATCTGCATACTGCGTTTTTAAATTTAAAAAATTCAATTTTTTGTCGAATTTTGCAAATTTTAATGATGTAACCCCTTATCTTTTTTTCAAATTTCGCAAAAAATGCAAAAATGTATTTTTCCACTAAACATTGCTAATTCGATTCAGTTGTTCATTCTGATCAAGAATATATATGATTTATAGGGTCGAAAATTATTCCTTCGTAGTGTAATTAGCTTGAGAATATTACTAATAGCCTGCAAAAAGGTATAAAAACAGGCAATTTTTTAAAAGAATCAGTGTTTTTCAAACATCGTAATTAAGCCAAAAATGTTTTAATTTCAATTCGGAAAGCTGTTCTGTATTAGTTTTTATAGCGCTAACAAATCTGCATACTGCGTTTGTTGATGTTGTTAAAAGATTCTGACTACAATTATAATTTCCAGAAAAAAGGTATAAAAACAGGCAATTATTTTAAAAATTCAGTGTTTTTCAAACATCATAATTAAGCCAAAAATGCTTTATTTTCAATTCGGAAAGCTGTTCTGTGCTAGTTATTATAGCGCTAACAAATCTGCATACTGCGTTTTTAAATTTAAAAAATTCAATTTTTTGTCGAATTTTGCAAATTTTAATGATGTAACCCCTTATCTTTTTTTCAAATTTCGCAAAAAATGCAAAAATGTATTTTTCCACTAAACATTGCTAATTCGATTCAGCTGTTCATTCTGATCAAGAATATATATGATTTATAGGGTCGGAAATTATTCCTTCGTAGTGTAATTAGCTTGAGAATATTACTAATAGCCTGCAAAAAGGTATAAAAACAGGCAATTTTTTAAAAGAATCAGTGTTTTTCAAACATCGTAATTAAGCCAAAAACGTTTTAATTTCAATTCGGAAAGCTGTTCTGTATTAGTTTTTATAGCGCTAACAAATCTGCATACTGCGTTTGTTGATGTTGTTAAAAGATTCTGACTACAATTATAATTTCCAGAAAAAAGGTATAAAAACAGGCAATTATTTTAAAAATTCAGTGTTTTTCAAACATCATAATTAAGCCAAAAATGCTTTATTTTCAATTCGGAAAGCTGTTCTGGGCTAGTTATTATAGCGCTAACAAATCTGCATACTGCGTTTTTAAATTTAAAAAATTCAATTTTTTGTCGAATTTTGCAAATTTTAATGATGTAACCCCTTATCTTTTTTTCAAATTTCGCAAAAAATGCAAAAATGTATTTTTCCACTAAACATTGCTAATTCGATTCAGCTGTTCATTCTGATCAAGAATATATATGATTTATAGGGTCGGAAATTATTCCTTCGTAGTGTAATTAGCTTGAGAATATTACTAATAGCCTGCAAAAAGGTATAAAAACAGGAAATTTTTTAAAAGAATCAGTCTTTTTCAAACATCGTAATTAAGCCAAAAATGTTTTAATTTCAATTCGGAAAGCTGTTCTGTATTAGTTTTTATAGCGCTAACAAATCTGCATACTGCGTTTGTTGATGTTGTTAAAAGATTCTGACTACAATTATAATTTCCAGAAAAAAGGTATAAAAACAGGCAATTATTTTAAAAATTCAGTGTTTTTCAAACATCATAATTAAGCCAAAAATGCTTTATTTTCAATTCGGAAAGCTGTTCTGTGCTAGTTATTATAGCGCTAACAAATCTGCATACTGCGTTTTTAAATTTAAAAAATTCAATTTTTTGTCGAATTTTGCAAATTTTAATGATGTAACCCCTTATCTTTTTTTCAAATTTCGCAAAAAATGCAAAAATGTATTTTTCCACTAAACATTGCTAATTCGATTCAGCTGTTCATTCTGATCAAGAATATATATGATTTATAGGGTCGGAAATTATTCCTTCGTAGTGTAATTAGCTTGAGAATATTACTAATAGCCTGCAAAAAGGTATAAAAACTGGAAATTTTTTTAAAGAATCAGTCTTTTTCAAACATCGTAATTAAGCCAAAAATGTTTTAATTTCAATTCGGAAAGCTGTTCTGTATTAGTTTTTATAGCGCTAACAAATCTGCATACTGCGTTTGTTGATGTTGTTAAAAGATTCTGACTACAATTATAATTTCCAGAAAAAAGGTATAAAAACAGGCAATTATTTTAAAAATTCAGCGTTTTTCAAACATCATAATTAAGCCAAAAATGCTTTATTTTCAATTCGGAAAGCTGTTCTGTGCTAGTTATTATAGCGCTAACAAATCTGCATACTGCGTTTTTAAATTTAAAAAATTCAATTTTTTGTCGAATTTTGCAAATTTTAATGATGTAACCCCTTATCTTTTTTTCAAATTTCGCAAAAAATGCAAAAATGTATTTTTCCACTAAACATTGCTAATTCGATTCAGCTGTTCATTCTGATCAAGAATATATATGATTTATAGGGTCGGAAATTATTCCTTCGTAGTGTAATTAGCTAGAGAATATTACTTAGCCTGCAAAAAGGTATAAAAACAGGCAATTTTTTAAAAGAATCAGTGTTTTTCAAACATCGTAATTAAGCCAAAAATGTTTTAATTTACATTCGTAAAGCTGTTCTTTTTAAGTTTTTATAGCGCTAACCAATCTGCATACTGCGTTTGTTGATGTTGTTAAAAGATTCTGACTACAATTATAATTTCCAGAAAAAAGGTATAAAAACGGACAATTATTTCAAAAATTCAGCTTTTTTCAAACATCATAATTAAGCCAAAAATGCTTTATTTTCAATTCGGAAAGCTGTTCTGTGCTAGTTATTATAGCGCTAACAAATCTGCATACTGCGTTTTTAAATTTAAAAAATTCAATTTTTTGTCGAATTTTGCAAATTTTAATGATGTAACCCCTTATCTTTTTTTCAAATTTCGCAAAAAATGCAAAAATGTATTTTTCCACTAAACATTGCTAATTCGATTCAGCTGTTCATTCTGATCAATAATATATATGATTTATAGGGTCGGAAATTATTCCTTCGTAGTGTAATTAGCTTGAGAATATTACTAATAGCCTGCAAAAAGGTATAAAAACAGGCAATTTTTTAAAAGAATCAGTGTTTTTCAAACATCGTAATTAAGCCAAAAATGTTTTAATTTACATTCGGAAAGCTGTTCTTTTTAAGTTTTTATAGCGCTAACAAATCTGCATACTGCGTTTGTTGATGTTGTTAAAAGATTCTGACTACAATTATAATTTCCAGAAAAAAGGTATAAAAACAGGCAATTATTTTAAAAATTCAGCGTTTTTCAAACATCATAATTAAGCCAAAAATGCTTTATTTTCAATTCGGAAAGCTGTTCTGTGCTAGTTATTATAGCGCTAACAAATCTGCATACTGCGTTTTTAAATTTAAAAAATTCAATTTTTTGTCGAATTTTGCAAATTTTAATGATGTAACCCCTTATCTTTTTTTCAAATTTCGCAAAAAATGCAAAAATGTATTTTTCCACTAAACATTGCTAATTCGATTCAGCTGTTCATTCTGATCAAGAATATATATGATTTATAGGGTCGGAAATTATTCCTTCGTAGTGTAAATAGCTTGAGAATATTACTAATAGCCTGCAAAAAGGTATATAAACAGGAAATTTTTTAAAAGAATCAGTGTTTTTCAAACATCGTAATTAAGCCAAAAATGTTTTAATTTCAATTCGAAAAGCTGTTCTGTATTAGTTTTTATAGCGCTAACAAATCTGCATACTGCGTTTGTTGATGTTGTTAAAAGATTCTGACTACAATTATAATTTCCAGAAAAAAGGTATAAAAACAGGCAATTATTTTAAAAATTCAGCGTTTTTCAAACATCATAATTAAGCCAAAAATGCTTTATTTTCAATTCGGAAAGCTGTTCTGTGCTAGTTATTATAGCGCTAACAAATCTGCATACTGCGTTTGTTGATGTTGTTAAAAGATTCTGACTACAATTATAATTTCCAGAAAAAAGGTATAAAAACAGGCAATTATTTTAAAAATTCAGCGTTTTTCAAACATCATAATTAAGCCAAAAATGCTTTATTTTCAATTCGGAAAGCTGTTCTGTGCTAGTTATTATAGCGCTAACAAATCTGCATACTGCGTTTGTTGATGTTGTTAAAAGATTCTGACTACAATTATAATTTCCAGAAAAAAGGTATAAAAACAGGCAATTATTTTAAAAATTCAGTGTTTTTCAAACATCATAATTAAGCCAAAAATGCTTTATTTTCAATTCGGAAAGCTGTTCTGTGCTAGTTATTATAGCGCTAACAAATCTGCATACTGCGTTTTTAAATTTAAAAAATTCAATTTTTTGTCGAATTTTGCAAATTTTAATGATGTAACCCCTTATCTTTTTTTCAAATTTCGCAAAAAATGCAAAAATGTATTTTTCCACTAAACATTGCTAATTCGATTCAGCTGTTCATTCTGATCAAGAATATATATGATTTATAGGGTCGGAAATTATTCCTTCGTAGTGTAATTAGCTTGAGAATATTACTAATAGCCTGCAAAAAGGTATAAAAACAGGCAATTTTTTAAAAGAATCAGTGTTTTTCAAACATCGTAATTAAGCCAAAAATGTTTTAATTTACATTCGGAAAGCTGTTCTTTTTTAGTTTTTATAGCGCTAACAAATCTGCATACTGCGTTTGTTGATGTTGTTAAAAGATTCTGACTACAATTATAATTTCCAGAAAAAAGGTATAAAAACAGGCAATTATTTTAAAAATTCAGCGTTTTTCAAACATCATAATTAAGCCAAAAATGCTTTATTTTCAATTCGGAAAGCTGTTCTGTGCTAGTTATTATAGCGCTAACAAATCTGCATACTGCGTTTTTAAATTTAAAAAATTCAATTTTTTGTCGAATTTTGCAAATTTTAATGATGTAACCCCTTATCTTTTTTTCAAATTTCGCAAAAAATGCAAAAATGTATTTTTCCACTAAACATTGCTAATTCGATTCAGCTGTTCATTCTGATCAAGAATATATATGATTTATAGGGTCGGAAATTATTCCTTCGTAGTGTAATTAGCTTGAGAATATTACTAATAGCCTGCAAAAAGGTATAAAAACAGGAAATTTTTTAAAAGAATCAGTCTTTTTCAAACATCGTAATTAAGCCAAAAATGTTTTAATTTCAATTCGGAAAGCTGTTCTGTATTAGTTTTTATAGCGCTAACAAATCTGCATACTGCGTTTGTTGATGTTGTTAAAAGATTCTGACTACAATTATAATTTCCAGAAAAAAGGTATAAAAACAGGCAATTATTTTAAAAATTCAGCGTTTTTCAAACATCATAATTAAGCCAAAAATGCTTTATTTTCAATTCGGAAAGCTGTTCTGTGCTAGTTATTATAGCGCTAACAAATCTGCATACTGCGTTTGTTGATGTTGTTAAAAGATTCTGACTACAATTATAATTTCCAGAAAAAAGGTATAAAAACAGGCAATTATTTTAAAAATTCAGCGTTTTTCAAACATCATAATTAAGCCAAAAATGCTTTATTTTCAATTCGGAAAGCTGTTCTGTGCTAGTTATTATAGCGCTAACAAATCTGCATACTGCGTTTGTTGATGTTGTTAAAAGATTCTGACTACAATTATAATTTCCAGAAAAAAGGTATAAAAACAGGCAATTATTTTAAAAATTCAGTGTTTTTCAAACATCATAATTAAGCCAAAAATGCTTTATTTTCAATTCGGAAAGCTGTTCTGTGCTAGTTATTATAGCGCTAACAAATCTGCATACTGCGTTTTTAAATTTAAAAAATTCAATTTTTTGTCGAATTTTGCAAATTTTAATGATGTAACCCCTTATCTTTTTTTCAAATTTCGCAAAAAATGCAAAAATGTATTTTTCCACTAAACATTGCTAATTCGATTCAGCTGTTCATTCTGATCAAGAATATATATGATTTATAGGGTCGGAAATTATTCCTTCGTAGTGTAAATAGCTTGAGAATATTACTAATAGCCTGCAAAAAGGTAT
The DNA here is from genome assembly GCF_035046125.1 of Drosophila serrata. Lineage (NCBI taxonomy): Eukaryota > Metazoa > Arthropoda > Insecta > Diptera > Drosophilidae > Drosophila > Drosophila serrata. The sequence continues at coordinate 2,237,498 of NW_028257274.1, read as the reverse complement.
AAAAACAGGACATTTTTTAAAAGAATCAGTGTTTTTCAAACATCGTAATTAAGCCAAAAATGTTTTAATTTCAATTCGAAAAGCTGTTCTGTATTAGTTTTTATAGCGCTAACAAATCTGCATACTGCGTTTGTTGATGTTGTTAAAAGATTCTGACTACAATTATAATTTCCAGAAAAAAGGTATAAAAACAGGCAATTATTTTAAAAATTCAGTGTTTTTCAAACATCATAATTAAGCCAAAAATGCTTTATTATCAATTCGGAAAGCTGTTCTGTGCTAGTTATTATAGCGCTAACAAATCTGCATACTGCGTTTGTTGATGTTGTTAAAAGATTCTGACTACAATTATAATTTCCAGAAAAAAGGTATAAAAACAGGCAATTATTTTAAAAATTCAGCGTTTTTCAAACATCATAATTAAGCCAAAAATGCTTTATTTTCAATTCGGAAAGCTGTTCTGTGCTAGTTATTATAGCGCTAACAAATCTGCATACTGCGTTTTTAAATTTAAAAAATTCAATTTTTTGTCGAATTTTGCAAATTTTATCTTATCTTTTTACCTTATCTTTTTTTCAAATTTCGCAAAAAATGCAAAAATGTATTTTTCCACTAAACATTGCTAATTCGATTCAGCTGTTCATTCTGATCAAGAATATATATGATTTATAGGGTCGGAAATTATTCGTTCGTAGTGTAATTAGCTAGAGAATATTACTAATAGCCTGCAAAAAGGTATAAAAACAGGCAATTTTTTAAAAGAATCAGTGTTTTTCAAACATCGTAATTAAGCCAAAAATGCTTTATTTTCAATTCGGAAAGCTGTTCTATGCTAGTTATTATAGCGCTAACAAATCTGCATACTGCGTTTGTTGATGTTGTTAAAAGATTCTGACTACAATTATAATTTCCAGAAAAAAGGTATAAAAACAGGCAATTATTTTAAAAATTCAGTGTTTTTCAAACATCATAATTAAGCCAAAAATGCTTTATTTTCAATTCGGAAAGCTGTTCTGTGCTAGTTATTATAGCGCTAACAAATCTGCATACTGCGTTTTTAAATTTAAAAAATTCAATTTTTTGTCGAATTTTGCAAATTTTAATGATGTAACCCCTTATCTTTTTTTCAAATTTCGCAAAAAATGCAAAAATGTATTTTTCCACTAAACATTGCTAATTCGATTCAGCTGTTCATTCTGATCAAGAATATATATGATTTATAGGGTCGGAAATTATTCCTTCGTAGTGTAATTAGCTTGAGAATATTACTAATAGCCTGCAAAAAGGTATAAAAACAGGCAATTTTTTAAAAGAATCAGTGTTTTTCAAACATCGTAATTAAGCCAAAAATGTTTTAATTTACATTCGTAAAGCTGTTCTTTTTTAGTTTTTATAGCGCTAACAAATCTGCATACTGCGTTTGTTGATGTTGTTAAAAGATTCTGACTACAATTATAATTTCCAGAAAAAAGGTATAAAAACAGGCAATTATTTTAAAAATTCAGTGTTTTTCAAACATCATAATTAAGCCAAAAATGCTTTATTTTCAATTCAATTTTTCCACTAAACATTGCTAATTCGATTCAGCTGTTCATTCTGATCAAGAATATATATGATTTATAGGGTCGGAAATTATTCCTTCGTAGTGTAATTAGCTTTAGAATATTACTAATAGCCTGCAAAAAGGTATAAAAACAGGCAATTTTTTAAAAGAATCAGTGTTTTTCAAACATCGTAATTAAGCCAAAAATGTTTTAATTTCAATTCGAAAAGCTGTTCTGTATTAGTTTTTATAGCGCTAACAAATCTGCATACTGCGTTTGTTGATGTTGTTAAAAGATTCTGACTACAATTATAATTTCCAGAAAAAAGGTATAAAAACAGGCAATTATTTTAAAAATTCAGCGTTTTTCAAACATCATAATTAAGCCAAAAATGCTTTATTTTCAATTCGGAAAGCTGTTCTGTGCTAGTTATTATAGCCCTAACAAATCTGCATACTGCGTTTTTAAATTTAAAAAATTCAATTTTTTGTCGAATTTTGCAAATTTTAATGATGTAACCCCTTATCTTTTTTTCAAATTTCGCAAAAAATGCAAAAATGTATTTTTCCACTAAACATTGCTAATTCGATTCAGCTGTTCATTCTGATCAAGAATATATATGATTTATAGGGTCGGAAATTATTCCTTCGTAGTGTAATTAGCTAGAGAATATTACTAATAGCCTGCAAAAAGGTATAAAAACAGGAAATTTTTTAAAAGAATCAGTGTTTTTCAAACATCGTAATTAAGCCAAAAATGTTTTAATTTACATTCGGAAAGCTGTTCTTTTTTAGTTTTTATAGCGCTAACAAATCTGCATACTGCGTTTGTTGATGTTGTTAAAAGATTCTGACTACAATTATAATTTCCAGAAAAAAGGTATAAAAACAGGCAATTATTTTAAAAATTCAGTGTTTTTCAAACATCATAATTAAGCCAAAAATGCTTTATTTTCAATTCAATTTTTCCACTAAACATTGCTAATTCGATTCAGCTGTTCATTCTGATCAAGAATATATATGATTTATAGGGTCGGAAATTATTCCTTCGTAGTGTAATTAGCTATAGAATATTACTAATAGCCTGCAAAAAGGTATAAAAACAGGCAATTTTTTAAAAGAATCAGTGTTTTTCAAACATCGTAATTAAGCCAAAAATGCTTTATTTTCAATTCGGAAAGCTGTTCTATGCTAGTTATTATAGCGCTAACAAATCTGCATACTGCGTTTGTTGATGTTGTTAAAAGATTCTGACTACAATTATAATTTCCAGAAAAAAGGTATAAAAACAGGCAATTATTTTAAAAATTCAGTGTTTTTCAAACATCATAATTAAGCCAAAAATGCTTTATTTTCAATTCAATTTTTCCACTAAACATTGCTAATTCGATTCAGCTGTTCATTCTGATCAAGAATATATATGATTTATAGGGTCGGAAATTATTCCTTCGTAGTGTAATTAGCTTGAGAATATTACTAATAGCCTGCAAAAAGGTATAAAAACAGGCAATTTTTTAAAAGAATCAGTGTTTTTCAAACATCGTAATTAAGCCAAAAATGCTTTATTTTCAATTCGGAAAGCTGTTCTATGCTAGTTATTATAGCGCTAACAAATCTGTATACTGCGTTTGTTGATGTTGTTAAAAGATTCTGACTACAATTATAATTTCCAGAAAAAAGGTATAAAAACAGGCAATTATTTTAAAAATTCAGTGTTTTTCAAACATCATAATTAAGCCAAAAATGCTTTATTTTCAATTCGGAAAGCTGTTCTGTGCTAGTTATTATAGCGCTAACAAATCTGCATACTGCGTTTGTTGATGTTGTTAAAAGATTCTGACTACAATTATAATTTCAAGAAAAAAGGTATAAATAGAGGCAATTATTTTAAAAATTCAGCGTTTTTCAAACATCATAATTAAGCCAAAAATGCTTTATTTTCAATTCGGAAAGCTGTTCTGTGCTAGTTATTATAGCGCTAACAAATCTGCATACTGCGTTTTTAAATTTAAAAAATTCAATTTTTTGTCGAATTTTGCAAATTTTAATGATGTAACCCCTTATCTTTTTTTCAAATTTCGCAAAAAATGCAAAAATGTATTTTTCCACTAAACATTGCTAATTCGATTCAGCTGTTCATTCTGATCAAGAATATATATGATTTATAGGGTCGGAAATTATTCCTTCGTAGTGTAATTAGCTAGAGAATATTACTAATAGCCTGCAAAAAGGTATAAAAACAGGCAATTTTTTAAAAGAATCAGTGTTTTTCATACATCGTAATTAAGCCAAAAATGCTTTATTTTCAATTCGGAAAGCTGTTCTATGCTAGTTTTTATAGCGCTAACAAATCTGCATACTGCGTTTGTTGATGTTGTTAAAAGATTCTGACTACAATTATAATTTCCAGAAAAAAGGTATAAAAACAGGCAATTATTTTAAAAATTCAGTGTTTTTCAAACATCATAATTAAGCCAAAAATGCTTTATTTTCAATTCGGAAAGCTGTTCTGTGCTAGTTATTATAGCGCTAACAAATCTGCATACTGCGTTTGTTGATGTTGTTAAAAGATTCTGACTACAATTATAATTTCCAGAAAAAAGGTATAAAAACAGGCAATTATTTTAAAAATTCAGTGTTTTTCAAACATCATAATTAAGCCAAAAATGCTTTATTTTCAATTCGGAAAGCTGTTCTGTGCTAGTTATTATAGCGCTAACAAATCTGCATACTGCGTTTTTAAATTTAAAAAATTCAATTTTTTGTCGAATTTTGCAAATTTTAATGATGTAACCCCTTATCTTTTTTTCAAATTTCGCAAAAAATGCAAAAATGTATTTTTCCACTAAACATTGCTAATTCGATTCAGCTGTTCATTCTGATCAAGAATATATATGATTTATAGGGTCGGAAATTATTCCTTCGTAGTGTAATTAGCTTGAGAATATTACTAATAGCCTGCAAAAAGGTATAAAAACAGGAAATTTTTTAAAAGAATCAGTCTTTTTCAAACATCGTAATTAAGCCAAAAATGTTTTAATTTTAATTCGGAAAGCTGTTCTGTATTAGTTTTTATAGCGCTAACAAATCTGGATACTGACTTTTTTGATGTTGTTAAAAGATTCTGACTACAATTATAATTTCCAGAAAAAAGGTATAAAAACAGGCAATTATTTTAAAAATTCAGCGTTTTTCAAACATCATAATTAAGCCAAAAATGCTTTATTTTCAATTCGGAAAGCTGTTCTGTGCTAGTTATTATAGCGCTAACAAATCTGCATACTGCGTTTTTAAATTTAAAAAATTCAATTTTTTGTCGAATTTTGCAAATTTTAATGATGTAACCCCTTATCTTTTTTTCAAATTTCGCAAAAAATGCAAAAATGTATTTTTCCACTAAACATTGCTAATTCGATTCAGCTGTTCATTCTGATCAAGAATATATATGATTTATAGGGTCGGAAATTATTCCTTCGTAGTGTAATTAGCTTGAGAATATTACTAATAGCCTGCAAAAAGGTATAAAAACAGGAAATTTTTTAAAAGAATCAGTGTTTTTCAAACATCGTAATTAAGCCAAAAATGTTTTAATTTACATTCGTAAAGCTGTTCTTTTTTAGTTTTTATAGCGCTAACAAATCTGCATACTGCGTTTGTTGATGTTGTTAAAAGATTCTGACTACAATTATAATTTCCAGAAAAAAGGTATAAAAACAGGCAATTATTTTAAAAATTCAGCGTTTTTCAAACATCATAATTAAGCCAAAAATGCTTTATTTTCAATTCAATTTTTCCACTAAACATTGCTAATTCGATTCAGCTGTTCATTCTGATCAAGAATATATATGATTTATAGGGTCGGAAATTATTCCTTCGTAGTGTAATTAGCTTGAGAATATTACTAATAGCCTGCAAAAAGGTATAAAAACAGGCAATTTTTTAAAAGAATCAGTGTTTTTCAAACATCGTAATTAAGCCAAAAATGTTTTAATTTCAATTCGGAAAGCTGTTCTGTATTAGTTTTTATAGCGCTAACAAATCTGCATACTGCGTTTGTTGATGTTGTTAAAAGATTCTGACTACAATTATAATTTCCAGAAAAAAGGTATAAAAACAGGCAATTATTTTAAAAATTCAGCGTTTTTCAAACATCATAATTAAGCCAAAAATGCTTTATTTTCAATTCGGAAAGCTGTTCTGTGCTAGTTATTATAGCGCTAACAAATCTGCATACTGCGTTTTTAAATTTAAAAAATTCAATTTTTTGTCGAATTTTGCAAATTTTAATGATGTAACCCCTTATCTTTTTTTCAAATTTCGCAAAAAATGCAAAAATGTATTTTTCCACTAAACATTGCTAATTCGATTCAGCTGTTCATTCTGATCAAGAATATATATGATTTATAGGGTCGGAAATTATTCCTTCGTAGTGTAATTAGCTTGAGAATATTACTAATAGCCTGCAAAAAGGTATAAAAACAGGCAATTTTTTAAAAGAATCAGTGTTTTTCAAACATCGTAATTAAGCCAAAAATGTTTTAATTTACATTCGGAAAGCTGTTCTTTTTTAGTTTTTATAGCGCTAACAAATCTGCATACTGCGTTTGTTGATGTTGTTAAAAGATTCTGACTACAATTATAATTTCCAGAAAAAAGGTATAAAAACAGGCAATTATTTTAAAAATTCAGCGTTTTTCAAACATCATAATTAAGCCAAAAATGCTTTATTTTCAATTCGGAAAGCTGTTCTGTGCTAGTTATTATAGCGCTAACAAATCTGGATACTGCGTTTTTAAATTTAAAAAATTCAATTTTTTTTCGAATTTTGCAAATTTTAATGATGTAACCCCTTATCTTTTTTTCAAATTTCGCAAAAAATGCAAAAATGTATTTTTCCACTAAACATTGCTAATTCGATTCAGCTGTTCATTCTGATCAAGAATATATATGATTTATAGGGTCGAAAATTATTCCTTCGTAGTGTAATTAGCTTGAGAATATTACTAATAGCCTGCAAAAAGGTATAAAAACAGGAAATTTTTTAAAAGAATCAGTGTTTTTCAAACATCGTAATTAAGCCAAAAATGTTTTAATTTACATTCGGAAAGCTGTTCTTTATTAGTTTTTATAGCGCTAACAAATCTGCATACTGCGTTTGTTGATGTTGTTAAAAGATTCTGACTACAATTATAATTTCCAGAAAAAAGGTATAAAAACAGGCAATTATTTTAAAAATTCAGCGTTTTTCAAACATCATAATTAAGCCAAAAATGCTTTATTTTCAATTCAATTTTTCCACTAAACATTGCTAATTCGATTCAGCTGTTCATTCTGATCAAGAATATATATGATTTATAGGGTCGGAAATTATTCCTTCGTAGTGTAATTAGCTAGAGAATATTACTAATAGCCTGCAAAAAGGTATAAAAACAGGCAATTTTTTAAAAGAATCAGTGTTTTTCAAACATCGTAATTAAGCCAAAAATGTTTTAATTTACATTCGGAAAGCTGTTCTGTTTTAGTTTTTATAGCGCTAACAAATCTGCATACTGCGTTTGTTGATGTTGTTAAAAGATTCTGACTACAATTATAATTTCCAGAAAAAAGGTATAAAAACAGGCAATTATTTTAAAAATTCAGCGTTTTTCAAACATCATAATTAAGCCAAAAATGCTTTATTTTCAATTCGGAAAGCTGTTCTGTGCTAGTTATTATAGCGCTAACAAATCTGCATACTGCGTTTTTAAATTTAAAAAATTCAATTTTTTGTCGAATTTTGCAAATTTTAATGATGTAACCCCTTATCTTTTTTTCAAATTTCGCAAAAAATGCAAAAATGTATTTTTCCACTAAACATTGCTAATTCGATTCAGCTGTTCATTCTGATCAAGAATATATATGATTTATAGGGTCGGAAATTATTCCTTCGTAGTGTAATTAGCTTGAGAATATTACTAATAGCCTGCAAAAAGGTATAAAAACAGGCAATTTTTTAAAAGAATCAGTGTTTTTCAAACATCGTAATTAAGCCAAAAATGTTTTAATTTACATTCGGAAAGCTGTTCTTTATTAGTTTTTATAGCGCTAACAAATCTGCATACTGCGTTTGTTGATGTTGTTAAAAGATTCTGACTACAATTATAATTTCCAGAAAAAAGGTATAAAAACAGGCAATTATTTTAAAAATTCAGCGTTTTTCAAACATCATAATTAAGCCAAAAATGCTTTATTTTCAATTCAATTTTTCCACTAAACATTGCTAATTCGATTCAGCTGTTCATTCTGATCAAGAATATATATGATTTATAGGGTCGGAAATTATTCCTTCGTAGTGTAATTAGCTAGAGAATATTACTAATAGCCTGCAAAAAGGTATAAAAACAGGCAATTTTTTAAAAGAATCAGTGTTTTTCAAACATCGTAATTAAGCCAAAAATGTTTTAATTTACATTCGGAAAGCTGTTCTGTTTTAGTTTTTATAGCGCTAACAAATCTGCATACTGCGTTTGTTGATGTTGTTAAAAGATTCTGACTACAATTATAATTTCCAGAAAAAAGGTATAAAAACAGGCAATTATTTTAAAAATTCAGCGTTTTTCAAACATCATAATTAAGCCAAAAATGCTTTATTTTCAATTCGGAAAGCTGTTCTGTGCTAGTTATTATAGCGCTAACAAATCTGCATACTGCGTTTTTAAATTTAAAAAATTCAATTTTTTGTCGAATTTTGCAAATTTTAATGATGTAACCCCTTATCTTTTTTTCAAATTTCGCAAAAAATGCAAAAATGTATTTTTCCACTAAACATTGCTAATTCGATTCAGCTGTTCATTCTGATCAAGAATATATATGATTTATAGGGTCGGAAATTATTCCTTCGTAGTGTAATTAGCTTGAGAATATTACTAATAGCCTGCAAAAAGGTATAAAAACAGGCAATTTTTTAAAAGAATCAGTGTTTTTCAAACATCGTAATTAAGCCAAAAATGTTTTAATTTACATTCGGAAAGCTGTTCTTTATTAGTTTTTATAGCGCTAACAAATCTGCATACTGCGTTTGTTGATGTTGTTAAAAGATTCTGACTACAATTATAATTTCCAGAAAAAAGGTATAAAAACAGGCAATTATTTTAAAAATTCAGCGTTTTTCAAACATCATAATTAAGCCAAAAATGCTTTATTTTCAATTCGGAAAGCTGTTCTGTGCTAGTTATTATAGCGCTAACAAATCTGCATACTGCGTTTTTAAATTTAAAAAATTCAATTTTTTGTCGAATTTTGCAAATTTTAATGATGTAACCCCTTATCTTTTTTTCAAATTTCGCAAAAAATGCAAAAATGTATTTTTCCACTAAACATTGCTAATTCGATTCAGCTGTTCATTCTGATCAAGAATATATATGATTTATAGGGTCGGAAATTATTCCTTCGTAGTGTAATTAGCTTGAGAATATTACTAATAGCCTGCAAAAAGGTATAAAAACAGGCAATTTTTTAAAAGAATCAGTCTTTTTCAAACATCGTAATTAAGCCAAAAATGTTTTAATTTCAATTCGGAAAGCTGTTCTTTATTAGTTTTTATAGCGCTAACAAATCTGCATACTGCGTTTGTTGATGTTGTTAAAAGATTCTGACTACAATTATAATTTCCAGAAAAAAGGTATAAAAACAGGCAATTATTTTAAAAATTCAGCGTTTTTCAAACATCATAATTAAGCCAAAAATGCTTTATTTTCAATTCGGAAAGCTGTTCTGTGCTAGTTATTATAGCGCTAACAAATCTGCATACTGCGTTTTTAAATTTAAAAAATTCAATTTTTTGTCGAATTTTGCAAATTTTAATGATGTAACCCCTTATCTTTTTTTCAAATTTCGCAAAAAATGCAAAAATGTATTTTTCCACTAAACATTGCTAATTCGATTCAGCTGTTCATTCTGATCAAGAATATATATGATTTATAGGGTCGGAAATTATTCCTTCGTAGTGTAATTAGCTTGAGAATATTACTAATAGCCTGCAAAAAGGTATAAAAACAGGCAATTTTTTAAAAGAATCAGTGTTTTTCAAACATCGTAATTAAGCCAAAAATGTTTTAATTTCAATTCGGAAAGCTGTTCTGTATTAGTTTTTATAGCGCTAACAAATCTGCATACTGCGTTTGTTGATGTTGTTAAAAGATTCTGACTACAATTATAATTTCCAGAATGAAGGTATAAAAACAGGCAATTATTTTAAAAATTCAGCGTTTTTCAAACATCATAATTAAGCCAAAAATGCTTTATTTTCAATTCGGAAAGCTGTTCTGTGCTAGTTATTATAGCGCTAACAAATCTGCATACTGCGTTTTTAAATTTAAAAAATTCAATTTTTTGTCGAATTTTGCAAATTTTAATGATGTAACCCCTTATCTTTTTTTCAAATTTCGCAAAAAATGCAAAAATGTATTTTTCCACTAAACATTGCTAATTCGATTCAGCTGTTCATTCTGATCAAGAATATATATGATTTATAGGGTCGGAAATTATTCCTTCGTAGTGTAATTAGCTTGAGAATATTACTAATAGCCTGCAAAAAGGTATAAAAACAGGCAATTATTTTAAAAATTCAGCGTTTTTCAAACATCATAATTAAGCCAAAAATGCTTTATTTTCAATTCGGAAAGCTGTTCTGTGCTAGTTATTATAGCGCTAACAAATCTGCATACTGCGTTTGTTGATGTTGTTAAAAGATTCTGACTACAATTATAATTTCCAGAAAAAGGTATAAAAACAGGCAATTATTTCAAAAATTCAGCGTTTTTCAAACATCATAATTAAGCCAAAATGCTTTATTTTCAATTCGGAAAGCTGTTCTGTGCTAATTATTATAGCGCTAACAAATCTGGATACTGACTTTTTTGATGTTGTTAAAAGATTCTGACTACAATTATAATTTCCAGAAAAAAGGTATAAAAACAGGCAATTATTTTAAAAATTCAGTGTTTTTCAAACATCATAATTAAGCCAAAAATGCTTTATTTTCAATTCGGAAAGCTGTTCTGTGCTAGTTATTATAGCGCTAACAAATCTGCATACTGCGTTTTTAAATTTAAAAAATTCAATTTTTTGTCGAATTTTGCAAATTTTAATGATGTAACCCCTTATCTTTTTTTCAAATTTCGCAAAAAATGCAAAAATGTATTTTTCCACTAAACATTGCTAATTCGATTCAGCTGTTCATTCTGATCAAGAATATATATGATTTATAGGGTCGGAAATTATTCCTTCGTAGTGTAATTAGCTTGAGAATATTACTAATAGCCTGCAAAAAGGTATAAAAACAGGCAATTTTTTAAAAGAATCAGTGTTTTTCAAACATCGTAATTAAGCCAAAAATGTTTTAATTTACATTCGGAAAGCTGTTCTTTATTAGTTTTTATAGCGCTAACAAATCTGCATACTGCGTTTGTTGATGTTGTTAAAAGATTCTGACTACAATTATAATTTCCAGAAAAAAGGTATAAAAACAGGCAATTATTTCAAAAATTCAGCTTTTTTCAAACATCATAATTAAGCCAAAAATGCTTTATTTTCAATTCGGAAAGCTGTTCTGTGCTAGTTATTATAGCGCTAACAAATCTGCATACTGCGTTTTTAAATTTAAAAAATTCAATTTTTTGTCGAATTTTGCAAATTTTAATGATGTAACCCCTTATCTTTTTTTTCAAATTTCGCAAAAAATGCAAAAATGTATTTTTCCACTAAACATTGCTAATTCGATTCAGCTGTTCATTCTGATCAAGAATATATATGATTTATAGGGTCGGAAATTATTCCTTCGTAGTGTAATTAGCTTGAGAATATTACTAATAGCCTGCAAAAAGGTATAAAAACAGGCAATTTTTTAAAAGAATCAGTCTTTTTCAAACATCGTAATTAAGCCAAAAATGTTTTAATTTCAATTCGGAAAGCTGTTCTGTATTAGTTCTTATAGCGCTAACAAATCTGCATACTGCGTTTGTTGATGTTAAAAGATTCTGACTACAATTCTAATTTCCAGAAAAAAGGTATAAAAACAGGCAATTATTTCAAAAATTCAGCGTTTTTCAAACATCATAATTAAGCCAAAAATGCTTTATTTTCAATTCGGAAAGCTGTTCTGTGCTAGTTATTATAGCGCTAACAAATCTGCATACTGCGTTTTTAAATTTAAAAAATTCAATTTTTTGTCGAATTTTGCAAATTTTAATGATGTAACCCCTTATCTTTTTTTCAAATTTCGCAAAAAATGCAAAAATGTATTTTTCCACTAAACATTGCTAATTCGATTCAGCTGTTCATTCTGATCAAGAATATATATGATTTATAGGGTCGGAAATTATTCCTTCGTAGTGTAATTAGCTTGAGAATATTACTAATAGCCTGCAAAAAGGTATAAAAACAGGCAATTTTTTAAAAGAATCAGTGTTTTTCAAACATCGTAATTAAGCCAAAAATGTTTTAATTTACATTCGGAAAGCTGTTCTGTATTAGTTTTTATAGCGCTAACAAATCTGCATACTGCGTTTGTTGATGTTGTTAAAAGATTCTGACTACAATTATAATTTCCAGAAAAAAGGTATAAAAACAGGCAATTATTTCAAAAATTCAGCTTTTTTCAAACATCATAATTAAGCCAAAAATGCTTTATTTTCAATTCGGAAAGCTGTTCTGTGCTAGTTATTATAGCGCTAACAAATCGGCATACTGCGTTTTTAAATTTAAAAAATTCAATTTTTTGTCGAATTTTGCAAATTTTAATGATGTAACCCCTTATCTTTTTTTCAAATTTCGCAAAAAATGCAAAAATGTTTTTTTCCACTAAACATTGCTAATTCGATTCAGCTGTTCATTCTGATCAAGAATATATATGATTTATAGGGTCGGAAATTATTCCTTCGTAGTGTAATTAGCTTGAGAATATTACTAATAGCCTGCAAAAAGGTATAAAAACAGGCAATTTTTTAAAAGAATCAGTCTTTTTCAAACATCGTAATTAAGCCAAAAATGTTTTAATTTCAATTCGGAAAGCTGTTCTGTATTAGTTCTTATAGCGCTAACAAATCTGCATACTGCGTTTGTTGATGTTGTTAAAAGATTCTGACTACAATTATAATTTCCAGAAAAAAGGTATAAAAACAGGCAAATTATTTTAAAAATTCAGCTTTTTTCAAACATCATAATTAAGCCAAAAATGCTTTATTTTCAATTCGGAAAGCTGTTCTGTGCTAGTTATTATAGCGCTAACAAATCGGCATACTGCGTTTTTAAATTTAAAAAATTCCATTTTTTGTCGAATTTTGCAAATTTTAATGATGTAACCCCTTATCTTTTTTTCAAATTTCGCAAAAAATGCAAAAATGTATTTTTCCACTAAACATTGCTAATTCGATTCAGCTGTTCATTCTGATCAAGAATATATATGATTTATAGGGTCGGAAATTATTCCTTCGTAGTGTAATTAGCTTGAGAATATTACTAATAGCCTGCAAAAAGGTATAAAAACAGGCAATTTTTTAAAAGAATCAGTCTTTTTCAAACATCGTAATTAAGCCAAAAATGTTTTAATTTCAATTCGGAAAGCTGTTCTGTATTAGTTCTTATAGCGCTAACAAATCTGCATACTGCGTTTGTTGATGTTGTTAAAAGATTCTGACTACAATTATAATTTCCAGAAAAAAGGTATAAAAACAGGCAATTATTTTAAAAATTCAGCGTTTTTCAAACATCATAATTAAGCCAAAAATGCTTTATTTTCAATTCGGAAAGCTGTTCTGTGCTAGTTATTATAGCGCTAACAAATCTGCATACTGCGTTTTTAAATTTAAAAAATTCAATTTTTTGTCGAATTTTGCAAATTTTAATGATGTAACCCCTTATCTTTTTTTTCAAATTTCGCAAAAAATGCAAAAATGTATTTTTCCACTAAACATTGCTAATTCGATTCAGCTGTTCATTCTGATCAAGAATATATATGATTTATAGGGTCGGAAATTATTCCTTCGTAGTGTAATTAGCTTGAGAATATTACTAATAGCCTGCAAAAAGGTATAAAAACAGGCAATTTTTTAAAAGAATCAGTGTTTTTCAAACATCGTAATTAAGCCAAAAATGTTTTAATTTACATTCGGAAAGCTGTTCTTTATTAGTTTTTATAGCGCTAACAAATCTGCATACTGCGTTTGTTGATGTTGTTAAAAGATTCTGACTACAATTATAATTTCCAGAAAAAAGGTATAAAAACAGGCAATTATTTTAAAAATTCAGCGTTTTTCAAACATCATAATTAAGCCAAAAATGCTTTATTTTCAATTCGGAAAGCTGTTCTGTGCTAGTTATTATAGCGCTAACAAATCGGCATACTGCGTTTTTAAATTTAAAAAATTCAATTTTTTGTCGAATTTTGCAAATTTTAATGATGTAACCCCTTATCTTTTTTTTCAAATTTCGCAAAAAATGCAAAAATGTATTTTTCCACTAAACATTGCTAATTCGATTCAGCTGTTCATTCTGATCAAGAATATATATGATTTATAGGGTCGGAAATTATTCCTTCGTAGTGTAATTAGCTTGAGAATATTACTAATAGCCTGCAAAAAGGTATAAAAACAGGCAATTTTTTAAAAGAATCAGTCTTTTTCAAACATCGTAATTAAGCCAAAAATGTTTTAATTTCAATTCGGAAAGCTGTTCTGTATTAGTTTTTATAGCGCTAACAAATCTGCATACTGCGTTTGTTGATGTTGTTAAAAGATTCTGACTACAATTATAATTTCCAGAAAAAAGGTATAAAAACAGGCAATTATTTTAAAAATTCAGCGTTTTTCAAACATCATAATTAAGCCAAAAATGCTTTATTTTCAATTCGGAAAGCTGTTCTGTGCTAGTTATTATAGCGCTAACAAATCTGCATACTGCGTTTTTAAATTTAAAAAATTCAATTTTTTGTCGAATTTTGCAAATTTTAATGATGTAACCCCTTATCTTTTTTTCAAATTTCGCAAAAAATGCAAAAATGTATTTTTCCACTAAACATTGCTAATTCGATTCAGTTGTTCATTCTGATCAAGAATATATATGATTTATAGGGTCGGAAATTATTCCTTCGTAGTGTAATTAGCTTGAGAATATTACTAATAGCCTGCAAAAAGGTATAAAAACAGGCAATTTTTTAAAAGAATCAGTGTTTTTCAAACATCGTAATTAAGCCAAAAATGTTTTAATTTACATTCGGAAAGCTGTTCTTTATTAGTTTTTATAGCGCTAACAAATCTGCATACTGCGTTTGTTGATGTTGTTAAAAGATTCTGACTACAATTATAATTTCCAGAAAAAAGGTATAAAAACAGGCAATTATTTAAAAAATTCAGCGTTTTTCAAACATCATAATTAAGCCAAAATGCTTTATTTTCAATTCGGAAAGCTGTTCTGTGCTAATTATTATAGCGCTAACAAATCTGGATACTGACTTTTTTGATGTTGTTAAAAGATTCTGACTACAATTATAATTTCCAGAAAAAAGGTATAAAAACAGGCAATTATTTTAAAAATTCAGTGTTTTTCAAACATCATAATTAAGCCAAAAATGCTTTATTTTCAATTCGGAAAGCTGTTCTGTGCTAGTTATTATAGCGCTAACAAATCTGCATACTGCGTTTTTAAATTTAAAAAATTCAATTTTTTGTCGAATTTTGCAAATTTTAATGATGTAACCCCTTATCTTTTTTTTCAAATTTCGCAAAAAATGCAAAAATGTATTTTTCCACTAAACATTGCTAATTCGATTCAGCTGTTCATTCTGATCAAGAATATATATGATTTATAGGGTCGGAAATTATTCCTTCGTAGTGTAATTAGCTTGAGAATATTACTAATAGCCTGCAAAAAGGTATAAAAACAGGCAATTTTTTAAAAGAATCAGTCTTTTTCAAACATCGTAATTAAGCCAAAAATGTTTTAATTTCAATTCGGAAAGCTGTTCTGTATTAGTTTTTATAGCGCTAACAAATCTGCATACTGCGTTTGTTGATGTTGTTAAAAGATTCTGACTACAATTATAATTTCCAGAAAAAAGGTATAAAAACAGGCAATTATTTTAAAAATTCAGCGTTTTTCAAACATCATAATTAAGCCAAAAATGCTTTATTTTCAATTCGGAAAGCTGTTCTGTGCTAGTTATTATAGCGCTAACAAATCTGCATACTGCGTTTTTAAATTTAAAAAATTCAATTTTTTGTCGAATTTTGCAAATTTTAATGATGTAACCCCTTATCTTTTTTTCAAATTTCGCAAAAAATGCAAAAATGTATTTTTCCACTAAACATTGCTAATTCGATTCAGCTGTTCATTCTGATCAAGAATATATATGATTTATAGGGTCGGAAATTATTCCTTCGTAGTGTAATTAGCTTGAGAATATTACTAATAGCCTGCAAAAAGGTATAAAAACAGGCAATTTTTTAAAAGAATCAGTCTTTTTCAAACATCGTAATTAAGCCAAAAATGTTTTAATTTCAATTCGGAAAGCTGTTCTGTATTAGTTTTTATAGCGCTAACAAATCTGGATACTGCGTTTGTTGATGTTGTTAAAAGATTCTGACTACAATTATAATTTCCAGAAAAAAGGTATAAAAACAGGCAATTATTTTAAAAATTCAGTGTTTTTCAAACATCATAATTAAGCCAAAAATGCTTTATTTTCAATTCGGAAAGCTGTTCTGTGCTAGTTATTATAGCGCTAACAAATCTGCATACTGCGTTTTTAAATTTAAAAAATTCAATTTTTTGTCGAATTTTGCAAATTTTAATGATGTAACCCCTTATCTTTTTTTCAAATTTCGCAAAAAATGCAAAAATGTATTTTTCCACTAAACATTGCTAATTCGATTCAGTTGTTCATTCTGATCAAGAATATATATGATTTATAGGGTCGAAAATTATTCCTTCGTAGTGTAATTAGCTTGAGAATATTACTAATAGCCTGCAAAAAGGTATAAAAACAGGCAATTTTTTAAAAGAATCAGTGTTTTTCAAACATCGTAATTAAGCCAAAAATGTTTTAATTTACATTCGGAAAGCTGTTCTTTATTAGTTTTTATAGCGCTAACAAATCTGCATACTGCGTTTGTTGATGTTGTTAAAAGATTCTGACTACAATTATAATTTCCAGAAAAAAGGTATAAAAACAGGCAATTATTTCAAAAATTCAGCTTTTTTCAAACATCATAATTAAGCCAAAAATGCTTTATTTTCAATTCGGAAAGCTGTTCTGTGCTAGTTATTATAGCGCTAACAAATCGGCATACTGCGTTTTTAAATTTAAAAAATTCAATTTTTTGTCGAATTTTGCAAATTTTAATGATGTAACCCCTTATCTTTTTTTCAAATTTCGCAAAAAATGCAAAAATGTATTTTTCCACTAAACATTGCTAATTCGATTCAGCTGTTCATTCTGATCAAGAATATATATGATTTATAGGGTCGGAAATTATTCCTTCGTAGTGTAATTAGCTTGAGAATATTACTAATAGCCTGCAAAAAGGTATAAAAACAGGCAATTTTTTAAAAGAATCAGTCTTTTTCAAACATCGTAATTAAGCCAAAAATGTTTTAATTTCAATTCGGAAAGCTGTTCTGTATTAGTTTTTATAGCGCTAACAAATCTGCATACTGCGTTTGTTGATGTTGTTAAAAGATTCTGACTACAATTATAATTTCCAGAAAAAAGGTATAAAAACAGGCAATTATTTTAAAAATTCAGCGTTTTTCAAACATCATAATTAAGCCAAAATGCTTTATTTTCAATTCGGAAAGCTGTTCTGTGCTAGTTATTATAGCGCTAACAAATCTGCATACTGCGTTTTTAAATTTAAAAAATTCAATTTTTTCGGAAATTATTCCTTCGTAGTGTAATTAGCTTGAGAATATTACTAATAGCCTGCAAAAAGGTATAAAAACAGGCAATTTTTTAAAAGAATCAGTGTTTTTCAAACATCGTAATTAAGCCAAAAATGTTTAAATTTCAATTCGGAAAGCTGTTCTGTATTAGTTTTTATAGCGCTAACAAATCTGCATACTGCGTTTGTTGATGTTGTTAAAAGATTCTGACTACAATTATAATTTCCAGAAAAAAGGTATAAAAACAGGCAATTATTTTAAAAATTCAGCGTTTTTCAAACATCATAATTAAGCCAAAAATGCTTTATTTTCAATTCGGAAAGCTGTTCTGTGCTAGTTATTATAGCGCTAACAAATCTGCATACTGCGTTTTTAAATTTAAAAAATTCAATTTTTTGTCGAATTTTGCAAATTTTAATGATGTAACCCCTTATCTTTTTTTCAAATTTCGCAAAAAATGCAAAAATGTATTTTTCCACTAAACATTGCTAATTCGATTCAGCTGTTCATTCTGATCAAGAATATATATGATTTATAGGGTCGGAAATTATTCCTTCGTAGTGTAATTAGCTTGAGAATATTACTAATAGCCTGCAAAAAGGTATAAAAACAGGCAATTTTTTAAAAGAATCAGTGTTTTTCAAACATCGTAATTAAGCCAAAAATGTTTTAATTTACATTCGGAAAGCTGTTCTTTATTAGTTTTTATAGCGCTAACAAATCTGCATACTGCGTTTGTTGATGTTGTTAAAAGATTCTGACTACAATTATAATTTCCAGAAAAAAGGTATAAAAACAGGCAATTATTTTAAAAATTCAGTGTTTTTCAAACATCATAATTAAGCCAAAAATGCTTTATTTTCAATTCGGAAAGCTGTTCTGTGCTAGTTATTATAGCGCTAACAAATCTGCATACTGCGTTTTTAAATTTTAAAAATTAATATTTTTGTCGAATTTTGCAAATTTTAATGATGTAACCCCTTATCTTTTTTTCAAATTTCGCAAAAAATGCAAAAATGTATTTTTCCACTAAACATTGCTAATTCGATTCAGCTGTTCATTCTGATCAAGAATATATATGATTTATAGGGTCGGAAATTATTCCTTCGTAGTGTAATTAGCTTGAGAATATTACTAATAGCCTGCAAAAAGGTATAAAAACAAGCAATTTTTTAAAAATTCAGTGTTTTTCAAACATCATAATTAAGCCAAAAATGTTTAAATTTCAATCCGGAAAGCTGTTCTGTATTAGTTTTTATAGCGCTAACAAATCTGCATACTGCGTTTGTTGATGTTGTTAAAAGATTCTGACTACAATTATAATTTCCAGAAAAAAGGTATAAAAACAGGCAATTATTTCAAAAATTCAGCGTTTTTCAAACATCATAATTAAGCCAAAATGCTTTATTTTCAATTCGGAAAGCTGTTCTGTGCTAATTATTATAGCGCTAACAAATCTGGATACTGACTTTTTTGATGTTGTTAAAAGATTCTGACTACAATTATAATTTCCAGAAAAAAGGTCTAAAAACAGGCAATTATTTTAAAAATTCAGCGTTTTTCAAACATCATAATTAAGCCAAAAATGCTTTATTTTCAATTCGGAAAGCTGTTCTGTGCTAGTTATTATAGCGCTAACAAATCTGCATACTGCGTTTTTAAATTTAAAAAATTCAATTTTTTGTCGAATTTTGCAAATTTTAATGATGTAACCCCTTATCTTTTTTTCAAATTTCGCAAAAAATGCAAAAATGTATTTTTCCACTGAACATTGCTAATTCGATTCAGCTGTTCATTCTGATCAAGAATATATATGATTTATAGGGTCGGAAATTATTCCTTCGTAGTGTAATTAGCTTGAAAACTGTTCTTTATTAGTTTTTATAGCGCTAACAAATCTGCATGCTGCGTTTGTTGATGTTGTTAAAAGATTCTGACTACAATTATAATTTCCAGAAAAAAGGTATAAAAACAGGCAATTATTTTAAAAATTCAGTGTTTTTCAAACATCATAATTAAGCCAAAAATGCTTTATTTTCAATTCGGAAAGCTGTTCTGTGCTAGTTATTATAGCGCTAACAAATCTGCATACTGCGTTTTTAAATTAAAAAAAAATTCAATTTTTTGTCGAGTTTTGCAAATTTTAATGATGTAACCCCTTATCTTTTTTTCAAATTTCGCAAAAAATGCAAAAATGTATTTTTCCACTAAACATTGCTAATTCGATTCAGCTGTTCATTCGGATCAAGAATATATATGATTTATAGGGTCGGAAATTATTCCTTCGTAGTGTAATTAGCTTGAGAATATTACTAATAGCCTGCAAAAAGGTATAAAAACAGGCAATTTTTTAAAAGAATCAGTGTTTTTCAAACATCGTAATTAAGCCAAAAATGCTTTATTTTCAATTCGGAAAGCTGTTCTATGCTAGTTATTATAGCGCTAACAAATCTGCATACTGCGTTTGTTGATGTTGTTAAAAGATTCTGACTACAATTATAATTTCCAGAAAAAACGTATAAAAACAGGCAATTATTTTAAAAATGCAGTGTTTTTCAAACATCATAATTAAGCCAAAAATGCTTTATTTTCAATTCGGAAAGCTGTTCTGTGCTAGTTATTATAGCGCTAACAAATCGGCATACTGCGTTTTTAAATTTAAAAAATTCAATTTTTTGTCGAATTTTGCAAATTTTAATGATGTAACAACCCCTTATCTTTTTTTCAAATTTCGGAAAAAATGCAAAAATTTATTTTTCCACTAAACATTGCTAATTCGATTCAGCTGTTCATTCTGATCAAGAATATATATGATTTATAGGGTCGGAAATTATTCCTTCGTAGTGTAATTAGCTTGAGAATATTACTAATACCCTGCAAAAAGGTATAAAAACAGGCAATTTTTTAAAAGAATCAGTGTTTTTCAAACATCGTAATTAAGCCAAAAATGTTTTAATTTCAATTCGGAAATCTGTTCTGTATTAGTTTTTATAGCGCTAACAAATCTGCATACTGCGTTTGTTGATGTTGTTAAAAGATTCTGACTACAATTATAATTTCCAGAATGAAGGTATAAAAACAGGCAATTATTTTAAAAATTCAGCGTTTTTCAAACATCATAATTAAGCCAAAAATGTTTTATTTTCAATTCGGAAAGCTGTTCTGTGCTAGTTATTATAGCGCTAACAATTCTGCATACTGCGTTTTTAAATTTACAAAATTCAATTTTTTGTCGAATTTTGCAAATTTTAATGATGGTAACCCCTTATCTTTTTTTCAAATTTCGGAAAAAATTCAAATATTTATTTTTCCACTAAACATTGCTAATTCGATTCAGCTGTTCATTCTGATCAAGAATATATATGATTTATAGGATCGGAAATTATTCCTTCGTAGTGTAATTAGCATGAGAATATTACTAATACCCAGCAAAAAGGTATTAAAACAGGCATTTTTTTAAATAATCAGTGTTTTTAATGGTTTATAGGGTCGGAAATGACTACTTCATTGATTTTTCAGCTTCGGACTAAAATTTTAATACCCAGAATGTAGAAAAATATCATTGTTGTTTTCCTCATCTGCCCATCGAGAGGAAAGCGCTCAATATCGTATCAAAAATATCATTGCTTTAATTTAATTAGCTCTAATCCTTGTTAATCCTCACACAAAAGTTGCAATAAAAAAGTACAAAACATTTTATTTTTTTATATATTTTTATTTGTCTTCTTTTTTTTTGGTTTCAATTTTACTCTGTCAATTGATTTTCTAACAACTCTATACAAATATTTGTCCTTCCGTAGTCCAAAGTCATTTACATAGTATGCCTTACTAAGCGGTACAATATAATTAATTTGTTAAATGCTACTTATATGCTAGTATTACAACAAGAAATGCGTGAATGTTGTTGGTTCGTCGTTTATGGAATAATAATTGGATGCAAAGATGGGCTGTGACTCGAAACAGAGAAGATGTACGGAAAAACGATATATAAACAAAACAAAAACGGTGTGTCCATCCATTAGTTGGTTGTGTTTTTTTTAATGGTCATCCGTAACCTAGTTAGTTGGCTCTTTGTACTATTTTAAATCTGAGACTGATTTCGTGTCGGGCTACGCTTCGTTCAAGTCTTATTGGTTTTACGGATCGTGTGAGTCGTCGGTTCATTTGGAATTCTCGGTTTGGCTTACAATTTACACTTACATCTAAGCACGGGCGTAGTATACAAGTTTTTCTTTATGTTTAAAAAACTATTTACATACTGGAATTGCCTTACAATACAATAATCGTATTATTTAATTGACTGTACTTTCCAACAATAATTGTGGGTGCTTTCCATTTGTTTTTATTATAATTATAATGTACATTACATACAAAAAGTTGTATAAAAATCCGCATTTATAGCTCACATACGAATACTGGACCGGCAAGTTGTTTTCTATGTGTGATCGTGTCTTAAATTTAAGCTGAAAATTGTAGTTATAATGAGGGGGAAGAAAAAGTTCGAAACATAAACCTAATGTTCACATTTCGTTGTCAAAAATAATCGATGTTGTGTGTTGCACATAGTAACTATTCTACGACCATGAATGGAATCGCTGGTCAGGTCATATAAATGCATTGTCAAGTTAGTTACTTAAACTGAGGATAGTTCCTTCATTTGTCAATATGGAGAGATCAAGTTGGAAATGAATCGAATGCAAAATAATTAACAAGCTTCGTGCGTCGTCATGGGATCGAGAAAACCTATTGAGTTTCTGGCTCAAGCGTCAGGCAAACGGACTCTAAATTCGGGTATGTTATAATTAATATAGATTTATTCGAGAGGAGACTACAGAAAAATATTCAAATTAAGTGGCGCTCTGGCACTCCACTCTCGGGCTTAGGCTCGAATCGGGATTTAAAATCAAACGGAGGCCAAAAAAAGGGGGAGGATTGAATAACATATTTCAGGCAGAAAGCCTTGTACCGAAAACTGAAAGCTGATATTCGATATCCGATATTGGATATTAATAAAGGGGGATAGAGACTCTAAGGGAGTTCGTGTAAGCGTAGCAAGGATGCCTTAAATGCAAATACCTAGCACTAAGTTTTTAATGTAATGGGAGCGGCGGCATGCATGCTCTTCAGAGGGCTCTGCCCCCGCCCTAGATGATGCGATTGACCAGCGGCATTTTGCGCCTGTTGTAGGTGGGCGGTTGATGCTGCAGTTGCGCAACCTGTTGCACCTTCACCTTCTGGCCATACTGCTGCTCCAGCTCGCCGGCGGGTCCGATGGCATAGTTGATGTCCACACGAGCACGCTTCGCAGGTGGCTGCTGCTGATAGCCGTCGTTGGCATTCAGATCGGCTGGATTCAGTTCGATGATGTGCTGCGACTGGTTGTTGATCAGGCGACGCACTGCCTCCTTGTCATCATCAATGTCGATGGCATCGTACAGTTCATCTACCTGGAATTCAAGACAACAAATTAGTATTTACAATTCGTAACCGAATGGTATTCCAGAACTCACCTCAATATCAAAGTCACTGTGCTTCTGGACGAGCAGTTCGTGATCAATGGGCAGGTTATTCGACTGATTAATGCTGGCATGCGAATTGTGCTCGTCTTCAGCATCAAACTCGCTCAGCATGTGCTCCTCCTCGTCTTCGTCCTCCTCACCGGCCTCCTCCTCTTCCTCTTCCTCCACCAGCATGGCATCCACCAGGGTGTCCTCGAAATCTTGCTCCAAATCAGAAGATTCCTCGATCTCCGACTGCGAATCCATCTCCACATCCGAATCCGCGGATCCATGCTTCATCTCTCCCCTTTCCAGGGACTCCAAGTGATGTGGATAGACCATGGCTCCGCGTATGGCAGCTGGATCCTTGCGCGACCACTTCTGCACCTCCTCGTCCATCTTGTTGATGCGCTCGGGATTCATGGCCCAGCGGCAGCCCTTTCTCTGATTGCCATTCGTGGCCGGGCGTTCGATCTTCTCGAAGCACTTGTTCAGTGACAAATTGTGACGCACACTGTTCTTCCAGCCATTGGGAGCGTTCTCGAAGTACGGAAAGTGCTGGCAGAGAAAGCTATAGATCTCGGAGACGGGCAGTGAGCCGGCACGCGAGTTCTTGAGGGCCAGAGCGATGAGGCAGGAGTAGGAATACGCTGGCTTGGGGAACGGACTGCCCACAGCCGGCCCCTTAACCTTTTGCTGCAGTGGCTTCACCATGCCACCCACTCCCGTTCCATTCCCATTGTTGTTATTCGCTATGTTGACCAGATTGCTCACATTGCCCAGCGGTGAGAGGGCCGCCGAGGAAGCGGAGGACAGGGACGAGGGAGATCCCAGACTGTAGCTGCAGTTGCTCTGCATTTGATGATGCGGCGAATTGGCCGCCGAAGCGATACTCTTTGGTGTGGTGCTGCTGATTTGATGACCTCGCTTGTCCTCCCGCTTGATGATGCCTCCGGGCGACATGCCACCGGGTGACTTCACCACAGAGGTTTGTTTCAGTTTCTGGTACGCAGCACTGTTGGCAAAGGTCAGTCCACCGATGCCGGGTGCCAGCTTAATTGTGTTGGTGGCTCCACCGCCAGCTGTGAGCAGCGTTGTAGCACCCTTGCCCTTGCCCATCTCCACTTCCAGGTTGTTGGGCACCGGGCTCGAGGACTGAGCCTTGCGCAGCTCTGTGGCCAAATCCTTGCGCACGGCATCCACGGCCGAAGAGTTGCGACGCTGCAGGGCCGAGTTCGTGGCCATCGTTGCGGGCGCTGTGGTGCCTGTGCCTGTGACCACGGATATCTGTTTGGGTATATGCGCCATCACCTGCTCCCGGCGCAGAGATCCAGCGCTGACCTTCATCTGGGCGGGTGAAAAGGTCAAGTGCGACTTGGGATGATCACGATCTGCAGAGGGCGACGATGGCACCGCTCCCGATCTTCCCTGGGCGGATGTGGCTGTCTTGCTGCGTCGCGGCGAACCTAATGACGATCCGGAGGTGGAGTTTATCAGCGGCATCACGGAAATGGGATTCACACAGGCACCCAGATCTGCATAGTAGTCCGAATTGGACCAGAAACTGGCCGAGGAGCCCATCCATTTGGCCGTGGGCGAGGCATGGAGAGCGCTGCTGGTCAGGAAGTTGGCGTTGGCATTGTAGGAGACCGGCAGACTGCTGCTCCCTGTGCTGCTGCTGTTGTTATTTATGGCGGATATGGCCTCGAGGGCATGATCCAGGGACGAGGTGAGATCACTGCTGGAGCTGCCCACCACATTGGCAATCTCTGCGCGAATGTCCACATTCAGCATTTCCTGCATTGAGTCGGAAACGTAGAAATCCAGTGAGGGTCCAGCTGCGTCCTGTAATGGAAAGGTGAAAAATTTTATCAGTAACATTTTTCAAGGATAACAATTGTTGTTTCTTTGGTTTAAGCTGTTCAGTGCTATATTATAAATTATTTAAATTCCCGCCACTTTACAATTAAAATGTGTTGCGTAGATTTTCACTGCTTGCGAGGGAAGGTTTGTCAGTTTCAAATTTTTCATCAAATCAAATTTTTAAAAACTAATAACTCAACCAAAAATTCATTCATTTTAATTCGGAAAGCGTTTCTATGCTAGTTTTTATTAGGTTAATAAATCTCCATACTCAATTTAAAGTTTAAAAAAATTCAACATTTTGCGAATTTTTGAACATTTTAATGAGAAAATTTCAAAAAAAACAGACTTGGTTAAATCGATCCGCCTGTTGATGCTGATCAATAGTATATATGACTTATAGGATCGGAAATTACTCTTTCACATCTTAACAAGTTCCTGACTAAAATTACAATACCCTGAAAGGGTATTAAAATATTAAAAACTAAAATAAGTTCATTTTGTTTGTTTTTTAATAATTTCTTTATATTTTAGAGTAGATTAAACCAAGTAAAAGTTAAAGACATACATATCAAATAAAAAAAAAAACATATTTATTTATAATCAAAGATAATAAAAGATATAGATAGGTACATATGTATGTATAAAAAATTTCATAAACCAAAGTGCGTATATTATATCTATTTACATAGATTTCGAAATATTCCTTCCGCTGCTCTAAGCATAAATCAAAACATCCAAGAAATGTTTACTTTTTTTTACAAACCTTCCTAACTACACACAAACATTAACATGAGCCCATAATTTTCCCGCGCTTTGATTTTCCGTTGAAAGTCTCGTAGGGATAACATTCCTGGGCATACACACACACACACACACACACACTGAGACCCACATACTCGTGTGTATAATAATGATTAAATCTGTAACACAAGTCGTCTCTCGGATCGCCGAGTCCGAATCTGATATCTCCGTGCACAGATACAGATACACATTGGGGATCTTGTCGTATAAGTTTTCATTTTCTATATGAGCCAGCAACAACAACCACATCGTCATCGTCATCATCATCATCATAATCATTAACTTGGAACGAAAACAACAATAATAAATGAGGGACCGACCACAGGAGCAAGAGCAGAGACGAGCCGAGTTCAAAACCAGTTTTTACGCGCCAAGGCAGGCAGCAAGGCTGAACAACAAAAAAACAAAATATGTAAAAAAAAAAAAGGAAACAAAAACAGGCGACGAAGAGCAGACAGCAAAGGATAGGAAAAGGGACATGGTCGGGGGATATTTCTGAGTTGCATATAGCACTCCCAGCAACAACAACAACGACCAAACAACAACGAAAATAACTCATGTTGCAACACCAAAGAAACGAACCCAACAACAACAACAACCACAACAACGGCAAAGTCGGCAACATGTAAACATATTTTTTTTTCCTTTCCTCGGGAGTCTGTAGTCCAGTGCTGCATACACACACACATAAATCTGTATATTTATGTAGCAAACATTCAAAACATTACAAGTACATACAGTTGTGGTCACAAAGGGAAGTGTACTGTTTTTTAATGCGATATTTACATAGAATCTTCTGGAATTTCATCGGACAAAATGCGACGTTTTTAAAGAACTAAAATTCGAAATTTAAATTACATTTTATACCTTTGCAGGGTATTATAATTTCAGTCAGAAGCTTGAAACGCTGTGAAAGAATAATTTCCGACCCTATAAATCATATATATTATTGATCAGCATCAAAAGCCGAAACAATCTAACCATGTTCGGTTAAAAAATAAATTTTTGATTTTTTCAAAATGTAACTGTAATGTAAATGTAACCCCTTATGGTTACATCGTAAAAATTTTAAAAAATTTCCAAAAATCTCAATTTTTTAAATTTTAAATTGAGTATGCAGATTTGTTAACATACTAAAAACTAACATAGGACAGCTTTCCGAATCAAAATTAATGCCTTTTTGACTGAGTTATGAGTTTTTTAAACTTTGATCAGAAAGTAAAATGTAAATATATAATATAACTGATTTATTTCATGTCATATTTACTGGTTAAATTTTAAGTTCTTTAAAATACTCCTTAGGAATTCAGAAGATGTTTATACTATTTTGTCAATGATTGTATTAACCCAACATAATATCGTACAAAGTAGGCGGAAAAGGAGTCGAGGTCCAGAGAAGGCCACACAACAATAACAGTGACCAAACCGGATATCAAAAAAATTGAAAGTTTTATGCAATAATCGCGAGGGGATCGGCATCGGGATCGGGATCGCAGTCGCGATTTGCGCCTTGCATTATAAATGAGATTCGAACTGGAGACTGGAGACTGTGGCTGTGAGTACTAAATGTAGGCTGTAGACTGAAGTGGGGTGGCGCTTACCCCCCTCAAAGAAGTGACTCATAGTGTGGTCCCAGTCTCCGAATTAGATTTACTTGCAGATCACACACACACACACACAACTCCCTCAGTATTTTTTTGCAGTTTCCTGAGGGGAATACGAAATGCAAACAACCACCAGTGGATAGAATGTTGCTGGCAACATGTTGCCAGCTCTCTGTTAACAGAAAAAGAAGACTACAGCCAAAGGGGAATATATACATACAAAATATATACCTAAATACATGGCAAAGGGAAAAAAGGAATTAAAGCCGTACAAAAACAGAAAACAGGGAAACTTCTCTCTCCCTCTCTCGCTCTCTCTTTAGCTCTATGTGTGTGCGCGGCGAAACAGAGCAGGGCAAGTGAGAGCGAGTGAGCGACAGAGAGAGAGAGAGAGAGAGAGAGAGGGGTAGCAAAACATAGAACTCACATAACAGAGCTGCCACAGAGGCAGGGCGAAGTTGTTGCTACGACCTCTGTTGCGCGTACAGTAGGCAACAAAACATGCGGCGAGTATGTGTGAGAACAGAAAAATGAAGCAGAGGCAGGCAACAACAAAAACAAACGGAGCAGAATGAGCGAAATAGCAAGCACACACTTTTGCTTTTCGCCATACACATATTCGCTGTTTCTGCTTGTGGACTTTGTTTCTTGCCGCAACTGTGCAAAAAGTGTAGTAGGCAGCAGAAATTAGTAGTAGGCCGTGATGTTTTCGTCACTTTACAGTTTTTGGGCTGTTAAAAAAGGTGGCGCTGCTGTTGCTGTTAGATTTGGGGGGAGTGGGCGGGTGGGCAAGCTTCCCAATGTCACGGTGTCCTTGAAGCGGAGCCACAAAGCGCAAAACACTGACCTGACCCCGAAGTTGGGTGTCATCCTGTGACCCCACCTTTGCATGTTTTTATTATGCGGCGAGGCGACGCCGAAAAATCAATAGACAAGAGCATACACACTGGGATACACGGGCATACAAAAGGATATGCCGGATGATATAGAGCGGGCGACCGCCACACGAGAATGATAAGTTGCATAATTTAGCAGGATATCATAAATTTGTGCAGGCAGGCTTTCGCCCGTTCGCATTGCGGCGAAAGAGGGACAGACAAAAAGGGTGTGTTGATTGTGGGAGGATGGGGATTCCCCCAAAAAGAACGCACCTTTATCACTGTGCCCCCTTTTTTACTGTCTGCCGCAAAATGAACGGGATGTGACGGAGACGAAAAGGGGTGAGGCAGGATGTTGGGGATCCGAGAGTCAGTTCACGGTTTCAAGTGCCATTCAAGTGCCTCCTTCTTACCCATGAACACTTTTCTATCCACTTTTTTCCATCAGGCAATTGCCCATACACATAGGAAAATTGAACTTATCTGTTGAGTATTAAAACTCTAATTAACTTTTTGAATTATTTAACATTTAAGCGAGTTGATATGATAAAACGTTTCTTCGGAATCTACATTTTTAAAAAGGAACCCTAGTATGCCTGATTGTATAGAACTTTTCCTTGGAATACTATCTAACTATGTTTATTCTAGGAATTTCTATTGAGCTGGAAGAATAAATTACAAAGATGATAGAGGAATTTAAACCAGAATTTAATATAAATTAAGAGGAAAAATATTTCCTAAAATTAAATAAAAGGTCTAGAAACCTCTACCCCAGAGATTTCCCTATAATTTGAATATTCCACAGAGATTTTCCCCGAGTGTTATCATTCCTTCTTCCGAATGAAAAGGGCTTTATGCAATTTCACTGCAGATCCTCCCCGAATGCAATCTACACACCTGCAACTCTGCCTCCATATGGCGCATCCTGGGCCAAAACACAATCGAATTACCTCACGGCAGGTGTTTGTACGATAAGTCAGACCCAAGAGACTCCATCCAGAGCCAGTGTTCGTTCGAGTCCGAGAGCGTGTAATTGTTGCATTTCGAATGCAGCCACCATGCATGCAACATGCAACCCAACCAAGAAAGGGCAAACTCGGAAGAGCAAAGTCAGGGAGCCAGAAGAAACAGGGAAAGGACAGCAGCTGGCCATCTTCAGCTGGAAATAAAGTAGCTGCAGCAGCAGCTGGCTCATCTTTGCAGTTTCTTCGTTTATCAAATCGATTTGTATTGAACTGAGGAGTCAATTGATATTTGGAGAGAGGATTCCAAAATTAAACAATAACACAGAATGAACATGCTGCAGATGTACTTTAATATGTTTTGATAGAAACAACTAGATTCTTGAGATGTTTACCCAAGCATGAACTCTTAATGTTTCTAAAAATTGAATCTGCTTAAAACATGATTTATTACTTTTAATAAAAGGTTTTCTGGTTTTGTATTATTTAAAGAGTTTTAAGGATTAGTTTGGTAGAGACTAAAGAACACACAACATTATTTGTATTACGAAGTTTGATGCTAGTAACCCCCTATATAAATACTCTACATTTTCCTGAATAATATAATCATTTTCGTAATCCTTTTAGACCCAATCAAAACAAAGTTGTCAGTTTGTTTAGTGCATTTTTATCTGCTTAAAACACACTCTACTCTATCGAGAAATATCTCCCCTCTATTTGCCCATAATCTACCCCAATTGGAATATGATTCACCAATTTCGTACAGATTTTATGCTGAATTATGCCGATCCTTCCTGTACGGGCAACCCTTTAACCCTTTGCCGCGGCAGTTAACCCCTCACTCCACATTCTTCCGCTTCCACCCCCACAAACCCATTAATTGAGCATTAAAATCGAAATAGGACGACAGATGATGATATGATATTGCTCTGGCCCGTAGACCGCTCCATTATGGGAGTGATGGAATGATTGAGGGTTTCGCTCTAGCCTCTTTCCCTCAGTTTTTCCTTTTCCTGCCCAGCTCCGACTGCTTCCCGCTTCACCCTCCAACTCAGCATGAGTGTATGTGTGTGTGTATGTTGTTGTGTCTGTGTGATAACCTTTTGGTGTGCCCTCTGTTGAATTGCGAGTTTCCAGTTGAAATTGGAAGAGAATGGGCACGAGGTAGAGGAAGGCAGCTGCAACTCCAGGCCAGGGGTTGCTAAGTCTCTAGAGTTCTCTCCAGACTGTTCCGTGGCTGGCGGTACAGTAAATGATCGAAGGATTGAACTAATTGAAAAACTAACCAACCACAAGGGTTCTCAAATTGCGGAGAATAATGTGTATAATTTTAATCTAGAAATATATTAAATAATTTAAAAAAAATTTCCGACCCTAAAATCCATATATATATTTTTGATCAGCATCAGCAGCCGAATCGATCTAACCATGTCCAAATAAAAAAAATAAATTTTCATACAATTTTGCAAAATTTTTAAATTTTATAAGGGGTGACATCATTAAGATTTTCAAAAAATTGATAATTTTAATTTTGCAAATTTTTTTAATTGAGTATGCAGATTTGTTAAACTAATAAAAACTAACATAAAAACTCTTCCCGAATTAAAATTAACGAGTTTTTGGCTTAGTTATGACTTTTTAAATTTTGATTTATCAAATAACTTAAATATAAACTCAAAGTATCTACGCATATATTGAATCTTAATTGTTCAAAAAACAAAAACCCATCATATTTTCCGATAGACTACTGTATTTATTGCAGTAGTTCTTCCTGCGTTGCCTACTTTAATTTTAATTCTAGAATTGCAAAACTGTTTTGCATTGCATTTGCCAACGGAAAGCGAACTTCCTGGCTCTAATTAGTTTGCAGCCTGGCTTTCCTACGGTGTTGCCAAGTCATTTCCATTTTTCACACTTCCTCCCCCCTCGTTCTAAAGGGGAACGACAACGAGAAGGAAAAGCTACTCGGAGCGAGTGAAGGGTTAATAAAAAACCCAGAGCCCTAATAAATCAACCGGCTTTCAATGCGGCGCTCAGAATGTATAGTCCAAGGCCTGGCCAAAAAATGCACATCAAGACAGGCAGGCAGGTTTAATACTACCTCCCTACTACGCCTTCTTTTTTACTTTAATTTTTATTTGTTTCTTTGCTTTTGGAAAAAAATTCTTGAAAAAATATGCCGAAATAAAAATGCATTGAACAGGAGAACAAAATTTGCAGCAAGCAAGTAGTAAGCAAGCTCGAGGGATTACGGGGAAAGTGCAAAAGTTGTCAGTGAAACTTCGACAAGGCCTAGAGAGTCGTCCCACCTCCTCCTGTTTTTTACCCCCAGTGCACTGGGAGGGGGCCTGCCTGCCTGTCTCAGTTGCTCAGTTGCAGCTGCATATTGACCTTTTTAAGTTGTGCAACGAACCAAGGAGCAGAAGGCGGCACAGTTGGTAGAGGGGTATTTTTTGGGTCTTTCCTCGGCAGGATTCGTCACTCACTCGCTCGCTTTGCTGGCTCACCCAATTGTGTTCAATGTTTTCCGCATTTCCTGCATTTCTTGCATCTGCTTCTTGGCCTTTGTTGCCTTTCACAGGCACTCTCTTCTTTCACCTCAGGAATCGCTCTTACGAGATGACACACACAAAAAATAAAAGAAGATTGCAAGGGACGAATATATATATCCTCAGGTAGACGACGACAAAACAAATCTTCCTTGAGGTCATGAGCGCCCATTTGTAAATTACTTTATGGTGCAATAAAACTCGGTTGCCTGAGCTGAGCCCTGGACCAAATCTCAAAATCCGAGGTAGGTATGCCTTACGAAAAGGTGGTATATCCTTGCCAGTTGTAAATCGTTTTTAAATCTCTTTTCGGTTAGCGCGAAGTATGTCCATATTTCTCGGGTTATTTCATTCATTAAGAAATCTGCAAATTGCCAAAAGTTTATATTTTTAGCCTGGAAATCCATTTCATTTCTTCTGCTCTCTTTGGGAAAATGTTGCCCTTAACCAGATGTTTAAATGAGGTTTCTTTTGGGATAATCAGTTGGTTTTGTCAAAAGTATCTTATGTATATGAGAGGTAGAAAGGTCCTTACATCTGTAAACTAAGAGTTTAGTTTTGTTTCGTATAGATATTACATTATTGTTCTCTTTGGAAGGTATTATAATTTTAGTCGGAAGCTTGTAACTTTGTCATTTCCGACCCTATAAATTATATATATATTCCTGTTCAGAATTAACTGGCAAGTCAATCTAGACATGTTTGGTACAAACATAAAATTTTCCAAAAATTTTTTAAATTAAAAAAATTTCATAATTTCATACATCGCTAAAATTTTTAATAATTTATAAAAAAATTTTTGAATTTTTCTACATTTTAATTTGAGTATGCAGATTTATTAACCTAATAAAAACTAACATAGCAAAGGTTTCCGAATTGAAATTTATGCATTTTTGACTATGTTATGCAATTTTTAAACTTTGATTTATCGACAAAATTATCGCTTATAAATAAATTATCATTTATTTTCATGAGACTTCTAAACGGATAATTATATTCTCTAGCACTGCTGCAATTTCCCCAATTTTCTCAATATAACTACAGCCTCCCAATGGGTGGGTACAGGGACTCCCCATGCGGGTGTCTGAAACAGGGGGTTAAATGTGTGTGTTTGTCTGTCCGTTATTTTTGGCAATTCGTGTGTCTGTGTGTTCGGGCCGTGAGAAAATCTATGCGGCATACAGCTGGGCGCTCATAACAGGCAGACAAGTGTCTCTGTGTCCTCCTCTCTCTCTTTCTCTCTCTCGCTTTCACTGCATACATGTGAGTGTGCATTTTTGGGGTAGGTATTTCCCAGTCCCCAACTGAAAACAAACCCCATGAAAAGCGCGTTGAACTTTGAAGTTTTGTTCTTGTTCGGCTTTTTGCCTTTTAGCTTTGCTTTGATTTTTGTCTTTTTCTTACTGTTGCCCTGTGTTGCCGCAACAAAGGTTGCCGAAACATAAGAGCGACAGAAGAGAATGGAGCGACAGAGAGAGAGCGAGTGAGAAGGCGCGAGGAAGAGCGTGTGAGAAAGCTTTTGATGTGGGAATCGGACTGTTGCTTTTTCTTTTGTTTTGCCATTTGCCCCCTCACTCACACACACACACACACACATGGGCAACCTTAGTGAACAGCAAAAAACAGCAAGATAAAACGTTCATTTCGCATTGAGCACTTTTTATTTTGTTTGCTTTTCTTTGTTCCCCTTCTCAGACGCACACTTGGATACTATTCGCACACACTTGTGGCGCCGGAAAGTACGGGTGTTCCGTATGTGTGTGTGTGTATGTGTGGAGTTTTGCATGTTGCACTTAACAGGCGCACATGCTTCAAGAGTCCGTTACTCTTTAGGGGTTTTCCATTGAAGCTAACAAAATTCCGCCAACTTTGCTGGAGGTCAGTTAATACTCTTTCCTATATAAAAGGATAATTTTAAATTGAAACTACAATTTAGTTGCCACTTAAACCACTTTTGGTTGCTGCGGCGGCTAAAACAGCAAAAAGCCAAAAGGTTCGAGGTGAACGCTTGGCCTTCAAAAAGTTTAAAACGCAAAAAAACCATGAAGAAGAGGCCCCAAGACGAAAACTTGGCGGACAACAACTACAACAGCGGGGAAACACATACGAGTACAAATGTCCACAGTTGGGGACAAGATAATAGCACTACAAGCAATCATCTTTAATACTATGAGCCTGTTTCTAAATAAATTCTATTAAAGTCAGTGAAAATTAACTTTATCCCTTTACATTCCTTAAAATTGTTTCCCAATCTAGATACGGCAATTCCCTTGACATTTGCCTTATAATTATAGCGAAATATATTAATTATACTCTAGGGAATATGATACTCAGAGTTATGTTTACTTTTCCACAAGTTCATTAAAACAATAGAATTTAAGTGCAAATAATTTCTACTATTTCAACCCCCACTGTAGGTGGCAAAAACAATAAATAAGTTAAGTAAATTGCGCATGAATACAACAAAAGAAACTCGTCGTGTTTGAGGGGAAAGAAATTAAAGTAAATTAAGCCGCAAAACAGTTGCGAAAACGGGAATTAAAATCCAGACTGTTGTTCGTTTTCGATTTAGTATCAAACAACAGGCGATTAACAGCCGGTTTAACATTTATCATAACAGCCGCCGGGCCTCCAGCTAGCCAAGTTAATAACCCGAACTCGCAGCCGAACGAAGATGAGGAAGTACTTTCGTTCTGTGCATAGAACTTCCTAGCCCCAATCATTTATTATCGTCTGCTGTTCCGGTTGTAATTAATCATTCCGTACATTGAGCGAAAAGCGAAACAGCACAAAAAGCAAAAAGGCGTAAAGACGATTTTCAAAGCTTAACGATCAAAAGTAAACACACAGACACACACACACACAGAGGGACATACTGGCCCCAGTGCGGCGAAGTTGAAATTCAAAATTGCACGTTAAACGCGGCGACAACGAAGCACCGAGTCAACAACAAAGCTCTGGTGTGAGCGAGAGGGGGAATCAGTCAGCAGAGGGGAGAGCGAGATGGCGAGTGGAACCAAAGTTTCGCCGCAGTGGTGGGTTTTCCGCAACGAAGTGGGAACGGTTGAGGAGTGTGGGCAGTGGAGAGTGCCGCCGAGTGGAGACTGGGGACATGGGGGAAATACTAGGAAAAGAGAACGCAAGAGCTGCTTTGTCGACGCGAAACGAACGTTAAATTTTGAATTTTGCCGATAAATAGCGCGCGCGTGTGTGTGTATGTGAGCGCACTTGAGCATACATGTGTGTGTGTGTGTGTGTGAGCGCGGCCGGCCGGCAAATTGTGTGCAAAACGTTATTAAGCTGTTGCCTGCTATATGCTGTACGATATATAATATATTATACGCTACAAACTTACCGCATATTTGCTGAAGAAGCCCTCGTGTATGCCGCTCGAGTAATCCTCCAGTTCGAACATTTTCGAAAACGTTTTTGTTTTAGCATGCACTTTGTTTTGGTCGATTCCGCTTTGCGCTGCTGCTCCGTTGAACCGTTCAGCGAATCTTTGCTTCTCGGGCAAAGACAATGACAACAGCAACAAATAAACAGACACCGTTGTTTTTTCGGCACTCTGAATTTAATACGAATATTCTTTCCTTTTAATTATTTCTGGTATAATAATCCGCACATGGCGCGCTATTCAACTGTATTTATCAGGCGCGCAGTTCACTATCTTTCGGTTTCCGATTTAATTCAGGACCGCCAAATAAAAAAATTACAACCCGTCGACTTCAATAGAATCGCAAAATAATTAACATTAATCTGGCGCACTTGTTTATTGCACGAACCACAAATAAACCATTAACCGGCGTATATTTTGTATTTTTCGCGTTCACGGCTTTAATTCGGAGCGAGCAGCACAGCGGTGCTTACGGGTTGAAAATTTTTGGAGATTTGGATAGAAGAGGCAGACGGCAACCAATATATAAAGGCAACCTAGAGATGGCAAAACATTCGATACAATCGATATTTGGATATTGCTATATCGATGTTTTGAATTTATATTATTTAACATTAAAACAATTAGAAAACATAAAATGAAATATAAGTCTTTTTGTTTCAAACGTTAATTTTTATACTCCTTAATTTTAATTAATTAGGAAAAAAACAAACTCATTTAATTTTTCATTCAACAATGATTATAATAATAATAGTAAAAATATAATATATATCGATAGTGAAAACTTTGATTTTTTGCCAGCTCTATTACAGATTTGGGTCTTGGTTTGGAACTTGGATAGAAGCCGTCGTTAAATTCAAATTCTTATATGTTTTCGGGCCGACATAGTAATGTAAACGTTAGTAAAAGAAGAAACATTATTTAAATTAATTTTTTTATTAGCCGTACAAGTTAGCAATTATTTAGGTCAAATTGTTCACCTTTAGGAGTTGGGCTTTTCATTGCGCGACGTTCAATTTTAAATTAAATGTTATAGATAAGCTAAATTAATACATTCCTAAATGGCCTCTATACTCAAAGTACTATATTTTGTAACTATAATTTAATGAGCCATTTAATAAGTTAATTGATTTTTACAATTAAAAAAGAGAGCAAAAAGTATGGCAGCGCCAGTTGCCATTAGAGTCTTTTAGTGGGACCAGCTGGCGAGAAAATCCGAACAATCGATAAGTCCCGCCTCTTCTGGCATTGAGCTGGCCATCCCTGGTCGAATTTTGAGCAGTTTTTGTTTACAAACTTAATTCATTTACGAAATCCAATCATCTTTGGCATGCAAAATGAGCGGCAGCTACAAGACCCCGCGCAAGCAGAACCTAAAATCAATCGAAAACCTTACAAACTCGGAGGACGAATCCGCGGATCTGAACACGGCCATTGTCGCGGACGCGGAAACCGAAACTCAGGCAAGCTCCAAGCGGGCTACTCGTCGTTCCACCCGCCGCCCCAGTCCCACGAAGAAGTACCAGGCTTATCAGCAGGAGAATGGTAGCAGGCAGCAGGAGCACGTGGTGGTAAACTATGTGGAGTGCACAGACGATGAGAGCGATGTTATGAATATTGAAGATACGCCGGAGGAGGATCAGGAGGAGGACCTAACCGAAGTGGAGAATACAGCAAGACCCACATCCAAAGATCTTAATCTCATCCAATCCGAGTACAATGTGGCCGGGAGCAGTCTGTTTGGCTTCAATACACCCAAAAAGCGGGATGCCATGGCCCTGGCCGCCCTCAATGCCACGCCTCGCACGCCCAAGACTCCGAAGACACCGCGGCTGGGCGTAAAGACGCCGGAAACCAAGCGCAAGCGATCTGCCGCAGATCAGCCAAAGACGCCCTCTCATGTGCGCAGCCGTGTCAAGAATCGTGGGTAGTCATTAGATTCATCAAGATATTAAAGTTTCTCCAGTTAACTTACCTTTACTCTTCCAGAGATTGCCAAAATAGTGGCGGATTCCGGCGACGAGGATTTCTCCGGGGACGAAAGTGACTTCCGACCAAGTGACGAGGAATCCCTGAGCAGCAGTAGCAGCAGTGATTCTTCCTCTGAGAACGATGCCGCCGATGATGATGAGCCCAAGACGCCGTGTAAGACGCGTCGTGCCATTGTGATTCCCATTCTGCCCAAAACTCCATCGGCAGCTCGACTCCGGCAAACGGCGCGGGCCAAGAAGTCCAATGAGTTTGTTCCCGAGAGCGATGGTTACTTCCATTCGCATGCCAGCACCAAGATCCTCACCTCGGATCATACGTTGGACCGCCTGAAGAATCCTCGACTGGCTGCCGATCGTCTGTTTAGCTTGCTGTCGGAAATGAAGTTGTCGGCGGAGCACGAGACGTCGATTAATGCGATTATGGAGGAGTATCGCTCGTACTTTCCCAAGTGGATGTGCATCCTCAACGAGGGATTTAATATACTGCTTTACGGACTGGGTTCGAAACGACAGCTGTTGCAGGCCTTTCATCGCGAGGTATTGGGCAAACAGACGGTCCTGGTGATAAACGGCTTCTTTCCCAGTCTGACCTTGAAGGATGTGCTGGATAGCATCACAAACGAGATCCTGGACGCAGGCATTAGTCCAGCAAATCCCCACGAGGCTGTGGATATGATCGAGGAGGAGTTTTCCCTGATACCGGAGACGCATCTCTTTCTGATTGTTCACAACCTGGATGGAGCTATGCTGCGCAATGTGAAGGCTCAGGCTATTCTGTCGCGACTGGCGAGAGTGCCCAACATCCATCTGCTGGCCTCTATTGATCATATCAATACCCCATTGCGTGAGTGTTTGCAGTCTTGAATGAAGTCCTAACCATTATCCTCTTGTGTTATTGCAGTCTGGGATCAGGGGAAGCTAAGCAGCTTCAATTTTTCGTGGTGGGACTGCACCACCATGCTGCCATATACGGATGAGACTGCCTTCGAGAACTCCCTGCTGGTGCAGAACTCGGGTGAACTTGCCCTCTCCTCGATGCGCAGCGTCTTCTCTTCGCTGACCACCAACTCGCGCGGCATTTACATGCTGATTGTCAAGTATCAGCTGAAGAATAAAGGTAATGCCACCTATCAGGGCATGCCATTCCGGGATCTGTACTCCAGCTGCCGTGAGGCCTTCTTGGTCAGCTCGGATCTGGCTTTGCGCGCTCAGCTAACCGAGTTCCTTGATCACAAACTGGTCAAATCCAAGCGAAGCGTGGACGGCTCTGAGCAACTAACCATTCCCATTGATGGTGGCCTACTGCAGCAGTTCCTTGAGGAGCAGAAGGATAAGAAATAGAGGTCGCGCGTCGCATTAATGTTAGAACATATTAATTTATTATCTAATATCTTGTTTAAATACAATTACATTTTTTCGCTTTTTAAAAATGGTTGTGTCGTGTGTCTTGCTGCAGATTTTCATTCTCATTTTATTCTCTTTTTTGTCATTTTTTTTCTACACATTTAGATTGTTGGCATGCATAAAAAGTTGTTTGTCGGTTCACTAGATGATACACATTTTTGTAGATCGCTAGATTTTGCCTCCCCCAAATTTATTTTGCGAGCCGAGAGCAACACAAAAAAGCAAAATAACTTCCAATTTATGGAGGAGTAGAGCTCAAAAGGAAAATCTCTTGAGACGCCTGTTCTTTAGAGCTCTTTCTCCAATAGATTAGATGGCGTCAAAATGAAATAAATATTTAACAAAGCATGCCACAAAATATAGAACTCGCTTCGGACTCTCTCCCATCCATTCAAAGGCTAATATTGGTTGGTTACCTAGATTACTATACACTCATCGCACATACACTGATTTAAAGCATTTGGACTTGGTTGTAACCTTAGTAAGTTGGTTTAAAATAGAAATTAGAACTGATGCTGCGACTATGGCTAAGGCTAATTTATTTACACTTTCATTTCGGATGGCAAATCACATGCAATGTCAATCGGAAGTACACATAGAATGTATGGAAATATCGTTCTTAGTTTGCACCTATTATATGTAATTATAATTTACCCTTTCCTGAATACCTGAAGTTTTTGTTCTGTCCAAACTCCTTACACGATCTGTCGTTTTAGCATATAAAAATGTCATCGTCAGCTCTACTACACCATCTTCGGTTTATTTATTTAATAGTTAGATAAATATTGTTATCACGTTTACTTTACTCGTACTTATTTTTTCGCAATTTTCTGAATCAATCAGAGAGAAGAGAAACCATCCCCCCGAGAGTCTCCCCCTTGTTGCAGAAATGAATTGATGCGATATTGTTTGTGGTTTTTTCAATTTTTATCTGCTTACTATACACAAATTGCTACTGTTTGCTTTTATTTCGACAATGTTTTGTTTGTTTTTTTTTAGAGTTTTTGTACAACAAATTAATTACATTTGCGCTTAAACAAAGAGAAACAAGTTGTAGGTGTTTTAAATACTTAAAAAAAAGAAAAGAGAAACAATACACGAGAAAGCCTAAGAAGTGATTTTAAAATCAACACTGAAATAAAAGTAATTAGTTTAATTTGTTAAAAATGGTTTTCTTGGGTAAGGGAGCTCAGAGGAGTGTGTGCTTAAATTTGTTGTTGCTTAGGCGGTGGTAGAATTGAGAACTTTTGGTAAATAACAATTAATTTTTATACATTTAATGGGGCAGCACACTCCTCAGTGGAAACACAATAGGTAAGGTGGAAGTGGATTGGTGGGCGGGTGCAATAAAACCTTGAATGCATTGACAATTGTTCCGAGTTTTACATGTACACAATATATAAATCAACTTCATTATCATATCCGTATCATTATGCATTACTCATATACTCGTTACTCATTACTCATTACACGTTACTCGTTACTCGTTACATCGAATATACATCACAATCAAAGTGTACGCTTTGTAATTATACGCAGTAATCGGTAATCATAATCGTTATAATTATAATAATAATAATAATAATAATAGTGACGCTGCTTTCTCAGTGAATTTCTTTATTTTTTACTGTTTTCTTTTCTTTTTTGTTTGTTTTTATCTTGGTTTCATGCCTTCGTTTTATATTTTAAATTTAATTTATTTTTACTTTAAATGTTCCGTTTTTGTTTTTTATGCTCTTTTTTTGTTGGTATTCTCTTCTTATTACTTTTGTTTTTTTTTTTTGTTTTGTTTCGTAATTATTTTTAATTGCTGCTTTTGGACTTAAGATTAGAATTAATTAATAATTATTACTCGTAAACATATTAATCATAGGTAAATATTAAATCAACAAATAAAATACAATTAAACTCAAGTTTTGTTTTGTTTTATCAAAATGAATTAAATTACTTGAAATCGAAACAATAAACGGTACTGCTTGCTCTGATTCTCATCATCATGAACTATCTTCCTGCTGCTGATTTTGTTGCTGTTGTTGTAGTAGTTGTTGGTGTTGTCGTAGTGGTAGTTGTAGTTGTTGTTGATAAACTTTATTATTGTTGTTGTTGTTCTAGTATTGCCGTATGATGCTTTCTTGAGGTTAACCGCCAATCGATCTATCAAATATTTCACAATCATGTTGTTCTCATTTCTATAACAATTTTTGTTGAAACGATTGTTGGTATTGTTGTTGGTGTTTTTGCGGTTGCGGTTGCTGTTGTTGTTGTTGTTGATTGTTGTTGGTGTACGGTTTGTTGCTGTTATTGCTGTTATTGCATTGTTGTTTCAGCTCATTTTCACGCGTTTCCTTGGTGGTCCAATTGGTGGGATTTGTTGTGTTGCGAGCGCACGAAATGCCTCCGCTATCAAATGTGAATGTGTTGTGATCATATTTTGCCAGCCGGAGGTTTCCATCACATCGGTGGCATGACTGTAGGGGGAAAAAATGTATATTTAATTTGATTTTTATCTATAAGTATAGTTTTTTATTAAGCAACTTACGTATTTATGAAATCTATCGTTTGTGCTTTCAATTGATCCGCACTGTGGAGATCAGCTAATATTAGTGTTTCGGCTGCTGTTTCTACAGAGAGATTGACGCACAGCGCCTCCTCGCACATCACTTTCAGCTTTTCGAGTGCATACTGCCAGAAAATAAATCAAATATTTAATTATTTTCTGATATTTGCAGAGAGATTTTAGTTTGAATTTTACCTTATCAGCAGCCGCTAGGAGATCATCAGCCATTTTTTCTAAATTAGGTGCTTTGCCCGTATATATGAATCGCAGCATTTCTTTAAGAACCTCATGATCCACATCGGTTATGGCGACACGATTCAGCTTTCGCTCCTCCATCTCATGCTCAAACATGGCCGCAAAGACATCGCTGCGCGCTATTATTTAGAAAATTTAATATATATTAATTAAAGTTTAAAAGTATAGGAGTATTTGTTGTAAATTCTTACCTGCCAGTATGGCCTTGTGCGCCTGGAACTCCCTACCGCCCACAGAGAGCGTGACGTCGCTAAACTTCTCATTGTCGAAGAGATTGCCCAGATCCTCGGATAGCTTGCATTCGGGCACTTTGAACTGCACGATGTTGGATTGTCCAGAGATATTGACACTGTCCGCCACAACGCTGACTTCGCAGAAAATGGTTAGCTTATCCTCCGGCAGCAGGCCATTGGCCTCGTCCAGCAGAAAGTCGCGTCGGATGAACTTCTTGAAACCCCAATCCTTGCCCTGCACAAAGCGATAAGCTCTGTAATAGAGAATATAGATTAATATAGATTCTAACAGAAATGATTGATAGGTAACTCATACCTTTGGGATTCCATGGCTTTGGTCTCCTCACGCTTGGCATTTAGTATGGAAAATTTGAACTTGGCTCTCACTTCCGATTTATTACACGACACTAACAGTAGGTATAACGATAGGTAATCCTTGCTCTCCTCATCAAGACCCTTGGGATTCACCCGTAAACACCTAAAGATAAAGATTTAGTAATTAAGTAAGTTATTTAATAGTTTGTGCAATTTGTTAAACTCACCATTTCAGTTTGTCATTAGCACCGGCTGAGAATGTGGACGATTTGAGTACTTCACCCATTTCCTCCCGACAAAAACTAAAGTTATTTATGGTCCACATATAACTAAATTTAACCACTTTAACCTGTTTAGAAATAAATAAATAACAACAGAATACGTGGGTTAATGGAGTTTTGGGAAGGGGGGAAAGGATCCCTGGTAAATATTGTAACAAACTTCTCGGATTTCGACCACCTGAGTCACCATCACCTGTACCTGAGCACCTATAACTCCCTGTCTCTGAGCGGAAATGCATTTACAGGTTTACAACGTATAAAAAAATGGATGAAATCCGATCGGTTTAGGATGGCTCAGCCGGTTTGCAAATCCTTAGGAATGCAAAAACCAAATATTGGAGGATGTGCAGGAAATTTAATCCTCGCTTGGGTTGTTTTGGGATTTGGAAGGGACTTTAAGGAGACTTACCTGCGTATAGCACCAGTTCTCGGCGACTGGCGTATTAACTTCCGGCAAGGGCGGCGAGGGAACGCGGCTGACCGCCATCGTACTACTGGATGCGTGCAGGTTCGAGGTGACTCTAGCTGTTTGGCTTGCCTGACATTCGTTCACCGGCAATCTAAAAAGATTAAATAATAGAACAAATTAAGGGATTAGTTAAAAATATAATAAATTATTAAATCTATTATCATTAAATAAATAGTAAAAAGGCTGTAAAATTCAGCTTAAAATGAGGAGAAAGGTGCTTTTGCACTCATATTCCCTAGAAGTAATCTTGGAGACTTCTTTTATAAAATATTCTTGGGAAAAATTTAGAAAATGGCTGTGATACAGTAATTTTCCTAAGAGAAAATTGCCTTGTCCAGAAAATGTATTTCTATCAATATATTTTAACAGGAAAGCCTAGGTTCTTATGTCTTAAAAATCATCGTAAAATATTATTAACTTATTCCTAAACAAGCATCTAAAACTCTTCAAGTTCACAGCTATTCTTGGTCAAATTTTAAAGGTTATCTTGTCGATTTCTTTATTTTTTCACCTCCATATTTGGTACATTTAATACTTTAACATTTTAAAATGTAAATTCAAGACTTTTGTGATCACCTTGGCTCCTGTATTAGATCCATAATGCTGCGCTCGAATTCAACTTTCACAAAATTGCTATCAGAATTCGAGTGCCGGGCCAATAGATTGAGCAGCTTCAACAGCAGAGAGTTCTCCAGCTTGCCGCCCGTTTCAAATAAATAAAACACACACAAAATATAACACACGCGCACAAAAATGTTTCTTCCAAATTAAAAATATTTAAATATTAATTTGTTAATAAAAACGTTGAACAAGACGACACGAACGACTGGACAATGTAAAGCGAAGTGCGCCAAAAAATGGAGCGTTCATAATTGCCGAAAAAAAGGGAGCTAAGTCGAAGACCGATTATATATATATGTATATATTTATTTTACAGTAACTCCGAATAATCTTAGAATCACCAGAGAATGGAAAGATCAAACAGAGATAAAACCAAAGCTTTAGCTTTTGAAGCTTTTCGAACAAAGAAGTTATTCTCAAGACGTTATAAATATCACAAGAAGAGAACAACACACAACCGTTGCGCAGGAGCAGCAAAGGAAAACTGACTGATGGAAACCGGGAAAATTGGGAAAATTGGAAAAATCACGACAGGCAGAGGAGTTGAAAATCCTGCAGATGACGAGACCAAACAATGGACCCGAGGAAATGTAGCCAGGAGTGGAAAATTGACAAACAATGGGTCAGTCGGCGGCGAAGGTGAGTGTGGATGAGGATGTGGATGAATGTGGTGCCGATGCTCATCTAGGAAAAGGTGCAAAGGATGCTGGCAGAGGAGAGGAGAGGAGAGGAGAGAGGTGGAGAGGGAGGGAGGATGGCAGAAGGATCTTTGACGCACAATAGCAACAATAATAATCTGCCATTCTCATAAGGTCTTTTTTTTTGTTGTCTCCAGTGCGCAGATGCACATGGAAAAGACAGTAGATGACAGAGGTAGCAGCGATTTGTACACAGGGAGAAAAATATAGCAAAAATATACGACATCAAATATTTAATAATATAAGAAAATAATATACAAAAATATTTAATAATTATAATATAAAAAGAAAACAGGAATGTCTATTTAAAAAATTGTATGAAACAATTTTAAGAATACGGAAAAATTATGTACATTTTTCTAGCATTTTTGAGTTCACAAATTCTCTAAAAAAAAAAAACAATTTAAATATTTGTAATTCGCTAAATTAATTAATAAAGTTCCCATTAAATATGTTTAAAAAAATATATAATAATCATATTATAATGCTTTTGAGTTTATAAATTTTCTAAAGAAGGTTTTGCAAACATGTAAATGAATTTATAAATATTTATCTAGCATTTGTAGTTAACAAATGTTCTTTACCAATTTTTTAACATATTTAAATTGTTAAATAAATTAGTATATATATTTCTTTTAGCACTTTAGGCAATTAACCTCCTAGATCAAGTCTATAAAAATATTTAATATGTCAAATAAATTTATATAAATATTTCTTTTAACATTTTTTATGCTTTATATCTTTTCTTTAATGGTTTAAATTGGTTTCATATATTCTAAAGTCAATCTTAAACCGATCTCTTATGCCTTTTCCTGTCAGTGCACAATTAAGCGTAGGAAATG
Organism: Drosophila serrata; assembly: GCF_035046125.1. Taxonomy (NCBI): domain Eukaryota; kingdom Metazoa; phylum Arthropoda; class Insecta; order Diptera; family Drosophilidae; genus Drosophila; species Drosophila serrata. The sequence continues at coordinate 2,192,819 of NW_028257274.1, read as the reverse complement.
TTGGAAAAATCTAAGCAAGGCTGCTCTGCTGCCTGCCTCTCAACTCAGCTCAGCTCAGCAAGGTTGAGATTTTCAAGGTGCAAAACCGTTTTCCGCTTCCCATTTTCAGCGTTTTTCAGTTCTCATTTCTCACTTCTCTGTTTTCACTACTCAGTTCAGTAAATTTTGCAGCCTCAGCTGAGCTCTCTCTTTCTGGCCATTTTGATGGCCATCATCAAAATCCAGCTGAAGGACCTTCAATGGGCCCCGCACGCGTGCGTGTGTCTGTGTGTGTGTTAGCCATCAAAAGGTTGACGCAGCTCGTCAAGGTGAACAAACCGTAGTAAGTCCATAAGCCATAAGCCGTAAACCGAAACACCGAAAAACCAAGCTGCGCAACGTCGAGCCGAGACGAGAGCTGTGCTGAGCCGCTTTATTCAATTTTTAGTGAGTGTGCCTTAATGTTAATGACATTGATTTGGCATTGAGCACCACCACCACCTCACCACCTCTCCCTTGCCCTCACCCTCTGTCTCGTGCTTGAAGCCAACACCAAGGGCCAGAGCCAAAAAAAAATTTAGTTTGTTTTGTTATGACATTGAAAATCATTTGTTTGGCGCCTCAAACCAGGGGAAAAAAATCACAGAAGGAGGAGACAGAGAACAGTAGAAGAAGGAGAATAGGATAAGGAGAATTGTAGGAGGAGAATAGGAGAAGGAGAGAGAGGAAAACATAACAAGGCTAAACTTGGAAAGCCCAAAACTCAGTCAGAACTTTGTAATTGAATTAGGAAAGGTAAAGGTGACTCTGACTCAACAAAAAGTCACAGTAAGAGTAAGAATCTCTTATTTTTTCACCTTAAATTTAAGACAAAATCCAAAAATTCTCTTGATAAACAATAAATTATACTAAGAAGAAATAAACTGCATTTAAATTATACAACAAAGCATAAAAAAAATATATAAAGAAATATTTTAATCAATAAACCATAAATCAATCTAAGAAGTAAAATTCATGAGGTAACAGTATAATAAAAGTATTCAAGAATGCATAAAAATACTAATTTAAAATAAATATTTCCCTTAACCAACCATATATTATTCTATGAAGTAAAAATCATATATAAAAGTATTTAAGAAAGCCTTGAAATAGTTATTTATATACATTCTGCAGAAATAAAACACCATTTCCCCCTATTCATATCAAACATTGCCCTGAAAGTTTATATAATTATTAAGTAAACACAGACACAGCTTTGTCTAGACTATAAGGTCTAGACTGTAAACCAATTCCCATTGAATTATAATACAGAAACCCACCTATGACTTTACCTCTCCTATATTTTATTAAGGTCTATGGACCCTTCTCTTTATATTTAAAGAGGTTCGGTGGTAAATAAATTTGAATTGTTTGGCAAACACACCGCGGCATTAATGCCCTTTTTTTTGCTTAGCCATTAGTTTTGCTTACTTAGCCACCGGGAGACCAACATTAGTTCTGCTGCAGAACAGGGAACCCACACAGAGTCTATCGAAGAAGGATGAGGATGAGAGTCCACAAAGACAGCTGGAATGCGACGAATCCAGTTGGTCACGGATCAAGAAATTCCATATAGTACACACACTGCACCTTATTTTTGAGAAAAGATCAAGGCTATATAAGTTGGTTATATCTGAAAATTCTTTTTAAAGATTGATTCTACATCAAAAATGAAGGATTACTTCTCGCTGACATAGCTAGATCGATTCGTCTTGCTGAGCAAGAATATATATAGAATAATCTTGGATCTTTAAATGCTTTTAAACTTTTCTAAGTAAAACCCACTCTTCTAAGACTTATTCTGATCATAAGAAAAGTGAAATAAGATCAGTGATTAACTTGATATTAGTATTTATCTTTATTAAAACACTATTCTTATTTTGTTCTGTGTACTATCAGCCTCTCCCTGGGGGATCCTTTCCATGTGTTGTGCGTGGGCCTTGGGATCGCAGCACAATGACTGGGAATTTATGACAAATCCAGGGAGGAGCACAAATCTCTCCTTTTGGAAGGGAGCACAACTTGCAGCACGCGTTAAAGAAATACCATAAATTGATTTTTTTTTTGGCCAAAAGGAAACACGTTTCGTTACGTTTCTTTACTTTTCTTTTCTATTATTTTTTTGGGGAGCAAAGAAATTGATGGTTATTCCACGCAGCAGCTGCTGTGGCTCATTGGGAAAACTACAGATAAAGAGAAAGAGAGTGAGAGGAGAGGAAGGGAAAACTTTTTCCGCCAAACAAAAATGTAAAGAGAGAAAAAAAAGGAAAAAGTTATATAATTTGCCAGCGACTCGCTTTGGCGCTTTCCACACTTCCGGCAAGTTTTCATTAGCATTTAAATGAAATTTGATAAAGGCAGCTACAACCACAGCGACAACAACAACAATAACAATAACAATAACAAAAGGCAATAATAAACGAACTCAAGCTGAAAATGGTGAAAATTTTTCATTTTTCTTTACAACAAATTATCGCATGGCGCTTTTCACTTGGCGTTTTCACCAACAAAAACAAAAAATGCTCCTTTCACTCCGCCGCCTAGTCGAGTTGAGTGAAAAACGCTTTTCAGTTGTCGCCGTTGTTTTCGAGCCAAAAGGAAACGCTTTTCTTGGCTTTTCTTTTCTTTTTTTTTGCGCATTTTAGTTGTTGTAGTTTTGCTTTTTTTACATAAACACAGATGCAAAGATACATTTTTCAGTCGTCGCCAAAGAGAAGGCAACGACAACCACGACGACGAAGAAGAAGCGGCGGCAATTTAATTTAAATAATGTGAACTTTCATGCCAATGAAAATGATTTCAAAAGAGAAACTCCACGCAAGTTGAACTCCTAAAAGCAACTCAGACAACGAAAACTTCACTTCCGCCACAAATGCAACACGAGCAACAAAGATACATTGCCACATCTTGGGGGTAACATCCAACAACAATGACACGAAACAACGCCAACACGGATGATGATACCCACCCAAAAATAGGCAGTTAACTGCTGACACAAGGAGAAATTAGGTGGCGGTTATGGGGTTTTAATTTAATTAGTTAAAGGATATTTAAAGTTCGTCTATTTTGTATAAAAATAAATATTGTGTTGTAAAATAGGTTGTAATAATTTTAAGCTTTACTTTCCTACATTTTGTGCTAAAAATAAAAATATACCTTGCTTAAAGTTGTATTTACAACAAATTCACGGAGTGTTGGTGAAATTATATGAATTCATATTAATGAATTTATATGAAAAAAATAGCGTTATGTTGTTATTATTTATATATATATTTATTGCTATCACGCTAGATCGACTTGGCTATTGATGCTGATCAAGAATATATATAATTTATACGGTCGGAAATGAATCCATCGCATGGTACAACATATAAGAACTTTCTTTACATTTATATAAATGAAATTCTAAACAAAAGCACAGTTAATTCCCAATTCGTAGCACCTATTCAATTTTGAAGAGTGTGCCCATGGCAAGTTTAAGGGGGGGGAGAAAGAGATGTGGAGACTCTTTCTCCATTTTCCACTCTCTCGGCTTGTGTGTAATAAAAAGTGTCAACAGTTTTGACGCATATTAATTTTAAAAACTCCCACGCTCAACATTTCTCCCTGTTCGTTTTCTTTGCCATTTTGTTGTCATTTTGCTTTTTTGGGTTTTCGGTTGGGGTTTCGTTTTGGCTTTTTGGTTTTGCGGGTCTTTCACTCAACTGAACTAAAAAAAAGTCAATTCGTTGCGTCGTCCGTTTGCCTTTGGCCCCCGCCGAACTGTTGTTGTAGTAGTTATTGCTCTTGCTATTTCTGTTGTTATTACTGTTGTTGGTATTGTTGTTGGTGTTGTTGTAACTTTTGCAGAGGGAGAGAAAGCTCCAGCTTTGGCGTCTGGTCTGCCTCTGTTACTAGTGCGCTCTCGTTCGCTCACACACACAAGGAGGCTTGCGGCGGCTGCAGTTTCACAGTTTCGCTGCCGCCTGCAGTTTTTCGTGAAAGTCGCCCGACTCTGCTTGTTGTTGTTGTTGTTGTTGTTATATAAAGCTAAAGCGTACGAAATCATGTAAGTAGAGTGAAATTTGCCTGCTGTTGTTGTTATTGGTGTTGGTGTAGTTGTTGTTGGTCTATGCTGCGATTGTTTTTCGCACTAATGAAAACAATCGAAAGTTGGGAAATTATTATGTTTCTATAATTATACCCTTAAACGATTCGAGAGTTTTTCCTTTAACAAGGCTATTGCAATTGCAATTGTGGTAGCGCTAATTAATGGATCAACAACCTAATCAATGGATTGGAGAAATATTAGCTCATTTCTTGCTGATTTTTGTTTGCAATATATGGGATTAAGAATACCAATTAGAATAAATTTATTATAAAATTTGAGTGTTAATTTTCTGGGACAGGGTTGGCCAAATATTAACAAGATTGGAGTATTGTAATATCAAAGATAAAGGTCCCCGTGTCTGAAGTTTATTTAAATATTATTATATATTAATTACACTTTAATAACACAAATATTTTTCTCATTCCTGCTCTCATTTCATAAATCTCCAATAAATAAAAGCATGCCACAATGTGACATTTTCCATCATACATAAAGTTAATGTTGTTAATTTTTACATAACTGCCGTTTTGTGGGCTCTTTGGGATTATTTGTTGGATTTGAAATGCTAATCGGCCCGTGTCACAGTTTCTGGGCTCAAACAAACCCAAAATGAAACTAGGCCGCAATAGCAAAGCGAAGCTGACCAAAAACTCAAAACCATTTTTGCCACATTGGTTTGACACTTTTATTGCTGTGAATTTTTTGGAGGGATTGCAGCATAAATGAAAGTTTGTGTTAATAATCACAAACAATAATGGCTGAGGGGGAAAACAAACATTTCGATTGCGTAAAAACAACGGGCAGCATAGGAAATGAGGTGTAGCTAGTTGGGTGACGAGCGGTGTTGTTGGAAAAAATTGAGATCATTACACCAACAATTTTGACATCGAAATGCTCGGATGTATTTAGTGATCTTTTAAGATGGTGTCTAAGATTATACATTTAAATTACTATAACTGACGGTGCTTTTCACACAATAAGTACTTTAAAAACAAATCTTAATTTTGTTGGAATAATTATTACAACAAATTGATCTTGTAAGACACCCATTTTTTGTAACTGTGTTTGCGTAGGCGTTTCTGATGCCGGCAGCGACGTTGGCAGAGAGTTTCACCCGATCGTCAGCAATAAAAAAAAGAAAAAAACAATAATAAATAAAACCCGAAGCAGCTCAAACCCGAAGCCACAAAAAAACGAGAGCAAGTTTGCTGAACGACGACGACAAGACTTTATGTAATCGTTGAAACCAGTTTGATGACGTCGTCGTGTTCGCAGATCTCTCTTGTTAACTCTTTTTTTTCCTACCATTTTCCCCCAGCTCCCTTGTTAAGCTCTCTTTGGGGCTCTCTTAGCCCAAAAAGCACGTTGTTGTGGCCGTTTTAGCGCGTGTCTCCGTTGCTTTTTACCAGCTGCTTTTGTTGTATAATAAATTTTCACACAGTCAAACAAGTTTGGGAGTTGAAAATCAATAAATTAATAATAAGCCACATGTGGCGGGGTGCTGCTGGCTGCTGCTGTGTGCCCAATTTTCATTGAATCGTTTCTAGGGGGCCTCAAACTTTTTGGCTTGTTTGCATTTTGCCGCTTTTACCTCTTTCTCTGCACTTTCTAAACAAATTGTGAGCGATCGGGCTTTCATGCGTTTTCACATTTTGTTTTTGTCGGGCTTTCTTTTTTTTCTTTGACTTTTTCTTTTCTTTTTCTACAGCGTTTTCAGGCTTGCCCCTCTTTCACTAGGCGCAATCTTGTTGGCTTAAAAGATCTTCTTTTTTTTTTTTGTATTGGCCAAAGAGATTCTCGCCACTCGCCCGATTTCTAGGTGAGATCTGTTCTAAATAAAATGTGGGTTGTGAGTGAAAGAAGCTCGATCTTGAGTCTCGATCTTTAACTTGATTTTGATCTCGATTTCTGATCTCTTCTCGGATTTACGGTTTAAGATTTTTGGGTGTAAAAGGTGTGTGAGAAGAAGGAATTATTGGATTAAGTTTGGGTTTTGAACATTAAAGTTGGAGTAAAGTTGGAATAGCTTTACTATTCATTGTTGTTAAGAAATTTAATAATAATTTAAAGTTCATTTGTACAAATCGCAGAAAGGATTTGAGTTAATGATTTCTTATAATTTAGTTTTTAATTAATTGTATAAGCAATTGCTGGTGAAAATTTCACATTACTCAGTGTTGCGGCAACATGTTGCCTGATGTTTTGCAACATAACGACAAGCAACATATCCACACGAGCGGCCCTTTCAAATAAAATCAAAAATCAGCGAAGCAAACTTCCCGTCTCTTCCCATTCGACCAGATAAAATACAAAAACCGCAAAGCGAAACAAAAGAGGGAAAGGGTATTCGAAATACAGGAAGGGGTTACGGGTTCAAAGACTGGAGTGGAAGCACTTTTAAATTGCGGGGAAAATCCGAAGGTTAAATATACTTTCAACGCACTATTAATATAATCAGGAAATAAGATTATAATAATAAATATAATCGAAAGATAGCTTTTGATTTCAAGGTAATATGTAAATGCTGTGATTACATAGTGACGTATTGTAGTTACAAGTTTAATATACTGTACTTATATAAGTAAGAAAGCTAGCAACATTTTCTTCTTATGATTCGCGAAGCAATTCTTTAAGTATTTTAAAATATCAATTAGTAATTTCTGGGATAGATTTTATTCTACAATCCATTTCACTGATGTCAAGCGTATACAGATTATATATTATTATATATTATTTGTATGAGCAGTTATTTCCCTTTAAAAACCTTGCAAATATATTTACACAACTTCTGCTTTGCTTTGGTTTAAAGTGTAAATGTAATTTACAATATGTACTCAAGAGTGGGTGCACTTAAACCCAAAACCGTAACTGAAATTCAAACCAAAAAAAAGCACTGATAAAGAGCCAGTCTGTTTGCAATCAGCGGACACATGACTCAGATTTTCCAGTTGGCGGCTGAGACAAAGAGCTCTACTTTGTTTTTATTTCTTTATTATTATTTTTATTTCGTTGAAAATATTGCGGATTATCGGGCAATTTTGCAGCCGGCAAGACAAGGCCAAAGAAATCGAGCAACAAGTGAACGAAAGAAAACCAGAACAGAACCAAGGGGCCCTATAGAGTGAAAAGTGAATGGGGGAAAGGCAGAAAAATAAATAATAACAATTACTGGCACATGGTCAGCAGAGGCAAGCAAGTAGGCACTAAGAAAGAACCCAAGCACGAGCCATGGTCTCGATTCTCAATTCTCCAGCACTCTTCTTCAATGACAAAAGCAGCAGCTGCTGCGGTGTGGCTGTAGATGTTGCTGCTGCAGCTGTTTGCTGACCCCAAATGACAAAGGTTGGCACGCAACCAGAAGCACAGCAAAAAAAAATGCTATAGCTTATCCCATTCATTATGATTATTATTTAATCAAGTTTTAAGCAGGTAAAATTATGGTTAGTTATTTTAAAAGAAATAACATTTATAACCTTGCTATGTCTTATTACGGTTTCAAGGTATAAAATCTACCACAATACTGTTATTTCCATTTAATAATGCCCCAATTCATACTTCTTAGTGTCCCCGACTTCGTACTTGGGAATTTTAGTGCAAAAGCATGATGTAGAAAGGTCAGAAAAGCATGCAAGAAAGAAGGAAATGAATTGAAATGACACCTAGACATCAAGGCAACTTAAATCACTCTCTATTTGGTCAAATTTTCACCTTAATTTTTCTCACCGTGCACTCATTTCGCCCACGCCCATTAATTAACCAAAAATTGAGTGCCACTCAAACAAAAAAAAAAAACGGAAAAGTTAAAACACAGCAATGGAGAACAACGCATCAGCATTAAAAAAAAACAAGAGGCAGCAACAAAAGACTGAGTAAAAAAGTTTTGTGTTTACCAAATTGTTATATATATTTTCCGTTCATCTTTTTGAGGTTAGGCGAACGCCTTTTGGGGTCACCGTGTGAAAGCCAAGCAGCAGCAGTAGCCACGAGAGCGAAAAGGAGAGCACATGAGAGAGAGAGAAAGCAAGCTGCTATTAAGGGTGGCGACGGCGTCGGCGGCTGATACACAGAGAGAACTTAATTACTTAAGTTTTGTTTATTATTCGACCGGGGAAAAGAGAGTTACGACACCACACTTAGGTGGGTTCTGTGCTACCCTAAACGATCAATGGAATTTAGTAAGCAAATCATCGTGCTAAAGCAACCAATTACTTACGCAAAGTAAGGTCATCAGAAAAAGCACTCGAGGTTGCGCCAACTAAAACTAAAGTCGTAGCGACTATAACTCTCGGTTATTCATAAACTACAAGTCATCAAAATTAAATATATGTATGTATGAATATATATAAATATATATTGTATATTGTTTGGTATATATCAACGTCTAATACACGCACACTCCACGGTGTGGTGGCAAACAATCAAAATAGCAGAGAAACTTTTACAAAACAAACTGTTTTGTGTTTTGTTTGCCTCGACTTGGTTGGGGTTTGTTGTGGCCGTAATTCAAGGATGTGACAATGGTTACTTGAACCCACACAGCCTAAGCCCGAAGTAGTTCAGGGTGCAAGTAGCTGCTCAGGAAGCGAACCGAAAGGTCCTGGTAAAACGAAACTGGGTCATACATAGCTGAAGGGGGGGTTTTTTGGGGGATTTTGTTGAGGGGGAAGCTAACAATTCTAGGCTAGATTTTGGTTTAAACATAAACTTGTTGCCTTTTGGAGAGGGTTTATAGGTAATATCTATGGTTGTAGCCTTAGGGAAAGACTTTTTCCGGATCTGGTAAAGTTTTCCTAAGGTAAATAATTTATAGAACAAAGAGGAGTTCTATAGAATTGATTGTATCATATTCCTTATCAAGGTTTCTGTATAAAAGTAGTCCAAGTTTATTTTTAAAAGGCCTTTGTAGTCCAATTTCCTTCTTTCTTTATAAAAGTGAAGGGTTTATGTGTTTAAAATTCCAGGTAAAGTGGAATTCTACTCTGTTTTCTTACTTTATTTAAACAAAGTATAGAAATCGCCTAAGGTAGTAGTTTTGCAAATTGAAAACCCCATCAGATATGACTTTAAAGTTCATCTTTTGTCATTCATGAGACCACCGCTTACTAGCTTATTATTTGAATACTAGATTGCTACTGCAATTTAAATAGATATAGCAAGTGTGGTCTCATATGAACAAATGTCAACTTCTGGCATTTAAACTAGAGATAATATTCTTTTACACTTTAACTTAAAGGGTGTAGTTATCCTGATTGTATTTACCTTTTATCACAGAAATTTGCGGCGGCGTTACAAAATTCCTTGGAATTTGGGCATTTAACTAATAATACTAGGCACAGAGGAGATTGTTGTGGTTGCTGTTGATTTGTATTTGCAGAGTTGTGGTGTTGATGATGGCTGTTGTTGTTGATGTTGCTGCTGCTGCTGCTGGAGTTACTGCTGCTGTTGCTGCTGCTGCTGCTGCTATGATGATGATGATGATGATAGTGCTGATAGGCGGAGGAGGAGGACGCAGACGCGGATGACGACGACGACAAGGAGGAGGAGGTGGCGCTTAGGGGATGCTGATGCTGCTGCTGGTTGAGATGCCTCCGAATGGACTGATTGATGCGATTCGTTATGGAGTTGGTCAGCGCCGAGTGGTGGCCATGCAGATGATGGGATGAGGAGGAGGGTGATGCCGACGAGGATGAGGATGAGGAGGATGCTGCTCCAAACAGGCGGCTGGCAATGATGCTGTTGCTATTGCTATTGCCGCCGTTGTAATGCGTATTTCCAGCACAGGCGCTGCTGCAATTGTTGCTACTGCTACTGCTGCTGCTGCTGCTGTTGGAGGAGGAGGGCGGCGACGGCGAGGGTACGGGTACGGGCACGTGGGCGGGTGAGGCGCGCGTCAATATGTGTTGCAAGTTGCTGCTGCCGAATGCCGCTTGCAATATGTTGCTTGGGCTTGCCAAATGCTGCGCCAGTGTTGCCGAGCCACTTCTGCTGCTGTTGCTGCTGCTGCTGCTGTTGCTGCTGCTGCTGCTGCCGCTGTTGGTTGTTGCCGCTGCAGTTGCTCCACTTTCGTAATTCAGGTGACCCAAATGCTGTTGCAAAACCGAAGGCGCAGCTTGCTGCTGCTGTTGCTGCTGCAGTTGTGGGTGTTGCTGCTGCTGCCGCAATAATACTGGTGGCGTCGATATCAATTGCTGCAGGCGACTGCAGTTCCCGCTGCTGCTGCTGGTGGCCGCCGCAGCTCCTGTTGCTGTTCCTGCTGCCGCCGTTGCTGCTGCTGCTGCTCCTGCTCCTACTATAGATGTTGCTGCAACTTCGGGCGCATTCTCGCAGCAACAATTATCCCCAGCTGCAGTGGCAGGTTGTTGCTGTTGCTGCTGTTGCTCCTGTCGCTGCTGCTCTAAATTCTCATTTTCATAGATTTCATGCACATTTCGCTTTTTCTTAATTTTCACATAGGGCTCAAACATTTTACTTTTCAGCTTTTTCGCTTGCTTTTCTTTCTCTTAACTTTTCCAAAAAACACAAACTTAATGGTCACACGCGCACGCACAGATTTCTAGATTTCTGGTTTTGCCAATTGCTCAACTTTTCCGTTTAATCTCTTTGCTGCCACATTCCGTTTGTATATTTCTTTTGCTCTTTTCCGATTAGTAGTATTTGATTTTGCTTTGTATATTTTTTTTTTTCTTAGATATTTCCAACTTGTTTAAAGGCGACACACAACGAAGCGAAGCGAGCGGAATCGAATCGAGTTTTATTTTTTATTTTATTTATAGATTTCACAAAAAGCCGAACCGCTCCGCTTGAAAGTGCGCGTTGAAATGAGCAGATACAGATACAATACTTCGAAATACACAAATTTCCGCCAGTGTTCACGGCAACGACGACGTCGACTGCGATGGCTGGGCGCTGACAGCGCTGCCCGCCGCGTTTCAATTCTCTCTCGTTTTGTCTCGATTCGTTTCGTTTCGCTTCGTGTCGTGGTCGTTTCGTTTCTCTCTCACCATCTCTCTCTCTCTCTCTCTCTGGCGGCGTTTCACCATGTAACACACACGCACACCCACACTTTCGTTTTGGCTCGGTGTGAGGTCGATGAGCACATATGGGAAACGAGTGGGAAAGGTTTTATTTTTTTTTTTGTTTTAGAGGGTCCCAGGGGTGGGGGGGTCTCAATAACGAGATACCCTGTATAGGGAGGAACTGTAGGGAATGACTGAGTGTAGTTTGTTTTATTACAAACCTTTTAAAATTTAAATTAAGCTGGTGGAGAAAGAGATTTGAGCATTGTTGGTGCAAAAATTGTAAATAATAACAAAATTTCGAAGAAGTTTATGTCGTTTTTGTCAAACACTTTATGTTGCTTGTAAGAGTTCAGCTACATTTAAAATAGTAACAAAGTAGTACTTAAGAAACTACCAAAATACTAGTATACCCCACAAGTCCAGGGTACAAAAAGGAAGCAACGACAAGACTCAGAGAGAGCGAGAGGTTAGAGCGACACTGAAAATCGAGCGCAAGTGCAAAGAGCGAGTGAGAGAGGGCGAAAGCATGGGCACGAGCAAGCGAGAGAGAGCGAGGTTGAGGGCCAGCTGATAAATTATTGCGCGTGTATCCGTATATTGCGTGTGCTTGTGCGTAAAATGCTCGTGTATCCGTGTATCTGTGTGGTCGCAGGACGGAGGCCGCCGCTTCTGCCTTTGCCTTTGCTTGTGACTTTGCTTTTGGCTTTGCCTTTGCCGGCGGTCCTTGGCGTGGCGATAAACGGTAATCGCTTGGTCACACAGGCGGTCCGATCCGGTGCTCATCCCCATTCCCCTATCCACTGGCGGCCTTCTGCTGGCTGGCTGGCATCGCCTTCCTTCTTGCCCTCATCTTTGGTCGGCCTTCAGGGGCTTCCTTTCCACATAGTTATGTATACATATCGAATATACGAGGGGGATACGGAAAAGCCTTCAAGGAGCAGAGCAGGGACAAGTCGAAGTCACCTTCGAACAACACATTGCGGAAATATAATTGATCAATTTTCCAAGGGAGCTTTCGGAATCTTATTTACTTTTAAATATAATATTATGAGATATTTATTTAATATTTGCTTACAGGACTTGAAGCGAAATTAAATATGGAATAAGGATTAGGTAATAATAATTATAAAAAAAATCTTTATAAAATTTTATGTATTAAAAGATACCAAAAATCCTTCGAAAACTTTAATTTTCCAAAGAAAAATCTCAATTCCTTGACTTTTTATTACTTTACAAACAGTGGAATGGATCAAAACACTTGTTTCGGGGGTTACCATTATCCTTTTTAGTTACTTCAATATAAATTTAAACTATATGATTGATTCTAAGCCTTATTTTTGGTCTTGAGTCAACTTATACAGTCTTCTCTTTATGTCTTATTAGCTTTAAGATAACCTTTTTCTTTGAGTGTGCCTGTGCCTGTTATCCCTGCAGGAACAGTTGACACTGGAACACCCCTTCGACTTCTGTCGAGCTGTCGTCCTTTGTCAGCTAATGTTTTTTTGTCGCTTTTTCGGGTGGTGTACATTGTACTCTCGTGTGTGTGTTGGTGTGTCTGTATCCAAATGGGGCGTTGTCGATGTCGTTGGCATTAGGCGTCGTCCAAACTATGTATGTATATGCCACATAGGAGCCATGAGGAGCATGAGGAGCCATGAGGATCCAATGAATGAAGGCAACGAGGAGCCAGGAGCAAGCAACACATGTGTCGCTCGCTGGCAGTCAAACCATCATCAGAAGACCGGGGCCACTAAAGCCAAAGGCCACCCAGTTGCAGATTTTTCAACATTCCCTTACACCCCTCCCTCCAAAAACCACTCCACTTCGTTCTCCTCTGCCTCTGCCACTCCTCATCATCATCCTTGATCCGTGGCAGGCCGCGGCAGTTTTCCACTTGCAACAATTGCATCTGCAACAGCAGCAAATAACCACTACAAAGAACACTTGAAGAAAAGCCATACAATTCTTGCTTAAATAAGGAATTTTCATTAATTTCCCATTCATCAAACGAGAGGAGGCTAGTCTCAGTGGAAATTTAAATCATTGAAACTATAGAATGAAATAATTTTCCCTCAGTGCATAAACTACACTTCACATGCCACCGCTCGCCACTCGGCACATTCGTCTCATTTATGGCGTGCAAATTAGCATAAGGCCAAAAGGCTTCGTGTGTGTCCTTTTGGTATATGGAAATGGGGAAATGGAAGTGGAAATGCTGAGGGCCACACACAAGCTCATGCTCAGAGATCGCATCAGTTTCAGTTTCATGTTCAGCTTCTGTCCTGTCCGTCGCGCAAATCATGTGTGTTGTACTTTGTGTGTGTGGCTCTTGGTAAGTGAGTGTTTGCCTGCTCATTAGTTAGATGGGATGGAAAGGCCGGGCGTTTCCTCCTCAACAGGGCCAGAATGTGTGAAAATTGGACAGTAATGCGGCCCTCGTAGAACCGACCGATCACAGTCCCAGCACCCCTTTGAAGTTGCGACGCTTGGAGGTGTTGAAAGTCGCACTTGTGGGCCAGGGGCGTGTCTTTATGTTTGTGAAATTGGTTGGTTAATTGAGTTATAGACAAGATTTTGCTACTGCCTTGAAGCCAAGGCTATAAACTGGGGCTTTAAACTATCACAGGTAAGCATTTTAAGACCCAAGAACTGTTTATGGTAAACTTTTACCTAAATAAATACAATATACTTCCAATTTAAATAAAGAACTTTGTTGCTAGGCTAGAATTTAATTGAAAAGGTTTTCCTACTAAAAGGTTCATGGTCTGCCTATTCAATAAATCAACCGAAATTCCAAGGCAAAACCCCGAACACACTCTCATAAAATACACCGAAAGCCCCCCCATTTGTATCTGTGTGTCCGATCATCACGATCAATTTCAAAGTTATCACCGCCCACTCGGCTAATTATGCCACAGAGGCTATATAAGGGGGGATATATATATATATATATATGTATAGATCCGATGGCGATTTGCTCATCATCGAAATCAAAGGCCGGAGACAAATGTTCGTTCAGCGACCTTTGGGCATTTTTTAATAATTCGCTTGGAGGCGGCGTCGTCGTTGTTCGGTTCAACTTCCTTTCAATTTGGTTTTTTTTTTGCGGAAACACTAAGCAATCCCAACTGGTTCACCTTTTCCACTTAGTCATTGAATCTTCAATGAGTCTCAATTTCATTGGGACTTTCACATTGCCCAGCTGCCCTGACCCCTGCTGTTGCTGCTCCTCAGTGGCCTCTCACCGCCTCACACTTATATCATCATCATCATCATTGAACCGATCCAATCGATCGATCGATGTGGATTTAGAAATTTCATCTAATGCTTTCCAATATACATATGCTTGAATGTGAATGTTTGTGGCGGAGATAATACTGCAAAATAGTGCTCATGCACATGATTTACTTGACACTAATTTCCATAAATAAAACAAAAGTTTAATAACATTGCCGCCTGCCGCTTGAATGGGTCGATGACAATAACCCAATTTTCAATCAAGGCAGGCGCCGTCATTCCCTCGGCACTGTGGTTTGAAAATGATTTGAATTTTGTTAAGAAAAATATATAATGAGAGCATAAGCTCAAATTCTAAGGAGATTTAAAATTAAGTATAAAAATTGTTGTAAAGTAAAGTTCCAAGTTCAAATTAAATTTCTGCATCGTATAATAAGTGCCAGTGTGACCATCAGTTGTTGGGATCTTAAGAAGTGTGTCCTTGCAACAAAAACGGAGGGAAAATGAGACAATTTTTAATATTTCTTATTTGAATACCTTAGAAAATAACTTTAAATAAAGTAAAGTGTTAGGTAACACTCAGATACTAGAAAGGTTGTGCTAATTTTTAGTAACTTGGGGGCTTGTAGTATTAGTGTTAGTATTAGTTTTTTTTTTTTTTTTTTTTTTTCCATTTTGACTGAATTTATTATTGCAAATTACTGTAGTGTAGCAACTTATGCAATAGTGAGCGGAGGAGTTCATTGGATTATTACAAAAGTGTAAGAAGTGATTAGTATTAGTAGTAGTAATCCCCAACTTGACTATCCATTTATGAGCCATAAATAAAACGCAACTAATTTTACGGTCTGTTTTGATGATTATGAACGATTACACATTTATGGCCACGTTTCGAGCACGGTGCAACATTGTAATCACCTCAGATGACAAAATTGAAATCAAAGCAATCAAAATTGGAGGCTGTTCATTCGTTTATTCGTTCGCTCGATTGCGTGGGTCGACTGGCTGTGGCGTCGATTTGGTGCGTTGCCGAAAGTGTTAATTGATTTTGAAGTAAGGTTCGCCAAAGGGAGCTAAAGATTTCAAGCCAGCGATTAGCAAGTTACGAGGCTGAGGCCAGTTGCATCCGCCAGATACAGATGCCAAATGGAGTTGTAAAAGATACTGTATCTCAGCCATTCGAAAAAAAAGCTGCCGTGGGATAACTTCCGCACTCGTGCCGCGGGTGAAACTCTGCGGAGAGGCGAGAGAAAGCGACTGCAGCGAAAGAGACGATGTCGGCAGACGGCGAGAGCGACTTTTCGTAATCACTTTGCAGCAATTGGCGTTTTGGTTCGGTTTCGGTTTTGTCGGTTTGAACACACAAACACGAGAAATTTACATTTCACATTTTCACAATCTTTTTTTTTTGTTTCCTTTTATTTTATTTTATTTTTTTTCTCCTCCTCGCTTTTTCCCCTCCCCGTTGCTCATGTAACAAATGAGTGATTGGAGCAGCTTTCCGCATTTCACACACTCACTCCGCGATCATAGAAATCTGCGCTTTTGTCGTCATCATTGACATCGTTGCCATGGATTTGCTGCTGCTGCCTTTTTCTTTGCTTTTTTTGGGGGCTTTCTTTTTGTCGAGTTAATTGTTTTGGGTTAAAATCTGTTAAGGGGGCCAATTTTGTAAGTGAGATTAATAGGAACGCGGGATGTGGTTGAGCTAAGTATATGGGTTTGCCTGAGGTTTTCTAAAATATTTCAGTTTTAAGGGAATTCGTTTTCATAACAGGATACTTTTTTAAAGCATATATTAGATTATTACATTTTTGCAAGTATATTAGTCGGACGACTATTTCATAAAGTTGCAATAGGAACTTTAAAAACTTTTACAGCTTTTAATATATTTTTATCTAATTTTATTCAAAGCTATCTTTTATTATTATAAAATTTTGTTTTTAGTTTTATGAAAATCGGAATTCTATAAGATTTAAATGTAAAGGATTAGTAAGTATCTTTCAACACTAAGTTACGATGAACAGTAAGTAACAATGATCAGTAATTAACTATGATAAGTAAGTATCTATGGCCAGTAAGTAACTATGATCAATAAGTATCAATCAACATTAAGTATCTATGACCAGTAAGTAACTATGAGCAATAAGTAACTCTGAACAGAAAGAATCTATGATCAGTAAGTATCTATGACCATTAAGTATCTATGACCAGTAAGTATGCATGATCAGTTACTAACTTTGAACACTAATAAACAATGACTTGCAATTTTTGTAACATTAAGTAACTCTGAACAGTAAGTATCTATAACCAGTAAGTAAATATATCAGTAAGTATCTAAAAGTATGAGTAAGTATCTTTGATAGTATATTTGAGGTCGAAGGCTGATCACTTGCACTATCACTATTGATGTTAACACTAGGTACCCCTAGGACAGACTGAGGCGCGCGCGACCTCAGCGCCTCTATTTATAGTCCCCGAGCAGAGCAGAGAAGAGCAGAGAAGAGCAGAGAAAGTGAGTATGAGTGCGTGGGAGAGAAGCAGTTGTCTCTAGAGATTAACATAGAGCGATTAACATAGAGTGAGAGGGGGAGAGGCAGAGAGGAGCAGCGAGCTGATATTTAATTTAACTATAAACAATAAGTAACTATGAGCAGTAAGTAACTCTTAACACTAAGTATCTATGACTAAGTAACTATGATCAATAAGTATCTATGACCAGTGACTATGTATGATATCAGTTACTAACTTTGAACACTAATAAACAATGACTTGCAACTTTTGTAACACAACACTTTTCTGAGACTTGGGCGGCAGCAGTCACTTCGTTCCGGGGATGTTAAAACCAGTTGGGAATCATATGCACAGATGTGCGAGAGTTGGTTTTGGATCAGTAAGTAACTATAAGCATAATTAACTATGATCAGTAGTTAACTATAAGCACTAACTAACTATGAGCAATAAGTAACTCTGAACAGTAAGTATCTATGACCAGTAAGTATCTATGACCAGTAAGTATGGATAATCAGTAAGTATGTATGATCAGTTAGTAACTATAATCAGTAAGTATCTATGACCATTTAGTTTGTATGATCAGTTACTAACTTTGAACACTAATAAACAATGACTTGCAACTTTTGTAACACAACACATTTCTAAGACTTGGCCGGCAGAAGCCACTTCGTTCCGGGGATGTTAAAACCAGAGATTTGTTTTGGAACCATTTTGAATGACTTTGAATGGAACCATGGAGTTATTCTCCTATACAATTTTACTAGTGTATAAGTCGGATCATGGCAAATCGGTGGACTATATATGTATATATATATATATAGCTGTCATAGGAATGATTAGAAAATTTAAAGAAAAGTTATAACCTTTCCAGTTTTCAACAGATTTTCATCAAAATTGAAAAATAACCAGTTTATATTAATTTAGAATTTTGTGTAAAATTGTATGATTACGATCGTTAAAAACAGAGGAAAATTAAAAACTTTGCATATAAAAGTGTAAATATAAAATTTGTAGGTAACTGAAATGAAAGCAGGAATGCCGAAGTTAACTTCCTTTTTTGTTTTGATTAAATGTCACTGATGAAACAAGCTTTTTATTTGATCTACATTTGTATATAACTTTTCCCCGTTAAACACATTAATCAATTGCACAACATATCCCACCAATTTTCATCGGATAATCCAACATTAATTGAGGTTGGTATTATGTCGAACCCCGAAAAACTGGCGGAAATTGGGCGAAATCGTTGTGATCTGATCGCTGTCAGATGATTGCTATGGCGATGTTTTGTAACACAGATCGGATTTTGGTTTTTCTTGCCTGTTATTTTTAGGCCATTCCCTGTCACGCGCCTATCGAAAAGTAGTCCAGTGATAAATCATAAAATGATTTACAATTCGGTTTTGCTCCGATTCGATTTGTATTTGCGTTTGTTTCTCTTTTGGTTTGTGTATGGTTTTTTTTCGTAACCCAAAAACCAAACCCATTTCGGCCTGGCTTTTATTGGCGGCTAATGGGCCCAAAAGAAAAGTGTTGCCAGGCGGCAACTGAGTTTCACTTGGCCTTGGGTCGAATTTTTTACGACTTTTTGTGGTTTTTGGCTTATACAATAAATACGAGTTTCCAAGATGTGGTGAGAAGGAAGCCTAAAATCAGATTCTTGGTAAAGACAAATTGCATATGTCACATCATCAAAATGTGTGCAAAAATAAATATATATAAAGTCTTTGGGCAAACAATTTGTCTCAGGAACCCAGGGATCAATGCACAATGGTCTCATCAATACATCTTTCAAGCCAGTAAAAATAAACAAAGTCGAGAAGGTAATCCAAACCTGGAGACAAAGCGATCATTCAAAGCGAGTCAGGGAGAACACCCAGGATGGCATTTTGTCAGATCTTTATCATGGACCTCAAACCGAGAATGTCAAAACAAACCCATCCATCCGGCCTCAGCCAACGATCCCTGCCAACCTCCCTTAATCTTTACTTTTGTGTAATTGTGCAGAAGGTGAATTATGAAACACTGTCATTGCAATATCTTAACCTGTACTTGGGTTGAAAATCAAGGTAACAGAACCATGAAATCTTCAGAATTTATGAGCAAGCAACTAAGATACTTTAGTAATACGATTTTTTATAAATGAATTTATATTTCTAGACCTATTTGTTCGCAAAATTATTTCTGCAAGTGTCGCATTTTCCTGGCTTGTGATGGATCTACCAATAATGCTGCATATGTCCCGCTGCGAACCGCAAGAATGGCAAAATGGCAATGGCTTGAAGTCTTACAAGTGGCAGGCAGTCAGGCAGACAAAGGAGGAGGACCTGGACCTGAACCTGGCCGGGATGCACATCCCACGGCGTTTGTTTACGCTCATTAAACGTGAAAAGGTGCCACCCGAATAGGTAAAACTCTGCCCTGAGACAAGAAGACCGCCGGCCGTGAAGCCTTAGCACCTGCGGAAGGGAAGACAACGATTCGACGTGTGAGGTCTCCATGGAAAACCCCTTTTCTCCATTCTTGGCTGCAAACAATTCTCTAACAATTACGCCTCAATGGCATATAATTCAATCTTCTCTTGCTCTTTTGTCTGATGGATGTATGATGGATAGCATATACATATGTAGCTCTCCCAAAGAGAAGAGCAGCCAAAGAACTCGCACACACACACACATGGTTCTCAGTCAGGTGTGGATGGAGTGTCCATATCTGGGCATCTGAATCCATATCCATGTATCTGTATATCTTTTAGGTACATATATATGCCGGGGTTCTGCATCTTTGTATCTGCGGCTAGGCTAATTTGAAGTGCGTGCATCTTGGGCCTCGGCTGCAGCTTCAACTTCAGCTTCGTGTGTGGCCTGCGGCAGCGGCAATGATCCCAGATTTCAGCCAGACCACAGTGAATACTCAGAGGAGGGGAAAATCAATTAAATGAGCAGTGAATATATAAAGGATTTCCTTTGTAAAAGGATCTAGAAACAGATCATTGTTGAATGAGATTTGTTCTAATTGAAAAGATTGGGTAATTTGGGGACTTTAAAAGGGCCTTTAGGGTTCAGGAACTTGATATGTTGATTAATACAAGTGTTAAATAATAATTTATAAGAATATTTGTAGGTAAATTTATATGTTTTTACAACAAGTTTTAGGTTTAGCACAGGGAAAGGGTGTTTAAAATGGAAGTAGTAAGTGTTTCATACCATTTTTAGCACAGATATGCGCCAGAAAGTAGGCAATAATTATGTGCAAACGAAATACTTGACACAAAATAGTCAGGGAATGCAACTTAGCAAAGTTACTTATTAATATTGTATAATAATTTTAAATATTCCTTATAAAAAATATTTATAAGATTAATTTAATTATACTTAATTAATATTTTATATTCTTCTTTTGAAACCTTCACTGTACAAAATCACAGCAACCAAATTCAAATGCCGACTTTCAAAAAAACCTTTAATAAACACAACCAAAAAAAAAAAAAGAGAACCATCAAGGATTCCTGACCGACTCATATAAAATGTACCTTTTTTTTCCTCCTTTTGTTTTTAATAATAATTTAAATAAAAAATGCCACCAGAGTGGTTTCGGTTTATAGCTGGGCAAACATGGCTTATAAGAGAACCTAAACACACACACACAAGATGCCGGGGAGACAAAGCAAAGCAAAAGTAAACATGTGAGAGGCCGTTTTTGACTCTCAAGGAACAACCAAAGAAGACGACGACGGACAACTGACGATTCTTGCCACACACGAACACGCATATCAAGCGGCGTTGGTGGGCTCTCTTGAACCCAAAACCATTGGAAACCCGGGTCCCGGGAACCAACCAACCAACCACCACAGACGTCTCGCTTGGAAGAACCCAGGGAATCCAGAAAACCAAAGGGGGAACACAGAGTGTTGCCAACCTAAGGATTACAGGAAGTTAGATCCAAGTCAGGTCATTTTAATTGGTAATATTAACTAATTTTTAATAATAAATGGGAAACTCGAAAATAGATATGTGGGTTTATTTTGTGACATAAGAAAGTTTTCTTATAAAGGTAGATAAGATGGGGAAGATCTAATGCTTAGTTTTCAAACTTTAAGAACTCTTCTTTTAAATTACTAAAAAATCATTCTAAAATTATTATACATATATTACAATTTGAATAAATCATTGCTAAAAACATTGACAAACTATAAATGTTAGCTGAAAACCAGCCAAATTAGCAGCTCTGGCTAAAACCTCTAACCGAGACGAGAAAGCCAGGCCAACTGAGGCGGCCAAGAACAAACTGTAAGGCAAAAAAAAAAATAAATAAATAAAAGAAAACAGAGCCAACAAGTAGAATCGTTTTGTTTGTCGCAGTGACCCTTCCCCCCAAACCTCCGTTTTGTCTCTTATTTTTTATGGATTTTTATGGCCCTTGCTATTGCTATTCCAGCTTAATTGTTTTCCTGGCCCTCAGTCATTCCCGTAATCCAAACAGATCAGGTCCAAGGCTCCTTTCATTAAATTAAATTCCCTTTTCCCTGACCTTTGCCACTTGAGTGTGGTTGTTATTTGTCGGGGCGTCGATTAAGGCGGCGGGTAATTAATTTCCCCCTTCCTTCTCTTTTTTTTATACCCTTGCAGGGTATTATAATTTCAGTCAGAAGTTTGCAACGCAGTGAAGGAGGCACCTCCGACTATATAAAGTATATATATTCTTGATCAGGATCAACAGCCGAGTCGATCTAGCCATGTCCGTCTGTCCGTCTGTCCGTCTGTCCGTCTGTCCGTCTGTCCTTCTGTCCGTCTGTCCGTCTGTCCGTTTCTACGCAAACTAGTCTCTCAGTTTTGAAGCTATCTGAATGAAACTTTGTAGTTAGCCTTGTATATACTCTCACTCGTATATATGTCGGAACGGGCCGGATCGGACGACTATATCATATAGCTGCCATAGGAATGATCGGAAAATTTTTACAAAAAAAATTTTAACTTTTTCAGTTTTCAATAGAATTGGATCAAATTTGAGATATAGTCATTTTACTATACTCTACAATTTTGCATAAATTTTTATGAAAATCGGACTACTATATCATATAGCTCCCATAGGAACGATCGAGAAATTAATACAATTAAATTTATAACCTTTTCAGTTTTCAACTGATTTTCATCAAATTTTAGGTATAGGCATTTAATTTAAGTCTTAAATTTTGTGGTAAATTTCATGAAAATCGGACGACTATATCATATAGGTGCCATACAAACGATCGTTTGATGTGGAGGAAAAATGCAAATCAGTGAATGTAAAACTGCAAATATAATATGTATAGGTGAATGAAATGAAAGGAGGTATTACTTCATTGTTTTTTAACACAAAGATATATAATTTGTATTGTATGGTTTTTTATTCATAGAAGTTCTATCTGCAAGGGTATATAAACTTCGGCGTGCCGAAGTTAGCTTCCTTTCTTGTTTTATTATCATTCTTGTTATGGAACATTTAGCTAGCAATTAGAGTCTGTAAAATTAGCCACAGGTTGCTCTGTCTTGTTGGCTTCTTGGGTGGTTTTTTCTTCTACTTCTTTGAGAACAAGACGAAGGAGAAGAAGCTTGTTTATGTGATTTTTTAAGATGCCTATCGGGGAAGCTGGCGTCTTGGTTGTAATGGTATATTGATACTTTAGTTGATTTCCCTGAAAGAAGGAGCCTCTCAGTTTGATGGAGCACTCCTCTGTTTATGGATACAAGTCATTAAAATAATGTCCACTCTAATGATATTCCTCATTAATTTGAAGACTGACAATATAAATTGTTATCAATATCGACTCACTCAAGGCTGTCTTAATTATAATCTAAGACTGATTAGAAATTGCATTGAGCTGTAATCAAAAGTCAATTTTTTTTTGGCAAACTGATAAGAGTTTTAAGAATGATAAATGATATTGTGGCAGTCCAAGGAAAACGTGTTCAAGGCAACCTGAGTTAATCTTAGATATTGTGATTGATAATGCTAGAAGTTAGAATTATTAAATGGTAAATATATTATAAACCTCAGAAAACACGTTTAAAATAATCATAAATTAATTTATTTATAAGAACTGATTAGGAATGGCATTGGGTTAGTCAATAAAATAAACTGATTTCACATGATAACAGTGACTAATTATACCAAGAACTTAAGAAATATATTTCAAGGCAATTTAATAGACTTTCAGAGTTCTAAATTATCAATTTAGTAAATTATACTTACAACTAAGCCCAAGAAAACTTTCGAATCAGCTGTTAATCAAATTAAACCACCCAAAACTGAAAGCAAACTGTGAAAAAGAAACCCTAAAAAACTCTGCCTTCGTCAAGGCCCAGTTAAGAGAGTTAACATTACAATGGACAACCAAAAAAACTGAAATATAAATAAAATTTTGGTCGTCTGGCGCCCTAAATGAAGACAAATTGTAAATAAACGTAAATTTTCGAAACCACCAAGTGAAAACTGTGTGGACTGCGGACAAACATTTGGCCAGCGAGTTACATAAAAAAAAAGTAAGAAATAAAACGTGAAGAAGGGCTAAATAAAGTCTGGCAGAAAAAGACCAATAAATTAATAATGAAAATTAAAAAATTATGTAATTTTTTCTGACAAAATATAGCTCCTGTGTAATTAAGCAAAATTAGGACAACCCCTTAAGAAAAATACAAAAAAAATTAAGAAAGACAGATGCAAGTTACATTTTTTTTGTGTGGGGCTATGAAAAAAAGAAAGCCGAAGAAAAGACTTCGAGAAGAGTTGCTTCGGTTTTTTGGGAAGTCTTCGGTTTTTTTTGGGAGTCTTCGGTTTTTTTTTTGGGAAGTTTTCGGTTTTTTTTGGGGGGACTTCGGTTTTTTGGGAGTCGTCTTCGACTTTTGAGAGTCTTCGTCTTTTTTTTGGGAGTCTTCGCTATTTGGGGAGTCTTCGGTTTCTAGTAGTCTTCGGCTTTTTGGTTGACGTCTTCGGTTTGGCGCGTCTTCGTCTTCATCTTCGGCTCTGATCAAACTAAGCCAGGTTTTTTTGTTGTTTTTGTTTTTGTGGCTCATTCGTTGTGTTTGCCGCTTATTACGTTTGTTGCTTTTGCTTTTGGCTGCCTTTCTGCTTCTGCTTCTGCTTGTCTGTGGCTTTTCTGCTGCTGTCGTGCCCCCTTTTTTGGGGCCATATGGCGACGCCGGCTGAGACGTCAGCTTCATCGACTTCGACTGCAACGCCGGCGACCGAGGCTTGCACAAAAAAAAAAATAAATAACATAAAACTAAAAAAAAAGCGTCGCGCTTGTTATGTAATAGGTAACGAATGCGATAGCTAGGTAGGTAACGAACAACGAATAACGAACGAGGCGACGCTACATTTTGTCATTTTGCCGTTTTAGTTTTTTATTTTTGGAAGGGTTACACACATGTTAGGGTATTGGGAAGTTAAAATAGAGTTTACCAAAAAGGTAACAACATTTTTTGGAATGTACTTTACATTAAAGTTCAATTTTATTCTTCGGAACTATCGTTACTATTTGCAGTACTGAATTTCTTTCCTTGATTCATAGTTGTATCCAAAACTTTTGTTGAAAATTAGTATATATACTGAAAAGAAATTGGAATTATAATTCCAAACCTTATTCCAACATCACTTTTTTTTTCTTGCAGACTTGAAGTTTCCATTATATATTTTTGAATATTAAAAAACCCGAACAAGAATCTAATAACAACAAAAGATTTTTGTTTAGATTATGAAATATGAATTCTCATAAAGATAATAAGAAACTATTTTAAAGGTATATTTTTTTTTTAAATCAAATGAATAAAAAAATATGTAAATGTTGCTCCATTACAGTATGTTTTTTACTGACTATAAAATTTTGAGCCTTTCAACGATTTTATAAATAAATCTGCATTTATTTTTGAATATTAAAATCAATTTCCCCAAGGGAAATCCCCAAGTCGATCTCGTTAAAACCCAGCCTTTCCATTTTCTTTATTATTATTTGTTGCTGTTGCTTTATCGTATATTTTGGTTTCATTTTTTCCTTACTTTGGAGTTGCCAAAAAAAAACCGATTTGGCCAAAATAAGCGAATGCAACTGCAGCTGCAACTTCAACTTCCAGAGGCAACGTCGTCGACTAACTGTGGGCGAACTCTCGCGCATTCAAAGATAAAATTGTTCAATTTGTTTTTTTTTTTATTTTTGGCTTATAGTATATTTTTTTTGCTTTGCTTATTTTATAATTTGCCGCGCTTTTTACAGCTGAAGCCATGAAAAAGAGGTGAAACTAATTTTTGTTGCTTTGCTGCAGTGTGGAAATCCCTGGGAGCGTTTATGTAATCCGAATAAAGTTTCCTTTTTATTTTGAAAATAATTTTTTTTTTGTGGGCGCTGTTTTATAGCTGTGAAATGTCACTCCTAGAATGAGGAAGCAATGAGAGTGTGTGTATATATTGTAGTATCTACAATTAATTCGATTGCACAACAATCGCAGAAAACCTAAAGACAATTGAAATTAGAAAGGCTGTGCGCGAATTTAATGTTTGAGTATTTTAAAGGGGGGAGAAATAATAAAAACAAAGGTTGAGCAGCATCGTTGGCTCTGTGAAAGGTGAAAGGTGTAGATAATCGGGTTGAGGAGAAAAGAAATTGTTTTTTTTTGTTTTTTTGTTTTTTGTAAATTTTTCTTTTTATTTTGAAGGCGTCGTGTGTGATAGCGGGTGAGATTTGCTTTGTGCCTTTGTAGTATATATGTATACAGCACACAAATCGCGGGTGGCTTCGATATGTTTCTTTTATTTTCAACTCCGCTTTTTGGTTTTAAATATATAAATTTAGGGTCTTTCTCTCTGGTTTGGTTTGGCTTTTTTTTCTTGTTTTGGGTGTTACGAATTCGAGTGAAATCGCAGCCAAGATGCGGGGGAAAAAGTGCATGAATTTGTTTTTTAGGCCACCGATGATAGTTCCGGCATTTCGGAAGAAGAAAAAGAAGAAGTGGGGTCAAAACTTTCGGGGGAGACGCCGAGAAATTGATTGGCACAGCGCGAATGATTGAAAAAGAGATAGAAATAGAGAAAGAGAAAGATAGAGAGAGATTGGGACAGCGGGTGGCGACAATCGATGGTGGTTAACGGTTAAGCTAAAGCTTGCCGCCAGATAAATCTTCGGTTTAAGCCAATTGCTACACATGAGAGCGGTGAAAACGGCTAAGAGGGTGTGAATGGATGTGCCATTTGCATAAATTGCATAATTAAAGTGAAGAGTTACCGAAAGTCACAATTTTTTTAGCTCTTTGCAGGAAATTGTTATACAAAATATAACGCTTTTAATACAAGGAAGACACTTTGGGATGTTTTTAATGAGCAAAAGTACCTTATTTTAGAGACAAATAAATTCTCAAGTAACCAAACTTATTTTTTTATAGTAAAAAGTATTAAAAAGTATTATACTACATTTTTAGGAGTTTAATGTGTTATACAAAAATAAAATGCTTTATAGCTGTTCTGTTCTGTACTTAAATATGTATCAATAAATAAAAATAAAAAATTAGTACCAAAAATGAAATAAATAAGGTAGTGTTTGACTGTGATATTGTTGTGATATATTTAAAGATAATTGATATACTCAATATATGCGGTATATTACATGTAATATATTTATTGATAAGAATTGATCTGTTTTTTAATGATATATTGCAATACACCATAAAGTTCACCTAAATCAAAGCTAAGTACAGTGTATACAAAACATTTATTTCAATAATACATCATACTCAGGTGTTATACAACTGTTATATACACACATACAATAGTCACCAACGCTGACCTATCGAATGACATCAATCGAAAGTAATCCAACAAGTTACCGAATCCGATTCGAAAGGTGAAAACTCTATTAAAATATATTTTTATGCATCTCTGGCGGACAGCATTTGCTATAACAACAAATCAAATGGTGAACAATAGTTCAGAGACACGAATGTTCGTGTCGAAATGTCAGGGACCCTGACAAAGCCGATGGCCCTTCTCTCCCACACTTTGAGCCCACTGGTTAACCCACGCCCCCCTGATAAAGACAAAAATAAAACTATAGAAAAAAGTGTATAGTTTATGTATAAAAAAAAAAACGAACTGCCCGCATTGTTACAAGACCCTCGGGAACTTTTTTTTTTCTTTTCGATTCGGTCCTCAGTTTTTTTTGAACTCAACTCTTGCCCTGGCCGGCTCACATAAATTTCCCTGACTGAACTTTCAAAAAGCCCCAAATGAAATTGTTCACAAATGAACAGCGACGACCATTTGCATTCAACTTTTCCTCGGACTGGGCATTGTTTTTTTTTATTTTTTGCATAATTTCCCTGGGAGGAAAAAGCAACAAACCTTTAACCGACAAAAGAGAAGAAAAATCAGTTCATCCTCCAATCGTTTTTTTTTTTTTTGGGTAAAGAAAGTCACTAAGTGAGAGAGACTCCGAATTATACATAGTAAAAAAAAGAAGCAGCCAACGGCAGTCACAAATTAGCGTTCAAATTAAGTGATTATTATTATTAGCCGGAGAGAGATACATTTTTTTCGAAATGTATCTCAATTTATTGTGTGTGTTTGCTTGTGGTGTTAGCAGCTTATTCAAATGAAAGTTAAAGGGGAGTCAGTGGCGCCCACATCGATCTCCGTATGATATCCATACTTTCTAAATGTGTGTGTTGCCCCGACCGACCGCGTTGCACAATTTTTCTTCTCCGCTTTTTAGCTCTCCCAAAAAATGTATCTTTTTTTGTACGGCGGGGTAATTGCATTGCAACAACTGCAACTAATGTGAAATTCAATTTTGTGCCCCAGAAACAACAACAGATGTACACGGGGGAAAATGTAGTATTTTCTTAAAAATATGTATTGTATTATTATGTTTTTTTGAAGTCATGAAAGTGGGTTCTAAGGGAAGATATTAGTATATATTGGTATACGATTTTTAAATATTTAAAGTTTCTAGTAATGAATGTTAATCTTTAAGGTTACAAATTCATATATATCTGTTGGTGAAAAATTCTTTAATAAATAAAAAATATTCTTAACAGCTTTAAGCACTTATATGACAATTTTTTAGGAAAGAGTTTCAATTTTCACAAGAAGTAGTTTCTGTTCATACTTTATCAGTATGAAATGCTAAGATCTTTTGTATAATAATATTTTATATAATAAAATTGTATATAATAATATATATTTGAATAAATATTTTCTAATCAAAAAAGTCATTTAAATATGCTGATAATAAATGTATATTAGCTAAGTATTCAAGAAAATAAGTAGAACATAATCTTTATGGAGAATACTTGACCCAATTTACTAACAGAATCTCTATTAACTAGACCAACAATTTGTGATATTTTTTTTCATGGTGTATGGCGGAAAAAAAACTTTCCAAGTTGCAAAATTTTCAAAGCGAACGACAAACAAAATTTGTTTAACTTTCCACAGTCGCAGCAGCAGCAGCAGCAAAGTTGGGTTATGACATAACCCAGGTGAGGTAAGTTTGGGGGAAGAGGTGCGATTTCCCTCAAGTGAAACTGTAAGCTGCGGTTATATATATGTATATATCTCTTTTTTTTCCAACAGTTTTTCGTTTTTATTTTTTGGAAAGCCGCAAAAAGGTAAAGTAAAAAAAAAATGAAGTCGCGCACAGCCGCCGCCGCCAAAGTTGAAGAAAAGAGGCGACGAGCCGGCTATCCGTAGGCCTCTCTTTTTAATGCGTGGGGACAACCAACAACAACAACAAATATATTAACAACAGACACCAACAACATACACCAACACCAACAACAACAACACCAACAAATAACAACAATGAAACGAAAACGAAAGTGTGCGCATCCGCAATTAAAATTGTAAACGCGAGAGTTACCAACAAAAGTTGCTTGGGTTTTCAGTAAAAATGCCACCAAAATGCGGTCGTCTGTCAAATTAGAGGCAACAACAAACCAAAAAAAAAAAAAAGGTTTTCGAGTGAAAATTGGTGACCCAATTTCACAGTAAGTTTACCGGCCAAAAAGAGGATTACCTAACACCGCAGGAGTTGAACCAAAAGTAGCGCCCTTGTCTTTATTTTTTTAATCTTTTCAACGCACACAAGAAAAAAACAAATACCCCAAGGCCTAACCCTTTATATCTCACAAAAATCAACGAATTTCGCTATATCGAATACTGAATATGAATATCACAATAGATATTGAATATTGATGCCAAAAATTATAGTTTTAGCGAGGCCTAAAACATTGAGACTTTGAATTAAAATCAAATAAATACAAGACAAGTTATGAATTATAATGATCTTAATCAAGGGGTTAATTGTTAACAAATGACATAACAAATGAAGAAATTTCTAATCTTACTTTCTACAGTTTATATATCTTTTACAATTAAAACTTTTTTCTAACTTTTGTTTTACAAATAATAACTCCTTGTAAGGTTCATTTCTTAAAAATTCAATATCTTTAAGGTTCATTTCAGGGCTTTACCTTCCCCTGTCTTGCCCCTGATCTGGAATAACTCTAGTTATTTGGGGCACGCATGGGGTTTTCGAAGGCAACTGGTTTGCTTATCGCTTGCGTTTTTCAGACATTTTTTTTAGAGTCGTTATAAATGAATAATTGCGCTTGGGTCTCCAAAATGGGTCACGCCGAGAGACGAGTCGAGATCGGATCGGATCGGATCGATTCGAATCGATCGAGTTTCCCTTTTGTCTCGCAGGCAATGCGTCGTAATCGATTTAAATAAATTATAATTACTCACGCTGAACGCTGTGTATTTATTTCTTAAAAGTATCCTTGACTCAGTTGAATTTTTATGCTTAAAGAAAAAAGGGAAGGGCCTGTACACATACCTGAAACGATAAAAAGGGATATAAAGTTAAATTACTTAAGTGGATTTAATTAGGCTTCTTAAAAAAAGAGTACATAAATATAGTGTTTGTGAGAAATCTTTACAAAAAGAAGGTGTTATCTTTTATATTGAACTTAGGTCTAAAGTGTATATACAGGATTTTTAAGATTTATGATGTATACATTTAAGAACATCTTTTTAAG
This sequence comes from Drosophila serrata, assembly GCF_035046125.1. NCBI lineage: Eukaryota > Metazoa > Arthropoda > Insecta > Diptera > Drosophilidae > Drosophila > Drosophila serrata. The sequence continues at coordinate 2,162,877 of NW_028257274.1, read as the reverse complement.
AACCCCCATAAAAAGTTTAGCTCACATAATAAATGTCTTAAAAGAAACCTAAATGACTCGATTTCTCAGAATCTTCAAGCAAAGATTCTCAACAAAGTATACATCAATAATCGTTCAAAATATTAATAAAAAAGAAATGAAACGTAAGAAAACACTGTAAAAAAGACACAAAAAAAATATATGAAATCATTTTGTGACGGCATGCCAAAGTGAAATTAGCCCAAAGTTGAAAACCATTTAGAAATCTACATGAACCCAAAAAAAAAGCGAGTAAAAGGTACAGAAAATTAACCAAAAAAAGAGATATGTTCGGAGTTGTGTGATATTAATCCCGCCATAAATCAATGGCACACAGACCCGTCAAACTTGACAAGGGAGCCATGGAGATATAGGAATGGATATAGGTATATATAGTATATAAGTATATATAGTGCGGCCTAGGCGTTGGCCCATAGCTGTCCATTTGTCGTCTATCTTCATCTCGTGTGCGACTTTTAAGGGCGTTGTGTTTGGGATTCGTTATGGCTTCCCTCTTTCCAAAATGAATCTTAGAGTCTAGAGTAGTTTCTCTTGGAGACCCCCTCATCTTTAGCTTTACCTTTCAGCTTCTTCGTGCCTTGGTTGATTTTCCCAAACTTTAGCGTCTCCGAACAATTCAAGTTGAAACAATAAATACTCACGCATAATCTTTGGATGGAGGACACCCTCTAGCTCCATGCTTAAGACTTGTGTGTGAGTGACAAAGTGAGAAACTGACTAAATGACTAAATGAGTAAATGAGTGAATGAGTGAATGAGTGAATGACTAACGGACAGAGTGATGGCCAAAGTTTCACGGCCAGAGACCGGACCCAGACCCCGTTCATAGGCATAGTTTGGTTCGTTGGTTCGCATAGTGAAAAGCAGTTGCTAGTTGTAGCTTGTAGTTTGAGTTATTCACACAAATTTCACGCCAATGGAAGCAAAGCTACTCCTCCTCCTCCTCCTCTTCGTCTCTCCTACATTTTTTAGTGCCGCCGATCCGTTGAGTGGCCTTTGGAAATGATTTCTGCTTGGCAACAATTGCAAAAGCAGCTACAAAAACAAAATATATATTAAAAACAATTTCAACCGCAGCAAACATTAGAGCAACGATTGCTGGAGAGAAAATCTGTTTTGCAACAAGACTGTGACGAAAAACTTGGCAGAAAAAAATAAATAAATAGATTAAGCTATAAGAAATTAATAAACATTAAAGGTTAGGAGTTAAATGAATACTTTAGGGGAAGAAAACATTATAAAGATGTAAAAAAGGTTATAATGATCATATTTAAATGCAGTTTTCTTAAAGAATGACTGGTTGTTATATTGAAGAAAACACATTTAGACCATTTACGAAATTTATATGAAGTATATTAGGGTTTTAAGCTCACAAATTATTACTTTAAGAATGTCAAAAAATTTACAATTATTAATTTAAGGTAATTATTAAATTTAAGCCACATTTTCGAAAGTCTCAACTTGATTTATTTTTATTTAAATATAAGATTTAACAATATCTATCTCTTAAAATCATAAAAGCTCTCTTTTTTACCCATTTAAAACAATATAGTGTTAATAGTTTTCTTAAATAAGCAATTCGTTTGCTTCCTAGTTTTTCCAATCTTTACAAAAAGTGATGGTAACAAAAAATGAGAGGAAAAACTATTATTATTTTTGGAGTTTTGTCGCTGGCGACTTTCACGCGCGACTTTAATCGCTGGCAAAACGCATCGCTGCACAAATTTGCATTTGCTACATAAACACTCACACACACACACACACACACTGGAAAATGGAAAGCAGCAGCGAAAACTACAGCAACAATAACTGACAACTGTCATAAACATAACTCGAGCTCAATTGAGCTTTGTTGTTGTTGTTTTTGTTGCTGGCCAATGTCTTGGTTTGGTGATATCGCCTGAACATATCACCGCATAACGATTTCCCGAGACGGCCTCTCTTAGGAAAATGCAGAGAAAGAAAAATGGGGAATCTATGATATTTAAGGTATTTATTATATAAAGAAAATGTAATTAAATTAGTAAAAATTTAGTGAATGGAATTATAAATTTATAAAGCTTTGAAGTAGAATATATCAGAATCAGGCTAAGATGAAATTTAATGTCCAACTTCACTTAGGAAAACCTGATCCTTTAGTCTTGAGGATAAACTTCCAGTAAACTGCTATAAACTTTCAATAATTTAGGAAAAAATTGGAAAAATTTCAATACTTAGTTTCCAAAAACTTTTCTCTTTGATTTGTTTATTATCATTTTATTAAAAAGCTTGTAATGCATAAGGGAGTCATTTCCAACCCCATAAATCATATATATTCCTGATCAGCTTTAAAAGCTGAATCGATCTAGCTATGTTAGCAAGAAAAAAAAATGTACAATTAATTTTTTTTTAATTGTATAAGGATTTACATCTTTAAAATTGTAAAAAAATTGATTAACATTTTTAATGTTTTGTAATTTTAAATTTAGTATGCAGCTTTATAAACCCAGCAAAAACTAACACAGGATATCTTTCCGAATATAAATAAATGATTTTTTGACTGAGTTATGAGTTTTACAAACTTTGATTTGTACAGAAAATTTTCATATATATTTATAAATATTTATAATACTACATTTTACCATTCACTTAGCTTTTGTCTCCTTTTTCTCTTCATTTTTCACTTACTCCTATCGGCTTACTTTGCATTTTGTTACTCTCTTTTCTCTCTCTTTCTGTCTGCAACTTTGTCTTTAATGATTTCTCCTTTGAACAAATTTCTTGTAACCTTACTACACACACACCTTCCTTCACCTCCCCTCTGGCTTCCTCTTTTTCTGCCTGCTTTCAATTTTTTATGTAATAGTTTATGAGCTGAAACAATACGCCGCCGGCTGCCTATCAGCCTGACGCTTTCTTTGTACCCAAAAAACTTCCCCAAAGAAACTCGAAAAAAAAAAGAAAAAATGTGGAAAGAAAAAAAGTATCTCATAGATACCAAGCATCCACATGTAAGCATTGTTGCTGGGCATTTTCCAAAAAGGGGATTTGCAAAGAAATGGCAGAGAGCTTTTCCAACATTAAATTGAATGTGTGTTCTAGAGCAAAAGGAAAGTCGTTGGGGAAATTGACTTTGGGGTATCACCAAAGGCGAGCATTAAAATAGGAAACTATAATTTGCAATTGATTTATTGGAAAGTTATATTATAGGTGAAGTATAAAGTACTTGAAGCCCAAAACATGTATTAAGAACTGCCCGATGTGTCTAAATAGATACGCCTGGTGATGCTTGTTACTTTATAAAATTTAATACTAAAATCAATAAATATAATACTTTCTTAAACCTTTATCATTATTAAAAAAGAAGTACTGGAAAACTCCTTCAACCTTCTAAATTCCCCCTCTTGACACCGCCACTGTCAAAGTTCGCCCTGGCCAGGAGCTCAAACAGTTTTCCTGCATTTCCTTGGGGCAGCAACAAAGTTTTTGTTATTGTGTCAGCTTATCGCTTGCTCCCAGACAATTCGAGAAAATTGCAAAAGATTTTAGGGCCAGAATCAATATTGATTTGGGTTTGCTTCGAAAACAAAACAAAAAAAAAGAAGCACAGAGATGTGCCCCGTTTCCATGTCCATTGCCACACGTTTATGGCAAGATGTTACTTTTAGTTTCGCCACATTTTCCTCTACTCTATAAGAGTGTGTGTGTTGGTTGCTGGGTGAAATTTTTGTGGAGCATCCACACTTTGGCTTTATGGGAAAGTTGCATTTGAATTGGCCAAAAGTGGCCGAGAGGCAGACACACAGAGACGTAGAGAATGTGATTGTAATTGATGAGAAGAAGCAGAAGGAAAACAGGTCGTTAAATGGCTAAAAAGAACGAGGAACATGCAACCTGAAAGGCAGTTTTCCATTCGCAATGAAAGAATTTTCCCATGATTACAGTTTTCCATTCTGGGTTATTTTGAAGAGATTGGAACATAGGAGAGTAGGAAGTTGGAAGTTGTGGCCAATATAATTATAACACTGTTTAATGTTACAATATTTAAGGAAACTGATAACACTCTTTGAAATATAAACTTTAAATACTATGGTGATATATTATGCATCATTTCTTGACTTGGTCACTCTAAAAATAAATCCTGTAAATCCTGGTCACACCCTTATAAGAGTTGGTCACTTTTATTCTCTTCATAGTTAACCATTACCAATACCCTCCCCATCATTACAATTCAATTAGAGATCATATCTGTGTTTTATAAGCCAAACAATCAATCAATCAATAATTTATTAGCAGCTTAAACATAATTTTTATTCCAGCCTTTAGGCTTTTGTCGGTTGAATTGGGTGTCTGTAGCCCCTTTGGCTAAATCAAATACCTGTCCCTAATCTCTAGTTAAACCGTGTAAAATCGCTTGCCACACTCACACGCACACACACACTCAGATTAGTTCGGGTTTTTCGGTTGAGTGGGCACAGACACTTACTCATTCAGTTACTAACACAAAACTCCAACTTTCATATCTATGGGGCGGCTGTGGGCGTGGTCAATGGGCTTAGTTAAGCGAGTTGAACTACTGTAAAAACGATGGCGCCAAGTCAAAGTCGTAAACTTGAACATGACTGCCAAAAGGCTTTTAATACTCTACTACTACTTTGGGGAAAAGGTATAACGAATTTTAAGTTAAGAGCCATGATTTAAAGCGGGACAAATAAATAATATATGTTTGGAAATTCGAAGATGAGGAACAGAAGAACTTGTATAGTTCAGGATCTCTTTATGAATTATTTATCTTATACATTTCATTTTATTTTAAAAAGAGTATTTAATGAAGCCCATAGATTATAAAAAAAGGTCATTTCCAAATATTTAGTACCGCCGTAAATGTTAACATAGGTTTTTCATATACCTTGTTTTTTATTTTTACCTTTTTGGGTTGCTTTTTCTTGACAGACTTTTTTTTAAGTAGGTTCAATTTGTGGCTTTTTCGGAGGGGATTTTTAGAGACAAACTCTTGTCTCACGTAGCGCGAAATGTGTGCATTTTAATGATCCAAATTATGGTTACTTTATTGCGTTATTAATAACATTTTGATTGCATCACGTACGCACGCACTCCAGAGCTGAGCAAAGGCGCTTCCTCGGGTTTACCCTTCAGACCTTAAACCGAGGAAACCCAAAGCAAAAGTAGTTAAAGTCAATGCAGAGAAAGAAATTAAAGTAGTTTTAAAAGGAAATTCTAAAGACATTTTCTTGAGAAACTAAGAATAGAATATCTACTATAAACTTCTGTGAGAAAATCATAGGTAATTTTAACTTATTTTTAGCTTTAAACATTGATTGAATTCTGGAACTTGGTGTTTGTCCCCAAAAATGTCTAGATTTAGTTGTTTGTCTTTCTAATCTGGGAGAAAACCCTTATTAATTGTGGGTGTATTTCATTTAAAATTATTTTCCGTGCAGTTTAAGCCAAAACAATACCCAAATCCGATACGATCCCGAAGCTCTTGGGCTGTCATCGCTCTGCTCACGTTTCTTGTTTCTTTATTTTTTTTTTCGCTGGCCACGTAAATGGAAATGGCATGGAAATGGGTGCAAGGTGTGTGTGTGCTGTGCGTGTGCCTTCGGAGGGGGGAAATCGGTGTAACTGGTAAATGGGGTGTTTTGGAGTTGGAACTTGGAGACTCCTCCTTGAAGGGCATGAAATAAGGTTTCGTTTGCAGCTGTAGAAATCGTGCTGAGCTGCAGCCTTGGCTTCCACTACCACTTCCACCCCACCCTTTCAAGTGCTTCTTTTTTTCTTGGTGTCTTATCAATGTTTTATTTCTTCTTCAGCTTTCGAGTGCCGTTTTCAGTTAATTTTCCGTTTCTGTTATTGAATTTTTACAACTGCCCGAAGTGGGTCAAAGATACAGATACAGACTGAGACCAAGACTGAGACTGACTTCAAACCACCGTCGTCGTCATCTTCATCATCATCGTCGTCGTCGTCACATAATAAAGAGAGCGGCGGCTCCGGTAATTTAACGTTCATTAATGTCTGGCATAATTTTTGGTACTTCTTCTTTGGCGAACGGCAAAGGTAAAGGATGAGGAATGCCTTTTTTTTTTGTCCAAAGGAGCATAAGGGTCTTAGTGGGCACAGCTGCCAAAAGTGGATCGTCTGCAGACTATAAAGTGGTTTCTTAACTGTTTCTTTCCTTTTCCTTAACTAAAATGCCGACCTTTTTTGATAAACTATTATATTTTTATTGCCATTAAACCAGGTGGCTGCTTTAATGAAGAAATCATTAGGGATTATTGGATACGTTTGGTGAATACCTAAAAAGGTTCTTAACTTAATGATTTTTTAAAGACAAATGCTACCTACTTTTATAAATTCAAACCTTCCAAGACTGTGAAAAAATTAATCTTAATGAAAATAAATTCATACATAATCTATAAATTTAAAAAAAAATAAAATAAAAAAGAGGATTAAGTTCGAAACCAAGGTTTGAGCCTCGACTTACTGTATGAGGTTAGTGCGAGAAGGATGGCTAGAAGGTTACAATTTGTTACGCAATAAATTCCAAGTTTAAAAAAGATTATTAAAGGTGCTTGTTTAAAATATGCAGTTTTAAAGACTATCAGTAAATTTTTCGATTATTATTTGTATGTATTTCTGAACTGCATTTCTATACTTTGACTTTCTTACAAATTCATATTAATTTGTAAAGGCACATTTATAAACAAACTTGATCTAGTTGCAAAGACACTATCTCTTCCCCATTAAATCTTTTCTTTAAATTAATATAAATATGTAAATGAACTTAATTAATTACATTTTTAAATAAACAACGAATAAATCACATTTACCATGCTCTTGCTGATTATATCAAACTCTTAAAGGTTTATTCTATTAGCATTTTACATTGCCAGTCAAGAGACAAAGCCGGAACCGGCATTTCTGACGTCACTGTCCCAACCGGCTAAGAACCCAGAAAATAAGCAAACAAAATAAAAAAGTAAAGAAGAAACCGAGCAAAAACTTAAGCAAAAACAAAAACAAAAAAAGAAAAGAATAAGAAAGGTTGCCAAGGAAAATCCAACGACTAGAACGGATGGGAAACGAGTTGATGGAACAAGTTGGGCCAGACAAGTAAGTACAAGAAAAGGGAGCTCTGTTTCTACACAATATATACATATATAAAATATATATTATATATATGGTATATCCCAAGGGTGGAGGAATCGGAATCGGATTCCGGAATCCGGGGGAAGTCACATGGCTTGGCACGGGGCACAAGACCTTAAGCACGAAAGAGAGACGGTGGTCGGCATGGCAATCATTCTCAGAGTCGCAACCTTGGAAGTTATTTTCAAGGTGTGCACACGCTTCAAACGGAAGAGGTGGAGGCAACCGCTCTGCTGTCGCTGTTGCTGTTGCTGACAACAAAAAACTCAAACTAGAAGTTGTTCAAATACAAAAATAAAGATATATATATGTATGACTATATACAAGGTAGAGCATAATTTATGGGCAGACATGGTCTCTATATTCCGTGGGCATCCGTCAAAAGAAGGAAAGGGCCCCAGTGAACATTTTGCAAGGCACTCGCGTTCTGCTTCCTTGCAAAAGTTTTGTTTATAAAGTTTATATACGAAATCGCAAAGAGCTGTCAGTCATTAGATTGTTATTTGTTGTTCATAAATATTGACAGATTCGTATATATATCAGTGTCGATTCGCATGTGTTATATTTTATACCCTAGCTTTTGGATAGAGTATTTTAGTAAGTGATAATGGGGTCTTAAGCTTGCTTTGTATTCAAAGATATGTACAAAGACTGATGTTTTTTATATTATATTTATGAACATATTACCCTGAGACAGTATGTTTTTATCTATAACACTAAAGACCCTAAAATCCTAGAAATCCAACTATAAAAAATCCTTCTAACCATCTCTGAAATAGAGATAACAATTTAAAAATCTATAATATATAATTAGGGGTATTATTATAAGTTTGGTTTATTTATTATATTTTTTCTATTTAATATTTTCCCTAAAGAAACTGTATCATTAATGTTTATTTCCAATATTTTCTTCATCATATTTCAATTCATATATTAATATTGTTTATTTGGTGTAGATTCCTTATTATATATCAATAAACTAATAATATTCATATAAAATCCCACGAAAAGTATTATAATAGCTTCATTACATATTTTCCTATTTTACATTTTAAACACTCATATTAAAATTTCATATAATATCCCAGAAGTGGTACTATTATTGTTTATTTATTGTATTTTCTATATTATATTTTCAATACCTTATAGAACTCGTATAAAATCTTAAAAAAGGGTATTAATAACTTATTAGTTCTACCCTTAACATATTTCTTCTTATATTCTTCAAATGCTTTTTTTTTAGTCTGACAAGTACACATAAATGTTGTTCATTTGTTTTTCTCTTTTTTTTTGCGTTCTTTGCGCCTTAATATTGCCCTGACTGCTTCTTTTCGCAGTTTTTTCCTCTCCCCCCATTTATTTTTTATTGTTTTAACGAACTCAGGTTGTTTTGACCATGAACCCATCATAAGTTTCAAATGGCTCACGCTTTTATTTCATTTCATTATTTTTTCCTTCCTTTTTTTGTTTTTTTTTTTTGGGGCAATGTTTGCGATAGAATGTGTTTGGCTCTCGTCTTCATGTTACTTGGCTGGGTTTTTTGGCCTTTTTTGTTTATTTAAATGGGCGGACTATTTGAACTTATTTGACTCCATTTTTTTTTTCTACTCCATCTTCCGAAAACGTATTCTTTGGGCCATATGAATTTGTCATAATTTCGTTGGTTAGACGGCATAATTAACAAGCCTTCTTTTGGCTATTGACCGACGAGCGTTCGTGACTGTATTTGTATCTTTGTATCTGTATCTGAGTATCTCGAAGTATTTGCTTAGTAATTATAGACGTTAGAAGGCTCTAATTTGTGCGAGTGTATATATATATTCATATATATATAGGCGTCTGGCTTCTCCGGGGCATTAAACGTGCCATCGAGTCGAACTTCTCAAGGTTTAGAGCGTCGTTCGTATACCAATTTCGACCCCGAGGCTTAGAGTAAAGGCGGCATTTTTTCTCTCTCTTCACTGATGGCCATTAATTTTGAATAAGTTTTGAAATTTTGGCAGACGAAAAAGCCAGAAAGAAAGGCAACCAGAAGTTGTATATTTTTTGCGGGGGATTTTAAGTTGTTTGAAATTTGCATAATTTGAGGGCATAAAGTGCGGGTTTTAAATACGAATTAGGGTTTGGGAATAAAGGGACGATCTTTATTAATGGAGTTTTAAAAGAAAATTACTTTACAGGTTTGATTTTATTTTAATTTGAAGTTTAATTAAGTTTTATTTATTTAAGAGAACCTTTTGTGGCACTTTTCTTTGATTTTCTGCTTTCAGTGATATTTAAAACCATATTCTTAGATTTTTTTTTGTATTAATAAATTTGTCAAACATTTCTGTAAACAAAAATTACTCATTTTCCTTAGCTTACTCGACTCTTAACCATTTTATATAACCCATCACTCATAGATCATCATCTGCTTAACCCCATTTACTTACACCGGCGTTCGAGTTAAAGACAATTGTCAACATAAATGTCATCGGATGATAAACATACCTGGAACGACAAGAGTTAAAGGTTTACAACCGATTAATAAAGGCTTATTGCAAAGGGGTAAAATCGCCGACATGTAAGGTAATATTAAACAACATAAATAACATATTGTACAATGACTCTCAACAGTTTTGCAGAGACTTTTGCTCGATAAAGATCGCATTGTGCATTGTTTTGATTCCCTTTATTTTCTTTTTTTTTTTCATTATATATATATTTTTCTTTCCCTTTTTTTATACAAAGAGAAGATCCCTGGATGACAGAGGGGAGATTGCAGCAGTACCACCACCAAAAGCGTCTTAAAGTCAATTGTAGGGGAAGCGAAATTAAATAAAAGCGCAGACATTGGCGACGGCTGCAAAAAGCAGATCAACATAAAATGAAAATAAATCAAAAAACGTATTTCTTTTTATTTTTCTTCGTTTTTATTTTTTTTATATGCTTAAAGCAACGGGAACGACGAAAAAAGAAGTCAGCCGCACGGAATGAAACTTTTCACCATTTTGCATAACAATTTGTATATCTGCTCTCAGTGGAGCGCGTTAAAGTCATATATATATAGCAAGTCAAGGGTCCCAACTTTTACTCGTTTTTAAGTTTCTGCATCAAGGGGGAATCGGTTAAAGGAAGTTCACGAAAATAAGAAGGGATTGGGAAGCAGGAGGAAACCCATCAAACTTGCCCGGAATCAGCCATCGGTTTTTGGGTTGAGATACCTTCAAAGCAAACGCTGCGTTGCGCAACTTTAGGAAAGTTGAAAGTTCAAATTGAGATAAAGCGGAACTAGAGGTGGGAATCAGCTAATTTAATATGTATCAAAAAGCCACAAATTAAGTTTAAATAATTAATGATGAGTGTAAAGTATAGGGTGTATTTGGTAAGACAAAAATCAGTGATAATTGGTTTTAGTTGGTTATTGGATTTAAAATACTTCCGTTAAATGATTGATTAATCAAAAAGTGTTAGCTATAAACGTCTTTCTTTTTATATAAATTTAAATGAGTAATTCTTTCATAACAATAACAACAATTTTAATACATTTCATACAATTACTCCAGCACTCTTTTTTGAAAATATAAGGGGTAGTATTTGGCACATATTAAGATTATTATCAATCGATTTTTTATGTAATGTTATCGAAAAAAGCTCATCTCAAATTATTAAAAGAAAAATCAAACTCTTTATTTCATGTCAATTTATAATTATTCAAGTAATAAGTAAATCCATTAATTACAATTACTAAGGAGTGGTCTAAAAATTAATATGGAATAGTATCTTGCACACATTTAGTTTATGATTAATCGATATAATAATTAATTGTATCTTAAATTATACAAAAATAAGTATATTACTCTTCATTTAATGTTAATTTGCAAGAAGTAGAGCTATTTAATGAGCTGAAAATTAATTGATTTAACTTGATATCCTTGTATTTTTTTCTTGCCTCAAATTCTTCTATTTAAATCTTTTAATACCTTAATATACAAGTATACCCCACACTGTACCCTTCAGGATAAATGTGTGGTAAACAGGGAGCGCTCTGGAAATTAACTCAAACTGTCGACAGACCCCGCAAAATGTTCCATTTAGCAGTAAAGGGGTTAAGAACCGCGAAGGGATGACTAAGTGGGCGTAGCAAGGGCTTTCCGGGGGCAGAAACAGTAAAGGAGATTCTCCCCCTCTTCCAGCAAACCGGCACTCAAGTTTCAATTTAAATGCAACTGACATTAAATTTACTACTTTGCCACTCACTACACACCACAAAGACTGCTACTACGACGAGGGAGACTCCTCCTCTGCAGGAGATGTGTGTCTGCGAGCAGCTCCTCTTCTCTGGAGACAAGGAGTAGAGGGAATCGGAGAAGCAGAGAGAGAATTGGAGAAGAGGAGAACTGGGGAAGAGGAGAACGAGGAGACCTGGAGAACAGGGGAACAGGATTGTGTGTTATGCCGGTGGTTCTGGCTGTCATTTACCCTTCTCTTTCTCACTGAAGTACACTGAGATAAAGATTGTAATATATTTATAATATTTTAAATAACAGAATAATATTTTTATTAAAATCAGGGAATAAAATGACATAGTTTACGTCGTAAAAAAATCTCAGAAAACTATATATTAGATATGATAGTTATGTAAAGCAGGGTTGGGCACTAAGTTTTGAAATTAGAGCCTCAGTAGCACTCTTTTGAGTTAAAAGCTAAGTATAATATGCAATTAAAGCCTTTTCTCTTAGTTATATTATGCTATTATAATGCTTAAGACGTTTAATATTTCTCTAACAATTTGTTAATTTAGTTTTCTGCATATTTAAAATAATAATTTTTTAAATAAAATACCCAAAAATTTCCTAAACTAAAAACCCGTCTAGACTGCACATTATTTGCAGTGCAGCCTGTTCGTTCCGCAAGTTTTGCAACTAAAAGTTGAGTCTTTTGGGTGCGGTAAATTGGTAGTTGCCAGTGAGGGGGGTTAGGTGTGCGGGGGAGTGTGTGTGCACAGACAATGTTGCTGTGTGTATGTGTGTCTGTGTCGGCAAAATAAATTTAATGAACTAGCGCAACCATAAAGCTTAACTTATCAAGAATGCCAAGCTGCAGACATGGAGAGAGAGAGAGACTCTAAAAGACTGAAGTTGAAAACGTTAAAGCCCCGAATAAAAAAAAAAAAAAAAGGGGGGCAAAACTTTAACATATTGCACAGTGGCAATTGAAATTTATCGATGGGCTTTAAAGGCGGCGAATGCTTGAGCTTAGTTTACGAGGTAATTTAAAAAAATACCAGACAGTAGCAAAGAAACAACAAGCCGGGATAAAAAGGTAACTTATTCATTTGATAAATAAATTAAGAGATTAAACAGGAGAGAAGGTAAAATATATAAGAGATAATCAAGTAATTTAAAGAGCTCTTTAAACCTTTTTCAAAACCCATTTTAACAAATCAAATAAATGGTTTCTTGCTGTCTTAAAGTCACTGTTCAGCAAAGCAAACAACTGACACTTTATGGTTAAACTTTATTCGACTTGTTGTCCAATTGTGCAATAAACTAACAACGACAAATAATTGCACAAAATGCAAATTTCTAAGCTAAATCGGAACAAAAATAAAATAAATAAATAAACTACAAGAGAATGCACAAAAGTCGAACCAGAAATCAATGTAAAAAAAAATTGCGTGAGCCAGTACAAGTTCATTACACTCTCAACTCACAACTATCAATATTTCCTCAACTGCTTTTAAATTCAGAAAAAAATAGAAAACAATAACAAGCAAGTTAAAATAAAACCGTATTTTCCTTTCAAAGAAAACTCAAATGAAAAACCATATGTCCCACATCCATTTGTCAGGTTTTTTGTCCCTTTTGTTGTTATTTAAGAGGAAAAGTCTGGCCAGACCAGACGCCTTCAATCGTTAATCCATTCCATTGGCGTCGTGTGGGTGTCAGTTTGCAGTCAGTTTCTGTTTTTTTTTTTTTTTCTTGAGATTTTCATATGGAATTTTAAACAAATGAAATCAGCCAAGATAAAGACACAGTCCGAGTTCCAAGTCTGGCTTTGAGATGAGAATCGGTTGACAAGACAGCAGCAAACACCAGCAGAGGAACTCAATTGTCATTTGTTATTGTCTTTTGTCCGTCACTTGGACACACAACTCACTTAACTTCACTTTGCACAGCTTTATTTCACTTGTGAATGCAGTTTTCAAAGCTGTCACTGCACTTAAGAAAATAAATAAGAAAATACAAGTGAATTTAAAGAAGTTTTAGACATGGTTATGAAATTGGTAAAATTATTTTATAGGCGCAATCAAGAAATTTTTCCTAATTAAAATCTGAATATCGATAAGTTTGAAGATTCTTTACCGTTTCAGAGCTATTTGTTAAAAAGAAAACACAATTTTTTTCTACATTTAAGGATAATTTTTCATGAATTAGGAAAACATTTAACTACTTTTAGGGTAAACAACCATGACTTGCACAATTTCACATATGAAAGTGCTTGCCATCTATCGCCACTTCGTTCTGGAGATGATATAACCAGTTGGGAATCATATGCACAGAGGTACGAGATTTTTGGTAAGTTTATGGTATATAAGACAAACACTAATTAAATGCACAAATAATTAAGAAAATATATATTTAAAGCTTTTTTAATACTCAAAGCAATATCCTGACAATTCTGATATACCTGAAGCTAAATTTTGATAGTATTATCTATAGCTAAGTATCTTATAAAGTCTATATATTTATTTTAAGAGTAAGAATACACAACACAATGACTTGCATAAATGCACATATGAAAGTGCTTGCCATCTATCGCGACTTTGTTCTGGAGATGTTAGAACCAGTTGGGAATCATATGCGCAGAGGTGCGAGATTTTTGGTAAATTCATTATTTATACACCTAATCTAAATAAACGATTACAAAATTAAGGAAAAATAGCTTTAAAAATTCCTAAAAATCTCGAAATACTCAAAGAACAGTTTTAGAAAATTCTGGGATACCCTTAGGCAGATTTTGATATTTTTATCTATAATCTTAATATCCTATAAAATCTATTTATAATTTATAATTTTTCCCTCAAGTGACATCACCAACATTAGTTGGCTAAATTAAATTTTCAAGTTGATTTCGTTGCCATTGGAGTTTATATGATTTCCATTCATTTAGCGGCAAACAGGAAGAGAAAGTAATGCATTGCAGTGGCTTCGAAACTTCGTTTCAGTCTCTGAATTCAACGGGGCGCTCTCACTTCATAAATTTACCCCGGCAAGGTGTCAAGTCAATGCCAAAGAGCTGAAGCTGAAGCTGAAGTCGAAGTCGAAGTCGAAGTCGAAGTTAAAGCTGAATCTGAGGACGCAGCTGAAACTCAAGTTGAAGTTTCGAATTTTTACTGGGTTTTCGGTTTTCAGTTTTCAAGTTAACAGTTTTGAGGCATCGCCGGCATCAGTTGCTGGCCGCCAAGTGAATGACAGTTGCCACCTTGAAAACGGCTGCCGTTTCTTTGCCTCTGGTTTGTTGTTGTTGTTTTTTCTGTTTTTGTTTTTGTTTTTGTTAATATTATTATAACTCTGCGGCTGCGACTGCTGCTGTTATCGAGGCTGTTACTGCCTCTGCAGCAGCAGCAGCAGCAGCTGTCGTCGGGCCAGCATCAAGCTTTCATTTAGCCAAAGAGAGTCAAAGAGTCAGAAAAAGTGAGGAATTACAAAGGGAAATTGTATTTCAAATTTATGTTTTAATAATATTTAAATATATATTTTGTGAATTTTTATTTTAAATATTATTTTAAATATATATTTGGTATGTTCATATAAGTTCATCTTTAAATTAATTATATATGGGTTTCAAAATTAGAATTATGTACTTCAAATATGATTAGAAGATATTTTAGGTTCATTTTATATTGATTATTTAAGTATCTAATGATTATATATCATTTTTTAAAATACATTTAAGAAAATGTTTAATAAATAAAAATATAAATAAGAAAAGTGAGGCAGAATAAAAATAAAACAAAATTTCAATTGTATTTTAAAAATTTAAATATATATTTGTTAGCGCAATGATTTTCATAATAATTATATTAGGGATTTCAAATTTGAGCTTATTTATCAATGTTTTTTATATATCCAAGACTAGTTTATTTTGCTTACTATTGAGACAGAAATAAATATTAGTATGTATTATTATGTGTAAAGAAATGTAAAATGTGTATTCTTATGCAGTTTTTGTGATAAAATGTGAAACCAAAATATATAAATATAATAATAAGTAAAAAAGAATACGCCTTTTTTAATGCAAACAAGGAGAAGATGACAAACCCACGAAAGTATCTTTACTCGAAAAGGCTCACCCCAACTACCCTAAGAATATATCTTTCTATTTTAATTAAAAACACGAATTATTCAAAACAAAACCCTCTAATAGTTCGTGTCACGTTGCCATCCCTAAATGAATCATAGCCCCCACTGTTTTGTTGATGATGTTACTTTTTGTTTTGGCTCCGCTGCTTTGCCTTTTGCCGTGTTTGAAAGCAAATTTCATTTCATTTCTTCATTTGATTTCATTTCGCCGGCTACACACACCACAAGCACACAGAGAAACACACCATCGTCACCGTCAGAGATACTTTCCTTTACTTTCATCCAAGTGAAAGATACTCAAACTCTCTGGTCGGCTCTCTGTAGGAGTTTGCGGCGGAGGTTTCGTTCGTTTCGATTTTTAGTGAAAAGGACCAATTTCAATTTCACATCAGCGCTTTCAAATATGTATCTGCAGACATAGCTGCATCCATGAGATGCTGTGTAGTTAATTATATGTGCATGGCTATCTGGCAGCTGCACTCGCCGCTTTGCCGCTCTCCTGTTCATTTGTAAAAGTATCTTATAGATAAACAGGAAGTGAAATGAGTTCCATGCCGCTTTTTGTTGTATTCCATTTCATTTGGATTTTTTTTTTTAACTTTTACCCTGCATCAATACGGTTTCGGTTTTATTTTCTCTGTGTGCAGAAGATTAGCGAAGTTTTTTTTCTTCAAATTGCATTTTCCAATGGTTTTTTTTCACAATTTTGTTGTTGCATGGGTGGGCGGTGTTTTTTTTTTGGCCAAAAAGTGCAGCCAAGAGAAGGAGAAAGGCTCGATTTAATAGCTTCATTGTGAGTTGCATTCAAGTTGAGTTTAAGTTGAGTTGAGTGAAGTGAATAAGGAAAAGTTGGCAAATTAAATGGCACGTTTGAATATACAAAATGTATTGCAATTTCCGATTAAATAAGCAATGGAGTTTAGAGAGTGATTAGCCAGATTAAAGCGTTTAATGATATTAAGTCTGTTTAAGAGATTGCTAAAACTTAAACCAGGAAGTAGGAGTATTATTGTTCAAAGCTGCTTTTGATCATATTTCTGATTTAATAAGAAGTAACTACACACTTCCTCAGACTCTCACTTTTCCCCGTAACTCCATTAGCTTTTTCACCTGAAACCCGCCTAATCTCTGCTCTCCCATCTGTCGTTTGTTTGTTGCTGTTGCTGGTTACAAGCCAAGAGTAAATACTTTCTAACAACTATCAAATTTCACAGGCCGGCAAAAGTGTTAAATTCTTGACAAGCAAGAGCCACGATGCAGGTGGAGCGATAGGCGCTGTTAACAAGAATTCTCCTCCTCTTTTGTATATATATTTATATATTTTTTGCCCTGGTGAAAGCGCCAGAGATTAGATGGCATAATTTTCACGCTTTTCCGCTAAAGAAGTAGTGCCTCCCTTTTGCTGAGAAAACTGATTTATTATACAAATTAAAAAGCAACCAGAAAGAGGCAGGGAAAAACCTTAGTAATTAGTGAGAACTTTGCGCCGTGTCATGCAAATGAGGGGAAAGGGTTACCGGAGGGGGCAAAAGCAAGCAAGTAAGCAGCGATAGAAAATGATGAACACGAGATCAAAGTGGGAAGATAGCTGAGGCTAGAGGAGCAGCAGCAGCAGCAGCCTCGAGATATAATGGAAGCGATTAGCAACAATAAAAAGCAGTTGATGTGCCGGGCAGGCCCCCGTCAGATTATACATATTAAACAGGCAGAGAATGGAGACTGGAAAATGGAGATGGGAGATGGAAGATGGAAGATGGGTATATGCAAGATGTGAGCAGAGCGCGCCACTGGAAGCGGCCATACAAGTTGAGACGACATTAAGTAGCCACAAGATACACACTCTAGACCACAGCCCTGCTCTTGAGATACTTTTCGACACGAAGCGGAAACACACAAACACACACGAACAGAGACGACCGCAGAGAATCGAGGTAAGATCAATGAGGAGCGGACAGAGAAACGGACTCACGGACAGATGAACGGACAAGCAAGCTCAGGGACAAGCCTTCTAGTGTTGTAAATTTTAGAATTAAATAAATAGCTAAAATAAGTTTAAGAGACAATAAACTCAGAACACTCACAAAGAGAACAATTTTAGTTAGGGTAAACAACCATGACTTGCACAAATGCACATATCAAATTGATGGCCAGCTATCGCCACTTCGCTCTGGAGATGTTAGAACCAGTTAGGAATCATATGCGCAGAGGTGCGAGATTTTAGGTAAATGCATGGTAATAAACAAAACCTAATTAAATGAAGAAAAAATTAAGGAAAAATAGTTTCAAAAGTTTTTAAATACTTAAAGCAAGATCCTGAATATTCTGGGACATCTTACGCTAGATTTTGATAGTATTACCTATAGCTTCAATATCCTATATAATCTATATAATAATAATGTTTAATTATGCTGATTTGCCTTAAACTCATGGAAAATTTTTTCTTTATTATAGAAACAGTTTCTTCGATTTAGAGCGATTTTTTCCAACAAATAAAGCAAAATTTTTTGATTAGTGTAAAAAATACCCAAGGGACAAAAAATTACCTGATGGACAGATTGACGGACAAGAGTCAGTGTTGGACAGCTTGCTAAAAAAAAACACACTGCTTAACACTGTTTATAAACTCTATACAATTTTTTAAAGCTATAAACTTTACTTAAGAGCTCATAGATAGACATAGGAAGATAGAAAAATCTAAAATTTTATGATAATATTTTTTCTTTATTTATCTATTTAAAAGCCAAACACTCAACACTGCTGGACAGAAGACAGAAGCAGAGGGCACGCCTTTGAGCGACTTAACTCTTTGGCTACATCATAAATTTTTAATGTGAAGATGTGCAGAGAGATGCAGCCACAACATAAAAAAAGAAAAAAAAAAAAGTGAAGACGGGCGACAGCAGCAGCAACAAAAAAAAAACAAATGGAAGCCAGCCGTGGGGATCGCGTATCTTAAAGATACAAATTACAAGCGGTAGACATTGAGATTGAGGCCCCGGCAACAACAGCAATAAATAAACAACGCCGATTTACGGTGGCAGCATGAAAATGATTAAAAGAGCTAAAGAGCATGTCTCCCTGGCCGTTCCTTTTCCTTTTTCTCTTCCATTTCCTTTCCTTTCGTTTCGATCAGTTTCGATTCGTTTCGTTTCAGGGCCAACCAGTGGAACGGAGCGGAAACGGAACGGGGTAATCTCTACTCATGCAAATGTCGAGGAAGTTAAAGAAACGTTCAAAAGACTCGAAAAAAAAGCTCTGCTTTAATGCATCCAAAAGTCGGGGGACCCACAGAGGGTCGTCTGTCGTCTGTCATCATTTTTGTCACGCACATTGCCATTTTGAAGGCTTCTCACTCGACTGTCGGCTCTTCTGCTCTTTTGCCGAAGACTCGTCTTCCGCTGTGTCTTCTGTCTGCTGTCTTCTGTCTGCTGTCTTCTGCCTTTTGTCCTCTGTCTTCAGCTTCTTCATTTTCTACAGCTGCTTTGCTGCTTTGTTTCTCTTTGTTGCTTTGAATGCCGCCAGTGCCACTCGAATTCAATTTGTTAAGCATTTAAGCGTGCCGAAATGAAATGGAATGAAACGCCCTAAGAAGGAGAACAGTGGGAAGAAAACAATTTTTATTTTAATTTTTTAAGCATCGAAAATGAACCGAATGGAATGTAATCGCCTAAGTAGGAGAACAGTGGGATGAAAACAATTCAATGTCAATTTTTAAAGCGTCCAAAATGAAATGAAATGGAATGAAACGGCTAAGTATGGGAACAGTGGGAAGACATAATTTTTTAATTCAATTTGTAAAGCGCTTCGAAATGGAATGAAACCAATTATAAAAGGAATAGTGGAAAGAAAACAATTATATTATTTATTATTTAAATTCGAGTTAAATAGAAGTAAAACAAGAATTTCATGTATTTAAAATAAAGTATTTCTATGAAATAGAAAACTAATTTCATTATGAACTATATATCCCAATAAAGTTACCTTTGCTGCTAATTTTCCAATATAAAATTGAACTAAACCCAATTTATAATAATCCCCTCCAGTAAATAGTTTCAAAACCACTGTACAATTGCCATAAGTTTTCACCGAAACCTCTTATAACATAAATCGCTGGGTATTGGGTGCTTCTCACTCCGTAACTCGCATGTGGTTACCCCTTAGTTGACTTGTGTAGGGCCGGCAGCTGGGTCTGCCTCGCAAGTAAAGTATCTCTCGGATTTATGCATTGTTTATGTTAAAATCCACAGCGTGGCTGTGTGTCTGCCATTGATTTCAATTATAACCCAGTTTCATTAATGCAGTTTACTTTGCTCCCCTCCCCCGCATTGCTCTCTTTTCGGCCTTTTAGCTCACTTTTGATTTTGATTTTGATTTTGAGGTTGGCTTGGCCCGCGGTCCGCAATCTCATTGTCGGATAATTATCACTGGACGGGGTGTATATATGTATGTATGCATTGCGATGTTCATACGTGTGTACACTTTTGGAAACCCTGACCTGAAACGTATCTTTTTTTTCTGTTTACCTTTGCTTAGCCAGCTAGCAAGTGTGTGTAGCGGTGCGGTCTATTTACAGTAAAACTTCCCTAATTTCAATCTGAGAAGAAAATAAAACTAATATGTAGATAAAGAAATTAATGACCATTTAAATCTGTATTCCAAAAACCCTAGGATACTATGGATTATAGACCTTCGAGAGACATTATTTAAAAGGTTACTGATAATAGTAAAATGTTTTCTTTCTTTATTAAACTCTTTATAACTTCTGTTATTTACCCTAAATAATAATAATGTTTACCTTCTAAAAACCTTTCCTAATTTTCCTAGTCTTTATGTTTAAACTATCCCTAAAATTCATCTGAAAATGTTTCATTAACTTTCTGAGGTTCAAGTTAGTCATCTCGAACCGTTTATAATGCATATTGGCATTATGGTGTACAAGCAAAAGCGCTTTGCTATCAAAAAATCGATATTTAAACAAAGGCAATTACTGATAATGGATAATGGGTTTGACGATGTGGTGGTTATATTGGTTTTGGTTAAATGCTCGCATATAATTATCGTTAAATGCACGTGGCGTTGCTGCCTTTTTTTTGTCTCCCCCTCAGATCCTGGTGAAATCCTTGTTGTTCATACTTTTACATATACATATGTATATGTATATTTATATATACATATATTTCTCCCTTTGTGTTCAGAGCGTCGACCATGAAAAGTCCAATGATAAACGAGCCCCAACAGCCAGAGCAACAACAACGACTCCCAAGCTCGACGAAAATTGTAGTTGATGACCTCAGATAGACACTTTCAAGGATACGACTCAACGACGTCAGAGAAGGTTGTTGTTGTTGTTGCCACCCAAAGGTTAAAGGTATCAACAACAAAAACAACAACAACAAGAACAAGTACAAAAATATACATTAAATTTACTACCAACACCGAGGTACCACAAGGTTAGAACGTTGCTCTCTCAGCCAGGGTTTTGGGTACGACTTTAGCTTTCGGTTTGTCGGCTCTGTTCCCATAAGCCCGGTGGCCAATGAAATGAAATACTTGGCCAACCAACTAACCAACCAACCCGAGACAGGCCAAGGGAATAAGCGAATTATAAAGTAAAAAACCGATGACAAAGGAGAGATTCGGTATTCAGAAATAGAATTTTTGATACCCTTAAATGTTATATTGTCAGTTATTTCATTAAAAAGTTAGCGGACTTTGTAAGAAATATATTTAAATACCTGAAATATGTATCTTTACTATAATATAATACTATAAAATATTACAAATTTATTAAAGAATCATTTTTAAAAGGCTTAGCAAGTTTTCTAGATCATTTCTGTCCCAAACATTTTCAAGGAAACATATATTCCTTGTTGCATTTATAATATAGATTTATTTTAAATTTAAGAATTTCTCTACAGCATTTATAAGCCTTGGAAAAAATATATAGACAGTCTTAGTACCTTATTTAACATTGGTAATATCGATTGCGTTGATTAAAATATTACTAAAAAACGTTTGGAGTAAAAAAAATTGGTTTTAATTTATAAAACAAATTTGGAAGTCTTGAATTTAATAAACCTAGAACCCATATACCCCGCCAAAACTAAGGGCAAAGGGTATTGGATCGCGTAAATTACACAGCAAAACCCAACAAGTATGAGAGAGAAAGAGAAAAATATTGGCTAGCAACAGGCTACTGGCAACAACAAAAATATATATACATACATATATAATTATGGTTGTAATGAAATAGAACCTCAACTGTGGACAGGGGCGTAGTTAGCAGGGAAGGTACAAGGGCATTACCCCAAGGGGTAAATGATGATTGTATTAATCAAGCAAAAGGGGAGACATCCAATATATATATAAACCCGATGATATATGTAGAAAAGAGTCAAGGAAGGGGCCCCACATCTGGTGCGATTCAAGTGAATCAAATAATTGTAGTTTTGCGAATGGATTGAAATTATAAAGAAGCCACAAAGGGGGGCGGGATCGGAAAAAGGCAAAAACATCATTTGGGCGTTTCAACATCTAAAGATTGATATACATACGCAAAGAAAAAATAATACGAAAGATCAGTAGTAAAAAATTATGATCATTGCTTCCTTTTTTTCAGATTTATGAGAGGTGAAAATATTTTGAAGTACACTTAAAATTTATAATCTAAACATCCTTTTCAAAAACCATAAATTCAAGACTTATATTTGGCTTTCTTTTTATGATATCCTGTTTGTTTAAGCAATGTGACTTAAGAGCTTTTATAGATAGTGGGAAATAAATAATTAGCTTACACATTTATCATTAAAACGTATTAGATCTTTACGAAAACATGTAATTGAAATCTTTATAGATTATCCCAAATATGTTGGGCAATTTCTCTAATTCCTAATGGACTCTAAAATAAATCATTTGAAACTGAAAAAGTTTATTTCAAAATCCCCGCACTGGCGCTACAATAACACTTAGTTTTTTTTTATGATTTTACATGGCATTCAACACACATATTCTTTGTTATTTCCTCATAGCATTGTTTTATTTGCTTATCGAATGATTCGCTCCCAGTATAGTAATTTCAATTTCCCAAGTGTTCAATTAGCTCACAGATCGATATTTATACATTACTGAACCGCCAGCAGCACCCACAATTGTTTATCGGGAATTCCGTATTTATAATACAAGATGTATATAAACAACCACTTCTAGCAGGCCCCACGATATGGAGACACAAACAGAGAAACTGGAAAAAAAACACAGAGACGGCATCAGTTTTCAGAATTGGGTCAAGTTTCGGTTTTATTGCCCCAGCAGCAGCATGAGTGTGTGTGTGTTGTTTTCCGGGAGGGGAGGGGAGGGAAACCTTCGCATTTGTTGGATTCGTTTCCTCCAGGGCACACCCTGGAGATGATGCTCCTCTCTGCATGCGTGTATAATTTTCTTTGATTAAATCATAAAATATGCAAAAATACAAAGGCCCGGAAAATAAATGTACAACAAAAGTTTTTAGTTTTTTTTTTTTTTTTCGGTGCCCAAAAAGGCGGAAACTAGGTCAGAGTTTGGGGGCTGACTGCCCCGAAAAATACATATACATATAAAAGCAAAAAAAAAAAGACAACAGTGCGAAGGCAATTCCAGTGAGCTGAGAGTTATAATAATTTTGCGGTTGCCATGTCGTCTCACAGGGCGTATACGCAATTTCTACACGGTAGTGTTGCCAAAGTTGGCTTAAAGGTCATCAAAAGAGGCCTTAAAAATTATGTCAAATTTATTTTAATTAGTAAAATTAACAAATTAATAGTTTGGTATAATTATAAGTCTTTATGTTGAACAGAGTTATAATTTCTGCGGTCAAGAAGACTTGTTAATGGGTTAAAATATTACCGAAATCTACAAAACTGAGACATTTTTAGGGCCTTATACCTTTTCTGATAGTATTTTTTGGCACAAAATTGTTAAGAACTGTATCTTTTTGCAAAAAAATTTTGAAGAACTGTATCTTTTTGCAAGAAAATTGTTAAAAATGGTATCTTATATATATCATACAAAATAGAATATTAAAATTATTTAATTGTTGGAATTCTCCAGGACTTTAGATAAGATGTACAGGCATACTCAACCATAAAATGGCTTAGCATTTCAAATAAATAATATGTTTCCTACAAGAAGAAACTGTTTATTTTAAGAACTATATAAAATCCATTAAGTAACATAGAAAGTAGCCCAAAATGTTTGGCCAAAATACGCCCAAATAAGGTCATCTCTGTACCTTCTGAGGCCTAAAAGGTCAAGCTGCTGGCAGCGTCAATCATCAGCAGCAGAAGTGGCAGCAACCAGCTGTATCCGAAACCGAATCTGAATCTGAATCTGAGCTGAAGCTGAATCTGAATCTGATGAGAGGCAGTGGCAGTGGCACAGCGACAGCATTGAGATGGGGTGACGCAAGGGAGACACGAGACGCGGGGGGGGGGCAGGGAGAAGGCGAAACGACCCCGGCAGAAGGCGAGTTGCGGGGCAATTAGCGCGCAATTGACCTACATTGGGGCAACATTAATGGTGTCAATAGTAAACGAGACTGCCGACAACGACGACAGCGACTCGCTGCTCTCAGTGTGCTCTGCTCAGTTCAGTTCGCTCGATTCACTACTGTATAGTTTTTATATAGTTTTTTTTTTTCTTTTTTCGGTTATAGTTCGGCGAGCGAAACACCGTTCAATGTTTATGCACACACACAGCAAATAATATAAATATATATATATAAATACATAAGTAAACCAAGGGAGCAGCATAAATTCCAAGTGCAATCAGCGTAGGAAAACAAATTACACACTTTTCGAATTAGGCCTCACCTTCGGAAAAGTCTGTAACATAATCTATCTGTGCGCCGCACCAGAAAAACCTTGCCCGACTCAATTATTTTCTGTCAGTGTCGCCGCCGTACGCCTTGTGACGTCAGTCAGCGACAGTGAGACACTAGGAAGCGATAATACATTTATTCTTTTTTTTTTGGGTTTTAGGAAAATTAAATAGAGGAATATGTATAAAATATATAATAAAGAAAATAAAATAGGAGAAAGGGGGATTGTTCCATTCTGAGGGCTAAAATATGTTAAGCTACATATTAGAGAAGTGACTCAACAATTTATCAAATTAAACATTAAAATGTAGGTTTTAGAAATATATTATATAGTAATACATAGAATAATAATAACAGAGTATAATAATATTACTATTTAAATGTTATTAATAAATACTAGGTTCATCTAAACCCAGGTATTTGTATACTTAATCAACACTGTTATAAGGAATGTCTCACAGTCCTTGACCAACACTAAAAAGTAATGTGAACGCTTTTGTACTTGACCAACACTATTATAAACAAAGACACAGTACTTAACCAACACTACTAATAATATTACATTACTATTGTAATGTAAAATGAATTTTTACTTGACCAAAACTGCTGTAAATAATGACAGAGCTTGACAAGGATCTGATGTGGCTAAAAAAATAATTGCAAAATTCATGTGTAAAAGTAAAAAAGTTGTTTAAATGTTTGCTTTCATTAAGAAAACATTTATATAAACCTGATATGAACAAAGTAGTGCTACTTTAAATATTAATAGCATATCACATTTAAATAAGTTAATAAAACATTAATCCATTTTATTATTACAAAAAGAAAGAAATCAGTGTTTTCTATGTGCCTCTTTTAAAAATAAACATGGATTTCATATCCAAGTTTCATAATACCAAACTGTATAACAAAAATTTACATGCTAATGAAAACATATGCAGAATATCTATGCCATACATACCAAAGGTATGTAAAAACATTTCAGCATTTCAAAGAGTGATTAGGCAGTTTTTGCCCCACCACCAAGTACGATGAGAGAGTATTTACAACCAATCAAGGAATCTTGGCCAAACAATTAAGAGCGATGCGTGCGATTTCAGTTGTTGCTTTTTTTACTCAAGAGACAAGCCCCCCACCACAAACACAACACACAACACACACACACACCTCAGTGGCAGCAGAGAGGCAGAGACAGAGACAGAGGCAGAGCTAGTGGCAGCGGCAGCAGCATGTAAGTTGTACACGATAAATGAGAAATGAGGTTACCTACTTTTTAAGAAGGTCAATTCGACCCAAAACAAATGAGCGAGGCAACGCCAGGCAGCGACGCTGGCAGAGGGAGAGCGACGGCGAGAGAGCCAAGTGGAAGCTCAGTGACCATGTGAGCAGCGTCGACTGCGCTGCCAGAGGAACGAACGTACCACAAACATTACAGCAAACGCTTTCAATGAAAACAAAAGTAGTACACGCTGCCGACAACTGAGGCTGAAGCTGCCGCTGACGTTGACGTCGAGGTAAACTGCGACTGCAACTGCGACGGCGACCTGCAACGCTCGCTGTGACAGCGACGTATGTTAACGCCTCCGCTGACGTCAGCGTTGGCGGCATATTGTAAGTGTCCAAAGTTGGTGACGAATTCCGATTCCTAAACAAAATTCGAATTTCGAATTCGGGGCTAAAGATTTTTGCGGCCGTTGGACGAGGGCGACTGCGCAGCCGACGCTGCGAGGGCGCGGCCAACGTCCAGTGATGCCAGTTTCAGGCTCATAACTTTGTCCAGTGATGCCAATTTTAAGCAATATTCAGATTCAAAAATATTTATAATTTAAAATCAGTTCATAAAAATTTCCCCATTTTGTGTTAACTTTTGAACATTTAAGATAATTATTTCAATTGATATTTATGCTTTACATCAGCTCAAACGATTTTATAATTTAATTTCTTCTCATAAATTTTATCTAAAAATTTTTACTTACAAAAAAATAATTATTATACTTTTTAATTTACAATTTTAGTGGGTCGCCGCCATTTGTTTTTGCAACTGAGCTTCTCTCTTGCCATCGTGTTTTTTCCACTTCTTAAAAACCTTTTCAAATTCTTTTAATCGGGATTTCTTGTCCTTTTCCGTTTCCGGTTCTTGACCCAATCCTTCTTCATCAATTTCATCCTCATATCCATCTGGCGGTAAAGCATTATAATAACTATTATGGAATGCTGATCGATTTCCATCACCAAAGGAAAACTTTTTATCACGCTTATACATATAGTCATAGTTTTTGAATTCCAAGCGATCCCCTTCCGATCGATGGCCAAAAATCAATAGCGTTAGTATGGCGATTAGAGGTAAGGCCAGATAAAGTGAATATTTTTGAAAACGACTTGCATGGTGAGCTTGTGGCGCTAAATTGATTGTGAATCATTAATAAGTGGGTAAAATAACTATGGAGAAAATACTAACGTTTTTTTTCTTTCTTTCCTTGACAATCAAGAGCACCTCCTTGAATTTTAGTTAAAGGTACTTTCTTTTTACTTGTTTTAGTTGGACCAAGTTGCTTGTAAAGTATTGATTCACAATTTGCCTTTTGGACTTTTGATTTATTACTGCCTGATGGTGGTGGGACACAAGGTGTTTTTGGATTACAATCGGTTCCACCGGAAATAACAGTTTCGTCTTTCGGCGGTGGTGCCTCTTTTTGGGGTTCATCTCCTTTTGCAGATTTAGATGGATCTTCTTTAGCTGACTTAGTGGGATCTTTTGCAGCTTTAGTTGGATCTTCTTTTCCCGATTTAGTTGGAACTTTTGCAGCTTTAGTTGCATCTTTAGTTGCATCTTTTGCTGATTTAATTGGAGCAGCATCTTTTGTCAATTTATTTGCGACAGCATCTTTAGCCGGCTTACCTACCGCAGCATCTTTATCCGGTTTACCTGCCCCAGCATCTTTATTCAATTTACATTCGGTTTCTATTTCATTAAACGCTTATATTACAATCATTTTGGTATAAGTAACTATTAAACATTACCCTTTTTTGTTGGATCCGCAGATTTAGAGCTGTCAGACTTTAAGCGTGAGGTGAAAAAGGCTTGGGTGAGGTGTGGTTGGTATAGTAATGCATAATTATTTAATTTTAAAGCCTTCTTCATTTTAACACCGAAATTAGACTATTTTTTAGGGAGAGGTGTACCGAAATTTCAATTTGGAAGCATATCTTTTTAGAAAATATATAATAAAAGGCCTACCTAGCAGCATGAAAATATATGACATTTTATAGGAATCGGATAACTCTATACTATACCATAAATACTACACAAATTATAGGTAGTAGATATGAGATGTAGGGTTCCTATTCATATTGTTATAATTTGCGTGGTAAATTTCTACGAATGAATAAAATAAAGTCTATACTGATAGTTTTCCCAAATAAAATTAAATACTTAGAGAATAGACACAGGCTAAAATATGTATAAATCGACTCGGCTAGTGACGCTAATTTGTTATACTCAGAAATATAAGACTCTGAATGTTGCGTATAAATAATTCCCTAACTAAAAGGGCAAAAAAAAGGAAAATACAAGACCAAATCGACTCGACTGGTGATGCAAATTTTCTATATTGCTAAAAAATACAAGACTCTGCTAAATAAGGATCCTGAAGATTAGATATAGCCATCAAAAAACTCTCTTATAATCTGATTTTGGTCGACTTTCGTAATCCCAAAGTTTGTCAGCACTGGTGACACCTCCAAACCGTCCAAAGCGTGCGACGCGACGGCTTGTAACGAGGCTAAATCGGAGCAGAGACAGAAGCAGCGACAGAAGCAGAAGCAGAGACTAAAAGCAGCGACGCCAACGCTTTTCATCAGCTGCATTTTTGTCGCTCAGCAGCGCGGTGAGCTCAGTTCCGTTGCGTTGCGTTGTTTTGCTTTGCTTCTTTTGCTTTTTCTGTCTTTTTTTTTTTGCTTGTTTTTGCTTTTTTTGCTTTTTACTCTTAGCCTCCACCTCCTTTCGACTTGTGTGCATTGTTTTGTCGCGTTTTGTTGTTGTTGTAAACATTATTTCTGTTTGTTGTTTTTCGCATTCGGAATAATGTTTGAATGCGATTGCGGGCGAGAATGAAATGCTGTAATTGCGATTAGTTTGGGATTGCAACTGACTTTACTCAAACAGCTAGTGACGAATGCCATTGTTAATTGACCTTTTGCACTGTTGTTGTTTCCCAATGGAGGTTCTTTTGATCAAAATTTAATGAGTTTTCTGTACTTCAATTAATTAGTTTACAGGTACTACAAGTATTTTAATGGCTTTATAAAGAAAACTCATACCCAATACATAAAATAGAATCTACATTTGCACTCTTAGATGTCACTCACAAATTTCCCAACCCTCTTTCAAGGGAAAATGTTTTAGAGGAGCCATGAGAATCAGTGCTCCACTCGACCCATATCGTAATACCCTTGGTATGGTTAACCAATTAGGTTTGCCAGTGATAGGCCGACATAATATGGCAGCAATTTGAATCAATAAGTCCCTGCCACTCATGGGTGTGTGTGTGTTGTGTGTGTGTGTGTGTGTTGGCCCGATTGAAGGCATGAGGGTCAATGATTGTGGCTTCGTTGCGGGTGGCTGACAACCTCACAGATACTAAACACAGACACAGCTACAGATACGGAACACGGGGATACAGATACAAACACAATACCCTCGAATTGTGTCATTGTTATCGGGCGCGGAATCCGTGAGTTTTGTGGCATGAACATTGAAACGAAATCATGTCATCGATATAAATATAGAACGAGTAGAATGTATGTGTGTGTGTGTTTTTAGGGTGTTTTAAGGTGTATCAGAGGTGGTAGAATGAGTGAATTAATATCCCCCACCCACCTTGTTGGGAAAGTCTCCCACATGGAAATGGAAATTTTATGATTCAAGCTTATAAGGAAAAGGACCTTCAATCTAGGTGACCACATCGATTTCCCCATCTCAACAGGATCTAAGTTCATTTGACACACTCATCGGGACGTAAGAACCTTGCCAAATACCATATTGAATGTGTCAAAAAGGAAAATATTGAGTAATATTCTGAAAATGTCATATTTTTGTTGCAAACATTTCTGGTATGCAAAGTGAGAAATTCCTTGCTAAAGCCAATTATTGGGTAACCCAACATGAAAGGAGACATATTCTTATAAATGTCAAGAAAATTATTGACTGTGCTATGTTTTCAGACCATAAACATTATTATAATCCCAGCAGTTTTTTAGATTTTACACATTTCATTGATATAGGAGAATATACGTATATTTATTTTTACGTTGTTTGTTTAAATGTTGGGAAATTCTTTATAGGTTTGATTTTTTTTAATTACATGAAGCCGATTTTTATAAACCCTTAAAGTTTGCAAATGAATTATAGGATAGAATCGGATATCTATAACAAATTAGTTTAAGATATTCACATACCTTAAATCGAATTTTATCGATATTTTTATATGGCAGTTTTCTCGAAAAAATCAAATATTAAAAAACTCATAACTAAGCCAAAAAAACATTAATTTTAATTCGGAAACCGTTCCTGTCTTAGTTTTTATTAAGGTTATAAATCTGCATACTCAATTTATAATTTAAAAAATTAACATTTTTATCATTATTTTCTACAATTTTAACGCTGTAAACACTTTAAAAATATTGATAAATTTTTTTTCTGCCAAAATCATGCTAGATCGATTCGGCTGTTGATGCTGATCAAGAATATATATGCTTTATAGGGTCGGAAATGATTCCTTCACAGTTTTGCAATCATCTGACTTAAATGAGGGGTATAATAACTAAGACCTCTAATAATAATTCCACCTATCTTTATCAATATAGAAAAATCACATCACATCTTGCAAAATGTTGACTTCACATAAACAAGGAAGTGCACATGATGACTTTTGTGTGTCATGTTTAACTACAAAGCTAACTTGCGAGTAAATTACACCCCCTTACCCCATTGGGTTGTGAGGGTTCCCTTAAAGGTTTTCGCATTGAAATATTATCAAATGCAATTACGCAAAATCATAGAGCAAAACGACCTTATCGCGGCAAATTGAAATGGCAGCATGTGCAGGTACAACAACAGCGCTTTTGTAACCCACGATTACAACAACCCAATGTACACACACAACACAAAACACAACACACTAGCTGGCATGTAATGGTAATTACAAATGGAAACACCTTCGCACAAAATACTGACAAATACACAACAAAAAGCTGCCACCACACACTTCCTCATAGACAATTAAAAAAAAAAATACAAAACTAGTACTACAACAATTCAAATAACCCGTTACAAAAACAAAACACACACAAGAGAGGGGGCGGTACGGGGGGAGAGATATGGAGATTACTAAGTGTGCATGTGTGTGCCCTTCTTTTTCAAGCTTCCTCTCTCTGTCTCTCTACTTCTCTCTTGCTCTCTCCCTCTGTCATTCACCTTCGGTCAAATGAATTAAAATGAATTAGCACGAGGCTCTCTCACTCTCTCCCCCTGCTATCTTAACCTCTCCCCCTGGGTGAGTGCAAAATAAGAGAGCCAAAGAGAGCACAGCAGGCATGATGATCTTTGCTGTTACTTTCCCTCAATAAATATAATGGAAATCAGGGTTTTCAAAATGCAAAAAGACATTTTCGAAAAACCGTGAAAGTGTAGCCCACACAAGGGTCACTTGTGGCCTCTCTTTTCACTCACTCTCTCATCTGATGATGCCTAACCCTAAACAATATGTAATCATTCCCATCTCTGTAGCCCCCCTTTTCTTTTCAAAGGTTGCAACAAATTGCAATTACAATAACGACAATTGCAATGAGTTTTCTAGTACAGTGTGTACTCAGTAGAGTGAATACTTTATTAAAATCAGGCAGAACTGTACTTTGTGATATTCTGCAGAGAGATGGTCTCACTTTTTTGTCATGGTCACATTTATTTTTAAATAGAAAAATTCAAATAAAAATAATAATAATAATTCCATACTTCCCTAAAAGCTATTTGTTTCCACAATTTATAAAGAATACTAGTATAGACGATAGATAGTTTAAAGTAAAGTAAATCCCATTATTTATTGTACCAAAAGTGCAAAGTATTTTTTTCGCGACAAAATTTCATTTCACTTTATGAAATCGGGGGGTCAACCGAGGCGATATTTATCTCGTATCCCATATGGTTTGCACTTGACTATAACGGTAATTACATCTAGGCACGGCATTGCCCCTGAATCTTAATGCAATCCACACACACACACACAATAAACACACACACGTGCACATCAAATGTTGCATTTTCGTTTGAATTGTTTCCTCGATTTCGCGCCACTCGCCTTGTTGATTTGTTATTGTTATTGTTATCGTCGCCGTTGATGTATTTTTTTCATCGCTTAACGGTAATCGCTTTAATGACGACATTGAATTTTCGCTGTCTAGCGTGGGCATCACTAATTGATCTTTAGAGATCATCCAACTTGATGTGAGATTTCGCATTGGCATGAGGGATTTTCTATTGAAATTCGCTAATGACAAGGTTCATGGGTTTTAATGATTAATAAACAGTATTGGAGTACTTAAACTCGATTTGCTTGTACGTTGCAAGAAAAGCGTGCAGGATGAAGCGATAAAGACAAAGGAGTATCAAAACAGCAACAATATTTAGGCATAATATCATAATCATTGCGATAAATTACACAATAGTTATATCTCGTTCTATAATAAAGCAATAAAAAAGATACTTCATTGAAGATCTTATCTTATCTAAAAGAAAAGGCTTGTAAGCTTGAGGGACTACAAATATCACTATATTAATCATCGTTCTCTTAATGATCACCAGAAACAGCAATAAGTTATTGTAAATATTTTCTAGTTTTTCTTAATTTTTAAGAAATACCATATAATTAAACAGGTTATTAATTCTTACCTGGCTAGAGCCATTCTAACATGAGAGAGCCCTCCAAGAGGCAACGCCAGGGTATCCACTTTGAAGGTTTTTCTTCAACAACTTCCCGAACTCAAATGGAAAAATCAAAACGTTTGCTTTGATTTTTCAAGCTCCCTTGATGATGGTTTTTTTTTTACAAATTTGTTATATTACTTTTTTTATTGGTTATTTTATTTTTGGCACTGTATTGAACAACTTTTTGGATGTGTCTTTTTCCGTAGTTAGCACACGAACGTCATTTTGTTTACTATCTAAACATTTTACAAGAAACAAGATTAGATATTTAGCTTTTGGCATTACAACAACTCAACTCCGCTTTAGGAAAAGCTTTTTCTTTATCAAACCTCAAGTATGAAAAATGAGATATCCGCATCCAAATATAAATATATATAAAAAAAAGTCAGAGACATAAATTTTATCACATTCAATTGTTCAGCGAACGTGTGTGACCATATAATGAGCAAGTTCTGGACAACCCGTCGCATACGTGATATTTGCACGCGAAATAATCAAAAAAGCCAAACAGCACACTAACTCACACACAAATATAATCGCGTCTCCGGCACCTCACTCACACACTGAAAAAGAAGGGTGAAAAAACCAGCGTACAATGTTCAATGCCAAATCAAAAATATAAAAATAAAAATAAAGCCAGCAACAACAAAGAAGATACTGAATGAAAAAAAAAAACATCAAAAAATGATTCAAGTTATCAGCAGCAGCATTTTTTTCGTTCATTTTTCTTTTTGTGATAAGCTTTAAATTAAACAAAGACACACAGGGTGCTCTTGGTATAATAAACAAAAGGAAAATTAACAATTTACCAATAATCAAGGTTCTGAGTTTGAAATTTGCTACCCACTATCTTTTACTATTAAAAGTGCGATAACAATACTATATAAATGTTGTAAAATAATGTGGCCTTGAAACTAATTTCGAATAAAATAAGTTAAGTAAACCCAGGAAAATCTTTAAAGAAAACTCAGTGTTCGTACTACAATCTATTCCTTTCTTTCCAGGCCTTGGGCTTTAAAACTAACAGATTATTGCATATTCTCATGAAATTCCTTTCTATATAATACCTACATAGATATAGAAGAAATTTCCTTGATAATCGTAGTCCTCACTGTATCACTCACTCTTTGGAGCAACCTATTGCCCTCTCTCTCGCTTTCCAGGTCTCTGCACATGGCCCACCGGCATTAAGAAACGCTCAGCCTCGGACAAAACAAAAAAAAACAGTAATGAAATCAATAAATAAAAATATAAAAAAAACTAGCAGAAAACGCAGAAGAAGAAAAAGCGAAAGAAACACAAACGCTTCCGCAGCTGGCCGGCAAAATAAATCAGTGCAAAAGCAGCTTTTTGGAGGTCAACATTGACGCCCCAGTCGAGACTAGAAGAAGAACCCTATACATCTCCTGCTAAAGAATCTTCTGTAATACTCTCAGAAAAATAAAGAAACAATATGAGAGAATAAGCATAATGGATTGAGAAACTAAATAAAAAAAATAAAATAAAAAAAACACAGAAACTACACATACTAAATTCCATTCCATAGTCATGAGCATACAAGGTTCTTCCTATATCACTCGATTCCACTTTAATATATACATACATACATACATACGTACATCCATTTGTACATACTATATAGAAAAAAAGCTTGCGGAAAAAGCTTCGAGTGTCTTTGCAAAAACTAAAAAGAAACAAACACAAAAAAGCTGCGCCGGCGTTTCCAAGCTGACCTCAGCTGCTCATTTACCCTCGTCAAGTGCGAGCGGGATGGAGCAAAGTTCTCTCATTTATAAACAATAAACAAAAATATTGGACAGAGGGCAGCGGCAGCGCACATGTTTTTAATTGAACTGCCCCGCCGAGAGCTTTTTTTGGGCAAGTCGAACATGTGTCGTTTTATCGCCGCCCCCCACCTTGCATACACTCTTTCTCACTCTAACGTTTTCGAGAATGTCAATGCTATATATTTTGGTATCTCGCCCATCTGGCAACTCTGCCCAAAAAAAGCTCACATGTTAAACAAACACAATTTAATTGTTGTATAAATTTAATCAAAAATCGAACGGCTTTATAAACATGTGATTTGCGTCATAGCCAAAGGAAAGAGAGAGTGGGCAATACGGCCAAGTAAAAGAGACAGGGCTAGAGAGTATTAGAAATTGAAAAGAGAAAGAGCGAGAGCAAGTGCCGGGTGTCTTGAAAAAAGCCGACTCCTCTCCAAAGATATGTATTGCATATAGAAAAAGTTATTTCTTCTGCTCTCCAACCTATTCTTCAGTTTGAGAGCTTGTGCTTGGGGGCTTATTTCCATATATATAAAGGTAGTATATATCCGAAGTATATAGCCTAAAACACGGTTGAAGGGCGTTAGATTGAGGAAGTTGCTGCCTCTGGTCGAGTTGTTGTAAAAAGCTCGTATTTCTATTATTCACTTTGTGTGTTTAATTGCGCGTGTTTTTAAACAAATTTCGAGGAGTTATACGATTCTACAATGTTCACAGATTAAGGTCACGCGCTTTGAAAATACCGAGAGAGCGAAACACGCGCGTGGGAAAGCGAGGAAAACTGCGATTTTTTTAGGCCCACAGAAAAATTCTTTTTGGGCTGGACACCAAGCACTTGACATTTACCGTTGCGAATCGCTGTGGGTGTAAATCGGGGAAAATCGGTTAGCAAATGTGGATTTTTCCGCAAAAAGCACACAAACTACTACTCGCTACGCGCAGCAGCTGACGATTGAGCTTTTTTCTTAATATATATTTTTTTGTTTTGCTTCTACTGCTTCTGCCTCTGCAGCGTTTTCTGCTCAGCTCTGTGTTTGTTTTGCTTTGACATGGGAAGCTTTACGCTCACGAAAAGAGAGAGAGAGCAAGCGGTTGAGCTTTCACAAGCCAGCATTTTTTGAGCGAAAAAGAACCAATGTTGCCAACTATGCGAAATATTAGGGAAAAGTAGCTATACCCGAAAATTAACAATAGCCAAAAATAGCTAAGAATTACTTTCTTACTTTTCAAAAATATTTTGTAAAGTTAAACAAATTTTGTAAATTTCCTAACTATGTAATATTTGATTATTTGGAATTCCTTAACCGTACACATTTAATATTTGTTTTTGCATTATAAAAATATTTAATAAACAAAGTCTAATTTAACTTGAAATTCACCAAATGGACATCACTTTGGAGAACAAAGTTAAAAGCTTGCTGCTGGATGTTTGATGGCGCCGCTCTCTCAAGGCCCTTATCAAGGCTATTGACGGTGCAAGCGAGATAGCAAGCATCACCAGCAGCAGCAGCTTATCACACAGAGAGCTCACCCCCTTCCGATTGGGAGAGAAAGAAAGCTAATCCCCCCCAGTATTAATGACTTAATAATTAAGCTGACGCTGTTCAATTGAAAATCATATGGTTACTGGCCCCCTCAAGTACATAAGTAATCCAGGTTTAATTGCTGAGATCTTTGGTAAAGAAACTCACCTTGTTTGTGTTATTACTGCCTGTTCCTTCCTGTAATTACTGAAACCGAAGACAAACACGTTAAGAGAGGTCTGTAAGAAATAAAAGAAATGGGGTGTTAAATAGGGAATTAAACATTGATTAAATACATTAGTTTAGGGAGATTTAACATTTACAATTAAATGTTTAAATGTTTTTCAGTCTTCAAAATGTATTTAAATATTTAGTATTGATCTTGGTTTATTATTTTTATTGTGGTTTACAGAAAAATATTAATCTGCCACTTAAATCACATAAAAAAGTTTTTACTTCTAACAAAACAAACCCAATTTAAATGTTTTAAGAGTTATCGGTCTATTTTCATAAATTTCCTTGTATTAATCGTATTATATTTATTTGAAAAATATTAACAAAGAACGAACTTCTTAGAAGTAAAACTTTAAGAACTTCAATTTATTAAAAAAAAAGAATTATTTCTAGTAACTCTGAGTTAAGCCCAGCTGTAATTATTTATACATTTATTTGCATACAACCGAAAAAATTTCAAAAACAAAAATAAAATGAATAAAAAAACAGAAATATGTACATGAATCGGTTCAACGCCTTTGGCTTTGTATGGCGCATGGCTGTTTTTGTGCTTTTTGTTTTTATTTTTTTTTTATTTCCCCTCATTTTTGTTGTTGTTGCTTGTGTTGCTTTGTGTGGGTTGCTTACATGTTTAACCAAAGTCGTTGCCTCTCGCTGCACAAAAATAAAACAGTAACAGCACAAAGTTCTCAAGTGAACAACCTGGAAAAGAAGAAAAACATCGGGAACAGCGCTACCAGAAACGTCAAAGTCAACAAACCGGGTCAAAATGGCCAGCGGAAAGTTTTGAAGGCGTATCGAGTTTGGTTATATTAATAGTAATGGGAAATGTGCAAGTCATAGGCTTCCCCAACAGTTGGGGAAGTCCCCTTCTTCTTGGCCTAGGTCCGAAAAGAACAACCAAAAAACAACCGAACTCTATAAATTTCGCTTGACTTGTGATAAGCGAAGCAGTTAATCTGCTTCATTAAAATCAAATAAATCTTTAAAATTACCAACAAGTGATTTTATTAGTAAAAACATGAATTTTAATAGAAACTGAGATTTTATTATTTGTTGATAAGGAATGTGAGATTGTATTTGTAATCGAAATGGAAACATTATTGTTATGATATTTCTAAAACTAGAATACAATTTAGTAAGTTCAGACCATTTTAATTATTCAAATTAGGAAGTAGAGAACTTATTTTTAATGAAATCGAAGAAAACAAACTTGTTAATTAAGGCTTCTAAGCTTGGGAAACTGGAAATATATAATATAAATGACTGGCAGAATTCAAATATTACGTCTTTTTTTCTTATTTGTAAACATCATAATGATACCTTACTTTTACAAATGACTTAAGTCCCATTAGAGATTCCACAGATTCAATCAGCCCGCTCTATGAATGTAAATTGACTTTATAAAACAAGCAAAGGTAGTTATTTAGCGGTGACAAATAAGGGTGTAACAAGTGCATTTTATACGAAATTCTGTTCACATTTTACTCAACTAATTCACACATTTAAACAGTGAATTTTAAACTATTTCATGAGATTTGTAATATTATAATCAGCTCAGAAAGAAATAATTAAAAGAAAAATGGTCTTTTAATCTAGAATAAAAATTATAGATTATATTTCTTTAGGATTTTTCACACTAATTCCAGGATTTTCAACTTATCTAAAAATCATTTAAAAGGGCAGTTTTCTTATGAGAAGGGACAAACGAAATCTGTTTTCTTAAAGATCTTATCTCTTACAATGCGGGTAAAGTGCAGGTACTGGAAGAAATATATACAAACCGAAGATAAAATATCTTTTTTTGAAAAGATAGAACCTACAAAATACAAACTCATGTAGTAACTACCTATTAAATATGAAGAACCTATAATTATTATTGCTATAAACGAGTGAAACCTATTAATTTCATGAATTACATCAGCAGAAATGTTTTTTATATAAAAAAAGGCAAATAAAACTTAATTTAACCTAAGCTTGTTTTATTATATTACAAACCCCTTAAACTAATTATGTCTTATTCAATCTGTAAATCTATAGTTTAGAATAAACTTTTGTAAAATGATAAGGTATACAAGTTTACTTGCTAAGACGTAGCACCCACCGTCAGAGTTGAATGCATACTGAGTATACAATAGGTTTCAAAATAAAGGCGATTGGTCGCCTATCATTATCAAAAAGCGATTTGACATATCACCCAATGCAGGGTTGCCTAGATTGTTCAAACAAAACAGTATCTGCAAATGAGTATAATGCTGCGTCGGCAAAATATATCGACAACTTTCCAAGTAGCCGTGTCACACTGAGAAGGCACAATGAGACTATGAAAATCATGCCAGAGCAGGCTACCCCAGAGGGTAGTCTGAACCTACCTCTAAGGGAATCTAAGCCTTGAGTAGCTGTGTTTACTGACGTCCGAGCCGAGCGAGGAGAGATAACCTAATCTCTTGCTCGAAATGGCGAAATTGTTTAACACACAATGCGCCCGCCCGCCTGGCGATCGGTACTTGTCTAACGACTATAAATCGGCAGTGGGAATCGACCGGTTAGTTTGAATTTGACTCGCTAACAGTGCGGACATCAAGAATATACATAGTTGAGCATCATGATCGGTATAGTGCTGCTGATCGGGGTCGTAACCCTGCTATATGTTTACCTAAAGTGGACATTTAGCTACTGGGATCGCAAGGGTATTCCCTCGACGGGTGTGAGTATTCCCTTCGGTGCCTTGGAGTCCGTGAAACGAGGAAAGCGATCCTTCGGCATGGCCATCTACGACATGTACAATTCCACCAAGGAGCCGGTAGTTGGAATGTATCTGACCCTGAGACCCGCCCTCCTGGTTCGTGATGCTCAGCTAGCTCACGATATACTTGTCAAGGACTTTGCCAGCTTCCATGATCGTGGCGTTTACGTGGACGAGGAAAATGATCCCATTTCCGCGGGCCTGTTCCAAATGGAGGGACTAAATTGGAAGACGCTGCGTAACAAGCTGTCGCCCTCGTTCACCTCCGGCAAGCTGAAGGCCATGTTCGAGACCTCTAATGCAGTCGGTGATAAGATGATAGCACACTTGAGGAAACAACTGCCCCAGTCCGGTGGTAGCCAGGAGGTGGAGCTGAAGAGTCTAATGTCGACGTAAGTGGTGGACGAGGGAATACCTGATTAGATTGAATCGTTCACAGATACCTGTTTTATTTTAGCATTTGTTTATTTGTCCGAGCAAAAAAGCTAGCCAAAGCAAGATAAGTTTTGTCCCTATCTGCGCCCCAAAGCGAGCGGTTCTATTTTTAAAATCTTTCTATGGAATGATAAAAACAACAATGTTGTGTAAGGACTATCAGTTAGTAGGAGTTTTAGTTAAACAATCCTCAAGATTTTAATAACAAAACTTTGATTCTCCAAGTGCAAATTACTTATTGTAGTATATCCTATATATCTTATCACATTATACACTTACTGTATCTAAAAGATACAAGTACTACATTTTTCATTTTATATTCTACCCTTTAGTTATGCCATCGATATTATTGCTTCGACTATTTTTGGGCTGGAAGTGGACAGTTTTGTAGATCCCAACAATGAATTCATCTCGATCAGTAAGAAATTGAATCGCAACAACTTTGAGGATATTGTACGAGGCACAACAAGTTTCCTATATCCCGGGTAAGTTAAATCTTACAAAAACATCATTTAAATACATATCAAGAAGTCTAAGCAAAAACTTGTTTCTAGATTGGAAAAGTTATTTGTCCGATTTGGCTGGAAGCAGGAGGCCACCGAAAGAATGCGGGAATTGTCCCATCGTACCGTGGATCTCAGGGAGAAGAACAACATTGTTCGCAAGGATATGCTGCAACTTCTTTTGCAATTACGTAACCAGGGACAGATTAACACCGATGATTCCATTTGGTCGGCTGAGAACTCTAACAAAGGCCTCAAGTCCATGTCGAAGGATCTTATTGCTGGACAGCTTTTCCTGTTCTTTGTAGCTGGCTATGAGACCACAGCCTCCACATCAGCCTTTACTCTCTTCGAGCTCACCCAGAATCCGGAGGCCATGGCCAAGGCGCAGGAGGATGTGCGTCACGCCATTGAGAAACACGGCGGATTGAACTATGATGCCATTTCGGATATGAAGTACTTGGAGGCCTGCGTGTTGGGTAAGTAATGAAGGGAATCCTCTTAGGGGAAATGATTAATTTCTCTTCTTATAGAAACTGCCCGCAAGTATCCCGCTCTGCCCCTTTTGAACCGGATCTGCACACAAGATTTTCCAGTGCCGGATAGCAAGGTGATGATCAAGAAGGGCACACAAATTGTGATTTCTGTGATGGGAATGCACCGGGATCCCGAGTACTTCCCCGATCCGATGAGTTATAAGCCAGAGCGGTATTTGGATGAGAGCAAGGACTACAATCAGTCTGCCTATTTGGCCTTTGGCGAGGGACCTCGTCACTGCATAGGTAAGAATATAAACTGATAATTAATTCATATTTCTGAACTGTTAACAACACAATTAATTGTCTTAATTTTCCAGGGGCCCGCATGGGAAAGGTGAATGTAAAGATAGCGGTAGCCAAGGTTTTGTCCACTTTCAATCTGGAAATCCGCAAGGAGAAGACTGAGATCGAGTTCGGTGTAAATGGAGTGCCGCTCATGCCCAAACATGGAGTACCCGTTCGGGTTTCCCTCAAGAATTAGAAACCTAAGAAACAACCTAAACACTCGTTTATCTAGTAAATAAAATGCATTTGAAATAGAAAATCTAATGAAAATGTCAATTGGATGCACTTTTCACACGCACACACACATACACATACACAGATGCATGCACCCACCAACACACGCAAACTGCTTGTACGCACCTTTGTAAATGTAAATAGGTTTTTCTTGTTGTTGCTCCGCTTTACATAAGTCGCGCTATTTACTTCGCATCAGGGAGAATCAGAATGCACTTTCGGGTAACTCCATATGGCGGGGAAATGCACTTTTCCACAACTATGACAACACAATATGGCCGAAAAAAATACTCTTTCACTTTTTCCAGGCCAAGTTGTGTGAACTGCGCCACACAAACACACACACACACACTCGAACACGGTCGCGTACGCACGCACTCGACACGCACACTGTCGCGTTCGCGGCGATGACGATTCACGACGGGGGCCGCAATGCGTTAATTAGAGCGCCTTTCGCGGTTAATTACACTGCACTCGTTAGGCGCTGGCCCTCCGCTAATTCTTAGCAAATTACCAAATAAATACGACGAAATCTGGCGAATCAGCGAATCACTCGCTTCCCATGCTGCGGCACACACTCACACTCACTTGCGCTCGCCCGCCATGGACACATACATATGTTCGTGGGTGCTAGCTAATGGTCTGGCAACGCCGCGCTGGCTATCTGGCCATTTCACGGTTTTGGCTATTTTCCAGCGAACCAGATTTATTAAGTAAATGTATTTAACGATTTCTGTTCACTGCTCCCTATGATGAAATTAAATGGCTTTAAAAGCATATATTATTATAACATTTATTATATTATATTATTATGACCGTTTAGTCTTAAAAAAACGGTGTAATTAATTTGTTTGTGTTTAAAACTTGTCAGACTATGTTTAGAACTTGTCAGACTAACCTTACCAACAGCATGACATCGTGAGCGAGTTTAAAAAACATCATCTTATATTATTATTTTAAAATGTTTACACAAATTAATTAACTTTAAAAACAAACAGGACATTTGAAAAAGATTTCACAAAATTATTTTTGAAGGGTATTATAAATTTAGTCATAAGCCTGTTACTCTGTGAAGGACACATTTTCGATATTCTTAATTAGCAGCGACAGCCGCCTCGATCTAGCTATGTGCGGCAAACATTTAATTTTTTTTAATAAATATTTTATTAGGTGTTACGACGGTAAAATTGTCAAAAATGTTACCTTTCGTAATTTTTAAATTGAGTATTCCGAGTTATAAACATGTTAAAAACTAAAACAGGAACACTCTCCGAATTTAAAGAAATGCTTTTTTGACTAAGTTTTGAGTTTTTAAATATTTAATTTGTCGAAAAAAATTGTCATATAAAAATATCGGTACACAGAATGAGAATATTTTAAGCTTAGTTATGATCTAATTGCGATTCCATCTTCTAAAAAAATGCAAGCAGCAAATAAATACCAAAATTTGCGTTCCGAAGTTATTTTGTTTTTATAAGATAAATAATGACTGATATTGCGGATTGATATTAATCAATAAATTTTTCTGCAGCTTACTTTTACTAATCTAACTAAACATAACTAAATTATAGGTTCGAGTTAGGTAAGCTATTATCTGTTTTGTACATACACACAAGGTTAGCATTGCTTTAAATTAATTAATGTGTTTATTTATGAGCTGAAGATCTTTGTTGACTAGCTTGAAACGAGCTAGATTCTGTGACAGGTGGCAGCCTCTCTCTATTCATGTTTCTCTACAAACAAGGTGGCAACGCCGTGCTGTATTTTTCGGCTGATGAAAAATTTGACCAAATAAAATCAATTAAATTCAGCGTAAAATCAAATTAACAAAGAAATGTACAAGTGCATAGCATAGAAAAACGTAACTTTCACCGTACGCGAGTGCGGAAACTAGAAACGAAGCAGGCTATCGCGTGTGTGTTAGTGCGTAGCTCGTAAATTGTAAAGCACACACACCTAGGGGCACACAGAGCGAGACGGAAATAGCAGAGCCCCAACTATTTACTTTGATCACCACGTACTAACTAGTGGACACGCCAGGTGAATCCATGGACGGTAACAAGGACGAGGCTCAGCGCTGCATTGACTTTGCTGTGCAGGC
The DNA here is from genome assembly GCF_035046125.1 of Drosophila serrata. NCBI lineage: Eukaryota > Metazoa > Arthropoda > Insecta > Diptera > Drosophilidae > Drosophila > Drosophila serrata. The sequence continues at coordinate 2,120,117 of NW_028257274.1, read as the reverse complement.
GCTGGCCGAGGGCAAGATCGAGAAGGCCGAAAAGTTCCTGATCAAGGCGGAGAAACTCTATCCTACGGAGAATGCGAAAAGTAAGGATAATGGGAGGGAGTAAATCCTTTGGGGTCGCCTAAAACTCAATGAGCAATGAAATAATTAACTAAGAGCTTTATATGGGTGAGGCTTGTTATCATAATGAGTTTGGGCCTCCGGCTAGCTTACTAATTTATTGATAATACGCTTGTGGGATTGGTATCTTTTGGAGTCTTTCCTGTAGTTTTTGAATAATATTCCAAACTCAGTAGATAAGCCACAAGAAACTCGAACAAATAGTGTTAAGTTTGTTAAAATTGTCTACCTATTAGTTATGTGAAATAGTTTTTTAAGAACTAAATTGTGAGCTAGTGATACCTTCAAGAAATAACCCAGAACCCGTGGTAGCCCGATTATTAAAGCGCTACTGAGCTATAATACCAATAACAAGAATAATAAGCTATTTTAATGTCAAGTTTAATCTTATCATTAGTTTAGAAACGTTAGTTTGGTTATCGATACTTTGTTATCAAGTATAATGGTACCATTTTGATCAAAGCAGCTGTATCTTTATTATTTAAAAAAGTGGCAAAATAAGATTAAATATTTAGAGGATAGTCTTCCTTGGGGGATTTTTTCCTGGGAATTTTTTGAGGGTTTTCTTTCTGAGTTTTATACTTGGCAAGTCAGTTTATTACTTTTATCCTAAAAACAACCACGTAGGTATATCTCCAATATTTGACCTTTGACTCATGACATACATTTGATCTTTGCAGAGCTGCTGGCCCAAGTGAAGAGCAATCCCAGCAGCAACGGCAGCAATGGCAAATCTCGACCTGCAGCAGGTGGTGGCACCGATGAGAAGGACACCGGTCCGAGGAAGCGTGTGAATTCAGATTCACGATCCAGTGCCCCAGATTATACCAACGATCAACTGGAGGCGGTGCGAAAGATTAAAAAGTAGGTTGCTCTACCATGTCTTTCTCCCTTCCAGTTTATATAATTTATAATCGTTTAGGTGCAAGGACTACTATGAGGTATTGGGTGTTACCAAGACTGCAACGGATTCGGAGATAAAGAAGGCATACAAAAAGCTGGCATTGCAATTGCATCCGGACAAGAACAAGGCCCCAGGATCGGTGGAAGCCTTCAAGGCTCTGGGCAATGCTGCCGGCGTCCTCACCGATGCCGAAAAGCGAAAGAACTACGATCTTTATGGCATCAACGAGTCGCATAACGGTCATAACAATGGAGGAAATCACCACGGGCAAGGCCAGTACTACAACCACGAGTACGGCTATTCGCGTGGCTTCCAGGCTGACATCAGTGCCGAGGAGCTGTTCAATATGTTCTTCAATGGCGGCTTCCCGCAACAGAATGTGTATATGAGGCAACAGCGTCGGCGTCATCAAGCACGCGAGGATCGGGAGGTGAGAGTGCCTAATTGTATTATCTCTATGCCTATTTACACATTACTTTCTATTTTCAGGGCAACAATTCATCAGCTTTGATCAACTTATTGCCCATCTTGCTGCTCATTGGCCTGTCTATGATGTCATCCTTCTTTATCTCGGATCCTATGTACAGCCTCACGCCCTCACAGTAATTATGGCTTCAAAAATCCACCAAAGATCAGAACTAATCAAGTCTCTTATATTATCTGTAGTAAATATTCGGTGAAGCGCGAGACTAATGGCCTGAAGATTCCCTATTACGTCAAGGACAACTTCTATTCAGAGTATCAGGGCTCGGTGGCACGTCTAGAGGAATCCGTAGAAGAGGACTTTGTGAATCATTTGAAGCATTCTTGCAGTCGAGAACGGAATTATCGTGAGTTTTTTGGCTAACTTTCTTAAAGAGCAAACTTTTAACAAGTATATTTGACCGCATTTTACAGGAGACTCAATGTTGGCTAAAGCAAGGACCTTTGGCGATCGGGACTTGTATCGAAAGGCGCAGAATATTAATACGCCGTCGTGCGAGAATTTGCAAAAGTATTTAATCACATAAATTAGTTAGATGTTTGCTGCTACACGAAAAATCTTCATATTTCCCATATTTTAAAGCTTTAACTGGGTTGTCGTTTGCTTAGTTGTTATAAATGAATTTCATTATCTTTGTTTTCTGTTTTTATAATTTATAAAGTCTGTTTAAACTATTTTTCCTCCCTCTCTCTCCCTATGAATGTACAGCATAGTGCTGATGCTATGACCCTTCAGGTCTTTCCTAACAACAAAGAGCACGATCTATCTGATCGAATGGCATGTAGAAAATTATTTTAGAGCAATCGGCGAAGCAAACTGCAAACTGCCAAAAAAGTCATATATTTACGAGTATAAGTTGGGAGACTGCTGAGGCGAAGATGTACTATTGTTTTTATCATTTAGAAACATGAATTGTAACAAGGATGGTACGCATATTGATCACATAATTATTGATAGTCAAATTGTCAACGAACGGATGATGGATAATAGCTGATGATGGGCCACTGGCGGTACTCTTGAATAAAAATTGAAAGTTATCTCTTTACACCAACAAATAAGTCTTTTTCTTCAGTTTTTTTTCGGGGCTTGAGTGTTTTCTTTTCTTGTTTTTCTTCGCTAGCGTTTATAAATGTACAAATAATGTCAGAGTTATGCTTTTCCAGAGCACCTCAGTTGCTAATGATGGCCTCCAGGGCGGCCACCACGTCGCCGCTTTGTTCGCGGAGCACCTTCTCGGCCTGCGACCTGCTAACAAGCAGCTCGTTCATCTGTCAATTGAAACGAAAGATTAAATATAATTAATGAAGTTTAAAAGAACTTTAAGGAGGATCCGTTAATGGAGAAGAGAATTCAAAGATCTATTCTTAAGAGGTACGTACAATTAGTTCGATATCCTCCTTCTTTACTTGCACCTTCTGGAGTTCCTGTTCCTTGGCAACTCGCAGTTCGTTTTCCCTGTTGAGCTGATTGCCAAACTGTTCCACAGCCTATAAATAATAAGGAAAACTTTAGATAATAATCTTTTCCTTATATATTTAATTATTTAAGCGAACTTACGCTGGATATGTTGGCTGCAGAGATTTCTTTTTCCTCGGCATAATCCGTAACACGCTCCAAATCTGTGGAAATGATATATTTTAGGTATTATTTATCAACAATTATTTATAAAATTATGCAGGAATTCTACATGTTTAGCTATAAAACCCTTGAATCATTTTCTCTGGTGGCGGTTTTGCGGGGGTTGTTGAATGAACATTTACCTGCGGCTCCATCATCGTGTCGCTTGGCATCGGACTTCTTTTGTTTCGAGTCCTGCTCGTCGTCCTCCACCTCAGTACCGTTAATTTCCTCAGTTTCCGTCATTTTGGGACTGATATTTAAGTTAATTTATTAAAATTTTGGTTGACTTGTATTTTTTGTTCGAGCACCTCGTGCGATTAGTGATGGGACAATAGCAATAGTCATACCGATATATCGATTGTTGAGAGTAGATGTCAGCCTGCTGTTATTTTAACCTAGTAATTACTTTAGAATTTAAGAATATATTAATTAAAACCATAAATTATCGCTTGATAAATACTATAATCACAAGAGATACGCAGACAATTTTGGTTTTTAATATTTAATTATTAAATATTGATAAGACAGACCAGCTGGCTGTTCTACAGATAATCCTTAGCAGTTCCACCCGAGCTATATTGAAATAAAAATTTATCAAAATTATAAAAATTGAATTTGGCCGGCTATATTCAGTAAATTTTAAATGTTGATAAGTATTTCTTATAATATTTTACTTGTTTTTGCAATTTTAAGTAAAAATAATGTCATCGATGTTTCGATAGGCTCTAACCTTACGTTACGACTTATACGTTTTCGTTCAGTTACGTTGCTTAGCCATGTTCCACACCTTATTATTTGTGCCTTAAACCTTTTATAAGATGGTTTATAACGAAAACTTGAAAACCTTATTTAAATATTTGAGAACCAACAATTTTAGTTTAAATATTTATTATTTGTAGTTTTTTTAAACTTTATTTTTTCTTTGTATACCAAAATTTATATAAATGGTTTTAAAACCCCTATTGTATTTTAGTTTCTTCTGTAATTAATTATGTATTCTCTAACATCTATACAACTTTTAACGGTTTTAGTATTAACGATTTTTAAAACTCTATTTTAAAACATATATTCTTAAGTATAAAGAACAAGCAATAATTTTTCATTTCCTTTAATTTCCTAAACTTAAAGTATGTGGAATAAGTGCTTATATATTAGTTGCATTATTTTAAACTGATTTAATTTGAATGTTTCCTTGAATTTAAATTTAGAACAAGTTAAATTTCTAAAAATAATTTAAAAGTAAAGCTTCAGTTTATGTGTCAACCACAAAACTAATTATAAATGTCTCGCACATAAAATCCAAGCCCCTGCAAGTATCCTTTTTTTTATTTGCTTGTTGTATCTTTTTGCAAAATTTTTGTGTGTTGCGGTCAAAATGTTAATTATAAGTTTGATGCCCGCATCTAATTAGATTTTGCAACACCAACGGAGACACGAATACTAGCTCAACACCCATGGAAGTTCGACTCCTTGGAGGGGCTTCTATGTTCCTCTGAAGAATATATATATATATAAATATATATGTATATGTGTGTGTGTGTTGGGATGTCCTGTTGACATAATCGTTTGGCATCATGATTAATTTAATTGTCACTTTGACGAAAGGACACTCGCACACACTCTATATCCACCGACTGCTTCCTATCCTTTGGACTTTGCTTCTGTTGAAAATCAAGATTAATTAGTATCCATGACCATGGGCGGTCAACATCATTTGTTAAGGGGGGGTTGTGTGTGGTATGCGGGGGCGAGTGTTGGAAAATGAGGAGGGTCCTGAAGCATATGTGCACTGCATTTAATTCGATTTTATTTTTTCGGCAGCCAGCGGGTTTTTTTCGTCTGAATTTTGTATGCAAAGCGCGCGTGACACGAAAAATAGGAAGGGAACTTTGAATAGGGGAAATGATTTTGTAGATTTATGCCACAGATTCTCCTATGGGGGATTTCTATTAAATATATATATTTTTCAGATTAAACATTTTTAAATTCAATGTTTAAAACTTATTTTAGGTCAACGGACACCAAAATATAAGCCTGAAATAGAAATAAATTCTTTTTAAAGACATTAGCCTGGAGGAAAATAGGAAATCGTCTTTAAAGACATGCCTAAGTTTTATTTTTGTAATTTTTTTAAGCTATATGTGTATCCTAGAATATGTAAATTTAGTTTTTCTTATTATGAAGATATTTTTTCTAGAGTTTAAATACTTTCTTAAAATATCTATTACAAAGGATTCCCCAAAACTTGTAGTAAATGATGCAACAGGGTTTGCATTATAATTTTTCCAACTTTTCCTATACGTTCTCCACACTTTTCTGGCACTTTCCTGTTATTTGCCCCCCCCTTTTGCGCCAATTGGAAATGAAATTATGGCGCTAATTAGCGCAGCACATAAATTAAGTTGGCAATTTCGGTTGGCATTGTGGTGTTTGCAATGCCAAATCGAGCATTGCATATCTTTGGGGGCATTGTGTCTGTGTGTGCGTGTGTTGCTTGGCTCCCAAAAAATTCACACAGTAAATTTTCCTCTTTTTTTTTGTTTGCAATTTTCCCAGAGGAAGAGAGACCGCGTGACGTAATTTAACTTGCATTGTCTTTTCCAAGGGCGAAATTTCTGTGTCGCTGTTTTTGTTGTTGTTTCTCTTTGCGGTGGTTACTTTTACGTTTTACATTCGGTTTTATTGTTTTTTTTTGTTTCTTTTTTTTTATGTGGTTATTGTTTATTTAATTTTTGTTGGTGTGGCTTTAAGTGTGTGTGATGGAGATGCAAGGATAAGGGTGAAGGCGACACGCCATAAATGTGTTATCGGGGATTGTGTAATAATTTAAAAGTTTCAAAAAATGTTTGATAGATGTCTCGTATATTTTTTATTGCTAACTTAAAGTATTACTTTTGAAGATGAATTCACATTTCTTTGAATAAATAAGAGTCCTTCAAACAATATTAAAAAGTTTTATAATGTAGTTCCTGAGTAATCTTTTCAATTAAAAAAAGTTTTTAAATCGAATTCTTAGGATATTGTAACAATTAATATATTAAACTTTCTATGGGAAAAGGATTTCATTGATAAAGCTTAAAAGCCTTTAATTTCTTGACTTTAAGTGTGTTGCAATTTTAAACCTTATACAAGTTTTGATTAACATTTTTCCTTTTGGATTACCATTTGCTTTTCTAATTCCGCAAATCAAATTAAAGTCAAGGATTTGCCAATGAGCATATGATTTTCAATATTGTCATACCTTTCCTCCCGAAAAATCAAAATTCCTGCATTCTTAATGAAGCCACTCAATCCTCCATTCAATTTTGGGGGAATTCCCTTCATGAACTGAATGAATGCTAGATGCAATTTGGAGTGCACTTACAATTGAGGTGATAAAAATAGTACTAGAATTTGATAGGATAAATAAATATGATGATTTTTATAGCTAATAATAGTAATAATACAAGTATTAAAATATTTAATCGATTTATTTAAAGTTGTAATGATTATAAGGATTTTGGGAATAGAAGCTATCATTAGAAAGGACTTTAACAAAAATATATCAAAGGATATAAGCTACCTAGACTTAAGGAATAAAATCGATGAAAACAGAAGCTTTCTTTATTATATTTAAATATTTATTATGATAAGTGCTTCAAGGTTTAAACAATGTTCAAATATTTTTAAATACATAATAATATTATTTTTGTTTTGAAAACTAAAATAGTATATTATAATCTATTAAAGAACATTTTGTATTAAATTTTGCACATCTTCCATGAATTTTTTTTTATTTTGAAAACATTATAAGTCCTATTTTCTTGGCCGCTATTTTAACACATGCATTTGTCCACTTGTATCCTTATCCTGCAACGAACAGGATTATGTCTGTGCCAAAATGACATTGGGAATCGTGGATGTGGTTATGTCTGTGCCTGCCGTGGGGTCAGTCAATAAATAAATTTGCATAGCAAATAAATTAAGAAAATGCAATTTTCAAGAACTGTTGCGCTGCGCAGGAGCTTCTGTAATTTGCATTGAAATGCCCCAAAATTCAAGGACAGCCTTTAAAATTTTGGGGGAAACCGTCAACCGGACTTCGTCCTCTGGAGCTATAAGCTTCTGGCTCATTGCATGCATAATTGGCTAGCAAACTCAATTACGTTAATAACACTCGAAAGCCCGGCTCAAATGTAGTGTGTGTCCTTAAATATTTATGGGTATGGGTGTGCGCTTGACTGACGCCACGAAGGAATTATCCTTGTAGCAACCAAGTTATAGTGAACCAACCAAAAAAAAAAGGAAAGCGAAATAATTGAGCCATTGAAGGCGCTCGAATGGTCAGCAAAAGTTCCGACTCTAACTGATAGCGAAGTAGGAAAACTTGCTCCTTTGCCCAAGGATACCCTAGGAGGGAGCGAGGAGTAGTTATCCTTGAGGTGGAGAGGGTCCTGTGTTGGCGAAGGCGACCTATTGACGACCTTTATCGGGTTGTACATAAACCATAATCGCAATTGGCAAGTGGTCGCCACTCGAGGAAGCATCTTTTTGGCCATTGTCATGCTTCACAGGATGGACACACAGACACCGTTTCGCTGGTACACACGCACTGTAAAAAATAGTGATTTAATCATTTTATTAAATATATTTCAAGGGTAATTAAATAAGGTTTTTTGTCAAAAGTAATTTGTTTTATACTTTCATAATGTCTTTTAATCATTTACATATGTTAAAAAATATTTTTAGTTAGCCCATTTTGTATTTATATCAATTAAAAATATGTCCCCTCTATAAATCATTGTTTATATATTCTATAACAATTATTTTCAGTGCATTTTCTAGACCTGGGCATTGGCCAGTTTGGAACGCATCGAACGGAAGCCGCTGGTCGTTCATTTAAAACTTGTCTGCAACTTGCCAAGTCGCTTCTCCTTTTGCTCCTTTGCTCCTCCCAAAAAAAGGAAGCTAGGTGCAAAGCCTCAAGTGTGTCTGTGTGTGTGTCGTAAAGTCCTGCTTCCGTTTCCCCTTTCCAGCCGCATGAACTTGCCTTGCCATAATGTATCTCCTGACATTTTGCAACTTTTGCGTTTAACAATTTCGCTTCCTTCCGCTGGCTAAACGGCGCCAGGTTGTCGTGGAAATTTATTTTAATCGTCATCTTTGCCATCTACGTAAGCGTTTCCCTATCTTCTCAGTATCCTTAAACCCCCTATACCCTCCTCCCCTCACCAAGGTTCGTTGACAGCAACTCCTTTTGGGGTTATCGATGGCCTGCTCAATATTTTATTAGTGTCGTTAGGCGAAAACGACTGCAAACATCCTTTGTACCTTTCGACTCACTGGGTTTTGCTTGGCGAGGATTTCCTTATTCTCTTTCTCCCCCCTCAATAAATTTGTATTTGCCAGCTTTTGGTTTTATTTTTAGTGTCTAGGTTAACATTTACATGAGTTACCTACATATTATGTAAGCCTAGGCAGGCGGGGAAGGCAGGTACTTAACCCAAAAGGTAGACAATTGACCGCCTAGGATTTCAGGGAATAGAGGTCATGGTAGGTGAATTGAAATATGAAATATTTGGGAAATATTTTAATAAGCATTTTTGCTTTAATAGAAATAATATCATAATTTATTTGTGTACTATTTATGATTTAGTTAAACATTATTCGAGAATTCGAAGGAGAATGAATGTTATTGCTTGGCAAAGTTGTGGTTTGCAATTGGTTTATTTAATTATTTACATAGGTTAGGGGAACATAAAATACAAAAAATAAATAAAATATAATTTAGACAATAAATTAGAGGTATTTATGAGAGATCAAGTAAGGAAACTTCTCATTAAATTAACATATATTTATTTTATTTTTTATTTTATTTACATACCATAAGGTAAAGTACAATTTACTCCTTTTCCAGCACCAAATAAAAAGACAGTGTTATTTTATGCATATTCCCAGCCACCCAGAAATCTCTCACCTTCAAAGGCAAAACCAAACCCCAGGGGAAAACCGCAGAAAAAAAAAACCACCAAAAAAATATAGATAAGCTGAAAGAACTTTTGTGGAGACCCAGTGAGTGCATAAACATTTAAGCAAAACTCTCCTTATCAATGGGTTTATAACATATAACCCTTGCGAAAGTCGATCCTGGGGGGGAGTGCGTATTTTTGCAGACTTTATAACCGGGCAAACACTAAAACTGTCTGCCATTGTGTCATGCATTTAACTTTAAACGTTATTATTGTCGCCTCACAGTCTCCGCCAATTTGGCATAATGTGTAATATTTCTTTTTTATATCCGCAACCACGCATCCGCTTCCACGCAGCACTTAAGGTGCACCTTTTGTGAGTGTGACAGAGAAAGGGTTTAGCGGGGGAAAAGGACACTAAATGGGAGTCCATATATCCTGCGAGGGGGAGGGTGTGCTTGGATGTGCTTAGGATAATAAACTATAAATAGCACTGCATACTTTTTAGCGCAAAGCGATCCTTTTGTCTGGTTTTAAGGAGAAGATGAGGGGATAGACTCAAGGATACTTAGTATTTTGGAAAATTTAATAATGATTAAATAATAAATTAAAAAAAATAAAAAAAAAAACTAATAATATCATAAGCTAGTTAAGCTATAAATACAGATGCCACACAATTTTATGTGATCTACAAAATATATCATCTAAGCTTGGGACCTCTAATATATCAAAGCATACTTTCAGATATATTTTAAATGGATTAGTATTAATTAAAAAAATAATAATTATCTAAAATTCAGAGATTATGATACACAAATTATATTCCTAGTACCACATGCTAATGAAGAATGTTGGCTATCTTTAAAAAATATAAAATTATCAACAAGTTGTTTGAAATCTTTATATAATTTTAAATCATTAATCGCATGCCTCACTTTATCATCTGCATAATATACCCTTTTTCAAATTTATATCCAGGGTTTTAGGAGAGTGTGTAAATCAATGAACACATCCCGGACATCCGCCTAATATATCACATTACATATATAATTTCCATACAAATTATTCTTTATTTCTTTTTCACCAAAACTTAACAAAAGGGTTGTTTCATTATTATTTCACTTCCTCTGAGAAAATAAAGAAACTTGTTCCTTTCTTATTCCTTTCAATCAATTTCATATGTGCGCACCATCGAAAAAAAAAGTTTTGCCAAAATCAAAAAGGAAAAACGAGAAAGAAATCTTTACAAAAATTAATTTCTCGCCTGAACGTTACTAATTAGAAGAGAGGTAGTCAGACGTTTAGGAGGGGGGTAAGGCGAGGTAGCACTTGGAGAAAAAAATTATATACTTTTAATTTTAATTTATGTTATATTAAATTGAATATTTGAATGACTTAATCTTTATATACTACTCTAATTTAGTACTTTTAAATGTATAAATATTTTCCCAGAAATCAATAGATTATATTAAAAATTTGTATGACAAGATAACCAAAACTAAAATACTATAACAATTTAGTATGGATATTTTCTTACAAAAAATACTAAATTGTGATTTTTATATTTAAAATATTATTTGAGTTATGAAAACAAATATTTTAGGCTCAAGCAGCTGTAAAAGTTTAACTTGTTTAGGCAAACAATGAATAACAATATGTATACCTTAAGTTTCTAGGTATATTTCAGGTTCTTTTTAAAATTATTATATTATTTTACTCTTGAGCATAATGCCCTTAAATTTTAGTTTACTTAAATAATCAATTATAATAAAATATAATTCAAGTGTATTCAGAGAACCCAAAGGCAAGAAGGCAAAGACGAAAAAAAAAAGAAACCATCAAATGTCTATACATCATTTTAACAATCAATCAATTTGAGCGCAGTTAATCCACACGAATCGTGTTACATGTGGCCAAGAGGGAAGGGGGTTCCCCAGAGGAGGAGATGGAGGCCAGTGGAGGTCAGCTAGCAAAAGCAAAACCGGGAGGAAGGGTCCAAGCTCTCTGGTCGACTTGACTTGAGCCAAACTGGAAATCTTGTATATTAATCAGTCTATTAGACACGATTTGTTCCACTGTCCTCCACACGGCGGGGCGATTATTCAATCAGGTTCATAGCTCTAGCTCTTGGATCCCCACGTCGCAGTGGGTCGTCCATCTGGCCACATCGATCCACTGGAGACCACCAACTCATCCTTGTTTCCCCCCATGGCAAAGGGAGAGAGGGAGTCTTTTGTGTGGGTGGAATTGTGTCTGGCCTTTGCACATTGCCCCGGGGGAGAGGTTAGGCCTCAATGAATGGTCGACGATTATGAAGGCGACCTTGAAAATGGCTCAGGTACAGGTGAATTTTGAGAGTGGAATAAAAAAGCATACACACTCTTTTAAGAGTTTGAATTAATCAGAAAAGGTTTGGGATGCTGCAAAAATTGATAGGGATTTGGAAGAACTTAAAGTGTGGTCTAAAAGTATACAAAAAATAAAAAAGATATCACATTGAGTAGCTTAAATTTGGAAAAATGTAAATATTTAAATTTGGGAAAATTTATACATTATTGAATACATTTAGACACTTTCTTGATTTTAAATCGATTTGTGTTCTCTGCATTATTTAAATTTAAAGTGTTAAACGTATATAATACAAATTTTTAATTTAAATTTTGTTTTCAAGTTGTATAAAAATATTTAATATTAAAGTACAAAAAGTAAATGTTGGCATTTCATTTATTTACTAAGGAAATATCAAATATCTTCACTTATAAGCCATACCCTTATCTCTAACTGAATAAGGAGTGTTTTCGAAATTTTATACTTCATATAAACTATTAAGATTATAATGATAATGATATTGCACAACAAATTGAATTAAAATTTAATAGAGTTCACATCAATAATGTAATAACATTAAGTGTGAATTTATTGATAGGAAATATGTCATCTTCAGTGAGTAATACAAAACCATTATTGCTTTTCCGCCTTAAATAAACTATCAAAAAACCATATGACACCAGTCAGAAGTCTAATGATTTTTTGTTCACATACCAACACCCCTTTTCCAAAGCAAATAAATACAAATTTGACCATAAACAATTGACACTAAACATAATCCCCATATTCATTATATTTCAGTAATAAAATAGATAGACAGTCGGTGGAGTATATGGTGTCCGAATCATCATTTGGCGGACACCAGAAGCTAAACCATTTATGACATCCTCATTCTCAATGAAAAATTTTTGCTCATATCGTAAAGTTTCCTCTGCGAAGTTGCTTTTTTTATTAACCCGCTGCAAAAATGGTCAGCGATAGAAAAGGCATCAAATTTGATGACGGAGACAAGAGCTTGGTGCGACTTTAGACTTGAGACTGGAAATATTCAACAAAAAGAAAGGGCTTTAAAAGGCAAAGGGTTAAGTCTGGTTTAAGGGTTAAGACATAAAACCGTCGAGGGACAAGCTCAATTGAACCGCATTTGCATATTGAAGTGACTTGAACAGAGTTGAGTCAACGCAACTTCAACTGTTCGGAGAAAAGAATACATTTCAAGGATTTTTTTTGGGAAAGGGAAAAGAAAGATAGTTTTGTAACGATATTTTTGGAAGCCTTGAGCTGCAAGGATGCACTGTAAAACTTTTTATTTTATTTTAAATAATTTGAGAACTATGCCTAAATAATCAAATTAATATCCATCATAGAAAAAGCCATTGGTTTTGAATTTAATTTGAAAAGACAACCAAAAGTAGCAGTACATCCCTAATTTTTAATTATTTCAACTCGTGAGTTTGAATACTTTTTATGACTTTTTAATTTTAATATGAAATTCAGTGCTATAAATTTTCTCCACTGTCTAAAAGTGAGATATTCCAATTCTGGAGATGCAAAACCCTTAAAAGAATAACGCTCCTCGTGTATGACTTATGGCGATGGCTACATCCATCCCCTTTTGGAGTGCAGTTCGAGGATTTCAATTTCATCATTACCAGCACCCCTTCGACCCCCCCTTTCACTGGGGTTTCTCCATCCCGCCCCCTTTGCCCACACCCCTGCAGCACGTCAGCTGTTGATGGCGCCGCGTTGCGCACTCGCAAAGATTTATTTTTATCGCCTACCATTCCAATTCAATCCAATTCATTTCGCTTGGCTTTCCATCTCTTCTTTCCCAGGATTTCCTTTTTCTTTTTTTTTTTGAAGATTTTGATTTTTGGCCACAAGTGCCAAGGGTGGGAGGGGGTAGCCCGGCAATTGTGGAAACATTTGGTTGCCATTTCATCAGGACAAAGTGAAAAGATGCCTCCGCCGCGGCTTCGTTTTGGCTTTTGGCTTTATGGCCAATTGGGTTAAGCCATGGTTCAGGGGGGAAATATCGATGCCTAGCCACATCAGGCAGCCAAAAAAAATGTATATTGATATATGGAACCAGCCAAGAATCAAAAAAAGGGAAGAATAAAAACTAAAACTAACAAAGAAAGGAAGCTAACTTTGAGAGGCCGAAGTAAGTATATCCTCGAAGGAAATCGATCATAGCTAAGCCAAAAAAGCATTAATTTTAATTCGGAAAGCTGTCTGATGTTAGTTTTTATTAGGTTAATAAATCTGCATACTCAATTTGGGATTTTAAAAAAATAAAATTTTTGCCAATTTTTTCTTGACAATTTTAACGATTTCATCCTTCAGAAAATTTTGCAAAAATTGAAAAATTTATTTTTCTCCCAGACATGGCTAGATCGACTCGGCTAGTGATGCTGATCATGAATATATATGGTTTATAGGGTCGGAAATGAATTCTTCACTGCGTTGCAGGCTTGTTTATGAAATTAAAATACCCTGTAAGGATATAAAAAGAGGCACCGGTAGACACAAATGCTGCCAAAAAGTTGCAGGTTACCCTTGTTTTATAAAAGTTTTTAATGAAATAATCATAAATTTTAATACAAGATACAAATTTAACTTAAATTTGTTGGTAACTTGAACACCTTTCTAAGGTTCCATTGGAAACTTGAATGCATTTCTTAATTATTTATAACAAAATAAATTATATCAATATTACGGCTTCTATAGTAATAATATAATAATATAATAATTTCTATAAAAACAAATTGATTTCTTTAAGAATTAGTAATTGTTCATTAATTATAATTAATAATTCTCACACATATATTTTATTTTTAGCTGTACGTTCTGAGTTTATATGTATACATTTAATTATTATAAGCCAGTTCCAAACATTGTTTTATTAAAAGTTAATTAACATGTCCGGTAAAAAATATTCCATTCGATGGTGTATATATTTATAACACAAATTTTATAAATATATTGCTGTATTTTCTTTACTAAAGATATTAATTCGATAATTATTAGCAAATATGACACAAACAAACAAAATAATGCTAGCTCAAGTATTCAATTTGAAGTCAATTGAAATAATGAATAATAGTATTTGTATGTATATAGTCCACGAATTCGACATGCTCCGACTTTTATACTAGTAAAATTATATAGAAGAATAACTCCATAGTTTTATTTAAATAGCTTACTTCTTAATTTGTTCCAAAACACATCTCTCTCATATCTGATCATAGTTACTTAGTCATAGATACTTAGTGTTAAGAGTTACTTACTGCTCATAGTTACTTATTGTTTATAGTTAAATTAAATATCAGCTCGCTGCTCCTCTCTGCCTCTCCCCGTCTCACTCTATGTTAATCTCTAGAGGCAACTGCTTCTCTCCCACGCACTCACACTTACTTTCTCTGCTCTTCTCTGCTCTGCTCTGCTCTTCTCTGCTCTGCTCTGCTCTTCTCTGCTCTGCTCGTCGACTATAAATAGAGGCGCTGAGGTCGCGCGCGCCTCAGTCTGTCCTAGGGGTACCTAGTGTTTACATCGATAGTGATAGTGCAAGTGATCAGCCTTCGACCTCAAAAATATGACGTGGCCAATGCAAAACATCTGGATGACCAGGAAGAAGCTCTCTTGGATTCTTGGTCGCTACACTGGAAGGAAGTAAGCAATGACGTGTCCTTTACTGCGGTAAGTCTTAACCATGACATGATCAGGCCTAGGTCTAGACTTTATATTCCAATTTATTTCTTTATTGCCATGGTCCTCTTTACATCCTTAGATACTTACTCATACTTTTAGATAGTTTAGATAATTACTGATATAGTGACTTACTGGTTATAGATACTTACTGTTCAGAGTTTCTTAATGTTACAAATGTTGCAAGTCATTCAAAGTGATCATACATACTTACGGGTCATAGATACTTACAGAACATAGTTACTTACTGATCATAGCAACTTATTGATTATAGTTACTTACTAGTCATAAATACTTATTATTACTGCTCTGAGTTAATAACTGATCATAGTTACTTAATGTTTATTGATCTATCTGGCCATAGATACTTAGTGTTGATGCTGATCAAGAATATACATACATATGTATAAACTTTATATGGTCGGAGATGACTCCTTCACTACGTTGCAAACTTCTAACTGAAATTAGTATACCTTGCAGGGGTATAAAATATAAATGTAATTAAATTACTAATAGAAAAAATATAAGCTAATAAATATATATAAAATCCTTATTAAGGTCTAACAAATAAAAATAAAAAAATATCATTCGACGAGGATGGGATTCGAACCCACGCGTGCAGAGCACATTGGATTAGCAGTCCAACGCCTTAACCTCTCGGCCACCTCGTCACGTCTACTTTCTCTGCCAAAATTCGCATTTTCTTCTATCGTAGATTTTGCTAAATTAAAAAAAAAGAGAGTTCGAAGTTGCCAACCGCGAATTATGAGCGGAATATTTCTTATCTAATTTGTGTTTATTATTATTTTGTTTTTGTAGAGAACTGGGACAGAGTTGTTGCTACTACTTGGCTCGAATGCTGATAACTGGTTTTGACTTGAAACTCCAAGTGAATGTCTTACACCAGCTGCGTTTGCTGAGAGAGACTTATATAATTTATGGTTAGATAATGAATAAATTAGGTGCCAACAAAGGCCATTTAAGATCCAGTATGAAAGAGTTAATGGAAATGTGAAGAATGCAAATAATTATGACAAGTGATTTGCAAAAAAAATATATTAAGAAGTATGAGGGAAGTTCAAAAAGTTTTTTGTGTATGAACTTTTATAGTTCCATCTATATATTTATTGATATTTTAATTGAGTTATTATAGCCTCAAGGCAAAAGGGTTTTAAAAACACCATTAAGCTTCCGTAAACCCCAAAAAATAAATCCAAGCCCCGCCTTAGAGAGGTTCCTTGAACCCCCACACATCACAAAAATCAATTTAAATTAATTTTTACGAGCGGCAAAACTCAAAAAGTTTCCACTCCACCGGCTTAACTTTGTAAAAACCGTATTAAGTCATAAAAAATTATCGCGTGAAGGAGCATATAGTCAGGACCAGAAAAGGATAAATGAAATTGACTTTGACGGAGGGAGGCGCGTGTATAGTTTTACGATCATTCCTGATATATATGTACATACTATATCGCGGGGTTAACCGAGCATAAAATCTTCGAAAGGCGTCGACGGCAGGAACTTAAATGCTTTTACGACCTCCAAGAAAACGGAGGGGAAATCGGGAGCTGGGACACTGTAAAAGTCAAGCCAGAAGCTAAAAGAGCATTCTTTGATGGATGTGGTGCGAAGGCGCTGTCAGGTTTATGGATATACATATCTCAGTAGTATAGTATCTCTGTGTATCTGGGGGGCACTTGCCAGTCAGTGCTAATTGAGCATAAATCAGAGATGCTAAAAATGTTCGTTACTAAGAATTTATTGCCATCGGTATACTTTGCGCACTGTGAAAATTCTTTTCGCAACTCCATACCTCTTTACATCCCACTTTCGAATTGGCGAAAAACTTTCCTAATACAAATTGCATCGACACTGAAGCGGAAATCGCACGGAAAGGAGCAAAACATGGCTAGTTGGGGGTGTTACGACCATGAGATACTTTGCATAATATAAAAAATATTAATAGAATATATATTATTTTATAGTTATATATTTATATATCGAATATTTCATTTCTCAAATTAAAAGTTAAAAGTTTTCTTATGTTATAGAAGCAAAGTAAGATTTTAAAATCATATTACTTCCTTTTTCTTATAGCGCTTATACCTTAAAAAAATAATTAAAAAAATTAAAATTAAGCGGCCTTGCTTAATACAGTTAAAGCAACTTACATCCCAATATTCAGATCATTCGGTCAAAAATTTCCCGAGATTTCGATATCCCGAGTTCTTTAATATTTTTAAACAACCACACATGGTTAGATGGATAAGGTTACAGATTTATTTTCAGTACAAACAAATTTTACTCTTAAGTAAATATATTGTTTTTTTACTATATTGTCTTGCCAAAGAATAATCACATTTATTCTTTAAAAAATATTCAATAAACAGATTTAATCTAATAAAAATCTATTTCAATTAAGGGCATAATATTGGCAATCTATGTATGCAATTAAAAATTTACCATAATATTTATCCTAGTATCAGTAAAACCTATATACCCTCCAATAACCATACTACACGATATAAAAAACTAGCCAAAGGCCGACGACAAAGTGGTCAACATGCCACAAACTTTTTTTCCCCCCTCCTGTTAGTTATCCCTTTTGCCAATCGCTCGGGTGGCAAAGTTCCATTGCTCTGCAGAATTCTTCTTCCAACATTTTTAAACAATTTAGCGCAAGAATTAAAAATCGCCAACGCCGCGCAACGTGAAAAACTTTTCATCGCAACGCAGCACAAAAAAAATAAAAAGAAATAATAAAATAGGCGAAAAAAAGAGCAAGAAAATCGTGGAAGAGCGAAAACTTTTGTACGCAAAGTTTGTCGGGTTATAAATTATCCTCTCCTGGGAGGGACGGAGGGGTGTGTGGAGGCGGCGAGAGCACCTTTGGCATACTGCTGGGCACGTTTTTTTTTAAGCCGATTTTCATCTTTCGTTTTCGGGTTTTTCCTTTTGCCATTGGCAGAACCGTAGACTTTTGGCGCCAACGGGTTTGACTTGTACAAATTGCTGTGTCGACTCACACACACTTGCACACACTCATGGACGCACCCGCACGCACAGGATATGAAAATCGGAGGGGAAAAGCGAGGGAAATTCGCGTTCTTGTCGTCAGCGTCGTCGTCGTCGTCGTCGTCGTCCTGGCAATGTGGATAAGTTTGTGTCGCCCTTTTTTCAAGAATACCCTTTTAGGGTATGGGTCTCACTGATCCTTGGGCTTTCTTGGCTAAAATCATTGCCTACCTTACAGCGCATGGTACAGGAATTGTTTCAGAAAACAGTTTGCTTAAAATAATTAAATTAAAATAAATTGAAAAGAGAAATTACGACTTAGTCTGATATCTGCATTTAGTTTAATGCTGTTAACTAGTCTTACATCGGTATCTCCTTCAAAGATAAGTAAGGACTTCCTTTCAATATATTCTTTTGCCTTGGCTTTCTTTACTATTTAAAATTCAGTTCACCAAGTAGGCATTGCATTTTTGTGTCAATTATGTTTATTTAAAACTCTGGGAATATCCCTTCACTCACACACCTTACACACGAGCACCTCACAAGGACGCACTCACGATCACCCCACAAGGACGCACTCACGATCACCCCACAAGGACACATACTCAATTCCCTTTCAGATACACCTAATATTCATCCGTAAACAAAATTAGTCCCCTGATATACAATACAACAAAAAGGACTTGTGATGTTCTGCAAGGCGCCAGGAATACCCCCGGTGGAGAGCAGCATAGAGCTGACATCCTGCAGCATTACAGAACACCATGATGAATTGGACTTGGATGAGGCATACGATCAGTTGGAGAAGATGAAGCAACGAGTATTGCAGATGAAAAGTATGATAGTTCGGGAGCCAGCAACCACTACAGATGAAGTGGAAGCGGAATTCGAGAAGTTAGCTGACTCGAAGAACGAACAGTTGAGGGAAATCCAAAAGGATACCTCACGATCCTTTCGGCAGATCGAGGTAGTAAGGAATCGCCTGGCGGAGACAACCAAGGAGCTGGCCTGCCTGACTGCACGGATCCAGGAGGCTGAGCGATGCACCAAAGATCTGGCCGAGAAGATGGAAAAGGTGCCCCAGTGGATAGAGGAGCTTAAACATCAAACAGGAATTTGCTTGGAGCGGTTCAACGAGCTGGACATTACCCTTTGTACTTACCTGACCTACAGCAATCACATGCGACCTTTAATGGTGACCCTGGAACACAATTCCACCTCGAGGGTAAGATCTTACAATTTATTTAAATTTATCTACTAAAATAATAATAATACCCAAAGGTACCTCTACGTTGCTATAAAATGCAATATGTAGGCATTTTAAGTCGCCTAAAGAAAACCCGTGAGTTGCTGCAGAATACTCATGACCAACTGATGAAACATACCCAACATATAAACAACGCCCTATCAGAATCCATACCGAAGAAATTTGCCATGCTGCCTGAGTTCTGTAATCTGTTGCTGGATCTACAGAGATCTACAGTAAAGCCAAAGAAGGCCGCTGCTAAAGTCAAAGCTCGAAGTCGGGCATCCATTCAGTTGGCCACGGCGGTATCAAAACTCAAATTATTGCAACCAACTAATGTGATTAAGTCAAGATATTTGCCACCGATAAATGAATAATGAAAATAAAGTAATGTTAAGAGATTATTGGTTAATTTTCTTGATATATACTAAGAGCTAATAAACCTTAAGTTAGGGATGTACATAAATACATTTGTATTCAATATTGAGAGGAAAAACTCTTCAGACACTTGAGAACTCTTTATAATATATACCTTCAAGAGTATTCCCGATTTCGTTCTGCAACCTACAAAAAATCCAACTTCCTTTGGCCGTTTTATACCTTTTGGCTTGGCCTTTGGCACTAATGGATTATCTAAGCCTTTTAGTGGCTATTGGTTGCCTTGGCAATTGTTCCAGCGGCTTTTGGGTCAGAAAAAAGGATTCCTAGACCATCCTGTCCTGCTGTTATCCATCGACAGCTGTGTTGGCAAAATCTTGGCAAAAGGGCACAACTAGCATTTAAATAGTTGGCATATACATACATATATAAAACCCCATGCCATTTGTATTTGGGTCATCATTTCATATGTAGATATTTTACATTTTAATCGCTTTATTATACCGGGGGAAAAGCAAGAAAAAGAATACGAAATAAAAAGGGGTCCATGGAATATGCATAAATTATGTTTATGGAATGAATATAGTTTCAATTTATGGATCAACTAATCAATATTAATGCCTTCCTGAATGCCTAAAACCTTGAGTCAGATTACCATATTACAAGGGTGTTCTCTGGACTACCTACATTTTGTGGAAGTATGATCTAATCGTGGATGGAAAAATATATTAAATTAGGCCTAAATATTCGTGGGAAATAAATATTAAAGGGGTAAGTTTGGTTACTTGGTTTATTAAAATGATTGTATTAATAAAAGGTTCTGGAAATTTTGAATTTTTTATAAATCCCTGAATAAATAAATATCTTTAAGTTATTTATACTTAAAACAGCTTCATTTTCTCTGTGCAATCAGTATAAACTACAAAAATTCCTTTTCCCGTGCTCCGGCATCAGCTTCATTTATATAATTTGCAGATACGAATGGAATTCAAGAATGCCCGCCCGTGGATATCGCAAAAACTTGTTGCAGTGCATTCAACTTCATTCACCACATGATTTATGCCCTTCCAGACCAATCAAGAGGCAGAACCAGAGTCAGAGGAGAAGGTACTTGCCCCAGACTCGTACTGCCACTTGTATATACTCGCGTGCACACTCAATGTATTCGCATTGATTTACTCATACTGGACTTACCTCTGCGGCGAAATCATTCATTTCAGGCCACAGCGCCAGACATTGTGATATCAGTTGAAGCTGAAGCGCCAGACACAAACCGGCACATGAACATTCTACATATAGCTTATATAGATACGTACTGTAGAGGGCGATATGACCAGAACTGCATCTATAATTGGAACAAAGGAGCTCAGACTGAAGCTCAGGCTGTGACTGAGGCAAAAGTTGATCAAACCAAGAAACAATTCATATTCATATTTCCGCATATGCCAAGTAAGTTTCAATTGCGGTTGCAATTTTGCCATTGCAATTCCATTTGCTGCCCGGCAACAAGCAAAACGAACGAATCCACACACACTCACTCGAGTTTGAAATTCTTATATACATATAGAAATGCAATCAGCAAGGCCGAGCGAAGCTTAAGCAATTTTCCATACTCCCGCAAACTTTTTCCACCCACACAGAGCAACAGAATTTCCACTGGCAATTTTCCTGCTCTTTTTTTTCGCTCTCCTTAGATAGCTCTTGGCGTTGCCTCAATGATAATACAAATCAACGAAACAAAGAATTTTCCAAGTCAAGATGGTTCAATGTAGCCATCAAAAGTGCAAACAACTGTTTGTACAGTAAAAATTCTTAAAGAGAGAATCTAGATACTAAACTATATGAAACTGTTTTGACCCATAAAAATATATACCAGAAGTTTAAAAAGGGGTTTGTGCTTCTATATATTTGAGTTTGTTTTATAGGCTTACTATCCTATGAATATAAACACAACTTTGGTTTCACAAGTTTAGTTATCTTTCTTGTTTTTATTTTGTAATATAATTTATAAATTTTCCATGTTATAGACCTAATTTTAATCTAATAAAAAACGACATATTTGTGACATAAAAAACAACTTGAAAATAATTCCTGTTATCAACAGCACCCAACTTAGGCAGTTTCCACTGTCTGGCCTATAAGTTGATAACATTGATAAGGCTACAAGCAGAGCTGAATCTTATCTGTACATTTGTTATATATATATATATATATGTATATATATATATGTATGTGTATATACCCCACGTATGAGAGGCTGGGCACTCCAACCACCAATCGCTCCCCCAAAAAAAGGCCATTCAAGTGAACTTCTTGGTCATGTCAAACATATATAGTATAACGTCTGATGACGTCGATTGTCTGCCCCCTCATTACTTTCATGGCTCGAAGTCACTTATCGCGGAACTACACAGGGTGAGAGGGGAAGTACATTGGAATATCAGCAGAATGCTTTAACCTAATTGGCAAATTTCATCAGATTTCTAAGAGGAACTCTTGGGGGAAATTCAAGAGGAGCGTTTGCATCCCATTAAAGTAAATTCTGAGAGCATTTATTAGTGCTAGCATGTAGTGCTAAACATCTTCATACCTATCTATCTAATATACATAATTATTCTATATATTTCCCTAATTGTTCATTGTTTGATGTAAACAAAGAGTCAATTCTTGGGTTAACCCAATTCTGCAGGAAAAGCATTTTCTGACGGATAGGAATATCACAAAACAAAGTGTTTTAATTAACAGGTTTTTATAATGACTTAAATGGGTCAACACTCTACTCACACACACTGTTGAGCATAATTTTCCTAATGGATTCATGAAGTGAACAATGATAATAATGATGCTAAGAATATGAATATTGTGTATAATAATGGTGTGGTTTTGAGGGGTCAGCCATCGTTGTCCACTTGTTGATATGGCAGCGTCCCCCCTGCTCATACTGATGGGTGTCATTGCGTCTCATTTGGTGTTATATAATACGGATGTATTACCAAGCTTATTGTCTGGTTTGGTTGAGTAATTAAATATCCTTAACCTAAAATATAATGGTAAGAGGAAAGTAGGTTATGAGATACTCAAGTATCTCGAGGATACTATACAAAGATACTAGCAATTATTAGAATTATAAATAGTTATTGTGAGGAAGAATGTCAAGGGTAGTAAAGGAAAGTCACAGGAAGTAACAGGAAGTCACTGGAAGTCACAGGAAGTCACAGGAACTCACTGGAAGTCGCAGGATGTCAAAGAAAGTCAAGGAAAGCTTCCCAGGAGCTATATATGTGATGACCCCTATCGTAAGTATCCTTCCTCCAAGCTGTTTCTATTACCATGCAAATCCTTTAAATAAAAAAACTGAAATCACTTACATATGTTTATCAGAAGGACTCCCCCCAAGTTTGTAAAGTAATTAAAGCCCATACCCGCGGCCACAAAAGGAAGAGAAGGATAAGCATCTAACTTAAATGGTGACCCCGATCACAAAAGGACCTCACAAACAAAAAGTCCTACTGTATGTATGTGTTTGTGCGTGTGCGGGTATGTAAGTACCTTTTTATTATGTACACGTGTAATGTATGCGTACAATATGGTAATGGACCATTACCGTTTGTCACCCACTTACACCCGCTTACGCCTCCGCCTCAATATCCTGCGGGTATTTCGATACATACAACCAAGGACATCGCGGACTGAAAAAGACTGCCTAACAACCAAAGCAAAAAAAAGGAAAATATATATACCATATTCCGACGGTGAATAAATCTAGGGAGCAGCCGTGATAAAGGCCGACGGTGAACAAGACTTCGGCATGCGGCACTTCGGCACGATCCTGCCGTGAAATAGAGGTCCTGGAACGTATCTCTAGGGGATGGGTTCCTTTCTAGGCTCCCGTCCAACCACGAGGCTCGTCCTGGGAGTCGGCAATTAAGCGGCCAACTAACCCAGCTGGCCAACAACCTATTGGAGCCGAGCATATCCTGCGCAGAATCCTGAGAGGTCGGCATGCCACACCCACCAAGGATAAATGGGATGGTGGGATGTCCTTTTTGAGGTAGGAGAAATGCCACACATTAACCGGCAGGCAGCGTTAACGTTGCATCCACTTCCATTTCCCCATCCTGCGGAAAGTGTGTCAGCGGAAGAGCTTGCTATTATTACCTGCCGAAGGCGAGTCCTTAAACAAGTGCCATCTCCTTCCCCCCAAAAAGGAGCCAGCAGCGAGTGAGCAGGATAGCCAGTGTTTGAATCGATGGGGGGGGGGGGAGGAGAGGTTGAGTGAGCAAACCAAAAGGAAAGCCCAAGAAAAACAGCCGAGCGAGTAAAAGTTTGTCGTGTCTTTGCTAAGGAGCGAAGGACATGCAGCGGGAAAAGGGAGAAAGTTTGGCCACGAAGGGGATGTATGTATGTGTGGAGAAGTCCTGTGAAAGAGAGGAGAGTAAGGAACTTGGAGAGAGAGCTCGTGTGGAGCGTAAGTCAAGTCAAGGTGGAATCCAACAAGTGGGCAAAAGGAGAGAGTCAAAGGCAAAGGACTTCTTGGGGAGAGTTGGAAAAGGATAAGAGAGTGGATTGGGTTTGTGCAAGATCGGAGAGCACAATTGTGGACAATAAAGTAGAAACATTCCATTATTTAAAAATTATAAACTTATGAAATATTTTATTTATTAATCAGAAATAGTTTTGGAATTATTTTTTATTATTATTATTAAGCTGTATGTCTGGAAAAACGAATATCAGATTAATTTACTTAAATTAAAACATATAGGAGTGACTTTATCAGTTTTACCCGTTCACTAAGGATTAATCCAACAAATCATTAAATTTCTTTGCTGCTCTTAGCAGATTTTTTAACTATTTTTTTAATTGTGTTAAAAATTATATAATGATATTTAATGTTAAGGCCTTATAATTTGTACTTAAAACTAACATTTACAAAGAGTACCTTTTCTTTTGCTATGATCTAAAAATAATTCTTTATTCTCTTTCCTATCATCTCTTAATTAATAGAAGAAGATGTTGCTCTTCTACAAGTTTCATGCTCTTTAGACCCTTAAACCCCAAAAAAACGCCCCCAACCCTAAAACCACAAAAAAAGCTCAAAATTCTTTAGTCGGCTGCACGTTTTAGTAGCTTTTTTCAACGTTTTTTTTTCTTCTGAATTTCTTGTCGTATTTTTTTTGTGCTTCTATTTTTTTTTTCTTTTAGTTTCTTCAGTTTTTATTTTTTTGTTGTATTGTAAGAATTTGTGAACGACGCAATAGCGTCGACGTCGCTGCCAGCGCACCACGTTTTTCGCTGTGCGAGTGTGTGAGTTTAGAAGGGGGGGAGGGCGTGTGTGTGTGAGGTGAGGGAGTGTGTGAGTGGAGGTGAGCTGGTGTTGGTGTTGGTGGGGCATTTCATAGCCCACATTAGGTAAGGTTAGGTTTTAAATTCTGTTTTCGTTTTTTCACAATCGTCGCTGCCACGAATTTGATTTGTTCTGGTTCCGCTTTTGACTCGCGTTCCCCGGCTGCTCCACTCTGATCGTTATCCGCACTTCTTCCACATCCTGTTCGCTCCACTCTCTTTCTCACTCTCTCTGTTATTTTTTTCGTCTCTCTATCCCCACCCCTTTACTCTCTCCACCTCCGCACTCACACCTCTTACTAATCTTGGCGGTGCTTTGTTTACATAAACCGCGCGCTTTTTTTCGCCGCTGTTTGTTTCCGCTTTTCTTTGCTTCGCTCTTTTGCCATTTGCTTTTGCTCTATGCTCTATGCTCTTTGGCTTTGTTGTTGCTTTTGGCCATAGGTTTGCTTTCCCGCCTCTTTCTAACTGGTTTTGCTTTCAAATCATTTCGCACCATGTGGTTTTCCTCAATTATTCTCACGGCTACACTGATAAACATAATTTTTCCTATGTGGAAAGCCGGAAAATGTTTTGGGAATTTTATAAAATGTTGTATTTGAAATTAAAATTAATTATATACGTAGAAAAATAATATTTTCAAGCTCTAGAATTAAAATAAACCTTATAACCAGCACCCGAAATCTGGTATAATCATAGTACAAAATGTATTGCCTACTTTTTGGCATATACCAAGAGATTTAACAAAATTGGCTAATTTTTAACAGTTTAAAGGGTTTCTAACCAATATTTTAAATTTCTCGGATATAAATACATTATTTTAAAGTATTTTAAAAATAATAATAAATATATTCTTATAAAAATTCTTCAAACAAACGTTTTTTGGTAATAATTGTAGTAATAGTAAAACAAAATATTGTCGCCTTACATTTCTTATTTAAGACAGAAGATATCTAATTAAAAAACTCTGCAAATCTAGAAAAGCACTCAAATACTTTGATCATTTTCGCTTAGTGTATTGCTTACATATACATTGAAACTTGTCTCTCTTTTGCGGTCAGCCCTGGTTTTTTATGTGCGCTCTTCATATGCTTCTTTTGCGTTATTTATTTTTTATTTTTTTCGCCTATTTATTGTGCTCTACGCCTTTGCCTACGATTCTTCTGAACTTGGGGAGACCACGTGGTGTGTAGTGACTGTGAGTGGATGTCAAGCGTGTGTGTGTGTATGTGTGTGGATCGCGTTCGCTCTGTATCTCTCAGATACTGTATCTCATATCTCTGGGGGTTTCTTGAGGAAGTGCTCCAACGTCGCGGCATCGCCTTCATTTACATGTGCGCTCGCAAAATTTGCATACTTGGGGCCCCGCCTCCTCTTGTTGCGCCCCCTTTTTTTGTGTTCGGCAATAGTTTGCGCCAATCTAAGTCGCACTTCTATCGGCAAATTCTGACGAAAGAAGAGATCGGTATCTGTGTATCTGTATCTCGGGGGCACCCGTATGGGTGCGTATCTGTGTTGTCCGGGAGTAGTCGTGCGCTTTTGCGGCTGCATCAATTACGTCGTTAAATTAATCAGCCCGCCTTAATCTCAATAAATTAGAGATAACGCTTATGCGATATACAATGTATATGAATACTTTTTTTTTGCATTTTAAATGCCACACGCTTCTAAGGCTGGGGGAGGGGCACAGGGGGAGTGAAAACACACCGAACCGGTACAGTTATTGGATCGCAAATGGGTCCAGCACTACGACACTAAAACGAAGTCAGGGGTGTCCTTAAGGGGGGTTCTAAGCGGAGCTCTTGAAATCATATCATTTTTAAGGAAAATTGATTTGTTTGAAAACAAAATATTCATAAATGAATAAAAATAATCTAGAAAACAAAGTATTCATAAAAGAATAATAAAAATATTGATAGCGTATAACTCAAGGAGAAATCAAGTTAATATCGGAAAACCGAAAGTTTCAATCGATCATGACTAAGCCAAAAACTCATTAATTTTAATTCGGAAAGCTGTCTTATGTTAATTTTTATTAGGTTAATAAATCTGCATACTCGATTTAACATTTTAAAATATGTCAAATTTTGACCCTTTTTTTTTGACAATTTTAGCGATGTAAGCCATTACAAAAAATTGAAAAAATTTAAAATGTTGTATTCTGCCAAAATCATGATAGATCGATTTGCCTGTTGATGCTGATCAACAATATGTATGATTTATAGGGTCGGAAATGACTCCTTCACAACTTTATAAGCTGCTGACTAAAACTATAATACCCTGCAAGGGTATAAAAATTCATTGGAAAACACCTTAAAATCCTATGACTTTTAAGTAAAAATATTAAATTTTGTTTTAAATAATAATAATATAAATAAAAATTATTTATTATTTATTAAATTATTTATCCACTTTCTTAAAAATTCGGAAACTAAAAAGGTTGCGAAACCACCTTAAATTCTCATGCCTTCTTAGTACAAATTTTAATTTTGTATTAAATTATAATCGATAAAATTAAAAATCCTTAAATTTTAAGGAACCCCTCCTCTTTCATGCACTTCCTGGCTACGCCTCTGTCCCCGTAGAATTCCATGTGGCCACATTAGGGGGGCTCGCTTTCGACAAACACATGCTCGCGGTGTGAGCATAATTCCGCGGGGCAACGACGACAACGACGACTGTGCTGTGTGGTGCTGAGTGGTGCTGTGTTGGTGGTGCGGTGGTGAGTGGGTCTTCCAAGTCTCGATATGATAGGCGCCCCATCCACAACAAGTCGACATTCGACTTCGAGTTCGACCTGACAATCGACGTCACGAAATCTCGTTTTCCCCAACGCAGTAGCGCCTGCAAATACCGTTTCAGCCACAG
Source organism: Drosophila serrata (assembly GCF_035046125.1). Classification (NCBI taxonomy): domain Eukaryota; kingdom Metazoa; phylum Arthropoda; class Insecta; order Diptera; family Drosophilidae; genus Drosophila; species Drosophila serrata. The sequence continues at coordinate 2,092,158 of NW_028257274.1, read as the reverse complement.
TTGATCAAGCGATTATAATGGGGGAAGTTTCCAGTCTTAAGTCACCTTTCAAAAAAAGGTCTCAATGGAATTACGATATGGTGATAGGGGAAGCTAATGGGGAAATATATGCAACAAATTTGATTAAGAAAGGGGTTTCAGAAGTGTTGTTGAATATTTTAAATAAGTTATAGCCGTTTCTAGTAATTCTAAATCAAGAATAACTAACATGTTATTATTACTGAATACCCACTTTATATAGTAATATAATTCAAAGCTAACATTATAAATTAAGTAGCTTTCTACGATAACTGTCTTAAAGCCCACTTAATAAATCCTCGTCTTTATAATAGATCAAGTATTAATTATACCTGTTATATAAAAACTAATCTCAATTTATTTATTTAACATTCTATAGATTCTAACCATTAAAACACCAGTAAATAAATCCTCAAAACCTCCTATTTATTGCAATCATAAACGAACTTCAAACCAATTAGGAATCTTGATTCCAATTATTGCTGCAAACAAGTTAGGAAAACAATCGTGTTCTATCAGAGCTCTCTCTTTCGCTCCCTCTCTCTATAAACTGTTGAGTTAACAAATTGTTACTAACAATATTTCAAATATCTATAGCTGAGAAGCACACTCATACTCATACTCATACTCATACTTTTTGGCGGGTAAACAAACATCGGGCGAGCTAACAACTGGAGCCCGAGTTTCAGAGCTTAGGAGCTTGGAGATCAGACCTCCGGCCCCCGGCTGGTTCATCCACCAGATCGGTCGAGACATTAAAGCAGAAATTATAATTTTTTGAAGGCCATCGGAGTCAGCGGCTCGACGCGATGCGGATCGGTTCGGTTCGGAGGGTTTAATGCCAATTGTGTTGACGCCAATTGGCGGTAATGTTAATAATGCTCTATGACGCAGGCAGGGTATCGAAATTATATATATACAGGATGTCATAAAGTTTTTAATTACTATGTTTTTAGATATATTTAAATAAAAGTTAATATTATCAGATAATTTGGATAGGTTCTTATAAGTTAAAGTTGTACAACTGGTCGTATACGTGATATTAGGAGTGACTCTGAGAAATAAGAACTAGAATGTAAATATAGCGAAAAGAAAAGTCCAACATTATATTTGGAGCTTAATACCATAATAAAATATCGTAAATTTTGATTATCAGTACTTTTTTTAATATTGAATAATTAAGAATTTAAATTTAAAGCATAAAGATTTTTAAAACATTTTCCATAAATTTTATTAAATTTATTTGTGTGTGATTACATTGGTTCGATATAATTATTAATAAAAAGTAAAGATATTTTGCACAATGTTAAATATCGCTTTATATATAGAATTTTCAGTCAAATATTAATGCATTATGAATATATTGATATTTTCTGCCTTTCTAGAATGAACTCTTAAGAAGAAGAAAATATTACAGAGATATTTTTGTATTGCAGATGATTTGTTTAGAAATGTAAGAACCTTAAATATTAAATAATTATTCAAAATATAAATTATAAAGGGTATTTGGAATATATCCCTTTCAAAGACCTACATTCTGGTTATACTACGTCGCCATTTGCTGACGTAGCCACCAAATTTTAAACATTTTATTTTTTGGCTGCTTGAATGGCGCGAAACTTGACCGTAATGGTTATCCAAAGTGTCCAAATAACCGGCCTGGAAGTGCGTCACTGGAGGAGCAACAGCATCACTAGCTCCGTTATGGGAAATAGCCAAGGGAGGACTCTCTCCCAGACGTGGTTCCAAAGATTTGTATTTTGGCGCGCAGTTTGAAACTTGAGCCCGGGTCTTGCGTGTCCAGTTTTTGGCCAATTTGGATGCGATTACGAGACGACGTCGCCACGCGCCAACGCAAATGAAACACTTTATGTACCACTTTTATTTGAAACCATTTTTTTTTGTTTTTATATATATTTATGGCCAAGTCTAGACTGGCTTTACTCGAAACTGAGTTTGTGTAATGCTAATGGAATGTGTCGCCGAAGTGGGTGTGGTTCTAATAAGCTAATAGTCTTTATTCGATACACCAATTACCACCGATTTTTATAGTATGCATAAACCTGTCCAGTTGCTCAGATGGAACTTACCTATACCAACGTGTTACTTATCAATCCAGAGCCAACTTCATAACATTGTAAAATACATCTAAGAGATACTTATCTTCTTGTTGTTCTCGCTTTTTTTATAATCCCTGCTTCAACAAACTGATTTTTGTTTGTCATTTCTTGTGGCTCTGAAGACATGACACTAAACTACTGGGCCTTAGAATGTATTTAAATCAGCTTAAATTTATGAAAATATATGGAATGAAATAGGTTTTAACAAACAAAAAGATAATTTTTAAATTATCTCAGTTGGAAACACACTTAATACGTGATATAAAACAAAATATGTTTGTAGATATCTGTGAGATGTTTTTAGATTACCTAAAATGATTTCAAATTTATTCTGAGATCTAAAGTTTAATTTTATTGTGTTTGTACATGTTTTAATAAAAAAACTGATATGTATTTCTGGAAATATTTTTTGGATTTATTTAAATGACTTATTACTTTATATTTCTATTTCTAAATAATTACTCAATTTTGTTCATATCAAAAGAACTTATAAAACTGAACTTATAGTTTTTAATTGCCAAAGATTTTAAATTTGTCATTTATGTTTTTCTTTTTAAATTTTTTAATACACTTTGGAGCATTATTTTTCAGACATCATAAATGTCATCAATATATCACCTGAAATAACCACTGTAAACTGTATATAATTCTATAATTCCCCTAAAAATACATTTTTTATGATAGTGACCCAATTAAAACCGAACAAAGACTCTTATTTTCTACAGATCCCCTGAACAGGTGCATAGCCTGAATTCCCACAATTCTAACTTGTCTGCTCGTTCTCATTAGCATCAGCATCTCATCGGATAGATAGGATAGGATAGGATAGGCTAGAGAGCTGAGAGTTAAGTCCAACCAGATCCATAAACATAAACACAACGTCTAGACTTCATTAGCCATGTAATGTTGCAGAATTTATGTGGCAGGCACTTAAAAAAAAAACAACGATACTCGAAGGCATACATAACATACATATTTCTGTGTTTATATATCGCATCGGGTCTAGACTTTTAGCTAAAAACTAGTATTTTTGGGAGTTGTCGCAAGGGGGGAACTGATATATGTTCTTATGCATTTTAAGCTCATTTTAAATTCATTTTAAGCTCTTATATTTATTATGCACAAAATATGCATTGCTGGCATTATCAGTTAAATGCAATTTCGGGAAATTTTCCATCGCATCACGAGACAATGAACGGAATGTACTAACCAGAGAGTGTGCGAGCAAGGGAGATAGACAGAGGTAGAGAGTGAGCGAGCAAGGCAATTGTGAGATAACAGCTGCTGCCTCTACGTTCTTATCAGCCCCCGCTGTCCCGCCCCCCCATTCCTCTACACCCCTCCTCTCCTTGCGCTATGGAACTGAACCTCAAGTTGACAGCAAAAAAAAATAAACAATTTAAATTCCAAATGTATAAAATAGGTAAACTATGGCTTTTATTTATTGATACGGGAGAGCGAAGACACGGATGCGTTCAAAAAAGCGTACGAAAAATTAAGACTTTTAGCAAGAAAAAGTTTTTATACTCTTTTTGTTATTAAGAAATATTAAAAACATAATAATATTTATTTGAAATAATTAATAACTTGAAAAGGAAGATAAACAGGAGGAAATTCAGCTCATCAAAAATTCCTAAAGAGCCCAACAGCATTTTTAGTTTGCAAAACAAATTTATTTTATGATTAGGGATAGTTTTAATAATATTAAATTAATATATTATTTTAATTTAATCATTTTTAGTTAAATCATTAATAATTAATAAAAGTATAAGGTAATTTTTAAATAAAACCTAATATTTTAAATATATTCTAGCCAAAAATATATTTATAAATATAAAAATAATAAAATTATTACTAAAACAGGTTGAGAATTTTTCTTCTTCTGACTTACAAAACCCTTTAAGAATTTTGTATTATTATTGTAATTAAATATGTACTGTTAATAATTAAATAGATCTACTATTATATATACCTTCTGCAATAGGTTAAAATATATTTTATTAAAGCAAGAGCATTTAACAGGTTCACAATTTTCTACGTTTTAAGGCCGTTTCAATTCTCATTCTTCTTTGGCATTTCTGGTTCCAGTAAATAAAAATAAATAAAATAAAAGTTTTACTATTTTGACCGCAACTGTATGTGTGTGCGTGTGTGTGTGTTTATGAGAGCAAGAGCGCCACAAAACCCAAACAAAAAAAAATAACGTAACGTGAAATAAGTGCGCTCTGTGTGGAACTTGTGTGTGGAATTCAATCCAGAGAGAGGGAGAGAGAGGGTTGTTGTTTTTTTCCGCTCACTCACACACACTCAGAGACGACACGACCGCCTTTTTGCGCCACAGAAAACCGAACGAAGCAACGACGTAAAGCAAAACGAAAGCTTACGCGACGTAAAGCAAACCGAGCGCTTACGAAGGCAACGACGAATCAGTTGTCAGTTCGAATCCAACTAGAAAGTTTCGAGCAAGTCCGTGTCTCTACGCTTGCGGTTGAAAGCCACGAGGTCGTTCAATTTATTCCGTTTCACAGTTTCACAGCCAGCGTTTATACGTTTTGAAACACTTTCGTTGATCGCAGGAAAATCTCCATATAGTTTGTTTCAAATAAAAAGTGAAAAAATTAAATAAATATACATAGAAAAATTAAAACAAATAATAAAATACAAGTGAAAGAAAAATAGAACGTAGAAAAGAAGCAAAGGCCGCGTATCAGCATTAAATAGGCGAAAAGAGCAAGGCACACCGAAATAAAAAAGAAATACATAGCGATGCTTGGATGATCTTCGTTTCAGTCACGTTGTATACACACACTCGCAAATAAACACACGCACATAGCCCTATATAACACACACACTCGAACATACACACACACACACCTCGCATATAGCGAATATACAAATACGAATACGGTTTTTTTTCAATTCGAATTGGAGTAAGCTTCGGAAACGTGTTTATATTAAAATTTTGTGTTCCCCATTTGAACTTTAAACAACTTTTGAACGTCGCAGCTCCACCCCCCGCTTCCTCAACCGTTCGGTCTTTTCATTGAATTCTCATACGAATTCCAATTAAGTGTAGTGTGTGCGTCCAATTGGCATGAATTGATGACGTGATCGGTGTGTGTTGGTTCTCTTTAGCACGCACACTATTGCGACATCGCGCCATAGCCGCTCTCTTTAGTGTTCCGGCCGCGTGTTCGCCGCTCGTTCTCTCATTCTCTCTCTCTATCTATATCTCTCTTTTGTTGTGCTTTTTTATTGTGTTTTATTGTTATTGTTGTTGTTAATTACACCCATTTATAATATATATTATTTTTTATATATACGCAGCTTAAGCAAAACGCCGCAAAAAAAAAGAATTGTTCTGTAATCCCAAAAGTGTTTGTGTGTGTGAGCAAGAAATTATGCACGAAGAAATCTAAAATCTAAAAGAAATAAATACGCAGCAATTTCCGTAATAAAATAAATAACACAAAAAAAAAAACCGCACAAGTTTTGCTCAAAACAACAACACAAATTACCGCATAAAAAACAAACAAACAACAGTGCAAACTAACAAGAATAATAAATTTAAAAAACAGTGCCAATTTCAAAAGTAACTAAAAACGCAGATCAGCAAATCCACAAAGTCAACAGAAACTTTAAATAATCGCAGTCAATAACAAAAGGAGCAGTGATTTAGCGAGCAACTTAACCAGCGATCTCCTCCACTGCGGCAACTTTTGGCGGGTAAATAACTAATTAAATATTAAATAAAATAATAAATAATAATTAGTAACTCGATTCAGGAAATGTTTTACTAGGTATTTCTCAGGTATTTTTCAAACTGTAATCTTTTAAAATTAGTTAGTTTTTAGGGTTTTAAAAAGTAAAACTAAGAAGTGGGTTTATAAAGAGCTTTGTGTCACTTTTGTTTTGTTTCTGTCCCTTTTTAATAACTTATAACTTATAAAAAAGTAATACTTCGCATTAAAAACTCCTTGATTTAATTAAAGTAACAACTCAATGTTTATTTATTTTAAAATAATTGTAATAATTACATCAATAATTGCAATATTCCTTTATTTGTAACTACTTTTGGCGGGAAAAAAAAACTTAATCAATTTGAATTTGTTTAATAAACAGTTTTCCGGATTATCGTTACAGTTTCTAGCTTATATTTAAAGATCTTTTCAAAGACTATCTATTAAAATACCATGTTCTTTTAATGTTCTAAAAATATTAATAATAATTAAGTGACTTACAAATATAAAATCTTTAAATATTTCGAGATTTCTTCGAAGACAATTCCTGAAAAATGCTTCTATATTCTTTTTTCTATCATATTTTCAACAATAAATTTAAATGATTTTTACAAAGATGAAGGAATTATTAAAAAGTTTTATTTAAAGTTAGTTCTTTATATCAAATGATTTCTAAGCTCCAGAAAATACTTTATAAAGTAAAATAATATATAAAAAACTTTGTATTGATACTGTGACTAAATATTGTGTGAAATCTACCCAGAGTAATCCAAAATGAATCTTATATCAAAGAAAACCCCGTATTCAACTGTCTAAAAAAATTCCATAAAATCATTTAAAAATTGTATTTTACCTTAAAAATAACTTCAAATAAAAACAAAGCACCATTAATGTCTCAAAGTGATTTACAATCAATTCACTTTCAAGATCAAAACATAGAAACGGAACTAAAAAACCAAAAAGCTAAAGCTGTATAATGTCAAATCCAAATCCAAATCACGTTTAATGCTCATCCAAAAGCTGATCTCTCTCTCTTTCGGTTCGTTCAGGGCTTTGATTAGTCCGTTTTGGGGTGTTAGTTGTACTAGAAAGAGGGAGAGAGAGAGACCAGGGGGGACCTGGGGGAGATCTTAATTAGAGCACTGCTGATAATGGCACTAAAAATAGAATTGGAACCCAGCGCCACACTGATAGCACCGAGCGGAGGAGCGTGTGTGTCGTGCAGCTCATTTCTTTCTGTTTCTGTTTTTGCTTCTCCTCGATTTCATATTATTATTACTTCTTATTATTAGTATTTTCTTTTTCAAATGTTATATTGGACACTTGAAGGCCGATTTGTATGCTCGCACTATATATTTTTAAATAACTCCAGTATTATTTTTTCAACATCAATATTGACATTGAAATGAGATTAGGTTTAGTTTTTCGTAGCTCCCCAGTTTGGTTGGCAGCCACAAGAGGCCTAAGCAGATAGGGTTTTATCTATCCGCAAATGTGCCAAGGTACAGCAGCAGCAGCTGATGGCCCAGGGAATATGGTAGTGTATATAAATATATATATTTTTGGGTCTTTTATCATATCTTGAGTGTTTGCTGGAACGTGCCGCGAGGTGATAACAGCCCAAGTGTGCGAAAAGTTTGTCGAAAAAAAGCTGTAATTACAGAGAAGAAAGTAAGAGAGGAAATCATAGGAAGAAGGAGAGAGTATATAAGGTGGAATTTTAGGTTAATTAAGGTATGATTTGTTATTAAATATAACAAAGAAGTTAAAGGAAGAAGAAAAGAAAGTGCATAAGGTAGAATTTTAGGTTAATTAGTGTATTATTTGGTATTAAATATAATAAAAAAGGAAAGGGCTTATAAAATGGAATATTAGGTTAATTTGTGTCATGTATTGTATTAAATAGAGCAATGATATTGTCAGTAAAATCTTATAATTATTTGTCAGGAAAAGGTGATTTCTGAGAGAATTTAAAGGGAGTATAAGTATGAGTATGACGTCTATTAAAGTTTATTAAATCATTAATTTCTGTATTATTATGTATCAAGTCTTTACCACATTTTGGTGCCTCTGAGCAAAACTTTATTGATTTTTAATTCAGTTAAAAGCTATATTGATTATTTCGTATTAAAACTTAAATTATGCTGATTACATTTAATATTATAATAAACTCTTTAAATCTGAATACTGAACTTTGAACCCGACAACAGAAATCAATGCTAAACATTATTCAAAACATTATTTTTGAATACTTTTACTTGTTTAAAGTGTCATAAAGTATAACCAGATAGTACAATGTTGTTTTCAATTAATTTATATTCTCCTTTATTTATTTTTATAGACTGTATACGTTTACAAATGCCAATCAAGTGCGTTAAGTGATCGATAGAGGATTGTGTATTTTGCGGATGATGATTAAGTCGGATGATCGCATCAAAGTTTTCCATGCGTCAAAGTTTTCCCAAGCCTCTGTGTCAGCTGTCAGTTGTTTTGTCGTTGGAATGGATGACTACTGAGGGTTACATTCTTGGTTGACTTTTCCTTTGCCCCGTTCTCTTTAAATTATTTTAATGAATTCTCAATATAGACTTATGCTTTTTGCGCTCTTGCATTTGCATTTCTGCTGCATTCCTTAGCTGATTTCGATTTCGATTTACTCAGAATCTGAGCTATATAGCACTATATAGTGCTCTCTCCTCGCTCTCCTCAAGTAGCGCGTGTTCCTCTCGCACAGTGCACGTGCCACCACTTTTAGTGATAGATAACTGCACTTTCAATAAGCTTTTATTTGAATAAGCTTCCGCGATAATTGACTTAATAAATTATTAAATATTATACAGCGTAGAAAAAACCAGAATGCAATTCACTCTCTGACAGAACAGACAGTTGGCATTTTCTCCTCGTGGATTTTCTAATGAAAACTAATGAGTAAATCATGCAAAGTAGCTCTACACTCAGCTTAGAAAAGTGGAAACAAAATGTTTATTAACACCCACTATTAATGTCATAAGTGTAATTAATATGAATGAAGGGAGACTTCTACTTTGTTAAATTTCAAAATATTAAAATATTCAATAAACTTTGTTGGCATTGTTTTAAAATCCTAGTGGAATAACTTGTAGCAGAATGAAATTGTACATTTCTGTGAAGCTTGGAATTTTATAAAATAATTTATCTTTAGATTAAAGCTCTTTTCCTTTAATTTTCCTTGCGATTTTTATGTTGTTTGTTGATTTAATATATCAAAATTAATACTTAGATACATGTATATATTTATAAACAATTTTAATCAACAAAAAAAAACCCTTAAAACCCTATTTTTTAACTCATCATACAAATAAAATAGGTTCCTCAAGAAAGACTGATGTAAAAAAAGAGTGCAGTGTCGCAAAAAAAAATTTGTTGTCCAAGGTTTATGTTTGGCATTGTCAAGGGGTTAAGGCGGGGCATGAATGTGGGTGTTGTGGGTGGGTTTGGGGGGTGCGAGGGTCGTGGCGGTGGTGATAAGCTGACCGGGGAAAGAGACACATAGATAACATGGCCAGCAAGTGAGTAAGTGAGCAAAAGACACAGAGACAGAGACAGAGACAGCCACATGACAACAGTTTATTTTTTTTCTTTCTGTGGCGGGAATGCATAAAATACACTATATTGTGCATTGCTTTTGCTATAATGCTTTATCTCAGCTTTATATCTTGGGGGCTTGATGATAACACACACATTCAGAGACACACAAGAGCAGGGAAACCGGGGGGAAAACTTGAGGAAAGCGTCCAGTGTCCAGAGGGAATTAAAGAGGAATTATGGAAAGTTCACCGGTTGAGTGACACTACTCAAAGGGAAAAGAAAATACTAATGGATTTATTATTATATATTCTATATCAGGTGAAATTTTACTTAATTTAAAGCTGCAAATATATTTAAGATATAATTTTCTAAATACGTTTTTAATAAGAAACCTAAATGATTTCTAAAAGCTAAGTAATTTGATTAACTAAGACCATTTCTAGATTGTTATCTTGAGTCTGCTGGTTTAAAATAAACAACCTGGAACCAATTTATAACATTTCTTTGTATCTAAAACCCATTTAAAATTTGCTTATTTTAGTTTTTATAGCTATTGATTGTTATTTCAAATACCAAATACCAATTAACCGAATGTAAAGCCATTAACATATAGATTATACTTCGATTAAAGTTAGCAAAATAATAGCAAAAGGAAACCCAAGTATGTTCATTACAAAATCATTAAGAGTTAATTGTTTTACACTTTGTAAATATATTATTTTTAGATTAACCTTGCTAATGTAACTTGGATTTAACCGAAAGTTACAAAGAGAATGTTTAATAATCTGATTAAACATTAGGGATTTTCTTAAATATGAAATTATTTTGAATACGCCAGACTTTTCAAAAAACACTATTAAAAACTAAATTGACTTTACTTTCTCAGTATGTGACTTAACTGAAAGATTAAATCTCTCTAATTTATTCTTAAGATTTTGGATTATTTACATAATACATTTGTTGTATTTATATATTATTTTTATATTTAATAATATAATTAGGTTGACTTCACTTGCTCAGCTGAACCCTAAGATCTAAACTTAACATGAACTTAATTGGATGTTAACAGAATAGGTAACCTGCAGATTAACCTATCTGAATTTTTAAATTATAATTATATTTTTCATAATTAGCTTGACTTTCCTCTCCCATCTCAACACAAACCCCAAAATAAAACTTAATTAGAGTCTAAAACAAGACTCTCTATTAAGCTAAATATAGAAATTCTTTATCAGCAGGTTAAGCCATGACAGAGTTTATATTGTTTTGGGTTTTAATTCACTTTCAAACCAAAGGTCGTACGAGGTTTGGTTTTATAGAGAGGGTGACAAAGCACACACAACTCGCACACACACACAGAGATCCCCCCCAATACAAACACTACGACAAGTGTGGGTTCGTCACCGTCAACATAATGATGATTGTCATTATCATTATCGTCATAATGGGTCGCGAGGTACTTGAGCTTGGGTCCCCAAACAAGGGCTCGGTTTTGGGATCGAAATCGGGATTGATGTCGTCGTCGTCGTTGTCGTCTACATCCCTCCATCTCCATCTCCATCTCCAGCTCCATCTCCATCTGTGTGAATCCACCTCCATCCTCCAGCTCATTAGGCAGGGGCAGACCGGACCAGATCGGTGCAGACCATACCAGTTGCTATATCTCCCCGAACTCGGACCAGCTGTCAGTCTTGCTTTTTATTTTCACTCTTTTGGGTTTCTTTTTCCTCATTTTCCATTTATTTATATATATATTTTTTTGTGTTTTTTCGGTCAGCACTGACTTACTTTGCCTTGCTTCCTCCAGTCTGCTCCGCCTTTATACTACACACATCTGTATGTATGTATATAATCCTGTTTGACGGGTTGTGCCGGGTAGTGTGGATCTCTTTTACTTCCACATTGCTGAACCCGGTCGGTCGGTCATGTGTGGCGGTGCAGAGGGAAAGGGTATCCTACAATACCTGAGATTTTCAGGGGCAGAGAGTAATAGTGTCTCATGCATAAGGAAAAAAAATCACATGGTTTTCTTTGCTGGATCCAAAAAAAAGCATCTGGCAGATACTTTTTTTGTGGTCCCCGGTTTTGGCAGCGATCTCCTTGGTCGCGGTACTCACTGATAAGCTAAGAAATCAGCAGGGACGTTGGGAGAAGGGTTTATTATTTTTATTATATATTAAGTTAAGAAAATTTATACTAAAATGTAGTGATTGGTAATGAAAGATTCAGACTTTAATCGTTTTTAGAAGTTATTTTCCTTATACTTGCATGCTTTTATTCAAACCTGATGTTAAGAAAAGTAATCTCACATGATTACAAATAACTTTTAAATATTGGATAATTAACCTTCTTTTATTACAATTAAAAATCGTCTTCTTTAATATTACGTAACAATATATAAAACTTTTCCTTTTTTGGTCCTTTATCCCTTAATTTTGTTTTATTTGAAATAACAGTTTCTTCCAAAACGGAAGTGATAACTAAACAAACTTCGAATAAGTAGAGTTAAAACCTCATCCATTACAATTAATAGTCTTATTTAAGTGTCTGATTTAATTGTCTAATTTAATGATCTGACTTAATATGATCTTTCCCCTTTTGAACTTATTTATATATTATTTTTTCGGCGCCCCTGGGAGCTTGCCACTTTTGGGCTTATCACTTAATCTTCGAGGCCGATTCTCTACCGGAACAGATGCTCTATGAGAAGGTGGCCTCAGCTAGGATTAGTTTCGGTACTAAATAGACAGTACTTAGTACTTAAAGTACCTAATTCTCATTGAGTCTAACTGATAGGGAAAATAATACGCATACGTATTGGAAACTGAAACGAAAACTCATGAGAAAAGTCGTACGAACTATAGAAAAGGAAAATTACGTAACGAGAGTGGGGTTTATTTTTGTTTTGTTCGCTCTGTTGATCTTTCTTCATTTCGTTTTCTTTCTGCTCATTCTTTTCTGCTTTCTTTGTACTGATTCTGTTTTTAATTTTTTGTTTTCTATATATTTTTTATTGCCGTCTTTATTTAGTTTTGCTTTGCTTTTGGACTCTTGCTTGTTTTGCTTTTTATTATTATTTAAGATTTGTTTTTGCTGCTCGTTTTTGTGTCGCTTTTTTTGCATTTGCTTTTGGTTCCCCCTATCTCTCTCTCTAGCTATATATATATGTTTTTAGAAGCTTTCTGAGGACTCCCACATCTAGTTTTAGAATTTCCCATCATGCCTGGCTGCCCCCATTTCGTAGTCACGCCCCCTTGTCAAAAGAACAACCCGAACACCACCTGAAGATTTTCCACCTAAATGGAACTCTGTGCTGTTCGTGACATTGAAATATTCGAAATTCTCAGATACAAAACAAGAACATATATCCACTTCCCATTGTGTAATGTTTAAAAACAGAGAATATTTAGGGTATGATGATGATTTTTCAATGCTAATTTCTCCAACATCCCACGCCGGGTGCTTTTAAAGGTGATTTAATGGTATACAATATGTTTTGCCAAACAAATAAGAAACAGAATCGGAATCTGAATCATTTTATACAATTTTCATTTTGATAACACTCAAAATATTATAGGTTTTTGCGTTGTTTGGAGCAGTTTGATGATGGAATATTTCTGTTACTCGAGATTAAACCAATTAACATAATCTAACATGGTTGAGTTCTGATCTCTCACGATCAAAGAGAAAAAAACACCTACGCAAATAAGCCCAGTTGTCTTTTAATCTAATGTAATAAAAAATATATATAATATTCATACATGTTTGTTAAGAACCTGTCGTTAACAATAAGCTCAAGCCCCCACTTAAATGATTCCGATCCGATCTGATCTGATCTTATATAGTAAATACTGTGTGACGCAGCAGATCGAGCAAAATTAATTCTCAACCCATATTTTGAGAGGAATTGTCTTGTTATTGTTTACATTTTCTATGCTTTTCCCATTCCTTGTTGTGTGTTTTTTGTTTTGCTTCTGCCTTTTTGGTTATTTTCATATAATGACGTGTTTTTTGCTAAATATTATTATCAAATGTTATAATTTAATGTTTCAAAAGTCTGAGTGTCCCCGAATGTGCGACGCAATTTCAGTCCCTCCCTCTTTCACTCGAAAGTAAAGAAATAGATTATATATATTTAAGTGCAAAATGCAAAATAGCAAATTGTTCACGTTAATTTTACTTAAAATAGTTTGGCAGCCGGCAATGGAGAGGCGGCAATTAGAATTTTGTACACTATTTTTAGAGGCAGACGAACTCTGGACTGTTTTGGTACTCAGTAATTAGGAAGGGTGTGTGTTTGGGTATTTAAGTATACAAAATTGGTAATTCGAGTGAATTAAACTTAAGTTAGTGCATAAATAAATATATTTAAGATATTCTAGACAATTATCAAATTATCTCAAACATGTATCTTGTAATGTTTTGATCAGGAAATAGGGTTACAATAAATCCTTATAACACATGGTATGATAAAGAGATATATTAAACTCATTATCACTACTAAATACATTTAAAGTCAATAAATAAATATTGAAAAACAGAAACAATTCCTAGAATGCCACTATTGAGGTAATATAGGTAAGGAAGATAGATTGTATCTCAAAAATTAAAGATGTATCTTATGTTGTTTTTATCAAGAAATGAGCTTGCAACAAATCCCTAAAACACATATTATAAAATAGATATACATTCTAAAGATTAAAAACCTTTAAAACTCTTTGTTTGTAGGTAGATTTTTTACATTTATTTTATTATGTATTCCCAAAATTCACAAAGATTTTTAAACCTTAAAGAAAGACCCACAAAATAAGCCCAAGAAAGGCACCAAAAAGAAAGTAAGTTAAGATAAACTTTTAACTCCAAGTTGTGACCCAAAAAGGCTTCAAATTTCACTGGGAAAAAACCCCATACTAAGAGGAATATTCCATTCGATCAGGTTAAACTCTAAGTTAGGGTATTTCTGGGGTCTCTTTTTGTTATACATTTTCGACAGTCTCATTATTTTTCGCTTTGATTTTCGTTTTGTTGGTAGTGGCTTAGGTCAGGTTGGAATGTTTCGGTCTGGGTTTTTTTTTATTTTAATTTTTTTTTTTGCTGGGGGCACTTAAGTGCGACTCATTCGCATTTGCCATTATTTGCGGCCATAAACCTTTCGCTAGGAAGATATTATGTAATGACAAACGTTGGACGCGACGTGCGCGACCTTATCTAAATAATTTTGTATTTAAATACAAGCACAACACAGGCATACACACACACACACACACACACTCAAAAATATGAGGAGATCCAAAGTTTTTTGTGTAAAAGAAATAATGAGGCGATGATTCGGAATGCTCTCAGGTAGAAAAGTGTGTTTTAGGTAGCGAATGAATGAACTTCCGTGTTCTCAAGGTAAATTCTTCGATGTCGTTCGGGTGTCTCTTTCTCCTTTTTTATTATTTCCCTCACACTCTCTCTTTTTTTCTCTGTTATAAAAAAAGCTTAATAAAAAATGCCTGTACCACGATCCACACTCGCACACAGATACTTTTCGCTTGGACTTTGTCACAGTGTGTGTGAGTTGATTTTTAATTGAGTTTACGCGCTCTACGCACACTTTTCAATTTGTTTACAATTTTATTGAGATTAAGAGAGACGAGAGGGATTCTCTTTATGTTTCATTTAAAAGCTTTGAGCTCTCTTTAAATTTGTGTTATTTTCTTAACCTGAAATTTCGAAATATTGTTACTTAAAAAACATGTTATTTGCTTTTACAATAGTTTTTCTGAGAGGTTTCTCAGATAGTTTTTATAAGAAATATAATATTAGCTGGGAATTTAGAAATATATATTTAAGGCATATTTTATTATTTATTTCAATACTTAAGACCATCCTTATTGATCTTCCTACTGCCCTAAAACTGTCTTAAAACTTATGATAGTATTAAACCTAAAAACTCTGTTTAAATAATATAAAATTAGCACACAAAATATGACAAAATAAGTTTCAAATAAGTTATTATTATTTTATTTGAATATTTCTTTGTTAGCAAAATATTTATTAGGTTTTATAAATAACACTTTAAATGGAAAATTTAATACTTATCAATCATACTGCCTTAAAGATACCATTTTTCCAAAGAATAATCGCAGTTTGCAGACTAAAAAATATTGTATATTCCTACTTAAAAGTTAATGCAATCAAAAGCTCATTGATAAGGCACGTTCTATATAATTTTATATATGTATATACCGATTTTTTCGGTTAAAAATTGCACCAGACAATGTTGTGTATGCTATCATGAGAGTTCGAGCGATGCCCGTCAGGCTTCGTTGACTTATCAGCTGGGTTTTTGTTCCATTCCAGACAGAGTCAATAGACCTTTTATATTCCAGACTCACAAACAGATTCTCTCAGTGTTATAAGTGAGAGAGAGAGAGAGAGAGAGAGACAGACTTCACATCACGTTTTTCAGTGTATTTAAATGGCATTTTGATAAAACAAAAATACTTATATTATGGCTATATTATTATTGGGGCATATACATATATTGATAACTCTCGTCGCCATTCCGCTAATTGAAATCGTTTATATTCCAACTGTGTGCTAAATTTAGTCATAAAAGCATTTATAGATTTTATTAAAACTAATTGATTTTCATTCCGTGAGCTATAAAGACGAGAGTCTCATTGGAATGCCAAGAAAATGTGCGAGAACAAGATCATAACCTACATTATGCCAGATGTTGGAGCTCTTTCTTTGATAACACTGCTCTTCTCTTAGTTATTTTTTAAGAGCATTTTAAATTATAGATATTCGTAGGTTTATTTTTCTGTGGAAAAATAAGGTAAAGTAAAATTTCCAGAAAATTATACAAAACACTTTGTCACTTTTATTGATTTGATTACGTACCAAGTGCCTAGGCACTCGCAAAACTATATATATATATATTAAAGCTGAACAATCAAACTATAAATAATCGAACTATTAAGTTCTCTGTACTGAATAAATTTGAAAAGCTGCAAAAATTTACTATACTCTCTCTACGGACACGTGATCAATTGAAAATCGAAAAATGTCAATTAGTTTGAACGATTCAAGATCGTTTGAAAATCGTTTTTCCACATTTTCAAGCTCACGAAAACAATCAAAATGTAATTTTTGAACAAAATGCTTAGCAGTGAGATGACATGATGACTTGACACAATCTTATATAGCTTTTATAAATTTATAGCAATTTCAATTCAAGGTGAATCTTTCTCTTGAACAATGAATTTGTATTAGGAAAAAAAAAAAATATATGTGTGATAAAATGTTTGTATATATTTCTAAATAAATTTTATAAGAGGCTAGAGGTTGACTAAGTATAGTAATAATATTTTTAGGTACATCTTTTACTGTAGATATTTTTGGTTTAATTAGTTTGAAATAAGTTATTTTGAATGCTAGGTTTAATGAAATATTTTTATACACTGTCTAACTGAACGCTGAGAATTGTAACTTTAAACTTTGTTACACAAAGAAATACTTTAAATTGAAGTATGTAATATATCCAATAAACAATTCTTCCTCTTATTTCCATATCCTTTTCAGGATTCTTAACTGATCGCGAGACTTTCGCGACTACTTCAACCATTTCTGGGGCTGGCTGGCGGAGACCTTGAAGCTTTGAGCTTGATCTTGAGGATAAATCCGGAAAAGCCGCAACGCTGCAACTTCACAACGACCTGCTTTACCCAATGATGGACGGCTTTGCCCAGGACTGGCCCACGCTGACCCACACAGACAATGGCCTGGGTTCGGCCATGGATCAGCTGGGGGTGGGCGTGGTCGGTGGTGTAGGTGTGGGGGATTTACCCGGGGATGTGGGCTTTGAGCCACAAACCCGTGCCAGATCCAACACATGGCCATGTCCGCGTCCAGAGAACTTTGTGGAGCCCGCCGATGAGTTGGATAGCACAAAGGCCAGTAATCAACAGTTGGCTGCCGGAGGTAAGGATTTTCCATAGTGGAAAAGTGGTTTTGCTATATATTTGTATTATATCTAACATATATTTTTGTATTTGACAGATTCACAGCAGGCTATACAGAATGCGAATGCGGCCAAAAAGAACTCATCGCGTCGAAATGCTTGGGGAAATCTCTCCTACGCGGATCTCATCACGCATGCCATTGGCTCGGCCACCGATAAACGACTGACTCTGAGCCAGATCTATGAGTGGATGGTCCAGAATGTGCCATACTTTAAGGACAAGGGTGATTCGAATAGCAGTGCCGGATGGAAGGTAGGAATTTTCTTTAAGTTTTTAAATACCTTAAGGGAATTGAATTAAGGAAGGAGATGTTCCTATGATTTTTACAGGGATTGTTCAGGTTATTTAAAAGCGGTTTCTTTAATTTAAGATCTTTGGTTAAAGATATCTAGAAGATTCAGGTTGTTCCTTATGATATTTACAAGCTCTGGATAAAGATATCTTGAAGTTTTAGGTTGTTTTAGTAATTATGAAAATGTAAGGAACATTTTTCGTAGATACTCATTTATTGATTTCCTATAGATGCTTTTTGAGCATTTAAACTACGACTAAAAAGTAACAAGTTTTTAAACCTTTAAACTGTGACTTAATAGTACTGTACAGTTTTTTTATAGATATTTTAAATAATGCCCACGAAATTCTTAAAGAGTGAAAAATCCAATAAACCGGAAAATAAAAATCTTATAAAATACAAGCCTTACATTAACTTGACACTCTTAGCCCCTTTATTTCTAAGCAACTTACTTTAGTAAATCTTTTTCCAAACACCAAACTATCTAGTTCACTTTGCATTGTTTATGTTTTCTTTATTTTTTTTTACCAAAGAGCTTTCAACTTTGTATCTTTTTCTTTTCCCACAACGCTCTTTGGCTTTCAAATGGCAAATTCACTCGCAATTCGCATTTCGCCGGGCAAAAAACGGTCAAGTTCAGGGCCAAGTCAGTCAAGTCAAATGGAGTGAGAAGTGGAGCCGCTGGGAGTGTTGTTTTGGCTTTCATATTTCTGCTTCTTGTGGTCTGCTTTTCTGCTTTTTTATATTATGCAATTTGTTGGAGTATATATATATCATTTTATTTATTTATATATTTTTTTTTCCATTTGTTACGTGTGTGAAATGTTTGTCAGAGCCGGCATCACTTTTTCCCCCTCGGTATCTTGACCGGATTTCCATTTTGTTTTTTTTTGCTGAGTTTTTGCAATTAATGCGCTTTATCTTCGGATCGTTTTTCGCTTTTGTTTACATCCAAGCATACGTAAATAAATAAATAAATAGACGCGTACACAATTATATGCATGCACGGGCTAAATGCGTAAATCATGCTTCATTTTCAATTTCATTTTCATTCATATTCAGAGACCGGTTTCCCCTTGCTTTTCTTTTGTGGTTTGACTTTCCACTGGAAAGGTTTTACTTTTGCGTTTGTAAATGTTTAATAGTTTTAGGTTTATATGGGGTAATCTTTTGAGGAAATACAACACAGAAATTGAAACTTAATTAGGCTTCAACTGATTTTATGTTAAAATTCAAAAGGGAATAGTTAAAACTTGTTATTTTTTATCTTATTCAAAGTTCGTTCTTGACATTTATTACTTCATTTTTGACATCCTTTAAGTTATTTTTCTAAATTTATGTATTTAAAACCTATAAATCCCTCTGAGACTTGATTTATTTATTTAAAAATCAATATTTAGATGGTTCTATTTATTTATATTGTGAGTTTTGTCCCCTCTTTGGTCTTTTCTGCCTGTCAATAATTTTTTTATTTTGCTATAATTTTCTTCTTTCTTTTTGACACTGATAACATTTGCTTACATAGACGAAATCCATGTATTTCACTTGTTTATACTATACAAGCTTTTTATTGGTTCCTTTTTTTTTTTTTTTGCAAAGTTATCAATAAAAGTCTGTGTGGAGTTCATTGACATTTACCACAAATGACAGAAATACTGTACACAGTTCAGGATTTTACTAAATTAATGTAGAATTTAATCGAATTCCAGGTGTTTAATGTTTATTAAAATATTTCCCAGAACTTCCTTTGATCGATCCTCTATGGGATACGTGATCTTCGTTGCCATAAATCATTCGATCCACTCATATTTCTTGGTTAGCCCAGTGCGTCACTCACGTGATTATTTTTCTTTATCAAATTTGCTGATAACTCAATGCACAAAGCACCCCTTGACTGTTTGAGGTGCTTAAAAAAAGAAAATAAACCAACAAAAAAGTCAAAGAATTTGCTGATTTTGCTACGAAGAAATTGAAGACGATTGATACCCGAAACTTTATTTTTTTGCGCAGACAGCGCGCTTCCACAGAATTTTTGGTTTATTATTGTTATTTGTTTGGGTTTATTTTCTTTTTCTTATTCTTTTTGTAGGTCTGTGAACTAATATTGCATTATTTATATTAGTGTATTGGTCATAGTCGCATTTTTCACGGAAGTAGTCCGTGGGTCGACTACGGCTGGGTTTTTTAGAGATTACGCAGGGGAAATAACACTCATCACCGTGATAATGAAATTTATTCGAGCGTCGCAGAAAAAAAAGGTTAGTTAAAGCCCCAGAGAGGCTTTCTAAGAATAAGAAAAGAAATGTAAACAAAAGTGCAATTATTACAGGTTTTTTTTTAGGAGAATTAACGCGTGTTATTGTTTATATTTTGTCTGATAAGGAGAAGGAATTTTTAAGAAGAAAATTAAATTCGTCATTTTTGTGATGTGATGTCTAACATTTTAAGGGAGATTTTTAAGAAATTTGTCTTTAAATTTCTTAAATTTCTAAGCAGGTTTTCCTTTGGATTAATACCCTTTTGGAGTGCAATTATACTTGTATTTTGTTAAAAAACATTTTGAAATTATTTAGAATACTAATAACCTTTTAAAAACTGTCTTGCATTTATTAATATTTTTAAATGATAGTTTCTACCGTTTTAAGGCAGTTAAGTGTAGCTTAGTTCTAGAAGATCAAGCATTTAATAAAATTCCCTTGAATAAGGCTTTCCTGTTTGTTAAAAAATCAAAGATTATCTTATATATTTATCTCCCTTAAGGAACTTCCTTATAAAAATAGACTCAACTATTTTTATCATATTTTTTCTTTTTTGCAATTCTTTCTCATATTGAAAGGAAGAGTGTCTTGTGCCTGCGCTGCGCATTCCTTTATAAAGTTTTATGACATTTTGCTAATTTATGCAACACGTTGTTGCCGATGCCACCGCGTTCCACCTGACACTTGCTTCCTTTTTTCCTGTCCTTCTGTCTTCTGGTGGCTTCAGAGCTTCCTCCGCGTCGTCATAATAATAATAAAGAACGAAACGAGCGAAACACTCAAATGACATTTGTGGAATTTTAAATTTTTGCCACTCTTGGTGACTGCAACGCCAAAAGGCTTCCTCTTTTCAGTAGTTTGCTGTGGCTGTCTGATTCCGGATGGTGGTGGTGATGGTGGTGGTGGTTGTGGATGTGGTGGCTATGGTGGCTCGTGTCTTCATCATCATCCTCATCAGGTTTTTTGGCCATTGAACTGCTGCCAAGTATTTTTTTCCCGCTGCCTTGCTCCTTTTATCAATTTATTTTCGTGTGAGCGCTTAGTTCTTTTTTTTATTTGTATTTCTGTTTTTTTTTTTTTTGTTATATTTTTGCCTCTTTTAATTGGCAGCGAACCGCATCGTGTTATAAATATTTTTTTTTGTTTTTGGCCGCAACATTTTCGTGGTTTTTCACTCTCGCCCTGTGAAACGTCGCACTTTTGGCAATTATGTTTGGAAATTTCTGTAATTTATGACGCCTTCTTAGGTGGCATTTCCCACTATTTACGATCTGGCCGGGAATATGTACATTTCCTCATTTTATTATTGGGGGGAAAAAGGTGTGAGGGGATTTTTTTTTCCGTGGAAAAGATATGTAGGAAAAGATCAGAGTTTGCTGAGGATTAGAATTTATGGAATACATTTAAATACGGAGATTTTCCGCAAAGGAAAATCACACAATATACATTAAAAGATAATGGAAAATGCATTAACTAAATACCAAGGTGTGTGGAAATTTAGGGAAAGAAATGTTAATTTTTTGTAGAGATTTATAGAAATAGCCTTGAATAGAAGATTCCTATTTAAAATATTTAGTGTTAGCTGTATATAATTTACAAGTTTCTCGAATTAATTTCATTGGTTTCAAATTAAATAAGAATTTTCCTTTGATGTTTAGTAAAAGTTAAGTAATAAGTAATTATAGTAAATCTAATTCCTAGTAAATTCTTAATTCTTAGTATTACAAAAATATATATTTTTAACTGAATATATTAAAAGTTTCTCAATTTAAATTATTAGTTTTGAATTTAATAAGAATTTCCCGTTGTTGTATAGTAAATATTGCCTAGTAAATATAGATTTTTATAATAATAAAATATTGTAAAGGCAGTGAATAGTTTTCTCTCTCTCCCCCTCTCAATCAGAGGCTCTCCTTCCCTCTCTCTCTCGCTCTCTCTATTTTTCGGTATGTCTATTCCTCCCAGCGTATCTCTAGAGACATCTCTTGCTCTCCCCCCATCTCTTTCTCTTTCACTCTCACTTTCTCTGTTCTCTTTACTGGGACAGTATAAATACAGGCACGACCGAGGCGCTTGCCTCATTCGGTTCGCGGCCTCCTCGCAGTTAACATCTCTGGTGATAGTGATAGTGATTGCCCTTCGAACCCAAAATGATCAACTGGCTTATGAAATGCATCTGGATAGCCAGGAAGAAAGTGTAAGGGTATATAAACTTAGCCTTCATGTTATTTTCCTTTTAGAATTTTATCTAGATCCAACTCGATTAATGGGGCGGCATTCTTCTCTTTGTGGAAAGTTCCCGATTTGATTCAATTGCTTGTAATCTGAAAGATAACGTATACATGGGGTATATTGTGTAATGATATTATTATATCGGTGGAAAACGCAGTAGTTTTTAACCTTTGTTAACTTTGGCCTTATCAAAATATAGGTCTTATCAAGACAATGGCCTTGCCAAGAATGCACTACAAGTACCCGAGGAATTAGTCAGCTTTAATCGAGTGCAATGAGTAGTGGGTTTATTTTTCCTGAATAATATAATTCTGAATATAAATAAATATGCAATGGTTAATAGGAAGTGGCATTCATTAACGTTTGAATATAGATGTGCATTGCCAGGCGTTGCGTAATCAATTTGACACTTGACAGTGTCTCTAGCTATCTCTTTCTTCCCTGTCCATATATTCTTTCTCTCCCTCTCTTGTCTCTGTTTTCCTCCTATAATTTTTTTCACAATTTATCCCTGGACATTTCCCACATTTTCCCCGCTTTTCACGCTTGCTTAGACGCGCATTAAGTATACGCATTGTTGGCCTGTTTGTGTCTTATTTCGCGTCGCATTTTATTTGGTGTAAAGTGCAGTCTTGAATGCAAAAACGAAAAACAATAACAAACAATAAAACCAACAAAACCCACTTGAGTTCCACATTTATTATTGAAAACAAATAAAATCAAAGCTATTGCCACTTGATTTGCCAGTTTTTGGCGTTGAAATGAAACGTGCAAATACTGGAAACAATCGAAATTGTATCGAAATTTTGTCTAACAAATTTCAACTAATCGCAACGAGAATGTGAATGAGAGCAGAATGAGAATAAGAACGAGATTCAGACACTCTAAAATCGCTAAAGATCGTGTGCATAATATTCGTTTAAAAATAAACATTAACCTTGCCCCGATCCCTCTCTCTCTCTCTGACAAGCTATTTGGCGTATTTATTTCTATTATTTGCATACAACTCTCGGCCTCAGTCTGGCACTTGTTGTGTGTCTGCCGGCAAACTGCGTAGTAATGAGTGGGTATCACTTGTCGAGCCACACACGCCCCCTTTTTTCTCTCAGTGCTCAGACACTATCAGGCGGTGGCGACACGGAAGCAAAGACAGCCGCGCCCTCGCCTTCGTCACTAAAAAACACAACACAAAATACTAAGTAAATAACAAAAAGTTTAATGTTTGCTTTTTTTTACGGCAGAAAGGGGGGCTCGAGCTTGTCTGTCAATGTAATTTCGCATTACTCAACATTCTCTTGGCTTAAATATTTACATTTAACTCGCCGTTTTAATTATAATTAATAATAATAATGTTCGACATCAAAAACTGGCTTAAGGAATGTATACTCGATTTAATGGCGGCGCTCTACTGCGCATTAATAATTTTTTAAAATTCTAATTGCTTTCATTAAACACTTTTGAATTCATTGCCTTGACATGAATTAAATACCTACATATGTATGTATGTATGTATGGTTATATCAGGAATGTTATCAAAGAATTTTATGACAAGAGTTGCTCGATTTTTTATTAATCGTTTAATCGTTGTAAATAGTATTACTCAATGTTATATCATTCAAGTGAGTGTTTAACTGTTGGTATTTGTTGTGTTTATTAATAACATTTTGTATAACATATTAAGTGGCTTAATCTAATATATAGTAAAAACTTGATCCAGGAATTTATACTGGATTTACTGGGTTGCTCTACTGCGTCATTATCATTTTTAATTAATAATTGCTTTCATTAATAATTTGTATCTATATATTACATATATACGATTTAAGAATAATAGAAAATTGTAATTGTTTAATATATCACTTAATCCCTTAAAGTATTAGGCTTAGAAATTCTAATGGAATTACTTAACTCTACTGCGTAGTTATAGTTTACTATACAAGATACCAATCATTATTTTAAATAAATTAAAATTACAAATTTATGATGGGGGAATATAGATTTTGAATATTTGAAATATAGGGTATAGATTAAGAATGGCTTTAGGAGTATAGTATTAATATTTCTGTCACTCTTAATGTAATATCTCTTTGCATACCAAATATTTCGCATATTTTTCATTAAAGGCCGAGTTACAAACTCAAATATGTTCCAAATTTTTTACAAGTATTAAATATCGAATGTGTTCATTATAATTTAAAATGTACATATTTCATAAACTCAATTTAGACACACATTTTGACATGTATTTATTGTTAATGACACTTTTAATTTAATAGCTCATATTTTACACAATCCCTATAACGATCTTTTATTACAAACCAAAATATTTTCAAATTTAAAATCCTTTATATGCATATTTAAATTAAATATATTTTTAATGCCTCTGACACATTTAATGACATATCTCTTTGCATACCAAATTTTTCGCATATTCCCCATAAAGATCTTGAGTTACGAACCAACTTTACAATAGAGATCTCTCTTTAGCTGTATTACCTGCCCACCTGTAATGATTTATTTTATCTGAAAAGCATGCCAAATATTTCCGATATGAGATATGACCTCGTCTCGTCTGACGACCATAAAAATTGATCGCAAATTACAAGTCAATCATGTCTGGGTTACTGCCAGACCTCCGTCTAGATCGTAAATGTGGCGGCTATTAATTATGTTGCAGTTTCTCACACGGCGCACTTGGCTCTGGGTTGTGTGAGGTTAGTGTGTGCAGTATAGTATATATATATACATATATATATATAGTGTGTATACAATTTCCCCCGGGCGTTTTATTGTTGTGCTAATTAACACCATGCCAGGCACTCGCCGCCTCCGGGTTGTAAAATAGCGAAAAACTCACATGCAAAAATGTGTCTCTATGTTGGAAATTTATGCTTTTTTGCTTTTGAGAATTTTTACGATTCGAGCACGAACTGAACCAGCCAGAGTCAGACGGAATGCAAGTGCCACTCGGGCATGGCCATAGACGGAGTCTGGTGTTGTTTTTTTTTCGGTATTTTGGCATTACGATATGGCCAAGATGTCTGGCCCTGAGATCCATCATTTATACACTTTTTTGCCACACTTTCAGTTGCCTGTTTTGCCTTGCAAATTATGAGTTTTTGGGAATATAGTATATACATATAATATAATTAAAATCAGGCTGTACGTTCTGCATATAAATATGTGAGTTGTCAATATAATGAACTTCTTTGTTTGGCCCCGCTTTTTCTATTTATATATATTTTTTATTATTAAATACTGCAACAATCAAGGCAGCGCAAATCAAACTGGTTTTGAATGTCTCAAAATAAAAAATAAAAAAACTAAAAGAATTGCAAATTATTTATTGAGAAATTATCTCGTAAAAAAATGCCACCCGTCGTCTGACTTCGTCTGACCAGAAGCCAGAGTCCAGTCTGGGAGTATCATAAATGTGCAATAATCATAAGAAATAAGCCATAAAATCAACCAAACCGATGAGGTTCACCGGCTTCGCTTCCAGAATATTGAACAAATTGCTATAAAAGTAAATTAAAAGGCAACAAAATATAGATCGAAGAATGTAGTATTTGGTAATATAGAATATGAAGTAGATGAGTACCCTGGAATTTAAAATGAGAGGAGTATTGGGGGTAAACGATGATTATGATTTTATATATATATTTATATCATTTATTTATCATACAGAACTGTCAGTATATAAAGAGAAATTATTTTCACTTCTTAAATATTCCCTAACATAATAAATATTATATATGAAATTTTTATATAAAGTTTGTAGACCTGAGCATATATATTTTCTTAACTGAGAATATACTTAATATAATACATGTTTTTATATGTTTAAAGATTCTGATAAATTATAGTCATCCTATCCGAATTACATACCCCTTTTCCGTCACATTTATACAAATCAACTCCCAAAGAAAAGTTTTTAATGGATTTATCACAATGCCTTGCCCATAGATAATAAAATTATAATTTCCTTACGCCCCTCTGAGGCTGCAAGAAGGCGTGGCTTACAAACACACATATGTATACTCAAACACACACTCACACCCGATGACAACTTCAAATCCAAATCCCCATTGATTGTCGCTCAAAGGCCACTTGCCCGAGTTCCGCCCACATTTATCACTCGATTTGGAGGCGGGGTTGGGGCCAGAGCCAAAGACGGAGCCATTCATGTCCAGTTAATGGCCAAAAAAAGGGAGTCGAAGGAAGGAAGCGAAACTAATGGGGCGGCCACACAGGATCGTAAATAAAGTTTTGGTGCAAATTATATGCCTCTGCCTTAAAGCAATTGCGGGAATTACTTGTGTGGAAATCGTTATTTAATTTGTGGCGCGAGTCGCTTTAAGCCTCGACTGCCCCAAAATCCGCACGCATAATCAATCAAGGATCTCAGAGAGTTGGAGTATTACGACCAGCCATAAGGGATTTGTAGCATTATATCCTTTTTTTTGCTTCTTCTTTTATCCTTAATGAGTGTCTCAGCTCAGTAAACTTAGCAACGAATGGCCGGCAAGCAGACAGAAATACATTTATGAACTTGGCTTCAATTTGTGTTGCATACATTTTGGGGCAATGTCCTCGCCCGCAAGCTAAGTAACTTGAATGTGTTTGTGTGAGTGCGAGTGAGGGTGTTTGGGTGTGTGTCACACACAGAAATTGCACATCATTTGGCCCGATTTTGTCCTGGCAAAGAGTAAAGTGCAATTGCAAAAGTTTCAGTTGGCCTTTTGTGTAGATTTCTAAGTTTGGTTAGCAGGAACTTCTATTTTACACTTGCCAAAAGGGGTTTTATATAAATTTTGTTGGTCAAAGTATTGTTTTCTAATCCATAAATTATGGAAGATAATAAATTATCTTAAGCTAGGTTTGATATTTTTATATATTTCAAGATCTGAATCACAGTAAACCATAGTTATGAACTTGGTAAAGAAGAGCTCTTTAAATCCTTATACTAACTTAGTATTATTTCATTAATCAGTTTGTTTTAAAAAGATTCTTTTAAAAATGAAAATATATTCTTTTATTTTCTAATGGATTACACCCAGAAGAACTTGTCAGTGTAATATCCTTAACAAAATGCATTCCTTTTGCTTTTCTTTATCATTGTCCCCGCGACAAACTGCGACACTTATGGGACTGCTTACAAAATGCACTTGTCCTGCGGAAAAAATAATAATAATGACAGACAGACAGACATTGTGTGGCCTTCGATTGAATTTTCCTTTTCCACTCAAGCAAGGATTTGCCGTTTAAAGTTCCCTCAGGTGGAAATCGAATTGCAGCAGGCAGAACCTTGCACATATATATTTTTGTCATTTGATTTCCGTTTCCGGTTGCCACGCAGCCGCCAACGTGTCCTGCGATTAATCGTCGCAGTCGCAAATCGCTGTCGCAGAAAGGCCCGCTTCCTATTCATAAAAGTTTGCCAAAAAAAAAAAGTAAATAAAGAAAAGAAAACCCTAAAAGCGAAACTGAGAAAGAGAAAACTTTTGCAATTCCATATCATATCATCACATCATCATTGCGATGATAATGCCGCCTGTTTTATGTTCACATATCTTTACAATACATGAAGGGAGATTTGCTGGAGGGTTCAGAGGGGTTAGGTTATATCTATAGTTTAGTTTAGTTTAGTTTTTTTTGCAGAGTTTGAAATTCCCTCGTTTGTGTTGCCCTGCAAATGGTTTTTTGAGTATAGAAATGGCTTAAATATTGATTTTAGATTGGCCTTAGGCTTTAAGTGAGTTTTCGCTTCTTGAAAATTGTGAAATTTTGTGTGAAAATTTGCCACATTAAATCGGTTTTGGCTTATATAAGTCTCAAACTGTCAATTTGATTGGAATTTAATGTTTGATTTGATTGATGGGAGAGGCAATTAAAGTTGCTCTAGTTTTTTTCCGTTTTAAATGGTTCACTTGGTCTAGGTCATTACTCGGTTATTATCTAATCAATTAAAACCAGGAATTTTGCTGATTTCTGTTTGCCGCACGCGCCAGAAATCACTGGAATTGAAATCTCATCAATATAGCTCGATCGTGATGCGTTTCTAAATTGGTTTTCAAATTGCCGCCACATACTGTCAATGATCTTTTGGTATAAACACAATTGGCAAATATCAGACACATTTCTCTTGGTTAGCCAGCCGGAATTGTTTAAACAATTAATTAGTCTTTCATGGGGGTAAACAGGGTGCAACAGATTCAATCTTCAAACCAGATCCCCATCATCATAAATTTCTTTCTTCGATTTGTTTAGTCTTTGGTCCCGCCAAAGTGTTTACAAATTGTGGTCCAGAGACGAAACAAAATGTTTCTGCTCAAACAATTAAAACATTTTCAACTGGAAACCAAACTTACTGGTCTGTATTTTATAGCCATTTTTTATTGTCCGGTTATGGAAGAGTTCAAGGGTATATGTTATATACATACAATATATGTGAAGCGAGTAGAATTTATTTGCATTGGCAAATGTCGTTATATTCTATTGCTTACCGGGCTTAATACTTGTTTGATTAATTGATTTTTTAAACCAAGCTGGTATAATCAAAAGTTCAAGGATGATTTAGTAGTACTTAGTATATTAAATATGTTAAATTTTATAAAGAAATATATTCATTAATGAATCATTTTCTCTGAATGATTGATCAGTTGTAATATTTAACTTGATTCATACGCTTTCCTGCTTATTTTCTGCCCACTCGGTGTACATTTTACAGATCGATTCCTTAGTAAAACAATAAAATCTATTTTAGAATGATTACTGCAGTATTTCAACAATTGATTTGATATATTTCCTAGAACTGATGTATATTTATCATCAAATCAGGGAAAGCAAGAAGCTTTATTTTCTTATATTTTCTAATCTTTTTAAAGGGTATCTTTAAATTCAAACCCCATAGAAAATAAATATATCTATTTCTCCTTATTTTTTGTATATAAAATTTTAACTGAACAAACTGCTGCTCGGCAGCAATTAGCTGAATGAATGGCGGTACTAGATGTGGTTTTTTTTTTGAGGGGGCAACGAAACAGTAGTAACCTGTTTTTCGGGGGAGTGAAAGGAGAGTGTGTGTGTCGTTTCAAAAATTTATATCTCAATTTCACATCTAAATGCGAATAATCTTTTTTTCTTTTTATTTTTTTCTATACCAGTCTGGTTGTGTGTGAGTGTGTGTTGAGTGTGTCCATTGAGTGCTATGGGTTCATTTGATTTGTGTGTGAGAATTGCTGCAGCTGTTTTGGCATTGGGGCTGGGATCTGGATCCACCTTCTGCCTGTTTCGACGGTGTTTAACCTTTTACCATAAACTGATATAGATCTAGTGAGCTTTTTTTCGCCAATTTGTGGGATTTTTTCTTTCTTTATTTGTTACTATGAACATTTTTTGTATCGCTGACAAACCACACAACAAATTTGAATCCTTTTAAATGTGATATCAATGAAAAGTATCTTAGGTCTAGCCTTGGGACTGATATCTTTCTAAGAAGAACTTTTTGTGGTCTTTGGCAAATATAAAAATGTTGAGTACAACCTTAAATGGAATATAAAATGTACAAAAATTTAACAAAATTTCTAATTGATTCACATTCTACCTTCTTGCTGGCTTGCTCTTAATTCTTTCTTTATAAAATATGCTATAAAATCATGTTTCTTTGTGTTAGAAATTTACCTATTGTGTAGTTCCTCATTCCCTCCTAAAAAAACCCACTTGCTTAGAATTATTGAGGACGACCCAGTTAGCGGCACATGTCGCTATATATGCTATATGCCATTCGCGATTCCTCTGCTTCATAAGCCGCTCAAATGGCCCAATGAAATATGCATATTTGATACGAGATGACAGCGGCATACATAGAGGAGAGGAGGAAAATAAGTAGAAGGAGGTGGCCCTCACGAGGGGATGCAAAAGATAAGGGGACTCACCCGCCACCCCCAAAAAAGGAAATGGGAATGCTCTGGCACAGATTTAATATATTTTAGTGCTCTGTCTCCACCCCACCGCCAATTACTCATATAAATTATAAAGAAATGAATCAGGAACAAGCCCGACCGCCCCTTCGGGCTTCCATGTTCATAAATAAAAGTTCTGCTGTAATAATTGTAATTGGTCAACGGGAAAACTTTAACTATGCGATTTTCCACCACTCATACCATTCATTCCCATCGATTTTGGGTCACTTCTTTAACCTAGCAACTCAATTTTCTGGGTGTAGTAGTTGTGATTGTGATTCACGCTGGATGCACATTAATTGTACGAAATAAGGACATACACATACACACATAATATCCTTGGCTACGAATTGTATGAAATTTCCATTTCTTGGGCTCTCTTTGCTCATTTGCTGCTGCTACAAGTGAATTCAATGGAAGCCCAGTTTTTCCCCCGATTGCTTTTCTTCCGTTTTGCCATGGATGCGCGAATTGTGAGAAGGGGGCGGGACAATTGTGAGAGGTGACCTACATATGAATAAGTATGAGTGCACTGAGGGAAAAAATTATGAAGGAAATGGAAATATGTTTAAAATTTAGTAGGGGGTTTTTAAAATAATGCGAAATATATATGTAGCTATATAATAAAATCCTGCCAGGCTTTGCTTTACATAACCTTGCAGGTTATAATTAGCAATAAATAATGATTCAAAGAATGCAAATAATTTAAGCTTAGTTAGGATGGATTTTCGATATGATCCTATAATTCAATAGAAAACTTCAAGGTTATATAAAATTTGGTGGCTCAAAGTTATTTTCCTTTGTTTCTTTTCAACTAAAACAAGTTTGAAAATATAATGTTCTTTTTTTATAGAATTCAAATATGAAATCGTTTGTTGTTTTCCTATCTAAAAATTTTCTCTGAGTGCATACCAAACGGATGATTGGCCACAAATAATGCAGCTCCTTGGAAACTGAAACCAGTGGCACTATATATACATATATATAGACCCGATCCGACCCCGCCTCGCACCCCACAAAAGATCGGCATGTGGCCACTGTCGCCGGGTCTCGCATATATCTCCCTCGATTTAATAGGCCCAATTAGTTAGATGAATTGTGAATGTTCTGAATGCGACGGCGTACTTTTGGCATTTTTTTCCATCTCTGGCCGAGATTTAAGTTTATGAATATTCAATGAAGTGTGTGCCATAAATTATGAATGCCATTTGTTTGCATTTTGCCTTGATTTTATGGCCTTGAGGCTAAGCGAAGCAAGTGGGCCTAAAACACACCCCTCCTTTGGTGGTTATTAAATTTTTTGGAAATGATTAATTTAGGAAAGCAAAAAAATTATATTAAATTTGTAAATTTAACTTTTTTAAGAAATTATTTGCCTAGGTAATTGTATATATTTCAAGTAAATATCTCTATGATATCCGCTTGAATTTTCCTTTGACCATTATCTGAATAAATTCACTTTTTCTGACTCTTTCCACCTTCCATTTAACCCTCTCCTTTTGGCCAAGCAAATAAACCCAGCAAATTATCCAATTCCAAATACTTTCTCATTACTCAGCCACCCACGATAAAATATATATACAGATATAGATACATCCTGTTTCTGGGCGGAAGTTGGTTGGATAATTCCACAATCTGGCCATTAGCATAATCAGAACGTTTGCCAAGTGGCAGCTAGCAGGAAAAGGAAAATGTTTGAACATGCATGGAGAAGGGGGAAAATCCAGAGACGCCGCCGCACTTAAACATTTAAATAAAAATGATAACTTTATGCGAAGGGGGTAAAATTAGAGGACTGAAAATGTCATTACAGGACTCGGTCTCTCTTGCTCAGACGCAACAGTAGCCAGCAGCCTTCTCATCCAATGACGCCAAGTAAAAGTTTTTACCAAAAAAAATAAAGGATAAAGAAAAATAGTCAAGTAAATCCAGAAAAGTATTAGAAAGTCTGCGGTGGCTTGGGGTTTGGTGGCAGCTCCTGTCTGCGAACAGGTTTCAGGTCGTCAGGCGGGCGTCTGTCTTGTCCCTTCCTATTACCTCGTTCCACTTGGAGTTCTCCTGGGTTATCCTGGTTACTCTTGTCTCCCATTTTGGCCGCCCACTCACATGTCCTGACGTCCTGATGTCCTGGCAACGGTGATAAATGGCGCCAATGTGCCGCCTGAAGTCGCGACGCGTCGCAATCGCTTTTTTTTTGGTGCCGTTGAAAGGGGATGTGCGGGATGTCTACACTGTAAAAATTAAGCATTAGCTAATCTTAGTTATACATTTAATACTGTTTTTTAAATTTGTTTAAAGTTAATCAAGGTTTAAACATACTAAATAATGAGTAAACTAAAGAGAAGGATACGGGTTTAATATGGAACAATATACTTGATGTGTATTTTCTGTTTAATAATATTTACTTGAAGTAATTATGCTTTTAATGGCAAAGAATTTTATTCAATTTTATTTAGATTTTATAAAAATATATCCAATAATATTTTAATGTTTGAAAAAATCATAAAGAGCATACTGGAGCAATTTAAATGGATCTTTAGGTGGTTTGAGTTAGTCTTTTAATAGTTTTTCCAATAGCGAAAACTACGCTAGTTTGATGAATTATTATTTTCCCACGCTTTTTAAATATTTAAATATATTATAGTTATAGCATATATTTAATTCACATTATTTTCTCAATGTGTACTAAATTTTAGGTGGGTAAAATCTGCGGCAAGTTGCCTTTTTCAGTTAGTTTAGTTTGTAATGCTCCATTTAGTTTTGAGCTCATCCCAGAGTTTTCCTTTTTTTTTTGGTTATACCCAAAACCCATTCTGGGGGAAAAAAGAAGATCCATCTGATGACAAATCCACACTAAACGTGTTTGATTCTATTTGTTTCTTTTGGGTTTTTTTTTCGCTGAACCCGGTGACATGTAATTGTCCTCTTTTTTCCCGCACCTAGACAGGATTGGATGCGATGGCAAAGGATGGGTCCTGGGTCCTGGGTCCTGGGTCCTGGGCTGTGTGTAGTCGATGTCGATTTGCTGTCATTACGCTGCTTACACGCGGTTATTTATGACAATTGTTGGAAAATATGAATTGACAGGAACGACGACGACGAGGACGACTACAACGATGCCGGCGACAGGCGACGAGGTCTAGTGAAGACATCTTCCAATTAGGGAGCAGGGAATACGGAATACGTATCTCTACGTATCTGTTCCAAGGAAATAAAAACGTCGACAGACAATTGAATGGCACAAGACTCTGGCGAAAAGGAAAGCGCAGCCAGCAGCAGTTTTCCTTCGACACCAAAGCGATTGCTTGAGAATTGTTACTTCAGCGCAATGAGCTCGTTTTTAGAGAGACAAAAAATATAAGAAAAATTCCAGGGATTTGCAAATTTTGCAATTTGTTTATTTTTATTATTTTATCAGGTTTGTAAAAGTACTTTTACAGGCAGAGGAATTTGGGAAAGGATTGGAATGATTACAAACTTTTGAAGAGCATCCTTTTGTAAATAACTTAAATATAATATAGAATTAAAAATATATCTGAAGCTTCATTTATATTGTTTAAATTATAACGATAGTTTAAAAGCTTAAATTCCAATAAATGTTGATCCATATTTTAATAGAAAACTCTAATTTACTAAAAAGGATCAAATTCGCATTTGTTTTAATTGATTTTCTTCTCTTATAAATTAATCAAAGTTAACTTAAATATTTTGTATATGTATTTCTTGTAATAAATCTTTACAAATCTCTCTATATTTGTTCCATCTTCCAGAACTCCATTCGTCACAATCTGTCGCTGCACAATCGCTTTATGAGAGTGCAGAATGAGGGCACTGGGAAATCCTCCTGGTGGATGCTCAATCCAGAGGCCAAACCTGGAAAATCGGTTCGTCGTCGTGCCGCCTCCATGGAAACATCGCGGTATGAGAAGCGACGTGGACGGGCCAAGAAGCGAGTGGAGGCACTGCGTCAAGCTGGTGTTGTTGGCTTAAACGATGCCACGCCCTCGCCAAGTAGCAGTGTATCCGAGGGATTGGATCACTTCCCAGAGAGTCCTCTGCACAGGTAACTACCAACTGCGAGTAGAAGTCTTAGATTAGAGTAGATACCTTATTGCTTAGCTTTGAAAGTTGATTTATTAATTAGATTTTAGAATATAAAACATACTCTATATAATATTTTGTAGATTTTTAGTATAGAAAAAGCGTGACACTTTAAAATGTATTTGTTAAAATGGGT
This sequence comes from Drosophila serrata, assembly GCF_035046125.1. Taxonomy (NCBI): domain Eukaryota; kingdom Metazoa; phylum Arthropoda; class Insecta; order Diptera; family Drosophilidae; genus Drosophila; species Drosophila serrata. The sequence continues at coordinate 2,057,715 of NW_028257274.1, read as the reverse complement.
TAGGAACTTTTATAATTCTTTGCTGTATTCATTTTAAAGGTGTTACTTGATATTCAGCAAACTTGTTAAATAATCTTATATATTCAAATTTTATGAAACTAAAATAATCACCATTATAACATAACCTCTGATTAAAAGCTTGACCTTTAGCATTTATTGTACCAAATTTATACCATTTTCTAGTACAAAAACATTATGTTCTTGCTGGCAATTAATTCGAATTGATAAACAATTATGTAAAAACATTCCTAAGATTTAATTACTATTATCTATAGTAGTTCATGGTGTCTAACCTGTTGAGTCTTTAAATAAAGCAATAAAGGTTGGAATTTAGAATAGTGTCACGATTTTTTCAAACCAGTCGTGAGTTGTCTATTATAAAAGGCACATCGTTTATTTGAAGTAACAAGTTTTTAAAATATTTCTTAGTAATTTGGTTGCTTTTAAATTTAAAAGTAGTAATTATAATTTTATTGATTAGCTTAAATCCTCAATCTCTATTTAGTAATATATATAGAGATATTTAAACCTTAAATAAATATTTAAATATGAAGCATGCCATTAAGTTTCTTACATACATAATATAACAAGTTTCTCTTTGAAATAATATACCTAAAATCAATGCTTTTAAGTAAAATTAGAAAGTTAAAGTAGCACTTCTAGAGCTTGGCTTAATTTATTAAACATTTACTTAACTAACAATCAATACGTAGCGTCAACTTTTTTGATCAATTGGCAAGTCTTGTAGCGCCTCTTTGAGGCATTGTCCCGTCCTAAGTATTATGTCTAAGTTCTCCCTACAGTTAATTATTATATTTTTAATTATTTTATTCGATTTATTATTTATTTATTTCTATTTTCTTTTTTTCTCTTTAATTTTCCTTTTAATTGCAACGATAAAGTGGGAGCGGCTTCCAGTTATCACCCGATTTCCGGCAGCGCGCCTCCTCCAATGCCAGTTCCTGCGGACGCCTGAGTCCGATCCGTGCCCAGGATCTCGAGCCCGATTGGGGCTTCCCCGTTGATTACCAGAACACAACGATGACCCAGGCCCATGCCCAGGCGCTGGAGGAGCTAACCGGGTCCATAGCGGACGAGCTGACGCTGTGCACCCAACAGCAGCAGCAGCAACAGCAAGGGTCAGTTCTCTCGATGGCTGTTTGATTTGATTAATTGTTTTCCTTTTTTGGTTATTCCCTTTTTGTGTAAATATGTGTTAACCAAAAACCAAAATTATTTATTTTGAAATATATATAATTTACTGCATGCTGGAAAATCAAAAAAAACAATACTTAGTCAGAGCTTTGCATGCTGCCAATTTATTGTATTTATTTTTATATTTAAAATCAGATCTATAAAGTCAACTCTCTTCTCGTTCTTGCCACCCAACGATCGTACGGCTGGAGTAGGTTCAGTGCCGCCTCCGGTTTGCCCACGCAGCCACCCCCGCCGCCCTATCAGCCGCCGCAGCATCAGCAGCAGGCGCAACAGCAACAGCAGCAGCAGCAACAGTCGCAGTACGCCCTCAATGGCCCCGCCCTCAATGCCAGTGGCTATAATACGTTGCAGCCACAATCGCAGTGCCTGTTGCATCGCTCCCTCAACTGCAGTTGCCTGCATAATGCAAGAGATGTGAGTTCAACAAAAGATATTGTAAGAAAAAGATATGTAACGCTATACATATAATTTTTCTCGTTCTCCTTAGGGACTGTCACCGAACTCAGTGACCACCACAATGTCGCCCGCCTATCCAAACAGCGAGCCCTCCTCGGACTCCCTGAACACGTACAGTAATGTGGTGCTGGATGGACCCACGGATGCTGGATCGCTTCTTGTCCAGCAGCAGCAACAGCAGCAGCGCTGGAAGGTAGTCTTAAGCTCCTCTTTCTATCTCTTTATAAATCTTCCCTCTACTACAAATCTGTGTATCCCGCTTATCTTCTCTAATCCCTCTAACCGTCTGCGAAACTCCACCCATTTCGATGCGAAATGTTAGATAATAACTGCGCCTCTACTTTGATAGGACAATGCCTGGAGGTGCTCAATAATGAGGCGCAGCCGATAGACGAATTTAATCTGGAGAACTTTCCAGTGGGGAATCTGGAGTGCAATGTCGAGGAGGTTTGCTTATAATCATATACAAAAATTCCTTGAAGGAGTTATTAATATGTTTATATTTATTCCTCTACAGCTGCTGCAGCAGGAGATGAGCTATGGTGGCCTGCTGGACATCAACATACCCTTGGCCACTGTGAACACCAACCTGGTTAGCAACAGTGTTGGCGGTGGTTCGACCATTAGCAACCTCAGCAACCTCAGCGGTCTCTGCAATCTGAGCAGCAATGCCGGCAGCAATCCCAGTCTGAATCAGTTGCAGGCACAGCTCCAACAGCAGCAGCAACAGCAGCAGCAGCACAACTGCAACAGCAGCAGCAACAGCAACAGCAGCAGCAACTGCAACAGCAGCAACAACTGCTGCTAAATAACAACAATAATAATAGCAGCAGCAGCAGCAGCAGTCTGGAATTGGTGACACAAGCGGCCAGCACAAATCTAAACACACGGGTGCAGTACTCGCAGCCCAGTGTGGTCACCTCGCCACCGTCCTGGGTGCACTAGATCCGCTACCAGGATCCCAGGATCTCCAGGATGATCCATAGTCGTTAGGTAACCTGTGTGTGAGCGAGTGTGTGTTGTTTGTGTCGCCAATGGAACGCTTTAAAACGCTAATTCTAAGGACAATAGTGTAAAGTGAAAGCAAAAGGAAGCAAAGTCGCCGCAACAGCAGCTGCTGGATCAGTGAGCAGGATGGGAAGGCTGGAGCCGCAGCTGGATAGCCACTAAAAAGTTTACAAAGTGAGTAGAAAATGATATAGTTTCTTAAATTATTATTAAGAAATATCTGCATTGAAGGGGACTTAGACTTAGCTTCACCCCACTATGACTTCGGTCGGTTTCAATTTACATCAGAGCTCTAAAAGCCATTCAATGTGACAGCATAAATTATGTTAATAAACGTCATTTCATGGCGCGCATTTTATGAATATGTAAAATGTGAAAAACTGGCACAGACCAGGGGGAAGGAAGCACCCTACTCCTGAATTTTCTTTAAGGGATTTTCTTTTCTTTCCTCCTCGTGTTTCGTGTCCTGTTTATATACAAAATCGTCTTCACTTGACTTCATTTCAACCATGAATCTTTTATGGACATTTTTCCTTCTTCCGAATTTCCTTTTCCTGGCCGCGGAATTTGTACTTATTATGTGTTTCCTCTTTATTTCTTTTTTTTGTCTGCTGCTACTTGAGGGCAATTACACGCGTTCAATTATCATAATACATTGTCAAGAGGAGTTTGCTTCGTGTCCTTGTTCCTTTTTTTTTTTTTTTTTCAATTTAAGCGCTTTTAAAGTGAGAGCTTGCCTCGCGCTTGGCGCTCACTCAAATTATGGCAAATTAAGTCAATTTACCTAAGCCATAAAATATGTAAGAGGCCACTTTGCTACCTGGACGAGAGCGAGAGGAATACCTCCTCGCCGGAGTGTCCTTCCAGCGGAACCAGCGCTAATTTGACTGGCCAAGCGAAGCGAAGCCAAGGGAAACAGCCCGAGGGCCATTTTCCTCCTCCGCGCAAATTCGTCAAGGCAACCTCCCCAAATTTCCCTCGATTTTCCCTCGGATAGCAGCTGAATGCTGAAAAATTAATTACGTCCTTAGGGTGACTTATGCATGCCACTGATATCTGACCCCTCGTCAGGTGGTCTCGATGGAGGTGGACACCGAAGTTACGAGGGGACTCCTTGGCTCAAATCAAGCGCGTTAAACGTTGCTAATATTGAAAAATTACACTGGCGATGGGTGAGAGATTGTTTAATGGCAGAGATTTTAGCAGGTTTTTTGATTGAAATATGTTTATTTTTTATGGGAAATTCACTTTGAGATAGAGTAGCATTTGTAATTAATTGTTTAAGAAGAAACTTTGATTGATTTTCATCTTAATTTCTTCAACATTTAGGTGTGTAATTGTTAATAAATTATTATTTTAGTAGTTCAAGCATTCTTCATTAATTTTATTTATATATTTGAAGCTATAAGGAATGATTAAATGGTGTTTAAAGTAACATAGCTTACTCTTATGGTTGTAGATTTATTAATTTCTTTAAAAACATTTTAAATTCCAAGAAACTTGTCCAAAATCATTTCATAACTAGTTCAAATACTAGTTCCTTACAGTAAAATGTTCAATTAATTTATTATTTAAAGTACCTAAGGACAACTCTAACAGCATCTAAATGAATTATATCTAAATGACCGACTACTTTGAGGTAAACTTTTCTAGCCTCTCAATTATACCCGGATTCAGAAATTTTTGGTTCCACTTAACATTCCTTCAACTAAACTGTCCTTTTTCTACATTTTTTGTTTCTATTTCAATGTCACGACTGGCGACGACTGTCACCGCGCATTTTTGCTTTGTGCCAAACTTCAGCGAGAGAAGCCGAGGTGAGGTGTCAGGAAAAAAGGTCCTTTGGGGACCTCGAGTAGAGACTGGGGAAAACCTTTGTCCACACAAATTGAATTCCTCACTAAGTTGGTGCTGTAAGCCAACAATTAGAAAACAGCAAAGCGACCAGAAAAAAACCAAAAGGAAGAATAGAAAGAAAAAGGACCAAGTTGCCAGGCAAAAGGACAAAGTTGTAACTTTGTCAAGTTTGGCGCCAATCGCCTGACGTGCTAATAAAATAAAATTTTGCCAGCAAAGAATTCGAAACGATTTCGAAATTTATGCCAAGTGCAAACTTTTGTGTTTGCCGGGATTTTTTTTAGTCCTTCGCTTCATTTGAGTGAATAATTTGAATTGCATCAGCAGTGGATTTCCATTTCCATTTTATCCACTTTCTTTTTTTTTTGTTTCATAATTCATCCAACTGACGCCGACTAGAGGAATTCCTTTCTTATTATGCTAATGTCTTAAAGAGGGGGCCACTCTCTGTACATATTTAATAAAGAATTTCATAAGGATTTGTTTAACTTTAAGCGAGGGCTAGGGTGTCCTGGATAGGCTTATTAGCCAGGAGCGACACATGCCACTCAATAAGTTGCCGCAAAACGCAACATCTGCCCAGGAGGCACAAGTCACCAGAGTCCTTCAATAAAGCGCTGAAATGATGTAAAATAAGGATCGGGGGTAGGTGTGGAAATCACATCATCGTCCGCAGATTGACTGACTTGACACATAATAAAGTCACACTCAAATTATGGCTGCAGATGCTGTGCCACCAAAGGAGCAAGAATTTACCATTCTCTTGGTTCTTAATACACTGGAAAATGTAAAGGAAATTAACAAGAAATACATGAAAATAATATATATAATATCAAATTTTGAATTAAAAATAAAATAAAGGTTTAGATTAATGAGAATATCAGGTTTGTAAGGTGTGTTTTTGGTGGAGTTGATTATAAATACATGTTCTATTCAATTATCTTCAAACTATAATTTCAAAGGGTTCTGTAACTTAATACATTTTTTTAAGAAAAGGCAAGTGGTTATGAACTTAAGACTTTTTTAATAACAAGGAAAATGTCTTGAACATATTAAGCCTTTTTCTTTTTGTTTCTAAGCTTTCAATGATTCACTCTTTAATAATATAATTGTTTTCTCAATTTCCCCATACTCAACCCAAAATTTCCCCCAGTGCATATTTAACAGGGGGTGCAGGTCGGTTGCCCTGGTGAAACCGCGCGTGAAACACAAAGGCATTTTCAGGCAATTTATTAGTTGACAAAAAGAAGGCAACAAAAAAAAAAAGAAAAAAAGAAACGTGCCCGGAAAATGGGAGGAAAAATGTGCGGCTTCGTTGCCGCGGCCTCTACATTTTCTCTTCCAATTTTTTTTTGTCCTGGCAACCAGAGATTTGGAGGAGACCACCGCAAGTTTCGCTTAGGTGTTGAAACTTGTCCGCAACTCGCTGAATAATTCAGAGGTCCAAAAACTTTGCTGCCTCCCGGCTCACATTTGATTAAATTTTAATGCCAGTGCACATCATTAATAAATTCCCAGAGGTGGGGGGGCGGGGCGAACTTTGAATAAATTGAATTAGCGACAGGATTTTATGTCCTGCGGGAGCTAATCCCCGCAGATTGTTTGACAAACTTTGGACAGGTTTGGCCGTCAACGGTGGGGGGGGGGGCTAAAGTGTCAGAACTAATTGTCCAGCAAAAAAGTGGTGGATAAAAAAGTGCGAGAAAGTGTAGGAAAAATGTAGTCCCCTGCATTGGCATTGGCATTCAAATGAAAATTTCATTATCCTGTGTGCCCGGTGGTGGCGTTAGCGGGAAATCAATTTGTCAGTGCGCTGGGGAAATGCGCGTTTTCATCGTACAAATTGTCAGCAATTTAATAACATTTAAGCTGCCAACGGCGGGAAGCAATGATAAGCGAGGCCACACACACACACACACACACAGAGAAAGAGATTCAGAGTCCTGATCCAACAAGGACCTGTTCGTGGGTCCTTGTGGCAACAAACCGCATTTACACTCACTTAACTCGACACGATGCGGAGGTCGTAGCCTCCATGGATAGCTTTTCCCTTTTCCTGAGCAGGGAAAACAATTGCCGGCAGGAGCTAGTCTGGGTGAGGGGAAAAGCGGAAAAACGGCTTGTGTACGTACAAGCTGCTTAAGGTCCTTAAGGACCCCTCTCCCTCTCTTGCTCTCTCGAACGCACGTTCAAACAAATAAAGCTCTGCGAGCGGTTTAAACACTTGTTGCATGGACAAAGGATAATAATGACGTGACAGCCAGGAGTCCTTACTTATACAGGGACGACCATAAAACACACACATACTATATAAAATATGTTGAGTTTACACTGAAAACATCTTTGGGGTGTACTCTTATTTTTAGGGGAATTTTTTGTGGAGAAATTTAAAGGGTGAGTCAGTCAAAAGCTTGTAATTCTATGAAGGAGTCATTTCCGACCATATATATTCTTAATCAGCATGAACAGCAGAATCGATTTAGCATTTCTGGCAGAACAAAAATTTTACCAAATTAATTTAATTTTGCAAGGGGTCACATCGTGAAAATTGTCAAAATTGGGAAAAATATTTAATCTTTTGTTTGTTAACCAAATAAAAACTAGCAAAGGAACGGTTTCCGAATTAAAATTAATGCTTTTTTGACTTAGTTATGTAGCTTTAAACATTTTAATTTTTCGAGAAAAAAATTGTCATGTAAAAATATTGATGAACATAAATTAAATAATTGAGAATATTTTGAGCTTAGTTCCTATAATTTGACTTCTCAAAGTTTATTTCCTTTCTTGTTTTAAATTCACAAGTATCACGTAATATTTTTTGTGTAAGTAATAAAGCAAACAGAAGGCTCGCATTTATTTTATAAGCCTGCAAGGTGGCAGAAAGGACCTGCCAGAAAGGGGCAAAGACTGGCAAAGACACCTGGTGGCTTCTTGTCTTGTCCTGCTCATTCTTCCGTGAAAACCTCTGCAAATATATGAATTATACCCGAGGCATCTAATCATGAGGGAGGTGGTGACATGTAGTTACAAACCAACAAAAATTTAGTGCCCCCGCGGGTGTTGGCCATAAAGCGCTCATAAGTAGGCAATACATTTCGCACTTGGCACTCCTTCATCTTCATCTCCATCTCCTTGCAGCAGCTTTCATCTTTGATTCCGGGATGGGGGTTCCTTCAAAGTGCCGAGCATAAAATTCAATTGCAGGCCATAAAAACTGCGCGTGATCTACATACCCAATATAATTTAAAGCTGTAACTAATAAAATTGTGTCAGCGATAAGCTTTGATTTTTATGTTTTCTTTTTCGAGGGAATTTATTGAGCCAAGGGGAAGAAATCTTATTTTAAATGTTTAGCTTTGCCGTTGTCGTTTTTATGGCATAATTTTTTGGGCCGTTTGTAGTTTCTGTTTTATCGGAGGGGGAGGAATATACATATTTGCATAAAAATTGCCAAAAATGGAAGCCGAGGGAAAGTGTCATCCTCCTCTATCTCAGTCTCATCAGACACTGCTTATGAATATTTCGGAGCCTGCCAAGTGTCAAGTGCCATTACACGCTCCTTTCCCCCCAAAAAAAAATATAGAGAAATCTGAATAAATTAGCTATTTAAGAGGGGGAAAATGGAGGCCTGTCGTGGTCATTGTAGGACATGCTGATTGTCCTTTTATGAAGTGTTGATTTGGGAATGATTGCTCCATTGAAATTTAATTCTACTTTAAATAGCACAGCTACTATTTCTATTTTCACTAATAGTTTTTTGTATTTTCTTTGTCTCTTTTCAGGATAAATCTGGTCGCTTCTAATTTAACATACATACAATACATATACATAGATATATAAATACAAATATATATATATAAATATATATATATATAATATGCATTACAATTAGAAAACGAAGCATACAAATAATACCAATTAATCACCAATAATTAGATGCTACCATCATTAGTAAAATTCTCTGTTGTGGCAATGCTATAAAAAAAAGGAAAAGGAAAACTTAAAAAAAAGCAACAAGCTAAATTGTCAGCTAGCGAGGGAAAACTTTGAATTGAAAAGAAAACACGGTTTAGTCATTAAGTTCAACTTTGTACATATTAATTTTAATAACCTTGACGTAATGCAACAACCAACAAATAATAATAATAATAATAACAATAATAATAACACTACCTTGGATAATGATAACAAAAAACACAAAAACAAACGTAAAACGTAAACTAAATGTTCGGACAACTAAATGGAAAACTATATTCATTCGTCAAGCTATCAAGGAAGGAAAATAAGAAATAATACAAGAAAAACAACAACAACAAACAAGAAATTAGCACAATTATGTAATAATTTATGCTTAATTAATGTATTTAATTGAAACAAAAAAATCTAATTGTAATTGTATATTTTTTCTATAAAAAAAACAAGAGCAAACGAAACCCTTAAAGAAGAAAACTTGTGTAAAAATTATGCTTAAGATTCGCAATGGAATACGTAATAAATTCTCCGGTTAGTTAGCATCAGAACAGCTTACTGAAAATCCCCCCAAAACCCCCTTTTGTTACCCACAATTAATATGCCAATACATATGTAGATCGTACGCATTAAACAAACGAAATGAATAACCTAAAAACATTAAACCAATTGAATGTAATTCATTGAAATTTCAAATATTAGTAAATGTAAATGTTGCTAGGCAAAAATTAGGAATACGACAAAAATCACAGAATATCCGCAAAAAAACCCAAAAGCCACAACTAAATACCAGAAATAACAAGCAAATACAACAACATGCGCATCATTGTGTACTATTATGGGCTAAATGTTAATTATTAACTAGATTGTACAATTCAAATGTAGTTCATACTATTTAAAATGCAAAAACGGAGTGAAGATGAATAAACTGATGATTCAATATAAGAAACAACACCAATATCATGTCTTTAATATTTATGGTTCCAAAGGAAACTACAAATATAGTAAGTAAACAAGAATGAAAATTAACTTTGGGAAGACGAAGATTTTGTACCATTGTAGTTTTATTTAATTTCAGAATTGTATCAAAAATAGATTATACCTTGGCTTAAAATATTCGCATTCTTTGATTCAATATTTATCGATTTATTTATGTTTTAATTCTTTACACAAAGCAATGTTTAAAAGTCGGAAAGCTTTTCTATGTAAGTTTTTATTAGATTTAAAAATCTGCATACTCTATGTAAAATTTTTAAAAATTCAATATTTTATACATTTTAAACAATTTTAAAATTTTCAAATTTATAAAAAAAATGTAAACATTTTTATTTTAACCGGGCATTGCTAAATTGATTCAGATGTTGATGCTGATCAAGAATCTATATATTATTTTTAGGGTCGGAAATGACTCCTTCACTACTTTAAAAGCTTCCGACTAAAATTATAATACCCTGCAAGAGTATAAAAAGGAAAAAAAAAAGGATTTCCGCCAGGGGATTTGAACTCTCAACCTTTTGCAGATATAATTTTATGTAACTAGGCTTTATTTTAGCCAGCTAAGCCACAACGATCGAAGCGGCCTCGCTGGAGAGTAGCTCAGTTAAATCGTGTCTTGCAAAACTGGTTCTAGCAAGATCAGCTCTGCAGAGGAACACTATAATTCCCAAGTCATTATTCCACGGAAAGCAGCTTAAATACAGGTTCTTGATTCTTCCAGTCCCCCACAAATTGATTACGTCATCAAGTCGTTCTTCAACTCAATTTCACAACTGCCACATACAAACACAAAGCTTACTCGTTGTTGCAAAAACAACTAATAAATATTAATTGTTGAATTGTTTTCAACCTTAAGCCCTTCACCATGAAGGTCTCTTCAAGGAGAAGGAAATGTAAAGTTTCCAAGATATATAATCGATTATTCAATCGATCGCAAAAGCACAATTATCATTGTGAGCCAATGGATGTTGAAATGGGTGAGGAGGAGATTGATCGTTCTCCTCCAATCGATCCCTGCGAGCCAATGGATATGGAGTACTCTGACACACACGTTACTCAGATTGAATCGATACCACCCCCACCATGCCAAATATCTGTATCTATATGTGTTACCGTAGTGCAGCTTCTGCCGAGCACACAGTAACTTAGATGCAGAGTTATAAATTCAAATTTATTTTATTTTTTATTAATTTGCAAAAGTACTGGGGTTTTGTCAGAATAAATTTGATGTCGCTCCTATTATCTTGGTCGGCACTGTATGTTTCGTAAGGAAAACTTGTATAAGCTGTGGTTCACGTCTGTGCTTTTTGTCGCGGTCGGCAAGGCAGCTTCCAACTGAAAGCAGTTTGTAAACTTTGAATGAAAGCAGTGCAATGCACTGAAATCAAAATATTATATTAAAATATTATTAATTATTAAAAATATCATAAAAATATAGAATTCCTACATAAAAAGATAAATCAAACAATAATTTTTTATACTAAATAGTTATCATTCTCTTAACTTTAACTTGTATAATTTGATTTATTTTGATTATAAAAGAAGAATCTTAAAATAAAAATCTTTCCGAAATAAAATTAATGTATTTTTGACTTAATTAGGAGCGTTTAAAATTCAGCCTCCTATTCCGATTGCAAACTGCAAGAGTATACAAACTTCGGCATTCCGAAGCTCGCTTTCTTTATTATTATTATTTTTTATATTTAATCACACGTAATTCATGTTAACTATGATGAACAACGTCATGATATCCACGTCATGATCAGCTGGCCAGCCTCTGTATAGTGTCGTTGTTATTTCCGATTTAATAAACAAATAAACGCACTTCCCCAACACTTCTTCCTCTTCCCGTAAGCTTCCACTTCCCACTTCCACCTCATTCAGAATTCAAAAGCTAAATAAACACAAATTTTCTAAATACGAAGAGTGATTTAGTTAGAAGCTGTTTAAAGTTGTTTTTTGTTTTCAGCAGCAGCTGATTGCTGATTGAACGTTGACCGCCCCAAACACTAGACACACACACACACTCCACAAAAGGCCGGAAACTTTCAATTCAGCAAAGAGTTAGTTTTGAGCAAGAAAGACACTCAAATAAACCGGCCAGTCGCGACTTGTGAGTTTTTAAAGCTGACCAGTTGCCAGGCATTTGTGTTTTCAACCTATTTGGGAACGGCTTTCCGTTTCAGTCTCAGTTTCGTTTTCGTTTTCTGTCAGTTGCATTTCAAGCTTCGAGCTCAGCAGTTGCAGTCGTATTTATTTAAAACAAAACAAAAATCGTTGTAAAATAGCAACAAACAATTAACGTTGTCATACTAAGTTGTAAGTGCGTCGGATTTGTAACTTTTAAACATCAGGAGAGGTTGTATTAATAATAATTCTACAGACATTTATTTTTTTAAGGTTTTGTAAAGTTCAGTGAAGTAAATACTTTCTTTCATTGATTGTATCATTATTTCTGCTTACAATTTTTTTCGTCAATATAGAAATCTATCCCATCAATCAAAAATGATTTTTGTGTCGTCATAATTTCGTAAATCACTCTTATCTTGTATAGTTCTGCTTATTTATTTTTTTTGTGATATAAAAAACCCATCTAACCAATCGATCAACAAACGTTTTCTGTGTCGTCACGATTCGATTTCAGTTTCAGTTTTTATATACAAGTATTCTCGGTTTCGTTTGGATTGGTTGAGGGAATCTCAGCTTTCTAAATGCTAATAGAGGAACTCGCAGCTTTACAAAAGTGGGCGCGACATTTACTTCCTGGACTTAACCTGAACAAAAGGGGAACGGAATTCGTTGTTAATTCTTAAACAGTTTTACTAAATTAAGGCGGTGTCTTGCATAACAAGTGCCGATGACGATGACGATCGGACTGGCAGGGCCTCCCCGTGCTCTTTCTATATAAATATCGTCGTGCAAGCCCATTCTCAGATAGTAATCAAAGCTTAATGTTTGCTCATGCCGAATGTTTTGTTTATATATTAGCATTTTTATAAAGCACACAACATTTATTATTTGCCTACTTGTTTATGGGCACAAGACATTGTAGATATTGTTTGAGATTGCACCTTTGTTGGCTCTCAAACTAAGGTCAGAGAGTATACCCTTCAAAAGCTGTGTCTCAAATTTATTTTCTTCAAAAAAAATGTAATAGAAACTGATGAGAATTTGTTGTGGTAAAAGGGTATTAGTTTGATTGATTGAGGCATTTCCCTTTTGCTAGGTATAGGTTTCACTTTTCTTTTAAGAAAAACCTCAGCGTAAATTGAAATAGTAATGGATATGGCCTGTGGCAATTGTCTGCGAGTGTCTTGAGGCAATTCAAAGGCTTGGCAGGCGGTGAAAATGGGCGGCATTTAATCCAAGCTTGTGAGTCAGTTGAGCCACTCGATCGGTCAGTGGCTCACATATATCTTATATATCTTGAATATATATATAGCGAACACGCGATTCGAGAGCCGCTCAGTTGCCGCTCGTCGTTCGTAGCTTCAAGTACTTCCCAGCTCGGGCTCTGTCTCAGTCTCCGCGTGAAAATCTAGACGAAAACACAACTCAAATTGATCAACAATTGCTTGGAAATTGGTAAATTAAGCAGTTTAATAAGATCATAAAGATGATAATACCTAAATAGGGGGAGTAAATAGAACTCAAAGTTGGACAGTGGTTATTTTTTAGGTCATCTGTCAGTTAGTCAGTCAGTCGCCTTATAATTACAGACTTCAAGTCTCGCATTGTTGTGATATATAGTGCTGCAATTTTAAGTCAAGGTCGATCTTTCGCTTTTAACCCGCTTCAGACTGGTCCAAGACCGGTTTTATTTTCTTGCTGTCTGGTTAAGTTTTGTTATCAAAGCAGGCAAAAGCCAAAGCTCGGGACCCCGCCTGGCCCCCGGGACCCAAATTAGTTGACCAGCAATTAGCGACGTCTCGTTAAATTAGCCTCACTTCTCTTGCAATTAGCCAGATCGTCATCAAACCAAACACGCCATGAAGCTCAACGCGAGTCTAATTCTCATCTGCGCCGCTTTGCTGGGATGCTCAACGGCCACGGATGTCAGGCCATGTCCGAAATGTAAGTGTGAAAAGTTATAAAACTTTAACTGATATGATCTAGTACTAAATAAAGCTATCATGAACATGTGCAGAGCATCTAAAGCCAATAAAACCCTGCAAAAGAATCAATTAAATAATTCAAAAAAAGCCTAATTGAATTCTATGTAATTTGTTAATTTTACCTGTATAATATGAATAATATTCATTAAATATTTAATTGATTTTCTAAATTCACTTTGTTCAACAGCTTAGTATACCATTTTTTTGTAAACCTAAATTATTATCATCATATCAAGTATTACTTTTTATTATAAGCTTAACTTACCCTGTCAACACTGCGTATGAGTAATATGTTAAACAAAAATATAGTCACTGTTACTAAAGTCCAACGAAATATGTTTACAACTGACTTTTATAATGCTTTGTAATTTGAATTTAGAAATAATTATTATAATGACACCAAGTTCTTGATGGACATGTAAATTATTTGTAAAGTCACCAGACAACAGGGCGGATGAGTAATTACACTTTATGTTAAAGTTGTAATTATATGAAACCTTCTATTTTGATAATTAAAATAATATTTTAATGTTACTTAGACATTAAAAATTATCTGATACCTTATGCATTTAAGTGGAATTTAATTTTAATAAGGAATTTTAATTCTAAAACTTGTTTAAGATGATCAACAATAACACAGGTTGGGTGTTATTTCTTTTGAATCAATTTATGCAATGTAGAACTTAACATTCGTACTTTGATTGAATTCTTGAATTGCAAATAATATTTTAACAAAAGCAAGAACACTGTTCGATTATAATTTGTTGATATTTTAAATTTCTACGTAATTTAAGTCCTAAGGCAATTCTATACTAATTCGTTTCTATCGATTCCTAGCTAAATCGAAGGCCCTGAGTGCCAGCGAGGTATCCATCTCGAATTGTCCGAAGAACAAATGCATCCTTAAGCGCAACACCGAGGCAAGCATTGAGATGAAACTCCGGCCGGAGCGTGACTTCCAGGAGCTGACCTCTGACATCCAGGGCATCATCCTGGACGTGCCGCTACCCTTCCCCGGCTACTATGGCACCAGTGCCTGTCCGCACATCTACGACGAGGCGGGCGAGAAGAAGGTGGGCTGCCCCCTAAGGGCCGGCCAGGTGTATACCTACAAGAATAGCTTCAAAATCCTGCCCGTCTACCCCACCGTCAGCCTGGAAATTCACTGGGGACTCGGTGACAAGCAGGGCGATGCTGCCTGCTTCCAGATTCCCGCCAAGATCAAGGCTTAAAACACCGAAGGACAAGAAGTGCACTCAATGTAGCTTTTATTAGTGGTAAATCTTAGAAGCTTAAGTAATAGGGATTAAGTACGGTTAAGTTAGGGCTCCCAAATGACAAGAGCACGCGTGCGCGATCTGGTGGCCAATATTGCGACATCCAGCCAGTGACGCAATATGGCCAGAGGACTCCACCAGAACCCGCTCGGAAGAGGTCTAATAAAAAATGTCCACAACGAACTCTACGAAACGCCTTCATGTACATACACTGCTCTACTTTCTGCCGTGTGCTTGCTTTAATTGGGTTTTTGGAATTGAATTTTTTTGTTTAATTGATGCTCGGCATGCAATGATCTCGTGTGTGATCTTGTGATAAATATCTTTTCAATTTAGCGCTGGCATTCTATGGAGTTCACTTTTTGAGCTCATAAACCGGTTGCTCCTCGTTCTCAGCGGGCTCTAAAGTTAGATCCTGATTCTGCAAAGCCTGTTGCAACTTTCGCCAGCTCTCGGCGGCGGCATCGTATCCCCTTTGAGAGCCTCGGCCACGACCCAACAGCTGCTCCTGTTGCTGCTGCTGCAACTGCCTTAGTTGGTAGCGATGCTGCCGGAGCAACTGGGTCCACTTAAGACCATTGCCATTGCCAATCCGGTTGCGTTCCTCCTCAGCCCGACGGGCCTGGAGAGCAGTAGCTGGAGGAGCTGCTGCCAAGGGTCCACTGTTGGTGTTATCTTCATCATTGTCCTCTGGGTTCTGATTGTTCTGGTTGTTGGTATACAGCTGCTCAGCCAGGGCATCAAGGGCATAGGTATTGGGTCCAGGTCGCTGGGGAAATAAAAGGTTAAAGTTAGGTTGAAATATATACAAGAATTAATCTTTGTTCAGTTAAGGTATTTTAAGGTTATTCCTGTTCTAAATTTAGAATAAGGTGTGAGGGCTTACCTGCTTAGTATCCTCCACCGCCTTGCCTCCGGATCTCTTGCCATGTGCTGTAAAAAAAATATAAAGTACAAGCACACATGTGAGTATTAAAGATGATGAACTTGTCCTATTAGAGCTTAACTGGCGGACACTCACCTCCCCAACATGAATGTCCGTATTCCAGGCAGGAACCTGCAAGTAGGCAACACATTTTTTCCAATTTAAAATAAATCTTCATCAGGTGGCAGTGTAAATTTCTCCTACAAATGAGCCCCGTGGTTTCAAGCCCTCCCTGGGGGGTGTCTAGGTCAAAAGGCTTTAAAGTTTTTCCCTTTTTAAGTCAGTTGCTTTCTTCCTAGGTTTCCTGTAAACCTGTGGATGCTACTTTGGCTGCTACTCTGTCTGATGCCACACAAAACCTGATGTTTATTGTGTACTCGGGCTGCTAATGTCGCAAGCCATGATAAATGCGGCCATTATGGAACTCATACGCCAAGTCAGAGTGGGTTGAGTAATGCACTCGGCAGTGGAAGGTGCAGGAAGTAGAAGGAATCAAGCTACTCAGCAGCTTCCCCGTGCGTGCATTATACTGAGCGAATAAGGTGTTACCTAATTTTGTATCCTTCCCTACAAGGAAGAAGTTACAACAGCCATATTTTCAACAGTGCAGTGGCAGGACCAACCTGTGGCTGTGCATAACACACACTTACAGCTTATACAACGTCCTTGATGCCTCCATGCATTGTGTGCCAAAAAAAAAATGAAGGAACAGAACAGAACAGAACAGAAAAGGTGAAAGAAGGTGGCGGCCCAGAACTAATCACACAAATGGACGGCAACGCATCATCAAGACGAGGACATCGGGACCTCAGCTGGGACAGGACGCCTGGATACGGATGCGAAATGTCAGTCCGAGGGCAGATCTGCGACAAAGAGCAGGAGTTATGGCAAGTGAATAGCAACAAGTTCCATGACGCAGATGGCCCCTAAACTGGGCGGAGGAAGAGTGGGTGGCGTTTGCATAAGCTTAGATAAATATAAATAACTATCTTTTATATATCCAGGCCAGACGATGGACTCACTTCAGTGTCGGCTGTTGCTACCCCGCTGGTCATATATCAAACCCCGTAATCATTTGTCAATTACTTAAACCATGGATTAATTGTTGCCGGGCAGCCGGGCAATGACTGTAGCCCATACATATTGACAGGCATGGCCATCAGAGATAGCGCTTTTCCCCCGCATTTTCCGAAGGACTGTCATTAAGCAAAGTCCCTGCTTAACGGCCTTCCATTGAATCCTTCGACAGCGATGCCTAATTAAGTTGACCATTGCAATTTAATGGCCACATCCTTGATCTTGGCCAACGTTGGACTCGCTGGCCACTTTGGAGTAATGGGAATAATGCGAATAATGCCTTTTTTTTAATGGTTACACCTCTTTATTGTGCGACGCAATTTGTCTGGAAACCCCATTAAATGGGCCATTCTACCTGTGACGGGTCAGTATCTGAGTATCTCAGTATCTCACTTCTGCTATCTCTGACTTTTGTTTGGGTTTTTGTTTCGATGGTTGCCGTTTCGGGGGATTCCCCCACTCAGGACAGACAATTGCCAAAATTATCATTAAATGTATCATTCGGTGTTTGGGTTATTGTTTAGTGCGCCACTTAACGCAATAATTATTAATTTAATAGCGAAGTGTCGTTGGACATTAAGTCGTCTCAGAGACAAAGGTTATATAACAACCTTATAAAGTTTATTCTGAGTCTAAATAATGACTCAGAATATACGTTATTAAAATTAGAATAACATAAGTCCTACAAATAGTAGCTGTTTTTTGGAAGTTATTCTTGTTATTAAATTAAAAAAACCAACTTAAGGAAGTTTAAGTTTATAAACCCTTTTAGTTTGCATTGAATGATAGGTTCAAATCTTAAATCGATCATAACTAAGGTTAAAATATTCGAATGCTTTGAATCAATAATTATCGATATTTTTATATGACAAATTATTGACAAAATTTAAGTTTAAAATCCTCATAACTTTGTCAAAGAATCATTAATATTAATTTGAAAAGCTTTCCCATGTTAGCTTTTATTGGGTTAATAAATTTGCATACTCAATTTAAAATTTAAAAATATTAAATTTTTTGACAACGTTTAGCAATTTTAACGATGTAACCCCTTATCTTTTTTTTTTGAAAAAATTGAAAATTATTTACCTGCCGGTTCGCCTGTTGATGCTGATCAAGAATATATATGTTTTAAAGGGTCGGAAATGACTCCTTCACATAATTACAAGCTTCTGACTGTAATTACCCTGGAGAGGTATAATATGCTAAAAAATTCACATTTTTAGAAATTTTTATCAATCAACTGTCGGATAATTTTAATGGTAAATTTACGAAAATAAATCATTAAAAATGATTCATACCAAATTAATAAATGTACCTTATGTAAGGCGCATATCTTCATCTATATATGAATTATATAAATCTATATAAGTTTTATACAAATAACCCTTCTTTTACGGGTCTTCTTTATATTATTCTTAATTTTTGTAAGGTAAAATAATATTATTTCCCTTAACAGATCTCCTAAA
The DNA here is from genome assembly GCF_035046125.1 of Drosophila serrata. NCBI lineage: Eukaryota > Metazoa > Arthropoda > Insecta > Diptera > Drosophilidae > Drosophila > Drosophila serrata. The sequence goes on along the minus strand of NW_028257274.1, from coordinate 2,039,351 downwards.
TTTATATTCTGTATAATTTATGTCGTACAAATTATATTTTCCATGCTCAGATTTTCTAAAATTTATGTTCTATATAAATAATATCAGCTCCGATTACCGAACCTGAACCTAACCCAATCTACGCAATTTGTGGAATTTTTCCTATCCAAATGTCGGCTCTTTTTGTCCATTTTGGTTTATCTCTTTTTGCCGCATCCCATAAAAAAAACCCCAACTAAATGGAAATGGTATTCAAAGGGGAAGGGTGCTAACATGGCCAAGAATGACGGCCATGCCACCCACAATTGCAATGCTTGCAGGCGGCACAGCTTGACATTTTCACACGTTCGGCTCGAGGTTTATTTCCACGTTCTCGCTGACGTTCTTTTCGTGTCTCCGTGGGTTCCTCTATGGGCCATGTCACGGGTTCTACGCTTTACATTGAATACACAGTGAAAAATCACAGGTCAATTTTAAAAGTTCACATATATCTCCTACTTGAAATGGTATTAGTCATATTAAGTCAAGTTTATAAATGCTCAAAATCTGATTAGCAGAATAGTTTACTTAATAACATAAAGTGCTTTTAGTTGTTGCTTTGGAAATCAATTCCAGGATAACATTTTTATTATCAAGATTAACATATATATATGCAACTTTTTCTTACCGTGTCCCTGTTATTTGGCACGCAGTTGGGATTAATTTACGACGGCAATTGAAAGCGTCGAAAGCGGTTGTGCCGGAGGGGTTTGTTGATGGTCCGAAGGGCGATCTAACCCTACCCCAAGCCCCATCCCCGATCCCCAATCAATTTCCACCTGTTAGCCTGCATTCCCAGGTGAGTAAGGTGAAAATACGTAGAAAAAAACCCAGAAAAGGGAAGCCGCCAAAACCAGCGAGCAAACAAAGGCGTATCAGCAGGAAAATGTGCATAAAACTCAGGCTGATAAGGCGGATTAGAGCCGCCAAAAGGAAAGGGGGGTTAATGGTGGTAAATGGGAGCTGGAGTTTTCCCGGTTAAACCATGATATTGCTAATATGTGTTAATCAGTTGGTAGTTTGGTATTTTTATGATCCAGGTCCAGATAGGACACCACCAGTTAATTTTTGGAAATATGACTCAGCTAAATATTCAATTTCATCACTAGACCGAAAGCCCCGAAAGTATACCTCGAAAGCTGATAAAAAAAAACAATTAGGTACGATAAACTAATTCATATTATTTGTTTAAGTAATTAAATACTTTAATGAAACATTGGAAAATTATTGTTCGCAGCAACTGAAAAATGTTTCGATTAACTCCTTATATTTCTTGACGATATTTAAATATTCAAAATGGTATTGAATAGAAAATGTTTTGTGTTGGTAGGGTTTAATTTTTAACCTCAAGGTATAATTATTACTTACATATAATGAAAAGGGAGTTGACCGTGATATAATAAAGTATTTAATTATTTTTGTAAGGATTATATTCACACACAGAAGGAATTATGTATTTATTTAGTGATGTTTAATTGGCTACTAATTGAATTAATGCTTTGAGTTTGCATTTTATAACAGTTTTACCCAAATAATGTAAATGAAGAAAAAGCTCTTTATAAGGGAATATAAATTTTAAATTGGAAGTTTTTACTGATTCTCTACGTGAACCCATTTTATTTAAATGCATTAAGTTATATTATTTATTAAAATTTTAAGAAAAAACTAAGTTTCGATATTATCCGTCAAATAAATTAAAATTATCTTTATGTTATATAAAGATTGCCATGGCCTACTAAAGATGCCAAAAAGTCAGGTCAGTATATGGTTTAATTAATATATTTTATGAATTTTTTACCAGTGGTGCTTAAAACTAAAAAGGACAGAAACTAACTCTCAACCAGAGCCAGAATAATATTCATACTAATATTATTATTCATCGTATTAAGTGAAATTTGATGTTAATTATTTCTTACCTGTCACCAAGGCAAAGAGCGCCACCAACACCAACAAAGTCCAACTGCACTTGAGATACCGCATTTTGTAATGGATTTTTGCTTTTTTTTTTAATAGCACTCTCTTCTGCACTCAAATTGTTTGATGTCAATTATAATTTATTCCAGCTGCAAGCACTTTTGGCAACTTTTAGTAAAACTTTTCACACTGCAAATCTGAACACTGAACTTAGAGCCAGGGAACTGGAGCCTAGAGAGCTGAGAGCTGAGGTGAGCTGCCACTTGTTGATCGGAGTCAGGTGCTCTTCGCTGCGAATTGCCAGCAAACTGTGGTCGGTCAGCGGCTTTTATAGCATGCTCCTGGCACAGGCACTTTACGTCCACAGAATGCAGATAACGGGACGACCCATACGAGCGGAAGTACCCGAACGAGGAGCCTCCAACCCGAAGAAACACGAGCGCAGCCGAAGCGCAACCAATGAACCAATGAGCGGTGAGTTGGAGGCGCCCACGCAACAGGCTGCCATCGGTAAGGGTTAAGGGGGGTCAACGGGGGCTAAAGTTAATAGGGGGAACGAGGGGGCGGCATGGGAGGGTGTACTTTATGACAGGGGCGGCATTAAGGGGATACATTTAGGCACGAGTTTTTAAAATAACTAGCTACTACAAGGACTATTATTTTGATGTATTATAATTCCACTTAATGAATTTAATAAACATTTAAGTACAAAACGCTTAAATTCCTATTTATTACTTAATAAATATTAAATATTAAGCACTATTTATTATTAGTAATAATGGCAATGACAATGAAGACATTTACATTTTTTCATTTTGGTTCATTTGGATTTTTAATATTAAAAGATTTCTATAAATTAATTAATAGAAAGTTTAGGCTAAATACACCCCCCTTAACCCCACCTCTGTGCTACAAGAAAAGGCGAAGCTATAAAGTAAATGCAGTTGTCGGCCCCCCACGCAGGCAACGCAAGTTCATTTTGTGGCCAACGAAGGACTTTACTTTTAATTATCGTTGAAAAAAAGTTGTGTTGTTCCTCTTAAACGCTTTGGCATTTGTTAAAGTAAAAATATTTACCTGTCTTTTTGTATCAATGACAATTTAAAATTTTATTATGAGATTTTAATTAAGAACAAGAAAGATTTAAATTCGATCTCTAGGAGTAAATACAATATAAATTATTTATATACATTTATGTTAAAACAACAATAAAGTAATACCTGCTTTTATGTTTAGATTTACAGTTTTACATAAACCGTTTTGCGTTTTCGTCTATTCAATTCGTATGGCAGTTATGGATATTTATAGTCCGATTTTCAAAGCATTTTAGACAACATTACAGATTAATATATAATGGTTATACATATATGAAATTTAATGAAAATCTATTATTGAAAACTGGAAAAGTTATAATTTTTCTTTAAATTTTACGATCGTTCATATGACAGCTATATATATATATATATATATATATATATATATGTAGTCCACCGATTCGATACTTAGTGTTAAGAGTTACTTACTGCTCGAAGTAACTTATTGATTATAGTTAAATTAAATAGCTCGCTGTTTCTCTCTGCCTCTCCCCCTCTATCGCATTATGTTGATCTCTAGAGACAACTCCTCTCCCGCGCACTCACACTCACTTTCTCTGCTCTTCTCTGCTCTGCTCTGCTCTGCTCTGCTCTGCTCGGGCACTATAAATAGAGGCGCTGAGGTCGCGCGCGCCTCAGTCTGTCCTAGGGGTACCTAGTGTTAACATCAATAGTGATAGTGCATGTGATCAGCCTTCGACCTCAAAAATATGACGTGGCCAATGCAAAAGATCTGGATGACCAGGAAGAAGCTCTCTTGGATTCTTGGTCACTACACTGGAAGGAAGTAAGCAATGACGTGTCCTTTACTGCGGTAAGTCTTAACCATGACATGATCAGGCCTAGGTCTAAAGTTTATATTCCAATTTATTTCTTTATTGCCATGGTCCCTTTACATCCTTAGATACTTACTCATTCTTTTAGATACTTTAGATACTTACTGATATAGTTACTTACTGCTTATAGATACTTACTGTTCAGAGTTACTTAATGTTCTTTGATACTTACTGGTCAGAGTTACTAAATGTTCATTGATACTTACTGCTCATAGTTACTTACTCTATTGTTTATAGTTAAATTAAATATCAGCTCGCTGCTCCTCTCTGCCTCTCCCCGTCTCACTCTATGTTAATAGCTCTATGTTAATCTCTAGAGGCAACTGCTTCTCTCCCACGCACTCACTCTCACTTTCTCTGCTCTTCTCTGCTCTGCTCGGGGACTATAAATAGAGGCGCTGAGGTCGCGCGCGCCTCAGTCTGTCCTAGGGGTACCTAGTGTTAACATCGATAGTGAATGTGCAAGTGATCAGCCTTCGACCTCAAAAATATGACGTGGCCAATGCAAAACATCTGGATGACCAGGAAGAAGCTTCTTTGGATGAAGTCACCCAATTTTGGTCACTACACTGGAAGGAAGTAAGCAATGACGTGTCCTTTACTGCGGTAAGTCTTAACCATGACATGATCAGGCCTTGGTCTAGACTTTATATTCTAATTTATTTCTTTATTGCTATGGTCCCCTTTAGATACTTAGATACTTACTCATACTTTTAAATAGTTTAGATAATTACTGATATAGTTACATACTGGTTATAGATACTTACTGATCAGAGTTACTTAATGTTCATTGATACTTACTGGTCAGAGTTACTTACTGCTCATAGTTACTTATTGTTTATAGTTAAATTAAATATCAGCTCGCTGCTCCTCTCTTCCTCTCCCCGTCTCACTCTATGTTAATCGCTCTATGTTAATCTCTCTAGGCAACTGCTTCTCTCACGCCTCACTCACTTCTCTGCTCTTCTCCGCTCTGCTCGGGGACTATAAATAGAGGCGCTGAGGTCGCGCGCGCCTCAGTCTGTCCTAGGGGTACCTAGTGTTAACATCAATAGTGAATGTGCAAGTGATCAGCCTTCGACCTCAAAAATATGACGTGGCCAATGCAACACATCTGGATGACTAGGAAGAAGCTTACTTTGAATGAAGTCACCCAATATTGGTCACTACACTGAAAGGAAGTAAACAATGACGTGTCCTTTACTGCGGTAAGTCTTGATCATGACTTTTATTTTATGTATGAGGAAGCTATTGGTGGTATCAGACCTAGGTCTAGACTATATATTCCAATTTATTTCCTTACTTCCATACTGCTTTGGTCCCCTTTACATACTTAGAAACTTTCTAATATTTTTAGATATCTTAGATACTTACTTATTATAGTTACTTACTGGTCATAGATATTTACTGTTCAAAGTTACTTAATGTTCATTGATATTTACTGATCAGAGTTACTTACTGGTCATATTTACTTATTGTTTATAGTTAATTTAAATATCAGCTCGCTGCTCCTCTCTGCCTCTCCCCGTCTCACTCTATGTTAATCTCTAGAGGCAACTGTTTCTCTCCCACGCACTCACTCTCACTTTCTCTGCTCTTCTCCGCTCTGCTCTTCTCCGCTCTGCTCGGGGACTATAAATAGAGGCGCTGAGGTCGCGCGCGCCTCAGTCTGTCCTAGGGGTACCTAGTGTTAACATCAATAGTGAATGTGCAAGTGATCAGCCTTCGACCTCAAAAATATGACGTGGCCAATGAAACACATCTGGATGACTAGGAAGAAGCTTACTTTGAATGAAGTCACCCAATATTGGTCACTACACTGAAAGGAAGTAAACAATGACGTGTCCTTTACTGCGGTAAGTCTTGATCATGACTTTTATTTTATGTATGAAGAAGCTATTTGTGGTATCAGACCTAGGTCTAGACTATATATTCCAATTTATTTCCTTACTTCCATACTGCTTTGGTCCCCTTTACATACTTGAAACTTTCTATTATTTTTAGATCATAGATACTTACTGCTCAGAGTTTCTTAATGTTACAAAAGTTACAAGTCATTGTTTATTAGTGTTCAAAGTTAGTTACTTATCATACATACTTACTGTTCATAGGTACTTACTGTTCAGAGTTACTTATTGCTCATAGTTACTTAGTGGTTTTAGTCAATTACTGATAATATTTATTTATTGATCATAGTTAATTATTGATCATAGTTATTTAATGTTCATTGAAACTTGCTAATCATAGTAACTTAATATTCATTGATTCTTACCGAAAGAAAACAAAATTTAATTTTAATTCTCATTCTTTTATTATTGGCTGTCCTTACAATAAATCTTAATTCAGTGTGATAGACTGTCGCGTGGCTGTAGCGTAAATCATGTGTTGGCCTCTGCAGGTGCATTTACAATTCATTATTGTGTACGTGTGCATGTGCATTTATTGTATGTGTATGCATGCGTAGCTTGGTAGTGTCGTTAATTAGCTACCAAAAAAACATTTCATTTGTTACGTAAGTATAATCATTTAGTTTCGAACGCAATTGGAGCAAATAAAGAAGTCTGCTGCGGCTCCAGGATGCAGCAAGACCAACTTGGTAATGTTGACCATCGTGTGTGCGGGTGAGTACGTATGTGTGTGTGTGTGTGTGTGTGTGTGTGTGTGTGTGTGTGTGTGGGTGGGTGGGTGTGTGGGGGACGTGCTGCCTTAAGTGTGATCTTAAGAGTGTCCTGTGTACTAGCATGGATCCTTACTCCAGCTTAGCCAGGATATCACCCTCGCGGAACAGCAAATACTCGCTCTTGTCGTCCATGTCCACCTTGGTGCCACCGTACTTGGGCAGCAGGACACGGTCGCCCTCCTTCACGCCCACAGCCAGGTGGCCAGCACCGGCTGGATTGCGAGCTCCTGGGCCGACGGCCACCACAACGCCCTGCATCTCCTTGGGCACAGACTCCTCTGGCAGCAAGATGCCGCCGGCTGTGGTGGTCTTGACCTCGAAGCGCTTGATCAGGATGCGGTCCAGCATCGGAATCACCTTCTTAATCACGTTCGACATCGTCTCGCTTAGTTCTTGGTAGTGCCAAAGTTTGTCGCCGAACGGAGAACTTAAGAAAAAAAACTATGAAGATTGAGAGTTAAGAATGAATTTGGATTATTTTTCTCACAAAAACTAGTTCACTTTTACCTTGGCCAAATTTTTTTTTTCAGGTTTTTAAAGAATTTTTTTTGGGTTTTTTATGAGGCAGTCGATGCTTTCCCTTCGTATATTAGATGTAGACTGAATTCGTTAGGGACTGGTCAGAACTAATACGACTGACGGCCAAAACTCAAGGCTATATTGATAAATATTGTTTTTTTAAAGGCTTACTTGGATCGAAATAAATCAGTTAGAAGCTTAAAACGCAGTGAAGGAATCATTTCCTGCCCTACAAATCATACATACATTCTTAATCAGCATCCAAAGCAGAGTCGATCTAGGCATGTTCGGATAGTAAATAAATTTTTGAATTGAAAAAAATGAGGTTACATTTTCTAAATGTTTAAATTGAGTCTGCAGATTTATTAACCTAATAAAAACTAACATAGGAATGGTTTCCGAATTAAAATTGATGCATTTTTGACCAAGTTATGATCGATTTTCACTGCAATAAATTTCAAAGAGCTTCCTTTCATCTTATTAAATAAATTTGGATACATTTGTAATAGACACAAACACAATAAGAACTAGAATTTAAATCGTTAATTATTTAATATTAAGTAATGTTCAAAAAAATCAATATAATTTTGTACTCCAGCTTATAAACTTGCATGTGACTGCGTATACGTAATTGTATTTTGTTTTATTTTGTCGCTCACCCAAGTTTGCTCGTCTTGATTTAAGTTCAACACGTGACTCACGAGACGTGAGCAGCGAATTAGGTAAATCAAGCACACAAAATAGAGCGAAAACCGCAAAACAAAAGCAAAGAAAAAAACAAAAGCCAGACACCAGTAAACAATTCAGAGCAAAGCAGACGCAATAAACAAGGTCCACTCTAGCGATGTTGTTGATTTATTCTGCAGGCGCCACCTGTTGGCAGCTTGACTTACTCAACCGTAGTGGGGGGTGGTGACGTCCTTGTCTCCCTGCCTCTTAAAACCTGCATGTCTATCTGTTTGTTTTGCGGCTTCCTTACTTGTGAGAACGAGAGTTATTCTATGTATGTGTGGCAGTGGGTGTTCCTCTGTGTGTGTGCGTGAGCGTTCGTGGGCTTGCTTTTGTGTTTGTCTAAACTTGTGGCATGTTAAATGCCGTTAGAAATTTTGTTTGGCTTTACTTTTGCTTGAATACCTCGTTATTTGTGGGATATAGAAGGGTGTATAGGTGTTAAAGGAGATTTATTAGAGATATTTTAAACAAAATAGAAGTCCAAGGCTCTACACGGAACCTTTTAGGTTAGGCCTTTTCCAATTTCATTAGGGTGTAACTCAAACTAAACACCTGAATTTGAAATTAAATACTGTTAGCTAGCAGCATGCATTTTTTTAAATTAAAACTAAATAAGATATTTTTAAATCTAATTAAAAATATATAAATTTCTTTATTTATTTCTAGATTTATTATGTATTCAAAGGCACCTGAACTGGCCCTAAAAGTTATACTATACTTTAGATGCGGCCATACCGGAAGTGAGCCATAGGAATATATTGCATACTTTCTAGAGCCTCCTAAGGTGATTTAAGCAATACAATTTTGTTTACTTTATTAAACTTTATAACGTAATGATAGCAACCCGGTACTCTGACATTCGAGCTGTCCAAAGGCTTACCTTTTTTCTTCTTGGCTTTTTTCGCAGAGCCTTGCCTCGCTGATGTGCTCGTAAATCACAAACTTCATAATTTCTACGTCATTTTGCGGGCGTGCGAATGCGTGGCTTTAGCTTGTTGGCTCTGAGTGAATTCTTTTTTTTTTTTTGTTTTGTATTTGTCCCGCAGCTCTATACGTGACGTTGGCAGAACAAATCGCTTTTGTTTTTAGCCATCATCTGACTTTTGCCTGTTTGCTCCTTTATGGCCCGCTGCGCTTTGGACTTTCGACTTTGACGCATTTGCGCCGTATTAATTCTGGATCCAACCGTGCAATTTCACTGAACTTTCCACCATTTTTTCGTCTTCGTTTTCTGCGGGGGAACTCCTTTTGGTCTTTTGGTTCGGTGGCCTCCGCTTCCATTTGGCTGATTGCATTTTCATAACAATTTGCAGGATTACTAATGCGCCACGTTGGTCCTGCATTTGCATGACCTTGGCAGCCAGAGAGCCAGCCGCCCGCCCGGCTCATTAGAATTTCATTTGTAGTCAGCGAGCGGCAGACGACGGGAATCGATAAACCCCAAAATGTATTTTATGGCCAAATTGGAATTTCGAGAATCCTTAGGAAGGATATGGAAACTGTGGAACGTAAGCGGGGAATACGCGAAATATGCTAAGCTTTATTTTTTTGGAATAATTTGCAACACATCAAAGTAATCCTTGAAGGCTTCCTTAGGACATATACACAATATACACATAAATATCTGGTAAGTAAGCGAACTTGGTCCGTCATTAGAATTGAGTAGGTTACTGAATCAAGTTGTTTATAAACGCTTAAGCTTAGGATTTATCTTTTATCATTACTTTGCTTACATTTTCCTACTGTTACAGTTATTTATTATGACAGAATAGTAAGGTAAGCATTTTTATAATCTTTTTGGTCAAAAGAATTACTTATTTCAACTTTTTTCTGGATTAAAACTACTATATCAACTGCTTGCATTGTATTTTCAATTTAAAATTTTATAATAGACACTTTGTAGCAATGCTCGAATATTTTTCTGAGAATAATTAAATGGTTCGTTGTTTGTTTTTAATAAAGATTTATATACCTAAAAGGTGGGCGTTTCACTAAGTGATTAATTTATATTGTATCATTTGGAAAATTTACAAAAAGCTATTATAACCTCCTCTGGCTTCTTACATATTAAAGAGTACGTCCCCCAGCGATTAACTAACGGAGACTTTGCAGCCGACACTATTCTTACACTAAATAATTCTGAATACTTGAAAGACTAGTTCGGGCATACATACATATATGTACATATATTCGACCGATTCAGGTTCGATTTCCGATGCTGCATGAATGAAAACTTAATATTTAAGAGACACAGAGAGAGAGAGAGAGGAGAGAGGCTTGCGATTAACCTCTAATTGCCCGGCAGGTGAACGCGACAACAGCTTATACTAAACACTTTGGTAAGAATCCGGCCTGGAATTAGCATCAGGAAGTTTTGTTGTTCGTTCAGTTGTTCTGGGTATTGATCATCGCATACTGTGAGGCAATCTGCGGCTTGACCAGCGACAGGCGATCATTCAGTGAGTTCTGGAGGGGATCATAGATGGCATTTATTATGGGATCTCGCCTGGCATAAGAGGATGCCTTGCCTGCACTAGAGTTTGCTTTGGCTGCTGTTCCGCTGAGTCAATGGAAACGCGTTGCGTCTGACTGGAATTGGTGAGAGCTCTGCGCAGGCGCCGTGACTCGATGTTGTTCCGGGAATTGAGTGATCCCTTGGAGACCTTCTTGCCAAAAAGCACAGCCTGGAAAGGGATAAGAGTGAGTATGTATCTTAATGAAGTTCAAAACAGAAATTCCTACGATTAATAACTTAAATCCTTTCTACCCACCTTGAAGGCCTCTCGGAACTTGTTACTCATCAAGTTGTATAACAGCGGATTGATGCAGGTGGACAGGTAATAGAGTACTCCGGAGATGTAGGTCATTACCGTGTAGACAAACTCATGCTGGTCCCTTAGGTCTGCCCCACGTGCTGGGGCATAGATGGCAATCAGTCGCTGGGCATGAAAGGGGGCCCAGCAAAGGAAGAAGCATACCACCACGGCAACTGCACAAAATGGGGGGATGACGATGTATTTGGGTTCAAATTCGGGTTCGTACAGACGCAGCGAGAGCACAGAGATAAAGAGTCAACGATTATATTTTTCGGTAATCGCAATTGTCATCATAAATGGCAAATGCCGAAATGACAAACGCAATAAATTGGACGCAGACGGGTTGATTAGTGTGCTTAGAGGCATATGGCCAAACAGTTAGAGTACACTTCAATACAAAGTTGGGATAATTGAAATTAATTAAACAAGGAGAGAATTATACAAAATTGTTTTTAGGATAAGATAGGACCTGTTTTCCACAGGGATATTCTGGTGTTTAGTCTTCCTTAGATTATGTACTGATTGCTTTATATATTCTTGACTTGTTTGTTATACAAAGGAATGTCTTGGGCCAATTTCTCTCTGTGTTCTTGCCAAATTTACCAAAGCTTAGCTATATAATTACCAAGCATCCTGAGCACCCGCCGGGTACCATAGTGATTGAGTCGACCCCTCACCGAGCTGAGCTGTGCCCCCGAGCCACCCACCGCTGCTGCTCCAGATCCGGATCCATTGAGATTCATGGCATTACTGGATCCCGCATATCGATAAAGGATCGTGTCACTGGGAACACTCTTCAGCTGCTGGCGGCGGGAAACCGATGCCGGAGCCTCAATCCTGCTAGAGCGATACAGGTGCAGGCCAATCAGCAGATACAGCACCAGGATAATGGACATCGGGGCCAGGAAAAAGATAAATGTGGACAACTGGAACGAGTGCTTCACTATGATCCGAACAATGCCACACTTGACCACGCCATCATCGGCAAAGATTCCAAACTGTGCGGCCTGCGGAATGGCTGTAATCACGGCCAGCAACCAAACCAGGACAATTATCCTGGTGGCCCGACTGAGTTTACTCATGGCCTGGCCCAAAAATGGATGACAAATGGCTATGTACCGCTCCACGGTGAAGGCGGTTATGGTTAAAACTGTGGCATTGGCCGCCGTCTCGGCCAATAAACCCCTGCCAATGCAGACATATTCGCCAAAGACGTATGGGTATTTGGACCAGATGAAGGCCACCTCCTGGGGCACACCAGAGAGCAGAAGCAGGAAGTCGGAGATGGCCAGGGAGAAGAGATAGTAGTTGGTGGCGGTGTGCATAGAACGGTTCTTCTTAATCACAATACAGGTACTGATGTTGCCCACCACACCGCTGACAAAGATCAGGGAGTAAACTACGGTCACAGGTACCACGATTCCAAGGGGATCTCTTGTTGGTCCTAGGGTCTGGCTGACATTGCCCGGTGGCTCGGAGATGGACATATCGGCGTCGGTGATTTATTTGGAATTTTTCCCCCTTTGTTTTCACAAAATTTCCACTAACAGCGCTAAATTCCAGTGTCGCTTAACTCGGCTGCTGTGCTGTGTGTCCCCTCAACTATGCTAATTATAATAATTTATTGGAGCCAACCGGGGCGCAGAGGAGGAGAGATTTCTCGACTCTTGAGTCTCGATTCGATTCCTCGGTTCTCGATTCGCGATTCTCGACTCCGGACACCGAATTCCCCGACTGGCACGCAAACGCACCAAATTACCCGGCACCGCCGATTCCGGGGGGCGCGACTCACTGCCTCAATCCAAATCGATGCTATATCGAAGCTATATCCCGCGGGTATCGAGCAATGAGCAACTGCAACCGCACTCCAGCGCGCTCCGAACTTATCTGATAAGCCGCGGCGACAGTTCATTCAGATTTGTATCTGAAATGAAAGCCAGCGACGAAGCGTCGCGTTTTCCCCTCACATGAGAGTGTGTGTGCTGTTTAGAAGGTACGCGACATGGCTGCAATGCGGCGAACGTGCAAAGGTAATTATCCATCTTGATGGGAAGTGGAGTTTTGGATACAACGCAGATGTTGAAACTACTTAACTTTAATTAGCAAAACAAGGTTTAATTATGGTATTTTCTTAAACAAATTTTTAACTGCAAGCTGAAACTAGTTTTATTTAAAGTGGTGACACGTGATAGAATTTTAAGAGAAGCTTGAACAAAAATATTTGAGCAAAGACAACATTACGTGTGCGTGATATGCTCATGAGGAGGCTCATTATAGCAATATAATTAAATTCAAATAAGTAAAAGCAAAGAAATTAGCATTCTCAGTAGTCATTATTAAAGGGTATTTATTATAAATTTATTATATTATTTATTTATGGAATTTAAAGAACAAATATGATATAAAATGAGAGAAGTATAGTTCTAAATTTATGGTTTTATATTTTCGTCACTTATTGAAGGTATTTATTATAACATATTTATAGAACAAATACATACAAAATATTGAATTAAGTACCCAATTATGATGTATTCCTTCTTCCATCTTATACATTTATGTCTCTTAAAATATTCCAAGGACCATTAAGTTTTTTGCCAGGTTCTGTTACAAAACTTATTTACATTTACTGTTGAAACCCACGCGCACCTTCCTGCCGTCTTATTTACGCTTTCGTGTGTGTATTTTGGCAACAATATCTCATAGTGGCTATGGAGCAGCACAGTTTGCCTCGGGACATTAGCCACTGGGTGCCAACAAAAACAACAGGCAAGAGCTACTAACTTGGCCGAATGCGTTTCGCGAGTGCCTCTGTTTGCGGTTCGACGGTTCGCCGGTTCTCGGTACTCAGTTCTCGGTTCTCAGATATCGGGTCCGGGGCTCGGGTCTCCATACTCAAGACACTGGCTAGTTGTCGCATGTCCCACGCTGTCGACGAGTGACATTCTCCTATGGCCACATAATATTCATATTTTCATTCATTTGTTTCGTTCCGTTTAGCACTATGCTAAGTGACAAGGATAGGGGGGGACCCTATCTGGTTATCGGCCATAACCCCAACGCACACGCCCCTTGAGATGGATGTCAAAGGGCGTGCGGACCCTGAGGAGTTTGTTACGGTTACTAAAGCTTTTCTCGAAGCTTTTTTCGGGAGGCAAAAATACGTGTAAAAGCCCATCAATCAACGCCACGGTGTGATGGATGAAAGCTCAAGGGGTGTGCAACGCCAAGGAAATGAAAAGCGGGTAGGTCACTAGAGTTAAAAGATTAAATCATTAAGTACAAACTAAATACAGCCATTAATTTTCATTTTAAGCTGGATTAAATCAGAACGCAATTATCTTATTTAAACATTTAAATATATATTGTGTGTTTATTTAGGTTTCTTCAAAAGAAGCTGAATATCTTTTTAGCACATTTATATATCTTATAAATACTTTCCCTTTTCAGGAAATTGCAATATTGTTTTTTATGTTTCGATTAGCTTATAACACATTCAACACTTAATAAATGTTTCTTAAATTTTTGAATATTAAAATAAAGTTCTTCAAAAGAATATATATACATATATATTCCAAAGGTTCTAATCCGGAAGATCCTTCCCAACGCACCGATATCAAATCATTTCACATTTAAAAACTTTTCTCAAAAATGCTCTTAACTCTAAGGATTAAAATTTATATATCAGATTATGGCTTTTTTATATTATTTGAACATTGACTTAAGCTACCAGCCTCTTTCTTTTTGCAAAACTCGAAACCACCATTTTCTTGCAATCACTTCGTCGTTTTTCTAGTTCCTACTAAAAGTTAGACACTCTGATTTATGTATTGACTTGAAAAACACTCAAAGAAATATATGTAGACATCTATATTCTTTATGAAGTTCGTTGGTCAGCCCCGTATTACATTTATTCGTTAGGTGTTTAAAATCAACTGAAAAGGTGTACCAAAGTAGGCTTACAAAGCCTAATTTTTGACACCCTTTTGATAGATCTTAAATACCCATTAATTTCTGTCTGAAATGGTGCTTTGGGGGTCTGATTTCTGTGGTCCTTAAAATTGTAAGTCTACAGTTTAAGCTCATTTTGTTGGCTTCTTGGTATTAATGGATTATTTAAAGCTACAATCAGAAGTCTTAGTCAAAGTTTTTATATGCTTAGTAGATCGAGTATAAAATAGCCTCAGAGTTGTGCTCTTTGAATCATAATGTAGATGGATTTCGGGTGGGATGTACACTATACTTGTACTTGTACTGTGATATTTGGCTTCTGTTATTTTCATATCTCAGAGTATCGATCGAAGGGCAAAGTTTAAAACGTAAATCTAAGCTTTCACCTCAAGAGTTTTTTCTCACAGTTTACTGGGTTATGGATTAGTTAATTATCAGAAAATGGGATATACCCGAAAATACAATGGACTTAGCTAAGCTGCCTCGTATTGCACAGATTGGACGCCTAAACCACAATGTCGATAATCTCGGACTCGTCGTCGTCGCCCTCGAACTGGTCGTCGTTGTCCCAACTCCCCCAGTTATTTTGGCGGAGCCTGGTCCCAGTCCGTCAGTGAATGTACCTCTCCTGCTATAGCAGCACTTGCTTCATTTGTGGTCTCTGCCGCTCCAGAATCTTCTCAGCCTGCTCCGAGTCCAAGCCATCGATGGAGCAGGCAATCAGTTCCACCAAGTTGTGACCATGCCGCAGAATGTGATGGATTGACTGCAGCGTCAGCTTAGAGCAGTTGCTCAAGTTGAGGATCCTCAAACGCTTCAGATTCACCACAATATTCCGCACCGTGTCATCATCCACAGCCATGCAGCTGGACACGCAGAGAGCCTCCAAGGATGGACAATTGTGGGTAATGGCCTCGAATCCCGCTGGCTGGAATCGTGAACAGTAGCCCAAGGAGAGAGCACGTAGTTCGGGAAGCTTCAAAGCATGCTTCAAGGATCGATCTGTGAGATTGCGACAGCCCCGAAGATTCAACTCCCGCAATCCCTTCAACCGACTGATTGGATAAGGAGTAGCACCAAAGCCCATCAGTCCCTGATCCGTGATCTTTACGCAGTAATCAATGTTGAGGTTCCTAAGTCGCGTTTGATACCTGCCAAAGAGTAATCAATGATTAAGATTCATATAATATTAATGGATAAGGTAGTAATCCTTACCTGCAAATGGCTGACATGGTAAGATCCGTCACCGCCTGCCTGCAATTATCCAAGCTGAGACGCTGCAGATTGGGCAAACGCTCCAGCAAGTCGCACATGGAGTTCTCGTCAATGAAACACACCTCCTCCAGATGCAGCTCCTGCAACGCATAGTTCATTTGCTGTGCCAGACCCTGGACCAAGCCCACACCCGTCAGCTCCCGACAGTAGGCCATGGTCAGGACCTGCAGCTGTCCACTCAACTGACGAAGGGCATCGATACAACTGGAGTTGAGCTGGACGCAGAACATAAGATCCAGCACTTTTAGGGTATGCTGCCACTTGCCGGCTATGTAGAGGAGCAGTTCATTGGTCAGGGACAGCATTCCGGTGAGGTCAAGCTGACGCAGTGGGGCTGATTCCGGAACAGCCCTGATTACGGCATCGAGGAGCATCAAATGACAGTTTCCGGAGAGCTTGAGAGTTCGTAGATTCTCCATGGCCTCAAAGGCCTGGCACCACTCTCGCGTCTCAATCCCCGGCGAGCAGCTGAAGAAGATGTCCACGGATTGTAGAGTGTCCGCATGATCTCGAAGCACATCCAGCAGAGCTTGCTCATTGTTCCTGCGGTACTCGAACTGCAGACTTCGTAGGTGCACCTTATTCTCCGCCCGACGCAGCTGGAGGAGCATCAGCAGCTTCAGTGACGAATCGAGGCTCACTCCATCGCACTCGAGACCCACCAAATGGCTAAACTGCTTCATATTCAGACCATCCATGGCTCGCATTTGCTGATCATCCATGGAACTGGTGGTGGCAATTGTCAGCACCTTCAGGTTCGGCATCTTGCCATCCAAATTCCGGAACACAGGTGCATGTCGTATCTGAAGATGCCTCACCTCGGCACCCACCAGCTTGAGAAAGTTCTCCAGTTGCCGGCATTGGTGCAAGTTCCTCAGCTCAATTCTCTCGAAGCTCAGGTAGGAGTTACCGTTCTTGACGTGCTTGTGAATCGCCTCCAGGTTGTGCTGAGTTACAATCACCTTGCCCTTCTCCATGAAGCGTCGACGGCTGACCAGTTCCCGGCAACGCCAAGAAACCATGCGCAACTGCTGGAGATCATTGTAGGAGAGATACGACATAATCTCCAGCCACATCTCGTTGGGCAACAGCTCGATGGGTGCCCGCTGGGATTCCTTATCCGCATCCAGCTTTTCAGGTGTCAGAGGAGGCGGCATCGTTGGAGTCGTAGCCAAGGAGCGGGCCAAAGCTAGCAAAGGATTCATCTGCAAGTCTAGTTTGTTGTGATGCTGCGGAAAAGAAAATGTGAAATTATTATGAGTCTGAAGAAGCTTGAGTACCGGTACCCAAGCATAACCATGGTGCCGCTTTTCACCTGCGGTCCAGATCCCACCCCTCAACAGTTCGATGACCCTCTGACCACCTGTTCCCCTCCCCCGGCAGGTGTAAGCTTCGTTGCCAAGGTTACCCCAAATGCAGTTTTCCACCACTACTGTGCAATGCATTTTCCCTTGAATTTTCCCGGGACAACTCACCTGAGCGTAGCTGCAGCTCAGCCTCTCAAAGAATCGCCTCTCCCGGCGCTGACTCGGTTTTCCACTCGTTATCAGATTGTTACCCATGCAGCAACTCAATTAAAAAATGGTATTTAATGAGAAGTCAGTCGGAAAATGTATACCCGTTGTCTGCCTATTATGGGTTATGATTTTCCTTGAAAATATTTAGTTTTATGTTGTTTTCTTAACAAGTTAATTGTAGCACTTTTTGGGGTTACTTGCTTATCCTTTTATTTCAGTTAATAATTGAGAGCTCGATTTGTGCTTTAAATTATTTTTATAGAGGATTTGTTTGTTTGTTTAGTGAAAACATATCTTCTATATATTTTCGTATGCTTTTGTGCCTTTTTACTTTGATTTTCTCACTCTGTAAGTTAACTTATCTATGCTTTTCTGTATTCAAGTTTATAAAAGATTTAAAGGGATCAAATTTTGTTATTATTTGAATAGTTAACACAACATGACAGCTTGCTATTTATAATTGTTTTACAAACATTGAAAATCAAATATTTGCTCCGTGTTTTTGTTTATATTTTCCTTTAATTTGTGATTGAGTATTCCTTTGTTTTTTGTTTCCGCCAAATACTTCAGCTTATTGTCGGAGTATTTTAAGTTAATTCCTTGGTGTTTTTCCGGATTAATTTTCCAGGGTTTTCCTCTCCAATTTGACAGCAACCTGCTGCCTGCCGCTGGTCGGTGTTACAAAATCCAAAATATAAATGTGAATTTTCCCGACAAACGAACGAAAACAAACCACTCGCAGGGAGCACAGCTGTGTATCTGTATCTAATGACCAAAATTGTTTGGCCGGGGTCACAGATACATTTACAGTGAAGCCACAGTAATAATGGATTTTAAGTGTTTATAAAAGAAGAATGATTTAATAAAATAATAATGAGGGATAGGCCTTGAAGTAGTATTTATTAATTATACATTTAATAGTCATTAAATTTAATGTTTTCTCAGCTAATAATTTATTATTTCTATTTTAAAATAATTTAGAAATGTCTTTTATTTATCTTACTGAGTGTGTACTGTACCGTTACTTCTGCGTAGATAATTTCGTTGAACACGCATGCCCTCTCTCAGGCACACACACACACCGTTACACCTTCCCCTAAAGGGCCGCTCTCTTTTCGTATCTCTCTCTCTCTTTTGGTTTCTTTCTCCCGTTTTGTTTATGTTTGCTGCTGCTTTTGACCCACTTACAAAAAAACAGCAACAAAAACCCAACCATGGCGGCCTTGATTTCAAGAGAGTGTGTGTGTGTGTGTGTAAGAGCAAGAGAGCATCAATTGAGAACCACTTAGATAATTATTTACATCTATGTTACATCAACTCACTCAGAATTGTGTGCAGTGTAGACAGGCCACGCACTTACGAAATTTAGAAAGGGTATTCCTTTAATTCAAGTACAGTCCTACTTAACACATTTCTTTATACTAACTGTGGATATAATTTGTAGTATTATTACTTAAAGTATTTAATGTCCTGTTGCATTATTGCATTCCCAAGATATCAGGCTTAAAGACCCTGTAATTAAATCGACACTAGCTGAGCAATTACGCTATGCACCCTAGGTATTTTAAATAAAAGTCATATAATTAATAAAGCAATTAAAACCAATTGGTTTATTGCAAATCGAATGGTATTACAGTGAAGGTTTGTAATTTTTTATACCTTTGCAGGGTATTATAATTTTATTTATCCCTTTCCGGCCCAATAAACCATATATACTCTTGATCAGCATTAACAGCCGAATCGATCTGGCTATCTGAGAGAGATAAATACATTTTTCAAATTTTTTGAAATTTTATAAGGGGTTACATCGTTAAAATTTTCAAAAATTATTAAAAATCTTAAAATTTTAATATTTTAAATTGAGTATGCAGATTAATTAACCTAATAAAAACTAACATCGGAAAGCATTCCGAAATGAAATTAATGAATTTTTGGCTTAGTTATGATGTTTTAAAACTTATATATTTTGTAAAATGAAGATATTTTTGGTCATTTTCATTGCTTTTGAAGGTCAAACAGAGATTAATTGCCAAGACTCTTATATATATTTCGATTCACCATTAAGATCCTAATTAAAGAAACACAGGACATTTAGAAAAATAATAAACAAATAAATAAAATAAAATAATTATTAAATATATTATATGGGCTTAACTGGAACGGGAGTGCTATTTTTTTTTTAACTTAATCCTATGTGAAAAAAACAGCAAAGAAAATTAAGGCCGCATGTAGCGATCAGGTAACCAGCAATTATATATCCAAGCTGCCAAGGACTCTACAATTATATCCATAATTATACAGTTTCCCCGTATATATAAGAATCCTCTAACGAAGCAGAAACCACTCAAGAAAACCAAAGTAAGTAAGCCACAAGACGATGAAGACCACGGAAGTTATGAAACCCTATCGGATGGAAGACTTTCTGCGGACACAGTGGTTCCAGAAGCTATCGCAGATGGAGCACTTTAAATGGCAAAGGAACCCGGAGGACAATAGCCTGGTTAACGCCTCAATGAGAGGCTTCTGGCTATCGGCTTTCCTCAACGTCGTATTCTTCGGCAGCAATGTGGGGGACATCCTTCGCCATTTGTGGCTGGGCAGACCGGCGAATCAGAATCCTCCCGTATTTAGCATCACCATGTACTTCTCCATTCGCGGACTGATGCTCTTCCTGAAGCGGCGAGAAATCGTGGAGTTCGTTAATGACTTAGATCGGGAGTGTCCTCGTGACTTGGTCAGTCAGTTGGATATGCAAATGGATCAGACTTATCACCACTTTTGGCAGCGCTATCGCTTCATCCAGATCTATGCCAATGTCGGTGGTCCAATCTTCTGTCTGATGCCCGTGGCCTTCTTCCTGCTGGGTCACGAGGGCAAAGGAGTTCCGGTGGCCCAGCATGAGCAACTTCTGGCCGGCTGGCTGCCATGGGATCTGCGCAAGGATCCTAGATTTTATTTTTTCGTCTGGTTCATCGATGTGGCCTGCACCACTTGCGGCGTCTCCTTCTTCGTGACCTTTGATAATCTATTTAATGTGATGCAGGGACAACTGCTTATGCATCTCAATTACCTTGCCCGGCAGGTTGCAGACCTCGATCCAAGCCAGAGTGTGAACAATGAGGGGGATTTCTTTTCGGTTCTGAGGAGGTTGGTGCAGAGGCAACAGCTCCTCAATGGACTGTGTAATAAGTGAGCTAGCTGTCTTAAGTGCCTTAATAAAATGTTTAATCTATTCTTATGCAGATATAATGAGATCTTCAAGGTGGCCTTCCTGGTGAGTAACTTTGTGGGGGCCGGATCCCTCTGCTTTTATCTCTTTATGCTGTCGGAAACATCGGATGTGCTGATCATCGCCCAGTATATCATACCCACCATGGTCCTGGTGGGCTTCACCTTTGAGATCTGCCTGCGCGGTGCACAGCTGGAGGAGGCAGTGAGTCTTAATTGCATCCTTAATTATATATGTATATTAATTGAGCCTTTACAGTCGGAGAGGTTGGAGCTGGCCTTAAGTAGCCAGAATTGGTATTTGGGCAGCCAGAGGTACCGGAAGTTCTTCCTGCTCTGGATGCAGTATGCTCAGCGAACACAAAAACTAGGAGCCTTTGGCCTAATCCAGGTTAATATGGTGCACTTTACCGATGTGAGTAATGTCTCAAAAGGGAAATTAAAATTTATATAATATATACTAATATATCTCTGATTTACAGATTATGCAGCTGGCCTATAGGCTGTTCACCTTCCTCAAATCGCATTAGATTTCCTTTGTACTTATGATCCTTGTTGTTTTCTTGTATTTTATTTTTTATTCTTTTACACATTCTTTAGAGACCAACTACAAGCTTAATTGAAACCTAATATAATTAATATAATTATTCCCCTTAAAACATGTAAAACTACTTTAGACTTGCAATCCTTTCAGTATCAGGCAAAAAAATCGATAAGTAAAGGCTTTGATTATAATTAAAGCAATCCCAGAGGAACGCGGGTACTAAAATTTATTATTGTTGACGTCGTGAAAATTAGTTCCCGGCTTTAGTTGCTTTTTAGTTTTTTTGCTACTTAGTTGCTTTTCATAAGGACACCCGACAGGATCATGGCTTCACCCAGGCGCGTCGTCCAACTGGGATTCATTTGGTTTTGCAATTTAAATGGTTTAACCACTTTTAGCTTTTACTCGGCAAGAATTCGCGAGTCCCGCTTTCTCTTCTGCTATCGAATATTTCACAATATCCTGGTAATGACCCTAACCATTAAGTTCTTGATGGACTTTTGGTATTTTAGTGCCGATTCCTTTGAGGAATCACCGCTGGTGCGCCTGGCTGCCATCACTTACTTCGGCTTGGTATTCCTGTCGCTCATCAGCTGCATGGGAAGTGCCCATCGACGACAGGATCGTATACGGAATTTGATCACGAAGCTCCAGGAGATGGAGGACGTAAGCAAATCTCGTAACTACAGGGTTCCCAGAGGCAGGAAGCGTTTCCTAAATCTCCTACTGATTGTCCTAACCGCCCTGCTCGTCCTTCGACTTGCTGTTCATGCCTACTTGAATGTGAATAGATTTCGCCGGGGAATCCACAATCCCTGCAACTGCTTCCTGTCCGAGTGTATGATCTTTGCTATGAACTCCTTAGCCTTTGGTCTCATGCTAGAGATAGCCCGCAACTGGTGGCGACTGGAGTCGGGTTTGAAAATGCTGATCTTGGATCCGGAACCTCGGCCGGACCGGCTGACTCATTTACGGCAGCTCCAGACCATGTTCCAGTGCCTGATTGATATGATGGATGAGGTGTGCTTGGTGTTTAGGTTCGTGTTTCTGTGCTATTTGATGCGCAATGTGTGGAGCGGCATACGGGTCGGATACATGCTAGTCCGCGTCTGTCTGGGTCACAGTGCCATTGAATCCGAGCTGGAGTACCTGCAGATGGTATTTGTGACCTGCATTCAACCACTGTTGTTCTCTTTGATGATGAACTCCCTGACCCATACCACCGACTCTCTGCTGGAGGATACCAAGGCCACGATTAGGGGGCTATATAGTCGCGGGAATTGCCAGGTGGAGCGCAGGGTAAGTTTTAGAGATATATGTAAAGGTTCTATATCTTTCCCTTTCCCAGATGGAATGGTTCTCCCTGCAACTGGCAGAGCAACACACCTATGTCCACATCTTCGGTACTTATCGCATGAATCGAAGCTTAGTTTTCGATGGCTGCTCAGTTATCCTGCTGCATGTCATCTATATGGTGCAGTGCGAGTACACTTCAATGTTTTAGATATTTTCTGATTCTTTGCACCTATTCTCTATATGTTTTGGTAAAAAAAAATAATCCTTAAATAACTAAATAATCTTTGCGAAGCCGTAATTTATATATCCTTGCAGTTTGCTATTAAAAATGGAATGGGAAATCATACACTTTGGCTGTCAAAATTAGTTATTATTATTTTGTGTCATTGCTTGGTAGTTTAAATAAAAAAAAGAGTGAAACAGTACAAATACTGTTTTTAATTACCAGATACTTGATCTAAAACGTTTGGTGTTTGGAATTCGAAAAACTTCAAATTCGGCTGTAACAATTTAAAATATTTCACTTGCCCGCCCCTTTACAGCACCTATCGCTGTTAACTTTCGATAGCTTGCCTATCGATAACTTGCTTGCGTTAACAGCAGCAACAGCTGTTTTGCCAACCAGGGCTACATTATTGTTTGTTAGTTTTTTAGTTTTTGCACCAAAATTTTTGTCTCTTTTCTCTTCTTTCTTATATAAACAAATTGTGTGCTGTCCCGCTAAATCTAAAGATGCCAAATCAGTGCTAAAATCAAGTGAGTCTCCAGATGAAAACCGTGAGTGATAATCCGTGTTCATAGTTCTATTTATTTCATTAGTTGCTTAGCCTAAACAGTTTAAAGCTCAATTAAAAGTAATTAGTTAATACTCGTAGATAATGCTAGCATGTGTTGATAACCGTTGGCGTTGCACGGCGTCGCTGTTGCTGCAGTTGCTGTTGCAGTTGCAGTTGTTGTTGCTGCTGCTGCCGCTCGTAGTGGTCATCCTGCGTGTTATCCTTGGGCAGAGCTGCCGGCGTCGCTGCCGCGGGATAGTATCCCAGACCCACGCCCACGCCCGGCGAGGGCATGGTCGTGCTGGGCTGACCCATTATAGAGCTCATAAAACCATTGGCCACGACAAAGTTTCTGAAAAATTGATTACATCAAATGAAACCAACTCCTGGCAAAAGGACATCCCTTCTGGAAGGGATCGTCTAATTGGGTTTGTGTGCGCGTTAGTGTCGTAAAATTAATTTCGTGTTAATTTTATGTGGGGCCATCAATTAAACGAGCGACATTTCCCTGAATTACTTCCGTTTCAAAAAAGGAATACATATATCTAAATATCAATTAAAAAACAAAAACCTCTTCACGAGTTATCCATCAAAGGCGTAGTATTTAAGGCCTATAAAGGCCGGTTTTTGGGTTTAACTATTTTTGGCATTTATGAGGGGTTTGTAAATGGATGTGTAAGATCTAATTTGGCTTAAATAAACCTATTTTCAATTGTTTCAAATTAGTTTTTAGAATAGAAAACTTTAAGCTCAAATTGAAATGATGAAAAGAGAACAAGGTTAAAAATCTTATCCGGAAGCTCTAAGTGATTTGAAAATGTATTATATTTATTGTTCTCTAAAGTTAATACTCAAACCCACCTGTAATGCTGATCGATTTGAGCCTTTTCTATACGCTTATCCTTGGCCCGACGATTCTGGAACCAAATCTTGATTTGTGTCTCAGTCAGATGCAGTGTCTCAGCCAGCTCAAAGCGTCGGCTCCTGGAGATGTACTCATTTCGATGGAACTCCACCTCGAGGCGCAAAGTCTGTTCTGTACTAAAAGTAGTCCTTTGACGACGTTGTCTTCCCTCCTTGCGACGCCTGCGAGCCACTAAAAAAAAAAGAAAGAAATGGAAATGAAATTGATTAAATCAAATTAATACATTTTAATTAACAAATCACTGTCATATTTTTCACATTATTACTTGAGGGAACTACAGGCTTAATAGCTCGGATCAATGCCAACAATAGTAACAATTAAATCTGTTTCAATTTAAATAAAACTATGTAATTGCATTAAAATAATTTCCAGGAAGCTTAACCATTTACAATCACTTAAATTCATGCTTATTCATATTAATTTATTGTATCATATCGCTCGTTGATCTATTCAAAGTGAAACAATAACTAGAACACCCCTCAAACTCACCCATTGCAAATGCTATTCTTTAGCTTCATTCTTTACCAACATAATGGAGATGTTAGAGCGAAATTAATCTTACATTAACAAACCATCAAGTTATGTTCGAGGCTAAACGATTCCGCGTGTGCTTGGTTGCGTGTTTGGCCAGTTAAACAAATAATTAATCGCTCTGCTATGTGTCCTGCTACCCTGACCGACCATCCAACCCACACCACGTTCTCGTCCTTGTCCGATTCCAAGGCTCGCGTTTATGGTGCACATTAGAGATGCATTTTCAAGCAAGTTCCCCTCGGTTTATTTTTTTTATTTTTTTACTATTCATTTCGACAATCTATGCTGATCCGGGAAACTTTTAACAATGCAAACAGCTGGCCATTCATCGTCCTCGTCGGAATTCTCTCATCATCATCCTGGCATTTTCCGTACCATGGTCTCTGTTTGTTTGCATTCGGAGTGTCGCCGGCGATGAAGCTCAGCCGAGCGCACATTATGCCCCACTACCTCTGCCTCCTGCCACAACACGGTACACCACCTGACACCCACTTACAACCACCCCAAAATTGCGGTTTAGTGTCTCTAATTGATGTAACAAGGCGAAGCTGACAAGTTGTTTTTTTTTTTTTGGTGGAAGGGTGTTATAGGTTTTCGGTTGGTTTTGTGGGCGTGGTAATCCTAGTTTTTGCTTGATTACCCCTTGCCTGACTAACTCACAGCTTAAGTTCTCCCTCCTGGGTCCTTTCTTCCTGTGACAAGTTCTTTCGCTTTCCCTCTTTCTTCCTAAATATACATGTATTTTTTTAAATCACGTGTGAAATTTGATAGCCAAGTGTCCTTTGAACAGTTTTTTCTTCTTTTTCTATATGTTTCTTAACGCTTAACCCTCTACTTTTTCTTTTTTATGTTTGTGTTTTTTAGGTTTCCTGTCAAGCTCAATTACAATGTTACTTTTTTCTGTCACTTACATATGATTTTTTTAAGATTTGTGAGTTACAAAATAGGGGCTAAATATACAGTTGAAAATGGGGAATTATAATCAGGTGTCTTTTATTTTTTGGCAATGAAAAAGAAGGCTAATATATCATATTTCCTTTTAACAGCTACTAAAGCGATGTTATAATATGATAATAAAATCTTTAGAATGTCCTTTAAGTTACGATACTTGTATTATGCTGTTAAAGATGTATTTACAAATTATTATTTTATAAATAAACTTAACTTTTTAATCGAGTGCCTTCATCCTGCTTATAACTTTCCCTATTTATCCAAGCATACTCTTATTTATGATCGCTTTTTCATTAGCCATAATATTTCAATTTCTTTTTTTGTTACCTCTCACCTCACCACCACACCTGGGAAAGCTCATATTGGCCGCAAATGAAAAAGCCGCAAGTAAACGAAAACTTTTACGGTTCAATGCGTTTTAATTTTTTTTCTTGGCAATCATTTTTTTCCTCGGCTAATTTTCTTTGGCACTGAGGGTCGAGCTTATTGTGTGGCATTGTTTCCCCTGCTCCTTGGCAGCTAGCTAGCCAGCTTCGTTATGTTTATATTTTTTCTTGACTGATTTTACATAATCCTTGCCCATGCAATGATATTCAATAGCACTTGCACTTAATCAGCCCTTTTTTTCTGTATCCGATTTTTTTTTGCAGTTCCTGCGGAACTAAGTTCATCTGGCTGGGCTGCACCTGCGCAGGCGTGTGAAATGTTCATCACTTCCTCTAGGCCTTTTCAATCCTGACTTTTGTACTTTTTCTCTCTCGGGGAGATTGGGTGCAAAATGTTGGCTCCCCTGGGCTTCAGCTGTCCGCGCTGTCTGCTCCTGAGACGGGGGGCAGGACGTTGGGCCATTGGCTCCCTTGCCCGCCAATTGTCTGGGAGTAGCTCCAAAGACACCACCGCCGGCAAGGACACAACTTCTAATGCAACAGGGAATAAGGATGTTGCCCCTAATAGCAAATCTAGCAGGGAAACCATCACCGCCAAAGACAATTCAAAGGAAAAGAAGTCCATCAAGGATATCGAGGTGAGTTTGTGATCATTTTTGGCTAAGGTTAAATATGAATTATATAATTTTATAATTATGTTGTCATCAAAAGAAGAGGGCTACAGAGACTTAACCAAATGTAGAAAAATTATTTTATATAATTTCTTATAACCCTCTGACATTTAAAATTTTTTGTTTAAACATTTCGACATTTATGAAGTGCCACAGAGAAGGTTTTAAAGTTCCAAATATCAGTTTTTTTTTTTAATTGTGAATGGTTGTATAGAAAATCTTTAGGCATAAAAAATCATCTGAACTTGGCATAAAATCTGCTAAATATTAATCTGTAGGTGTGATAACTAACTAATAACTAACTTCAGATTAAATAATAATCCCCAAATCAATATTATCTTCCTCCTTTATAGCTTCCCCCCGAGCCCACCACCTGCTGCATGTCTGGATGCGCCAATTGCGTTTGGCTGGACTATGCCCAGACTCTGGCCAAGCTACTGGGGGATAATGATGAAGCGGCCCGAGAACTTGTCCTGAGCAAGATCACCGACCCGAATTTGAAGATGTTCCTCAGCCTGGAGCTTCGTCAGATGGCGCGGCAGCGGGAGGAGAAAGCGGCTGCGGAGAAGGCAGCCGCGGGGAAGCCAAAGACACCGCCCTCGAAGTAGTACAAATGTCCTTCTCTCCCTATATCTTACCATCTAGTTAGGACCAAATTTGCAGTAGCTCAAATTTACTCTTGTACTTAATATCTAAGAACAAAAACAAAACCTCAAAATAAATATTTAAGAGTTGAGTATTCCAAGACGAGTTAGTTTTTATAAGGAAACTAGCCCAGGATTAATTTAAACTAGGTTTTATTTTATAAAAACTGTTAATAATTTACTTAATTTATTTAAGACACTTTTAAACACAGTCTAAATCTATATTCTACTTACAGAAAGCGGAAAATCCGGCGCTGAAATGTGGATCACTTGGAAATCCGGCGGGAAATCCAGGCGGCAGGGCAGGATTCGTTACTCCCGCACTAATCACCGGCGGCGGACTTACATAGGTAAGTTTTTGTTGCACCTGCGGATGGAGAGGATGCTGCTGACGTGGCTGTGGTGGGAGGTAATCCTTGGCAGGACCATAGAAGTCGTAGGCGGGAAAGCCGGCAAGTGAGGTGCGTTCATCGCTGATGGAGATATCCGGCGAAGATACACTGCCACCGTCGCTGTGATAAGGCGTTTCACATGGCGGCGGCTTATGGTTATGGGTGCCAACGTCAATGTCTCCGCTCTCCGGGCTGCGCGTCTCCAAATGTCCGTAAAGTCTTTCGAAAAACTGTCGCGGCGACGAGGGTCTTTGCGGTATAGTTATAGTTATATTTGTAGAATTCGATTCCGGGTTCACGCTATCGCGTCGCTTGATGGGCTCATCATGAGACCCACTGCCACCGACTTCCACTTTTTGACGTTGCATTTGGAAAGGAGCTACCGCGGAGCTGGCCAAACTAATCACTTTGGTAATCGGCGAGCGACTGAAAGGCCAAGAGTAGTGATATATCCACTTCCGCTGGTCAAGCGACGCTTATCCTGACGGGGGCGCCTAAAAAGCTGCTTAATAATAATACAAAAAAATGCCCCTTCCTCTGTGACACCTGCAGGCTGGTGGGAAGCTCACCTGATTGGCCACAACGCTGCGAAATAAACCCTTATTTTCACTTCCGGATGGAAAGTCCTTAAGGGTGACATTAGCTCCGCCCCTTTCGAAAGCAGTAAACTGCTTGTATGTAGCTGACTGTCAACGGAAAAGTTGTGTAAAATATGCAAGCAGTACACGTCGTTTTTACGCGTTGTTGCCAGACTTTTGAACAAAGAAAGTATAAATATTATTTTTTTATGTAGTAAATAGTAGCCGAGGAATACAATTATTGGTATAAAAATACAATTTTTGAGCACTTAGCTCATTTATAATATCCTAAATCTAGCTTGAAATTAGCTAATCGCTCTCGAAAGAATTTTGTTATTTTACGCTGGTCTTTCTGAATGAGAGCAGATCTGTTATTGAATTTTACTTCCTACATGCGATTTCTATTCCATAGGCGAGAATTCTACTCCATATATTTGTAAACATGTAAAATTGGTTCTTACACGTGTAAGGTGTAAAATGTTAAATGTTAATCGATAGTGCCAAATATCGATAGTAGCGATCGTGCTCCGATGTTTGCCAGAAACATATCATTCGGAAAAAAATTTTCTAACAATAACAACGGCGGGGAGTGTTTCGCTCCGTGAAATTTCGTTATTTCTTTGATCGCGCGCGACGATTCGAATCGAAACTGTGTTTAAAATGTAATATGGATGAATATGGATCATATTATCTTGAAAATCCGGTATAAAAGAAGTGTAAACATCGTGTATTTAAGAATCGCCAAGTGAAGTTCACCGGCTATGTTTTTGGTCTGTCGTCTGCTGTGCACTCGTTTCGCATGTACCGTTAGCTCGCGCAGCTGCCGCCGCCAGAGTGCCAATAAAGAATAATAACAATAAACAAGAGTTCAACAAGTGGCCAAAACAAAAAATTTATAAATAAAAAAGGTACGCAGCATCCCTTGCAAATGCAATTTCAATTTCGTTTGTGCTGCTCCAAAGAATAAACAAACAAAAACAGCCAAACAAAATTGCACTGCACTTGCTTTTGTTAGTTATTTTCTGTCCGGCTTTGGATATTAATTGTATGTGAGCGTGTGTGTGTGCGTGTTTGTTTTTATGATGGCTTTGCTGTTTGTGCAATGCAAAAATATTTTGTTAAAACTCGTTTCGTTTAAAGCTTAAGCGGCAGCTTAAGGCCCGCGACTGTGTGATTTTGAGTTTCTTCCATCCATCAATTTGTTTTTGTTACACTGACATATGCAAATTTTTTTGGCTGGTCTTTGTCGCTGTTTTTATTTTTCTCAAGCCCAATTTAAAAATATCTTCTGAGTGCACAGTGAAAAAAAATATAATCGTTTTAGATGTTGAAGTTATAAATATTATTTTATAATTATATTAAAAATAGGGTTTTAGTAAAGAAACATTTCTTTGAGTGCAAGATGCAGCGGCATTACCCCCAATGGAAGAGAGAGACAGAGTGTCCACATGTCTTCTCACTGTCCTTCCAACAAAAACAATAAGCGGGGAAAAAAAAAAATAAAAACAAGGAATAACGGCAGCCTTTCCATTGACATTTATGAGCGGCGCTAAGGGTGCATCCATCTCCCTTGCACACAGGAACTGCCAAACCTCCCTCCCTCCCTTTCTCTGTTTCCGCACACACATTCAGAGGCGTGGGCGAGGCATTCCAGGGCTTTATTGTGGGATTTCTTTTGATTCCCCTAATTCCCACCGCGGGAATTTGCGTGGGCTCGTTTTACATTATCCTGGGCATGCGCAGCATATTACGGGAAATTGCTATGGAAATGAACGCGGATTTTTTTGATTGATAGAAATGTCGCTGCGCTTGCGTATTTACCGATAGCCAAGATCACTTAACAACAACAAATAACAGCTGTTGGCAATGTGTGTATGCTGACCAGTTTCCGTTATAAATGCGAGTGTGGAATAATGATGATTGGGTGGAGTAGTGACGAATGCACATGTGTTTCACATACATTTGTAGTTACTATAAAAAGAGTTAAAAGCCATTTAAATTGTACGTGCAGTGATAGTTATTTATACATGGCAACTTTAAACAATAGGTTTCTTGACTAATTCTAGTAAAAATTTCGGATAATGTCTATAAATAAAAAATTGATTGTCTAAAACGTTTTTAAACAAATTCTGCACTTTAACTCCCTTGCCCGGTATTATACTTTTAGTCAGAAGCTTAAAAGAATGTTAAGCAGTCATTTCCGACCCTATAAATCATATATATTCTTGATCAGAATTATTAGCTGAATCGACCTAGTTATGTCTGAACAAAAAAAATTAATTTTTGAAATTTTTTCGAAATTTTTAAAAATTTTATAGGGGGTTACATCGATAAAATTTTCAATAATTGGCAAAAATTTCAATTTTCTAATATTTTAAATTGAGTATGCAGATTTGTTAACCTAATAAAAACTAACATATAACAGCTTTCCAAATTAAAATGAATGCCTTTTTAAGTTAGTTATGGGTTTTTAAACTTCCACGAATACGAATATTTTAGTCTTAGTTGAAATTTCTTTTCGATTTGATCCCATAATTAATTATAATGCAAACTGCAAGGGTTTATATACTTCGATTGCCCAAAATCATTTCTTGCTTTTTAACCCAATAGAACTATATTTATCTTTAGTATAAATAGTAAGACCTTTAAATTAACAAGGAAAAGTATTTACTATTGAGAACTTGAAACCTAAATGATTCAGGCCCTGGGGTAGCTATTGGTATCTGGCAATTACCAATCAGTTTTATTGCCTTTGTCACACTGGCCCCCTTGAACGCTTAAGAAAGTGATTTGCATGCACATGTGAACTCCTGCTTCGCACCGCACTAATCCCACTCTTTATGCCCCCTTATCTTTGCAGTGCCAAAATCGTCTGACACACTTCAGCGGCTTACTTGGACGGCGTCATCGGTCGTCGTCTCCACTAATTGCTGACACACATAATTTCCCTAACTGCCTGGAAATAAATAAGTAAATAAGTAACGAGCGCGAAAAGAGAGCAAAAGCCGACCGCAAATTGAATTTACGGTGCCCCATCAAAGTCAAGTCGGTCGACTCTAACTAATTTAATGATCAAAAGTTACACATTTTTTTCGCACTCGGCGTCAGGCCGCTGAGCGGTGTTAATTGAAAGTGTCACGCGCTGTGCCGTCTAAAATTAAAATATCTATCAATTATCGACTGGTTTTCGTCTATGTGCGAGTGAGTGAGTGAAAGTAAACAATGTGCCGTGGAGGAGCAGAACTGTCGGTCATGTCCTGGCTCATCCTGGTGCTCTTCTGTGGGGCAATAGGCACACGGGCTGCCACACCCTTTGCGAAGGAGTACCGCAGCGCGGGACTCTTCAAGGGCAACACACTCGTCGATGTGGATGGATCCACCACCTTGGATGTGGGAGCAGAGAAGCCCACGAGCAGCAGTGGACTAAGTGGAGGTGGTTTCAAGTCGGAGTCGTCGGTGGTTCTACCGGGCATGGATCTAAATTCAGGTAAGCTGAAGATCTGTTTCTCGTAAAAGGGAACTAACTTGATCAAGTTTTTAAGTTCAATTTAAAATGTATCTCATATTAAGGTAAATGCCCCAAAAACTGGGCTTCCTCATCCCTCTACTGGCTCACGGAAGAGACATTTCTTCCCAGAATTATGTATCCCAACTAAAACATTCAACATTCATTCATTCTACTCATATCAACTGCATTCTTCAACAAACCCGAAAAAAGACAACCGAAACCCAAAAACTTGGAATCCCTTGAAAGAAGTACGAAGTATACCCTTAGTCGCCAGGTATTCATACGCCGGCGCTTATCTAACCTTATCTTACAACACTTTCCTGCCCTTTAGTACCCCCTGGGCTCCCATCCTTTCCGGCAATCGGTGCCTCATTCGTGTCTTTGGTTTATTTATGACCTGCGCCTTGGCGGCATCATATTTCAGAAAGAAAAACAGGGCAACAAATGTGGGGAAACAAGTGTATTTGTCTGCCGGTTGAATCTCAGGGTTTTTTTTTTCGGGGCATATATTATCTCCCTCGTTCATTGTGTCTTCTTGTCTGCTTTTAAAGGAGAGCTCCTCCTTGGTAATTCAATCGCCGGTGCAACACTCCATGGACAAGAGAGCTCAGCTGCCCAGCTGGCATTGGCATCCAGGATGTCAACCGCAGCTCATCGCAGCTCAGCTAAAAATCCAATCCCAGACGTACTCCATCCCTATTGCAATCCCATTCCCGTTTCGGGCACGCTCGGCACATCCGCCAAGCAATTTTCCTGCCTCATTATAACGAGATTAAAGTGTAATCACGGGGAGAGAGACAGACGTGTGCTGGAATGGCTCTCCCCGGGGGTTTCTCTCTATAGTCTTAATTTCCATTCCCCCCACATTTCGGGGTTCTTCTTCGATCTTTTGCCAAAGTGCGAACTTCCTGCCTCAACTTGAGTCCAGTGAAAGGGATCTTCAGTCTCGAGTGTCGGTGGGAGCTCGGTGTGTTTACCTTTCCATAGTCAGTGGTTGCCTTTTTGGACGTCCGAATTCTGTCTCACATTAACCTCCTCCAAGCCCCCCTGCTTTATGGTTGATTTAAATGTCATTTAAGCCGCTTAACTTGGCCCTCTCGGTACGTTTCTGATTTGGTGTTTTTATGACAACATTTTTGAGTTTTATGCGAGTCCCATTTTATGAGCGTGAAAATGAAAGTACTTTCGTCTACCCTTTCTCTATCCTCTGTCTCCCGTCGTCGCGTCGGCCTTTTCCTTTGGAGTTGAGTTGAATTTGAGTTTTTGTGGCGTCCAACTTATGACTCGACAGCAATTTCAAGGCTTGAGTAAACTCAACGAACGTAAATTTTTGGCTTTCTTAAATGTGTCATAATTAAAAGCAACCAAACGGGCTTTGACACTTTCGTGGGCTAATGTGCTATGCGGGCTTTGGAATGATTAAGCGGTATATTCCAATAACCCTAAGCTAGATTTAGATCAGATTGAGATATGATCGAGATCTTTGGGTGGCCACCCTCAGCTTGTAAATCAGAGCAATGTATCGAATTTCCTGTGTTCAAAACCATTAAGATTTTACAGACCATTTCCCTGCGAGCCAGGGGTGCTCAGCCCTAGCACCGGGGAGCCACTTTTGGGTTTTCATGGAGACAGCAAAACGTGACAAGTTGGCGAAGAACAAATTAGAAATGAGAACATTCCTTGAGTCCTGCTTTAATGGGTGATTTTCAGGCATTTCCTGAATTCATTCTCCACAAACATGAAATCTAAATGGAAGAAACCAAAGACCGTTAAAATAGTTGCACGCCTTTTTGAATAAATTTAATCCTGCTCTCGCTCTTCCTGGACATTGGCCGAAAAATATTAAACGTTTGCCCCTTGGCGGCTCAGAGGGCTACCTGAATGTTCTCTCCATTTCCAAGAGTCTTTTCTTATTTTGTTTTTTGGGGTCCACATAGCAGCGCTTAAAATTTCAGCAAAGCACGCAAACTTTGGCAGGAACCAGGGACCAGTTTTTGGTAGCAGAATCAGTTTTTGGTATAACTTGGTCTGGGGTCTCTTTGGCCCCGAGTACAGTACGCAGGCGCAGAGATCTTAGCAGGAGGCTGTTGTCGCTGCCGTTTCTTTCTGGGGTCCCTGGCACTTCAACTCTTCAGCATGTATTTAGATAGGCCAACGTCGAAAGATACAAGCCGCGCGTCGTGTATCTGTGAGTTCGTGTTTCTCTTTGGCTGTATCTGTGTATCCACGGCGCAAACAAAGCCAGCCGACAATCGTAAAAACTAAACGACGAGGGAATTTATGAGGCCTCTTCGGCCCGAGAAGCAAACGCAGACGCAGACGTAGTTCCTCGGCCAGAGGTATGTGTGTCTAGATCAAGTGCCAAAGTCAGAGCCCGGGCATTCTTCGAGTTAGATAACAGAGAGCAGGGCTTGTGTCATGCAAATGCAGATACAGATAAAAACTGAATGCAGTTTTGCAGTAAAAATATATAAATCAAGGCAGCAGCATCAGCACCAACAGCAGCATCAGCAGGTACAAGGAAGGCGAACGAACTGCCAGAACGGCTCTGGGTAGGAAAAGAAGAACCAACCAAAGTGCGAAATATCCCACAGAGCGAGCGGCCGTTGCACAGATGCATCTGTTAGATACATTTGCCTGCAGCAGCCTCTCGGGCCCATCGTCCATCCATCGTTAACGCTGCCACGCTAATTTGACGAAAGCCCATTTCATGGCATTTTTCCATCTCGGCACAGCGATTTCATGCCCTGGAACTCGGGACTCTCGGGACTCCGATGCGGATGTGGACGTGGACTCGACCGTTTGTATCTCTGCATCGTACAGGTAGTTTTTAGCACCTTAAAACCCAATCGTTTAGTGCGCACAAGTGTCTAGCCTCACTTTGGAATGGCCTCTCCGCCCCGCTGACCGGTCCTCGGGGGCATTGTGTTTACGCCTTTTGCGAAAAAGTCAGGAGAGGAAAAATGAAACGGTTTCTTTCCAATTTTATGGCCCGAACACCGATAACCTGTGCGTTGACCCCTCCCTCCACCTGCAGGTTCTGTGTGTTTTCCGATTTTCCCATTTTCCCATTGTTTATTTTACCAGTCGTTTGTTGTTGCTATTTTATTTGTTTTTAATTTTACATTCAAAAGGAGAACGAAACAGTTAGGGGAATATTGTGCAAGGCGGTGAAGTACACGCCCGATACTGTAAACTAATTAAAAACGAAGAGTTTTTATGATTTTATAATATTTTTTAATATTTAAATACAAAGAAAACTAACTTCTCGATGCCGCTGTTTATTTACCATTGCAGTTTGGGTTTTAAGTATATAATCGCATAGGATAACAAGTATGTTTAAGTTTAAAATTGACGGTCTTTGATTCGGTATTTGTCAAAACTATGACAAGTTTTATGAAAATCCAAAGATTAAAAATCTCATAACTAAGCTAAAAAAGCATTAATTCAAATTCGGAAACCTTTCCTTTGCTAGTTTTTGCTAGGTTAACAAATCTGCATACTCAATTCAAAACTTTAGAAAATTGAAATTTTTGTCAATTTTTGACATTTTTAACGATGTAACCCCTTATAAAATTTTTAAATTTCGAAAAAATTTCAAAAATGTATTTTTTGACCGGACATGCTTAGGTCGATTCAGCTGTTGATTTTGATCAAGAATATATATGATTTATAGGGTCGGAAATGACTCCTTCACATTATTTTAAGCTTTTGACTAAAATTATAATACCTTTAGATGAGGTACAAAAATGAAGTTTATATAGATTTATATAGACAAGTTTGTTTTTCAGTCTGTTTTTATACCATATCGGTGGTCATTCTTTGGAGTACTCACTGTAAATTCTCACCGATTTGTTTATCGAATTTGTTTTTGGGTTTTTATGAACTATTCGGTGCAGTGTGCTGCTGTGGTCCAAACTTTCTACATCTCCCGGGCCTGGCGGAATAGGCAAATTTGGTAGATTTTTATCAGGGCGCATTGTTTGTTGTTTTGGCCACGAGACAAGACAAGCAAAGTGCAACAATTTTGGGGCCACGAGCCGAGCCACCTACGTTGAATTTGAACCACCACCACCAACACCGCCCTCTTCACTCCACTCTACCCTCGGATGCAATTTTTAAACAAAAGACAAGACCATAAACAGGTGTCTGGCAATGTTTTTCTTTTCCGCGCTTTTCTCTACCTCTCTCTCTCTGGATTTTAATTTGAAAAGTAACCGAAACTAGCGGTGTGTGTGTGTTATTTCTTTTTTGTTTTTGGCAGCGGCCAACGCATTTTTCCCCTCCCAAATAGAGGCCCCTTCTGTTACTTCACCCACACACAGATGCCACGCAGCTAAATACAAAACTTTCGATTAGAAAGAAAGTGCCAAACAAAAAGTGAATGTTATCCCAAGTGGAAAACAACAGAAATTCAATAGAAACCCAAAAGTGCCATAAAAATATGCCATAAACGCAACAAAAAACTAAAATCTTCGAAATCAATTGTGACCTAGCCCTGTCTCTCTCATTTGATGATATGCCTGTCTCTTTCTGCACAGAATTCCGGCAACTCATAGCGGAGGCGATATACTCTATACTGGTGAATGTAGGCGTTTCGATCCGGCGCCGATTTCTTACGATCGTGCCGGTCTCAATGTTAATAAGATTTCTTTAGGGCACTGCCACAAAAATGTGATCTTTTAAGGAACTATAAAATTTAATTAAACCATTAAATCTATTTTTAAAATGTACCCTCTGATTTAGATCAAATAAATATAATATCTATATAACATTTAAGATGCAAATGAAGGCCCTTAATAAGTCCAAACATACTTTTACAGCTCTTTATAGACAAACAAGTATCAAATTAGGTTCCCGAAATATACCTTAAATATTAACATCTTGGTGCCGTTTTATGACTTTAATTGTAAGTTTTAATAGAAATTAAACCTCAAGTTATAGTAACTTAAAAGGCTCATACACTTCCATGTTTTTCTTTGAGTGTTCCTTAGGTTGAGCTTAAAAGTGTAATTTGATTGTGTCTCTCTGTTGGTTTATTTGGCTCGCTGATAGCTGGGCTCTGGCTGTTTGCCATAAACATCTCGTAAATTGAAAAGCGAAGTCATTAAATTTGAATCTCGGCATAGCAGTTGAAGTTCATTTTGGAAACTTGACGAGAATGCAGCTGCAGATGCGGGCAGATGCTGATGCTGATGCTGAGGCAGATGCAGATGCAGATGCAGAGCATGTGCAGCAGACTAAACTGAAAATTAACAACATTATTGTGTGTTCATTATGGGTTCTGACGTCCCACATGGAGCAGCAGCATCAGTTTGTTCCTCTAATTGAAATAGAAATCTCTGGGACTCCCAGCAGTTGCCCAGATGTTTTATTTCAAGTTTTGACTTATGTTCTGGCCCTGTGTACCCGTCCCCGCCGGGCTACCCTTCTCCTTTCTGTCGCCTGACATTTGAACTTCAGACGTGCAACCGCAAAGAGCAAGTTGCATAAATAACTTTTGTTCCAGGGAACACACACTCGCCGTGTGTGTACGTCTGTCTCTCTGCTTCTGGCTTGTTTGTTTGTTTTTGGCCTTTTCCTTTTTTCTTTTTTTTTTTTTTTGGCTTCTTATACAATGACCTAGAAATTTGGCTTTCTTTTCTTGGCCTTTGTATGCACATGTTGAAGAAGACCATAAATTAATGGTACAACCTCCAAGATATGGTTAAATGCACAAACATTGACATTGCTTTATGACCGGTTCTTAAAAAGAGGTACTATGTCAACAGAGGGAAAAGAATATCTCAGGAATTTGTCATCAATTAGGTGAACTGTTGAAGCTTATAATATCTTTCTAAAATATAGGTACGCTATATGTATGTAGTTTATATTAAAAGCTTTCCTTTAAACAATTTCTGCATTTATTTTCTGCATTTTCCCAATCGTTTAACATCGTGGTGACCTCCACACCTGAGGCGCCAGCCATCTCTTTTAGCTTTTGCCTGGGCACCCACACGGAAATCAAAGTCAAAGCCACAATTATTGTCTATAAAAATACAAGGCAGCAAAAATTACCAATTTCGCAGGTAAAAATGTTTAACAGAAATTGCTTCCGCACTGAGCAATTTGTCATGGCAGCAACACCCTCAGGTGTATATATTGCATCGCCGAACTGCAGATCGAAGTGCCATATGACAGAATGGGCAGGCGCTGTTGCTGCGGACTGATCCGATAAATGATCAAAAAGCCAAAAGCCGACTTCGACTGGCTGTTGCCAATAAACAGTCAATTATTGCAGACAGCCAAGTGCATAAAATTAAATACGAATGAGCTGGGGGCACATCCATCCATCCATCCATCAGTCAGTCAGTTAGCCAGCCAGTTCGTCAGTCAGTCAGTCAGTCAGTTACTAACTCAGCCAGTTACGCAAATCTAGCCAACAGGCGTGACAACAAAAGCAGCAATGAGTTTACACATAAAGAAACATATTTATTTACCATTTAACTTTTGTTTTTATAAGATATTCATTTTAAGGAATCTTTCTCTTTCAAAATTTACAAGTAATCCGCTTTTATTTGGAGGCCCAAAAACATATAAGCAATTAAGTAATACGAAGAGGCGCATGATTGAGGTCGTGATATTTGTTCGATATGCAGAACTGAAGGCCTTTACCAAAAATAGAAAAGTATGCCTTCAATTTTAAACTCAAATTTTCCAAATAGTATGAGTCACAAAAGAAAATAAGACTCTTTATTTAAATTCATTCGCAAGAGGTATTATAAATCTTGTGACTAACTAACATGCTTTGTAATAAGAACCTTTTCCTTTTAAAAATATATAACAAATATATGAAAAGCTAAATAATTATTACCCTTATTTAATAAGTTATTGATTATTTCTCTCTGTGAAGCAAAAAATTTACATTGGTGGCGTTGTTAGGCCCGCTTACCTTGCATCTACTAATTCGACGACTGGCTGGCTAATTTATGCCAATTTATGGCATACAGCCCCACCCCTCGGGGCGATGCCAGTTTTTCCCACCCAGTCGGATCTGGCCTTATCTTATCGGCCCAAACCATTGTTGGTACTGGACAACGATCTGTAGTATCTGTGGCAATACGCTCGGTGTGTGTTGGGAAGATACATATAGTATATGCCCCCCTTTAAGCCGCTTACAAGGTAATCTCCGGAATGGTCGCAATATTTTGATCAGCATTTAAATGACTGTGTGCGCCACATTCACATTCACATTCACAAAAATAACCCAAAATATTTTGGGCTATTAAAAACTTTTCTTTCAATTGAATGCCTGAACATCTTTGAGATGTTTTTTTTCTCTTCCTACATTTTTGTTTGGCGCCAATGAAGAAAAAATATAATTTCAACATCGGCGACAAATGCTATTGGAATTATTTTTGGGATTTTCCTTTTAGCCGCTCTCTTCGCGGGCAAGCATTAAAATTTGTTATTTAAACGACTTTTTAGTTACAGCAGCCGGAGGTTGGGGGTGTCTGTCTTATATGGTTGTGTTTGAGCCATAAAATTGTTATTTTATAGATGCGTTTACATGCCTTAAGGAAATGTGACGGACAGAAATTAAAATGCAGTTAATATCTAAAAGATATGCATGATCAAAATGAATTTCCATTGTTCAATAAAAGTCCTAAAATATATTCCTAGTGTTGTGTTGATGACAACTAATGTTTCCTTACCGTATGTGGTCGGTTCTATCATATTGATATGCAAATGCCTAACTTTCCACAGCTTCATCTGGGGATTATCAGGGAATCGAAATAATCGTTTTCAAGGGCCATCGATTGGTATTGATTGAGGTGATTGGGGATCAAGAACGCGTGCTGATCTTTTCCACTTGATATGGGCCTTGTTCTTCAACACTTCTCGCTCTGTGTTTAGGTTTTTTTTTTGTCATAATTTCAACCAATTTATGCACATTTCTCTCCCCATCAACCGTTAGTTTGCCGTTCGGCTTATCACGTTTCTAACGGTGCAATCCCCCCACCTAAAGTTCTCAAGCACCCGCCTCCCCCTCGGGTGCTTTTCTAGCTCTTTGTCCGCGCATATGATTAGTGTTCTGCCGACTGAGGGACAGGTGAACGAACCCTCAGTTCTTCGATGACTTTTCAAACTGATCAATTTCATTGTTTTTGCCAGACTTTGTTTTGTCCCTGGCTGTGTTCATTTCACCACCAATTCATAATTTATTAAATATATATAGTGCGTAATTTATGCACAAAAACTCTTAGCTAATGAAGCCAAATGCCCAAAAGAGCAGAGCCAAAGTTAAATGGAGGCTAATTAAAGCAAATTTATGGCAAAAGTTCTGTGAACTCTGAGATGCTAACATCGAACTAGTTGTACACTGGACAAAAAGTCATTATAATATGTTTAGAAAATTAATGAGACATAGGTTATTAACGATATTAGACCATAAGGTATAAGAGATTTTAAAACATATGATGCCTTTAAGTTACCTTCAATTTACAGTCTTAAAAAGTTTAATTAAGCTGTTTAAAAACATAAATCCTAGATAAACTTGTCTTAAAAAACAAATGTTTTTCTAATTGGCTGCTATTAATAACAGATAACGAATAATAGAGTCCTGAGCAGCACTAAATTGTGCCTTTGATAAGAGACTCCAGAACAGCAGTTTTAACTTTTATTCTTCCAAAATCGAATGGTTTTTTAGCAATCTAAAAAGTACAACACAGTTTTTACTTATGCTGATTATCAATCCACTTTATTTATAATTTAAAGACTACTATTTATAAGATAGTATTCCATATTTCTTCCTGTGTACCATTCTGTACCATCGAAGAACTTTCACCGCACCCAATTTGACGTTTGATGTCCCATGAAAATGAATTTATAAGCGTGCCCGCTGCAGGCCCTCCTCTTCTCCCGAACCATTTCTACCAATCCCTCCCACTATTTATTTATCAAGAACAAAAGTGTTAAAAGGAAAAAGAGAAATGTGTGTGTGGTGTGTGTTCACATTCAGGGTACAAGTTAATTAGCCACAGAAATAGACGAGTAGACACGGTAACAGAACCGAGAGTCTTGGCGGAGGCGAGAACATGAAAAGAAACCAATGTGAGAAGAAGGCAAACGCGCAGATACAATTTACAGCTACAGAGATACATGCGTATCAATGAGATAGCCGGCGGACCATGTCAACAAACAGTTCGACACGCTCGATCGACCATTAAAATTGTTTCGCCTGGCGATCGGCGAAGTGAATTTCATGTTCCATTGGCAAGAGAACTCTTTCGATACCGATCCGTAGATCTGTCACACTCCATAGACCACTTTTGACAGGCCAGTAGAGGGAGCTGGGGGCCTTGGGGCCATCCATAAATCTCTCAACACCTCTGACAGATCTGATCTAAATTTACGCTTAATAACAAAAACTTTCGGTTCCTGCCAAAATAAGAAGTAAATGAGAACGCAGGTCAAAGACTTTTGTCTTCTTAACATAATGAACCCGCATCCGTTCCCTACTTAACCGTAATTGCAACAATCCCTGGTACCCAGATCAAGGCCCATCGATCGGCCAAGAGTCTCAGAGAGAGAGACAGAGAGGGAGCGAGAGGGACATGGCCAAAACAGAATCATATTTTGGGCCAACTTTGCGGTGATTGATCGTTCGTACGCCACTCTAACAAAACGAGAAGCTTCCCAAAAAAGCCGGCTTTCTTGGCCAGGTACTTCAGTTCACCTACGTTTTGTAGGCTTGAGCCGTCTTTTCATGTTTTAATGTCTTTGCGAGCGTTGACATTCGATTGCTTGGCCATGGCCAACAACAGGCGATTGATATTTTATATGTGTAACTACAGTGCGTTTCAAAAATATGCTTTTTTTTCCAATGTAATTAAGTATTTACTTGTCTTTGACTTACTACTTAAATCACTTTGTCACTTAATATCTTATCATGTTTAGAAAATTACCATTAACAGAGTTTACTAACTTGATGACTTGTTGAAATTCAATATTTTTGAAACGGACTGTAGTCCGAGTATCTGTATCTTTTGATCTAAATATAGCGGGCGCCGAGGCACTTGACTATCTTGTATCTGCCAGGGTTGACCATGTGCGGTTGGTGACCAGTTTGTGGGCGTGCCCAAGAGGCTGAGATTGTTCAATGAATGACCACGACAGAGGTTAATGTTAAAGCGACCAAGGCTAGTCGGTTGCATCGGAAATGTAGAGCAAATACACAAGACAAAAAGATCAAGAAATGAATATATATAAAGTATAAATATATATAAAATTATTAAAGGAAAAGCTGTTTAAATCGATTTATTAGATATTAATTCTAAAGACTTTCTTTATGATCTCTTTTCTTAAAAGTGTTTCACGTGATTCCTTTCTTGTTTAAAAATAAAGA
The DNA here is from genome assembly GCF_035046125.1 of Drosophila serrata. Classification (NCBI taxonomy): domain Eukaryota; kingdom Metazoa; phylum Arthropoda; class Insecta; order Diptera; family Drosophilidae; genus Drosophila; species Drosophila serrata. Next base: position 1,997,182 of record NW_028257274.1, on the reverse strand, counting down.
TATAAGATATTAAGATATTTCTTAAGATACCTTTGTTGAACTTTCCTATTTATAGTGTTTCACTTGTTCTACCTTCTTTATTTCCTGTGCATTTATATCTATCTTGTATCTGTGTGTAATGAGGCCATCGTTCACAGTTATATCTTTTCCCGATTGGAGCTTTAAAAGGCGGCTTGTCTTTGAGCCTCGTGTGTCATTGCCGCCCGGAGGGCAGAACGCACATTAGCAGGCATCGAATTGGAGCCTAAGAAACCCATCATAGCCATATCAAATTTCGCGGCTGTAACGTTTCGATGTTTCCTCGGCTAGGCCAAGATAATTGATTGGTTGAGTTGGTCTCAACCCTCAAGGCTCTGACTCTGGCTTGGCTATATAGCTTATAGCCTGGCTTTTCAGTTGGGTTTGGCTCAAAGTCAAAGCCGCACGCCCGCAAGTGCTGACATTTGTTCGGTGTCACGACTCGGCAAAACTGGCAGACAGAAGACAACTCCCGGCAGCTTGTGTTCTACGTTAGAGCCTGTGCCCGGTTTGTCAGTGTGTCTGGCAGTCAGTCAGTTAGTTAGTTAGTCAGTTAGTCAGTTAGTCAGTCTGGCTGTTAGTCTCTCTCACGACTGTGGAACTGTGGAAACTTTCTTCTTCCGTGCCGCAGAATGACAGCAGAATCCAAAAGGAGGCAGCATCCACCCGAATGCTCATCATGATGTCATTGATCTCTGGGACTCTCTGGCTCTTGCACTTCCAACTTGCAACTTGCGGCAGCACCGAGGCACAGCCAAGCTGCATTGTTCTGCAGGAGGAGGAAGAGGTCCCCAGTTCCAGTCCCTGTCTCCTACTCCGACTCCGACTCCTTGTCCGTGGGCTTTATCGCCTCTTGTGGATCGGCTGCAGCTTGCGGTACTTGGTAGGTTCAAGAGTCAGCACTCTCTATGCACAGATGAGGTTAATATGCTAGGATTTATTAGTATAAAACATTAATATATTAAAATATCAAATATTTAGTAGAATTTAAAGGCTCTAAACATTAATATATCATATATATTTACTCATCATCGTATATTTTCACTTACTAAATTTGTATAAATGAATTGGTAGACTTATGCTCTCACCTTAATTCGTTTTAAGTATTTATAAACCATAATGAAAGTCTTTATAGTAAGTTATTATCCTTTATAAAACCCTATTATCTTGACCCCAACTGTATCCCGTACCCATGTGGGCCATCATTCCACGGTGGCAGATGCAACCAACAGTCAACAGTCTGCTCACTGCAATATTTTTGTGGAAATTAATTCAACATGAACTGACGACTAATTTTGAAAGTGTGGCCATGCCGCAAATCCACTTCTTTTTGGTTTAAGGAAGCCTACGAAATTTAATTATAAAGAAATTGTTGGTTTTTGAGCAATTTTCTTTATGGCTTCATATGGCTTCGGACAGCTGCAAAACTCAGCGGTGTTGCTTTAATAGCCTCAACTTTTGGCAAAACAAAAAAAAAAGAAAAGTAAAATAAAAAAAGCCCAAACGTGTTTTGGCCGAAAACTGGTTCTTGGCCAAAGAAGAAGTCTACTGCTGCCGCTGTTGTTCTTCTTTTTGGTGAATTTTCGTGAATTTGTTTCTAAATTGAGCAGCAAAAGCCGGCTTAAACTTATTTCAGCCAAAAGACCTGCTGTGACTAAGAGAAGATATTAACTAAATGATAATGCTTAGCAGGTAGTTAAGGGCCTGCCTCCTCTTCCTCAAGATCAGAGAATAGCGTTAAGCTTCCTTCTTCACTTTTGTGGCGGAAGTTTTCGTTTGTGCTTCGGCCAGGTTCTATGGTACTTCTTGGCTACGTGCTTTTGGCCAAGTTAATGGCATTTAAGTTTGCTACCATTTCCGCTTCGGCTGTTTCCACCAAACTCTGATTGACACAATGCAAACTCATTGAACCAACAAGAGAGATCAGAACGTGGAAATCCACTTGGTAAACTAAGTGACGGACCGCCACTGACTGGTTTGGTTGAGTGCCTGGCCTGCCGCCCCAATGAAAATTCATTTTCATCGCCTCAATCAACAATTTAATTCAATTAAATTTTGAAATGTTTGTGGGACGCCGAAACAATAACAACATATACCCATTGAAAACAGAGCGGCCAAAGAATGCAATTGCAAGGCACAGTACTCACACACTCACTCGAATGTGTTTAATTATCAGAAACGGAATTTTCACGAGCCAGCCACTAAAAACTAAGCAAATGCCAATAAAAACAAGAAAGAAAGCTAATTTCGGCACGCCGAAGTTTATATAACCTTGCAGATAGAACTTCTATGAATAGGAATCCATACAATATAAATTATATATATTTGTGTTAAAAAACAATGATGTAATAGCTGCTTTCATTTCATTCACCGATACATATTATATTTGCAGTTTTACATACACAGATTTTCATTTTTCCTCTACATCACACGATCGTTTGTATGGCACCTATAAGATATAGTCGTCCGATTTTCATAAAATTTGACACAAAATTTAAGACTAATATAGAATAGCTATACCTTAAATTTGATGAAAATCAGCTGAAAACTGAAAAGGTTATAAATTTAATTGTATTAATTTCTCGATCGTTCCTATGGGAGCTATATGATATATTAGTCCGATTTACATAAAATTTTACACAAAATTGATCCAATTCTATTGAAAACTGAAGAAGTTAAAAATTTTTTTGTAAAAATTTTACGATCATTCCTATGGCAGCTATATGATATAGTCGTCCGATCCGGCCCGTTCCGACATATATACGAGTGAGAGTATATAGAAGGCTAACTACAAAGTTTCATTCAGATAGCTTCAAAACTGAGAGACTAGTTTGCGTAGAAACGGACAGACGGACAGACGGACAGACGGACAGAAGGACAGACGGACAGACGGACAGACGGACAGACGGACATGGCTAGATCGACTCGGCTGTTGATCCTGATCAAGAATATATATACTTTATATAGTCGGAGGTGCCTCCTTCACTGCGTTGCAAACTTCTGACTGAAATTATAATACCCTGCAAGGGTATAAAAATGTGCATAAATTTGAAGACAGGTCTTTGCTGCCGGCAGAACCCGCAACTGGCCACGATTGGGAAAATTGTTAGGCAGGAGGCGGCCCCTTGGTGCTGCCTGCTTCTTGGGTTGCTGCCCCAATCTTGGCCAACAAAACGTTTTCCCAGGCAAGTTCACAAGAAATTGTGGGCCAGTTGTAGAAAAACAAAACTAACCAGAAAGAAATCCAACTTAGGGAAGCTGAAGTTTATATACCCTTGCACTTTGCAAATAAATTTTAGAATCGATTCCGAAATCGTTAAAAACTTAGCTTAAAGTATTTTAAATGACCAAAAAATCAAAGTTTAAGAACCTCATAACTAAGCCAAAAATGCATTAATTTCAATTCGGAAACCGTTCCTAAGCTAGTTTTTATTAGGGTAATAAATCTGCATACTGAATTTTAAATTTTAGAAAATTGAATTTTTTGCCAATTTTTGTAAATTTTAATGATGTAACCCCTTATAAAATTTTCAAATTTCGAAAAAAATTTTAAAATTAGTTTTTTGACCGGACATGGCTAGATCGGTTCAGCTGTTGATGCTCATTAAAAATATGTATGATATATAGGGTCGGAAATGACTTCTTCACTGTGTTTCATGCTTCGGACTAACATTATAATACCCTGTAAAGGTATACAAATTGAGGATTTATTTTGCAAGTGTTTGTCTTAATTTAGAGCTCCAACTTATAGATAAAATTTATTTAAACAAATATATTGATCTTTACGGAACTGAAAACTTTAACCTTTATAAAATCTCTTAATATAAGCCCGTAAATAGTTATCAAATGCATACAGCTTATATTTGAATAATCGATTTCCTATTTTACAGCGGTTTTATTTTTCAGTGATTAATAAATTTATTAACAAAGCTTAATTATTATAAGCAATTCAGCGCAATTATTAATTTATAATGTAATAATAACATACTTTCATCTAAAATGAAATTACTTAAAAGCTTATTTATTCAACCGAATAGTTTGCTGGAGTGCTTGTGTATATATCAAATTTCTAAAACAAAATTAAGTATGTCGTCATTTCCTTTAATTTCCTACAAAACTGGCTTCATAATTCTATTAAACTTATTAACCCCAAGAAAGGAAATCATCTATAAAATCATATATATCTAAAAAATCATAGATGTGATCTCAAGAAGTTTGCTAAAATGGAACAGCAAACATTTGCATAATCGATTTGTCACTTCAGAGAGCGGTATTCTTTGCCAATGATTAATGAATGTATTAATCTAGCGTTAATGACTTGGACCGGGAGAAGAGACATTCATTCCAGAATTAGCTCGGATTATGCCAATCCGGTGAATAGCTCTGGAAAGCTGGTTTCCTCTTAGATTTCACTACTCGAATCTACAAAAAACTAGTTTGCTCATTTATCTCTGCTTTGCAAGCGGAGACGTTTTAATTTCGCCAACTGTATTCGATGGACCAAAGCAAATGCTAAGCTAATCGACGGATCTCGACTTGTATCTTATAAATACCCCGCAATTTATGCATTTGCTCGCATTTGCTTAAGCAAAGAACCGTTAAACGTTCGCGAGCCTCTTAATTAAAGGCCATGGAATCCGTAGAAAAAGAATCTACTTCTCGGCGAAAAAGAATGTTTTCATTTCAGTTTTTCTTTGCTGCAAAATGAATGCCACTTACAGAGCCAATTTACACGGCCGAAAAACTTGCTCAATTTATGTGCTGGATGAGGAGAAGCAGTTGCCACTTGGAGATACAGATACAGATACAGATACAGAATACTGTTGAGAATCGGATACAAACTCAATTTAAACAAAACGCCGCATGACATTGAACGGCAGACGGAACGGATTTCTGGCCGCTTCCTCCATAAATTTTGGCCAGTTTTGTAATATTTTTGGCCATAAACAAAATGTACTGAAAAATGGTTTCTCTTCATGTATATATATTTATTTCCTTTTGGTCGGAATATATTAATTAAAGAGGCCCCCTCATTCGAGGGCATAATAAATCAATTCCGTTTGGCTCGGCTGCTTACCACCAGCAGCAGCACTTGAGAAAGGGAGAATCTGAGTGAGAATTGGAGAATGCAATGCCAAAGCCAAGCTAAGATTTGCAACAAAGTTGATGATATCATATACATATATGTATGTATAATGATGAAGGAGGGGTGTTGCTGTTTTGCAATTAGCCGTGTATTTGCATTCATTGGGTAGCCAAGCTACTCATTACATAGAGCCGCATCTGTGTTTGTTATATAATCAACTGAGTCGTGACTAATGGCTGCCACTGTTAAAAAGCATTGTAGCTTTATCATTCTCAACTCATACTCCTCATGGGAAAAAGGGGTCAGCACAGAAGGCAATAGAGAGGAGTCATAAAAAAGTTCCAAAGTTCCAAGAATCCATCTGTAAAGACCTATTACATTTATACTCAGCTTTTGTAGAATGTATAGAATTAGTTTGTAGATCATTTGCTTGAGCTGAGATATGCATTATCTTGAACTGATACTAAACGATATCTTGTAAACATTTAAGATAAAACCATATTTAGGTTCAGTTATCACTTGCTAATTCTTGGGTAAATATATTGTTGATAATATTATTAAAGTGTAATAAATAAATAAAGAGAAAAAGGGATCATGATTAAACCTATTCCTCTAATTTTCACATACACTTCAAAACAAAGGGTAGACTCTTACAAAAAAAAGATCATTGAACCTTTAAGGTTTTGTTATTGTATCTTTAACCTTTTTTATGACTTTTGGAAGTTTCCATTTTAAGAGAGTGTTGAATACTTTTTTATATATCTACACATACCTCGCGTAACAAGTGGAATTTTAAGTATGGAAGAGAAGAAAATAGAGGAGAAGGTGTTGAAAATAATTAAATAATCAAAAGAACCTCGGAATGGGATTTACATTTTATTTGAATTGAAATTCTTGAGCGAGACAAGCCGGTTGAATCATCGACATTAAACAAATGATGATGATTAAGTCAAACTTCCCCAACGATTAACTAAATACAATGACTAAAAACGGTTCAAACTAATAAGAAACATACTTCGGAAAGCTGAAGAATAAATGCCCTTGATTGAATTATTAATTCCTTGAATCTATGTATGTATATACAACGGCCTTTAAAAAGTTTATAAAGCATTTTTTTCAACAAATCAAAGTTTCAAAAGCTCATAACTAAGTCAAAAATGGCTTAATTGTAATTCGGAAACCGTTTCTATGCTAGTTTTTATTAAGTTAATAAATCTGCATACTCAATTTAACATTTTAGATAATTGAAATTTTTGCCAATTTTTGACAATTTTAATGATGTAACCCCTTATAAAATTTTCAAATTTCGAAAAAATTTCAAAAATTTAGTTTTTGACCTGACATGCCTAGATCGGTTCAGCTGTTGATGCTGATCAAGAATATATATGATTTATAGGGTCGGAAATGACTTCTTCACTGTGTTTTAAGCTTCTGACTAAAACTATAATACCCTACATGGGGCTATAAAATCTATAATATATACTGTTATAATCTTTATGAATTTGTCTTTACTGAATCATTGCGAAGAGGATTGTGTCTCTTTATTGATTATATTTATGAACAATTTTACACAATTTATTCACGCATGATTTCATGCTGCCAGTTTTTGAACTCGAGTTCAAGTTCACTCGCCGGCAAAGGCGAAATATAATTAAAAATTATTATGTCACGCAATGTTTACGAATGTTTGTGCCGCGCATTGCGCAATTAATGAACGCTTCGATTTCTATATGTTCAGTTTGTATAATAAATGAAAATCAAAATTGACGTAATGTGTTTTTGATTGAACATTTTGGGGCACGGCGGTTGCAATATCGATATTTCCCATTCAAAAGCGAAATCAGGCGCCGCCGCGTGAGTTGCCAAATCTACGAAAACTACAAACAATTTATGAATGAATAGCGCTAAATTGGCGTGTTAATGACAACAACAACAACAACAACAAGGCGAAGCCAATAGCAACAATCGGCGCACTAAACTGTAAAAATAATTTTTCAACAACTTTTCGCAATAATGCCGAATATTTTTGTGTATTCGAATTTCAGCTGATCGCAAAGTCAGCGGCGCGCTTGACCCCAAAATGAGACTTTTAAATTGATTTTTATTATTTCTTCGACTTGTTGAACTCAATCAATTAACTAGAGATAACTCGATGTGGGTGTCAGCACTGGCAAATTGTCGCTGAACGACAAAAAATATGAGAAATACAATTACTTTAAAGGGGAGACGGGTCAACAGAGATGGCCTTTTTCTTTAGCTTCCTTCATAAAAACTAATATTTTCTTTCTTCTCATTGCAGGTAAACATTTGTATACATTTTCCCCTTTGGTCGTCGTGGCTGGCCATAATAACATGCACACAAGGAAAAGCTGAAAAGCTGAAAAATTATTCATTAGCCAAGTGCCAAAAGCGTATTCAAATTAAGTTGCTCAAGCGAAAACCAAAACCGAAACATGTGTCAGCCATGTCAATGCGTTGGCCCAAAGACCAAGCCATAGAGAGAGAGAGAGAGGTAGTGGTAAGTCTCTGGCTTGAGTGCATTTGCCATTTGGCCAAAATGCTGGTTTTTCCATGTCCCAAAAAAAAAAACCAACTTAACACAAAATCCTTGCCCCAAAGAGATGATTTCCCCTTCTCTGTGCTATAAGCTTGACTCTTACCAATTTGCCGGCGGAAATTTCATAATCATGGTAAAATGAAAATGTTACATTTCATGAAAATGTATTATTATGTCCATCATAAAAATGTCATTGAATGACACTTGCTGTGGTCCGCCTCCGCGGATTATTTTGACAGCTACAATTTCCCCTCTCTAATTTTCCCCCATTCACTGCCTTGCCCTCTGCTAATTTTTTGTTGATTTAGGCAACTTCTTTTTTATTTTCGTCTTTACTGCAGTTATAGAGAAATCAAGTTGGTAACTTAATAAAAGTGAAAATTTTTCAGAGATTGAATTTAATAATTATGAATTGGCTGAAGCTTTGTCTGAGCCGCAGAGTCGACGTGCGATTGCAATTATTGCCACAATTTGTGGCCATTTCCGCTTGGCTGGAACGGAACAGTGCGGTTGTGGCACGGAAATACCTTCTAGTTAACCGTGGGTTCATCTCGATGGGGAAGTGGCTAATTAGATTAGTATTAATGGTTCAAAATTGTTGGCTTGCGTCTTTATAATTGGTAGGAAGATATCATTTTTAACGTTTTAGGTAGACTAGGAAATGTTGCGAGTACTATTTGGAATGCATTTGAACTTTATAACTTTCATAGAACAGAGGTTACAATAATTAAAAGTATTGCTTTTTAGTAAGCTTAAAAATTTTAATGATACAAAAGTTATAACTCTAAGCTATTATAAAAAGTTATGGTACTAGTTAAATATTCTTTTAAGTACATTATTAGTTCTTGTATTATTTTCCTTATTAATGGGTTTCTTGATTGGGGTTTTTATAGCCTTATAATTTTATTCATAAGCTTGGAAAACAGTGAAGCAGTCATTTCCGACCCTATAAATCATATATATTCTTAATCAGCGTTAAAAGAGAAATCAATCTAGCCGTGTCTGGCCAAAAAATAAATTTTCGAAAATTTTTCGAAATTTGGAATTTTTATAAGGGGTTACATCGTTAAAATTGTCAAAAATTGACAAAAAATTGAATTTTTTAAATTTTAAAACTCAATATGCAGGTTTGTTAACCTTCTAAAAAATAACAAAGAACAGCTTTCCAAATTAAAATAAATGCATTTTTGGCTTAGTTATGATTGATTGAAGATTTGAAATCTTGATCCCATGGATAATGCAATTTCGGTTTCTCGATGCTATTTTTGTTTCTTATTCATAAATATAATATATTCTTCTAAACAACTAATGTTGTAACGTTTTTTATTGTACTTTTGGCACCATTTTTAATAATACTCTTAAAGAATCTCTGATTAGGATTCCATCAATATATTCAACTTCAATTAGGTATTTTATAATACTGCCTAAAGAAATGAACAGAAATTATTAATAAATTATGGAACGTTATTTCCTAAAAGAAAAACCGATGTCTTTAAAGTTAACGACTCTTACGACACCTGTAAGCCCAAGTATTTGAATATACTAAACCCACTTCCATGGGCCTTGGCCCATGAGTACTACCACACTGTCCTCCATTTGAGACTCTTGCGAAAAGTGCAACATTTCCTTCAAAAACGCCCATTTACCTACCAATTGCTGGGCCCAAGCACCGCTCACTTTGAAAGCTCAATTCCTTCTTTTCGAGTACTTACAGTGCTACTTTGGTTCTTTTTTGTGTTTTGGGTAATTAAAAGCAGCGTTCAAAGTGCAATTGCCGTGGGTTGCATTTACATAGACATGTGTTCAAACATTTGCGTTTCGCTCTCTTGGCCGACAAGTGTTGTGGTTGTTGCTGTTGTTGCGGTGGGGCTACCTCGTGGGCGTTTCAATTTAAACAAAATTTCCAGTCTACGGGCAACGGTTTAATGGCATTAACAATATATAGACAAGACACGCCCAGGCCAACGGCCAACTGACAGAGTGACAGAGTGACAGAGTGACTGAGTGACGGAGTGACCTACTGCACTCAAATGTTCGGCGACATGTTGCACTCACATCCACATCAGGAGACTGAAACCAATTCTGACACCTAAATTTGCTACGCATTTTCAGGGAATCATTAATTAGTCAGAGCGGGAAAGTTTTCTTTTCTATATTTCTTTCCTTTCTTTACATTAGTTGGTGAAAGTCCGAATTGGAATCCAGTTCAGTTCGGGATCGTGGGTCAGGGGCCTAGCTTCATTTTTCATAATTACAAAATCGAATCGTACATTACCTTGAGCTCAAACTGCCAAAGCGAAAAAAGAGTTGATGCATCTCTCAAGTATTTTTCACATTTCAATGCTCTGAAGAGCTTTCAAGCCTCTGTGGACCATATTTTATATATGTATATGTTTTTTTGTGAGGTGATACCCTGGGAAATATGAGTGATAATCGAGGGGAATGTTGGGCATTCTTAAATAAAGCTTTTATTGTACATAGATAATATGTTATTACTATAGATTAAAAAGAGTTTGGTTCTGTGTACATTATTTTTATTTGTCTTGAATTTATTTAGAAATATATTCCGTAAGACTTAATTACACAGTACCATTTGGTCAAAACAATCCCTCACTTGGCTTGTCTTGCCGCATTCTTTTGCTCTTTTCCATTGTATTTTTCCAATATGCACTTCAAGCTGCAAGTTTTGAAGGCTCAAGTGGCACTAGAGTTGTCAGCTGTGTGCCAGCACAAAGTTGTTGTGTGTGGCGGCTCAAAGCTGCAGCTGCGGTTTCTTGGAGGTGGCCCGATCCAGTCCGATCTTGGCTCAAATCGTAGCTGGAATCCGAATCCAAATCCGAGCTGGTCTTGAGGCCATTAGAAGCGCATGTCTGCGGCCGCGTCGACAACAATCAATTGCCTGTGAGCGCATTTTATTGGCGTCATCAAATTGCCTTTCTGTGGAAATCCGCATTGCAAGTAGAACTCCACAAGCCAAAATGGTCATCATCATAATCGTAATGGCGATGATCATCCTGAGGAAGACTTGGCCATAAATACAAACTGACATTGCTGGGCAGCATCTCGCGGGCCGCCGCGTCTGCCCGCATTTTCATCTTGGTGGGGAAAATCCCCAAGCTTCCCCCATTGCAAGTCGAAAAAAAAGGCAAAATTAATTGTTCAAACATACTCAAACATAGCCGATCGATGGAGCCTCGCGCGCACACCTTTCAAGGAAGCATTTTCCGAGCTTTCCACATACATACGAGCCACACTGGAGTCGAGTGTGTGTTTGCTTTATTTCTTCCTTTATTTGCACGATTTTTGCCATATTTCTCCCCTCTTTGGATCACGATCCAGGCAAGTACCACCTCCCCGAAATGGTGGCGACATTGTGACGTCGTCGTGTTCGCTGGCAGATTATGATCAACGTGTATATATAGCACATATAGCCAGAGTCTTTCCTTTAACCATGACAGCAAAAATATTTCCGTTGCTGCCTGCTGCCATGTGTGAAAATATTTATTTTCCAACAGAGCTCAATGCGGGTCTGCCCATTTAATGGAAGGGCATTGGGAGGGAAGGCTAAAGCCTTGCCTTCCAATCGGAACAAACAAATCTCAGCAGATGCGTTTTATTTCTCATGGGTTCTTAAGTGTGTTTGGGCAAGACTTCAAATGGGTAATATGACTTAAAAGCCGTTAAATCAATTGAAGCTTTATGAGGAGCAAGCTCGGCTTAATGGGAATGGTCTGGTTGAACTAGATTCTTCAATGAAAACTGATTGATTTTTGAGGAATTTGTATATGTTTAACGGTCGAAATCTTAAGTATCTTTATGGTTAAATAATAAGAGAACAAATTTGAAAGTAGGTTGTATAAGCTCTGCAGATTTTTCCTTCGATTGGTGTTAACCATATTCATTAACAACTTTTGGCCAACCCAGCAAGAACTTGGCAGTTAAACTTTGGCCTTTCAATGAATTCTATTTTCAGTTTATTTAATTGCAAATATGTGTCCGTTTTGGACTTTGTTTGATTTACAAATTGCAGTATTTTGCAGGCAGCTAAACTTGAGATCTTTGGGAAGAGGAGAGGCATGGAATTCTCTTGGAATAATTATTATGCTACTATGGTGTTGCAAGTTGCAAGTTCTGCCTGAGGGTTTTTTTCTGTGTCTTAACTTTTGAGCCACTCATTGGACTTTTTGTGGCACTGTCTGTTTGTGTCTTGTCTGGCCGGAATTCGGTCAAGTACTCTTGGCTCTTGGCTGGTTTTGTTCAATTTGATTTGTGTGACATGTGGAAGCTGTCGGCTGCCGCATTATTGACACTTTATCTCCGTAAAAAAACAAAGTCAAAGTCCCAAAGCCTTCTTGCATATTCATAAGAGTAAAATCCACAAAAAAATAGAGGCAGTGGCAGAAAATGCAACTTTCTACGCATTTGTTACAGTTTGTATCGCTTATCATTTGCCCAACAAAATTTAATTATTTCGCCTGTCAGTCAGTCAGCAAGCCAGTTAGTCCCCGAAAAAGAAAGAAACGTAAAACATTTTTTAATGAGCAGCTACCGCTGTCGACCTTAAAAAGAAAGTCAAGCGACATGTCTGGGCTACCTTTTGGATAACATTGGACTTCGTGCCAACATGTTTCTGCTGTTTGCCTTTGTATTTTGTATTTTGTATCTTGTATTTTGTATTTTCTTGGCTATCGCCTCAGCTCGATGACTCTGCTCATTTGTGCATCAGGGTTTTCTGTATACAAAAGTATCTTTCCTTTTTTTTACATTTTGGAAATTACGGAAGCTGTCGCTGTCAAAGTTGTTACTCTCAATTTTGGTAAAAGAAAGAAATTTCCAGCTACCGTTTGTCAAGCAATTTCTATGGCCATGCCAAAGAAAGGATAACCATCATAATTGATTGAACCAGGTCTCAGCGCCAAACAGAAGAAGCAACAAAAGGTTTATTTTTTTGTGTGTGTTTGTTTGTGATTTAGGGGTTTTGGGTAAACCTAAACTTGTGGAGGTTGCTTTGCTGGCTTGCAAATGGGCAACAAGTAAGCAATAAATAAACCTTTTATCACCCAATGTCCATCGGCAGTGCTGGAAGCTAGCTGCTGCCATACAAATACCTAATTATATTTCACACACAAGAATTTCAATTGGCCCTCAAAGGGTTAACACTTGAAATTAGCTTTTATTCAGCATTAAATCGGGAGATTAATATCTCTGGGGAAGTGGGTAACTTTTGTTGTTTTATCAATTAGATGTTAGAAAAAATATGTATATTAAATCCCTTATTTTAAGTACTCATTTTTTGGGTCAATAGAAGTATTTCAACTATCATAACTAAGCCAAAAATGCATTCATTTCGATTTGGAAAGCTTTTCTGTGCTAGTTTTTGTAGGGCTAACAAATCTGCATACTCGGATTTAAAATTTAAAAGATTAAATTTTTTGTCAAATTTTGACAATTTTCATGATGTAACCCCTTATAAAATTTTAAAATTTTGATATTTTTCGGCTGTTGATTCTGATGAAGAATATATATGATTAATAGGTTCGGAAATGACTCCTTCACTGTCTTTCAAGCTTCTGACTAAAGTTAAAATACCCTGCCAGGTATACAATCTGTACAATAATAACCTCAAGCTTTTTATTAAATTATCCAACATAAAGATCTCCATAGCATATTTTTTAACAGTGCACAAAATGTTGCAATTATTTGTTTGCTAATTGAACAACCCGCTGACATTATCGGGCACTTTCGCCACAAAAACCAAGAGAAGCTACCGAACAGCCAACGGGCTGTCAACTTCATTAGATTTCATTTCAACAAGAAATATCATTGAAAACATTAAACGCCTCTGAATAAATTCAAATTAATTGATAAAAAAACGCAAGAAAACCGGAATGCTGTGGGGACACGTAAAAAAGAGAGAAATAAAATTATCGCCACGTTTTGTGGCTATCGAGGCAGTCAGCGTTTAGCTTGGCCAATTTGCAGACCGAAAAGTGCAACTGTTTTTCGAGAGGGGAGTAAAAAGGAGGAGGAAAACTTGGGGGCCTAAGTGGACTGAAAACCGCTCCGGGGAGCTGGATTTTCCTCAGGCTGCTTGCGCATGCGTCGCGGCGTATTGCGCAAGTTCACAAGTTGCCCGACTCACAGAGCCTCTAGTGTCCACTCTACTCTGGAGTCAGTGGTGGGTTTTAGGGGGTTTTCGAGGCTTAGATTTAAGTGGATATATTTGAATCTAATTTGTAATTGAAAGGGATATTAATACGAAATGATGTGATTTCTAAAGCACCTTGTAAAACATTAATTTCCCGGAGTTCTTCATTCCTTACCCGAAAGATTGAACCAATAGATTGATTGAATAACTCAATTATTCTAAAGAAAACATGAAATACAATAAGAAAACGTTTTTATTTTTAATCGGAATACTGGGTTCCCTGTTTTCCATTTAAGATCCCCCTTGAAAATATTTCCGCTTACACCTCTGCTCTCATCGTTCAAGTTTTTTTGCGTGGCGTGTGTTTAACTTTTTAGTAGATTTTGTCGCATTTTCTTGCCGTGCAGGTATTTGTTTTCACAGAGCACTGCTGCTACCCAGACTCCCCTTTGGGTATCCTGGTCTATCAATGGCTCTATTTGATGTAAACCGCCTTGCCGGCTCTTTGAACCATTTGAACTTTTGGCTTTTTGTGTTAAGCTTGTGCATTTTTTTTTTCGGAGGCTCCATAGCATTGCCCCATTCACCCACCATGGGGGCACCATGTTTTATTTGATATTTCTTTTGATTTTTTGTTGTCGTTGTTGTGTTTTCTACTTACCAAAATGCTACGACATTTCGTCATGCTAATCAGCATGGAGTCACTCGTTGGCTAATTGGCTTAGACGGGCTCAGTCTCTGTCTTGGACATGGCTTTGGATTTGGACAGGGATTGGGAGGCGGTCGGCCTGTCGGTCGTTGTGCGTATCAGATTTCATGACATATTGCAAAATTAGATTTATATATGGTTAGATGGTCTCAGAAATTGTGAAACTAAAGCGGGCTAAGAGATAATGATTTACTTTCTAGAAATTATCAGTGATTTCTGGTTATAAATTAAGAACTAAATGTAGCCAAACTTTAGCTTTAATCGTTTTTCCTAATGAGCTAAGCTGGCATTAAAATTAAGTACTAAATCCCAGGGCCAGGCTATAAAAATTAAGTATCCGATTTAATAAAACTGAGGGCTAGTTGTTCTCTAATGAAGCAGATAGCCTGAGCTTGGTAGTAAAGTGCATATTAAATTTGTAATTTGCTCACTGATATCTGAAAGATCAAGTTCTCAGTGGAGGATTATTTACGTCAAGAGTTTCCTACTCTCGGCCCCCTCTTGATTTCCTACCCTCTTTGACTGATTGAATTTCGATATACATAGTTTTCCCAATCAAGCCCAATGCCAAAGTCAAGTTAAAGCTGTCATTATTGCTTATTATTACGGGGTTCCTTCCCCCTTAGCCATTTGCATTTACTAATTTATTTATTTACTTGTCTGCCTATCGATGCAGTATCTTTTTATTATGCAAATGCAGGTGAAGCGAGGTGTGTGTATAGAGTATATCTAGAAATTATGCAAATATCAGTGGGCCGATTGTGCCTTTGTGACTTGCAAGCCAATTTAATTTGTGACATTTGCCTAGACAATTTTCTCCTTAAGAATTTCGAACTCACTCAGCGTCTGTGTGTGGGCCTGCTGTGATGACTGTAACTCTCTGACTTCCCCTCAAGGAACTTGCGTCTACATGAAACAATTAAAACCCAACATGCATTTATGTCAAGTTATTCGCGCTGTGCCGGTAATTAGAGAGCAAAAGCAACAACGCATGATCAGCGTTCACTGGGCACTAAATTAACACAGCTACACTTCAATATATAGTTACAATAACAGTTCGACAGCTGCTGCAGTTGTAAATTTGATTTTTATGGCCAGAAACATGTTGCCAATTGGCAGCAGCAACTGGCCAAACCACTAGCAAAAAAGCAGCTTAAAGTCCGCGCTTTTCCAATCAGTTTCCCCGATATCTGTCACCAGTCATGAAAAAGGAAACCTCGGCGACTTTTGAGGTGTTAATTTGGCCACATGCCGAAAGCTTTGGCCATAAATTCACATCGTGTTCATGTCGCAGGCAATTAGCCTGGCCAAAATATTACGCTGTACGATTCTTGGCCAAAATATGTTGGCGGAGAATGTTAAGAATGGATAGGATAAGGTGTTTCTGGGTATCTAAAAACATTTTAAGTAATTTTTATTGGGAAATATAAGCTAGAAATTCCTTAAAGTTCTCTATTATTATCTACGCTGAACGTTGAAGATTGAAAGATTGTTTTATAGTATACATATTTAAAATATTTAAAGCTTGCTTAAATAATCTCTAAAGTCAAGTGGACAAACTCCATTTTGTCAGCTGCATTTTAATTATTTGCCAAGCAGCCCAATAAAATGTAAAGAAATAACAAAGCTTAATTTTTTATTTCACATTTTTTTCTGAAGTCTTGTCCGGGTCTGAAACTCTGTCTCCGTCTGTGCTTGAATCGAACTCAAAGTCTGTCTTGTCCAGCAAGTAAATCGTGACAATCATGACAAAAATCGAACGGATGTTTGTTGCCAAAATAATACAAATAAAAAACCAAAAGCAAAAAATGCAAAAAGCATTTTTGATTTGTTTTGTATATTTGCGGCTGGCAATTTATCACAAAACACCAAACAAAATCTAAAGAAAAGGCAAGATCTCAACCCTATAATTTGGAGGCAGGCAAAATAACAATAAATACAAGCAATAATAATTCATAATAAATTGTCATTTGACGTGTTTGAAATGTATTGGCAATTAAAAACGCAATTGAGCGAGGAGAAGGGCGCTCCTTGGTGAAGTGAATCGCATTTATTTTGGAGTTTTTCTGTATATTTATTTATGAGTAGCAGCAATTTGTGGAGTTCATGAACCCAACTTTTGGGGTGTGTAGAGCTCGGTCATGATACTGAAATCGAGTTAAATCAAATCAAAGGCTAGGCGCTGAGTCGGTTCAATGAAAGGCTGAGGCTAAAGTTGAACAAAAGACTGAAATCAGAGGCTGAACTACATTTAAGTTGATTAAAATCGTAACAGATCTGGTCTCGAAAATCCAACCAATAGTTTGGATTTTCTGCAGATTTATATTTATATTATAAATAGCAAAATGAAGTTTCAGTATATACTTTTCTTGTTATTAAAAATCATCAAGATCTGTGAGATTCTGCAGAACTATAACTGCAATAAAAAATATCTTTCATCACATTTGCTTATTTGTCATTTTTTCGTATTTCTTGAGAAGATCTCACAGAGTTCTTCTGTTTCCGCTCCCCTTTTTGGTTTTTAGTGTCTCACAAAAAATGCTTATTAAAGGTCTCTTTTCTCTGTCGATTTTGTATTTTCTTTTTGTTTTATATTTTGTGGTTTCCCTTTGTCCCAGGTCCGCCCATTCTGAAATTTTTGTTGTACCCTTCCAGGGTATTATACTTTCAGTCATAAGCTTATAAATCTTGAAGGAGTCATTTCCGACCCTATAAATCATACATATTCTTGATCAGAATCAACAGCTTAATCGATCTAGGCATGTCCGGTCAAAACTTAATTTTTGAAAATTTTCCGAAATTTGAAAATTTTATAAGGGGTTACATCATTAAAATTGTCAAAAATTGGCAAATATTTCAAATTTCTAAAATTTTAAATTTAGTATGCAGATTTATTAACCTAATAAAAACTAGCATAGGAGTGGTTTCCGAATTTAAATTAATTCATTTTTGGCTTAGTTATGCAATTTTAAAACTTAGATTTTCCGAAAAAATTGTCTAATAAAAATGTGGCTTAATATTGATTCACAGAAGACAGAAAGTTTAAGCTTAGCTATTTTTTAAAACTGTTAATTGAGTACGCAGATTTATTAACCTAATAAAAACGTACATAGAACCGTTTTCCGAGTTGAAATTTATGCTTTTTTGGTTTAGTTATGAGTTTTTTACAATTTGATTTTTCGTAATATTTTACATAAAATATAGTTAATATCGATTAAAAATGGTATTGCACCTTCAGTCAGGAGCTTAAAAGAAAGTGAAGGAGTTATTTCCGATCCTATAAATCATATATATTCTTGATCAGCATCAACAGTCGAATCGATTAAGACTAGTCCGGTCGAAAACAAAAATTTCAAAATATTTTCGATTTTTTAAAAAAATGATAAGGGGTTACATCATTAAAATTGTCAAAAATTGGCAAAAACTTCAATTTTCTAAAATTTTAAATTTAGTATGCAGATTTATTAAACTAATAAAAACTAGAACAGAAATGCTTTCCGAATTGAAAATAATGCATTTTTGGCTTAGTTATGATATTTCAAATATGCCGATTTACCCAAAAAATTAACTCAAAAAAATAACGATTTAATATACCTAGAATACAAAACCTTTTGGTTGTCTGGGAGGTTTACGAAGCTCAAAAAGATGAATCCATTGTTGGCTTAGTTAAGATCAATTGCACTCCCATGATCTGAATACAAGGGCATGCAAACTTCAGCTTCTTTTCTTTACTTTTTCGATGGGTTTTGGCCCAAAACTTTTGGGTGCCCCTTAAATATATATATTGTTTTTTCCTGGTTTCTTGTGAGTTGCATGTTGAACATGACTGGAAGTTGGAGCTGCAGTTTGCTTAGGGCGTACTTAAGTACCGTTATTTTAATAAACGCCGTTTGCCCATGCGCAGCTCGAACTGGCCTTGTTTCATTGTGTCCCTCTCCTTTGCGGCCCAGCCTCTCCTGTTATTTGGGTAATTTTTTCCTGTTGCCCAAAAAAAAGACTTTCTTCACATAAAAGAAATTGAATTACTGCTGATGGCAACTAAGTTGCTCAACAAAAAAAAAGAGCAAAAAATTTGCTTGCTCATGGCATTTTTTGTTTTGCAACAAGAGAGGAGACATGGGAAGCTAAGAGGAAGTGCCTCATAAAGTATGCCATTTGATTATTGTAATATTTATTTACTTTGTGCATTGCACAGAACCTTTGTTTGTTTATTTTTCGTTTTCTTTTTTTGTTTTGCTTCGGTCTGTTTGTCGCTTTTTGCATAAACATTTATGCAAATGTCAAATGCCTAATTGACAGACAAGAGCCAAGTGTTTGCCTTGCCTTCTCCTGAAAAAAAAGCGAAAAGTGGGGCTAGGAGGATAGACTATGAGATACCCATCTCTATTCATTAAAAGCGCTACTTTCGCATCTCAAAAATTGAATTAAAAGCTCCCAGTAATATCTGGATCATCTTAGATATTGATTTTTAATAGGCAGCTATTGTATCTCCTTTTTCTTTAGTTTTAATAATAATTTAATATTTAGAAAATCTATTTTTGGAACTTATAACTAAAGAAATGTATCTTAAAGTTACCGGATTACCTTACATCTTTCATAAATCTGTATCTACAAGACCTTGAAACGATCTATTCTCTATACTTCTTGTGATTCCATTTCCAAAAAGCATCCATATACCCCTATAATATTCAAGTACCCAGCACTGAAAAACCCCATGACAGTGACCAGGCATTGTCTATGCTGGCGGCGAATTACAATTTACGATCGTCGATCAGCGGATCGAGCTCCACATTTTGTCAGCGACTCTCGGGCTCAGATACATTTCCCGCTGCGGCGCAGCCCCCTGATTTGGAACGACCTTGAGCCTTTGTGCGGCAGAATAGAGACGCAACAGCTACCCCTCACGGGGCACCCAATTATCTGGCTGGATATACGAGTTATAAAGTGATCTAATGAATTTACTTTATGCGTGTTTCATTTGATGGCGATTGTCCGATAAACATTTTATTTCGCTTTTTATGGCCCTAGCTGGCTGCCGTCACATTTGTTTGTTTTGAGTGAAAGTAATTTGTCGATTATCTGTTTTTTTGGTGGATGTATCTAAATCTGTGGACCTGACACGCCTAGATACTTGGCACGTCAAGTGCTAAGAGCCAAAATCTGTGAGAGCTTGTCGTCCGCAGATTCTGTGAGTCATGCGAGGAAAGAAGAAAGTTTAAACAATGTCTTTGGGGCCTTGGATTCCTCGCCTTTCCCAAACTCTGAAGATCATCATAATGAATGATGATGATGATGGACGTAAATATAGTTGTAGTCATCAAAGTTTGATGCCTACACACAGTCGCTTATTTAGTTAATAATCATTGGCCAGCAGCAGGTGAAGAGAAATTTAAGGTTGTTTTTTTTTTTTGGGCGTGACTCTGCTGGAGGATGAGGTTTTCAGAATCAATAATGGGCTGGCCATAAAATATCCAAAGTTGAATACGATTACACGCCCCAAATCAGATTGTTCAATCATGGAATAATTTGAGTGAATTAAATCTCTTGGCTCTAATCCGATCCGATCTGGTCGCGATTAAGATAACCAAGGGAGTGGGAAAGAACCAAAGTTATCCCACAAATTGGCCCCATCTTCCTCCGAGATGAGATCTTCCATTACATTTATTCCACTCGAGTTCATAGCAATCGACAAATTGTTTTGCCATATATGTATCATTGGACTCTGCCTTGGCCAATCGACATCATTATTTATATCGCCAGTCCGAAGTCTGCAATTCCGGGCCATTTACATGATCACCTGGAGAAGAAGAGGAGAAGAAGCCAGCCAAGCCGACCAGCCGACATTGACAGGCGGAATAAAGGCAATCTTCCATTTAATAACCAATTATCATTGATCAACTGCACGCCCAGCCCCCAAGAGAGATCGGTCGCGATCTGGAGACTCAAGGAATACCGAAAGACAGACGCACGACACAGAAACGGAGACACTGGCCACTGAGCAATATCAATTACGAATTACATCTGATTATCCGCCTGCCTGGGAACTATCCAGGGCCATGGCCAAGGTGATCGTGGCTCCAGCTCCAGCTCCATTCCCGATTCCGAATCCCGCCCGGGGGCTGTGTGTGTGTGTCTGTGTCTGATTAGCGCATAAACAAGTTAATGCCATTGATGATGCTGAGAGCCACCTGAACAGACGCCAAGTGCATGGCAATGGGGCAGAGTACGTGGTGCAATGTTATTGTTTCTCTCTGCGTAGCACTTTGGACCTCCAAAACCGCTGGCCAAGATAAATGGGCCAGGGCAGAGCCAGCTGCCAGGAGAGTCAGAGAAGCCTGAGATAAGCCTGAGGTACCAGCGAACTTCTGGCCTGTTTGGGAGTCTCAGTGCGTCGTCGTCGTCTGTTGACAACTGTTGGCGGCTTCCCGAGCTTTTGATCTTGACGACGTTTTAGCCTCCAGATAAGTGTGCGTCTGCCTGTTCCCAGTTCCTAGAATATGTATCTCTTTGTCCGTTTACTGTTTGCCCAGCCAACCTCTTGGAGGCGGACAGGGAGGGCGTTGATATGCTAATGTTGTTTGGGATTTTGCGCTTAGGGTTTGGACAGCCAAAAGTCAAACATTGTTTGTTGACGTTACCTTGAATTCGGTGTAGGGAAACAAGTGAGACAAAAGCTCAAGACTTACAGCGAAGAATAAATAGAGATGTTCGGGAGATATGTCATGAGTTCAACGTTTGACATCATAGTTGGGGTTCAATTGCTCTGTCGGCTACTGGGTGGAATAGTTGTCTAATTTGCATGAATACATAGAAATCATGAGGGGAACTAACTGAATTTTAAAAGAAATAAGTTAATGTATTTGAAAAAAAGAATTCAAATTCCCTGGAATTTAAGCAGACTTTTGAATTTCTAAGTGTAATCCCGGAATAGTCTGGAATGGGATGCTGTAACTCATTGACATTAACTTGGACAATTGCCTGTGGGAGTGCTGTGCTCCCATGCAAGAGGGGGACAATTATGCTGATCAGCGCTAATTGAGGTTCTCCCTCAAAGAATGACCCACAGAGTGACTAACCCAATTTTGTTTTCCATCTTTTCTGTCATCCACAGGCTGCCCGGCGACGACGAGCTCCCACTGCCAGCGCTGCAACAAGGCGGGATGCATCAAGTGCTTCACGTACCTAGTGACGGATACCAGGCAATGTGTGGATCAGTGCCCTGCCGGTTACCTGGACCAATGGTCAGCTCACACCGAGTTCATGGGACGAGTGTGCGTGCCCACGGGCTACTCGGGTCCACTGATGGCTGCTCTGGCTGGGCTCCTGGGCGGCTTCCTGGTCTGCCTTTCCCTTCTGGCCGTGGCCGTGATGTTGGTTAAGAGGAAGCGGCGACGGAAGTCCGTGAAACAGAAGCTCATCAACGAGAACACCATGGATCGAGCGGACTTCATGAGGCAGCTAAACGAGATGCGACCGAATGCCGAGTACTTCCTGGCCATGCTGAACGACACCCGGCGGCAGATCCGCAAACTCTATCTGTCTGGCGAGGTGGCGGCTGCCAATTCCTACCGCCCCATTGTCCGGGATCTGGCCAAGCTGCTCATCCTGCTGAATAGGCCGATTGAGCTGATACCAGCTCCTCCGCCGGATTGGTCCCGCCTGTATGCCTGGTCTGAGCAGGCATTGGAGCGGTACAAGCCCCAGGTGGGTCAGCTAATCGACTTCTTCCAGGCCTCACACGGAGGCGGAAGTGGTCATCAGGAAGTGCTCTATGCGGCTCCGGCCAAGAAGAAGCAACATCAGCAGGCCAGCATCTTCCGGCAACAGGTGACGCCCACGGCGACGCCTCAGGGAGTGGGCGAGCTGATGGCCGGGGACAGGAACAGCAGCGCTTCGGCGCAACAGAAGCTGCACCTCTTCGGATCGCTGATCAGCCTGCACGAGTTCGAGGAGCCAAGGGCCTCGGATCCCTTCGGTAGCAGCTTCAACACGCTGAAGAGCGGGAATCTCATCAGTGATCTCAACGCCAGCTCACTCTGGCTGGAGGACGAGTTCTACAAGCTGGGCTTTCGACCGCAGGACGAGATCACCACGGAGCTGTAACCGCCGCATCACAAAACTCAGACTCAAATTCAAACTCAAAACTTAATGTAATGAAGTATTATCCCGGCTGACGGGGCTAGCGGATCGGATCTAGCGCCAGTTCAGCCGGGGGGAGGAGCATTTGCGTGCACATTCCGCCAGGCCATCATCATCGTCATCATCAGCGAGATCGACTCCATTTAGCTGGAGCCGCTAAATGCCCACGTTTAGAGTTACTTAGATCAGTTAAGCAAGCAAACTAGTCACGTAAAATCACAACAAACAAAACCATCATCAACACACAACGATGCCGTGCAGGAAAAACCGAAAAAGGAAACACTGGAGTGAAAAACAGCAAATGGAAATCGCGTGGAAATGAATTTAGTTTTATGGATTTTACAAAAATCGCAACAATCATGTAACGAACAATATTCAATATACACACTATATAGATACTATTCAGATTTAAAGTAATGTGTTTAAACTTATAGCCATAGCTTAGGTAGACAGAGATTATGGAGCTTATCGAATACGAAATGGATAATAAAATCGTGTGCCTTAAGAGTGTAAAATCAGTAACAAGTTGTATCATTATGCAGGCGCCTCCATCCGACCAGGTCAGTCGACGCTAAGGCTCCTCGTACTTCCAGAGTATGTCGGGTTCCACTTTGACCACAACGGCGCCTTGTCATGTATCCTCCTTGATGGCTTCCATGGCGGCCAGGTGCTCGGGTGACTTTTTCCGCTCGTTAACCAGTCTGGACAGCTCCCTGGCATCGTAGCCGGTCAGCAGCCGGAGGTCACAGTCGAATTTGTAGGCGAACCGCTTGCCGGACACCTTGGAGATCATATCTCCATCGTAGTAGTAGCGCAGCGCCCTCGACAGCTTCTCGTAATTCATGGCGGGTTTGTTCTTCTTCTCACCCCACAGGCGGGCCACGCGATCCGGGTCGCTCAGCTTGAACTCGCCGTCGGTGCCCACCCATTCGATGATGTCCGTATGCTCGGAGTCGGTGAGGATCTCGAGCAGGAATTGCCACAATTGCACTTGACCATTGTTGCCGGAGCCAATGGTGGTGTAGTTTGTGGGACTGTGTGGCGCGGGTGATAAACTTTCAGCGGCTGTAAATAAAGAGATATATTAATATACAAGCTCTGGTTGATTTTTATTGAACTTACAATCGGAACTCTTGACACTCTGGTAGGATTTCCTCATGATTCGCTGTTCCAGGGAACCCCCTGTAGCCGACATTATTGCGTTGGACATAATCTTGGGCTGTTTGGGTTTCCTCAGCTCCTCTGCCTGCTTGTGCACAACGGACACAAAGTTGCACTCCTTGAGCAGCTGCAGGTGCGTCCAGAACACGTTGCCAGGATCGCGGGGCAGTTTCCGACAGAACTGCTGGTGCGTCATGCTGCACAGCTCCTGGCCGTTGATCTGCCAATCGCTCATGTTGATGTCCTTCAGCTCGAACTGCTTGATGGCCCACTCCAGCCAGTGGGTCACATGGGACTGCGTCCATTCGCTGGCCGCCTCGGGTATCTTGAGACGTGCCTGCTCCCGCTTGAACTTGCTGTCCAGCACCCAATTTAGGACTGGTTTCACTTCCTTGCCGGCCTCCACGCTCTCTTCCTCAGACTCATCCTTGATCTTTCGTTTAGTGGGGGTTTTTTTGGGGCTTTCGCTGTTCGAACTGCCGGTGTCAGGCGGGGTCAGATGGCCTAAAGTCTCCTCTGCGGCCAGGGTAGCCAGTGCATTTTCTGTGGGTTTCAGAACATCGGCGATGTTGATGCGCTTGCCTATGGTTTGGATTTGCACATTAATCTGTACCAGACCCTCGCCCTTGACGCACTGATCTACCAGGTTCTTGTGGGATTCCAGCTGGAAGGGAAAGTAGCTTATATAAGTTGAAAGAATCCACAGGAGCTTGTTTCACTTACCTCCTGGGCATCCTGCAGCCAAAATGTGTAGTAATTGAGGCACACGTCGATCTTCTGTTCAACAAGTTTCCTGTTGAGAGGGAGCAAGAAGAAGATATGTGAAATCAACCCCCGCTAGTGGTTAGGGAACACTCACCTCAGCGTGCTCAGCGGTTCCCGGATGTCCATGTGCACTATAATGATATCATCCGGCTCCGCCTCTGCCTCCACATCGTTGCTGTCCTCGTAGATGGTCGTCTCCTGGAAGATTTCGTTGGCAATCACCTCCTCTGAAAATCAGAAACTAAAAAGTTACAACAGGTGCGACCCCAATTGGGAATTCTGCGTTCTCGGCTTACCCAGAGCCCCGCCAACGCTGAGGCGACGGATCAGCTCATCCGACAGGTCGTTGCTGCTGTCCATTAATTTGTTTGCCACTAGCCGTCAATGTTTCTTTAAATATTT
Organism: Drosophila serrata; assembly: GCF_035046125.1. Taxonomy (NCBI): domain Eukaryota; kingdom Metazoa; phylum Arthropoda; class Insecta; order Diptera; family Drosophilidae; genus Drosophila; species Drosophila serrata. The sequence continues at coordinate 1,972,197 of NW_028257274.1, read as the reverse complement.
ATTTATTTATTTGTTGAAAAATATTTATCTCGTGGTTGGTGTGACCGTCGTGGACTACAGCTAAAACATTGAAATTGCTTTCGATACTATCGATATTTGAAAAATTACGATATATCGATATGATTTGCCGAGAACGTAAGCACGTTTTGTCCATCCCTCGATTTAAAAGAGTACTACAAAAATTTTAAATAATAGGAAGCCTATTGTTTTTATTAATAAAATCTAATATAAATGTTCAACAATTCGGTTTTTGCAAGATGATAAACTACATCGTTGCTTTTTTCTAAGGATTCTTGACAGATACCGAGAATCGAATATTTTAAAACGAAGCATTTTAAAGGGTAACTGTTTTAAATTAAAATAAATTCGTTCTGAAGGAACATGAACATATTTAGAGTCACACCTAGATGGCGCTCAGGCTGTGTAGAAATTTATGAAAAATATCAATGCATGGGTAAAACTGATATAGAAATAACTGATTTTAAAAAATTAATATTTTTCCTTTTAACTAATAACAATTAATTCTTTATTTTTTATTCACTAAATTTAGATTTAATTTTGATATTCAATTCTTAATTTAGTTTACTATTCTCTATTGTTAAACCCAACAAAGGGTTGATTCAGATATATGAAAAGCTGTTCAAAGCTATGATAAGTATTCAAATTTTTAGCTTGAAACGCTGAGAAGGAGTCATTTCCGACCCTATAAATCATATATATTCTTGATCAGCATTAACAGGCGAATCTTTCTATATACATCCCGCCGTAAAATTTCTTTTTCAGAAATTTCCCATTTTTTGAAAAAAATGAAAGGGGTTACATCGTTAAAATTGTTCAAAAATTGATACAAAACTCACATTTTCTAAAACTTTAAATTGAGTATGCACATTTGTAACCCTAATAAGAACTTACATAGGAACGGTTTCAGAATTAAAATTAATGCATTTTTTGCAAAGTTATGACAAATTCAAATTTGAGCCCCTGATCCAATTGCAAAATTTAAAACACTTTGGCTACCCAGAGTTAGCGTCTTTTCTTGTTTATTTAAAATTCTTAGTAAAAAAATTAATATTTCCCATTTATATATTATATCTGTATACCCATTAATATACAAATATTTCACGAACTTTAAACAGTTTCCTATATTCAATTTAAGATACTTCTAGAACCCATCAACTCCGCTTTAGCAGAGTATTTCGGCATGCAAATTTCGTTCATCATCTGCAATTAATACTTAAAAAACTAACGATCAATAAAAATTAGGCAATTTGCTGGTGACAAAATAACTGCTCTCCTTTAAAGTGATTCCCTGGAAAAGCAATCGAAATTAATTGAGGAATTCGCAACAATAAGTCGATGCTCAAGCAACCCACTCGAGAGATGAGTGTCTTCTATCAATAGTGATATTTTTGCCACTTTTATGGCCACAATTGGCCATGTTTGTTTTGGGGAATTGAGGAAGTGCAGCATGTTCCCACTCCCACATCAAGTGGAGTGGCAAAGTGCTCCTCCTCTTCGGTAAATGCTGATTAAATGCCCCATAACTGCGCCAGTGGGTCACCCGGTGGGACAATGAATGCCAATTGTTTTATCTCTGACAGAGAGGACTGCTTCAAGAGCACAACGCACTTGTTAACACAAGCGATTTTCCATGTTCCGTGATATATATACAAATATATATATAGTTAAAGTCGGCTACCGGCCTGAGAGCTAAAGTTTTCAAGACTTGAAGGCTTTGTTGATATATTTTCAATAAGATAAAACCTCATATATCACACATTTTATTTATTTCTAACATTTATAAAGGACACTAACTAGTCCTTTTCTTCTCTTTTCTTGAAATATTTTATAAGAATTACAATGCCGCATATCCCTATTTTAATATATCTCCGTTTAAGTACAAATGTTCTTTATAGGTAGTGTCTCCAAAAATTACCTCATTGTTGACTCAGTTGGCGTTGATGAACGATATTTGTTTGCGAATATCTCGCTAAATATATAGATGACAATATTAAACTGGTGTATACCGCTAGAAAATGATTCAAAGTTAGAAAATAAATGAAACCTTGTCAGGCTGCATCATCCACATTTTAACCTTGCAACTCCATTTCCCATCCCTTTCCGCTTCGTGTCCGAAAAGCTAATAAAGTGAAGTTTGCGGGTATTTATGTTTGGATGACAAACTTGGCTTTTGTTTATTTGTTGACTAAACTTTGTGTGTAGTTGTTGACTAATATTAGCCAGCTGGCCAAATTGAAACGGTCGGCTTCAGGTCAGTTTCTGTGGTCTTCCAGCACTTGAAGTTGACTCATTGCCAATGTCATCCCAAAAAAAAACGTGGTTAGATATATTAATAGGAATGATAATTAACTTTCCCACTCTCTTTTGGTATACCAAGTAAAATATTATTAGTCATTGTTACAGAGAAAGAAATTGAAAGGGGATTGAAACCGTTTTTTAACAGAGTCAGTGGAATAATATTGTAAGAATATATCTTACAATCGTAGCAAAAGGGTGTGTTAAAAATTAGTACTAATTTTATTCTGTTAAAATAAAATAAAGCAACATTAAACTGCTATCCTATAAGTGTATGCTAATGAGACCCACAATTGCTCTCATATTACTCGTTAAGTATACGCCACATTGACCTTCCTGGAGATAGAAATCTAGGCAGACCCCAAAAATTGTCTAGGTCATGACATCCAGCTGCAGTAAATATATATGTATATATAAACAGATACCCAAAACCATATCAATTACCAGCGTAGAACAACAAACTACGTTGCTACAATGACAACGTGGAAAACTCACATAAAAACGTCGATGCCATAAAACTATGCGCAGTCATCGTGGCGCCACCACCGCCAGAAAAATTCCCATATAGCCGGCTGGCTGCCAAGGGCCACCGCCAAAAACGTGGCCAAAAAGAAAAACAACCCCTTGGGGGATGGCTCAGGAATACTATTTTGTCGGCCGAGCATTCAACTCCATGAGAATTGCGTCACTGGCGGATGGCTGGAATTAAATCAATAGGGACAACTCCCACGCGGAGCGTTAAACTGGAGCAGCTCAAGCTAGCTCCAGGACCTGGAGAATTTGCATTTTCGTGGCCCACTCAAAACACACTCACAAAGAGAACGGCCAGTTTGGTATTTAGGTCGGCAAAGGATTGCAAGGACATTTCAAAGGCGGGCAAGCATAACTCAGCGAGGTTTGTGTTTCCGCTTTAGTTTTTTTCTCTATCTATTCCATAATTTTATTTTATTAATTAATTGGCTCTGCTGTCGGGCATGAATTATGAAGCTTTTTCGGACTACACCTAGAAACCTTCGGACGAATTAAGGCCAGGATATGGCTCTTCGTTCTTTTTTTATTGGTTTCTCGAATAACCTCTGAATTATTTATTGCTTCGTTGAGGGCAGTGCAGTCAGGTTATTGATGAACCGCTTAAGTGTTTGGGCAAGGAACAGGATATGGATAATATCCCTAGAAAAATATAGCTAGACGAAAAGCTTGCTGTCATTCTCTGACCATTTCCGACTTTATAAATTTACAGTTTTTAGCTTGAGTCACTCCGGGCTTTCGGATTTGAACTCATTGATATTCTGCGAATGTGTCACCATTGGTCAAAAAATATGGGAGGAAACAGTTGTTTAGATCATTTGCGTACAATTACGGATGGTCCTATGGAGAAATCTGACTCATTCACATATGGTTTATCCCACAAGATTTATTTTTTATTTTGGTATTTAACAATATTTGTGAATTTTAATAGAAGTTTTTACTGAAATATACCGATGACTTAAGGTGCACATTTATACTAGTGCAGCGAATTCTAATTTTAGAAACTTAGAGGCTTAAAACGCTATGAAAGAGTAATTTCCGACCCTATAAATCATATACATTCTTGATCAGAATCAACAGCCAAACCGATCTAGACTTTTCCAGATAAAAAAAAATTATTTGAATTTTTAAAAATTTTTTAAATTTTATCAGGGGTTACATCATTAAAATGGTCAAAAATTGGAAAAAATTTCTAAATTTTTTAAATATTAAATTTAGTACACCGATTTATTAACTTGCAAAAAAACGAATATTGAAATGGTTTCCGAATTAAAATTAATGCTCTTTTGGCTTAAATATGATTATTTTAAACTTTGATTTTGCCGAAAAAAGGCTCATTAAAGCATCAATAAATATTCACATTCTTTGAAATTTAATATATATTTATTAATTTATTTAATCAATATTTTTGGAATCTTAAAGGAAGATTGTGTGGTTGTTTGGAACAAGTTCCATCAAACTGATAACAAGGTTGTGGCACCCATAAAACCGGTGGCAACATGCTTGAGTTGTGCGTCTAAACAGCTGATCCAACCACAATTAGCCAGAGGTAGCACCTTTCAGTTTGTTGCCGGCATCTGTTGGTTGCAATACACTATAAAATTAAGTATAGATAAGTGCTTTCAACATTTTCAAACAGTGAAGAGCTTCATTCAATTTAATTCCTATCATAAGTTATGTTTTTATTTCTACAAATATAAAAAAAAAAGACTGACAGATGTTAGGAGATTGAGATACAATCCTAACCCATACCTCAAAATTACCTCACCACCATTTTTTCCCCCAGTGTATCAAGCAACTCATGCAAGTTCGCTGGCAATAAGCTCGCTGGGCGACCGTGTTAAAGCATTCGCTTTCAATATTGAACGACAGTCCGGTGGTTGCATTGAAACGGGAAGGTTGTCGGTGAGATCTCGCGCGTGAAATTGAAATGAATTGAGTCGTGGAGAGCAAAGCGCTTTTTGGCCAAAAGCGATTGTTATAACGCTTATTTGATTAAGTACGCAAGTTTCGTTATAAAGTTTTTTTCTTACTATTTGTTATCTCGAGTAGTGCGTGTGCGTTGTCGTTTACATTTATTGTTGTTTAGCTGAGTGGGCGATTTTCGTGGGCGTTTTTTGTAGATTTTTTGTAGTTGTTTTTTGTTTTTGCCATTTAGAACACAATTTTCAGTGTTGGCTGAAAACTAGTTAGGCATAGAAAAAAATAACCGCACAACGTGACGAGCGTTGTGTGTTGTGGTATTAAAAATATCAATTTCTTTCATAGTCAAAATAGAAATAAAACAAAAGACCGGCAAAATCTAAATTTAAAAACGACAAAAATCACACCAAAACGAAAAACAAAACAAAATATGCATGCCTCTGACATTGCCCATGACGGCCAAGCAACAACAATAATAAACCACATCGATTTGCATTTGTTTTAACTTTTGCTCTAATCAAAATTAGACACACTCACACACGCTCAACGCTATCAACAATCAAAGTGTAACGGGAGCTCTGTAAAGTTTCGTAAACTTAAGCCACAAAAAAGAAATAAATAATAATATACAACAAATTAAATGTTCCACAAAATTTAAATGTTCAAATTTCTTGTTTCATTTCGGAAAACAGCTTGAGAAAAATCGTGCTGCAAAGCCAATTAATAATAACAACAAAATTTAAGAAAACCACTTAAAAATCGGTGTGTGCCAGACAAGTGGAAAAATCCGAGGTGAGTTTGGCAATCGTTTGAATTGATTTTTAGTTTTTTTGGGGGAATGGAAATGTGAAAAATCAACCCGAAATTGACCCACTGCATCCAACCGGGCAATTATTGATTTTGCAGGCGTGTGTGTCCTTCGGCGAGAGAAAAATGCAATGCCGGTCGGTGTCGAGAAAACTCCACGACGACAGCAACAGTCCAAGGACACTTGCCTGCTGCAGTGCTTGAACTTTTCACCTCCCCATGCTGCTGCAACCCCAACCCAACCCAACCTCCCCCTCTAAAGAAAAACAGCTGTGAAATCCTCTCAGCACTGCGCCGGCAATGCTTTTCCGCTTTTCCGTGTTGCAACCATGCTTTGCTTGCTTTCAATTTCAATGCAACGCCGAACAAGTGGCAGCAGGTTCTCTTTTAGCCGGCACGTGGGCGGATTTTCCTCGTTGTCAAGGGGGGGTATTGTGGGTGTTCCAGGCCAGCTTTTCCGGCCCTGCATGAGCACTTTGAATAGGATAGTTGGTGTGGGTCTACTCGTAGTAAAAACATTAAATATTCAAGCAGAAAAACGGGAGCAGAAGTGGAATAATTGAAATACTCACAAATTGTTTTATTCTTGTATTCCTTTATAATTGAAACTTCTTCCTCCAGACAATTAATATATTAATTTATAAATGAAATACGTCATAAAGAGTGTAATTGTTTTATAAAATTATAGTTTAAATAGTTAGTTCTTAAATCAATTTTGAATCCTTTGCAGTCTCTCTCTCTGTGTTTTTTGTAGATTTCTTTCACTTAACTGAACCAACTGATCCTGCACCTTTTTTCATTTATTAATATATTATAAAAAGTATATAAGAAACTTGCTCTAGATTTTCTCTGTGTAATTGAAAAAAACCCAATTAGCATATAGACCATATAGCCATATGGCGGCTAAAGCTCCTGCAAAGTAGGCTTCAATCTGCTATATTTACCACCAAACCCACTCGATACAATTTTTTTCGCCTTTGTTAATTTCGCGCCGCTTTGCGCTGCATTTTTCCCATTAATTAAGTTTCAATGGTGACCATTCAGGCGGCAATCGAGTACAGTGAGTACTCTTAGATGGGGCCTGCACTATATGTGGGTAGTTATTCGCTTTTTGTGCCGAGTTTACGCTCATTTTAATTTAACACTAGAGCGATTTTGTCGGCCTATCTATCAGATATATCTGCCAGAGAAACTATAGTTAGATAGAGGTCCTGCGATAAGCACACAATGTTGGGGAGTGTGCCAAAAAAAGAATATGTAAAAAATATACAGCCGAGGGGCTTGTTGTATCCGGGTTTTTGTAATGCAAGTAGAGGGGGTTTCCCTTATCTCTATATTTGATTTTCATTTGGGTATGAGCTCATCGACGGCTGCAGATTTGGTTTCGCACTCAGGTAGTGTAGCCAAAAAAAAATATCAAATTCCCTATATGAAATACGGTTACCCTCTGGCAAAGACACCCTTCATATTTTGGTTCTCAGTTCCCCCCTCGATGGCATTGATTTCACATCACAAGGCGACCCCTTTTTTGGCGCGTGTTTTCAATTTATTTTAGTGGAATTGCCTTCGATTGCCAGGGTTTCTTCAGTTAAATATAATTGTTTTTATGGTTTTTTAACCCTTCTTGATTGTTATTGTGTGATTTATAATTTATTTTCCCTCCCGCTTTTCTATGGCTGCATTTGGGAATTTGCATAATTGCATTTGCCGCTCATAACATATAGGGCGTCTTGCCGCTTTTCACTCTAATTTCAGGCCATATTTTCACCTAAACCACCCATGGAGTTTCAGTTGATTGCAGCATTTTGTGGTTTCCCGTCGCTTTTCATTTGTTTTTCCTCCCTCCTCCTCAGCTTGGATTCAGTTTACCTTTTTGTGTGGTTTCACTTTGGTTGTTGGCACCTTGTTGGGATTTAACGGGCCATTATGGAAAGGGGAGGATAAGAAAATCCCGGTGGTTAGTATCCCTTTACCTGGAATACCTGGCTTTATTTTTGCAGATATACTCCTTACGGGGAAATGAGAATGGAGTTTTAGTTTGCTATCATTTATACCTCTTACAAGCAATTTTTATTGCCTTTACACAGGAGAAATCTAAGGCTACTATTGTTTATATATTTAATACTAATATATGGTTGTTTTTGGTAACAAATTATACTCTAAATGCTGTTGAAGGTGTTCTAGAAATATTTATAAACATCTCTCCAGCTTCTGCTTGAAACTAATTGTAAAATACTTTATAGTACACACTTTTTCTCCGTGTATTTGATAGTAATTTTATTGCACAATTCACGCGTAATGTTTGTATTTTGTCTGGGTTCAGCCCCCCTTACGGAAAAGTGTTTCTAGTTCCATGAGTCATTTGATAAGAACAAATGATAATTGTGGCGCTGCAACAGCAACAGAAAAATAACAACAATTAACCGAGGCAGCAACAATTTTACTGATCAGAAAAAAATATGTAAAAGAGCGGAAGAAAACCGAGAGTGGAAAGGAAAACAGAACTATTTCAAGTGCAAAGTGAGGAAAATACACACACCTCCAACCGCCGCCCACCTAATTTTCAGTGGGTGCTCGAGGTGATGTGGTGAAATTTTCTGAGCCACTCGACATTCGCTTTTCACTCTCTCTCTCTCTGCCTGGCTTTTATTCAAGAAAAATTCATAAGGCATTCTATATGCAATATCAAACAAGCACGGCAGCCTGCCTGCCTGCCAGCTGTAGAAAAGTCATAAAAATTTGAAAATTTTTGTTGCCACCTTCAAGGTCACCAAATATCGTTAAAATGCCTTTTGTCGCTGGCATTTGTTTGCCATTAAGCTATATGTATGTAGCTACCGAGCAGATCGGCAAGTTCTCTATATAAACAGACTGCAGGCTTTCCAAGAGCAAAAAAGTGAATAACAAAAATAAAAGAGCAAATATAGGTGAACGAAATGAATTTCATTCATGCGACTCACATGATTGATAAGCAGCCATCGCGCACTGATAAACATTTTGCCTAATTCTTTTTGACTTTGGCCCAACGTTATGAATATTAATAAACTTCGGTGGTGGGATGACGTCAGACCTAGAGTCTATATAGTGCATTTTGACAGATGACGAAACAGAAAGCGCGAGTCAGATCAAATGCAAATGGGAGACCAGGCCCTGAATGAAGATGAATAAGCCAAGTGATTGGAAAGGGCATGAGCTACAAATATTTAGACACTAAGAGAAAATTACTAAAGAATTTTATATGGGTTGCAGAAAATATCAGACAGTAATTCTTCAAGAAAAATATATCGGAAATATATCATAACTGAGCTTAAAATAGTCGCATTCTTAAAATACTTATAAAGGTTTTTACATGACAATTCCATAGACAAATCAAAGTTTAATAATCTCATAACTAAGCCAAAAATGCATTAATTTCAGTTAGAAAAATGCTATAATGCTAGTTTTTGTTAGGGTAATAAATCTGCATACTTTATTTAACATTTGAGAAAGTTCAAATTTTTGAAATTTTCAAATTTTGAAAAAATTTCAAAAATTTATTTTTTGTCCAGATATGACTAGATCAATTCGGAAATTAATGCTGATCAAGAATATATATGATTTATAGGGTCGGAAATGATTCCTTCACATTGTTTTAAGCTTTTGACTTAAATTAGAAACCCTAAAAAGGTACACATATAAAAAGCTAAGAAACCCTAAAAAAAATTTTATTAAAGTATTTAATTTAAACTTGTTAAATTAAGCAGTTAAACTAAAAATATATTCCCCGAATTCTTTTCATAATTTCGAATAATAAGTTTTAATTCGAAATTTCAGTACCTACATATTAGTGCAGGTTATCTTTTTACAGCTCCTGTGCTAATTATTTAATTAAATATTTAAATACTTTCTAAAAGCAAAATTCTTTTAAAAATAGTATGGCAGTGATTTGCCAGCTTTGACATATAAATAAGCCAACTTATATTACCAAAACAACCAAATATTTATTTTATAAAACAGACAGACAGAGACAAACACGTATCATCCAAAGGGGCAAGTGAAGTAAAAGAGCTACGAAAAACATTCATATGTTTACGGTATAATCATAAATGAGGCGGCAGTTTTTCCCCATTTACTAACGAAAGGCTGACAAACTTGGGCCGTCACAAGCGTTTGACATTTTCATTTGGCTTTGTCAGCGGCGGAAAATGAAAATAGCCACAAAACCACCTGCAGCTCACAGGGCGTAACTAATTTGACACACCAAACACACACATGGGGGAGGATGGTATGTGAAAACTGCACTGCGTTACGTTTTGTTATTAGGTTTTTTTTTTTTTGGAAATCTCTTTTCTTTTTTGAATTTTCCTCCTGTTTTTTTTTTGTGGTACTATCGGCCCAACTTCATCGCAAGGGTCAAAAGCTCAGCAAACGAGGAGAACATGCAATGGCGTTAAATTTTAATGCGTGCTGCGGAATTATGACAGAGGGTTTTGGGCGACCCAAGAGGTTGCGTTGTTGCATTTGTGGGTGTGTTTTCCTTTTTTTCTTTCTATATTTTTCATTGGCCAGTCACGCAATGCAGATGGTGGAAAAGCAGGCAGCTTTTCCGCCTCAAGTTTGCCAAGATAGCGGCCAGAATTCGTTGTCTTTAATGGCATAATACGCGGAAGGAGAGAGGACTTATAGTTTACCCAGAACGGACAATGACATCAACTTGCGAACGAAGGCCCCTTATCTATGCGTTGACATCGCAATTTATTAGATTGTATGCTCTTAAGTTTATCACCTAAATTAAATATTTTTTGTAATATCGTGTAATTGTTAAGTGGAGCGAAAAGATAGCGTCTGGCGAAAATGATCTCAGAAATACTAACAATAAGTCAAAAAGGCAAGGAGAAGGTTGCTCTAGGTGTAAATTAATAGTGTTCATGGTGGAAAAATTATCTTTACTCTTGATCTTTTGGGGAGATTTTCAGGAAATTACAGAGATAACTAAAGATAATTTGATAACATATAGCAAAAGTTAACAAAACAAGACCTTGTAGTAATAACTAGACCCAAATGATCTCAATGTTTCCACTGAGTAACATTTTCGATATCAATAACAAATATCGGAGACTTGAATAACCTTGAAATGATACCAAGACCCACTGACCAGCTTACGTCACTTTAGGCCAATGTCCAAAACCAAAAATAACAACAAAAAGCTTAACATTTAATGTCCGGCTCCACATTAACCCCACACCCGCCCAACGGGGCCAAACAAGTGACAACGACGAATGTCACCGAGAGACTTTTGACGTTGAATGAACACGAAATTGGAAATTGGAGCGCACGCTTCACTCGCCCAACGGTGAGCGATAAAGACCAGAAACAAAAAAAAGTAAAATTAAATAGATATGGAAACGAATTCGGATGATTTACTGCACCTTCGATAGTGCCAATGGCCACTCATCAGATCACCCATTAAAAATAGCAAATAATAGCAAGCAAAAACACACCGAAAGGAAAGCGAAAAGCTTCGAAGAAAACTGAGAAAGAAAAACAGCGAATGGAACTAGCAGGAATCAAACAAATATATTTTCTGAACAAATAAACGGACATTAAATTAGAATCCGCATTTTGGGGGGAGGCCAACATGTGGCGAAGGTAACACCGCCCGGCCAAGTTAAGAAAAAGTGCTAAAAATGTTTATTGGCTAATTTTAAATGACCAAAAATGTGCAAAATGTGTTTGTTTCAATTAAAATGCCATTCCACATAGTTTCAGGTTATACAACTAAGAAATTGAGTTTATTTATACTCTTAAACTAGTTTTCCTTTGCTTTTACAGTTCTTAAATTGATTTTTTTTGCTTTTCAAAATTTAAGTGCTAATTGTACCTCTTAACATATAAATGAATCAGTTTTTATTTTCGCGCCTCATAATATTTTATAGAAATATATATATACAAGAAAATGTTTTTAATATGCTTAGTCTATACTTTGATATTAATTTATGTGCTAAATATAAAACACTTTAATAAAAATGTTTTATTGTTTAAGTTAAAATATGGCAAGTGTTGTTGAAGTACTTATTTCCACCTCTCAATAAACACTTTGTCGGCAAGTTCGTAATGAAATTTGGCAATTTTCATCACGTATTTAATTAATTTCTATCGGAAGAACTTGTAATTTCATTATGGTCAGCTTTTTCAATATGCTGCTATACTTTATATATATACTATATAGATTTGTTTGTGGCCGCGAGTGCGTCGAACTTTCAGTGAGTCCGAGGGGAAGCTCCGTGATGTAATTGTGTTTTTATGAATGATCATAAAACAAATGCTCACGTTAAGTATACGACACGTGCACCGCAATTGCTTATTAGCAATTTGGCGCCAACTTTTGGCCATATCAAGTGTTAGTCTTCTTTGTAGTTTTTGTTATTTCATCTTTCCTTTTTGTCCCTGAGAAATATGATTGATTTGCTGGTGAAATATAGTATTTTTTTGCTCTGTGGGGAGGCTGGCGCTGACCCAGTTTCGTTATTTACTTTCAATAATATCTATGAATATATTCGCCCGACAAAAGAGAACCAAAAATAAGCTCAGATCTGCTCTGGACCAGTGTTATTTTTTGTTTTTGTTGAGTAAATTACTTATTTATATTATTCAGCACAGAAGCACCGTCAAAACGGCGACAGTGACAACGATGACGTTGTCGGTTTGAGAACAAAAACGAAATAAAAACAAAACAAAAAACCTAGTGCTATTAATTTTGATATATCCCCTTGACTATGGTATTGTTTGGTGGCTTTTGGTCTCTCACTTAATTGGTTTTTTTTTGTTTTTTCGCTCAGCCTAATGATCCGTCATCAGCGTTTACGGTACGTATACGTAATATTGCACTAGACAAGTGCAACGCGCCCTGTATATATAGATCTCGCCCGCGCGTTTTTGTGGGCGTTTTGTAATGCTGGAAAATAATAATAATAATACCGACAGAATGGTTATTTCGTGAGCCATAAAGATAGATACATTATTAAGTGCTCACAGGCCTGACATGAGTAATAATTTGCATATCTAATTCGCGTTTGTTAACCTGCCACAGAGACAATTGACAGAAGCCTAAAATGTATGTATTTGTAGGTTGTCGGTCATCGTTTGTTAAAAAAAAGACCCGACCATAATTTTGAGAAACTATTAAGTAATTAGTAAGACTTGACTTTGGTAAATAATTCTTGTTGAGAATTTACCAAGTGTGAAGTCCCAAATTTTGCGCAGATTTTGCTGTCACATTTTAATGGCCAGCGTAACATGGGGTCAATGATGCCCCTTCCAACTCTTTCTGACTCAACCCTTGTCATTGTCACACGACAAATAATAATAATAATAAAAAGAAGAGAAGAATGGATGACAATTACATAATTACCAAGTTGTGCCTTGGCAATTAACTCGACACTCCAAGTCGCTTTCTCTGCTCTTGATTGATGACACTCGCAGCGAATTAAGAACAATTTGGCTGCATCGTGTCCTTAACGTTCAATATTTACACTCGTTAAGCAATAAACGTATTGAATCCCAATTGATCCAATTTCCATTTTTCCCATATTTCCAATGAGGGCTGAACAGCGAAGGCTGTTCACAGATTTAACTCAATAAAAGTCGATTTAAAATGCATAATGTGATCGCTAATTGTTACAACAAACCACAAAAATACCAATATGTAGAAGGGGTTGGGTTGTGTTGGGTTGTTTGGGGAAGTGCGGGTCATACCGGGTTCAATGATTATTAATCAAATGCCAGTTTAATTATGCGACTTGTTAGAGACACACACATCTCACACCAAACACCACACACAACTCGTGTAATCGCTCAGGGTCCCTCGCTTGATGCTTCCCTCGGAGGTCTGCGGTCTGCGGCTTCAATTAAAATTCGTTCCGCCGATCAAATTGATCTCGACAAGCCAAGCTCTCCAAAAATGAAAGTTTACGAGTCTGTCTTTTTTTTGGCACTAAGCACTGAGAACAAAAATTGAGAATCATGCTAAGAATTGAGCAAATAAGAAACATTTTTTGAGGGATTTTTAAAACTTGCAAGTTTTATTTAAAGCATGTTTTATATATCCAAAGATAATTTTATGTGATCTAAAGTTAGGTTTTAAATAGGGTTTATAAGGAAATTAAAGTACTTGGGAATTATTTAAGCTTTGATTAATAGATAATTTTATAAGGATTTTTTAGCTTTGTGTATTGGTAACCTAGTTAAAGAGCTATATTTCTTTGACTTTCAGCTGTACAATTTGACTTAAAATCTTGTCCAAATTTTCTTTAATTTCTCACTATTTGTTAACCCACTTTCACTCTTTAAATACCCCTTTATTCCCAGTGTATCTGTACAACCTCTGGTTATGGCATTGTCTGTTCTTGGCGCCCAATCGAATGTCAAGTATGAATCCATTGACGACAAAAGGCACACCATTTCTTTTGATGGCCCTTCATCGTGACGATTCTGCTTCCCCAATGTCTCTCTCTCTCTCTCGTTTTTATTACTTAATATTTTTTATATATTTCTGTTTTTGGTAAAGTATTTTGATTGTGACTCCCTTGGGTCCCCCGGCAGACGTTCTTTTGCAGTTCGCGGCGAGCTTTTATCGGGTGCGGTTCTCCTCAGACTTTGACTTTGCCTCATCGTCATCGTCATTTGTTTACGATTTCGCATGGATAACCGAAGCAAGTAATGATATGCCGCCGATATTCAATATTCCGGTCTCCACTTTTTGGATTCGGTTCGCGTTCTTTGGCATTGAACTTGCGGCTTAATCATTGTCAAAACACACAGACATAGACACACGATCGCCTATGCAAACAATCGCTGGCGAATGCATTCGATAAACACATTTGGTCTTCATGTTTCTGTTTATTTTTCACTGCTCGTATTTGCATTATAAATTAGTTTTCAATTTACGGCACAAACATTGACAAAGTGACATCATGAATTGTACCCCAGGCAGTGGCAAATTGTTATGATTTTTCGTTGGGGAAAAAAGTAAACAACTAAAAGCAAAAGTAAAGCTGGGAATCCGTGGGCGCCAACCATGCAGATGCGTGAAAAATATTTCAAGGGGAAGGGTAATTGAGCGAATAACGAAACGGAAATGAAGGAACTAAATGTTCCAAAACCGAATGATTTAGTTAAGCTATTTTTAGAGGAATGAAATATATGGGATTCTGTGAAATATTTGAAAAAATTAATGCGAGTATTAGGCAAGTGTCAAGGTACACGAGGGGTCGGGTCTAGAAGTTCAGCTTCCACTCCCCCAAATTGATTGTGATTGTGATTTACTTGCTTTGACCTGGGGGTCACCATTTATCTCTGGTCAATTTTGATGAAGAGCATTCACTAATGTTTTCCGGCAACTCCTTTCAGGCCAAACCCAAAAAAGAAGACCGCGCAGCAGCCAGGGATCCATGCAAATTCTGGAGAAATCTCAACTGTGCAGCTGGAGCTAGATACAACCGGCAGATAGATTACTTGGAGAGCACATTTCCGCACTTGGTGTGGGACAGTGGGACGAGTCTGTTTGTTTACTGCACCGAGAACCCACCGAGAAGAACCACACGATGCCCGGCCACTTGCACGCCATCGATCTCTGAGAGGCTCCAGTCCTCCTTCTGACTCTCCTCTTGCAATATTTGGTTGCTGGTTGGTGGTGCAATCGCGAGATAAATTCTAATAAATAGCCAGACAACAGCATACTTGGCATAAAAATAAATAAGAATCGAAGAACGCAAGAACGCAGGAACGCGGAACGCACATTGCAACAGATTTCGGATTGAAAATTCAAATTCACCCGAGGTGTGGAGTGCATTGGCCAGACCAAATCGGGCCATAACACCTCCTCCCGGATTTCATTTTTTGTGGCAACATAGACGTAGGTCGCGGCCAAAGTGTTCCAAGGCAGAGGCAGAGGCAACCGGAGCGAGGTGTACACCTTTGGCACCATGGAGGGCGGTTACGTCAACGAAGGTGAGTTGTAATTACATTTCAATTCAAGTGTGTGCCTTGAGATATAAGGAATGCCTATCTTTTGATGCAGTTTTTATAGTGTTTATTAATTTGATGTCTGAATATGAACAATCTTTTAAGAATTATGAGGCATCTTTTCTTAGTTTAAGTTGCTTGTTACCTAAAATAATACTTAAGATACTTTCTTCAATAGAATTTAAAACACTTTACTTCTTTCTTTGTATTCCCATATTTCATTTGAATAAGTCAGTAATTTAATTTGCTTGGCTGCCTTTATTTCATCGGCTAATTACTCATAGCCACCCACCGACTAAAGCTTATACACAAGATATATCCGTCTGATACATCTTACATCACGACTATTTCGACAATAAATACTAGTATTTTCTCATTCATTCGATGGCTTTTGCTCTCTCACCTACAATACCTAAAAATATTTGAAAACACACAATGGCATAATACCATTCATTCAACAAAATTCTCGGACATGTGTTTGAGCGAAATATATTTGACTTTGAATTCGAATTTTCACAAAAATGTTGCACATGCAAATCTCAAAGTGATCTCTCTGCACAGTGACACCGAAAATCTGCAATTTATTAGTAAAATGCAAATGCAAATTATTCAAACAGACACTTCACTCACCATTAGTCAGAGCAATGAGGCAATGCATCTAGATAGATCTTTGAGCCATTTGCAATATTTTTTTGTATTTATTTTGGCAAACACTTTGGTTAATAGAAATAGACAATTACGTTACCTGGCCTGAGTCAGAGCACATAACTAACCCAAATCAACGAAATTCTTTTTAAAATACCAAAATGCTAACTATCATACAGAGGATTCAGATGCCATAATGGGTGTGGAAAGTCCAGGTAAATTGTTAAGTAGAAATTGATATTTAGTTATTTTTTAATACAAATTTAAAGAAGTGATCTTACTTATCAGAATTTTCTTAATTTTGTTTTAAATATCATAACATCAAGTCGTTTTCTAGTAGTAATCCAAGGCATACTACCTTCGGGGTCTGATTAACTTAGTAGTTGATGCTTCTACTTCTATTTTAAGTAATATATACTTTTATTTTCATTCAAAATATAGAAAATACTTTAAGTAAATTTTAATTGTAAACTACTTTTCATATCTATTTGGCTTAAAGTATTTGTTGACCATATTTTCATATAGTCTGCCCATAACCGGCACATGATTACACCAAACTAAGGCATACAAAAGGTGGGGGAAACTGGCTTAGAATACTTAAAGGGCCATCATCAACTTTGTGACGCCCTATTAAAGTCTGAGTGTGATGCAAACGAGTATCTGCGAGATACTGAGCCGGTTTGACACGCCTCCACAGCCTCCCTTTTCAGATCGCAGAATCGGTCGCTGACTCTATCATCTTGTGACGCCACATTACGCTACATTATATCGTCTGCTATTTTGGCTTTGTTTCACATTTACATAAGAGGATTAACGAATGTAAATCACAGACCAAATTGGCTATGCCCATGCCTCTCATATTCGATTCTAGGTATCATCGGAGAATGCAAAAAATTAAACGCTGACCAAGGCGAAAAGCGAGCCGTAAAGTAGTCAAGCTCACTGCTGCCGCTGACAACTGTGTTCCACAAAAGGCAAAACTGTCTGTCTGTTTGTCTGTTTGTCAGTTGGATGCTGGGCGATTGGCTTTTCAATTAATATTCATTTGGGAGAAGGCAAAAACTGTCATAAATTATCGGGCAGGAAGACAGACGGACAGGGTTCCTTGAGCGGCGTCTTCAAGTACTCTGTATGTGGCGTCAAAAACTGCAACGCGGTCACGTCTTTCACGGGCATCTCGAAATTCGTACGAGTATCTTATGATGTCATCTGCAGGGAGAGCTCTTTTTTTTTTTTATTTTTGTTAAAACAAAAAAAGGATCCAAGCAAGCATAATAAATTGGCAGTTTTGTCGGGGCAAAGACATTGAATTTGTTTCCCCGAATTCTTTAAGCCAGACCGAAACCTCATTTATCTTCAGCCAATGCGGTTTCGCTTTCTTAAATCACTTCTTTTTCCGACTCTTTAGAATAGCTTTTTGTTTATGGAATTCTTAGAAATTTTTCGCATGGCATTATTTCAAATTTGATCTTGAATCCGGAACATAAACACACTCTTCTTCACAGTTGCGCAAATGGTTTAATGAAGACAGCTGAGTGCGCCATTATTTTCTAATTAAACAATGTTTAGTGTCAGTATTTATGACAATGGAACGTGTGGAATAAACAATAACAAAAGTATAAATATTTTATATGTTCTGCAAATCAGACACTAAATTTTGATGGTCATGGTTGGTTGAGTCTTACACTGACCTTGTGACCTTGCCAGGGCTTTGAACTAGACATTTTATGTTCACATGTGTATTGAAAGTTTGTAAAAATTAACAGAAAAAAAGACATAAGCCACAACGATGACGACAGCATGACTAAACACACCAGTGACGAAAATTTATGGCCAACAGTTGCGGACATTGTTGGCTAATACCCTGGGAAAAGAGGTGGTATAGTCTTAGCAATCCGTTTGTAATGATAAACAAAAAGCTAACTTCGGGATGTCCATGGTTATATATCCTTGCAGTTTGCAAATGAATTATGGGAATGAAAGTTTAAAATATTTTTAATGAATTAATCAATATTTATCGATATTTTTATATGACAAAAGAAAATTGAAAAATTTCACAATTAAGTCAAAAATGCATTAATTTTAATTCGGAAAGCTTTCCTATGTTAGTTTTTATGGCGTTTTTATACCCTTACTTTTTATAAAGTATACATATGTCTTCTTGTCCGTCCGACCGTCTGTTCGGTTCTACGCAAACTTGTTGTTTTAGTTTTGAAGGTATCTCAATGAAACTTTGCAGTTAGTATTCACTCTTATATTAGTCGGAACGGGCCAGATCAGACGACTATATCATATAGCTGTTCCTATGGAGCTCTCGGAAAATTGTAGAAAAACAATGATAACTTGTACAATTTTTTACATATATTTATCTAATTTGATTCAAAGCTTTATTATTATAATAATTCGTTTTTAGTTTTATGAAATTCGGAATACTATATAACTGCAAGAGAAACGATTGTTAAATGTATTAACATTAACATTAATTAACTATGACCAGTAAGTTACTCTGATCAGTAAATATCAATGAACATTAAGTAACTCTGAACAGTAAATATCTAAGACCAGTAAGTAACTATAATAAGTAAGTATCTAAAGTAACTAAAAATATCAGAAAGTTTCTAAGTATGCAAAGGGGACCAAAGCAGTAAGGAAGTAAGGAAATAAATTGGAACATATAGTCTAGACCTAGGTCTGATACCACCAATAGCTTCTTCATACATAATATAAATGTCATGGTTAAGACTTACCGCAGTAAAGGACACGTCATTGTTTACTTCCTTTCAGTGACTTACTTACTTCATCCAAAGTAAGCTTCTTCCTAGTCATCCAGATGTGTTTCATTGGCCACGTCATATTTTTGAAGTCGAAGGCTGATCACTTGCACTATCACTATTGATGTTAACACTAGGTACCCCTAGTACAGACTGAGGCGCGCGCGACCTCAGCGCCTCTATTTATAGTCCACGGCAGGGAGCCGAGCAGAGCAGAGAAGAGCAGAGCAGAGCAGAGAAGAGCAGAGCAGAGCAGAGAAGAGCAGAGAAAGTGAGTGTGAGTGCGTGGGAGAGAAGCAGTTGCCTCTAGAGATTAACATAGAGTGAGAGGGTGGGAAGGCAGCGAGAGGCGCGACGAGGTGATATTTAAGTTAACTATAAGCAATAAGTAACTATGAGCAGTAAGTAACTCTGAAATAAATAAGTTTTGCAGTTTTCAACAGATTTTCATCAAATTTGGTAATTAGCCATTATATATTAATCTAGAATTTTGTGTACAATGTTACGAAAATCGGACTACTTTATCATATAGCTGTCATACAAACGATCGTTAAAAATAGAGAAAAAATGCAGGCATTACTTTATTGTTTTTTAACATATATATATAATTTATATTGTATTAATTCCTAGTGGTCGAATTTCGGTCTGCAATGGTATACAATCTTCAGCGTGCCGAAATTAGCGTCCTTTTTTGTTAAAACTGCATTCTCAATTTAAAATTTTAATTTTTTACAATTTTAACGATGTAACCCCTTATAAAAATATCACATTTCGGAAAAATTTCGAACATTTTATTTTATACCGGATATGGGAGATCAACTCGCCTGTTGATGTTGATCAGAATATATGTACATATATGATTTATTAGGTCGGAAATGATTTCTTCACAGCGATTCAAGCTTTTAATGAAAATTATAAGAGCCTGGAAACATATAAAATATTTGTATCTCAAAAGTTTTTAATCTAAGTTCATGCCACTTTGTATTTACCCATTTGTAGGGTATTTCCCATGCCTATGTCATCTGAAATTCCTGTGTTCACGCTCTTATTACCTTGATCTTGTTGTCTGTTTGTGGCCAAGAATGAGACTATTTACATAATAAGACGTGATAAGCTATCAAAATTTGCATAAAACCATGTGAAGAAGCTGGCATGTAGGCGTTAAGCCCAACACCTCATGCTTATGACAGTTAATTCGGAATATAAACACATATAAAAATAAGCCAGAAACAAGTTTAAATTGCAGTCAGACAACTTTGCTCTAAGATTTGATTTTCAAATCGTTTAAGTATCCCATTTGTCGAGGTGTTCAATTACACGACATGGAAAATGCATCTCAAGTTGCTGCAAGCTCAATGTCGGAATTTGAAGTGGTTATTCGATATGATCAATTGTCGCCAAAGACAAATAGTTTTCTGATGCCTCCATTCCATCATATATCTATTTTCACCTACTGTCAGCTTTTCCCCTGAAATGTCAGTTTTCATTGCCAGCTGGAAAGTATTTTCCCCCTGCCATTTGTGGTCCAAGTTCAGGCCACAATCGCTGGCTGCCTGGCTGACCAATCGCTGTGTTTATTGACCAATTGATCGGCGGTGCATTAAGAAAAACACGTGATTTGCATTTAAATTGTTTTTGGCTCCGGACTCAGCAACCGAATTCTTTTGCCAGCCAGTCAGCCGGTGTTTATTTGCATTGGCGCCTTTGCCGTTTTGTCACACGAAGAAAAATGTAATGACATTGAGTTTTAAAATAGAATTATGGATTAATTTGTATTAAATTTTATCTTCTTATCTTAACAGGGATTTTTTGAAATATTTTGTAAGTATAATATAGAATTTATACAAAGTAAACTTACCTCTTTGATTATTATTGTAAGATTAACTTTAGGTGTCTAAAAATTGGAAAATCAATCAACTTTTTCTACCTATTATTTCCCAATAAATACTTATATATATATATCTCTTTTAAAAATCTTACCAAGAATAAGGCTCCAATATTTAAACATCAAATCAATTGAACTTTATTCCCTAACTCAAAAGATGCATTTCCTTTTTTGGACACCTTTTAAAGGGATTCCAACTTCTCTACTGATTTCTAAATAATCCCACCATCTTTCCTTACTTTTCCAAGTTATTAAAACCAATTTCCACAGTGCACTTTGTGCCGTGTTGGCCCTGAACGATTAGTAAACTTGACCAAACCCGCAGCAACAGTGGCGAATCATTCGTGGAAATGACGTCAGCTTGTGGCGCTCTTGGGCTTACAATTGAAATCAATTTGCAGTAGCGCCAATTGCTGTTGACATATTTCATCTAAGGCGTTTCATTTCATCCAATGAAATGTATGCAGTGTGCACATATGGTCATATGTATATGCAAATTTTTATTACTCGGCGCATGCGCAGCCATTGTTGACGATTTTCACTGCCGCAATGTTGCCGATTTTTAGCACAATATTCATCAAGCTACCTTAAATATATTTAGCTTGTTTTTAAAGAGGAAGTGATTTATGGGTGTTCCAAGAAAAAAGCCAGCTATTCTTAGTTAAAAGCCCGAACAACCTCACTCATTTTTGTCGATTTTATCTCTTGGCTAAGACTAACTGCCTGTCAAAGCTTTGCCTTTGCAGAGTTTTTTTTTGAGCCACATTATTTGGCAGCTTTATCGGCAATAATAAAATTAAATAATTTATTTTAATGGTCAAGTCTAGTTAAATGGGGCTAAGTGATTTTCGGTGTAGATTTCAAGCTTAAACTGGGCAGGCAAAAATGTGGTGTGGCTAAGCTTTTCCATTTTCTTTTTTGTTAACGAAATTAGCTTAAATTGCCGGCACAAAGACCAGGGGCAGCTCGTGACTTTAGCCACTGCGGATTGCGGCGATTGGAAATGCATCAAAGTAAATGGCGAAAGATGCTATCCGTCAGCCATTCTGGAAGCCGGCACGTATCTGAAGTTGAAGTTAAAGCCGAAGCCTCTGTTGTAGATTGCCTTTTAATAGTTAGATAAATTGCCAGGCCGCTGGCACCTGAGTTGCATAAGACATGAGGAACATGGGGACCCCGATGAACATTTGTCATAATGCGGAACAGATTCTAATCTTTGCCTATTGTCTTCTGACAATACAATGAATATATCCACGGGGGAAGTTAAGTGCAGATTCAGACAGATCTGAAACCCACACAGCTCGTAATTGGATTACTCCAAATTCTCATAATTGGCACCCGTAGGCAGGGCCCAAATTAGCGAAAAAAGAATTAACGGAAATGTAAAAAAAAAATCCCCTCTACGCAATTAATCAATTTTATTAATAAAAACGGACCTTGGGCCGCGGTGGCGTAGGCCGTTCCAAAGATTGGACACTGACAAGCCCTCGGGGAGCACATTGAGGTGTTGTTTCATTAAACCCAAATTAGCCGAGAAAAGATAAAAAATGACAAAAATAAATCAAGAGCAGACCAATGCCAGTGAATCAGAGAGACTGCTGCTGGATAAGCCCACACACACATCCCATATCTCTTTGGGATCTAAAGAATTTCGAGTAAGCCACTTTCGCAGAATTCGTACTCTTATTAGCCAGCATTTCCTCAGATCCTCCGCTAATGTATCGCTATTTCAGACACTTTTGAGCACCGCATATTTCTGACAGGCAATTATAAATAAAAATGTTTTCAAAAATACTTTCACCAAAAAAGCGTGACAATGTCAGTGCCGCCAACTGAAAACGAGAGCAAAATAATTTGGCCTACTGCCAACTAGCAACCCGATTAAATGAGCATCATAAAAAACGAATGCCAAACAACAAAACAAACGTCAAGTTCACAATGTGAGCCCATAATTTGTAATGCGAATATTTCCTGTATAAAAGTAAATATTAATGTGTGCAGTTAGTATATGTAATAAACAAGCAAAATCATGGGTTATATATGACGACAGTTTAATGCCCAGCAAGGCCACTGTAAAGACAAGTGACAAAAAAGAGAATATTTAGTGGCAACAAAAAAAAAAACAGAATATTTAATTATATAAAATTATGGTTTATGGCCGATGACAGTTTACGTGCCAATTTATTTAATGATCTGTTATTGGAACGCACTAAAAGGGCGTGACTTTTTTGCTGGAGAGACAGAAGGTGTGACCAGTTAGATCTTCCTCTGGCGATAAGTGTTAACAAATGGCAGATGTTGCTGGCATAACAATTATTCTATTATAAATAAGAAATAATAATTGTTGCCAGGGAAAATGTATATACATGTCTTAACAATTGTTAATAAATATGGAAAATATAACAAACCCCTTAACTAATGTCTAATAACTTAAGCTAATAAACTCCACCCCAGTCGTATTTTTTCTTCAATGTCATTTGCGGATTGCTACTACAGCAGTTTTCAATTGTATTTTTTATTTTGAGACATTTTGTTAATGAATGAATTTTGTTTTTGTGGACTTTGCAAAACTGTGACAAATTGTAAAGCGCTTAAATGGTTTATTACAAAAATGCCAACCAATTTACTCGTCAAATCAGAAACTCATCAAAATTGTTGCATGCCATTTAACAATCAAAAGTACATTACACAAAAAACGCAACGTTTCCTCTTATCGATTGTGGAAAATTGTTAAAAAATTAAGTGGCTTTTTCGCTATATGTTACGTGTCGTTTATAATTAAAACACAGAATTGTTTGAGACCTTCAAGCCTTTCTCAATGAAGCAGAGGCTGGGTTTTAAAAGGGGGTTTTTATAGGAAGTTATAAACTCTTTCCTCTTTGAAATTGCAGACTATGCCACTGGAGAAGTGCTTGTGTATTTTATTATTTTTTTTTGGCGGGTTATTCAACCTTAAGTATTCTCCCCAGGTAGAAATTCATTCGCTTGGGTTTGCTAAGCTTCTTTTTTATGCTTTTATATCGTCCAGTTTTTTATGGTTTTATTCGACATGCAAAGCAAACTCCACCCACAACCCCCTGGGCAAGCTGCATGAGCGGCTTTTCGGCGTTTGTATCTCATGGTTTGCCGGCTAATTAAAATTGGGTTGTGCGAGGTTTATGAGTGTGTGGTGTGTGGTGTGTGTAGTGTGTGAGTGTTTTTGAAATACTCGCACTGACGGCTGCTTTGTTGCCATCCAAAGTGGCGTCATCCGAATGGGAATGAGCGCTAATTTAATTTACAAATTAGCCGCACTCGAAAACTGCACGGCACAAAGTGTCGAACGAATTTCGGTTCTAGCTACTGAATACAATATATTTTAATTTGTTAATTTTGCTGTCGGCATTAGCTTAGGTCTGACACAATGGACTAGGTGTAAAGTTAATAAATTATTGGGCAACAGACTTTGAAACAGAAACAAACGAAGCTGTTTGAGAAATCAAATGATTTCTAAAGGTATGTAGTACCTTCAATAGTATGTTTTATTTATAGAAAACTAGTTTGTACAGAAGCAATATCATTTTTTAAATATTTAATGAGGGTAATAACAGTTGAGATATATTTTATTCAAAAATTATTGCAATCTTTAGATAGGAGGAATTATTTAATAGCCCTCTTTATATTAATTTATTACCTCTGAAAGTGTATATTCGCTTGTATACATTACCAGTTTAAAAGCTGAAATTAGAAACCGTGGAAAATTAATTAAATAACTACTAGAAATTCCTAGGTAAGTCTAGGATAATCTCTCAGGAATTTGTAATTGTATCTTATTTTCCTAGTGACCTGAATTTATTACATATTTTCTTAAGTACTTTAAGAACTTTGTTCTACATTTTCTTTTGACATTTTCCACACTGCTTGCTTCCCCTTGAGTATTTCCATTTCCATATCTCCGATTCATATTCAAACAGCCACTTGATCTGAGCATGCAAAATTGTTTGCTTTGCTTGGGAGTAATGGTAATCTTATGGTAATTGGTCGAGTGAAGCGAATTGCTTTTCGAGTTGCACGACTGGCGTGGATGCAGAGGTGGATGTGCCTCGTGGACACGCCCATCTCTGGGGAAGGAGCCTTCAGACCCAGTGTTGATGATAAACCTCCGGTTAAGCCTAAGACATACAAAAAACATTTAAATCCCAAGGCTTGTTTGTCGCAGACAAGTTATTTGGATTCCAAAAATGTTGTCGGGGTTAAGCATCCCCCCAACCAGAGGTGGCAAGTTCTGTTGGATCCCATGTTGACACAATGTGTGGAGCAGACAGTTTGACTCTTCGAGGTGGGGATTCTCCGCCCCTGGCCGTGATACGTAATCATAATTATGTCTGAAGGTACATAATTCTTTTCCATGCTACCGTTAGGTAACTGCAAATAATGCGACTGGTTTTTTGGTTGCTTTGCTGCTCTTCTCCCCAACCGGAAATGTGACCCCAAAGGCACATCTGGAACTTGACATGCCACCGGATCGTATAATTAACTGCATTGTCTGAACGACTTCATTAGGCGTTGTTTTCCCATTTGCAACTGGAAAATATTGAATATTAAAATACAAATCAAGTCGGTGGGTTATGCTAATGCCTTGTTTCACATTTATCTGTTTGCCTTTCCCGAAAATCAAATCTCTCTGCAATTCAGAGAAATGGAGCTATGAACAGCGGCTAAAATCAAAGCGAATGCATTAGGTCAAGCTCGGCCAGAAGTAAACAATTTCTTGTCGAGGCGTCAAAGCTAATGCCCAACAAAGTTAGAAGCCAAATAAACATTGTGGCTTTAGGATTTTCGTGGATGTGAGTTCTGTGCCTCTATCTTTTTTTTTGATGCGACAACAAATGAATTGTTTATTACCTCTGCGCATGCAACATTAGCAATTGGAGTTTCATAAGTTATGTATGGACTGGGACTGAAACTGGCTGACGTTTCCGCAGAAATTTTCCCCGGCTTTCCACTCCCTTTAATCATTGCCTGAATGGTTCATTAGAGGCATGCAAAATGTGAAAAAATGGGGAAAAATAAAAGCAGCAGCTCGATTGGAGTTCCTCGACACGTTCTGGCCGGGGAGTTCACTCAACTTTCGCCCCGAGTGCCGGCGAGTGCCATAAACATTTCAGCAATTGACAATGCGATCCGGCCGTGGCCACATTTGTTATTGTTAAAACCAGACAATTTGGCTGCCTCTGCAAAAGGAAATAAAAGCAAATAAAACGGCAGAGTAAAACAAGCAAGCAAAAAACGAACTCCCATAAAATGTTATTTAATCTTTTAAGTGAGCTCCAATTAAAAAGCCTAACTCGAGCTTGTTGATGTGACATAATTCTGCCGTCTTGTAAGAATATTATATCTTCGATCTTACACATGTTGACCCAGATAGAACACAATTCCTGAAGGAGGAGGCCATGTGTTTTGATATTTTCTCCAGGCAGACTGACAACTTTTTGCTGCTAATTAAGGCAACTTCCTTCTTGCAGGAATTGCTTTGCCCCCAGGAATTGGGTCACTGAGGTTTAAAAAAAGTAAATGCAAAAAAGTTGCAGACAGATCCCTGACATATGGCGAACACTAATGGATGACTGGGCAACGCTTTCAAGACCCTCTCGAAAAAAAAACCGTGAAAAGGGATCCAACAGGGCTATCGTGGTTGAGGCATCTTTGTCTGGGCCGCTGAAAGAAATTCACTTGTAAGCATGACCAGAAGTTGTGTTTGCGTAACCCACATACCGCCCTGAACCCCTTTTTGGGGGAAAAATGGGTTATCATTAAATATGACACGGCCAGGGGAACGGATACGAAATTGAATTGCACTCCACGGAGGTGTGAAGGGCGGAGTGCCTCTGCTCCAACATGCACAATTAACGAAAATAAAAAAGAAAAACTGGGGAAAAAAGAAACTCTTGTGTTTGCCTGCCTGTGATTTCGATGGTTCCGATAAGATATGAATGAAAGCAGCGAACACTATGTACCATGTTGGGCCAGAAGAAAGCCCTTTGATGACGTAAATGTGACAATTTCTTTCCAATTAAATGTCAACGTTGTGATAAGAATTTATGAATCGCTTTTTTTGGGGGCTCTTTCACAATGTAATATTTGTTGTGCGAGTAGTTCTAGGTGGAGTTTTTCTATATATAGAAATCATTTACATAGATCAGCAAAATTATTCCAAAATAATGCAAACTATGGTACATGGAAATTGTATTATAATTTTAGTTAGCAGCTTGGAAAAATGAGAAGGAGTCATTTCCGACCCTATAAATTATATATATTCTTGATCAGCCGAATCAATCTAGGCATGTCCTGAAGAAAAATAAATTTTTGAAATTTTTTCAAAATTTGACAATTTTATAAGGGGTTACATCGTTAAATTTTCAAAAATTAGCAAAAATGCCAATTTTCTAAAATTTTAAATTGAGTATGCAGAAGTGTTAGCCTAATAAAAACTAGCTTAAGACCGCTTTCCGAATTAAAATTAATGCTTTTTTGTCTTAGTTATGAGTTTTTTAAACTTTGATTGGTGGAATAAATTGGAATATATGTAAATATATCCATAAACTTGGGTTTATAATATGTAAAATTTTAAGCGATTTTATTATTTAATTCCATACTAGAAGGACTTCGGAAGTTCATTTGAGAATCTACAATTTATTTTTGATATATGTCAAAATAACTTAAATAAACATTTATTTGAAAACCATGATTTATATCACAATGCTTTTGTTAAACATTTCTCTAACTTCTTAGAGGTTTGATTACACTTTCAAAAGTAATAAAATATAAAAATTAGCATAGGAATGAAAAAAAAATGCAGACGGAATCCCTACGGACCTGGTTTCTCTTTCCTCATGTTCTCTTATCTATAAACATTTCCCTTTAATGCCATTATATTATCGATTCTGCTGAAAGAAAAATCATTTAAAAATGCGTAAAATGATTGGTTCAACAAAGCACTTCCCCCTCAAGTTCAAAGTCGAGTAATCAAATTTTGTGGTATTGCTGCTATTGAACTCTTGTTAGCGGAATGGAAGTGTTTGGTGAACATACATGGCCCGGCTATGTTTTTGGCATTTAACGCATGATTGAGTCATTAAGATATGGAGTGGAGTGTCCCCTCCACTCCTCACCACTTCAACTCCAACCCTCCTCGACGGGTAATTCGATCCATGGAACACCGAGTAATTTCGAGCAAGTAAACCGATCTCTCATGTGTGTTTGCTCGCGAAATGCAAACAGTTGCCACATTTAAGTTTTACGAGTTAAGTTCATTTTCGATTTCGTTTAACGTCGCACGACCCAAGCCAAAAAAAACCAGAACCAGTATCATAAAACTACTCAATCTGGCGGGTATCGGGGGACTGACTATAGGTGTTGGTTGTTGGGCATTCGGTTTCGTTTCATTTCGTTTCGTTTGAGTGATCCACTGATTCGATGATTCATTTGGTGGTTTCTGGTTTTGACTTGGATCCACAATATGCTAGGAATTATTATAAATGTGGTAAGTTGGTTAAATTTGCACTTCATCGGGTTCTTATAAGGGGTGCTTTAAGCTTTGGTGGGTAATTAACATACGCCACTTCAAGTCTCGGAAATAACTCTAAATCGAAACTTAAGTCTGGGAAATAGGAAATGATCTTAAGATTTAAAGAGAGAGAGGAAATATCAATTGATTCTGTAAAGAAAAATCGCGTTACAAATCAGTAATTTCTAGGGTTCTATAATCATTTTTGAATCGGTTTTCGAATGGTTTTCTATTTCTGTTTTATTTATTACCCATAAAATCTTCTAATACATTTTTCAGGGTATCTAAAGATAGACTTTTCCGAACTGCAACATATCTGTCTGCCATTATTTCTACCCTTGTTATTCTATAATAGTGCAAAAATCATTTGAGAATTAAAATTTTCCTTATGGCTAATTATAGAAACGGCTGGCGATCTACGGATCTGCCGATCTGGCAAAGTTGAATAACACCGAGGCGCTGACACACACACTCGGCGAATGCATGTGCTTCATACATTGTGCAAATGTGTGTATATTTTTAGCGATATTTCAAACATTTGGCGCCGGCAATCGGCAAATGATTCTTTGCAATTTACACTCACGCATCGCTGGCAAATAACAAAGCGGGGAAATAGGGAGGGGAAAACTAAGAGGGAAAATCAAATCAAATGGGCGAGGGACGACACGTGCCACTGAGCGCATTTTCATTACATTTTCCACACACCCCAAGCATTGGTTTGATTGAATGTCATTTAATTAAATTACAACGATTCGAGTTCCGCTTTTGCTTTTAATTTTAATTTCCTCCGACACACATGATCCTTTATCATTTCGCTTAATAATATTAACCATTTCACCTTTGCTTTCAAATTCATTTTCGGCTTTAACCTTAGCTTGCTCTCTGTTTTTTCTTCTACTCCTTCTATGCCCAATGCAGCCATCATATCCTATACCAATCCTAAACTGCAAATCCCATTAATGGCGTCCGCAATATACGCGCCCACCACCACCACCACAACATCAGCAGCCACAGCAGCAGCCACTCCGACATCTGCATCCAAAATTGCATCCGCATCCGCATCGCATCCGCTTCTGCTTCATTATCATCACCGCCAGGTTCATCATCATCAGCAGGCGATGGTCCTTTCCATGGATTTGTTGCCAAATTGCGTAATTTTAAATTCGACGATACGAAAAATATAAGAAAACGTTTTCATTTCGATTACATATCGAAGGACAGATTTTTGGGTATGTTTCAAAATTCAAACTACATTTTATTAACGTGAATGCAAAATATATATCAATGCGACTAAAAGTATGGTACTTTCGGTAGATAAAGAAATTATATTTTACTATTTTAATATACTATGTGTACATGTGTAATGAATTACTATTCTGTTTGATATATTGGTATGTGATAACAAACTATTATTTAGACTCAAATTGTAGGACTTACTTATGTATAAAGAGATAATTCTGGTTATCCAGATATATTGCATTGGTCAGGTGATCATTTTGGGGTCGAAGGGCACTCACTATCACTTTCGCCATAGATGGAAACAGCAGGAAGGCCACGTACAGACTGAAGCCAGACCGACAGCAGTACCTGTATTTATAGTCCCCGAGTAAAGAGAACAGAGAAAGTGAGAGCGAGAGAGAAATGGATATCTCTAGAGATGGTCAGAGAGAGACAGAGAGTAAGAGACATCTCTAGAGATATACAGAGAGAGATAGACATACCGAAAGAGCGAGAGAGAGAGGGAGAGTGAGAGTGAAAGGGGGAGACTATATGATCGATTTCCGAATCGATCCAATAACTCAATTGCAAACTGCAAGAGTATTCCAATTTCAGCATCTGGAAGATAGTTTCCTTTCTTATTTTACGATAATATTGATATTTTAAAATAAAATATATAATATATCAATCCTTACGATTATTTTTAATATCACATTGATCGCGTTTATATTTAAATAAGATTTTCCTAACTAAACTTGGGTCAAATTAAACCCAAAATCCATGACTAATATATTTTTAATGCCCACACAAGCCTAGAACATCGATTCATGATAAAAAAGAGTTCATCAGAAACACTTTGTCGGCTTTGGTATTAAAATGATGTTATTGGATACGGTTCAACCTCATGGTTCCACACTTTATATGCACATAGTGTTTAGATCGCTCCAGATGATCCCGGCTTTTAATCAACCCAAATTAGCATTTTCATTAACCATTTTAGTTAAGTTTTTTTACGGGTTCGGCAATCCCACATTAGTGTCGATCTGGCCCTAATCCCAACAAATTCCCGTGGGTGTTCCTCCAAGTTTGATGGCGCCTCACGCTTGACACCCACACAATAAATTTCACTTCATTCAGAAAGAGCCGGCAAAGCAACTTAATTTGAATGTTTTATTGTCGCTTGACGCTACTTAAACTTCGACTTATGAATATTAAATCGTCTGGGATGGGGAGTTGGATGTATTCAGATGGAGTTATTAGTTTCCCGTTGCTAATGAAGCAACATGCACACCCCCCTGCTCTAGGTGGAACTTGAGGTTCATCAGGTGCTCATCAAGACCAGATCTTTGCCACCTCCATATCCCCCACAAACAAACAATAAATAAATGTGGAAAACCTAAAACGAGAAAATGGAAAATCGGGTAAATTTCTAAAAAAGCTTTCAGGGCGTGTGCACTATCGCTGAGTTATAGTTCTTGACAACTGATTTATCAGTGATCTCGAGTCCCTAGCAGCCGCAGGTGGTGCAGTTGATTTTTTATTTTCGGTTGCACCACATAAATTCCACCGGAGCGTGGTTGGAGATCAAAGCTGCAGGAGTTTTCCCGGAATAGTAAAAGGAGGAGGAGGAGACGGTCCCCAACATACATATGTTGGAATGCAGAACTGCATTGCCACAGGTGTAAAAGGTAAAAGGGGGCGAAAAAGTGCGTTAGAAAGCCAAAAGGGAACATGGTTGGGCTTTTAGTGAAATTTAATTAAAACAAGTTACAAGAGTTACTGACACAGCCCCATGCCTTTGCCTATAAAAAGTGCCATGCGCACACGTCATAAAAACAAGAAAAAAGTTGTGAGTTTTTTTAGGCCCTCCTTCGGTGAAGGCCAGGGCGAGGAATAGAAATGGTAATGGTAATCGGCTAATTGAAAATTCCCAGCACGTGCTGCTATTTTTGCTCCCGTTCGTTGACAGTGGTACCGCACAGTGCGTGCTATAAGTATGCGCTTACCTTATCATCTGATTATGATGTTGGCTATCTACTTCCGCAAAGTACGAATTTTTTCGCTTATCTGAAGAATATTTCCCATCTTATCTTTTTGCTTTAGCATGGCATATCATACACTAAGTAGCTCAGTGTTTTCAGATAAGAATACCAGGAAAATATTACTTCATTATAAACAAAACAAAGCTATTATTAGTCATTAATCTAAGCAGACAATATTCTGTTTGAAATTTTGATAAAGATTTCCCTGGACTAACATCTTAACAACTCTTCTAACTATCTATTACTTAGTAGGTATTAAAATTTCCATAATCAATGAAATATATTTTTAGACATTTTTTACATTGATTCTTTTAACAAACTAATTAAATTCATTATGTAAATATTAAATATCAACTCGTTATACTTTCCTTTGCCACTGTGATCATCCGTTTTGGCTCTGAGCCCAAAACACTTAAGTTCTTCTTCGTTTGTTCAACAAACTGTTTTGCCCTTTTTAAAATGAGCTAAACATTAATTTTCTCCTCAACTTGAAATTTTCGCCATAAAGAGTGAGTTTTAACGATCAGTTTGAGGCACTGCGGGGCATATCGGTTTTCCACATGTCGTTGTCGACGCCCCACTAAATGGCCCGCTAACATTTTGATTTTTCCAAGCACTCGACTCTTGGCCAAATTATGCTATAAATCAATTTGATGTTGCCATCAATTGTTTACATCCGAGATTCCTATATATATTCATATGCTGCAACGGCATGTGAGGAATTTTCAATCCGAAATAATTAGATACAACGATCTATAAACAATTTTTGAATGCACTGAAAACAATCAATTAATTGGACAAAGCATAAACTTTATGGGCGAGACGTAAAAGATACATACATCTGTGTAAATAAAAATGAGGGTGTGATAATTTCTGACAGCCTATAAAGTTCTTTCTTATTTTCTTTTTGAGGGGAAAGAACCACAGAAAATATGATTAAAACTTGGAATTTATGAGTCTTGCAGGTCTTTACGAAATGTTATCATACCTATTGGAAATTTTAATTAAAAAGTTTAGAGATAAAAAGCATAAAACTCTCTTTGATGGTTTATGTAAGGCCTATGGAATTGTTTCAATAAAATCTTGAAATTCATTTTTATATTTTATAATGTTGCATAATATTGTTTACAATTTTCTTTAATTTATATATTTATTAATATTTATTTTTTGTTCAATTTTCAGGCGGTCAACTGAAGACCAAAAATGGCCAAAAATATGTATTTAATGGACCTCCATCGGGGGTTTATGTTTCCAAGGCGTGCCTGATCATCGCCGCCTTCATCTTCCTGGTGGCCCTGCTCTTCTCCATTGCAATCACTTACTTTGTGACCCGACAGGGAATCAGCCCCAAGGAAGTGGGTTCCGGGTGAGTAGTGATGGGTTTGGTAAATTGAAACCCAAATCAAATCCAGGCGTGGCTTTGCTTATTTAGTGTTCTCCGGGTATTTGTTTTCTGTGGTTTCGTTTTGCATTTTTCTTGCTAAACGTTTTGGCAAGCGTGCTAATTGGCAGTCGAAGGAGAGACGACATGACCTCATTCGCAAAAGTGAAAGTGGTTTAAGGAAGGGTCCTCCCAAGGAATTGGGTGTGACCCGGGGGCACTTTGCATGAACTCAAACTTGATTACCAACTGGTTCTACCTCTTCCGTTTCTTATAGAAGCATCAACCCATCATCTGGCGGGGATCATCCCATACAAACTGCTGGCTGGGTGAGTGTTAACTCACCGCCGCCCACGGATACGCCCTCGCTGACCACGAGTGCACCTCTGCCTCCGGAACTGCCGCCCATTGTGGAGCAGGAAAAGAAGGCTGTGGTGGCTCCGCCAGTGGGTGATATACCTGTGCCAACGACAGAAATCGAGGATAACACCACCAAGCCCACGGATCGACCCCTCAAGTTGTACGAAGGCTGGCGACCCTTGCACTACAGGTGAGTTGATTTAATAATGTGCCATTAATGGGGTGGCTTCTTAAGTAATTTCCCACTTAAGCTACAATTGCTCCTAATGAAAATCACCGACCCGTCTAAAGAGAGGTCCTTGTCTTAAATTGCTTTGCATGTTTGCCTTTCGATTCGCGGAAAGATGCAATCGCAACTGACACTCAAATTGTTCACTCAGATCTCCCCGGCATTTCCGGCTCTCTCTATCTTTTAGCTGTCAGTGGGAATAATGGCGGAATTGATCCAGGTCATGTCCCGCCGACAGTTGACGGCGCTCTTAATCAGTTTGCTTGACCAAAGTGCATCTTTCGTGATGTTGTGTGTTGTGACAAGTTAAGAGAACCGCCTGACAAGTGATATAAGTTTGATAACTAAATCGTTTAACTAAAGATGCTTAGAAGAGTTGTTTAATGGGTGGAAAATCATAGCATTTAAATATCAGGTTTTCTATAAAAGGGGTTTTAAGTGCACAATGAGGAAGGGAAGTCTATGATAATTAGAATGAAAAGTGATTAAATTGAGAGGTATTTAAGTTGTCAAAACTATAGAGTGTTTTGAGTGTTAACTCAGTTTAAGAGGGTATATTTTTCTATTGCATAAATATGATAAATATGATAAATATGCTAAATATGCTAAATATGCTAAACATGGTTGCCTCCATTTAACTCTTCTATATTTCGTGCCCAGAGGAAACAGGCTCAAGTTGTCCCCAGACATTAGTTTATTAAACCTTCCTTCCTTCTCCACTTCCTTGCCCCAAATGCTAATACATTGTAATGGGATTAAGAGGCCAAACTTCTTCTCATAAATATCGTTTCCCACCCTCTGATTCCTTATAGTTTTATACCCTTATCTTTATCCTTGGCATCGGCTAAGACCCGCGAACTGTTACACTCGCATCCGCCCCAAAAGTCAGCCCCCATTGACGTCACAGTTCCTGGGGTCGTGTGTGCACGTTTATTTTTCTATTACCACTGTTACCTACAAACTGGGTCAAGGATTGAGCCGTCGCAGTTCACTTGCTTCGAGGTGGACACCAGCCACTTGAAGTGGCCAACATACAGCTTGTTTAGGTCGCCGCAGGAGATGGCCATCTTCTAAAAGGCAACTAAGACCTGACAACCATCGGTCACACTCCAGAACTGAAGGCGGCAAAGATCTAAGAAAACCATAAACGCACGCCGACTGTCGACATGACATAATGCGCCAGATACTTGCGCCGGGGTAGATGCTCCGATAGGAGATGGCAGATACTTTGGCCAGATGAAGATGCGCGGCTCCGCGGTAGCCGCATTGCATTAATATAATTGACACAGAAAGCCCAAGCTGGGCATTAATTCGAGCACCGCACGCAGCCTCAGACTCCGGGGAAAAGTCGGATGAGAAGTCAGGAGAGAAGCTGGAAAAGTCGTAGATAAAAGTCTAGGCGAGTCGATGCTTGATGGATGGTGCTGCACAATCCAGCGGATCGATGGCAACTGATTTTGCAGCTGCCGATCAAAGCAACACTGTTGACCAGTGTATCTGCAAGATACCCTCACTCACTCCCAGACTCCCATTGCAAATTGCTAGAAGCCCGCTTCCTGGTTGCCCCAAGCGCACGCATTGTAAGCCAATCGCTTCAATTAATTGCAACTAGGCGCAAAGCCAGCACCCAGGGGATTCCAGATTGGCGGAGGCCTGAAGAATGGTGAATGGTGGATACGGTGGCTGGAGGCTGGAACTCCAGCAGGCCACCACATCTGCCACTGGGTCTGCGGCATTCTTGGCATTCGTGCTGGGGGGAATTGATATTTAATCTAAGAGGCAATACCCTGCAGAGCCTAGATTGGGTTGGTTTGGTTCCTTTAAAAGTATGTTATATGTATCATTGGAGGAAGACTGATATTATATTGAAGTAAAACCCTAGAGAGACTTTAGTTTCTACCTATAATATGAATTATTCACAGCTTAAGGTGGATTATTCAGGTATTCAATTTGAAAAGCAATAGAATATTTTTTTAATAGGGTACTCCATCTTCCATCAACTTAACCCATTCAATTATCGCGCTTGTTGTTTGGCTTTGATTGCCGTGGCGACTTATGATGGCATGCATTTCATTTGCCGCCATCCGTGGACATTCGAGGCGTTCAAAGTTCGAGGCAGATCGCAACCAGAATTGCATTGCCCCCGAATGTGCATCCGAATGGGTGCCAAACACATGTGCACAGTGTTCTCCTGCCTGAACCCGCGGTTGACTGATTGATTGATTGGCACTTTTGACGGGGCCAACCTGACATTTTTGGCAGACATTTGCATTTCACCTGCAATCTGGCGTTCTATTTTTATGATACTAACAAGTATGATGATGCCTTCTTCTCCTCCTCTCTGGCAGCCTGATTATTGAACCACATGTGGAGGTGTCGGCCAGCAATGGCAGTCTGACCATTGAAATCGAGCGGGATGTCTTCAAGGTGACCAGCTGGGAACCCATTGTACTTGATGTCCACAATGTGAGCATCTCAAATGTTCGAGTGATTAGAGCTCCATTACCGGGCAGGATCAGTAATGCCAGTGATGAGCAGGAGGTGGACTTTGACAGCGATTATGGTGATGAAAATGGCACCTTTGTGATCCATCTGGACAAAGCTCTGTCCGGTGAGACACAGCTGCGACTGCTTCTGAGCCTGGACTTTGTGAGTCAGCTGACAGATACTCTGCAGGGCGTTTACAAGACCAGCTACCTTAATCCAGACACCAAGAAGACTGAGTAAGTTGCTTACTTAAATAAGGAATACAGCTCCAAATACTAAATTAATCTCTTTTTACTTTTAGATGGGTTATCAGCACTCAGTTCTCCCCCATCGATGCCCGACGCGCCTTCCCCTGCTTCGATCGTCCCGATATGAAGGCCAACTTTACCATCAGCATTATCCGGAGCAACGATTTCAAGATGTCTCTGTCCAACATGCCCAAGGCACACAGCACTCGCTACCGTCCTGGCTACATTAGGGATGACTTCCTAACAACTCCCAAAATGCCCACATATCTGGTGGCCTTTATCGTGTCCAACATGGTGGATGGACAATACGCAGCCCTGGACAGTGAGATGGCGCCACGAGTGGAGCTCTGGACAAGATCGCCATATGTGGAGATGACCCACTACGCGTACAAGATGGTGCGCAAGTTCCTGCCCTACTACGAGGATTACTTTGGCATCAAGAACCAGTTGCCCAAGATCGATCTGGTTTCCGTGCCAGAGTTTGGATTCGGAGCAATGGAGAACTGGGGATTGATTACCTTCAGGGACTCTGCTCTCCTTGTGCCTGAGGATCTGGAGCTGGCTTCTTCCTCATACCACATGCAGTTTGTGGCTGATATCGTTGCCCATGAGTTGGCCCATCAGTGGTTCGGCAATTTGGTGACACCCAAAAGATGGGATGACCTCTGGCTGAAGGAGGGCTTCGCCTGCTACATGAGCTTCAAGGCCCTGGAGTTCTCCCATCCAGAGTTTCAGGTAATGGACACTTTCACCGTTTCGGAGTTCTCGGCTTCGATGGAACTGGATTCGGACAACACCTCGCATGCCATATCCTTTGAGGTGCGCACCACCAGCGACGTTCAGCGTATTTTCAATCCGATTAGCTATTCCAAGAGCACGATCCTGCTGCGCATGCTCAACTCGATTGTGGGTGATGAGGCCTTCCGCTCGGCCACACGGGATCTGCTAAAGAGGTTTGCCTATGGCAATATCGACAGGGATGACCTGTGGGCCATCCTTACACATCATGGTCACGAGCAAGGCACACTGCCAATGGATTTGTCCATCAAGCAGATTATGGATTCGTGGATCACGCAGCCGGGCTATCCTGTAGTCAATGTGGAGCGTCGAGGCGCTGATTTAGTGCTGCGTCAAGAGCGTTACCTTCTGCCCACCAAGAACCCTGCAGACCAGAGTCGCTGGTTTATACCCATCACCTTCGAAACGGATGAGCTGCACAAGGGCGACAATGTGCCCACACACTGGATGCGTAGCCAGGACGAGGAGGAGCTCATCGTGAGCGACGTCTTCGCCCATAGTGCCAACAACGACAACGTGATCTATCTGAATCTGAACCGACAGGGCTACTACCGGGTCAATTATGACCTGACCTCCTGGCTGGCTCTCAAGAAAAACTTTAGCATGCTTCCTAGGATAACGCGAGCCCAGCTCCTGGACGATGCCCTGCACCTGGCGCAGGCAGAGTACTTGACCTATGATATACCGTGAGTTTGGACAGTAAAGGAATTATAAATATTATTATTAAGTTATATAATTCTCCAGTCTAACCTTCCTGATGGAGCTATACACGGCTGTGGACGATGAGTTGCTGTGGAGTGCCGCCAGCCGGGGACTCAACTATCTCGCCAACAACCTCAAGAGAGAGCCCGCCTATGAGACATTTAGGGTGGGAATTCATTAAAAATATTATGCTTCTTTATACTTACTATATTTTTATAATTTTTCCATTAATCAGGCCTTTATGAAATTCATTGTGCGTCCCGCCTTTGATCGGTATGGTTTGAATGAGCCGGACAATGAGTCCCATCTGCAACTGCAACATCGTGCCCTGGTGGCCAACTTGGCCTGTAAATTCAACTACGATCGCTGCACCCAAGTGGCTCAGATGAAGTTCCGAGAGTGGATGCGGGATCCCAAGAAGAATCCGTGAGTTTAACACACCTCCTTATAAAATAACTTATCTAAACAAATTCTGTTTTATATTAAACAGCATCAAGCCGAATCTCAAGTCAGTGATTTACTGTACAGCCCTGGCAGAGGGCTCCTTCCAGGAATGGTACTTTGCCTACAAACAGTACAAGACAACAACGAGTGCCTCGGAGAAGGAGGAGATCCTGGGATCACTGGGTTGCACCACCAAGCCCTGGCTGCTGTCCAAGTGAGTGTCCAAAATACTTTAATTAAAGCCAGAATTTAATAGATTTCCTTTCATAGGTACCTCAACATGACCATCAATCCCACTTCGGGTATCCTGAAGCAGGATGGAGATCGGGCCTTTACAGCAGTGGCCTACAATGCCGTGGGTCATGAACTAGCCTTTGACTTTTTGCAGAGCAACATCAAGGAGATTGCCGAATAGTAAGGATTATTATAATTAAATTTCAAATAAAATATATATTAATTTTGCGATGATCCCCTACAGCTATGGCGATGGCTTCTCCACTGTGTCTGCGATGATCAAATCGCTCACTGTCTACATGAACAAGGACTATCATAAGCACAAGCTGCAGGACCTGGCTGCCACCTGTCGCAAGCTGGGCTTGCGGGCCGTGGAATCCACCATTAATCTGGCTCTGGAGCAGGTGAACAATAATATCTACTGGCGCAAACACTCCTACGACAGCCTAAAGATCTTCCTTGAGGGCATCGTCAGCGAGTTCCAGATCAACATCTTCTAAGCCGATGGGGAAAACTCAAATTGATTTCAACCAAAAATACGCGATTTAGTTTATGTAACAACTACCATTATTTGTATTCATGCGAAGGCCTCAAATTAATTTAATGAAACGAATTATTTGCGAAAAGTGATATAAACGTGTAAGTTAGCCAGCATAGTTTAGGTAACCGATTTACTTTTTGCAATTGTATATTTATTTATTTGTAAGTCGCGCTTCTTCTGCTTCTTGGCATTGCTCTGCAACGTTCCTACTAAAAATAGAAAGCAACCGGAAAAACACACACACATAGTTCGATCTTCGAATAGCTCTCATTCACCGCATCACTTTAGGCGTCTGTTTTAGGCCACACTTGATATACTATATATATAACTATATATATACTGCAAATCTAATGCTGCTTGTGTAAAATTTGTATTACCCCTACTTATGAGTGTCGAGTACTTTACGTTCGTATACACCCCTAGGTCCTAAGCGAATCAATCTAGCACTAAGCGAACCAAAAATCTATTTTGTAGTGAGTCCAAAATCAAGGTGGGAAGGAGGAGGAGAAGTCGAGATAGACAGGAAACCGAGTGTCCTTAATGCATGGTTTATGAAATGTTGCTGTGGCAAGGAGAGTACATCCAAACACACACAAATATATTTATTAACGTACGAGTACCTATTATATGTATTTTGTAAAGCCCAACACACACGGAAATACTTGTATCGCTGCTGCACAACCATGTAAATAAGTTTTAAAGCTTACACTAAACATTTAAATAAACTATGTATTTACGTAATTTTATTCAAAACGAAAGATTGTTATTTATTTTTTGGGAAATTGGGCTAAGGTTTCAGAAATATTATCGCTTTATTCTTTAAATTTTACTTTCTGAAGCTGCTAAATATATTTGCAGTTTTCGATATGTAAATTTGGCGCCCTGCGTTTGAATTCAAATCCTACTTATCTCTGGCTTAGGTTGATATTTATCGATATCATTTTTGAGGGGAAATGAAAGTTACAAAATAACCATAACTAAATCAAAAAGAGATTAAAAGCTTTTCAGAGCTACTTTTAGTTAGGATTATAAATGTGCATTAATATTAAATTAAAATGTTTGTTAATTTTTTTAATTTGTAACAGCATCCCTGGTCCATATGTTCTGGCATTTTTAGCATTCCAATATACGGTCATACTAGCCATAAAATTGTAAACAAACAAAAACTCGACTTAAAAAGTAAGTAAAAGGTTTTAAATAGATTTCTTGGACATGAAACTTAATTATTCCCGCGTTTAGTGTCCAGCCGGAGGAAGTGGCAGCCTTCGGAGGAGGACTGCTTCATCGAGATCTGGAAGAACAACCTGTACCTGTTCGATAGTCGAAAGAAACTGGTCGAAATTTATGCTGAACTGCAGAAATATTTCCGAGAAGTAGGCATCGATATAACGGGACAAGTAATCAAAAGCAAAATGGAATCTTTGAAACGAAAGTATTTCAAGTCGGTATCTAACACTAAACTGTCAAAACTGGGGCACATTTCTACATATCACTCCAATTTTCAGTTTGTTGCACGCTAACCGAGACGACCAATCGAGTTCCTGGGAGCACTTCGACACAATGGCTGCCATTATATCCGCCACCTCTAAAGGCATGTCCAAGGATCCGGACTGGGACGACGTAAATAGTCACCGTAAGACTTTATTAGGAGGTTTTTAGGAATTATTCTAATGTTACTTCTTGCAGACCGACAGCACAAATCAATTTATATGAACGATGACGCTGAAGGGCATATTGAATCCGGTTTGTTTAATCCTTAGCACGCTTAAACCCTCCTATTAATTGGTATTTCTTGTAGACGGACCCTTTAACTCTGTCTATGTGGAGGAGTGTACCAAGTATATCTTCAAGAACGAGGATGGCAAACGCTCAAAAAAGAACACTGCTGAAAAGAAGAGACAGAGAGTTAAAAAGACACCTGCAAAACAAAGACGATTCTGGTACGCCGCTGAGGAAATCACATTTGTTAACGTGTGGGAGCAGTTCAACTCTGAGTTACTAAGTGAGCGCAAAAAGATGGATGTCTACAAGGACATGGAACAAGAGCTGTCCGGCCTTGGCCTCCATGTGACCCCAAATGATATCAAGTCCAAGATGGAATCGCTGACCCGCACGTATCGGTGAGCACCTCTTCCTTACCTTCTGTAGTTCTATTATTTAATTTTGATTTATTACAGAGCTCAGCGGAAATCTGCTGGTGATAAGTCACAGTGGATTCACTACGCCAAACTGGCTATATTACTGAGTCCCCTGGAGCCTATCACGTTTGAACCCTTTCCCGACACCAGCAGCAGCTCCGAAGACGATTTGCCCTGGCTCAGCGAGATGGAGCCAAAAGTTGAGTTAATCGACAATCCCACAAACTCCAGCGACTCAGCTGTCCATCAGTTTGAGGATTACAATCAGCCGTACCCTTCCAGCCCTTCCATTGACATTGATTTTAGTCCGAGCTTAAAAGTCGAAAGAACTGAGAATCTCGGACAAATAGAAAGACCTGCAAGTGAGAGACAGGCGGCGACTGAAGAGTTTGGTCAATTCGTGACCAAAGAGCTGGCCGTCCTGAATGATGACTTTCTTATAGAAGCAAAGCGTAGAATATACAATATCATATGCACCATGCAAATGAAACAAAATGATCTTAATAAACTTACGTAATTAATTAAAATCATTAAGGTACTTTTTGAAGTAAGATAGTAGGTAAATATAGAGTTATTCTTTGTTTATATAAATGAAATTAATCAAATGAATTTCTGTGAATCTTCGATTATCACAAGACTGAGCTGTTTACAAATGACAAATTAATGAACTGAAACAAATTTAAAGAATATAACAATGACAATCTCTTGAATGGCATCAATTTATAGAAAGTTTCCTTGATAAGCTGAACATGATGTACTTTTCTCAAGTCTTTATCAACATTGCGACTTGTTGGTCTATAAAGTCAGTTTCTTCCCTCTCGGATTATCAGTTCTGTTTAATTTGGCATCCAGCTCAGACTTAACAATATGAATATATATATCATTGTGGGGTAAGTATTCCCTCCCACACACATTATTTTCTTACTTAAATTTACAGTTTTCAGATGTTTTATTCTACTTTTCTTGAGCCCCCTCTGCATGGGCTATACATTAGATGAAGCTCAAACTGAAAAGCAGAGAGTTCTCCAAATTATGCAAAGCTCCCCGGATGTTCAAGACAAAATCAGAAATACACCAAACTTAGTGGCTCTATATAATCGGGTTTCACCCTATATGCCTGCCAGACAAAGGCAGATGTTGGACAGACTTGTCGCAACGCATACGGATGCTATATTGGTGGATGGTGTGCCAAGTCAGGGAGGACGCAAGAGCAAGTATGCAGCCAAAGTGCTATCGACTGTAGCTCGAGAGACGGCAGTTGGATTTTTTAATGAACTGGGTGGAGCAGTCTACAATTGGTTACTTAGTTTGGTTCAAGGGGATTCGAACAGCAAGAAAAATATATTATGAAATTAATTTCAAAATTTAAAAAAAAATATATATTTAAAAACTGCTTTGTGGCAAGCAGTTCACATAAAATGTGTGTAAACAATAATAAAACATCAAGCTGTATTAATGCACTGCTTACCTATTTATAAAAGCATTGACTGAGCTCTACAAACCAGTTAGTTAAATTTTCCCCTTTACCAAAAAGTCTTTAAAATTAATAAACTCTTTTCAAAAGAAATATAAAATAAAAAAAAAAATAAATAAATAAATTATCAGGTTCTACCGAGATTTGAACTCGGATCGCTGGATTCAAAGTCCAGAGTGCTAACCATTACACCATAGAACCGTGCTGTCACTTTTGCACAAAACAAAACATAGACTGCAGCTAGAACCATTACTGTAAATGACCAATTTTTCGCTTTTCATATTTTAAAATATGGCATAACAATGAGAGAAATAAAATTATAAACGGTTTTGAACGCAAAAATTCATTAAAAAAAAGAAGGAAAAATAATTTCGATTCAGAAGGTTCTACCGAGATTTGAACTCGGATCGCTGGATTCAAAGTCCAGAGTGCTAACCATTACACCATAGAACCTCGATGTCGGGGTGCTGCTAAAATACACTTTTGTGCCTCAGCCTCAAATCCTGACAGTTGGGGATGTTTTTACTTTCTGTTTTGTGAAAATAATTTTAATTTTTATACCATAAACAATAGAAAAAGCAAGGATAAGATGTATATTGTTGTGTGAAAGAATTTTATACCATAAACAATAGAAAAAGCAAAGATAAGATGTATATTGTTGTGTGAAAGAATTTTTTGAAACAGTTTTTGTCTAGTATTCAGTACAAGTATTAAAAAAGTTTTCAAATAAATTCTAATAAATATTCATTTTATTTGAATTTTAATTAATTTTGATAACTTTTACGTGAATTGTCAGACATATTTTAATTTTACTATAAACCTAACTCCTTATATATTTTGGTAACCAAGCCAGCCGGCACTTTTATGCTTGATCAATAACTTCGATTCTAAACAACAAACCCAAAAACAGGTTTTACCTTCAGTTCGTAGTGCAAAATAATAAATAACAAATAATGCAATCGGAAAAGAAGAAAACTCTCTTGGAGAAATATGAAATACCAATAAGCCACCTGGACTTTGCCTACGTGGAGACAGCCAAAAATGCACGGGAAATGGAGAAAATTGTGCACATCCTGCGCTCCGGCGAGGAAGGATATTTTCCAGACCTCTTGCGATGCTCAGAGGAAAAG
Organism: Drosophila serrata; assembly: GCF_035046125.1. Lineage (NCBI taxonomy): Eukaryota > Metazoa > Arthropoda > Insecta > Diptera > Drosophilidae > Drosophila > Drosophila serrata. The sequence continues at coordinate 1,928,348 of NW_028257274.1, read as the reverse complement.
TTGAAGCAGCTGAAGCCAGATAGTAAATTATTTCGCTACGAGGAGGACATCAAGAAGAGTGATATCCTTGACAAGAAGGAACTGAAACCCATATTGGTTGGTTTTACTAACTATTATCTTAAAGTTTTACGATTCAACATTACAAATTGCTTTAGGATTGGACCCAAGACATAAAAACAAAGGATAGTGCCTTGAACGAGTTAAAGAACGAAAACCAGTCCCTGGATATACCTTCCATACGTAAACTGGGCAAAATCGAGTTGGATAAACCGAGTCCTGGGCCAACAAAGCCTGCCCCAGAAGCAGCACCACAGCCAGCGAAGGCCAAGGAAAGCCGCATCAAGTCAACGGACTACAGTAAGTGGGATAAGTATGATCCCGATGAGGAAATACTTCGAATGGATCTGGATGAAGAGCGCAGCAAGGAGGAGGCCGATTTGAAGATTCCCATTAAAGATAAACCGGTTACCAAACAAGAGTTGAAGGACGAAAAGAAGGCCATGTATGAACGCCTTCAAACTCAGCTCAAAAGACTTAGCCCTCTGGAGCGAGAGCAATTTGCTGAAAAGTAGGTGTCTTTTAGTACTTTGCCTTAATATATATATCAATTTGTATCTAATTTTTAAATTGTTACTTAAGACACCGACTTCGTGGAAATGAGTATTTCAAGGCCAAGGAGTATGACAGTGCCATAGAAGAGTATAACTGTGCCATTATATATGATCCTGAGAATGCAGCCCGGGCCTACAACAATCGGGCTATATCTTGTAAGATTTATTACTGTTTTATTAGTATTTGTTATATTAATATAATGAACTAATAAATTGCCTTGAAATTATTTCCTCACAGATATGAAACAAAGCAATTATGTTGCTGCCATAATGGACTGTGAGGCGTGTTTGCAATTGGAGCCGGAAAATATTAAGGCTCGTCTTCGCCTGGCGGATGCCCACTATGCCAAAGGAAAACGTCGCGAGGTAAATTAAAATTTAATTTAAAAAGAATGAGTTCCATTTCCCCTTTCTTCTTAGTCATATTACCTGTACCAGCGTGTGCTGGAATTGGATCCGGAAAATGCCAGTGCCAAGCAGTCTTTGAAGAATTTAAATTCACAGTTTGGTGAACTGGCTCCTGCCAGTGCCACGCGTTTAATGATCGAGGAGCTGAAACCTGAAGCCGATGGTGGAAAATCCAAAGAAAAGCCTGAGGTTAAGCCACCACCATCACAGCAAGCCACAGCAGCAAAGAAGGCGCCACCATCCGTAGCCAAGAAGCCCCCTGTGGTCGACACTCCGCCAGCTAAGGAATACGATCTGGCCGAGTTGGTAAAGCCAAATCGTGTGGTCAACAGCAAACTCGTTTCGGCCGCCCAGGCCTTGGGCAATAAGCTTCAGGCTCCACAGGCCAATTCACAAAAGAAACCAGCTCAGCCCAATCTGTTGGCCACCGAAGCGATGCCTTCAATGTTGCGTATGCCACAGGACAACCTTAAGACTAGCAATAAGCTACTAATTCAAGAGATTTAATTGTAAATACAATTGAAATGAAAATAAAGGTATAGAATGGTTATGGGATCGCATATCCTGGAGGTATATTATTTCACCAAGTTTCAATTACTGCTGAAGCAGTTTCTTAATGTAGCGACCCACGACGAGGAAGGGTCGTTGCTCGAACTCGTGCTTCTGGTCCATGGCGATGGTTACCTGGAAATGGTATTTTATTAGGTTATTCTTTCAGTAATTTTATAGTTATTTCATTAACCTGATCTCCATTGAGTCGATTGATAATGGTCACACACACGTCACCGGCCTTGACCCCGATCTTTTGGGTCACCGAGGCAAACATGCTGGCCTCCATCTCGATGTTGAGGATGCCCAGGCTATGGCACTTCTTCAAGAAAGCCATCTTATCCTCGTCGGAGTACTCACATATGGCACCATCGGTACGTCCCTGACCTGGGTCAAGTGAAACTCAATTGAGCAATGCATTTTTTCCGGGAACTTGTAACACTTACCCTCGTAGAAGCAGTCTGTTCCCATCGTATTGCCACTTACGGTTTGGAAACCATCCTTGGCATCAACACCATATGCCATGATGTCCTTGATCACCTCTTCGGAGAACTTGGCCGGTCGCACCACACGCTTACCGAGAATGGCCTGTGAAGTAGATTTAAAAAGTATATGTTTCAATAGGTATTATTTGCGATAGTCACTTACAATCTCATGTTCATTGCGCAACAGACCGTTGAACGCATCCTTGGTGACCACCACTGTGCCAGGTGGTACACCGAGTCCTCCACAGGTTCCGATTCGCAGGAAGACGGGATCCTGGCAGCCGGCGTATTTGACCAACTTGAGCAGCTCATGCAGGACAACACTGAATGTGGAGGAGCCAACGCCATGGCTGCAGCACAGCACCGGTCCCACCTTGTACATGGCATAGCGGTGTCCTCGAGCGCATAGATCCTGCGGATCTCTTGAGTCCGGTAGACCCAGAACCTCTGACAGGTAAACCGCTAGAGCACGCATGCGGGAACCAGTGCCACCCATGCAGATCACCTGCAGAAGATATTTTCCTCAGAGTTACGAGAGGTATAAAAATTCAAAAACTCACCTTGACATCCCCGAATCTCTGCTGGATGTCACTGGTGTCTTTTGTGTTGGCCACATTTATATCCAGGTGGTACAAATAATCCAAGGCCATGGCTTTCAAATTGGGATTTAATAATTCGGGAACGCTGTCGATCAAACTCATCAGGTTATCTTCACTAAAAAATATATATATTAAACCATTTACTTACCTCTTGGACATTTTAAGTGTGTTTCTAAGGGATTAATTTTGTAACAAATGAGAGAATCTAAAAACAAGAGAATATATATTTGTTTGGGATTTGGAAATATATATTATTTTATATACAAGTTCTTTTTCCTAGAAAAATGTTTGCTAATGCCGGCAACCGAGTGATCATAATCTTATCTATATACTCAATGCAAACTTTAGTTTTTACACATATAGACAATTGACAACATTTAGATTATAATCTATAGAAAGGGGAATTACAAACAATTTCTTGTTGTAACATGCAGCACTCTTATGATGTTGTTTTTATTTTTGTCAGAGTATTATTTATTGCTAATCAAGACACGTGCCAGCGAAGACACTTGTAAATTATAGCACTTTCCACTAACCCACACGATCCGTTTGCCTCGACTGCTGGCAATAGACTGAGGAACTGGACGTTGGAAACTGTCCCGCCTTGCAGTGTATATATTTTTGTCGAGAGAGGCAATTGAAAGAAAAAGAAAGGGTACTCGGAAAAGAGAAGAGTATATTCTATTTCTGAAAATTATGAAAATATCGGACCAGATGTAAAGAATAGGTTGCCGACGATTTAAGTTCAATAGCACCTTTTGGGATTAGGAAGAGGTATGTAGCACGTTTAAGAAGTCTTCATGATCTCATTTTTATAAGGACTCATGTACCGGGTATTTCCAAGTCGATCAATATGTACTCTGGCTTACTTATTAATTTATATTTACATTTAAGTTGGAAGATGAGACATTTACATTTTTATCTATGCTGTAAATTACCTCGATTAAAATGACTGAGACGTAACTCAGCTGAATTTCAAATTGCTCCCAATAATAATAATAAACTCATTCTTGTATAATTTAATTACAATTTGTTTTTAATATACCATTGAAATTTTTTTTTGTTTGTTTTTGTTGTTTTGTCATAAATTTCGTTTTTACAATATAACTTGTATATTTTTCATGTGCTTTCCGTAATAATATTGATGTTAATTTTTCAGCATTTTTTGTTCTATTTGGTTTTCTTAATTTTTTACGTTGACAGAACTAGTTAGATTAAGATTAACTGCTGCTGGTTTTTGGTTTAGAGTTGAGTGTACGGTAGCAACATTAATCAACATGTACATTTAACAAATGTTTAGGAATTTCAATATAATATAATAGAATAATTTATGAAATTTGAATTTAGTATCAATTATTATAGTTAAGTGTGTTTATTATTGTTAAACCTTCTGCTCGCTTAGCCCCATTTAAAATATGCAACATAACAATTAACAATTATATTTCATTTTAATATATGATTCGTGATTTTTTTTGTGATCTCAAAAGCGTTTATTTTCTGATAACCTTTGAACGTCACACCCAGTGATGTTTTGTTTTTATATATATATTATTATTATATATTAGATTTGTGGTAACATAGCTCAGCATTAAGCAGCTCAATGAATATACATACAATATGCTGGGGTTTAAATTATTTTATGAGGTTGAGAGGGCGATATACACAGAAATAAAGCTAGGAACTTAATCAGAGCTAAACTAGGGAATGTTGAAACACCATTGTATACTGGAGAGATGCGCACATACATATATATATATATATAGAGTAAGAGAAGGTAACTTTAAACGAAACTCTTGGATTCCCTCGATTTTCCGATTACTCGTGGGCCTGGGACTCCTGCTGGACGAGCTTGAAGCGCCTGGGGGACTTGATGGAACCCTGGTGACCAAAGAGCGACTTCAACTGGCCATTGTGCGACAGCACCTTGCGTATATACCGCGCCACAAGGATCTGGGGACGCTGTAATAATAATAATCTCTATTAAATAAAATCTTTTGAGCCAATATTGATTTTGGAAACCCACCTGCTGCCACTCGTGCATGACCTCCTTGGGGGCATTGACCTGGTCGCCATTTAGGCGATTCAATAGGGCCACACACACCACCGCAGCCTTGATGCCGGCATGGTGGGTCAGTGCCGCAAATATGGTGCTCTCCATCTCGATGTTGACCACTCCATTGTCGCGCAGCTTCTCCAGATAGGCCATCTTATCGTTCTCGCTGAACTCACAGAAGGCACCATCTAATCGACCCTGACCCTCATAGAAATCATTTGTGCAGAGTGTCTTGCCAATGATGGTATCATAAGGATCATCGGCAGTAGCCAAGGCTTTCAGCTCGCGGGCCAGCTTCTTGTCCAGCTTGGCAGGACGGTGAACGGTCTCGCCCAGAATGGTCTATAGAGAGAGAGAACAGAAGAGTTTGAATATAATTTATATAAAACTTAGAAACTCAAAAAAAAAAAGGTTAAGAAACAGAAATACTAATATTTTTATAGAAAAACTTATTTCACTTTCACAACCTGCTGGATAACAATTAGTTGCTTCTAAAATACTCAAAAATATCTTTGAAAAACTCTTTTAACCTTAACAGAAAATAATATATTTCCCAAAAAGTAATTGAGATTTAAATGCCTGTGTTTATACTCTTGCAATAGTATTATAATTTTAGTCAGAAGTTTGCAACTCAGTAAAGGAGTCATCTCCTTATAAATATATAAAAGTATATATATTCTTGAGAAGTAGTTAACTATGATCAGTAAGTATCTATGGCCAGCAAGTATTAATGAACATTAATTAACTATGAACACTAAGTACTATGAGAAATAAGTAACTCGGAACAGTAAGTATCTATGATCAGTAAGTATCTATGACCACTAAGTATCTATGACCAGTATGTATGTATGACCAGTTACTAACTTTGAACACTTATAAACAATGACTTGCAACTTTTGTAACACAACACATATCTTAGACTTGGCTGGCAGAAGTCCCTTCGTTCCGGGGATGTTAGAACCAGTTGGGAATCATATGCACAGATGTGCGAGATTTGTTTTGGAGCCCAATTAAGCCATTTGAATGAAAGTATGGAGTTATTCTTCTATATAATTTTAGTAAAATATAAGTCAGAGCATGCTGAATCGGTGGACTATATATATATGTATATATATCTGAACAATCGGACGATTAAAGAACTATGAGCAGTAAGTAACTCTGAACAGTAAGTATCTATGAGAACTAAGTAACTATGAACAGTAAGTAACTATGACCAGTAAGTATCTATGATCAGTAAGTATCTATGACCACTAAGTATCCATGACCAGTATGTATGTATGACCAGTTACTAACTTTGAACACTTATAAACAATGACTTGCAACTTTTGTAACACAACACATATCTTAGACTTGGCTGGCAGAAGTCACTTCGTTCCGGGGATGTTAGAACCAGTTGGGAATCATATGCACAGATGTGGGAGATTTGTTTAGGAGCCCAATTAAGCCATTTGAATGAAAGTATGGAGTTATTCTTCCATATAATTTTACTAAAATATAAGTCAGAGCATGCTGAATCGGTGGACTATATATATATGTATATATATCTGAACAATCAGACGATTAATAGAACTATGAGCAGTAAGTAACTCTGAACAGTAAGTATCTATGAGCCCTAAGTAACTCTGAACAGTAAGTAACTCTGAACAGTAAGTATCTATAAGCCCTAAGTAACTCTGAACAGTAAGTATCTATGAGCACTAAGTAACTATGAACAGTAAGTAACTATGATCAGTAAGTAACTATGATCAGTAAGTATCTATAACTTGTAAGTATAAATGACCAGTAAGTATCTATAACTTGTAAGTATCAATGACCAGTTACTAATTTTGAACTCTAATAAACAATGACTTGCAACTTTTGTAACACAACACATTTCTGGGACTTGGCCGGCAGCAGTCACTTCGTTCCGGGGATGTTAGAACCAGTTGGGAATCATATGCACAGATGTGCGAGATGTGTTTTGAAACAAATTTTAGCTACTTGAATGAATCTATGGAGTTATTCCTCTATAAAATTTTACTAGTATATAAGTCGGACCATGACGAATCGGTGGACTATATATATATATATATATTTATATATCTGAATAATCGGACAATTTATAGAACTATGAGCAATAAGTAACTCTGAACAGTAAGTGTCTATAAGCAGTAAGTAACTCTGAACAGTAAGTATCTATGACCAGTAAGTATCTACGACCAGTAAGTAACTATAATCAATAAGTATCTATTACCAGTAAGTAACTATGATTAGTAAGTATAAATGACCAGTAGGTAACAAGTATCAGTAAGTACCAATGAACATTAAGTTACAATGATCAGTAATTAGCTATGAGTAGTAAGTAACTATGAGCTAAGTATCTATGAACAATAAGTAAATCTGAACAGTATCTATGACCAGTAGGTATAGGTGAATGAAATGAAAGCAGGCATTACTAATTGTTCTCTATATAAATATATATAATTTATATGGTATTAATTCCTAGGGTATACTACTTTCGGCGTGCCAAAGTTAGCTTCCTTGACACCCTCTAATCATACTCACAAATTCATGGGAATTACGGAGCTGTCCATCCAAAGCATCCTCGGTGATGATGACAGTGCCGCCCTCAACGCCTACACCACCACAGGTGCCGATCCTAATGAAGACGGGATCCTTGCACTTGGCATGGTACATCAGCTTGATCATCTCGTGCATGAGGATGCTGACGGAGGGTGTACCCATGCCATGACTAACACAGAGCACGGGACCAACCTTGTACATGGAATAGCGATAGGAGTAGGCACTGATGTCCTGGAGTTGGGTTCCAGCTGGCAGCTTGTAGCCAATCTCATTCATGATGAAGTGGGCAAAGTTCTCCATGCGCTTTGGTGTGCCACCCATGCAGACAAACTAAAGAGAGAGAAAGGGAAATTTTAGTTTAAAAGTTATTATTCACTTTGACTATTACTATAACTAGTTCTTAAAAGAGTATATTACCAGGCTTCATTAGGAAAAGTTAATAAGTCCGTCCAAGCATATAATTAAGTAAATTGGTTAAGCAACTCGTTTCGATGGTGCTCCACTTGATTTGATAACAAACAAGGTCTAGGTCTGGGTCTGGTCTCCGCCTCTTTCAGCCGGTTCCGATAATGAATAATTCAAGAGGCCTGACTCACCTTAACGTCGCCAAACATCTCCTGCAGGTCGTGGCTCTCGCTGCCCAGTGCCAGGTGATAGAGGATGTCCTGGTCCATGAGCTCGATGTTTGAGTTGCGCAATTTGACAGTGCCATCGGAGTATCTGCAATAAGGCAAAATGCAAATTAAGTTTTGATCTATAGCAGTCATTATATTACCATAAGAATCCCCTTGGGGCCGAGAGAATGGAAAAAAGTTAATTACTTTTATCTGACAAGTGGATTTGACAACCTCACTGAAAACAGCTTGTGCTCTGATAAAAACCAAATATTATCTATTTCCTAGAAACTGAGCGAACAAGCCCCCAAAAGTTTAATCAGCAGGAAATATATATATATTTCGTCATTATTATGGCAGAAAATAGCATTGCTTATTAGTCGGTCTAAGTTTATTCTATATATATTATGCTTTTAAATTTAAAAATTCCCATGACGGTTATAAATATTTCTAATTAATCCAAACAACATATTTTTTGCCACACAATCGTGAAAAGGCATATAAGCTTTCATTCATATTGGGTTCAAATGCCAGCTTTGAATTTCGCTTTACTAATCAAATTCTGAATGGTGAAACTTTGATGTATTTGTGACATTATTTATAGAGACCCCCCCTGTAGCAGGGCTGCCACCGCCCATCAATATTCCATTATCAAGTGCGTCAAACGGGCAAATAGGAAAAAATCATGCTAGAATCATGAGCAAAACAAAAAGCGAAATTCCTATGACTAGAGCATAATCACAAAAGTATCTCCGCGGTGACTTGACCTTGATTGATAAGCAAATTGTATATATTTACTTTTCGAATTTCTTATGTCGTAAGTTCTATGACAAACATCCGATTATTATAATATATATAGAAATATATAAACAAAATATGATTTGATGGCATATGAAATCGGATCACAGCGGAAAACAGCTGCTGACTACAAAAAAAATAGTTGAAAATTTCTGAAATTGAAGACAGGGTAATCACTTGGCCGACACACCCACCGGCCTGTGCAAATATTTGGCCAACTGGCAAAGCATTTAGCTTGAATCTCTTGTGGGTTGGCCCACTGTATTTTGGCTCAGGCAATACTTCTTCGTGTTGCTCTCAGAGTGCCATGGATTTGGGGAATTAATGTGCCAACAAGGCATACAGATTTGTCACACAGCTAACTAAAGACCGCATTGCAGCAGCTAGATGCACAGTTTGATTAGTCAGTACAGAGAGAGAAATAAGTGTGTCCAAGATATATGTTTACTAGTGAAGATTTAGGGAAGAAAACTAATAAATAGGAGGCCATAATATGTCGTGAGATATCAAGTCGTTAAGATATCTAAAATAAATCAAGTTCGTCATACGTTTTACACATCTTTTAAAAGATTTTCTGCACTGTATCTTTATTAATTTGATGAATATCACCTTCTTTATATAGTTTCCTTTGCATTTCATTAGTTTCCCGCCAATTGCAACAACCCCTAGTCCTGTCAAAGGACCAGCTGCAGTTGCAAAAAAATATGTAACCGGTTTTAGGATCCTTACCGCGTTATCTTTTTCACGTACGCATCATCGGTCTCATCGTCCTGCAGCGAGGACCTGTGGGCGCAATCGTAGTGAGCCTTGAAGTCATGCGACTGATTAGCGGTTATGGTGGGCGGCATGATGATGATGTTACCTCCTTAATGTCCTTTTAGGAGTCACAACAACAAAAACTACTAACGCACGAGCCGAAAAAAAACTAAACCGGTGGGAAGTTCCAAATAGAGAAATTATGTGTACACGTCAACGCTTCAAGCGGAACTAAAAAAAATGCTTGGGTTTCGCCGGCCCTTATATAGTCCACTTAACAGTGAGCTGTTAGATGGCTGTTAAATATAAGCACTTAACAGAGTCGTATCAGACGGAATGTACACATGTATGTTAAGATGTGTATATAATTAAGCAAACTATAGCACCTCCAGCTTATCTCTAGCTAGAAAACCGGGAGTCCCAGACTTATGCTGCGCAGTACGATTACACAAATTAGAATAAATACTGAATATAAAACAATATTAAAACATTATATTCCGTTTCCGATGCTGTAATAAAAACGTGTTCGTCGCCGCGCAAGGTCTCTGATTTGTTATCAGTTCAAAGCCTCCTCTATGCCAGCTAACTGAATCAAGTGCAATTCTCAGGTTGAAATTGCCATGGAAAGCATAACAGATTTGCGTAATCCAATTATTTGCAATTTTGCGATTTTATTTGTTATTACAAACAGGGTGTTCGCAGTGGTTCGATCAGCCGGACCCATTGCCTTAATTCCGCCAATATGCAAATTGATTTTGGAATATTTAGGCATGCATATTTTAAACTGGTTTTTCGGACACCGCCATTCGTTTCACATTCTTCAACTCTGATATTTGCAAATGAGATGCAAACAAACCTAACATTGTGTATAATTATTGGTTTATTTTTATCACGTCTCGAGCACCGTCTTACTTGTATTTATTTACTGGCAAATATGTATACTATTATAGTTAGTCCAGGAATGTGAAAGACTGCAGCTACCACCATTACAGGCCTAGTCAGCTCTGCGTCATACGTTGTCGGTGCTTTGTTGTCCAAAGCCAGGCCATAAAATATACATAAACATACGACAGCTGTACAAGAGAATAGCTAAACATATATACTATATAGTATATGTATGTATGTCTTGTATATAAGCAAACAAAATGCGAGACAATCAGCAGAGAAAAAGAAAACTGGAACAACACAAATAAAGTAAAGGCAAAAGCTCCAAAGCCAAGTTATGAACTCAAAGATATCCATTAAACTATAGATCTTGATTTAACACTACATTACTTATGGGGTTTATTTGAAAACAGATTTTTTATTCAGAGAATATACCTATTTTCCATCTAATTTAAAATTTGTATTTGATCTTGATGTCACACATGATATTAATTTAATTCGAAAATTAATATTTTGCTCCACTGCAATCTTTGTATATATCTTATACTTTTGGAGGATATTATAAATTATAATATATTTTACAATATATATCCCTTAAGGTTTTACAAACTTATATATTCTCTACAAAAAGTCGCAACATTTCATCATATTCCATTTACAGGGTATCAAAAGTAATGAAAAGAGCAAAGGCAAAAGCAAAACTTAGTCCAAAACAGGCAAAAAGGGGGCTCGTCTGTGTTGGCTCAGCAGTCCCCAAGAGAGAGAGAGAGAGAGGAGAGCAATAATAACAGAGACAGAAAGAGAGAGGGAGAGGGAAAAAGAAAGAGACAGGCAGAGAGAAACCGAAAGAGAGGGGCAGAGCTACGTACTTAATGTACGTGACGGGGCTCACAAGTAGATTTTTGAGGTCGCTCTCGAGCGGCTAAGCGTTCGTTGGAATTCAGTTAATGGCCAAAACTCGTAATTAACTTGGCCAACAGCGGATTCATTGATTGAATTCACCAGCTGCAAAGCCAAACAAAATCACTGTTTACATAAGTCAAATGAAAAAACTATTCGAAAAAGGTAACGAGAGCTTCTTTGATGTTTGTTTGAATTCATTAATAAACAAAAAGCCATTAAAAGTGGTGCAACTTTATCGAAAAAGACAAAGCCTATAGTATTTTTCTCATATCATGATAGGCAGAAGAGAGCTTCTTGGGAGGAACCCTTGGGAACGTGAGATGAGTAGACAATCTTGGCCATTTCAAGTCTTTTCTTTGGGTCATTCCACTTGGGTACTCGGCCTGTGTTAACTTGGCTGTCAGTGGCAGCAACAAATGTCAGTGGCATATACATCTAGTCTTTGTCAGTCTTGTGAGCCCCTCATCAGTGAACCCACACACACACTTGAGCTATTTATGGGTGACCCAGAGTAGGTTAAAAATATTCATATGCAGAAGAAGAAATTTATAAGCCGCAGACTAAAGATTACAATATAGAAAAGTCTTTTAATCTTAGTTAATCTTTTAAAGCCTTTCTTTGTATAACAAACTTATTTTCCACTGAATTATATTTTATAAGTAACTATAGTTCAAAAATCGATTCCCATGAGGGGAAACTTCTTTGAGACTGAGTAAAAGCTTTGCCAGCATTGAAAGAGTTTTGCGTTTGTCACGTCACGGGTTTCGACAATTAATCACAGAGCTTTAAATGGATCCTTTAATGTGGGTAAGCCCATTCAGCTGCTCACACATTTCCTCCTCCTTTACCCCCCAAAGGGGCGAAATTGTAATTGCATTTTCCTGGCCAAAGCTCTTAAGCGTTTCTGCAGGCCCCCGATAAGACCTGGCCGGTTAATTGCCAAGGGCAAGGGGGCGAAAGTCAGGGCAAAAGACCAGGCCAAGTCCACAACAATGAGATGGAAAATGCAAACGAAGCTGGATGACAATGCAGGCCAGGCGACTGATTAAGGGATCACTTTCTCTTCCCAACCAGAAAGTAAGAAAAGAATTGTTTAAGCAAGAGTCAGGGCCAGTCATGATGGTCGTGATGTCATCCCAAATTGCATTACTCACACATCACTGGCACTGGCACTGCCCCAGGAGTCGCACCCACTCCGATTTGGTTGTGGGGGCGGTTTGGTTGGCTGGCAATATGGCTTTCCGTCGGCCTGGCATATGCCGGTCCCTGTTCCAATCGATAATTGTCTTGTTATTGTTTCACTGGCTTTGAACTTGGGACTACTGTGCGTATGAGCGATGTCGAAAGGGAAAGGGAGGGAGCGACACCCACTCCACAACCAAGGTCGTATAGGGTTTGATAATAGAACCGCAGGGTGGGTTTCCCGTTCATTATCACACTTTCCCCGCTAGAACTTGCCAAATCATGGTTTGCGATATCCACTATTTATAGGTTTTTGCTGTAGCTGACATAATACCGAAGGTCCCGGAATACTGATAGCTAAAATGGGCCAGTAATTAATGGCAATTTGTGTTTTGCCGCTGTTATGCGATTATGCTTAAACCAATTAGTAATGATTTCCCGTCATTGGGGGGGAAGTGTTCCAGGAAGAAATTGTAATTTGGCAAGGAAGATGAGCCATTATAAGCTGGAACAGCTTGGAATTCAATCGATAAATGGTATAGATAGGGATGGAGTTCTAAAGTTAAGGTATTTCCTTATAAGAAACATAAATAAATGAATGTGATAAGAATTTTTTTGGCACCTCAAGAAAATGCATTTATTCTTCATCCCCAAAAGAATGCTATCTATTTTCGTGGCAACCTTCATAGCAAATTGGTAACACAATTGGCACACCGGCATGTTTAACCAACACAACAGCTCCCTATTGTTAGTCAGTTAAGAAGTTCTGTCACCAAAGTTGAAATTTATAGCCCTACCATTGTGGCTGTTTTACCGAACCGAAAGTTACGGGCGAGTAAAAACAAAAACTTTGAATTAAGTCAGCCCAAGTTGGAAGCCAGGAGCTGTTAATTCCTGGCCAAGTTGGTCGAAAGTTGGCCCCCAAAGTTGGTGCTATGCGGGTGGTACTTACTCGTCGAGTTCCTCCTCCGAGAGCGAATGGCTGTTGCCCGTGAGCAGAGACATCTTGTGGTGGAATCCTGCAAAGAAAGGAAAAACACAAGCAAAACCGAGAATGAGAAATTAAAACGCAAATGGAATTTTAATAGCTCGTAATTCCGATGTGCAAATTGGCAGCATCTTCTCGAAAGGGCACGCTAAGCCCATTTAAATGCTTTTCACATTCGGAGGCCTAAACAAGGCTGGAAAATGGGGGCGTTAAAGGTTGACAAATGCCACAAAACTACACTAAGGAAATGCTGTGTTTATTTAATTATTCAATTACATTAATACATATTAAGTTGATTGAGGAAATAAATTGAATTTGAGTTAAAAGAGTCAAAAACAATTTGTTCTTGATTTATTTTATAGTTTTTTTATTTGAACCTTAGACCAAAAATATGATCCATAAAAGCCAGACAAATTACAACAACATTTAATAATTCAAAAAATATATCATATAAATGCCTGAAACCTGATTTCCCTTACTTAAAGTTCGAATTAAAAATGTATCCCATTTAATTAAATCCCTATTTAATATTTTTCTGTTCTGTTTTCCTTAATTTGTTTTTCTTTGTGTACATGAAAAGTGGGTGAAGCGCGCACAAAGCGTTTTGAAGGCTTTTAATTAAAAAACGTCAGGGAAACGTCACGTGCCAACATCAATGCGAGTGCTCGTGAGTCCTAGAATGGGTGTTTTGGGTGTATATTCAGGGAGTCCTTGAAATGTTTGCAGACCCAACCGGACTAACAGCAAAATGTTTTAACTTTTTGCGAGGGCTTATCCGCCTGGCACTTTTCGCATTACTTTTTGGCCAAGATTGGACACGTTTTAGCCAGCCCTTCCTCTAAAAGTTATACCAAGTATCTTTCCATCTTTTTTTTTCGTTATGTTTCTTTTTTCGCTTTGGCGAAAGTTCAAGGCCAACCACAATTAGCTTGACCAGGGAGCAGCCACTCAAAAGTGCCGAGGGGCGGTAGGACTGCGAGGACTGTCCTCAATTTGTCCACTTTTGTTTATACTTGTTTGCAGCCATATTTACTTGGCTGCTGGCTATGCCTTGAATTTGAAATAAGGGATAAGGCAAAGTAAAGGAAACTGTTGCATATACTTGGAAAAGGACTTGATATAAGCAGGGGATTATGTTATGAGATTTATTGGAAGAGACTTTAAGAAGCATTTATTAAACAGAAGTTCCTGAAGGTTTATCGCAGGCTCATTGATTCTCAGGAGGATATCTTATGTTAGAACCTTTTCTAGATTAATTTTCTTTATTAACCAACTGTTTGAGGATCTTCTTCAATGTATTATTTAACATATTCTATCCTAGGAAACACAAGCAAAAAGCTTTCTGTTATTATTTGATACTTTCCAGTTCAAACCTCTCACTGGCAAACATCAATCATCCCCCTGCGTCTTGCAACTCGAATAATCCATTTCCGTTTCTGCAAACAATGTTGACCCATTAAAGTGTATGTAGCCTTGAAAGCGTTTGCTGAACCGTTCCAATGAACAGCAATGCATATATGTATATATCCAGCTGATGCAGGCAGAATAGGAGCAAGATATATACAATAGGAGCGCAAAAAAAGGGTTGAAGGGTGTGAAGGGGTTGATATAATTATCTTGTTCCCTATTCTCCCGAGAACTTTTTCAATTATTTCAAGAATCCAGCTTGCAAGCAGATGTGACAAGGCGGTGTGTGTATCCTGCGACAGGATAACACTAAGAATTGAGCTATTGATTTTCTTCACAGACAGCATTAACTGAGAAAGTTTTTCGTCGAAACTACTTGGATTATAACATATATATGAAATATATACGATTTTCCTGTCCTGCAGACTTACGTAAAGAGTTCTAGGTGTTTTTGTTGGGGGGTTTGGAGAGAGGGTTTGAGTTACAACTCTCCCGATATGCACACAATAAATGAAAGCAAAGCACTATTTTTTTCCGTTGCGGTACACTGTGTGTGGTATTTCGATTGCTTTGTTTATCTGCAGGCACGTGAAGCTAGTAGTAGGAAGGCTTTCTCTCTCTCCCTCTCTGTGGCAGCTTTTCCCCCCTTTGGGTTTTCGCACAGACACAGGGATACGGATACGGAAAAAGGGCACACGGACACGGAGAGCGACGACCAGAGCTGCGCGAGGTTCAAGAACCAACTGACGAGGGGAGTCCCACCAGGCGAAATTGTTGACTCTGCCACTCGGCACTCGGCTCACACTCACTCACTCTCTCTTTCACTTTCCACTCAACGCAGACTCACTCGAATCTCGCTATAGCTAGGGGATATTTAATTACAGTGTACAGTTGAGTAAATAAAATTGTTTACAATTTCCTCGAAAGTCTAGAAAAGAGAAAAGACGGAGTGAAAATCAAATAGAGAAGAGGGGTTTGTGTGCAACAGCTGCTGCGCAGACCATTACACAAGCGCCTGCCTAATTACTGAGTCCTGTGGCAACGGACATATCATGGTCTGGATTTAATTATATTTCAATGTGCACTTAAAAACCTTAAAGGTGTTGAAAAATTGAAAAACGGGCAAGTCCCTTTGGGACACCATGGCGTATACGTAATGTAATGTGGCAATGTTGCGCATACGCCATGTATGCCACAGCATAACATCGATGCAGGCCATAAAGCAAAAACAAACCAAGTTGATGTCTGTTTATTCATTCCATTTTATGTGGGTCATAAAACGTTTCCCATTGAAGCGGATTGAGGATTTCATTGAGCAAAATGGTATCAGACACTTGCAAAGGGATTTTTCCTAATGGAAATGTGGCTTCAAGTGGAATAAATTAGAATATATTCTGTAAATAAAATCAAGTAGAGGGTGACAAATCAAAGGAAAGGTATAATGTTGTATGATCAAGATTATTTATTAAACCAAAATATTTCCATAAACACTTCTCTAAGGGTAATTATCGCCAAATGTTTACCCAAAATCTACTTTTTGTTTAGCTATTCCAAAACATTTCATCGCTCAATGCCAGGTGATGATGAGGCTAGCATTGAGAGAAAAAAACACACAAACAACCAATTTAATTTGTGTAAAAATTTTCCCTTTCGATGAGATCACAAACAGTTGTTGCCCAGCTTAATTAATTGTAATCAATAGCGCTTTTTGACTTTAATTTGACATTGAAATTCAAATAAATTTTCTCCTGTTCTTTATTGCTTAATTTCCAAGCTTTCACAGGCCGACACACACACAAAACATCGCCATGCTCGGCTGCCTTCCAGACGGAGATAATAAGTCCAACATGACACGACACCGACATGGGCAGTAAATACGAATTACGTTGGCCGGAATAGGCCCCGCCAGTGGATGGAGCAAGAAGTGACAGTAAAACGGTGACTAAACTGTTCGCTTTGATGAATTTTCGACAATCGAGTGGAGGCTCTGAGCTCCTCTTGATGGCTCTGTAAAACGCTCAGTTACTCAAGCATCCGTGCAATTGCCGGCAGTGACAAGGAGGAAATCTTAAGAGACATGCCCTCGAATTTCCATTTCGCTGCATAATAATAATATTAAGTATTTTATGCCGCGACTAGCAACGGCTTTATGTCTCATGGGGCACGCAATTGAGGAGACATTGCTCATACGCAACGTTGGCCGGATCAACAGTTGAGACCCGAGCATATGGTTGATTTGGGGATAAAGACCGTGTCCAACCATTAAGAATTTTAATATCAGACGCGTGTCAATGGCAAGGACACTAAAATGAAGGAGTGTATATAAATGAGGTCAATATAATTTCATTATATTCAAAGAGATATAAGAATGTTTTAGGTGTTTATCATTAACGTTAATCAAAAAAGAAAGAAACTTTTTAATAAATTCAATATTTTCTGGCTTGAATTTGAATAAAATTTCACTATAAAATACATTTTAAGAGATATAATTGATATCTAAAGGTTAAGTTACCTGTTCCTGTTCAATAATTATACCCTATAGTTGCTTTTAGGCTCTAAAGAACTATTGAAAATCCCCGGAAAAAATCCCCTGCATGTACTTGTTAAATCGATATATTATTTTTGGTGTGCATTATTATTTATTCAGTGGTCCCTGCAGGTTTCCCTGACTTACACAAACGCCTACGCAGTCGCTCATTTCGTTGATCTATTTGACAAATAAATACTACTTCGTCGCGTTGACACACCACTTCGGAGGCATTTTCCATTTTCCATAGCCAGGCGCATCTGTTGTTGACCATTTCCGCTGCGAGTGTCAACAAGGCCTACCTAACAACCTACAGAGCAAGGCGAAGCGACAAGGATGTGGCAGGCCGGCATCCAGGATGCCTTCCGTTGGATGCCACCACGCCCACATTCCACCACGCAAAAGCGGAAACGTTGCTCCTGGCCACCACCACCACCACCTTTTCCGCCCAACTCCCCCATTGCTGAGCATTCGTTACGTAACCAAAACAGCTCTCTTTCTCTCTCTCTCCGCTCTCGGAGAACAATATTTTCTGCATCCAAGTGCGTTGAACTTGGCCCAATTCAGAGCAATTTTGAGTGAGCCACATTTTCGTTTGAGCCTTTTTTTTTGACGCGTCTCTTGCCCCTCGGCTGAGCTTGGGTGGGGCCAACGGCTCCTCCTCCTTGGGCCTCGCGGGAGGCGTCAAGCAAAATGCGAGCGTTAATCTTTTTTGCCGCTTATGATGATTATGGCGGTTGAGCACGACGGGTACTGTGGGTAGATGTCATTATAAATCTGTAGCTTACTTCTATTATTATTTATGTATAGTCTAGGCAGTAATTTAACTATTACTTATAAGTATAGAAACAGTTTTTATCTATGGTAATCATTGCATTAGAAGTTGTACAGCGTTGTTTAAATTATTTATTCACAAAAGAACAAAGCGGTTATAAAAGCTTAAAACCTATTTAATAATCAAAGTTTAAGTTTTAATTCAAGTAGGAACAAAAAAGAAAACCAACTTCAGAGAGTTTATATACCGTTTGCTTTGGTATTAAAGGAACGAATCAGAAATTTCTCATAAATAAACCTAAAAATTCACATTCTTTGAAACTATATTTATTGATATTTTATATGTCAATTTAATCGACAAATCACAATTCTAAAAACTCATAACTAAGTCAAAAATGCATTAATTTTAATGCGGAAAGCTTTCCTATGTTAGTTTTTATAAGTTTTATAAATCTGCGTAATCAATTTAAAATTAAAAAAAAAAAAATTTCAAATTTTTTTGTGCCAAAAACACGATAGATCGCTTCAGAAGTTTATGCTGAGCAAGAATATATATGATTTACATAGTCCGAAATGAGCCCCTCACTCGTTACAAGCTTCTGACTAAAATTAGAATACCCTTCCAAGGGTGTAAAAATCATAAATTAAAATACATTTCTCTACATTTTTTCTCTCTGAATGACGAAACATGTAAAATGATTAAATTTAAACGCAAGCATTTCATTACAAACACCCCAATGCTGTCGTTAATTTATATCTAGCTTCCTAATCTCCCGCCATCATTCATTTTGATGGCACCCACCTTTTCCGGCCAGCAAGGATGCCTGCGGTAAGCCGAGACACTTCGCTAATGATCCCAAACCGCAAGTCCCTTGAGGGGGGTCTGACTCGGGGAAATGCGGGAAATGAAACTCAAAACTTGATTTGCGTTTTTGCTTTTGTTGTTTAAAGATCATATTTACTTCAATCACAGCACAGAATACAGAGAATATTATCTAATGGTTTATTTGTCGCTCGAAAGGAAAAGGAAACGGAACTGCAGGGAAAACTATTTCCATCTGAGTGTGAGTGTGTGTGAGACAAGGAAGACGCGTGCGGGTGTGATGTGTGTTTGTTCTTGGTGGCTTTTTGCGGGGGTGAAAGTCGAGAAGGAGAAGCTGCAGAGAAAGTCGAGCTAAAGTGAGGAAAAAGGAGTGAAAATAGAGAAAAAGCAGTTTTCTTATGTGTGTAGGCTTTATCTATATAGACTTGTATGTATAATTGTTGACATGTATACTTTACTCTTCTTTTTTTGTATTGTTTTGTTATTTTGCGGACTTTTGTCGCTAGTTTTTAAGTTTAACACACAACTAACATTTAGAGTATTGTTTATACGCCATTATGAGGCCATAATGCAAGTACGTTTTTGTATATAGGTTGATGTATACTTATTACGTTGCTAGTTACAATTGTTGACTTGGTTGTTAGTTCTACTTTAAGATCAGGTTGTTGAAATGTTTGTCTCGTAGTGGTACAGTAGTTCGAAGTCGCGTCACGTCAAGTTGTCCATGATTGTTGCGAGTTGCAAAGAAAGGCATTAAGAGCTAACTGAGGCGTTGGAAACAGTTCAACTTAGGTTACTACAGCTTAACATAATCTCAATGGGGTGTTTATTAACAACTAACTTTGTGCAATCTATGAAAATATAATGATACGAAGAAATTATATATGTATAAAATATAGAAGCAGTGTTGAGCACATTTTGACTCCTCCATTCATTCCTCTTCCTCCTTAGAGTAATCTCTTTGTTCTAGTTTGGATTCGATTCTCGCTAGGAAACGTGTTTCTTTGTTTTGTAAAAATAAGAATTCAGCCTTCGTCCCTTTGACTAAAATGGTTCACTTCCAGGTTGCATCCCGATCAATACAGATAATTGTGGGGAAAGACGGCGCGGGCGGGCAGGTAACAGGGATCGTGTTGATTGCGATAGCGACGAGCCAGGAATACAGCCAGCACCTGGGAAAAAAGCATGGGATTAATAACAGCTAGTATAATTTGTATATTTTAAACATTTAATAAAAGAAATAAGAAAACTCAAGCTCGAACAACACTAGAACATATCTCACCCTGGGCCACTTGTTGGATTTACGCTTAGTCAAGGCAGTCAGGCAGTCAGGTTTTAGCAGAAAAGTGTTAAAAGGAAATGTGTTGAGAGTGAAAGGTAGTATATTTCTTTGCTGATTGCTTGCTTTCGGTTTTATATATGGGTTAAACACTTAGCTCTCTCCTCATCCTATAATATATATCTCTCTATAATATGTATATATGTCTAAAGTTGTATATCAATTACGCCCTAACACATTACGTACATAGTTCTGCTGCAATGTGATTAAATATATATGAATATATGTATCTGTAGATGGTATAAATATAAAGGATGCTTGTATATATGGTATGTGGGGCCCCAGGGGCCCATGAGATTTTCCATCGCAACATCAAACATTTATCAGAGACAGAGCAGAGATACACACACTATGTTAAATAATCTTGGTTGTTTCTGTATCTGGGAAATGTTTTATCTTGTTTTCGACACGCGAATAATTTAGAGAAAGGCGCTGGGCAAGCCACGCGGATCCTTTTGATTGCGATAGCGAACTGTTAGCCAAACGCCAACGAACTAAGGCAGCATGTGGAAAATAGTTTGAAGAGAACTTGTATTACATAATCAATCAGGTATCCAAAGTGAACTTTACCTCAGTGAAGCTGAAGAAGATGCCAAGACCTCCGCACAGCTTAAAGGCATAGTCGATCTTATCCTCCAGCAAGGGTCCGCAAGGCTGGCAACGACAGTCGGGATCAGTAGACCCGGCACAGCATTGCCGATTGATTAGTTCGCAGGTGGGCTCTTCCTGCGGAGCTACGGCGGCGGTAGTACTCGGTCCGGTGGCATTAAATCCGCAGCATCTCAGGCTGTCCTGCACCTGCTGGCGCAACTCCTTGGGCACCGTCATCCATCCCTGCTCGGCAAACTGCTGCTGCTGCTCTGAATTGACGGCCAGACAGGAACTGGCAATGGAGAACTGGATCAGGAACAGCATGAACAGGATTATCATGTACTAAAGGGGTGAAAGAGAGCGATGGTCTAAAGGTTAAGGCCAAACTGGGGCAATGTGTGTTGAATTATCATCTCCCTTATCGCACGTTTTCCACACATTCACTCTGGAGGGGGTCGCACAGCGATACCCTCCAGCTGACGTCATGGAAACGCAGCAGCAGCGACTGCGGCCCACTCATAATTTGAGTCATTACAAACCCGCTTTCTCTGCGGAAGTGGGTACTTGTCTAAGTACGCTAATTGTTCCACATGCCACGACCTTCGGGCTTTGCAGACAGTGGCGGTCAAAGCAATAGCATTGCGAAAGAATGATGAGAGTTTTATATGACGTTTCTGACATTTGGAAAGTCTACAGTTTAGATTATTATTTATATGAGTAATATAATTTGCAATTTAACCTTAGACCTGTTTCTTTAGAATTAATCTTTGTCTAGTAAGAAAAAATATGCGGTAACCCAGTCAAAATAATACATTTAGAGAATATTGCAATTACTTAGGCTGGCAAAAAGGTTCTATTTATACAACTTAGAGTTTTAGCAGAGATTCCTCTTTAAAATGTATAAAAAAGGGTGCTTAATCGCTACAAATATTAAATATATGAACCAAAACCGGACTTCTCTTTCACAAACTCTTTTTCTCTCTATATCAATTAGATAACTAACTAACTATTCCCTCATTCATTGCAAAAATTACAGAATTTTTCCGTAAACAAATCCAAATCACTACAAAAACATAGCAATCAAAGTAGAAAACCGATGCAAGTACAATTCTCTTAATTTACATATTCCTTGTTACAAAAATATAAGTAATTCTGACGCTAAGCTGATATTGCTTTGACCTCCGTTGTCCCTTAACCCCTTAGCTGCAACATACGAGTGCTTTACAGGCTTTGTTAGGCAAAAAGGATACGAAGAACAGCATCACTTGGTGGTGCTTCACGGCACCAGCAAGTCCCAGCATGGAGATGCAGATGAGGATGACCCCGCAGGCCAGGATTCCGCCCACAATCGGCAGGTTGGTTACGATGGAGGCGGCACGTGCGTACACGCCCACGCCAATCAGCAGGAATCCAATCATCTGGGGGTCACGAGAAGAGCACACACAACGAGAGAGAGAAAAAGAAAGAAAATCAAGAAAGGGACTCAAGGATGCTCAGCAAACCGCACAACAACAACAAGAACAGCAACTCGCACACACAGAAGCATACAGGCACAGACACTAATACACACACTCAATGTTTGCACCTGCCCCCTAAGCAGAGGAAAATCAATACATCGAAATTCGACTAATTTAATAACCGTTTATTTGTTGTTCCTGCTGTTTATTACGTTGTTCCTCTTCCGTGTTTGGTTGTTGTTGTTGTTCTTGCTGGCTGTATACATTTTATTGCTGTTGTGTTTTGTTTTTGTTTCTGCCTTACCACATACAAAATGTTGAGCGCAATGAGCGCATTCTTCGAGCAGGTGAAACCGCCGCACATGTTGCCGTTTATTCCGTATTACTTTCCCACTAAATAGTTACGTTTAGCTAAACTTTTATGTTAGCGTCTGCTGCTTAGTTTAATTGAATTTATTTATTTTCCGTTTTCACTTTCGTTTAGAGATGCAACAAATTCGATGTTCCTCAACTAGAGCTGGCAAAAATATCGGTGAATAGCGCTAGTATCCATATTGAAAGCAGTGCACAAGCAGATCGCAGCACGACCAAGCAGTGCGCAAGCACTCACGACCCTATCGATAAGTGATAGGTCGCGCCATTTTGCAATCGCATATCGAAAAACTCCGGCGAAAAAAACCACGGGAGTGAAAATTGCAAACTTTTTGCGTTTTTTTCCGGGTAAGTAACGCCAATTAACGAAAACATGAAACTCATTATATTGAATTGTCAATTTCGGCACAGCCGACAAGTGCCGTTAATTGCATTTTACATACCGGCGGAGAATTCCAGCCCCGGCCAACAACAACTTCATTGCGTGTCATGCGCGTCGAGGACCCCACAAACGCAACAACAACAACAAGCTGCGCAGCGGTCTCGGCAATGGACACCTACAGCATAAATTTATGGCCAAAACGATAAGCGCCGGCCAAAAGGTAAAAAACTCGCGCCGCACTGCCCAAAATTGGACAAGGAACGTGCGTCCGGCGAGCAGGCAGAATTTAGTAGCTGTCAAAGGCATCAGCTGTGGCCCGGGCAACACCTACATACGGCTCGCTTGCAGCAGCCGCAGGCCATAGAGCCACAGCCCCGGACATAGCCACGAAGGCTACAGCCAAAGTCGGAGCAAAAGTTAAGACAGCGGCGGCGCGCACGCAAGGAATATGCCACAGGTGAGTTTTTGCACATACAGTAAACACTATGCAAGTTGGAAACTTTAAGATATAACTCTCTCTCTCTTTAACTTTTAAAATGTTTTTTTTTTTTACGCTGTGTAAACAAATTCTTGGTACTTTTGGTCATGACAAAGCTATACTTTTTATACCAAATTGGTAGGAGAATTGTGCATTTTTCTATAGAACTCTTATTGTCAGGGACAATCGGGACTAATGGGATTTTTCTTATGTTCCTTAAGGCTGAATTTAAATGATATAAATCTTATTTCTAAATCAACCACAAATGCGTCAACTGGGGACTCATTTTCTTACATTTTTCACTAAGCAAAACATACATAATTCTTAATGGAAGCTTACAACTTATGTGGATTCCTTAAATATACAGATTTTTATGTTACATTCCCATAAAATCACATAGTTCTTCAAGCCAATCTCCACTGTAATCCCCTGTTACCTTCAATGCTTTTGACTTCGCGTGCAAATGGCGAGGAATTCGGAGCGGAGTGCGGAGTCGAATGAGCAGTGTTCGGTTGGGAGTGGAGATCCCGATCCCGATGCCGATGCTGATGCCCGTTGCCCGTTTGCTATCCCCCAATCCCCCAGAGCTGTTGGTGGCCTGTGACTTTATAAGGCTGATGCTGTCAGTTGTCTTTAGCCAAGCTCATTGGCAGCTTTATTGGCGAACTGCTGGCCGAGTGAGCGAGCAGCGTGTGTGTGGGCCAACCTGCATAGCACTCATAAATATAAATATGAATCTCGGGTGCACTGGCAAGTGGCTGGCAGCCTCGTTAGCCTGATGCTTGGCTGCCGGTTTCTAGCTGCTGGTGCGAAAGATGCAAAACGTTTGGCAGCTCCGATTCCAAGACCTAGACCAAGTCAAAGCCGAAGTCCAGGCCAGAATAGCTGGGGATGGCTTCCGCCGGTTGGCCTGGCCAAGAAGACAACACCGTGTGCTAACAAGATGGCAAACACATGAAATTAGACTGCGCCGATGCACGTCCAGCGATAGAAGAAGAACGAACTGATCGTGCCCAGCAAACGGCAACGGCAAGAACAGCAGACTAATTAACATATTCAAATATTTGTCGCATTGTTTCGCCAGTTTCCCAGCTCCTCCATCTCTCGCAGCTCCGTCTCTCCCTCTCCTGGGCATGATCTGGTCTACTCCGTTGACTCCCGCTTCTCTTGTCTGTTTATTGAAAAACCATTTTACGGTTTCATGCTTGAAAGTCATTGCGATCTGCCACGCCCCATCCCTGGTCCTGGTCCTGGACCTGGACCCTGATCCCGGGCCATGGCCATGGCCATTGTGAATCTTCCCTGGGTTTTTGCTGCTGCAGCAGACCCCTTGGCGCTATTTTTATCGCATTTTAAAAGGCTATTTGTAGTGGTTCCACCAGGAAGTGGCATAAATTCGCAGCGCATAATGGCTGTGAATAAATTATTTTGCTACAGCTTCCTCTCGCCCAGCCCCCGGGTCCATTGATTGTGCCTCGCCCACGGTGGCTGATAAGGCTCAGCTCCGACTTCTCCGCTTCTCCGGGCAGTCCAACAGGCTCATCCATTGCGTTCTTCATTGGTCGAGAAGAAAATCCCCCCGAAAAAAAATAAAATAACAGATGCTAGAACAATGCACTGGTTACGTAATCACTTACCGCGATTGTTGTCCGTCCTGCCCCGTGAGAGAGGCCAGCCGGCGGCCTTCCTTGTGCGCTTGAGCAATTTTCACGCACGCCCTCGGACCAGGAGGCTTCCCATCCCAGAAGAAGGCTTGGTCTTGGTCTTGGAAGGAGGAGAATAAACCATAGAATTGAATACGCAGCAATCGCATGCGAAAAGCAAAAGTCTCACAGTCCGTTAGGCGGAAGCGAAGGCCAAGATGCTGGGACATTTGGCCAGCCAGGAGATTTGGCTTTAATTAAATTTATGGGAGTGATGTTAGGCTTCCTCCTAGATCGGGGGAACTTAGGTCCTTCTGAAGCTGGGATGGAGGAGTTATTTACTTACTTTTTGGGTTAAGAAAAGGTTTATGGAAATGTCTAAGGGCAGACTTCTTATTGTTACGTAATTACTTAGCAAACTAACTCGTGTTGGCTATATAAAGTTATAGCTCATACAGTTATCTCATAAAATTAAATATTGTAACTTTAAATGGCAGTAATTAGGAAAGTTGTAAGCATAAAGTAAAAATCTTTATTCTTCTTTTACAACTTTAACGTGACACCCTCAAAAGCCAATAACGGAATGTGTATAACCATAATTTTTCGTTGAACTTTTCTCCAAATAACCTCTAGTATGAGGCTTTGTCTGTTAACGAATGTAATGTAAGTCATCTGTGGGAAGAAGAGATAAACCCGCTGACTACCGGGTCTTAAGTGAAATTGAATGACCCCTGTGGTAACTGCAATTGACCGGGCCAGATTCCAGAGATATATTACAATTATTAATTGTTTTTCCCCCCCAAAGGTAAGGCTTAAGCTCAGCTGGGAAGCTGAGGATGCTGCTGCTGGGACTCAACCCGAGCTTGAAGCTTCTGCTGAACCATTTCTCTAATTTCTAATGGGCTTCCATCGCGGGCTGCCACAAACGGTTGTCTGCCTTGACGCAGACTCGATGGCTGGCTTTGGGTTGGCTCTGGGTTGGCTTAACTTGGTCTAGCTGTGATCAGGGCCTGGTCAATGTCCTTTGCCTTTTCGCTTGGGTTTTTGTTTTATTTTTTTGGCTGGGGTCTTGCATGCGCATTGCGCACGACGCGTCAGCCACCGCTGCCTGCAGTTTGGAGCCGCTTTTGCCGGCTCTCTGAACTGCTCCAAGTTGGCCCAAACAGATGTTATCCCATCCGATGCGGCAGTGACCCCAGCAGGGCCATAAATTCTCACAGTGCCTACACGCCTGCGCCTCTCTACAAATGTTCCAATTTGTATTTTTGCACAAATTGTACTCGCCGCCGTGGCATCTTTGCCAGCTCTTCTCCTGGAGGAGATGGAGGATGCTGCTTGCCTGTGGGTTTCCCGTTTCCCGTTCCCTATGCTCTGGTTGTTTGTTTTTTTTTTGGCTGCATTTAATTTAATTTGGCCTACCCAATTGGGCTGAACCGCAATTAGAGACAAATGTTTTCGGCTGCATTCCAGCGGCTACTTAGCCCCGCATGTTCGTGGCAATTAGCCTGCGAGGCCATCGAGGACATGGGGACATGGGGACATTGGGGCGGGGCGAAAGTTATCTTCCACTGCAGCAGGGCGACCGTTTCCCACACGTTTGTTTGCTTAATTAGGTGAAAACGGGCTAACAGCTGTCCCGGCCATGCCGGGCAATTGCTAATGAGCAGGACAAGCCGGAGGAGTTGGCGAAATGAAAAGTAACAAGCCACCGTCCTCGCTTTCAGGCTTTGCCACTTTGGAAATGGAAAATGGAAAATGGAAAATCGGGGAAATGGTAAACGGGAAAACGTTCGCCACTCGTCGACTCAAGTGCTAAATTCCAACTTTTGTCAGTCTGTCTTTTATACCCTAACAAAGGGGTAGTAGTTGGGATAGTTTGGCTATGAGAAAGTCCTACAAAAATCTAGGAGAATATGCAATTCAAGGACATTATTTATAAGTAAAGAGAATAGATTGTTTGGGAATAAACTATGTTAAATGTTTTCTAAATCTTAGAATAACTTTTATGACCTCCCAAATTGTCTTAAGATTCATTGCCATAACTCTTAAAGACTTCTTTTATATTAAGAGTTTAATTTGTAAAAGATTTCTCATAAAACCAATAACCTCAACACTCTCGAATTGATTTCCTAACAACCTCTTTGCTTAGAGCATATAAAATTTCACTTACCAGCTTCGTTCGAGACCAAGTCTTTGGTTCATCTGTGAATTTTGCTGGCTTCTTCACCAATTTCTTCTTCTTTGGCGAAATTTGGCGGTGCCCATTGCCATGGCAAGTGCATAATTTTTCAATCAAAGCGAGCAGCTGTAAAACAAACAAAAGCAAGGGGCCAGGCCAGAAATCGTGAGGCAGTCCAACATGGCCAGAAAAGAAAAACCCCCGAATAGGAAAAGCTATTCTCTACGCTGGCACCGCCGGGAAAAAAGGTGGAAAGGAAGTGCTGCAAACGAGATCTTCACCTCATCGCATCGCATCCCAACCCATCCAATCCCAGGCCATCGGAGCTCCAACAAGGCAATGGGCAATACCAATGGCAATGGCATTTAAATGCAAATGACCACGAAGCGTGAGGGTGTTCAATGCGAACTTTATGCATGGAAATTGGCAAAATGCGAGCAAGCGTTTTTCCTCAATGGTCAAAGTGTCAACGGCAACGAGTATGTGTAGGTGTTTGTCAGCCATTGTCTCTATGGCATTCCATTGCAGTTGGCCCAAGGACCAGTCCGGGGCCAAGTCAAGCCGCTAATTAAAAGCCATTGCTAACAGTCAACGACTTAATGGCCAGGCATTTGCATAGCTGTCAACGCAAATGCCCACACTTGGCCACGTTCTATCTATATATACATATATGTATATCTCCATGCCACACGCTCTTGGGTGAGAAAAACCAAAAACAAAATACAAAAAGCTCACGCAGCGTTGGTCCGGAACCCGCCCCAAAGCCACACCACACCACACCAGCTTCAACACCAACTTCAACACCAACTCCAACATCAGCTATCATACTAAAAACCTCATAGCCGTGTCCAAGCCAAATACGCACCAGAACCGGCCATAAAAATTGTCAACGCGTGTCTTTGATGGTTTACCCTAACTTACAAAGGGGATACATTCCTTTTTAAGAGCTGTTAGGAGCCTCTTGTAGGATTTTGAACTATAGAAACAAACTTAAATGTATTTAAGAGATGCTTTTAAGGTTAGGTAATTGTTATCTTAACTCTCATCTTAAATCCTTATATCCTTAACCCTAGAGCATTCCGAATTCGCCTTGAAAATTAATTTTCAATTAACTGCAACTTAATAGGGGCGTTTTATTCAACATGAGGCACGACGCACATGCGTATATCACACCTATCCATCCAAGGAGGGAAGCGGCGGGAGCCTTCCAGATAAAGGAGTTGGGCAAGGAGGAGACTTCACTCCACTTGCGGACCCATGACGACAATGTCCATGAAGACGTCTTCATTCTGAAAAACCTGGCACACGTTGCGGTCTACACGGGGCTTTTCGCACATTTCAATTTTTAACGTGATCATGATTAATAGCCGCCGCTCAGTGGCTCAGAATTTTCGATGGATGGATACCGGGAATGGTTATAATGGCGTGCGTAGCTGAAGCGTTAAAGAGATTGTAACACGCCTGGTTTAAGCCGCTTGCTATTCCGCCCCATAATTTGATTAACACTTTTGTCGGACGCGAAAGATACTCCATGGCATACATATGTGCCACATGCCGGGTTCTGCTTAAATTGCCGTGAAATTATCATAATTTTTACGGGTGTCTTTTTCCCCTTTTCTCTTGACAAACATCAATTTAAGCTAAACGCTTGCCCAAGTTTTGTCAGTCGAATGTTAATGAATTAATTAAGTAATTCAGATGAACCTTTTGTTTAGGTGTTAAGTGATTTTCGGGTGCTCCTCTGCTTGAGAGATTTAATGATGATTTAGCGAGACTAAAGAGATTTTCTGGTAACAAATATATTCCCCTAAAAGAAAAACTAAAATGAACTTATTTTCAGACATTTATTTATAAATATATATATATTATTAGGCGTAGAGTTTATTGCTTTACTTAATCAGTACAATTCGTTTATCAAGATTTTCGTTTATTAATTTTCATCTCCTGTCTTGAGATTTAACTAAGTCTGATCCCCTCTCTGAAAGGGGGGACGAACAAGTCGAAGCTCCTAAATATATAAGCACCGCCTCTCGTTTCGGCCAATAAATAATATAAAGTACGATTAGTAAATAAATAGTTAGAGTAATAGTTTTCGGTTTAGGGGAAGGCATGGGGGAGGGGCATTGGAAAATTTGGAAAATGCCGCCTTGCACAGAAGCCTGGCGCAAAACATTTTGATACAAAATTATTTGGCAAACTTTGTGATGAAATGTCAGAGCAGCTCAATAGTTAATAATAAATAGTGTAATAGTTATAAATGCAATTCGCTCGAGTCTGGACTTAGACATAAGGACATGAAGCAGATTTCTCACTAAGCATACATATATAAATTAAGCCTAACTTTTCGCTAGAGACAATTTAAACTAATTCGAATTTTAGCGCGGGGGAGGGGAGAATTTTCCTTTGCTTTCGTGGCAATGCGCCGATTTAAAATGTTGGAAACTCAATTTCCAAGGCATTTAAAAGCGCGCATTCTGGACAGATACTATCGTTGCGTATCGGATCAAAAAAATAGGTAATCATGTAAATTAATTAATTAAATTAAAGTCTTAGTCTAGGCTGGAATTAATCTAGGGTTTTCCAATGATGTGTGTGTGTGTGTCGCTGCTAGGCGAATATTTTCTATTCAAGTCTCATCGAATCTTTTGAAGCTTTCGAGGCATATTGCGTTTGTTCCCAGCTAAGTGTTTCCCAGCTAAGTGCGAGAGCCACCCAGATCAGATCTCCCCTAGAACTGTTGTCCATAGCGTCCATTAATTCCACTATCATAGAGCTTGCTCAGCGTATCCTTGGCACTGCCCACATAAGACGCTCCCGATGAGGAGCCGGCGGAGGATGGTGGCGGTGGGCCATAGAGCATGGTGGGTGCTCCATAGGTAATGGTGGGCGTGGGCTCATGCTGATACAGATACCGCTCCTTGCTGGTGCGACGCTGAACGGTCTTCCAGATGCCAAAGATGCTGAGCTGGGCCAGCAAAAAGAGTCCTCCGGCCATGATTAGTCCTGGAAACGAAAGAGTACAAGGTGGAAAGTGAGTTATTTAACCGGAAGCTCAAGGCAGAAAGATAAATTCAATTCAAAATCTGTGGGAAAATTCTATAAAATGATATCTCCAACTTGCTTGCAATTAAAGTGTACAAAGAAATCAAGAATCAAAAAGTAAATTGCAGTTTAATGAACCTTTAAGCTGGTCTTAAACCCGATCTCAAGACCCTACCCGCCTGAAATCTGCTCCAGTTTTAAGAAGGTGTCTTCGCCCTCGGTGTACTCGAGCAATTTGAAAAGGGAAGTCGGGCCCTCTTATCGCCATAAATCAAGGGGATTATCTCAAGTAACCGATCTAGTTCGAAGAGTTTCAATGAAAACTGGTTGCCGGCAACGAACCGAATGCCGGTTAGCGATAAGATCATTCCCAATCAGCGGAAAACAAGGGAAGGCCGGGAGCTGAAGAGGAATAACTAGAGCCAGAAGTGACCTCAGATCGGTTTGGTTATCACAGAAAACAAAAGTGGGCGCCACTTGACCCACTTCCAAGTGAACTGAAACAGAAAGAGGGGGAAAAAAATAGCCCCAAGGCAGAAGTAAACGAGTCCGAGTTGGAGTTGGAGTTGGAGTCCACCGACCAAGTGACCAACTTTGACAGCAACAAGTTCAAGATAAACAAAAACAATGAGAAATAAAACAGCGACAATTTAATGCATGAGTTGCATATTTCGGCACGGACTCACTTTCTATACCCTAGACATTGCATGTTGCTGCTGCCGCTGTTGCTGCCGCTGTTGCTGCTGCTGTTGCTGGGTTCTTAAGAGTGCAACATGCCACATAAATAAGCCCAGGAAAGCGTTGGAGCAGCGGAGGAAATTCGAAATGCCGATGCCAATGCCACAGCCGGTAGAAATCGGGTGAAAGTGCCGCCAAAGTTTAAGTCAAAGTCAAAGTCGAGTTGCATGCGTTGCTGCTGCTGCTCTTGCTCTTGCTGTTTTTTGTCCAGTTCACGAAATCAGAATTTAAGAGCATCAGCAGCAACTGCAACAGCAACAGCAACGACGACATGCCAGATGACTATCAAAGATTACTTCGTAACAATGTTGTGCCTGTTGTTGTTGACCATAAAAAGTAAGCTCAGCTCTGCCGACTTGAGCCAAAAAAACAAATCAACAAACAAACCAAGAGCCACAACAACGTC
The DNA here is from genome assembly GCF_035046125.1 of Drosophila serrata. Classification (NCBI taxonomy): domain Eukaryota; kingdom Metazoa; phylum Arthropoda; class Insecta; order Diptera; family Drosophilidae; genus Drosophila; species Drosophila serrata. The sequence continues at coordinate 1,896,797 of NW_028257274.1, read as the reverse complement.
GTCATCGCCTCCATCATCATCATCATCATCATCTTGGTCATGACTTGAATGAGTTTCAATAACAAAGTGCACGCACTTGAGACTTTTATTTATGTATTTGACTCTGGCTTTACACAGGTACCACAAAGGGGGGCAGCAACCAACGAAAATATATACAAAATTATAACAATTACTGTAAACGGTCAGAGGAGGAGGAACAAAACAAAACGAGTTCTGTTTCGTACGAGGCGCCCACAAAATGGTAAATAATTTGATGAAAACCCGACCCAGAACAAAGAGTAACAAGAAAATTGCTGAGAAAGCTAACGGGGCTGAAGGGAAAAGAAAAGTAAGCGAATAACGAAAGTGAAGTGAATTATCTAAAGAAACGTTTAAACAAATTCAACAACCTGAAATTAAAGTAAAGAGCCTGGGCAACATGGTTACAAAGCATATTAAACCAAGATATTAAAAACTAATATCTATAACCAGAAATCTTATTTCAACTAAGAGTTATTCAACTATTTATATAGCTCATAAAAACCAAGTTAAATAAGAGATTTCTGTCTATAAAGCTTCCAACTAAGATTGGAGTCTGAAATTACTCTAGACGGGTTTTTAGTTAGTGTTTTCCAGACTTGCTTTCGTTCGAATACGGAAAGAGAAATGAGAATTATCTATAATTTAGTAGCAAACTACCGAATCGAATATTAGAAATTGCATCGTGCTGCCGTTTAATAAAACATTTAAGACTAATGGCGAATTTGATGAAAGCGAAATGCCTGAACTGCATTTAGGCAGCCGACTTCCCTGTGATTCTTATACAAAATAATGCCATGAAATCAAGCATGAAATAAGCCCATAAAGTGGCCATTAAAGTGTTTGCCATAATGGGAGAAGAGAGAGATTCATTTCTAAATAAATATTAGAGAAGAATGGAAAATGCTCATAAGCATTGACAAATTACAGGGTGTTGAGTCAACTCGCCGCCAGAAGATGTTTAAATTGCTGTTCTGCATGCCGAAGACACAAGGCCGGGAATGTAATCAACTATCTAAAGTTGTGCACGCATCAAAGCTCACCTGGTCAGGTGATGCTCAGCTTGCAACAATGTGTGTGGCAAATGAGCTTAAGCACAAGCAGAAACCGCTGCTCTAATTGTAGGCAATGAGCTTCAGTTTGATGCGGCGCGTAATTACCACAAAAATGTATGCTGACGGTGGTCCAACGGAGCTGGGACCAGCTCCAGTTGATGCTGCAACTGAGGCTGGACTTGGTGCTGCTGCTGCTGTCTAACGAGCTGTCAATTTAACGCTTCAACACCGCATCGCATTTCGCTCTGATGCGGCATGGCAATTGCTCCACAAAGGAATGACACATGGGAGATGATAGTCTCCGGTTCTTTTTGGTCTCCCGTCTCCGGGAGCCGGTAAACCCAGCGGGCCAACTGTGCAAAAATCTTTTCGCGCCGCACGAAAATGAGGCGTGCAGAATCCTGCTGCCAGCTGCTGAACTAGTGACCTGGTCGTGAGCCAGCAGAGACACCGAAGCCAGGCATCATAACTTGTTTAAGTCGCAGTCACACAGAACACGTTCTGGCCCAAAAGAACCTAATTTAAGGCCCATGCAAGGAAGGGGGGGGAGGAGAGATGTTGCAGTCGGCAATGATGAAAAATTGATTCATTGTCAAAATTAGCCAGGCCAGGAACAAGCTGAGCATCTCACGACGACCACGATGTCGTCGTCCTGCTCCAGCTCCAGCTCCTACTGCTTCTGCTTCTGCTTCTGCTTGTCTATGCAAATCAAGTTGCCTTTGATTTGCGCTTGATTGGGCATTTTCACAGGGAGAGTTTCGTTCGGCAAAAACTTACCATAGCCATTAAGGCAAGTGAGCTTGTCCTGGGCAACGCCCGCATAGGCCTTCTCGTGTGGACCCGATCCGGTGCCGCTGTCATTGCCGCTGCCATTGGTGGTGGTGCCGTCCTCAGGCTGGAAGCCAAACTTGTCTGTGATTTGTATGGACTGCATGAGCAGTATGTTATCATCCGCAGGGCCAACATCCCGTCGCTGGCGTGTGCTGACCATGAACTCGGCTGCAATAAGAACGATACGAACGAAAAGGTTCGTTAGTTTTGTTGCCTGAATGGATGCTGTGGCAAAGAACCTGAAGATCAGTAGTACTTACCACCATCCGTTCCGTTGAGCACCGACCGCTTCTTGCGGCCATAGGAGACCAGGGACTTGAGCTCTCCGCTGGCGCCATCCTCGCTATCGCAAATGACGGGCTCGCAGCGCGGGATGCAGGGCGTGACGAGGGCACGGAACTGAACCACCTCGCTGGAGGGGAACTTGAAGGCGTCGAACTGCGAGAGCAGCACCTTGCGGTTGTGCGCCAGCTTCTGGATGTTGCCCATGATGTATTGGTCGGTGGGGCAGCCATTAGCATCGATCAGCGTTATCTCGGCGCTGTCCGAACCATCCATGGCCACCAGCTCCCGCACAAAGATCTCATAGGGGCTGTTCGGCTCAACGATCTCGAAGCGCAGGGCCAGCGGATCACCGACCTCGGCAATGCGCTTCATGTCACTGCCATCCCGTGAGGTGATCTTCATGATCACATTGGGTGAATCGATGGTGATCTCCTCGCTCAGCGACGACTCAATCTCGCCGGTCACTCCCAGGTCCACATCGTTAAGCACCGTCTTGTTGGTCAGGTCGTATTGGCAGGAAACGGCTAATCCCAGATCCGAGGATGTGACGATCATGTCATGATGCTGGATCACAATATCGTTCATGTATCTGCCATAGGCACTCTGGCGGACATTGCACTCGAGGTCATTGTAACCCATGCGGAAATCAAACTCCAAAGAGTTGTTCACATTCACAGCGCAGGATTTCGGGGCTCCCTTGGCATAGACCTTGCCATCGAAGAGCTTGGAGGTGCGAATCTTGGTGATCATCTCACCGGAGCGACACTCAATCGAGACATTATAGCAGGCCGAGAGTTCATAGGTGGCTGCCTCGGGCACTTCCAGGTAGGGATCCATCACATCGGTGAGGGTGGCTCGGCTATGATGCGACAGGCGGCAAACCATGTCTCCAGTGTCATTATAGTCGTATGAGTGGCATCTATCCGGGATTAAAGTTTAGAAGCTGTTGGAAAGGAGTTCGATGAACCTTACCTGTAGGGAGAGTTCAGGCAGAGATCGCGGCATTCGTCAATGGTATTGATGTCCTGGTAAACCGAGTCCACTGTCTTCAGGATCTTGCCAGAAATGCGCTTAAATTCACACAGTTTACTAGGCTCTTCGGCACAGTTGTTCTCCAGGTAATCAGCTCCATCATAGGGTTCCACACTCCCACCAGCTGAGAGGGTAATGCGATCCATGTCGGAGAGCTCGCACAGACCCGAGTGGCGGTAATAGTTGGCCGAGCTGATCGAGTTAAGAGTTTTGAGCGGTTCGGAAGGACGGAAGAGTGAAGTTGGAAATGGTAGTGGAAGAGAGCAAGTGATACGTAGAGATTAGGAAGGAGTTGCAAGTTTTAAAAACGATAAGATAAGAGCCAAGTAAAGCCGCTCGAAATCATTTTAGGTATTAGATAAAGGGTTTAAAATATTGTAATTTAAGAGAAGTAGTAAGGTTATAAACTATATAGTATGTAGTATGTCTATTCATACTTAGAACTCAGTTTTAAACTCAAGTAAATAAGATATAGTACTACTGGCTATGGATTTCATAACACCTTCAGCTCAGATGAGCTCAGAGATGTTTTCTGAAGACATTCTATAAGGTTGTTGCCCCATTATAGTTGTGGCTTATCCTTCTAAGGCTCTAACCTGCATTAAACAGTGGACACTAGTACTCACCGGCATGTGAATTCGGACTCGCCCAGGCACAGTTCCAAACAATCGCGTCGCGATAGAACCGTCTGACTAGATTTGACGTGCTCCGGCAGGCGGTAACCTTGAACGCGATCAATGCACCAGGCCTTGGAGCAAGGACGTACGCCCAAACACGATTTCTGTGCGTAGATGGTGAAAACCGGAAACTGCGAGCGTGAAAGTGAACCTGAAATAGTAGAACAAAAAAAAAAATAGAAAAATAAGAAAACCTCATCAGGTCGGGTGGCGGGAAAATCGGGAAAAGCTGGAATCACAACGGTGCTGTGCGTACGCGATGCGTGAATTGCGCATTTTATGCGTTTTACGCACACGCCCCTTCACTGCAAAGTAACAGGCGTTGAGAAACGATGAAAAGCTGGAACTGAATCAACAGCAGCAGCAGCAGCAGCAACGCAACGACAACTGCATCGAGACATTCGAGATTTGGCTGGGAAGGAAGGTTGCTGCGGCTGCTGCTGCTGCTGTTGCAGCAGAAATTATGCGTTACTGCCAGTGCCGCCAATGCCAAAAGCCAGTTTGCTTTTCTGCAGAATCCATGGACAAAATCTAGTTTGCCGGGCCAAAAGCGACGACGATGTGTTGCCTTGGCAGCCGGCCAGGCCAGCCACCAAATCATGCGTAAAAGCAAAAGGCGTGTGCAGGCAGGCAACTCTATATATATTTTTTGTTTCTCTTAAATTTATTTTAGCCAAGCCAGGTGATTTATGCCTCCAAACCACGACAGCCGCAAGGCACACACAGAACGAAAATATTTAACAATTATATACATAGTTTACCCAAGCTAAACTGACATTGAAAAAATATCAATGATATATATTCATTTTTGCAACAAAACAGCTTCTAAAATATCAAATTTTACCCCTTAAACTTATTTATTTTCCCTGCTTTTCTTTGAGTGCATGCAACCTGCATGAACTAGAACTCAGTAATTGAGAAAATGAATGAATGAACAGCCCGTCTGAGCTGAATTATTGAGCTTTCTTTGGCACAAAAAAACAGCAGAAAAAACATCACAGTCGTCGTCGTTGTGGTTGTCGCCTTGGCCGTTTCAGATTCTCACACTTTCTAACTCACCTGGCAATTTATCGGCGGTCGTCTTAAAAAGCACACACAAGCCGGTTTCATAGTTGACAGCGCTGCAGGACTCGTTGCTCTGGCAGGCCTCCAGGCAATCGGTGAGCATCAGGGTCCCCGGCAAAGTGTCCAGCATTTTCGAGGGGGCCGATAGCACATAGCTGAAAGTGAAGAAAGATGATTTATAAATAAGATCGAGGTCAAAGCGATATGGGGGTATTCCGCATGATTTATGACCCGTGTGATCTCCACTAATAGATTTTCGAAAACAAACCGATGAAATCGAAAGTGATAACCGGAATCTATATTTAACTATAAGTCTTTATTATGATTCGTTTTTAAGCGGGCCAAACAAAAGACTTAGGCAACGAACTTGCCGCGGACGATGACATCTCTTTTGGAGGGGAAAAAAACAAGTCTTTGGCTGGGATTAGTCACGTTTTAACCAACAGAGTGTCACTCCTACAGCCACCACACACATTTGCATATGCCAGTTGGTAGAAACGGTCCATGGAGTTGGCTCCATTTCTGGCTTCCCACTTGTTGCCGCTGCCACTTCACCGTTATCTTCCTATTCTTCTTATGGAAATGTTAATTGGCCCAAATGTCAGTGGCATTTCATTAAAAACTGTATGAACCCTTTGTGGGCCCATTGTCTTGTCTCTCACAGAAATTTAAATTTTAGAAGAAGAAAAGCAAAAGTGAAAATAACAAGTGGCTATATAAAATGTAATCAAGTTTCTATAATGCTGGTGGTTGCGTAAGATAATACTGCTGAGGCTGGGGGAAATTTTGTATTGTTTTGTGACGTTTATGAATAGGTAGGTAGAAAAGTTCAATTAGTTATGAAATTTCTAGTCAGGGAAAGAAAGTCTATTTAAGATGGATAATTTGGTTTTAATTAGGTATATTAGGGTGTATAGAATTTATGAAGTTAAATGCTTGATGATGTACTTTATGATTATTAAGATAGTTCTTGCTTCTTGTACTGATACTCAGAAAATTATAGTGACTTGAAATAATATATAAAACCTTCTTTAATATTATTTTCCTAACCCATTTCTTGATAAATTATTACTATAGATTTCATAAACCCATGCTTAACGTTATATCTTTGATCTATCAGCTGATAATTAATTAAGTAAAGCTGTCGGCTTACATCTAATAACAAAGTCTGGCACTTTTCTATCAACTTTGTCTCAACTCAACTCACCCGGTAATGATCTCAAAACCAATCATATCTGGATCGCACTCCTCCTCCTGCAGGACGGCTGGGGCCTTGTCCGTCTTGGCCTCTGGCTGCGACTCAATGGGCGTGACCAGGGGCTTGGGCAGCTCACCGGCTCCAGCTCCAGCTGCTGCAGCAGATCCTGCTCCATTGGTGGCTAACTCTGCCACCTGGTCGCTGCTTCCGTCCGTTGTGGTGGTGCTGGTACTGGTGGTGGGGCTACTGCTGGCGGTGGTGGAGCTACCATTGTTGCCCGGTGTGGCAGCCAGCGGCGAGGGCGTCACATTGTTGCGCGGAACGGTCTGCTTGACCGGCTTGACAGGACGTTTTGTTTTGCGTGCGGCACTGGCGGCGTCACTCGCAATTAGACAGAGCAGCAGCAGAAAGGTGCAGCGGCGTAGAAACATTTTGTCTGCAATTGAAATTGATATGTGTGGTGCGGTGTGGTTAGCGAGAGGCTAAATGTTAATTAGGCAAACTAATTTCGCATTACGCGTAATTTATGTAATTCCTGGTGTGCATTTTATTGGTTTAGTGTGGTAGCCACCAGGTAGTGGTAGGTAGTCTCTCTCCATGGGGGCTTTGCACTGCCAGGAATGGAAACGGAACGGAACTCTGTGTCTTCGGCAGCAAGTCTACCTCCCATCCCCATCCCCATCCCCATCGACCCTCGCCTCTGGTCTATGGCTATGTTCGAGCTTTAATTGCCTGGCTTGTTCGCCGTGTGTTTCAGCGTTTAATTAAACCTACAGCGCGCAGCTTACAGCTTACAGCTCTCAGCAATCTGGCCTTTTTCTATTGTGGCAGAGTCAGCTTTAGGTCTCAACAGAAACAGAAACAGTTGCAAATCAGAACAAAAACATTACCGGGAAACCTCACTGGGGCGAAGTTTTATGTGTGAAAAACACCGCCGCTGCCTGGGAAATATATTTACGAGGAGCAGAGAGCAGAGTCGGGATGCCTTTTGGGACTGGGTGTAGGTGGCACCATGCTGGGGAGAAAAACCTAACTGGAAGACCCCGTAGAAGACCCCATGGGCCTAGATTTCACCTAGTAAGTGCAGGCGGTCTATGTTCCAGATAAGTGTAAGCTACATGTGTAGAAGCCTAAAGGTGGCTAAGATTATTAATAATATTACTAAGGGAATTTGAACTCTGACTTGCTTTATATCGTAATAAATGATAGGTAAAATTAGGGAAGTTCCTGTCTATAATTCCACATGCGGAAGTTGAATGTAAGAGAAACACTATATAATACCCCTTTTTAGTTTCCCAACTTTATAGCTCTACTCACTTGCTATACTTGGAATCTTAAACATATTTCTTATCTAAGATCTATGGACAATGTCAATGACTTTCCACAAAACATAACTCGTCTTCTTTATGGTTTGTTACCTCTGTCTTAACAATTTGCTAATCCAATTATGCAATCTGGCTTTAAGACGCGCCAAAACAATTAACACTTTACAGCTGACGAATCGCAGATCTAAACACCATTTCCCTGTCTTCTTTATATTTTTATTTCGCGAATAACTGGCCATTTCCCCGTTCCAGCGAGAAAGTGAATTCAGGCATTCATAAAAAAAATAATAGTAGACAAAGGAAAAACAAACACATTTTCATGTTGTTAAATATTTTTTATGCGTTTCGGCTGTCGATGCCCCGTCCAGAGGCGTTAAAAAAGTGAGTTTCACTGCCCGACAATAAAAACAAAAAGAAGTAACAAAATAAGCGCTCTCCTGGAGCCGCTGAGCTGAGCTGAACCACCTGTGAGATAATCTAAAGTGTGGCTCATTATTTTACCTGAGAGACAGCGAAGAAGATTTAGCGGTTAATAAGCGGCTGCGTGAGAAAAGATTTTTGCGCGGGTTCAGTTTTTCATCCTCATTTTTTTTGGTATGTCTCTGTTTTATTTTTTGTTGTTGTTAGATGGGCACTTGTTTAATGTTTCGTTAGTTACATAATTAATTATGAGCCGCAGGAGGAGGAGGATGAGGAGGAGGAGGCTCCAGGCGGACTCGGGTTGCATGCAAAACCAGCGCCACGCCCACACCTCTGCCGCAGCTGGCTCACACATAAATTATGAAAGCCAAACAAGTGGAGTGAGAAAGAACCGTTAATGTTAATAACATGCTTTAAGATACACTGCACTAAAAACAATATGTTGTACCCCCTGAAAACCCCTCCTCCCTCGATCAAGCCATTCTTCTGCTCGATTGAACCGGCAAAAGCGAGGCTAGAGATTTACCAAGAGCTGGGAGGGAAGTCCAACTCCAACTCCAACTCCAAGTCCAAGTCCATGATGCAGTCTCCGGCAAACGGGAGGCGAACTCATTATGGAACGCTCACTTCCACTTGCAATTAGTTGTATGAATGAATTTATGCTAATTATAGGCCTCGAACAGCAAACGGAACGCGCTTTTAATAAGCCAACAGAGAGATAGAGCCCTCGGGGGAAGGTATTGCCTGGATTTTTTGGCCTTTTGTTTTAGCTTTATTCTTATCTTCATTTCGGGCCCATCCCCCTTTGTTTTTTTCGTCTGTTTTTGTATTTTTCTTTCGATTCGGTTCAGTTTCACCTGCTAACCCACAAATGTAATGAGCCATTGACCAAGGTGGACAGAAAAAGCCGCTGAAGAAGAATGGCCCAAGAGGTAGAAACGGTAAATGTGCGTGTGTGTGGCATGTGGTTAGAGTTTTTTGGTAAGGAATCCACAAAAAAAAAAAAAGGGAGGGAATGTATTCTGCGGTTCCATCAGAATTTCCACTTAGAATTTCCATGTGAGCGTAACCGAGAGAAGATCTACCACATTTTAATTAACCCGGCTGGTATAATTTTCCAAAAACAAAAACGTTCTGCTGCCTTTCATGACTTTTGATTCAGCGTTTCGGTTGATGCTTTTCCCCTTTTTTTAAGCCGGAGTTAGATATGTCTATCAATTTCACTAATTGAACGTTAACAAGAAGCCACCGCCGCCGAAGCGCTGGCAGCGGTTTTTTCATCTATCAATCATGTAAACTACTCGGCGATTCCAATCGGATTTCTGTTGCATCCACCAGAAGAAGCAGCACCAGAGAGATACATACAATTTGGTTAGTTATTAGGTGAGATCGGGCCATTCGCAGCTGCTTCCTTATTTCATCCTCCTCGTTAATGTCTGGATCATAAACAAAAGACTGTGGAAACGAACTAACCATACCATACCATACACAGAGCTCTGAATTGCGGCCCGCCGAGTTTCCATTACAATTTGCTAATAGCTTTTCGCCTCTGCACAGTGAAACACAAAAGATCTCTTCTCTGGCTTTCAAAATGAACTCATTTGCCGATGAAAATCAAATTGAAAACGTTTACATTGAATTCGATTTGCTTGCGGTCTCGTAGGCCTTCTGAAAGGTCAGAACACCGCCGAAAGATCGACTTTCAATATATTCAATGAGAAATTTCTCTTAGTTTCGTATGCAGGTTCCCAGGCCACAAAAAGGAATAATAATATTTCGGTTCGTTCGATTTGAATTTATGCCAACTAAATGCCAAATGCTAATTGACTTTGCAGCCATAAAAATCGAGCCAACTAAAAAAAACACTTTCTCAGCCAAGAAGGAGCACAACCTGACTCTGGTTCAAGTATTCCAAGTCCAAGTATTCCAGCTGGAGTTGGAGTTGGAGTTGGAGTTGGAGCTGGACTTGGAGCATGCATAATAAATACGGCTTGGCTTTTGTGGAGCGCAGCGGCTGAGAAATGAGTGCTTGACTTGGCGGCCGGCAAAAGGAGGAAGCAGCATATTAGCGGCAACAGTGCGCAGACTCGGCGGCATTATCATAAACTAAATATAGCAGCAAATATCAATTTGATTGTGCGCCGGGCCAGGCGCACAAATTGAGACCGGTGCACAATGGCTCGCAAGACTCCACTCCACTCTCAGCCAGAGTCCAAGTCCGAGCCAGAAGAGTCGTTGGATAAAGACCATTGGGGCTTGGGTTGGCATTGTGTTGCAAGTACCGTTGAGGTTTAGCGCATGTCCGGCGTGTCCGGCTGCTGGCCAGTGATAAATTATCACTGTTGGCCGGGCCATTACTTTTCGGAAATGTACGAGGTGAGCGACTGCAGTTGCTCAGCAAACCACCATTGCCGACGCCGTTTGCTGAGTTTCAAACTAACTTATAGCCGGCAATGAAAATGAGAATCAGAATGGGATGACGATGCCGATGAGAATGCGCTTTAGCCGATGGGCACACTCTAAGAAAAATGCTAAACATTAAAATTAATGTGTTTTGAATCAAATAAATAGAGTTCAAACTGCATTGAACTCTTGATAAAATGTTGGAGAATTTTGAAGGTTGAGAGGGATTTGTAAAAGATAAATATTGGTTAGAATGTTTACTTTAGGTAATTGTAATGACACAAATTTTGGTATGTAATTCTGTCTTATTTTCTCTTATTATTTCCATATAAAAAAAGACACTAATATTTGCTTACAAATCTTGCAAAGATCAAGGAAAATATTGTCATATAATTATAGCATATTTGAATGATATAAATTTAAGGAATTTTTAAAGAGAAACTTTTTGAGTGGACTGAACATTTTATTTAACTTAAGTTTTCCCTGAAATTTTCCTCACTGCATTGCAGTAACCCAAGATTTACAGAGAAGTCATTCAGAGATACGCTTCGTAGCCGCAAGTTTTTTGGGGGCCAAGGCGTTGGCGTTTATTATGCAAATATTTTAGCCTTAACTTGCGGCTGCAAATTAATATTGCTCAGCTTGGAGCTGCACTTGGAGGTGGAGCTGCAGCTCGAGTTAAACTTCTTTGGCTGAACAATGTCGCATTCATTTAACGGCACTTGGCTGATTGTTATTTAAAGTTCAGTTCATAACAATTGTGGCCATGCCGAGGTGCCTGCGGAGTGCGGAGTGCGGAGTGCCTGCTGATGCTTTGTCCGCTTTGCAATTTACGGCTTTTGCATAGTTAACAACTTGATTGGTAGCGCTGGGCAGTTGGCAGCAGCCTGACATTGAAATGTAGGCCTTGCCATCATCGATGCCCGCCAATGATTGTCGTTGTTGCTGCTGCTGCTGATGTTGCTGCTGATGTTGCTGATGTTGCTGCTGCTGCTGATGTTGTCGTTGCTGTCTTCTTTGTGGCTGTTGTCATGCTGCATAAGTGGAGGACTGGTTGCCGCTGTTGCATAACTAACAATGTTTAGAGCGCATAAATACATGGCCGCGGCAGCAACAACAGTAAGTACAGCAAAACGAACTCCATCTAACATCTAACATTCAGAGTAACGGAGTCCCGCACAAATGCTCATGACATGCAAAGGAATTTCAGTAATGCTGCCCCATGCGGGGCGTGTTTCTCTATGGATCCCGTGGATATATATATGTATATCCTAGTATAGGCCAGCCTTTTAGCAATGCAAATTGCGTTGTTTAGTTTATAGATAATGTCATTCAGAATGCTCGCACAACTATCACAAAAATGTTCAAGAAACTTGCCGAGTTACAGAGCAGCAAGTTTGCTGCCAAAGTCTTTCGATAAATGCACTTGATAAGGCCACTGACATTGGGGCAAAGAAAAAAAAAACGTAGCAAATCTACGGGTAACATTCTAATGCCAAGCCAAAGAATGCAGATTCTGATTTGTCTCACTTTGACTGTGATTTAAGTTGCCAAACTAAAGAAACTAATTCAGACATAAAATTCAAATTGGTTTATGCTCCATTAAATACATTTAACCCCAAAGAAAACCACATAAAAGCCAAGAGAAACATCTCCAGCTACAACTTAATCTTCGTCAAAGAGCTGGCGACAGTGACGGGCTGCCATGGCACTATATGGTCATAAGCCAGGCAATTAACACTTGACATTCTTTTCACTTTTTGTTGGCCGTTGATATGCTGTAGGCCCCCATATAGCGGCCCCACTAATCGCCTCATAAAAAACGCACACATTTTATTTCAGCTACGTGACAAACAGAACTTTATGGCCCCAAGAACTGGAGAATCTGAGAACGTAGAATCGCAGAATCGGAGAATCCGAGTCAAGGGACAGCAGAATAGAGAGTTCTTTGGGACGTGCAGATGGGGGACATTTCGCTTTCTACCAGCCCACATTCTGGCCATTCCATTCTTTTACTTGAAATTCCGAATCGGAGCAAAAGCCGGTGGCTACTTTCCTGGCTTGTGGCTCTGCTCTCCATTGTCCGATGGCATCAAATTCTACTTGAACGCCACTCGTTCACTCACTCACTCGCTAATTCGAGTCAATAAAAAAGCGTTTAAAAGCAAACAATAATGAATGCTAGTTGCTCTGGCCGGTCGGCTATTAGAAATTCTAGTAAACTGGCTCAAAGAAGCACAGAAGTGAAAGAAAGCCAGGCCAGACGTAAATTAAATGGAAACTGCTAGGCAAAAAAAAATAGAAAAAAATAGAAAAAGAAAAGAACCAAGAAACAACTAAAAAGGCATAGCTATTTCGAAAAAAAAAATCTAATGGTTTACCGGCACGTGTCTCTCTTCTAAGCTTTTCTCTTTGGGAAATTCTTTCTTCGCAGGCGAGTAAAAGTAAAGATTCATAAACCACTGACAGGCCAAAACATAAATCCCGACAAAGCCAAAAAGCTAAGAACCCGAAAAAGGAAACGGCTGCCGCCGCACGAGGAAAAACAGGCCGTAAAAAAATCTAAACAAATTGAAAAGCGCACGCCAAAGTCGCATCATCATCATCGTACATAGTAAAGCTGGAAAACGGAAAACTGAAAACTGAAAACTGGACCTAGAAATCAGGTCGGCGGTCTGTCTTCTTGGTGGCCTCGCCTCCCACAGTCGCATGATTTATGCCCAGCTAACTGTTCCGAATCCCCTCCCCAGAAGAACACCACCCACCCACCTGGTCATGTGTGTGCGTTGCAGATTTACGACTCAATCAAATGCAAATTGCGAATGGTAAATGGAAAAATTGTTTGGAATTTTCGAGGCGCGCATTGTGAGGCCCAAAGCCACCTGTTGTTGACCTAGTTCGTTGGAAAAACGGTTATAAATTGCGTGAAAATGCATTACGCAAGTACAAAAGGCTGTGAATGGTGGCAACATCATCATCATCCCCATCCTCAGCGTCATGTGAATTGGCCGCTCTAGTTTTGCTGGCTAATTTATGCAACATTTGTTCGCTTCTCCCGCTGCTGCTGGCAGGTGGAAGCTGTCGGCGCACGTAACTGTCAACATGGCGCGCAAACTAACTGTAAACTGCATATGCAGCACCACCACCGAACCACCCACCCACCACAGCGGCAGTAAGCCACCGACTGCGCGGCTAATTGTCGACGCTTTTTGCATTTAAGTCAATTTGCGTTCACATTGTTGCCAGTCTGCCAGTTGCAAGTTGCAAGTCTGGCAGGCTGCTGGAAAACGGCTGCCACCTAAATATCTATGCCCGGAATAGCTTCTTGGCCAAGATCTAGCGCCTCGGCTATCCGTATCTGTGGAGTCTAGAATGTGCCATTAACCCATTTGAGAGCAACTCGGCGGCATTTCGGGCCGAAAGATACACACACACACACAGAATGTGCAATTTAAATGCACGGCGACAAATTCAATTAACCCATTAAGGATAACACAATTGATGAGCCATCGAAGTGTGGCCAAGTGTTTTTCGATAAATATTATGAAAGCAATTTCATTTCAATGGCTTGGTTTTAAGTTATTACAGCATTAATTAAATATTGCAACTCCTGCTGAGTGCTACATCCTTGACACTTTGTGCCAAATACTAAAACTTATAAAGCCATATGTACTTAGCTCTCCCCAACTGGCAATCATATTTCTTGAACATAGTGTTCCATTCCTTTTGTTAAGATTAAAATACCTTTCCATTCGGTCATTTGTCAACAAAGCCAGAGAGTGTGTGTGTGCACAACAGGTACAGGTACAGGTACAGGCGGACCAAAGGATGAATGGCAGGCACTTAAATATGTGGCACTCAAGGGGTTAAAAGCGGCTTACGGCAGCTAAGACAACAAACAAACAAACATCGAAGAAACAAACAAGTTTGTTGTTGCTCAAACACTGGCCTAAGCAAACAGAAGCACAACAATTTTAGTTTCGAGCTGGGAATGGGGATTGGGGAATGGGATTTGTTTTGTTTGCCAGATGGATTGACTGATTGATAGACTGACTGATGGAATGACTGGCCATGGCTACCTGCCTTATGATTTCGCCTTTGCCGACGCTGCGCTAATTTGTTGGCATCCATTGGAATTGGCCAAGGCAGGAAGGCAGCAAAAAAGCGCAGCCTCGGCTCAGGAATCTGGCAGATAAACGCTGCCGACACTGTCTGTTTGGAAAATTCCTGGTAATTCTCTCTCTGTTTGATTTATTAACCATCATTACACACATTCGATGGCCGCTGATGCCTCGCTGCCGGCAGGCAATCAGAATCAATATCTTAGCATCAGTTGGACTTCCGGTTCAGGTGTTTGCCGCTACCATTTGCCAGAGGAAGAGAAATCCTTGTAGAAGGAAAGGAAACCAAACCAAAACGGAGACTATGGACCCATAAATAACCACCAAAAAGAGAGTCAGTAGCCCAATTGGCCAATATATAAATATATATAGAGAGAGTCGCGTTTATATATAGAACAAGTCACATTATATAATTTGCACTCGCTGGATTTATGGCCGACCAAAGTTGCCATTTGTGGCAAACGTTTGGCAATGTGGCGATGTGGCTTCCATGCTGAATGCGTCTTTAAAACGCAATAAATATTAAAGACACTGGCCTCCGTCCTCTGCGTGCAGTTTAAGCCGCCGTGGAATTGTATCTGCCGATAGGCAACGCGAAAATGTTGCAGCCAAGAAAAGCCAACCGCTGCCGATGCCGATGCCTTGGAAAAGTGGAACAGGCCAACGGGCTCTCGGGCCACATGCAACTGCCAGGCAAGCCAAGTCGAGTGGGTTCTCTGTGGCTCTGTTCTCTGTTCTTGGCTAACAATATTCATTGCACAATTATGCCTTTGCCTGATTCTTATACCAGATCTTAATGCTTTATATAGACAGCTAATTTATGCAGTGTCTGCACGTCAGTCAGGTGAAAGATACACACTCTCGCACTGCATCTTCGGCACAGCCCACGCCAAATTATTTGCTATTTAGCCAAACATCAGCCTAGTTAGCGGGGGCCTTCCGAAACTGGGTCGATGATATGCACTGGAATGCAGCAACTGCAACTGCAACATTGCAGCAACACAGCAGCAGCAACTGCAACATAGAGAGATGCTGCAGCTGACTTCCTGTACGAATTCAGCCTAAACGAATTTCTCTTTGTTGACTTTTTCTATTGTAAAACATTATTCGGTTTAAAGTTTTGAGAACTCAGCCACTAATTGCAAGTAAATCTTGATCTATCACAGCTTTAGTTTATTTACCTTGAATCCCTTTTTCTAGTTTAACTATTTTATTGCAGCCTCTCTCAGTTTATGACCGTGTAAGATCACCATAGAATTTAGATTTCTTATGCAATTCCTCGTTAGCAGGTTCCTCCTTCTCTTTTAACCCCTCTTGTTTGCGTTTTTATGATTCTGTTTCATCGTTTTCACTTCATTTTAATGAATATTTAAATATTTCCTGTTGTAAAAGTAAGACTTGGCTTCCGCTGGCCTACTCTATATTCTGGCACTTTTTTACACAGGCTTTTCGAAATGCAATTTCCTGTGGGGCCACTGGTTGTGTTCTAAGCCATAAAAATCCAGAGGTGTTTTATGATTTTTTGTAGAACTTTTCCTGAAGAAAGACTTGGGATTTTACAACATTTAAATGCACCTTTCTTTGATAATTAAATTTAAATTATTTTCACACCTTATCTACTCTAAATGAACTTAGTCAAGGTTGCACCTTTACAAAGGGTAGTGCCCATTTTCATGGGTATTCACTCCCAATATCTAGTTCTTGTTCACACATATTCAAATTTTGTTCAATTTACTAGAATTCTCATTCCTTTGTTACGTTTTCTGTCGATTCTGAGCCATGACCCCGTGAACTTGACATAACCTTTTACCCATATTTGATTTGGCACATACCTTAACTGTTTGCTCTCGTGCTCTTCCACTTCGGTGTAATCGAGCGACAATCCTCTGGGATCGGTTCTAGTCCCACTCCGTGTGTGTATTGTATCTGTAAGGCAAACAAATGCAAATTAGTTAAATATTTGCCTGGCAAGCAAACAACAATGGTTCGGGTCTGAGCCACAAACCCACTTAAAGTACAGAGAATGCTTCTTCTGGCGTGTTATCAACCCCATAGATATACATCTGGGCAGCTGCATCTCCATCTCCATCTGCATCTGCATCTGCCTTGGCATCAGCGGCATCAATTGAGTTTAGTGTGACAACATTTAATGTGAAAACGAGAAGAACTAAATAAATAATTTTTACCAGCAACGGCAAACAATGAGATGCGGCGATAATTTCATTATAAGAGAAAACTTAGGGAGATCGTTCCACGACTGAAGATACAGATGGATGGTGTGTATCCGTCTTGACATGGAGCTCTCTTATCTAGAGTTTGAATCGTCAGCAGGTGACATTGAAGTAATTTACTTGCTGTTGCCAGTTTCCACCGCTACCCACACAATTTATTTGCAACTATTTAACCGACGACGAAGAAGAAGGAAGCAAAGCCAAAGCCAAAGTCGAGGAGTAACTGCAGCAAAAAGAAGCCAAGCCAGGCACTGAGATCTTGGCAAGTATTATTAGCCAGCAGCAGCCGGGAGTTGAAGTCAAAGTCTCAGCATTTGCAGTCACTCAGAGCACTTCTTTTAGCCACCGCGAGACCGCTGGTTTTGGCCTCTTCTGCCTTGGCTTCTTGCTTTATTATTGGCTGACAGTGTCGCTGTTGTGGCAGTTGTTGTCGTTGCCGATGTTGCTGCTGCTGTTGCTGTTGCTGTTGCTGCTGCTGATGTTGCCGATGTTGCTGCTGCTGCTGCTGCTGCATTTCGCATTCCATGCTAGCGAAAGTTGACCTAGTCGAGGATCGCGGTTTTTTGTTTCTGGCGTTGGAGGCGGCCGCCGTGTCAGAGGGGCAGTTGATGCAGTGCAAAATTTGCTTATAAATAACGAAATTAAATATGGCCAAAAGCCAAATAACTCAACTAGCTGAAAACTTTTAGCA
This sequence comes from Drosophila serrata, assembly GCF_035046125.1. Classification (NCBI taxonomy): domain Eukaryota; kingdom Metazoa; phylum Arthropoda; class Insecta; order Diptera; family Drosophilidae; genus Drosophila; species Drosophila serrata. Next base: position 1,879,445 of record NW_028257274.1, on the reverse strand, counting down.
CATTTGCCGTGCAGTGGAGTTTCTCTTCAGTTGATTCTGCCAAAACTATCAACTGGCCAGGCAGCCAGAGCCAGCATTTGCACAATTAACTATGCAATGCACGCGCCGAGTGCTCCGATGGTACGATGTGCTCTCCTCGAATCGTTTCTTTTCTTCTTTTTTGGCCACTTTCTTTTGGCAGTTTTAAAATGCAAATTGTCTTGATGATGGAGTGCCGGGCATTCTAATCAACTTGAAGATTTCTGTGCAACATCTTGACTCTTACTTTCGATCTGTATCAAGTCGCTGACGTCAGCACTTTAAAAGACAACGAGGGATTTCCGCTTCAGGAGGGGAAATACAAAAAAATTAAAGCCTCCAAATGGAATAACAAAACGAAGAAGAACCCCAAAAAACACCTCTTGTACATCAGGCGGAAGCCCCAGCAGACATTGAACTGTAACACTTTCTATTGAGGTCAGCCGACAACAAAAAAAGAACCCACAAAGTAATAATAAAAATGCCATTGAATAGGTGTAGAGAGGCCACAACAAAAAAAAAACAACTCGGCTCGTGGCCTGCTGTCTCATAAAAGGCGGCCAAGTGCCATGCATGACCAACACACAATAGAAATCCCCGAAAATGCCAGGCACGTTGCTTGGATGCAACTCCCCCATAGAATCCAACAGAAATGAAGACCAACTAAGTCTCTTAAATCCAACCTATTAATGTAATTTTTTCTCTCAATTTCGAGTCGTTTCTTTAGTATATATGTATATATTTCCGAACTGAAACGCAGGCAATGTCAAAATGTTAACAGCATTCAATGGCATCCGCATCCACTGGCTGTCTCCCAAGGAACCAAGGGGTCTTAGGTCTGGCGGGGTCTGAGGTCTGCTGCGGCGCTTTCTTTTGTGCACCCAGCGAAGATTTTTTGTCACGATCCCCAAAGTTGGCTGGCGCTTTTAACGTTTATTGGATTATTGTCATTAAATTTGTTTGGTCTTTGAAAGCGAAACTCACTCTTTGGAGGAGAGAAACTGTACGGTTTTAAAGGGAAGCCCTGGCCATGAGTCAGAGGTTAGCTTTAAAGAGGAGCTACTGGGCCTGAAGTGACCTTGGTGGTTGCCCAAAGAAGTTCCTAAAATAAATACTAATAAGTATTAACTGCCTCAACTGTCACAGTACTTTTGGTATTCAACTTCAAAACAACTGGAAATTCCTAAAATGCTTTTCAGTCGCACTCTACAGAAATAATAGAAATATAAACTATAAACTAAGTACAGCAAGAACACAAAATAATGGCTGGCCTCCATAACTATTCCAATTTAAAGTTCAAAGCAAGACTCGGTGAATATGATGAGGAGGGTCTTGACAATGTCTGCAGTAACAAGACTCCACAGGAAAGCAGTCTTAGCCACCGCGAGAGGTCCATTGTGGATAATCTAAATGCCGACCAGGATGCCACCACTAAAATCCAATATCTCACTTTAGAGGATGCTCTATTGGTGCCGCTGGAGAAGCACAAGGTACTCGATAATTACATGGATCAAGAGGAAGATGACCCAGTGCTTCGCAAGTATCTCATCTTTGGCGTTCATTGGGTCTCCCTGATCACCGAGCACCTGTTGAGCCATCCGTTTATAGTATTACGACGACAGTGTCAGGTGTACAATGACTCAAAGAGCTATCACTTGCATCCCCTGGGACTTTTGCCAAGCATTGTGCATCTGCACAGAAGGCAGGGAGTGGGCACTCTGTGGAAAGGAGTGGGCAGCTGCCTTCTAGTGCACGGCATGACCTTGGCCATTGATGATGTGATCTCCAAGTTTAGCAAAGGATCCAAGGATGTGGATAGCAGGACACCCTGGAGGCGATTCGGTCAACATGTGGCCCTCAAATGTTTGAGCATTGCCTTGGTGGCTCCATTCCATGCTGCCCTCCTGGTGGAGACGGTGCAAAGTGACATTGCCAGCGAGAAGACTGGACTTTTCGATGTTTTCCGTGAGGGAAGCCTCCGGCTATTCCTCTGGAGATTCCCAAAGAGTGGAAGAATGCTACCTGCTTGGGCTTTAATTGGACCAAGTGTTACCTTTGGCATCACAAAGTATTTGTTCAATCTGGTGATACATGGTGTCTCCTCCCGCATCATGCGCCGGCGTATGACTTTAGCATTGGATGTACCTGGTCGCAAGAAGGGGAACAATGCCCTGGAGCAGCAGAATGCAGAGATATATGCCAGCCTGATTGCCACACTGACCACCGAGGTTATATTCTTTCCCTTTGAGACCATACTCCATCGCCTGCAGTTGCAGGGAACGCGAACGATAATCGATAATCTTGACAATGGCTGTGCTGTGGTCCCCATCCTCACCAACTATCAAGGTTTTGCAGACTGTTATCGTACCACGATTATAACCGAGGGAGCCTGTGGCCTGTACAAGGGCTTTGGGGCAGTGATTCTACAATTTGCAGCCCATGTGGCTGTCATAAAGCTGGCCAAGTGGACAGTTAATCAAATAACAGCAGCCACAACCAAAAGACCTACGCCCCGTATTGTTCAATACTATAGTATTGGGGATGGGCCAGATAATACTACGGTACCTATAACTACTTCCATATCCGGACCAGATTAGTGTCCAATTAATTGCCTTAAATGTAACAATGCAAATTTGTATGTATCGTGCAAAAAAACAAAAATGTGTTGATTAAATTCTAAATTAAAATTACAAAAATTTGGACTACCTTTTTGTGGTTGTTTCTGGAATTTGAATTAAAATATAATAATTGAGAAACCTAAGGGCAAATAAGCAAAGTACAAATTGAACTGATCTCGTTGATTTATTACTAGACTCTACTCGGTTTCAAGTTATTGAACATGTTTCTCAATTTTATGGACTGTAAACCATATTGGTGGTGTTAACTTTTTATATTCTTTTTCGTTGTTCATTTTTTCATGGCATTTTTTATGTCTCATTCTCATGAATGAGCTTTTGGGGTCCTGAGGCCTGCTTTTACTTTTCTTCTTCCCAGCCAATTGGCGCTTTTCTTTTTTGGCATTGGCAATGGCATTATCATTTGCTGCAGACATCCAGACAAATATGTATGAGCATTGCATCCACATATCCATCGGCGAACCGCCAGCTGGCAAATGTCAAAGTTTAAGCAAATACAAACGCCCGGCACTGGGAATGGGTGATGGCGATTGGCATTGGCATTGCCATTTGGTCGTGCCAGTTGGGTTTTTCCAGAGTTGCACCCAAAGCATTTTCCGCCGCAGCGGCATCGTTTTTCGCGCATTTAATCGGCGACAATCACAAGGCAAGGCCTTGGAGCGGCACAGTCGCAGCCGAGGAGGATTTCAGACGTTTTTATTTATGGCCAAGGAAGCCAAACAAGCGAAAGTCAAATTCTTCGGCGATTATTTTCTTGGCTAGCTTGGCTTGGCTGCTTCTGCCGCCTGGAATCGTTTTGCCAAAACTTCGGTGTCATTTCATCCTCTCCTCGAATTCATTTTTCGATTTTTGGTTTTTGGGATTGCCTTGAGCAGAAGGCGGCGTGCAGCAGGCAATGGCGATGGCGATGGCACCTCCTGCCATTGTCTTTGGGTCTAGAGGAGTTCATTGATATTTCGACTCCGAAAAGTGAAACTCTCAATTGTCACTGTCCGATGTCTTGTGTCTTGAACTTGGCTCAGATATCTTAGCCCCCAGCTGTGTGGATGCATGCAAGCAGCAGGCGAAAACTTTTTATTTTCAATTAAATTGCAATTAAAATATTACCGCAACAAAATACTTTCACACAATCGCAAATTATTTCGGGCAGCACTTCTGAACGAATTAGCCAAGCTGCGTGTTAGCCACAGACATTTGGCAATGAAAGCGATCCGAAGCCAATCAAGTGGGAAACAGGCTCGGATCAGAGATCTCCTCTCTTGACGGACTGGACAGAGTCTTGCTGTATTATTAAGCACCGGAGATATGGTAGTCATCTGAGACGAATCGATTGAACCGATCGAAGACAGCCGTCAAACAGGGCGTATACTTAATGTATGTAATTCACATGATTAAAACGATTTTGAATGGATGCAACTACTGTGTGGAGAGAAAAAAACGTGGGATAAACTACACTAAACTATGCCCCAATAGATAATCTTCTGGTTTTCTGAGGGGAAATCCGATGTGTAGAAAGCTGTTCACAGCAGATGATATCATCGGCCAATTTCCTTCGATAATTTCTCAACCCAATTTCTTCTAGCTTGCGCATAAATTATCATAAAGCCACATTTAAGATCAACCGAAAATGCAAAGTAATTTTGTAAAAACAGAAATCTGGCCGAAAATAAAACAGTTATGTTACTTCCCTTGCTCCAACCATTGTTGGATAAAACTCTGCTAATTGCCCGGCCAAACACCGACCGTTGTATCAACTGACCCAAAAGTTGACAATCGCCAAATAAACAAAAATGGAAATTTGGCACAGCACCGAAAAGAAAACCAACATCAGCCGCAAAAACTGTTAACCCAAATGAGGTTCTTGATGGCCCAGAGAGTTTTGGCGTGGCTCAAACCGATGGCTAGACTTTGCCAGATTGCCTGGGCAATTGACAATTCTAGGCAGCGGTCGGTCTTCAGTCTGTCCATCAATCAATTTTCCTTTGATAAACTGAAACGGAAGCGGTTTCTGCCTGACAATCATTGCGCTGCAACGATCGAATGATCTTTCTCTGACTACTTAGAATCCATTTCGCAGATTTCTTCGACGACAACTTGATTAGAGTCGCCGCCATTGATGACCATTGTCAAGCCGCAAAAGTAAATTACAAATGCCACGGGGAAAAAGCATAAGTCCGGCTAGAAATCAAATGCAAAAGAAAACCTGCCGCGGACTTGCACTTGTCTTGCGCCAAATGTCAAATTAAATCTATCAATTTCACAGCAGAATGAACGCCCAGACGCGGTGGGTCTTGGTCCCAGTCCTCGTCCTCAGTGCTCATCAAATTTCCCGGCCATTTTCCATTTTCCAGACATTTGAAATTGCTTCGCTGACACCGAGTGTGTGGGGTGTGGTCGTCGCTGGACTCTCTGGTGGCTCTAAGGCACATCTGTTGGCATTTGATGCTGTTGTTTTGGAACGTAATTGCAATGGGAGAACGAGAACTCCTTGGAAAAAGGGGGGCTAATCAACGCTAACTGCAACAAACAAGCTGGACAAACAAACGCAAATTGTTTTCCAAGCCACGGAAGCTGGCTCTCCCCAGTGCAAGAAGGCCCAGGCGAATATTAAATGCACATGACAAATTGCAAAGCCGAAGGCTGAGCGTGTTGGAGATGCTCTTTATTTTTGTTGTATTTTTTTTTTGCCCATTTGGCGGCAATTAAAGCGCACGCTTCGTCTAATCAACGGCGACTGGCAGGCTGCGTAAATGAATAGCTGCCAGGCAGGCAAAACAACAGAAGAAGAAGGCTGTGTTGTAACTGTCATGTCATCATGACGATGATGCCAACTCCCTAGCTACTAGCTCCTACCCGGGTTCCATGGAGCTCCATGGAGAGCCCAGAGCCCAGTCATGGCCAGGGCAATTATTGTGGGCAAATTTAAATACCAACTCCACGGTTGTGTCCAAGGCAACTGAGGAATCCGTATGGAAGACCTGGCCAAGACAGTAGCTGACATTCAATGCATCATTTCAGCCGGTGGTCCCGGGTCTTTGGCTTTAGCCTTGGCTTTGTCTGCAACTCTCCAGATCATCATCACCACCACTAGCACCAATGTATAACCACCGACAATCAGAGTCTTAGCCCTGTTCTATTATCTTTTTCCCTGGGATGCGGGTTCTGACACGTTGCATTGTGGATTTCACACCACATCTGGGGCTTAATTATTTTAATTGCCCGACTTGTGTTCGCTTTTAATTATGGGGTCCCTAGATGATCTATAAAAGACAGCCCTCTAGACAGGGAAACCTAATGAATCTGTTGGTAATTAATGCAAATGTTACGGGTGCCATAACAATTAAAAATACAATCTGAATACATTGCAGCAATGCGAAATTAGAGGGGGAATACTTAAATGGGGTTTAAAGTATTTTTTATTTCTTTTCAGGATCTCTTTCGGAAGTATAAAATATGGTAGAATGTGAAAAAGTGCTTTTTAATGGGATTAATTTAAAGGGGATTAAAAAAGAGTTGACTAATAAAAGGATTTAAATAAGGATTATATTTAAACTTTTGGTATTTTAAATACCTATAAAAATTAACAAACATAAAATCGTTAAATAACATAGTTTTTGGTAAAAAATATAACAATTAAATTGTTATTATTACAAGTTATTCTTTTTTTATAAACATTTAGTCAAAAGTTTGTTATTTTAAGGAAGTCATATAGAGTGCCCTAATATTTTCCTTATGAACACTAAATATTATTCTATATTTCTTTGAAAATCAGGTTTTATTAAGGCATATAAGGATAGGTATATATTGACCTATAGTTAAACTATTTTAGAACCTCCTTGCCATGTAACATTTATTTAGAAATTTCTAATCAAAAATGTATGAACAAGGTTAGCAAAAAATGTAAGACAAGTTTCCGTTTGAAATAATTAAAGACATAAAGAAGAAAATAAGACAAGTTTTCACTTGAAATAAATAAAAGAATATATATATTTAATGCAATTTAAATAATGCAAAAGTTGTTCTTGTTAATTCTTGAGTCGGTTTAAATTTTAGAATCCATTTGCATAAAGAAAGCTTATGTTTCAGTTGATAAATGTTATTTTAATAAGGATAAATGTCACAAAAGAAATCCAGTGAAACACTTTTAATACTTATTCTTAATCCTCTGAAGGTCTAGCAGAAATTCTAAAATCTTGACTCTATTGATGTTTCAGTTAATGGAAGTTCTTGCCAATCACTCTTTGAGATTTCTGACTTGTCATGGCACCTCTTACTCCATAATACATTGTTTATCGTACTATTTGTGTGGTAAAAGTTAATAAACACTCACTTGACAAGGGTACTTTGCTGTACTGTGTAACTGTGACTCGATGTTTCGTTCTTGTTTGTCGTCGTGAATTCTGGGTAGAAGTGACCGAAAGTATCCTTTCCTTTCGTATTGTTTTGTCGATCGCAGCTGAGTCACGCTTCACTTTCGAGATGAGTTTTATTCATGTATGTAAATGATCACTGATCAACACATTGCACATTGGACAAAGGCACTTGACTTGGGGATATGGTGTGTTATTCCTTGTCAAAATCACTTCCTGGCAACGCGTTTGCTTTATTCGGCTTTTGAGTTTTGGTTGATGTACTTTTTTGTTTTTTTGTGGGCCAGTCGAGATCGCGAGATCGCTGCGAACTTGACCGTCGAGAGTTGACCGAATAACTAAAGTAAACGTCGGGCTAATCAGTCGTTATATAAGTTACTCTCGGAGGAGTTTGAGCTTGAGTTTTCCTCTGCTGCTGATGTTGCTGTTGCTGCGCTGCTCGCGTGCGTTCGCCTTGACAATGGCCAGCGTTGTGAGCCGCTTCCGAGCAGCGGGCTCAGAAGAAAGCCACAAAGCAATCCGCGCAAAGAAAGCCAAAGAAATGAGCGGCAAAAGCAAATGGCTCAAACCGAAACTCGACTTTCGAGTGAGTTTCTCTTGTACTTTGTGTGTGTTTGCTTTTGCCTTTTGAGTTTGCTTTTATGTTTGTGTGTGCTTGGTTTTGTTTGCATTTCACTCGCAGCTACGCGCTCTTCCTGGCTCTCTTTGGAGCCTCTCTTTGGTGACTGAGGCCCATGTGCCGGCTTTAAGGTGATGCATTGAGTCCCATTCATAATTTCGATTACTAAATCCTCTAGATAACCCAGTGAGGGTTCACAAAACGGGCACACACGACGTTCGATGTCATTAATTAAATTGAAATCAGTCCATCAGCGGATTGAAGTTGCGGCTACCAAGAACTATAGCCGAGGGGGAAATCAATTTTGCCCATGAGATCGCACTTAGCCGAGTTATTGGTACATGAAAATTATGATATTACTTCTTTGTGTTTTTTTTTCTTTTTGTATGTTTTTTTCTTAGTCTTAGTTTTTTTCCTGAGCTCCTCTTGCGGTCAGTTGCATTGGCAGTGTCGTGCATTTTATGCTCCATAAAAGCTGTCCAGCCCAGCGGCGCAGTTTAAACGAATTAGGAGCCCAAAACGAAGTCAACTGCGGGAGAAAGGCGGCGCCGCAGAACACATGGAAAGAAATGTGAAATATGAAACGGCAATCAATTGATCATAGGCTTCTCTTCTGCTGCCAAAGAAAGTTACATGGTAAATAAACAAATAGTTTGATAACATTTCTCTATTAAGTCATTAACATGCTAAGCTCATAAATTGAACGATCTATGGGATCGGATTTTGGGATCCGATATGTAAACACAACCGATCACAGAACAATCGAAACAAAAGGCCACCGAAAAATGAATCAATTTGAGATCGTTTTGGATGGGATTGGATTGGAGGATTGAATGACGGCAAACCTTTCGCTTTCAATGAAGCTGAGCGCGGCCCAGCAGCACGATCTTTTGCATACTGATGAGACCTGACTGTCGACAACGACGACGACGATCATCATCACGATCTGGAGAAAGCCAGATATCAGCGAAACCAAAGGCCCAAGACAGACAGAGACGACAAAGCGACAATTGCTAAATGAAATGTCGCGCAAGGAAGCGCAAATTGTAACTCTGGCTAAAAGCGGCAATCAAATGTCGCCGGAAATGTTTACACAAAAAGCGCAGAATATGGCCGAAAATGTTTCACTCGGAGGGAGGTTGGGTTAGAAAGGCAATTTGCATTTCACCAAAGCCGTGTGACAATGACAGCTGCTTAATGATGATTCCCCTTGATTTGCCAAGATTAAAGCGTTGATTTCGAATCTCAGTATCTGTATCTGTATCTGTATCTGTAACTTGTGACTTTGTGAGCAGGTGCATTTGCATTAGCAAGAATCGCCAATCTTCTCTGGCTTTCGTTTTCGGTTTTGTTTATTTCGGTTGAAAATGAAAACGTGCAATTTTTTGTGAGCGAAATAATACAGAAAGCAGCTGCAGAGGCATCATCAATCTCTTAAGCTAGTTCGTCGCTTAAGTCTTTCGTTATTATTTATACCACAAACACCGGATTTTAATTACATCTCATTTTGAGTTTCTCAACGATTTCAGTTTTTATTTTATGCTCTGCTTTGCCCCAGCTAAATTATTCTCTCACTGCCCGCAGGCATACGATTTTTATGGTTATTGGGCTTTTTCCCCGCCTATCAGCCTTCCCGCCTCCGATTGGCCTTTCCTTCTTGGCCTGTGAAAATTCTAACAGCATCCGCTGATTGAGGATTTTTTGTTGTTTTTTGCTGCCTGCTGATTAAGTTGCTGCTGCATCTGCTGCAGTCGTCGCCGCTTCATTCAGCAACGAAAATGTGCCAAAAACAAACAAAGACTGTTAGTAAATTTTGGTTATATTTTTCAAGACGAAGCGAGAATGCTCTAGGATTGAAATACTATATAAGTAAATATAAAAAACTTTGCAGAATGAATAAGAAATAAAATCTTAGTCAGAAATTAACTTTAATTAAAGCATTTTTTATAACCTTTGCACTAGCCTTGTACTAAGCTCTTAATCTATCCTCAAATCCCGAGTTTTTACTATATAGTACAGCTCTTAAACTCTTTATATATCCCTCACAATCCTCCATAATGTCTTTATACCCCTTTTGTAGTAACATCAGAATCCAAAAGAGAACGAGAACAAGACCTAACGTTATCCCATTGTAACTGAACGGTTGTTAACAAGGGTCTCCCGAGCCGGAAAGGCAACGTTGGCTTAAACGAAACGTTGCAAGTACAAGTAGAGAGCCAAATTGGGCGTAATATTATGCCCGAGACCGGGTGAAATATGAGCTGAGAAAATTTTATTTCAGCTTTTGTTTGTAGAAATGCAAAGTGTCCAGGGCGCAGGGTCCAGGACCTAGTTTAAGCCCTCGGCTCACTATTAGCTAGTGATCGTATTAAAAAAAATATTTATTACTTTATTTAATGCGAAATTCTGTTGGCCAGACCAGCCTACCAATTTAAAGTGACCGGCAGGCCTAGTTTCGGTCGTTAAATATAGAACATATAGAGCCCTGGATTTATGCCCATTCGACAGGTAATCAGGTCGACATTTACCATTTATTCTCGTGGCCGTGGGAGTGACGGCATGGCGTGTACCTGGAGGATTAGGGCATAAACGAATTCAATTTGCGGGTCTCGAGGTTTCCAAAAGCCTTTTGCTGTAGTCGTTTTTTATGAGCTTCGAAATAGGGTGGAGATTGCAATCTCCTCAAAAATTCGGCCACTTGTTCAGTACAAGTCGTAAACATTTATGGCTCACTTAAAAACTGACCAAAAATTTTAGTTTTATTATTATTTTTTTGTGGCACAATAGAGATCCATCTAAAGTGTTTATTTCCTGCAATTTTCTAAAATATTTTCTTGGCTTATTGTGTGACAGCCGAGACACGTTTTCAATTCTTTTGCCAAGACAATCCAATTCGCGCCGAAAAAAATAAAAATAAAAGAAAACACAAAACGCTGGCAAAGTTCTTTTTTGGCGGCTCGGTTCAAAGATGCTTTTGTGTTGGGTTAGGCAAACATCATGCGGACTGTTACCATTTTTTCTTGATTAACAATTGTCCGGCGAGCCAAATATTTAAAGCATGAAATCGTTTTGCCATGTGTGATGTTCATCGAACTATTTTCTTTACTCCCAATAGAAACAATTGGGAGCGAGAACTTTTTTTGGTTTCAAACAAAGGGCTATCTCTGATTGGAGATCGCTTGGCCAAACACATAAATTGGTTTCAGTGTGAGAATTTATTTATTAAGATTGCTGCGAATGGCCAACGCCTTTTTGCCGCAGCAAGTTCAACGCCCCCTTTGGAGGGCTAAAATGAAAAGTTACAACGAATTTGAAGCCAAATCCATATACAAGACCTTAAGCATAAGCCTAAAAAGCCGAAAAACCTTTTTGACCAGATAAAACGCAGCGTTAATTAAAGCCGATTACCGTAATTTGTTCGTGTCCGCCGGGCCTCTGGATCAGCGGGCCGGCCCTTTATGGAATGTATCTTTTAAGACCTGCACTTGGTAGCTGCAAATTCGCCCGAATGTCAAGGAAAAAGTATCGAATGTATTCAAAGGAATGCTGACGGTAATTTTGCCTTCGGGTTTCGTGGCCAAAAGCGCGTGTGACCCCAAAAAGAGAAATTTCATCCAGATAAATGATGCAATTCCACTGACTCTTAAAGGGGCCGAGCCCTTTTCCTAATTGACTAATTAGTCTGAGGTTTTAATAAAGTATTTTGTGGGCCTAGGGTAGGGAATGATTTATGTCGTCACTTGATTGATCTTTACTGGGAATTCCGCAGCTTCAAGTAGTTTCGGTTTTTTTTTTGTTTTATCTTGCTTAGGCCTCATTTGGCTTTTGCTCTTTCTAAAGAAAGCAATTTTTGCGACAAACTGAAAGATGTCATTGCTGTGGCATTCTAAGCATGGTGAAAGTTGTTTTTGTCAAGAACATCTTGTGGCCCGCCGCTGTTTTGTGTGCTCAATAGTGCGACAAATGGTCAACTGTCTGAGCAGCATCTCCATCTCCATCTCCATCTCCATCTCTGAAGCTCCATCTTTGACTCAAAACTCCAGTACAATTATCATCATTGCTGTCGCCGCATCATCATCAGCTCACGTTCTAAGTACAGATTGGCATGTGGCGATGCCCGGCTTAACACAGAAATCATAATGGTAATGGCAATCATAATAGGAACAATAATACAAAAAAGAGAAAAAAGATACAGAATCCCAGAATGGCCATCAGAAAGTAAAAGACTCTAAATGCCATCGCTTGGATTTGTTTGTAATGACAATTGACAGACAGACTTGCACTTGTCCGTTTAATCTGGTTTTGTTTTTTGTATCCACTTTGGTCTAGATATAGCTTTACTTTATCTCTGATTCCATCTTAATTCCTGAGAAAATTCTTCAAACACTAGCATTTTGTATTCTCCTTTTTGGGCTTTAGAATTTCATAACTATAAATATTTTTAGAGAGGGAAAATTCCACTTACCATTCAAAGAATAGGTTATTAACCACTTTATCATTACATTTATATAGTTTCTAGTTTATTTTCATAAACTAATTACTTAGTTCTCTTGAAATATTTAATATAATTCAGAGATTACTCTACGATCACTTAGAGGACTTTGAATGTGGTATTTACTTTTGACATGCTTCTCTGCTCTCTAATTACAACTTAAAATTCGCACACCCAAGCTCCCCTTTCGCCTTCGGCTTGTGGCATTTGTCACGTTTATTCGGCTTTTTGGCCACTGTAAATTCTATTTAAATTTGGCTGCCTTTGTGGCCGCAGCTCTCTCGTTGGTGGCTGCCTCTTTAGTGACGCTCGAAATTAGCCCAAAAGGCTTCAAATGCCTCATTTTGTGGCTCTGTGTTGTCACGTTTCGAAAACGAGATTGGTACGGATTAAACTGCAGACATCGAGCGAGCTGGCTGGCTTACTAGCTTTCTGGCTGTGCCTCTCTTTAGGCCTTTGCTTTGACTTTTTGATTCATTTACGCTAATTAGGTGACACAATTCTCACCTAATGTGCTCTGATAAGCGTACTGGAATGTTATGGAAAACCTAACCAAATGAAAGCAACAAATTGTTGGCTGCCAACAGTTTTATTTTTATTTTTTTGTGAAACTCATCTCACCCGCTCTCCGTTCCCTTGTCCCTGTGGCAGCCAAGTAACTACTTCAACCAAACCGTAGATAGTTAGCTGGCTGCTCATTTAAATTTTACACACAGCTCCCTGGTTTTGGCCAAACCATTTTTGGTGAGTCTCTTTCTGGTGGCTTTCTGGTGGAGTTTGCCTGCTCCCGAAAACAATGGGCACTCGTATATCATGATAATCATAAAAGCCATACACTGCAGCAGCTCCTCTTCGGATGCTCCTGCTCCTGCTCCTGCTGCAGCTTCAGCTCCTCTTGGCCATATATGTGTGTGCGGCCCGAAGGAGTCTGCTGCATTGGCAGCATGTAAAGCGCCGCACTCGACTTTGGTTACACGGCCCGTCTGGCCATAATTTGTTATCATATTAAAGTGCAACATGGACAACAGTTTTGCCGAACGCGATATACACCGATACCTACTCCTAACTTGACCACACAAGCACCGTGGGTGTTCGCAGATGGAAATTGCCTAGAAATATATTGTTGGAATTTGGTTGAGAATTTTGCAAAAGCAGAGCATCATTACGCAAGTGGCAATGTTGTTAACAAAGAATTTCCTTTGTTTGCTGCTGAGCTGGGGTTAAATTCATTTTCTTAATTTAGATTTTTGAAATAACTTTGGCCAAGTACTTTTGGTAATGAATTATCTGTCTGCACAATAGCTATTGTAACCTTTAGCATGCTCTGATTACATTTTACATAGTTAGACTAGGGTTAAATGATTTGAAATTTGCAAATATCTCCCATTGTACTAGGGATGGCGGAAGTTTTTCGAATTGTATTCTCTTTCGTAGTTATGAGTCTTTATGGCAGCATTTGTTTGGCTGACTGTCCGCTCTAGACCCAGTTATCGAGGGTAAGAATGAAAGAAAGAAAGAAGCTCGTTAGTGAGCGGCGAGAGACATCGACACCTTGTATGGATTATTTGCGATTGCGATTGCGCCCTTTCGCCAATTATTGTGCAATCAATATTGCATAATCGGACACCGTGCAACGCCCCGAAGGAGCTGATGTTGCTGCACTCGCAGTGGCAGTGGCAGTTGCATTCTCGGCTAACAGCTTACCTAACGGCAGTCACACTTGTGGCACATAAATCAAACTCCCAGCTCCAGTTAAGTCTCTTCCGATCTGGCCGATTCGCTTGGCTCTGTTCCTGCGTGTTATGCAAATGTCAGAGGTGTGCCTTTTGCCATTTCGTGTGTGGCTCGTGGGCATGGTTAGCCTCGCATTTCAAGCCATTACATTACGTCAAGGTCGGATTTTCCACTGTGCCTCGCATGCATCAAATCACCTGGCAGCAATCAAAGCCAAAGTTTCAGCAAGGTGCCTCGCCCGAGACGTGTTAGCAACTTGTTGGCCACTGGTCCAGCATTCAGCATCCATCATCCAGCATATCCAGTATCCAGAATTCTAGATCCATGCAATGTGGTGGTAGGGTGGTGCCCGGTGCTGGCCAGGATTGAATGCTTCTCACCTCGAAATGGAGCATCGGACTAGCCAAATTGCCAGCACGTCTGCTTTGGCATTGCTTGCAAAAAATTGATCGCTTGTGATTAGCAGCGATTAAGATTAGAACAGCACACCACCAGGAATAGCAGCAGCAACTAAGGCGAAGATGAAAACATAACCCAGACCGAGATCCACACCCGGAGGAGCTGGAGCAGAAGTAGGAGCCACTGCCACAGATACTCCAGTTGGGACCCGCGGTGTTTTGTCAGTTATGTGCAAAGTGGCCAAGAGCCGCTAACATTTTTCAATTAAAAAGCTAGTAAGTTGCCTGTCGATATGTTAGATCGACTGTTTATTACCTAGCAAGGTGTTTTTTTTCTTTTCCTAGTTTTGGGGTAATTGAAAATATTTCAAGTTCTGCCTTGGGGTATATAGTCTTTGATTTTAAACCAAAAAAGTGAGAATTCCCTGGTTATTATGTTTTTTCTTTAGTAGCAGACCATAAAAAGTTTTCATGAACTATAATTTTAGTTTTATAAGGACAAGAAAATCCTTGTTTTCGATATACCAAGAGAAAGTGTAAGCAATCCTAAAAGTATCACACAAAGATAGTACTTCCATCACATATACCACGTCCTGCTGCAGGGTATCGGATAATAAAAACGGCTAACGAGTTAAGATCTTGCAGCTGCATCTGGATTAGATGCTGGGAGGTTGTTACCACTGCCATCGCCACCACCTCGGCCTTGGCTGGATATCAAAGTGATCTTTATAATCGGATCGCAACACATCGCATTGCATCGCATCGATGTGTGTGTTGCCGGTGTTCTGTTGTTAGGCCTGTCATAAAACTTTCACGCCGAAATCTATATGTTTCATCGGGCTGGCGACTCGAATGATTGTGAAAGATGTTCGCTGAGAGAGATGAACTTGTTGCCTGGTGTGTTGTATAAGAAAATTTCATGCTGCACATGGTGGAAGACAAGACGTGCTCTAAAAAAAGGCCTCTCTGCGAGTGTGTGGTAAATTATTAAAAAGCCATAACAAATATAAAAGAAAGCAAACCAAATAAATTGTATTTATGACCGTGGTCGTGGCACGCGGCAGTTTTTTGGCTAAAAGGTATTTTCGGAATGGTTCGGCTGCCGTTGTTGACATTATTTACCTTAATTCGTGCACTTTCTTCTTGCCAAAAAAAACAACATTAAAAACAATTAGCTCTGGTCTTCCCCTCTGACTGTCGTGTCGTGTCGTTAAAGATTTAAGTTGAAATCGCTGAATTTTGTACGCGACGCGGCTTTTGGCTTTAAGCACACATGTTGATAGCACAAAATATGGCTGGACATTACTTTTACTACCACCAAGCAACCATTACTATTATTGAAATTATCGCGTTATGTAAGGAAAAGCTTGGCTCTTTTCTTTCTTTTTGGTTGTGCAACAATCTCGCAAGTATCTGAATCACTTTAATTGTTTGGACAAATTGCTCACTCTTGCCGAACGAAGCGATTGAATGGCGACTTAATTTGGCTTAAATGCTTCAGATCAGCCCGGTTGATATATCGATGCCCATAATCCATGAGAACTGCCCCGTCATCTTGGTGGTTTTTTTTCTTTCGAAGCGATTCATATCGCTGCGAGGCTGTTGCTTTTTAAAAATAGAATTCCGCGTGGTAAACATTAACTTTTCATCACCTTTTGGAAATCTCTCACGCATCCCATCCACATATCGAGGAAAAGTGGTGAAAATGTGTTACTTTATGGAAATATCATTACGAGACTTCACCTGACAGCTGTCATAGGCAAACAACATGGCATGCGGGTTCTGGAAAATAATAATAATAATAATGGTAAAAGAAGATGCCTCAAGTACGAGCAGAAAGAAAAAGTGAAATGGCACCGGAAACTTCATTTGGTTAACGAGCTGAGAACACAATGTGTCAGCCGCTTAAATGCAATGTCTTCATTATTATACACATCATACCCGAGGTCAGAGGGCATTCGTCACGCAAGGAACTCAGTCACCAGACATACATCTAGACACTCCAAGTAGCCGCAACAAATTGGCCAATGCGAATAGCTATATATGTATGTAGCTTTAGGTAGAGAATTGTTGTATTATGCTAATGGCCAATTGTCATTTCGGAACCGTTAAGACGGCAGGCGAACAATGAATTTTTACAGCGTTTCGCTAATTTGCGTGCCGCAGAGGTGTGAATGAAAGTGAATGAAACGAAAGTCATCAGCTGCGATCGCTCGCATTCCAAATAGCTGGAGCACAATGACCGAAAATTATCCATCTTGAGATCGAGATCGCACCAGTGCAGACTCTGGACTAAAGACTGAACTGAGCTGGAGAGAAGAGAAACGAGACCCATCTTAGAATAGCCATCTGACAGAGCTTTGCTTGGCAATTAAATCGCTTTTGTTCAAGCTAATGGACCTCTTACTTTCGGTTCGGTTCAGTTCGGACTCACAGAGTGATGTTTTATGTTTTTTGATGAACTGTGATTTGATCTCACTCGCTTTTTCTTCCATGCCCTTGTTGTGGCATGCAAATGATTTGTTTAACAACAGATTGTTTTTATCGAGTGTCTGCTACCGGGCCAAGACCTCATCATATTGATACCTAAAGCTGTTACTGAACATATTGGATGAGTAAGCGGAATTTTTGGGTTATTTTATAGGGTATTCGTGAAGTGGTATTCTGTACATAAAGGGAAGTGTTTAAAATTACTAAAATATAATAAATATTTTTAGCAAAATCTATAAAGCTAATATTAGGCTTTTAGAAATGTCACAATTGATGGTTTAAAATCCATTTAAGGAGTATTCAAATGTAAAAATAATAAAACTTTAAGATAGTTGTAAGTTTTTTTTATTTGTAAGTGGTACTGCTTATAATCTAACTTTTTTAAGGAATTTAAAATGATTTCAAATCCAATGTTTTTATACCCTAGCAGGTTATTATTTGCAGTTTTCAACTTATTTTCATTTACTGTAACATAAAAACATTTGTTTTTATTCCAGAATTTCGTAATTAAATTTATTATAATCACACGACTATTATAGAGGTTCCTTAGAAACAATAGGAAAATGAATAGACTTTAATTGTAATTTCAACGTTTTGTAATATACATATAAACTTAATTTCATAATTATTTTGTTTAATGTTTTCTATTGCCAACCATGAAAGATAAGTAATCAAAGTGCATTTTGTTTCCAGATTTATGTTTGAAACTGAGAGCTTATTGGAAGTGTCAAGCTTATCTTTCCATTCCCTCTCTCGCCTACAAAGCCGAAGCATCGCCGCCTTCCATTATCACAGAACGACTTCTCCCGCTTATCATTGCAAATCATTTGCTCCCACGTCAGCAGCCGAAGTGGAGGACAAAAAAAGTAGATCGGTGAAAAATTAGGGAATTACTTACGACGCAAAAACAAAAACAGGGGCCAAAAGTGTTAGTGAAATTAAAGTGAAGTGAAAAGTATTAGTGAAATAAGGGCAAGGCTGAGATCAGCCTTTGTTGTGTTTTATTTTTGTTCTTTTTTTTAAGTGCCAAGATCAATGCGTTCTTTTCTAGTGATTTTTTTTTTGTTTTTTTTTTTTTTAATTGTGATTTTTTGATATTTTTTGTATATGTGAAAGTGAAAAAAGAAAGAGTATTAAATCAAGTGTCAAGTGAAAAGTGTAAGTTAACCCCACAACGAAGGCCAGGCCCCTGTCGCGTCAAGATTAGTGCGCAATTTTTGACTATTTAATATCGTTTCCCAATTTACTGCAAAGACAATGATTAAAAGTCTAATTCACCGTTCAAATCGATCTGCAGCAGCAACTATGCAAATGGGTGAGTGAAACAAACGTATTTGTATTTTGCCCTTATCTTTGTCTTTCTTTGCCTTTGCAAACACATTTATTTCCCCCTCTTTTGTCCCTGAATATCTGTTTCTTATCAATCTGTAAAGTGGAACATAAGAGCGGGAGAGCCACTTGTTGAATATGATCCACTTTTGTGGCTTATAATTTGGACAGTTGGAAAGCTGTAAAAGCTTCCTTTGTTTACCTTTATTGCTAGGCAATTTTGAATTAAAAAACAAAAAAAAAAAACAGCAAAACTTAATGAATCCTGACTTATTTAAATAATCACTTTTATATATTATACTCAGGGATGGTTTTATAATTATTTTATAAAATATATATTATAATATTTTAGTAAGAATCTTATATATTAGTTTTTCATTATATATACGTTTTTTATACCCTTGTTTCGGTATTATAATATCGGTCAGAAGCTTAAGAAACAGTGAAGGAATCATTTCCGACCCTATAAATCATATATATTCTTGATCAAAATTGACAGCCGAATCGACCTAGCCATTTCCGCTGAAAAAAAATTTTTTTTTTAAATTTTTTTTTTAAAATTTTAACATTTTAAAATTTAAATAAATTGACAAATAATTGAATTTTTAAAATTTTAAATGGAGTATGCAGGTTTATAAAGCAAATTAAATAAAAAAAAAACATAGGAACGGCTTCTGAATTGAAATTAATTACTTTTTGGCTTAGTTATGAGTTTTTGAAACAATGAAAAAATTGTCTGAAAAATTTTTAAAAATATTGAGTACAAAACTTTAATAGTATTCTTTCCTTGTTTATTTTTGTACCAAACATTCATTACCGAATTGTAAAAAATACATATTCTTACTACACTGGGTATATTACAGTCGGTTTCATCGGCCAAATATTTATTATTTATGTTTTTCTTAGTTTTCTAAAGTGCCTGCGTGGGGGGCAAATCCCATCTGTTCGATGTGTGAAGCCCCAAGCTCACGATTTTTGTACTTAGACACAATTATTTTCACATTTCTGGCCTTTGTTGGGGCCTGGCAAAAAAAATTAAAGTAGCGTAGAACTAAAGCAAAGCCCAGGACCATGAAATCGTGTTTAATTTTCGGTTGGCTTTCTATTCGCATGGTTCTGGCAAGTGCTCAAGTTTCTCTTTCTCGGCGGGCAAAAGTAATTCTAATGGGCAAGTTCTGGCCCAAGCCATAAACGGCTTTAATTTCTTGGCCGCGGTTTAAATTCATTTCAAGGTTAGGCCCGCACTTGGGCACAATGATGTGACACTTTCGTTTCCCGGCCCTTTTTTTAAAGCCGCAAAGAGACCTTTTCACTTCTGACTACTAAGCAAGTCACCTGGGTTCTGCTTACAATCCCGTCCACATCAATATCAATTGTGGTTACTGTTTGACATGGAATCAACGCCATTTAACAGCATAATTAACACATGTTCTTCGCACAATCGATTGCACACGCATCTCGATGGACCAGTAGCCACCAAATCGGTTATCTGGTGCAAGATGTTGCAGTGGCAACTAGTCTGGTCTTTTTCATTAGCACGTTGTCCAGCTCAACTGCATTTCGAGTGGAATCGGTGGCGACACTTGCCAAGAGGGGCCTGTCACTGCCAATGGAATAACCAGAGAACAGGTGACACTGTCATGGAGACCAGTTCTCGGGCACTTGTCACACGATCCACTCGCCTACGACCATGGGTGGAGCAATTACTGGCCGCTTCTTAATTGAGTTATGAGTTCTTCTTGTTAGCCGAATTCCCTAAAATGTTCCAACTGTAACGAGGAAGTCGTCACCGTCGTCGTCTTGGGAATCGAGCAGCGGATTCTGGGCCAAGTCGTGTAGCGTTTCCCAGAACTGTCGGCATCGCAGATGAAGAGGCTGTCAGCCGCGTTCTCCGTTTGTAGATCAATAGTGCGACAGAAATGGTCTAATGAGTAAATTAATTGCAGCCGGCCATGATCTGGTCCAGGCTTTATTCGATCTTAACACTAATTCGCAATAAAGACTCAATTAATCAGCGAGGAAATCAGCGCCCCCCAACTTGACCCCACAAACAGCAACAATTGCGGATTAATTAGTGATTGATCTCGCTGTGGAAGGGCCAAAGAGATGCAATGAAAGTGCAGCTGTACTTTTCACTTTCCTCGCCAGAGTGTTAACAATTTGAAAATGGCCCTAATGACGGTCCATGCAGGTCGTCCGTCGATTAAAGTCGTTCACTTCAAAACAAACAAATAAACAAATGGAGAAACACAGCTAGGAGATGAGCTATGCCAGATTAGATGAGCTGCTGATGAGATGCTGGTTGCACCTCCAGCTCTCAGCTTCCAGCTCTCACTTTTCCCAATTAATGGAAGGCACATGCATACCCTACCAACGGAGAAAGAGAGGGTATCAGTTCGGGTTCAACCGAGAAGTGTGAAATTGTCGGGGAAAAACTGCAACTAAATTAAGACATTTACGACCTGGCCAGATGCGAATCAATAATGAAATGGCCATGCAAAATTCTAGACACAACAGCGTTAAGAGCCGCCACAGGGAACGTCGCAACGGTAAATGAATCCCAAGAGGAGGAGGAGGTGGACTTCATGACTGCAGATACCCGACTCCAGATTAGAATGAATCATTTGCAGGCATCCTAATTGAGTTGTGGCCGCGCTGGCAGGCCGAAATATTAGCAGACGCCTTGTCGATGTCCAAGCCCGAGTCTGGGTCTCAGTCTGGCTTTGAGGCAATGTCTGTTCCCCAGTCGGAGGTGTGAGACTATTTAGCCGGGCCAACTAACCAAACCGGGGCCAAAATGCACCGATTAGTCGCAGACTGGGACAAGGAAGTGGCCAGAGCCAGGCCAGACGAAGGGCCATTTATCATGGGCTGCTCGTGTCTCGTCTCCGTGGCCAAATTAACCGTTCCCTGACTGACTGACTGACTTTGGGACTGACTTGGGGACTAAGTGAGTGGCTAACGGGATGAGCTCGGGGAATGCCCAGTGGCTCCTCCGCTTTAATTGCTCCATCGAGAGGTGTTCTTAGATGCCCCACTCTGCCACTCTCCCACTCGTGCTCTTCGCCAAAGAATGTAGTTCTCTGGGTCAATGCGAGCACCTGAACCAATCAAAAGCACCTTGGGTGAGGCAGCACGCAGTCGATTCTGTCCGCTTTCTCACAATAATTCACCAATAAGGCACGCATTCGCGAGAATATCTTTATGGCCTGCGAACCGAACTGGGCGAAATGAATTCGATCAGCGAGTGACATGAGCCGAAGGTGATCTCCAACCTAAGCCAAAGGGTGGACAGGTCCTGGTCCTGGCTCTGTGAGAACTCTTACTCGAGCTGAACCTCACGTTCGCGTTCGCTGTGCAAAGGGTTCCATAAAACACAATGGAGCATCGCCCGTCCGAGTTCTATTGTTCTATCGTGGCTTGCAAATTTTCGGCAGCTTTAATGTTTATTCATGAATTCCAACATGAAGCGGCAGTGCCACGAGGAAGAGCAAGGAACCAGCTCGCGGGCCTGCCCATGCGAAAACATAAATCAAATTGGCCGCAAACGTTAAGGCCAAGTTAAGGCAGCCACTGCAGCACGCAGACATGGCCAACTGATTGAGCTGTCGCGTATTTGGGTGAGGTGAGATCGCCCAGTGTCTAAATGGTCATAGAATGCCAGGGATCGGGCCTGAGGATGGGGTATTCCTATTTCTGGCTCCGAATTTCGTGTCTCGGCTGCTTAGGGAAATCTGCTCTTCGGAGAAAACTGAAAATTTCCATACAGCCCGTGCTCTTATATGGCTCCAGATCTCTGCCATTTTCACGGACTTTTGTGTCATATCAAATGGGAAATGGTAAATGGTAAATGGAAACTAGGAAATGGTAAATGGCAAATGCTAAAATGTGCCTGCCGCCCCTGTCCCGCCCACTGTTGCCATCAGTTAGCATCATCATGGTCGGTCCTGAGCCGGAATGCATTCATATCTCTGGGAACAACTGGGTCAACTGGCTCCAAACAACAAAAGTGCATCAGGAGCAGCATCAGCAGTCGTACTACTAACGGAAGACGATTATCAATTTTATTTTGGCTCATATTAATGGCCTTTATTCCACTCGCACACGACTGTTTCCACTGGCCAGTGGCGAAAAATCTGAAATATTTTCCATGTAGCTCTGTAAGCTTCACAGTGGTTCGGGAACCCCAAAGTGCATCCAAGAACCAAAAGTGTAATGATGAGATTTTTAGTATGTCCCAATAAAGTTTCTATGAAATAATAAGGCTAAAAGGATGGGAAAAATCTTACAGATTTGCTTGCTTATATGCATTGGTTATGAAATTCCTTTGAAAAATGTTCCTCTTTACTACCAATTAGTTTAAGTTATGGCATAGACTTAATGCGATATGGAAATGACTGTCTATAAATCTGATCTTGAGCAAGATGTGTATTTATTTATATATTGATTATCTAATGTTTTTTTATGACGGAAATGTTACGTTAGTGTTAATTAACACTTTTATGAAGCATTTTTTATCATGCTATTAATGCTTATTAATTGTAATATTTATATTTTGAACAGGCTATACTTCCCAGTAACAATTTAAGACCCTTTATTTTTGCAGAAGCCCTAATAATATTACATTGTAAATGTCACAATGCTCTCTCTCTCTGTTTATTTAAGCTAATGCCCCACTGTGTCGAGTTCAATGGCTCGGGCACTTGATCTATTACGAATTAAGCCTCGACTAAGTGCATTGAATGAGCTTCAATCTTTCGGGCTGCCGGCGGTCGCTTTCTTTTGATGCAGCTGCTGATGTAATATGCTTTTGGACTGCAATCGATTCGAGGTGCATACACATAACCGTATCATCTGCTCGGCTTCCATGCCATATAATGCCATTAGCTGCACTCGAGGAAAGCGAAAAGTACGACCGGATAATGGGCAATTTAACTAAGTCCAAAGGGGGGAAAATATATGGCGATTTTCTGCATTTTCCGTGTTTTGTGATTTGCTATTTCAATTGGTTTGTGGGTCACAGCTGCGTGTGCAGCAAAGGCCATTTATTATCGCTTATTTGTATTCGGACACATTCCCAGCATTCGTGCTGAGCTTTGAGCCATTCCATTCCATTCATTCATAAGTATTATTTTTGGCTACGGCTATTTCTGGCCATTTTGATGGAACGCCATGTGTGGTGTGGTGTTCTAGGAATGGCAGAGGAGAGTATGCAGGCGGAGATTAAGCCTCGTTCGCGGGATTGCTAATGAAGAATCTCGTGTGTCTATGGCTAATTAGATGAATATCCATTAAGGCTATTCGGCAGTTGCCATAAAAAAGAGCCAGAAAAATTGGGTTTTTAGTGCAGAAACTCAATGGTCCGCGGCTATTAATATCCGCCAAACTGCAAACAAAAGACTCAAGTAACGAACTCGAACTCGTTTCTGTGCGTTGCTATATTTGCTGCCTGTATTGTTGCTCCAATTGTTGTTGTTGATGTTAGTGTTGTTATTGTTGTTGGTGTGTGAATTTATGCTTACAGATTATAATATTTTTGCAGACTTTAACTCAAGCCAAAAGCTGCTGCCGTCGCTGCGCACAGTTAGTTCTGACCGGGGGCCCCGATACGTTCAATAATTCAAACAAAAAAGTAGCCAACGAATTTATCCACTTCAATATTTTTTTTCTTTATTTTTATTTTATTTTTTTTTGTGGGCCACAAAACGCCCACAAAAAATGAAGAAGAAGCCCGGCGGCTTTGCTGGCAAATAAAAAAAAAAAATGCAGTCAGTAAACTGAAATTGGGTTGTCCGCTTGACCAGCAGCCAGCCTGTTTTTCCAAGCCACTTCTCCTGTGCTCGCTTCTAACAATTTGCCTTGCAATTAGTCAAAATTATTGTGCAATGTTTATCCAACAAGCCACGAGTGACACTTCTGTCAATAAACAATTCATTTGCATAACTCCAGGCACGATTTCCCTGCCGGCATAACCATAACCATAACCCCCTTGGCTCCGCGTGGCAGGAATGTTCGGTAGCCGAAGGCTTATCCATAGTTTTCCAAGTGCAAATCATCTTCACACTTCTGCCGAGGATGCTCAAGTACATCGGTGACTTTGCATATTCCTCTGGTCCTATGTATGTCTGTGCTAATAGAGGGTATAATGGCTTGCTGATGAGCCGCGAAATGATGAATGTTTGAGAGATGGTTTGGCTCTGCCTGACTGGATAAGGTACACAAAGGTGGGAGTTGGCAAATGATGCCTCCATATGTCATTCTAATGTACAGGAAAATGTATTATTCATGTTGAACTTTAATGTAATATATTAAGTTTTTATACTGTGATTTAATAATATAGTGGAAGAGATTGTGTAGGGATTTTCTAATAGACATAATTAACTTCTATGCTAGTACTATGTAAAGAAAATAATTATATTTGAACATATTTTAGTACTAATTTAGTATTGGTAAAATATTACCTTCTACAGTTATTTATCTCTCTAAAACTTCCTACATTAAATGTAATTTGTTCTCTATGTTCAAAACATACTCTGACACCTATTTCATAGTAACTCCTTTAAGAACCTCCTTAAAACCAAGAGTATTCCTACTTCGTCTCCTTAGAACCCCATAAAATTTCCCTATACCCATTGGCTATATTCAAGTTCTTAAGAAAACAATGTGAGAAATGCATAGACATTTGCGCAGATTTGAGTGTTGTAATTGAAGGCTGTCTGTCTGGGACTTGATTAACTCATCGATGACTCGATGGTTCGATGAATGGCTAGTTAGATGCCACGATTTGACAGCCAATATTTCCAATTTGTTTTGAGCATAATTGATGACTCATAAATCATGTAATATTGACGCGCCAAGGCAGGCCTTTGCTTTCATCGCGGTCAACACTGATGGCCCGTTAAGCGATTCGATCATGCCAACTAATCATGTAACAAACATATGTATGTTGTTTGAAAAGCGTATCGATTTGAATATGAATGCAGCAAGCAAACAAATGGAGAAAAGCAATCGTAACTTTCATTTCTAAGACTTTCGTTCAACTTCTCTCTATCTGTATTTGATTTTAGAAGATCTTTTATTCGCAAAAACATTCCAAGAAACTATTTTCCCACATTCATACATTGCATAACCCAATCTGATGTGTAAACTTTCGTTTTTGCGCCAAGTTCATTCACTTTTGTGACAGTTCTGGTTTTTTGGCCTCGCCAACCTACTCCAAAATTCTAAATGTGGAAGAAAAACTGAAAGTTGGAAAGTGTTTTCCCACCGAAAATGAATTTAAAATTGTACGAAAATGAAAGCCGAGTCGTTTAGGCCCATAAAAGTCAGCACCCCGGCCATGTAGCACTAATATTCTTGGCCTTTGGGTCATTTGCATATACCATATGCTAAATGCCTTTCGGAAATGATTATCAGTGGTGGAAAATTTGGTTAATTCTACCAAGTAACCGAGTAACTGTACAAATTTAATTCCCTATACTAATTCAGTCATTTACTGCACGCATTTAAATTAACTTCACATCCGTTGGCCTAAAATAAAAAGAAACAAGACCCAAAGATAGATCTCCTCTCTCTCATTGACGAACAAATTGTTATTGATATCGATCGGGGCAAACGATCGCCTCCCGAATTAATGGCCTACCCATTCACGTGCTGGGCCTGAGCTCAGGCTTTATGGGGTTCCAGTAGAAGATCGATCTGCCGATTGTTGTCAAGCTCATCAAATACATATTTCAAGTTGTCCGTCGTCGGCAGCTTCAGAGCCATGGCCCCTTCGAGTAGTCACATTTATGGCGGCCATTCACGTTTATGGGAGATGGCAGAATCGACAGACACACACACAAACACACCCTTTTCTTTGGGCCAAGATCGGATTGCGTTACAAATTTTTGAGTTAGAACCCCAGCGAGTGGCTTTTGGCAAATACAATTATGCCCGCCATTGGCCATTGTTTGTGTCTAATTTAGAGGATTAGTGGCCACCCATAGAGCTCCCGCATACATCGCCATCTCTCTGCTCTTCCGCAAAATATTTACCAAGAACTTTGGTCATAAGCGGATTGAACATCAGCACATTAAATGCGAATTGGATTCGACACACAAAGCGAATGCCATATAAACATAATTAAATCGCAATTTCCATGAGTGTGGAAGCCCTGGTGCAGCTCCAAGCAACCTTTTCTTTCCCCGAATCGAATCGTAGCGAATTTGACTTTCTTGCCAGCTGCCATCGAAAGTGGGCCTCTTAATTATAGTCATAATTATACGCATTTAGCAGCTTTTAAATGCCAGTTAAGTGCTAGACCAGCGGCTAAAATTCCGCCACTATCAGTGTGTAGGGCCAAAACATGTCAATTGGGTGAAATCCGAGTGTTTGTAGATGCTTTCGCCTCACGTGTCAGGCCAGGGAGCGTCGATGCAGCCCTAATTGAGTGATAGTGGCTATAAAAATCAATTAATCCAAGTGCTAGGCCATACGAATTCCGACTAAAAATGCAGCTCTACTCCTTCTCTCCTATCTGGACCTGAGGCACTGGGTTAAGTGGCACTTAAGTGCGGCCAATGGATGGAAATTCAATTAACTCGGGGGCCCATTGATAAAGACCGAAGAGGCGATCCGGTAGCTGTCGGCGATAAAGAACATAAAACGACGACAATTGCCAACGCCACCTCTTGGCTAACCCCGTCCGAATCAACTGAAACCAAACAGAAACTGCAACTGGCACAAAACTCTCGGCCGGTTTAATTGCCAGCCCGATAAATGGCAGATAGCTTAAAGCCAAAAACATAAATTGGTAGCAGATCCAGGAACTCGCTCGTTCGGTTTGCATTCAGCCGGGATCTCCTCGAATGGAATGCCGTTATGCACCAATGTCGGTGTGACCCCTTGGCCTGCCCCCAGCATTTATTTTGTCATTACCCAACTCAGGGTGGTCTCCAGCCGCCTGCCACTTCACTTCACTCCACCCGCAATTCGCGGTTTAGTCTTTCTGGTCTTGAGGCAATTACAAAAAGCCGCTTAGTAAATTATGCCCAGGCCAAGGGAGGGGGCCCACGGAGAATCACATAAAAGTTAACAAAAAAACACACACAAATTGCCAAATCATTGAGTGAGAACCCTTCAAGCTCTCGTCTCTAACGTTGGAAATCTCCGGCAGAAGTGCCGCCTCAGTTTCAGCTTCAAGTTGCATAAATTTTCAGCCAAATTTTATCGAAAGTGTGCATCTTACGCCCGCTGCAAATGGTTAGGAGGAGTCCCTCGTCTGCGGTTGTGATTCCTTCTCGACCCGGCTTGGCTGGCCTCCCTGATTCCTTTTGCATGTCTATTTAAATCTTAACATGCCGCTGACAAAATGCTCAGCAATGAAGACAACAGCAAGCAAAAAAAGGCGCAGAATTAGAAACCGCAATAAAAAGCAACGGGAAGACGTCTGGCCTGGAAATTGTGCCAGTAGTGTAGACATGGCCACATTTAACAGGAGCAGCAGGATCAAGTCTTGTTGCCTGTTTCCCTTCCTCCTCCTCCTCCTCCTCATGGATCCCCCTTCCTTGTCACTGATCCTCCTCTCTAGGTTGTTCGCCAGGCTGTTTAGGCGATGTCAGCGCTGATAGGCGACGCTGGCTGGGATCGGGTCATGCCGCAGATGGAGATGCAGATGGACCAGGACAGAAAGGCGGCTCCCCCCGGTGGCTCAAAGTTCATGACATTCTCCTTCTTTGTCTCTGTCCCGAAATGTGGTTAATTCTGCTTGTATGATGCGCTGTTCCCGTGGGGGAGATCCAAGATTAAGAAATTTGTGAATTCTGATTGTGTGAATCTCCCAGAGAGCGTCCATTAATCTCGGCGCCAACCTTTCGTTTATTTAATTATAGAAAGAAAGGTATTTCTTAATGCCCTTCCAATTCATAAGAGGGGGCGTGCCATGAGTTCCCTTCGATTCCGATTCCGATTCCCAGTGACCTGGATACCATAAATCATCTCGAGTTCGCGCTAATTGATTCGCGCGAAAGAAGAAAGCAAGAGTTCTTCTCCTCGATCGTGGATTGTGGGTCAAAGCAATCCCCGGCTTGTCACTTCTGCGGCCATCACAGATTCGCCGAGATTTATGGAAATTTGCGTAGAGAATGTCATCTGTTATGTGCGTGAGCCGAGATCGAATTGAAGCTGGAGGAACCTGCTGAGAGACGCGGGTCGAAAGTTGGAGGATAACAAATGAGAATGTTGGGGGTTAATGATGCCTGCTGTTGACTCTTCGGCCACTTGGTTATCCATTATGCTTGGACATCTATTTCTGCGAATCTCGGCAATTATTGGCTATTAGAGGTTTCACTTTTCGCAGATCTCTGGCATTTTCCGACATGGAATTCTTCGCTCTTCTCTCTGAGTTTTAATGAACTTTCATTTCCTGTGCCAAACATTTGCAAGTCGCTGGCCAGCTTAGCATCTGAATGAGAATACGAAATCGAGTGTCACCACTCGTCGACCGATATTATTCAGCATCGGCTCCCTCCCTCACTCCCTCTCGTAGTGGAAATCCAATTCCTATTCCGATTCCGAATGATGCATGGCCATCGCTCATCTGCCTCTGTCCCGGACCGACTCTGTGCCTGGTCAGAATCGTGACGCGAATGCGAAGCGCAGGAACATCGGAGGAGCTCCGTGGACCAGAGACCTTGAGAGGATGGGATCCAGTCGGATGTGTGTCGATCGCTGGTTTTGATTTAGTTGAAAGCCCCGTCCGCTTGACACTCGACATGAGTGAAATGCTCACAAAAGCTGCACATTCTACATTCTCCTTTTCGCCAGGCATTATTTCATTAAATCCGACCCGTTTGATTAGAATCACTTTCGAGTTCGCTGGGAAGTGAAACCTCTGCACGACGCACTTTCGATGGCACGTGAGACAACCGGAGTGCACTGGGAACTCCGACTGACCACGGAACCTCCAGCGATGAAGAACAATGAAATGACCAGGGAAAGGCTCTCTCCCCCGCCTGAGGGTCAGCACACATGGGCGGAGAGCGGGAACACTTTGCCAGTAAACGAAGCGAAATGAAATGAAATGAAAATTGCAATAAATTTCACTCTTGCGCCAAGAAGAGCGGCATCTAATCACAGGCAAGGGCAAGACCAAGCTCCCAACTCCCAAGTGGAAACTGAAACTGCAACTGCAGATGCCACTGCAACTGGTTGCCGAAATGCAACGTGAGCCACATGCAACATGCGGCAGTCAGCGTGCTCCATGTGAAGCCAAGTGGGAATCGGAGGAGCAGAAACAGAAGTCGCTGGGGCAGCAGAGTGGCAACGGCCTGGGAATTGGGCTAATTGATGTTTAGCTGCACTTTTACCCGAAACGTGGACAGCCTGCTCTCCGGGACATCGATGCATATCCGAAGTGGAGCCATGCCCGACTCACCAGATGCATATTACATGACTCCAAAGACTTCTCAGGCGATCGCGATTTCAATTCTTGTCTGCTGATCCAACTGCATCTTAATTAATCCGAGCATCGACTGCTTTGGAGCCACATAGATGCATCGAGGGGAGAGTGGGACGTGCCTTAATTGAATACAATTAATTATTGACACATTTCGCTAGGAACTCAAGGCTCTGGCCCCCAGATAAGCGGAATCGTGAGCCGAGTTCAGAGCAGAGCGAATTCGGAGGCGGCCGCGATGCATATGGAAATGCACTTTCTACGGACTCCCCTGCAACTCCTTCTTTGCATGCTAAACATGCGGCTTTAAGGCTAACTGCAGTCTTAACCCAATTTGTTGGGGGAGTCATTGGGGCATTCTCCGAGGGAGTTAATTGCTGCGGGAGATTCGCCGCTGATCCCCGCCTGGAATGTCAGCCACCCGAGGCAACGGTACTGGACGCAATGCCCCTCCAATGGAACGACATCTGCTGGTGCTGACAGGTGCCGTGGACATTTCTCAATGCATTCAATTGGAGGACACACCAAACAGAAGGCGGCGAAGACATGGAGAACGCTGACAAAGTCGCACAAACATTTCAAACATCTGCTGCCTGTTTGCGTTGAATGGAGGAGATCCGAAGGAGATGGAGCAGGAGGAGGTAGAGGAGGAGACGGTGAGGCCTCTCAAACGGCTTACTTTTTTCACCCGGCCAGGAGGACTGCAAGATTCGACGCGGAACATGGCCAACAATCGATAGGAATGCCAGTTGCGGGTGTCGCTAGCGAGGAGAGAGGGAGCTGCGGCCTCCTCGGTGCTCCTCCAGCTGGTGACAAAAGCCCAGCATCAGCTCCACGAGCTCAGTTCAGAGCAGCTCAACTCCAGCGAAACACAAGACAAGTGCCCGCTCCTGACGCCCCCAACGGTGCCATTTGAATATCAACATTTGTCATCGTGTGTCGTGTCGCATTCCGAGCTGCTTCTCTTCCCGGTTGGAAATGTGCCCAAAAGTAAACAAAGTCCAATTAAAGTCAAGTGGAACATGGCCAGGGATCAGGAGCAGTCGGAGCAGAGCTGGAGCTGGAGCAGGAGCTGGAGCTTGTCAGTGGCCTTTTAATTGAGGAGCTCTCATGTAGCCATGCAAATGTGGGCCAGCCAGAGGCGGGGTAGGAACTACTTAAAAGGATTGCTGCGAAATCGCAATGCAACTGCAATTACTTTGCGGATCAGTTTTCAACACTTTCCCTGAGGGAGAGGGATCGGGGATCGGGGCCAGACAAAGGAATGGCACTGCTAGGCAGCAATCTCTCGAAGATCAGAGCAGACCAATGAAATTTGGAACGCGTTCGCGAATTGTAATTGAAACGCATTACCGCCAAATGGCAGCCGCAGAGTTCGGCTGTTCCCGTGCCTCGGGCTCTAATGGGCGTTGGCCCCAGATCCGCGGAAACCACAAACTCCATGACAGCGACAACGTAGGCGATGACAGCGTTGGGAAATCGGAGACCAGAGCTACGCACAGGAGCAGGGACGAGGAGACACTGGAACCACGACCACGACATGGCCGCAGCCGAAAGTAGGTGAAGCAGCCGCTAACGAAGGCCGAGGATGGAGCTGAGGAGCCTGATCTGGTGGAGAGCAAGCGGTGGCAGTGGCGTATCAATGGAAGGAAATCGGACATGCGCGACGCATTGGCAGCCAACACAGAAACAAACAAACTCGACCAGGTCCAGGTCCAGGTCCAGAGTGGGAGGCTCTCGACTCACGCACTCAGCCGGAGGGATTCCTAAGGGGACACCGGGTGGGGGTTCGGGAGCTGCACTTTTAGGGACAACAATGCGCGGTTCGATTTGTTTGCGATTTGGTTAAAGCAAATTCACGGCAGCCAGCGGAATGTCGCCTGTCTGCGTAGTCCACATCTCTCTTAGCATCTCCGTAGGTGGTCCAACACCCATGGACCAGATGGGAGCTGGGACTAAGTGCCTGCTTCCTCCTGATCATGCCACTCAACTGGTATCCACTCTCCTCCAGGCACCTCTCCATTACGAGGTGCGTGCGATTAAGTGAAGCTAATGAGCCTGAGGAGATTACCCATTCCCCTCGACGATAACTGCCCATTTGTCATATGCATCTCAGGGCTGGCTAACGGTTCCATTTTGGCGTCGTCTATGAAGCTATGGGAATTCGTGTCATTAGAGGAGGATCCTCCTCCCTTTCCGTCATATTCATGTCTTTGGACTTGGGTGCAGGAGGAGTGAACGATCTAACCTTGACAGGAGACAAAAACGTGGACCCATCGGAGATCGATGATCAGCGATCCAGTTGGACCCACGGGAGAGGAAGCAAGAACCGTTCTCCCGACATAA
Source organism: Drosophila serrata (assembly GCF_035046125.1). Classification (NCBI taxonomy): domain Eukaryota; kingdom Metazoa; phylum Arthropoda; class Insecta; order Diptera; family Drosophilidae; genus Drosophila; species Drosophila serrata. The sequence goes on along the minus strand of NW_028257274.1, from coordinate 1,847,576 downwards.
ACCCAGCAGGTTGTCTTGGTCGATAAGAGATCGAGCAATTAGTTGACAAGGAGTGGATGCGCTGCCCAAGAAGGACAGGGGAGAGCAGTAGCAGTGCGTCTTCGTGATCCTCCGACTATGATGCTGGAGGTGACTGTGATGGGCACGACGACTCCATATTGGTAACAGCTCAGGCTGAAGCAGCGAATTCCTGGATCGTGATGACCAGCACGTTCGTCACTTGCTCTCCAGCCCAGGTCAGTGCGGATTAGCTCAGTTCGGGAGCAGTTCTCCATGTTCCATGTTCCAAATGCCGTTAAATTAAACGGCTTCACGGCCACTTCTCCGATTCCCAACAACGAGCGACACAGAAACCGAATTCGGAATCAGCATCAGAATTGAATCCACAATTATGAGTTCTCATCTGTGCTTTTATCTCTGCTGGGAAAACTCATCAGCGGTGGCCGGCGGACAATTTTCCAGTGAGATTCTTTGCAGATGACCCGAATTCTGGATACTCGTAATTGTCTCAGTGGTGACTCAGTCTCCTCCTGATCCGCTGATCTCCTGGCCAGCTCCCAAACGTATCCATTCCACTAAGCACCGCAAATTCGCCCCAAAAGCGAGAAAGTTCATTATGTCCAGCTATCATTTTCATTTGCGTGGCGTCGGCGGCCGGCAAATGGTCCTGACACCAGCTCCATTCCATCTCTGCTCTCGGTCCGGTTTGGACTTGGTTTGGATGCACTCTGAGAGCCACTTGACCATCGTCCAGGTCGGCACTTGCGTGTTTTCCAGATTTCGGTTTCGTGTCGAAACTGATGGAGAGCGGAGGAGGGTATCAAGGCGACGGCGGAGGATCGGGGCGTTATGTCGACTTTGATATTATAACCGCAATTAGTCGACATGGTCTCGAGTGCTATCTCTGGCATCTGCACTCGCCCCCGCCTCCATCTTCCACTTGGACATTGCCTCCTTTCCCTGATCTCCAGTGAGAGTTTCCAATGCTCCGATTTTCCGCATTTTCCGCACTCTCGAACATTTCGAGCGGCGAGTCTCGAGTGTCGGGTGATTGGGCAGGAGAAACACTGGACGGGAAACCTCCTCCCTGGAGTGACTCAGCCTTCCATCGCGATGCAGATGCAGACTCGGATGGAGATGCAGATCGAGATCGGATTGCTCTTGGCGTGCGAGTGGTAAACTTTCGATTGCTCCCAGGCAGGGTTGCGGGTCAAGAGCACGTCCATGGAACGGAACGGGAAACTGACCGCAGGATGGCATTGAACCCTGTCAGGCGGAGATTCGCATCTAGCATTTCGCATTTCGCAAATCTCTTAATCGATGGGAACTGAAGTCGGCTCAAAAAATAAGCCAGAAACAGAGCGGCCATTATAATTTCCTGTCAATCAGTGCGGCGACTGCGACGAGAGCCGCGCCCCTTCTGGACTACCTCATGGTAGATGCTACATGGTAGATGGTAGATGGTAGCTGTGGCTCCCAGCACGCAATTAATTAGTGGCTGTGTCCACGAGGGGCAGGGGTTCCAGCGGTGGACAGTTCCACGTCGGATCTACTGGAGCGAGGAGATAGAGTTGGAGAACGGAGTCCAGCGGAGCTCATCAAGCCACCTACGCTTACGGTACTCGGCCAGCTGCAAATTAATCTCCCTCCACTCCACTTCACTCCACTCTCTCCAAGATTCTCCTAGTGTCTCTGGAGCGGAGCAGGGGAAGCACAACCTGAGACTGAGACTGAGACTGCGAATCGGGAGCGGAGCAAACTCTGCCCCAAGGTTTGCCACACTTCTGAAGTCATTTTCCAAATGTTTGACAATTTATCATTTCGCTTTATTTGGCCAATTTTTCTGCTCGTCAAGTGCTCGTGGCTCGGAGGAATGGAGGAAATGGAGGGAACTAGGGAGCCAGGTAGCTGCCACAAGTCAATGGCTTAGGCCCAGAACTGGGTCAGACTGATGGAGGAGCCGGCGGCCGTCGACTGCCAAAAATGTTAATTAATTCGAATTAAAATGTTGCGAACGCGCTTCGCTGACAGAGCACAGAGTCCGGCAAAGGAAGTTGGGTTTCGAATAGGTTTTGGAGTTCCCAAACGGAGTGGAGTGGAGTGGAGCAGATATGCCGAAGAAGGCGTTGGCGTTGGCAGTTTACCGTTGGCTGGACGCCCGCTCGACTCACCTGAGCGGCTGTGAGCTCCTCTACCAGCTCCTCCGTCCAAATCCGTTTCCATTTCTACAATCCACTCGGTTGGGATGCGGTTTCTGCAGCGGACCAAAGGCCAGGCCAGAATTCTGATATTGAAATTGCTACCTTGGCGCAGCGGCACAGAGGGAACTTCTGCCCGAGGCCGTGGTTTGATAACATCAGTTCGAGAGGGAAAGGGATGCGGGGGAGGGCAGCTCCCACTAGAGGAACAAAAGACAACAATTCCATTTGGTAAACGCTCGCCAGAGCACCGAGCGGGAAATGCAACGCCACGGAGGAAACAAGAATGAAAAATAATCTCGAGCTTGGATGTGGAGCTGGAGCTGGAGCTGGCTCCAAGCCTGAGCTCGGCTTGCGTTTGCTTTGGCCAAATGTAACTACAATTTAAATGCTAATCTGGCATCTGTTGGCGGTCGGAGGTTGGCGGACTCGGACGAGGACGGCGGACAATGACTTGGTACTGGGACTGGAGCTGGGGAGCATGGGCAAACAGCACCGCCCCTATAACCACCCACTCTGGGAGGGAGTGACTGCAGGGAAGTGCGACTTGGCGGAGGGGCCGTGATTTGCATTTGCTCATTAGCCGCCAAAAACAAACCAAAAGAGGAGCCTCTGCCCGCCAAGGTGTTTTATTTATTGTGCAATCTGCTGGCTGACTCCTGACTGACTCCGCTGTCTAATTAGTTTTCACGCCTATAAACTGCCGACTTTATTTGCGGCGGATGCCTGCTCTGGATTCCCACCGAGATTGGCCACAAAAATGTCGGATCTTGGTTCGTAGGTTCAACGGAACAAAGTACCGCTACGACCACACTCCCTCCCAGATCTCTCCGGGAAACCGCGACTCTGCTGGAAGCGGAGCACAAACAAAATCGGAATCTTAAGCTCAAATAGAGGCAGAAGTGGAAGCAAAATCAAAAGCGAAAGAACATTTGTAAACTGCCAATTATTATGAAATGGGGAGACAGCGACACAGTCTCAGGCACAGGAGCTGGGCAGCGGGGAGCCAGGGGAACGAGACCACAGCGACATTCGAGGAACAGAACTAGATTCTAGTTAGTTAGTCTTCCCTCTGTCTCCGCAGAGAGCAGTAGGGGGTTTCCCTCTGGAGAACAGAAAGCGCGTCACGCCGAATCCCGAAATTCGCTGGCGATGGCTCGTTACCATTCCGAGGGTTTCGGGTTTGGGCTTGGGCCTGGGCTTTGGGTTCCGACTTGGACTTCAGTTAGGGTTCAACGGAGCGCCAGTGGAAGTCTTCTTCCTCCGCTCCCTTTCCCCTTGAGAGTTTGCAGTTCCTAGTTCCACTTCTACTTCTATTTTTTCGGCTCGCGTGCTGCCAAACCGCCAATTACCGAACATCAAAAAGCAGTTTCCCCTCTTCATCTCCCTGACCAAGTGGAAGACCAAGTCTGCCCAATAATTTGCTCTCTGGTTTGTGTGTGGCTTTGTTTATAGTTTTGTCAGACTCCGCCGACCCTTATCCCCCTCTCCCTTGGTGGACACCCAAAAAGGTGTTTGAAATGCCAAGAATCCGATGCCGAATCACGCAATGAGTAATGGGAAATGTAAAAGGAAAACTAAGAACAAATGGAAATGCAAATGGGAAATGGCGACTGCTCTGTAAGATCTTCGTGGCTCACGCTTCGATACAGTTCGGGGCTGGGGCCACGCCCCCATGTAGCTGTATCCCCTGCTCCCAGTTCCGTTCTGACCAAAATTAATTTAATTATATCGGGTATAATAAATAAAGTGAGTTATCCAACGCGGTCTGCCCTCGGGCCCCTTTTTGACATTTTAATCACGTCCGTCGAGGAGTCGCTGGCCCACTTTGTTGGCGTTGGATCCAAAGTGCGAGATGTGCTCCGAAATTCCCCTGAATCTGGATTTTAGAGATCAGAGAGGGAAGCAGTATCAAGAAGAGGAGTTATCCAATATGCTGATTGCGGAAGAGGGAACAATCTGTTCTCCCGCAGTTTAAGCATCCCATTATCGATCAGAGGGTTACGAGACATCAACACAGCCATTAGCAGTAGCGATGATCCTCCACCTCGACTTGATTGGTAATCCACTGATCCATAAAACATCGATTGCTTCCACTTAATAAAGATCGTTGCATTTGCATCTCAGCATCTGCTCCTTTGTCCTTTAATATTCTCATCTTGTCTGTGTTTGATCAGCCCGCAGTTCCTGTGGCTTCTGCGTGGGCTTCCACCTCGCAGCCTCCGTTGTCCAGCTTCAGTTATAACGACAATCACGTTCTCTGGTCGCATCATCTCTCATCTCCGCAATCATCATCTGCCGCCGAGATCAGCTTTAGCCGCAGATCTGACGAGAGGTTTGTTTGCTAATGTGCGAAGCCACGTCGAGGATCGCGTGGGTCGAGTCTCTCGAGGGGAGAAATGGGATGAAGAAAGCATCTGCAACAATGTTGCAGCGGCAGATGCTGATTATCCAACCCAGCTAGCCGGGTTGATTAGGAAATATCTTTGCTCATAGCCGAACGACTTCTGAGCGGTCAGCTTTTCCAGTATTCCAATTGTCTCGGATGACGGAGTCGAATTCGCGAGGCGGAAAACTGAAAATGCAATTGAAAAGCGCGGAAAGCGCCACAGAGTCAGAATGATAAAGGCAGCGCCAATTTCCCGCTGCAAATTATGGCACAGAATGCCAATGAAAAGTTAAGGCATCCTGTTTCCCTCACAGATCGGTCCTCGATCCCCGATCGATCGAATGTTATTGAGGGATCCACGGGGGAGCCGCGAGAGATCCGTTTTACTGCCGCCTTGATTTATGCAACATTTTCCGCAATAAAAGTGCCAACGATGTGAAGAATTATTACATCATCACGTAATAGGTCTGCACTGGACTCAGGTGGAACCTCTTACCACAGGACAGCCTCCGAACGGCGCCACGCCCGCCGCCAAATTGCCCTGCGATGCCCTGCTTGATCCCCCCTCTGGATACTCCTCCTCCTCTCACAACACATCATCATAGCAACCCATTCCCTCCTCCGAGGGACCCGTTCCAGACTCCATCCTCTCGGGCTGTCATAAATCAGTCGCCTGCCTCGAGTGGCCGCAGAGGCAGCGGCATTAAATACTCGACTCTCCTCCTAAATTGCCGGCTGAGGGGCAGCAGCAGCAGCAGCGCCTCGCAACAATGCCGCGTTAAGTGTCGTGTCATCCCCGAAGATCCATCATCATAGCTCTCCGGAGCTAGGAGAGTATGCGGCAGAAACATTTGCCTGGCACGTGTCCATCATGGCAAGTGCCAACGGATTCCAGCGAGGGAGTTGCCTCCGAGAGCGGGAGAGTGGGAGATCGAAGGTGTTGGCTTGCGAGGAGAGTTCTCCCGCCAAATTGGGGTTCTTCGCGCGGGAGATCGCATCATACCTGTCCGTCCGTCCACCTGTACTCCGCGTCCCTTATCTGTGCCCACTCAGCCACTCAGATGGGGCTCCAATGGCCCATTGTCCAGAGACACCAAACACGGAAGTGCAGCGTGTGCACTCCCCAAATGCCCATTTAATATAATTTCTATTATTTCTGCCCACTCTGGCCACTGGCAACTGCCACCAGGTGACAGTTACAATGCAGAAACAATATACGACGACCCGGACTCTCCTCCCCTCTCCTCTCTCTAGAGAGTTCTACTGGGGACATTGCCACCGATGCAACCTGTCTCTGCCTCTCCTGGCTCTCCCCGCTCCGATCATCATAATAATAATCGTGATCGTTTCGGGGATCGGGTTCTGGCTCGCCAAGGTTGTCCTGTCCTCGGGGATCCATTTTTGGCATGCGTTCGGCAGCGAACACTTCCTGTGGCTGTGGGAAACTCTCGGGATCGGGAACTTGTTCCTCCATGCGACATGTTCGCCACGATTCCTCCTTAGATTCCCCCTTTTCAGCTTCCAGTTTAGAGCACCCACCCACTCGGAGTCCACTTCTGTCTGCTTCTTGTGCCGTGTTTGTATTGGAAATATTTTGGTAACTCGCTTCCATAAATCAATTAGCCAAGTGTAACAGTTTCGGTGGGTTGGATGGGTTGGGTTCGTTTAAGATGGGATGTGAGGCAGTGCCTCTTTCCACTCTGTGGTGCATGCAGCAGGCGAAGCAGCCATAAATTTCAATGCGATGCCCCTTTTGTGTAGCTGCAAATGCGGACGAACTCCGGGATCCCTCCTTCGCCCGCTGGCAAGTGGAAATTGGTGCAAATTGATGAGAATATAAATGGGAATATTGAGACCGGAGTAGGGAGGAGCTGCCGGACCAGGGATCATTTTCCAATGCCAATCTAGGATGCGAGGGAAAAGCGGTCAGGCCGACGATCTGTTTACTTTGTCAAGTGCCGCGCTGGGGGAAATTGATGAAAATTGGTCCAATTTACCGGTCTGCACACCCGCAAGATGCGAATCTCGCTCGGGCAGTTTATCAACTCATCTCCAGCAGGAATCCACTCCTCCGACTCAAGGTCGAGGCAGGTGGAAGCCAGTGAGTCCCGCGGAGGAACAGAGCAGGTGTTGCCTCCATTGACAGTTGCCTTGATTGGCCTGTGTTGCATGTCGCACGCCTCGTGCTGCTCTCCGGCAACCAAGAGGAACTCCTCCACTGCTTCCACCTCTTCCCTATACCGAAGTGCACTCCCATGCCCAAGCCAGGCACACCCCTTCATTTGTAGAGACACAATCTGAGTGCTGAGCAGGAACCCAGCTGGCTCCAGAGACAACTGCACTTTGGGCTCAGCTTGGCAGCTTGGCGAGGTGGTGTGCCAACGCCCAGAGCAAATATTGGGAGAAGATTCCCACTTCCCGCTCCCAGTTCGATCTTTTGAAGCCTCCCATCCGATCTCCATAACTTGTTGCAATGTCGTCGCTAATCGCAGGCTCTGGGATTGTAAATTAAGAGTGGAAGCTCCAGTGGCAGGCAGATTGCATCACCGCTGCTCACCTATTGACTGTGTCCGGCCTTCATCAGCGGAGGAATTGATGGAATGACGGGAATATGAAACCGCCAATTTGCCTAGCCCCAAACGGGGGATGCCTGGGAATCCCTCTCCCGTGGAGAGCCCGTTACGGGAGAGAGCTTTCCCATTCCTCTCCTTATGGGCACAACAGTCGAATTGCTCCGATCGATGCCACCTCTGCGTGCCCATAACTCAGACGTCACCTCCTCCGTTCCCCAAACCCAATCCAATCCTGGCGAGGCTGAGCAGAAGCAAAAACTGCTGCAATTAGAAGCAGAAGCTGCCGATGGCAGTTGAATGTTGGTCGGTGATTGAGTTGCAGCTCAGGTGGACACTGTCCCCGGCTCCTTGGTCTCCATTCGCGGCTGTAATTGATGATGGATGGGAGCGGAGGAGCCGGACCGGGCAGTGGGAGGCTGTGAGCATCGGCAAAGGCAATGGCAATGGCAACGGCAGCAAACAGGAAAATTCATATTACGAAAAAACTGCATCGCTTAAGTGTCATTATTGGGACCAGAATTTCAACAAGCCGCGGCCGTTCGTTGTCGTGCCTCCTGATGCAGATGTGGAGACGGAGCAGGGGAGCTGGGGTTCAGAAGCTGGAGGGGATGCAGCAGGAGATGGAGATGGAGATGGCAACTTTCACCGCGCTCAGAATTCCTCTGCGCGGTGAGCCAGTGATCAGAGGCAGGAACCAGAACCACAGCCAGACATCGGTCAATCTCGGATCCCCTCCTCTGGAGCACTCCACTCCCCGAGCCTCTCTTCCGAGTGCGCCAATATCCGCTGGCCACAATCAACACCTCCGCACCGCCCACCGCCCCTCGCAGCGAGGTGGAGCCATCACTCAACTTCAGTCTGTGGCTTCGCTTATCTCTGGCAGCGCGCTTCCCTCCCCCAATTCTGGCTCATCCGGCACTTCCACCGTCCACCTTCCACCTTCCCCTGCCCCGTCACTGGCTGTTGTCTTTACACCTTGCTCGTTTTTGTGGCCATGGTCTCGTGTCGAATGGATCCCAACTTGGCCAAGACCAAGTCGGAGTGCAGCCCAAGAATATGGCCAAGTCGTTGGTGTTGTCGTCGGCTAAGGGCGTTAACTGGGTTAAACGCTCGTTGACAGTTTTATGCCACAACCCAAGCGAGGTAAGACTACATCTGAGACGACACCAAGACCACGTCCAAGGCGGCTATAGTCAGTCAGTGGCACAGACCAAACGAGACACTTATTAAGAGTGAAAATTCTGATAGAATGGTTTTTCTTTCCTTCTGCTTAGAAAGCTGCAATTAGAAAAGCCCGAAGGGAACCATTGAAAAGTGAAACAAACAAATCAAAGGGCGACGGAGGTACAATTAGAAAAACCTCATTACCATTCCACATTCGTAAAGTTCGTCGCCTGAGTCTTTCCATTCGAATTGGGGTCACCAGGTGGTGCCTTTGATGATCACTTTCGAGATGCGTGCGATTCGTATCGCCAATCAGGGTCGATTCGGAGGCTCTTAACTCCTTCAGGGATCTTTCACTGATTACTTACCAGCGAATCTGGCGAAACTCAGCGGTGGTGAAGGAGGAGAGATTGATGACGCACATCTGTATCTTTGCGTGCCATCGCCGTCCTTTCCATTTCCATTTCCATTTCCCCGAAATTCTCGCAATGCATCCCCAGTGAAAGTAAGCACCTTGGCTTGAGGGTCGGGGAGAGTTGCTCCACTTCTAATGAGCAATCTCAAAGTGCAACATCAACGGCAGCAGGTAGCAGTGAGTGGAGTGGAATCCAAGGTGATTGCAACAGCCACAGACACGAGCTGCAGAGCGAATTTCCTTTGATTTCGATTGATTGCCGGAAACATAAACAGAGACTGATCCCATCTGTCCATGGGAGGCAGCTCCTGCTCCTGCTCGACCTCGACTTTCTGCCGAAATGGGAGCTGGCATTGGCTGGGCCTGTGACTGGGAGTGGAACGGCCCACGCGGCAATCAGAGAATGTGCGAAAATCGAAAGGAAATCTGCATGTCACTCAATCGAACAGGGCGACACAGAGCAGAGTGTTTGCCATTTGTTTGCTCTGCAAACGAACCTCGAAGTCAGACCAGAGCGGCCCGAGGTGTCTCCGTCACTTTCGGCACTCTTTCCCGCCTCAGAGCTTGGCACAGTTTCGCGGACTTAGAATGCAAACAAATATTTGAATATCAAGTGACACAGAAAGCAGTTGTAGAACACGGCAAAGCCAGCGATGGCCCACTAAAATCGCTTGCCACTTCCTCCTAACGGTCGAGTATTGATATATCTCTGGGCCATCCGCCCGGCTAAAACTGGCCTTGATAGGCGGGAGCAACAAACTCCGCTCTCGACCTGTAAATGTAAACTCTGCACAAAGACATTCGGGAAATATTTGAAAAGAGATTAATATGAACGGATTCCCAAGAATCGTTCATAATTTTGGCAGCGATCTCCGCAGGTGATAGCAATTAGAGCAAACCTCCGACAGTTCCAATTACTCAATCAGAAGTGGAGGCCAGCGGAGGAGGATTGGGTGCTTCTGGTAGCGAATCAATCTGCGACCATCAGCAGAACTCTGGAGAGGAGCGAGTCTCTTCATTCACACGCCAATTCCAGAGTCAAGGCCCGAATCCGGATGGCGGTCGACGATTGCAGACTTCCTTCTTCGATTCCTGCTCGAAAAAGCTTTTCCGAAAGACACAATTTATATAATTTCCTTATCAGATTGTTCATTGTTGGGAAATTGTGTAATTCCCTCAGAGGCGTTAATCGAACGCGGAGAGGCCTCAATTACTGACACAATCCAAGCCAAGTCGCATCCGAAATCATCATTGTGATCGAAACTGGATGAAAATGCATGAATGAAAATGCATGAAAAGCGGGGAGAGTGCGACAAGTGCAGTTCGCTGTGCTTTCGATGATTGCGCCTCAATATTTAATTGCATTATGTGACGGACGAGTCGGAGACAGCACAGCCTCCGCTTTCTTCGTGGCGCAACCGTTACTCAATTTCAGGTTGCATAAACGCCCGCTGCCTTGACTAAGCTGCCCCCACAATCGGTGACCTCATTCGGGGACCCGCTCCCCCTTTTTTTACCTGATGCCTCGATTGTTATCTCGCACTTAATTAGGCGTGCGTTGGGGTACTTGCTCGTCGCATCGTGTACTTACAACTCTGGTCATTAGAAAGCCGCAAGGCAGCAAGGTTCTTGCCAACTCTCCCTCCCCCCTGGAAAATCTGAGCGCCTGCTTCGGGGCGAATCTTTTCCTGACTGATCCATGCACCTGTAGTTGATACAGCCTCGGGGCTTTAATTTGGTTTATTCAACGGCTGCAACAGAAGATCATTTGCCTCGACGGTTATAATTGCATTTTATTGCTTCCGACGAGAACAAGAATTGCAGCAGAGCTTCAGGTGTCGGAAAAGCTTCTTTTGTGGAAAGTTCTTTCAGAGTAACAAAGAGTGTGATTTAAGAGAAGGCTGTAAGAGAGCTGTGCGCTTTTCCTTCTCTTCTAAGACAGCTCTTTTTCTCTCTGCGGCTCGGAATGCAGATGAAAAATTTAGAGTCGGGCCAAGAACGGTTATTCATTTTCATATCCGCGGAATGCGCAGCTAAACGGAATATTTGCATTAATAAATGCAACTATGTCGCGCCCAAGTCAGAGGCGACCATGGCCATGGCAGTGGCAGTGGCAGTGGCAGCGGCACATGTGTCAGCGACTTCCGCCTGAAAATGGCTCAAATGCTTTCCAGGCAGCAGCTCGAGTTGGTCGACATGGGCCGACATCAATCCGCGCGGAATCAAACAAACAAAGCAGCAGGAGGCCACCAGATCGGAGCAGAGTGGAGCAATCCCAGGCGGAGCTGGTCGGGAGGAGCAGTGCGATTCCCGGTAAACCAAAGGCTGCTCAGCCGGGCCAAATTGGTCGAGCCCATCTCTGCGGCAGTCGTATGAGGCAATGCCATTCACTTGCCGACATTGGCATCATCCTCCACAGCCTTTTTCAGGCTTAAGACCACACAGAGAGAAAAATAGAAATTAAATAATTTAATAGAGTATTAAATCTGAAGGCTTAACATCAGGAATGAAACAGGAAACAGAAATTTTTTATAAATAAAATAACTTTATTGTTTTTCAAACTGCTAGAACTTACTTCAAATAAAACAAAACTAACGTATAACTAGAACTAAAATAACTATACCTAACCCTCTAATAAAACTTGAATAATTGCTCCACTATATTTATTTTTTCTATATATTATTCCTCTGATAATCATATTTTAACCTCTAGTGTGTTATCAATATATGTAAACTCTACTTCCATCTTGTTTATGATTATTACTCTCTTTATTTATGATATATAAATGACACTTGATCTGAATATAATCAGGATTATTGTTATGGTTTTTTGCCGTGCAAACTTGATCTCTGTTGGTTCGGCTGCAAAATCATAATCATGTCAGCAAATTAGACTGACATGCAGCGTACGTGCCCCAACTAGCAGATGAAGAGGATCTCCGAGATGAGGAGGATGCCGGCTTGGTCAGATTCTCCAGCAGAGAAAGCCGCCGAAACAGATTGTGTGATGGCATGATGGGATGAGCTTTTCTGGGATCGGATGAGATGGGATGAAATGGTTTTGCAATGGAATCGAATGGCCCAAGATGCTGCGATGGCCTGGGATGAGTTGGGATGGGTGAATGTCTCCGCGTGCGGACGGACAATGCGCCGTGTCATCTTCCAGTTCGACAACGGCCGGCGTAGGGAACCGTTGACCGTTGGCATTTCGTGCGACAAAACTCTGAAAATTCTCACTGCCCGGAAAAGGTTTTTTTTTCAGCCGCAGCTCCAAGATTCGTTTTGTTTGTTTTCTGTTTTTCATCATCTGGCAGACACATTTCCCAAATGCGCAGAAAATTCTTACACAATTACGCTGATACCTCTGCTGCTGGGTTTCGGTTGCGGCCGCACACGCAGAGTTACTAAAAAAAAACAGCAAGAAAGAAAACAAATAGGAAAAAAATGGAAAAGAAAACTTAATTCTCATTGCGGAGAACATTCGCAGATCTCCTCTGGAGTCGGTCTGGAGCCGGTGGCTTGGCCATTTGGATGCGGCTGGATGGACAACGGATTTGGGTCACTTGGCTTGGGTCAGCCAACGGTTATGAAACAATTGCAGACAATTAGCCGGCAGCCGAGCTAAAACTGGGCCCAGGTTGTGCAGATTATCAACGAGAGTCGCTGACGACTTTGTCATCTGGTCTTCAGTCCAAACCCGTCCAATCCCGTCTAGCGTCTCCCCTCTCTCCTGACCATTTTCACAACAATTTGTCTAACTGATTTTGTAATTTATGCCACCCAACCGCGGAGCGATGCCAGAAGACAGGAAAAACTTTCGCTTGGTTGTCGTCGCTGGCTCATAAAACTGCCTTCGAATTGAAAAGCGGCCAATAAAGATTGAACAATTGATGTGCCTGCGTGGCATTCACCTTGGCAAACAAAGGCCATTTATTTCCATTTTTCTCGCCCTGCGGCCGCCATTGATATTTCCAGTGAGATCCCCGGCAAAAATCGAAATCAAACCAATCCCATTCGATCCCACCGAGTGAGTGTCCCCTTGACAATAGTTCAACGTTTTTCTTCATGGCATTTGGACAAAACGTTGCTTGGTATTTGCATTGGTTATAGATTTATTTTTAAAACTTTCCTTTCATCGGCTTTAACCAGCTGACAAATTTCTTGGCTACGTGCCTAGACCCGCTAAAGGGTTCCCTGAACCTGAGCTGAGCTTCTTTTCATCTTCATCTCAGGTATTACAGCATCATCGGAACAATTCTTACCCACAGCTGCTCATCAATATGCCGGCCTTGCCGCCACGAGATCTTTTCGTTATGAATGATCTATGTGGCCGAGTTCATTTACAGCCCGGTTATACACAGGCGGTGCCGCGACTGGAGCAGCATTTTAATGAGGCCTAAAGATCAACAATAAATTATAGGGGGAAAATTCATTTAATGTGATGTGTGGCTTGCATTTTGCAGGCGGAGGCGACCTCCCAAAGATCTTAAATGATGAATTTATTGCTTGTTATTACAATGTAAGGGTTTTCCTTTGTTAATGGTTCCGAATTGAGTGATTTGTTGTTGTATGTTTGATACAAATTGGTTGGAAAATGTGGCTTTATTTGGAAGTATTTGGAAGTATTTGGGAAGTTATTTGAAATTGATGTATTTTAACTTTTATTTTCATTTATTAGATACATAAAACTATAGAGATTATTACCTTAGTATGTTTATATTTAGTGGAAAACCTAGCTTTTCTTTTACCCTTGCAGGTATTATAATCTTAATTAGAAACATGTAGCGATATGAAGGAATCATTTCCGACCCTATAAACCATATATATTCTCGATCAGCATTAAAAGCTGAATCTATCTAGCTGTTTCCGGTAAAGAAATACATTTTTGAAATTTTTTTAAGGAGTTTCATCGCTAAAATCGACAAAAAAATAAGATAAAAAATATAATCCTTTTAATTTTAAAACACAGTATATAGATTTGTTAGCCTTATAAAAACTAGCATAGAAACACTTTCCGAATTGAAATTAATGCATTTTTGGCGTAGGTATGATATTTGAAAAACTTGAATTTACTACAAAAAAAATAGCATATAAAAATAGAGATTTAATGTATCTTAAATATTTATATACCTATAGTTCTTAGTTCTTATCTCAGAGCTATTTTTTGTATAAAATGATTTTAGCTTTATTTTGTGCAAGTTCGTTGCCTAAGTCTTTCGATTTATATTACATTTATTAAGTTTTTTTGCAAAATTCTTTTGATTTTCGTTTCTAAATACAATTTAACTGCATTCCTTATAAAAATGAATACTGATACCGAGTGGAAACAACATCCCTGGGTAATTTTTCTCGTCTTTAACACGTGTTTGCAGCTGAGCAAGTTTGTCGCCTAAGTCTTTCGTTTGCCTGCACATATCTCGCGTTGTTTTCGGTTGTCTGTGTTGTTGTTGTTCGCTTTCTTGTGTTGCCGAGAGAAATCCAGTTGGCTTTTGCCAAATCTTTTCTCCACTTTTGCGAGTTTGGCTTTGGGTATCCACGTCCTTTTCATTACTTGTAGGTGTCTATTGGGTCAGACAAAATGCATTGGCAATATCACAAAGTAATGAGATATGCTCCCCTGATATATGGCAGGCACTTTGGGCTGACAAAATGAGCAGCCGGGCCATAAATAAGCCAAACGACAGCAACTGAGCATCTGAACAACTGAGCATTGAGGATTTAAGCATCTCGGGATCGGCATTTTTGCCGTTGCAAAGTGATTTTCTCGCACTTATTCTCAATGGCCTGCACTGCGGCGACTTGATAAATTAACACTCTGCACATGCCATTTGTTTATTTGCCTAAATAAATCGCCATCGAACCTGAATTCGCGTCCGAATCTGAATTTGAATTTGGGTCCAAATGCGCAGCCAAAGCGCACCGCGGCACCAATTGAAAATGCTATAGAAAAAATAAGGAAAATGTATATATATATATAGGAAATGTAGCGACCGCCCCACTCCCTGCGGCACACAATCATCCAGACATTTGTGTGCTGTGCACACAGTCAATTTATGTAGCCAAGTCGACGCGAGGAATCTGCGACTTGGACTTGGACTTGGACTTCGACTGGCACTTTGTTTATTGCCCCACTAAGGCGACTGACCCACAACATTAAATTGTAATTTGAGTGGGGCAAACGAACATTTTTACTGCAAATTTCGCCGGCCTCCGCCTTCAGCTTTAGCAGAACAACACAGCTCACAGTCCTCAGTTCGATGCTGTTTCTGTTTCTGTTCCCTATTGGCTTGTTGCAGCTCATGTAAGTCAGTGGAGTCAACAAGAAATCGGGTAATTAGAATTTCCATCTGTGACTCTTCACGCCCCAGTGTGGTGGCCAGCATCTCTCGAGTTGCATCTGTATGAGCAGAAGGAACGGTATTGCAAGAGGCACGCGACTCATTCTTGGGGTTTCGCTAATGACTTGGCCAAGTCAATGACCAGACCTGGCAGTTGGCATGCAAATCGATTTGCAGAAGCACACAACACAATTGCGTAATCGTTGATTAGGAGAGTACACTCGAAAAAAATTCATCAGCTAGAAACTTCTTAAAAAGCCAGGCATGGATATGTAATAAAGAAGCCATAATTGTGAACAGAAAAAGAACCCCTGTAATCGATCTCAATTATCTTCGATAGCCTTCGCCTATTTACACAACACATCTCCATTTCTCTCTGTGATCTTTCGTTCTCCTTGAGATCCAATGAAAAATAAATGCTAAATTCGAATTTGATTAGTGCGGAAATCAATCGCAGCTCGAGGAGCTGCTCTCCTCACATAGCCTGAGCCGTAAGCTGAACTTCGTGCTTTAACGCACATTACACGTAATGGATTTTCCATGCTGCCTCTGAGTGCAGAAGCCAGAGCACCGCAATGCCAAGACTAACGATCAACGACCAAAGGCTGGCCAGTGGCAGTGCTTCTGCCTCTGCATCTGCTCTCGCCTCTCGCCATATCGATCACCTGGCGCTTGGCCTAATCTTGGCCCAATCTCGGCCAAATTCGCAACGAGAACGTTTCGGCTATTGCCTCCGTGTGCGTGATCCAGGCTTAGTGGCGTTATTTTTTAATTCTTAGCAATTACGGCTTTACCGCTCTGGTTTCAAATGAGTTTGCAAATGCCTTGGCAGTTGCATTTCCGTCAGCCGACCATTGTCTCCATCTCCGTCTGCCGGTAATTCATAAAAATTATGAAGCCACGAACATAAAAAAAGAATGTGTGTGTGTGTGTGTGTGTGCGTGTGTGTTAACCCACCCAGATTGGTCCCCAAGGGCCTGGCTGCGGGCCTGAGTTGCCGTCGACTGTTGACATTGCCGCGGACATTGTCAAGCCGAGCACTTTATTTGCTGCGCGTTTGACATAAACATTTGCCCAGCGGACAACTGAATGGCCAAGGCCTCTGTTCGGCTCCTTATAAGAGCGAACGACACGCCGCTGGAGCCTTGGAGTTGTGGAGCCGAGGAGTGGAGGAGCAACTGAATCCGCCGCACCGTCTTACCGCCTTGTCATCGAATGCTGGCAATTTTTGAAATACGCATTGCAGAATTTATGTTATGCGTGCCTGCCGCCCGCTGTCCCGCCGCAGCCAGCAGTGGCAGTGACAAAAATATAGAAAAGAAAAGAAAAGAAAGATGCCCAGTCTCAGCCATTACGGATGCTGTGCCGCAGTCTGAGAGAGACCAAGTCCCAGCACGGAAAGTGTCCAAAGACTTTCGCTATGCCAGGCAGGCAGGGAGCTCCAGGCAGCAGCATTAGAAGCTCAGCTCAGCTCAGGGAGAGACGAAAAAAAATATATAAGCAGGAGTGGAGTCAGTCGCCTCCTCTGGAGGCCATCGCGGAGGCTTTGTCTAAATTTGGATGGCCATGTCAGTGACAGCATTTGACTTGGCAACTTTTCATGTTCATGTTTGCCAACTTGCGCCGAGTTCAAAGCATCAGATTCGAGATAATGTTAAACATTTCCTTTCAAATTGTTTTTTGTTTGCCGGTTTACCAGCTGCCCCTCGTCTCCTTGTGCCATGTATTGTTTGCTGCTGTTCTTGGCAACTGCCATTTTGGGGATGGGTTGATAGAAAATCAGTAATAATTATGACTAAAAATTATGGTGACTCCACAACAGATGAAGAATGGCTTGCTGAAACTCTCTCTGACCATTTAAGACGGCAAAGCAAAAGGTGTTCAATAAGAGGATATAGCTTTGGACAATTATTTTTCAGTTATTGGTACAATGAAAACAAATATTAAAATAGTTAATTAATCAAGTTTTCACTTTAGAGACAAAAGCATTTCAATCAAAATTGTTTACTTAACAAAGTCTCTTCATTTAAAGTTGATAAAGTAGTTGCTATACTTCTCTTTTATAATGCATTTCCCTGGCTCACCTCTTACCTTGAATGTAGGTGAAATCATGTTAATGAAGTTGTTTACCTGCAATTCATAGCCCTCTTTTCCTCGCCCAATTAGTTTGTCATTTTACTGCAGCTACACTTTTGGCCCACGCTGGGCCCCGGGGCCATTTAGCCAAGTTCAGTGCCGTTTAGCCAAGGTTTCAGTTCGGTTTCACTCTGGGCCAATTTTCCACCTGGTGGTGAGTGTGGCATTCGATTGTGGGAGGAGCACCGGGAGGAGCTGGGAAGTGGAGAGGCGGGTCTAAATGACGCTGCTCTTGATTGATTTGTATCAACGTTGATTAGGCCAAAACCAACAATCACGGCCATGGCTTGAGGTTGAGGTTGTTAGCCTTGTTAGGCTGCCCCGGCCAAAAGAGATACAGTCAATCAATTGGCATTGACATTGACGGGCAAATTTTAGAGCCAAAAGAAAAGTAATGCAAATGCGAATACGAATGCCAGCGAGTATCTTTCTAATACGTTTATTTACCTTTTATAGCATCTGAAGTTTTGTCTCTTGTTACAATTTGTGTTGTTGTTGTTTTGTTCTGTGTTGTGTGTGTTTGTGTTCGATTAGGCCTAGCATATATAAGCATTAAGTTAAGTTTAGTTAAGTTAAGTATTTAAGTATTAGTAGACAGTCAA
Source organism: Drosophila serrata (assembly GCF_035046125.1). NCBI lineage: Eukaryota > Metazoa > Arthropoda > Insecta > Diptera > Drosophilidae > Drosophila > Drosophila serrata. Next base: position 1,829,762 of record NW_028257274.1, on the reverse strand, counting down.
ACCTCGTAAACGAGCACCGTTCACAGAGCTCGCTTAAGAGGTTTGAATGGTTCGCACTACAAACTAAGGAGCTTTTCTTTTATTTTCTCTCTCTCTTTCTCTTCGTTAGAGTTTTTCTTATTTTCCTTTTTCTTTTTATACCCTTGCAGGGTATTATAATTTCAGTCAGAAGTTTGCAACGCAGTGAAGGAGGCACCTCCGACTATATAAAGTATATATATTCTTGATCAGGATCAACAGCCGAGTGGATCTAGCCATGTCCGTCTGTCCGTCTGTCCGTCTGTCCTTCTGTCCGTCTGTCCGTCTGTCCGTCTGTCCGTCTGTCCGTCTGTCCGTTTCTACGCAAACTAGTCTCTCAGTTTTTAAGCTATCTGAATGAAACTTTGCAGTTAGCCTTCTATATACTCTCACTCGTATATATGTCGGAACGGGCCGGATCGGACGACTATATCATATAGCTGCCATAGGAATGATCGTAAAATTTTTACAAAAAAATTTTTAACTTTTTCAGTTTTCAATAGAATTGGATCAAATTTAAGATATAGCCATTTTACTATACTCTACAATTTTGTGTAAAATTTTATGAAAATCGGACTAATATATCATATAGCTCCCATAGGAACGATCGAGAAATTAATACAATTAAATTTATAACTTTTTCAGTTTTCAACTGATTTTCATCAAATTTAAGGTATAGCTATTTTATATTAGTCTTAAATTTTGTGTCAAATTTTATGAAAATCGGACGACTATATCTTATAGGTGCCATACAAACGATCGTTTGATGTAGAGGAAAAATGCAAATCTGTGTATGTAAAACTGCAAATATAATATGTATAGGTGAATGAAATGAAAGCAGCTATTACTTCATTGTTTTTTAACATAAATATATATAATTTACATTGTATGGATTCCTATTCATAGAAGTTCTATCTGCAAGGGTATATAAACTTCGGCGTGCCGAAGTTAGCTTTCTTTCTTGTTTTATATTCTTTTCAGAGTCTTAAGCTGATAGTATGTCGACGTATTCGGAGTAGTCTTAGCGGTAAGTCTTATAGAGGGACGCCTAAACGTTATATGAGCATATATAGATATAAGTATAAATATTAAACTACAGTCTCGCCTGGAGAGACCCGCCTTCCCGCGGTTCATCGATCCTTGAATTCTCCCCTCACAGAGGAGTCCAGCTCTATGGCGGAAAATCTAGGGAAAGGGCCATCTCCATCTCCAATTCTCCATTCTCTCTCTCGATCGTACATCTACTAACTAGATTATGAGCGGTGCTAAGTTTTTGAGCTAAGTAGAATTTCATGCTAGTTCCTCCTCTCCACCATCGAATTCTCCTCCACCTGTGCAGCTCCAACTTCAACTCCGTCTCGAACTGCATCTGCATCTGCAGCTCCATCTTCATCTTCATTTCCATCTCCATCTTCGAGTCCAACTTCTTCGTGCTGCTTGTTAAAAGGCCATTCACTGACGTTGATGTCCCGTCTTCGATTCCATCCTCCATGGTTGCATTTATCGCTTGTGTAACGCGCGCTTCTGCATATTGTCCCAGACAGCGATGACCGTCAGTTGGAGCAGGAGGAACAGGGCACCGGCAATTATGAAGCCTGTGGAGCGGTGTGTGTGGAAAATAGAGTTGTAAAAAGAGTTGAGAAAGAAATTTACGGGCTTATTTAATTAGCTGAGCACTCAGTCGGCAAGTCGCAAGACCAGGTTCAGTCTCTGCAAAAGGTGCTCCTGCGGACCCAAGGCTAGATGGCGCGACGGCACGCGATTAACGCAAATCAATTCGCCACGCTCGGCGATACCGAATGGATATAGATGGACGCGGCACATCGACTTGCCACCGTGCTACACATAAGCCAATGGAACCGGCACCCGGACTGACCGAACTGATCCCCAGACTGAACCCAAAAAAATAAGAAAAACCGAGCTCCAACTCACCATAACCGTTTATGCAAGTGTCCGACTTGTTGCCCAGCTCCAGTTGCAATTTGGCCAGGCCGTCCTCGAGTCCTCCAGCGCCTGCACCTCCATCGGCGCCATTGAAGGCGAACTTATCGGTGATTTGTATCGATTGCACCAGCAGAATGTTCTCATCGCCGGCCGCCTGATGACTCACATCACGTTTTTGGCGTTCCGACTTAATGGCCAGCTCAACTGTGAAAAGGTAGCAGCAACAGGCAGAAACACAGTCCAAGTGCAGTGCAAAACATAAAAAGAATGAAGATTGCAGGGAAGGTGAGGAAAGAGAGTTGAACAAAAAGAGGCAAACAAGAAAATGAAATATGTTTTCTGAAAGAGCTCTGCCACTGACCAGGGATGGTGGTTCACCTCAGAGAGACTACCATATAAGAGTGCCTGGGATTCCACTGACTGAGTATGCTGCAAGCTATTTTCAAAGTAATTCCTTCTCTGTGATTAATAAGCATACTTTATAACACTTTAAAATATTCTTGATCTTTACCAAGTTATTTTTAATTGAGAAAAAGTCATAAAGACCTCTAAAACCAAGTTCATGACCCTTTAATCTCACTCGAAAGATAATGCTCTAACCACTTGTAAATTCTCTTGAGATTCCGCAACAATTTCAGCACTCTGTCAGTGAAATAAACCTCAAGTAAATGTCATTCGGTCTCCCCTCTCTAAACCCAAGAGGATGGGATGCACTGCAGCCGTGGTTAAGCTAAGAGGTCATTTGGTATGTAGCCATCCCTGGCAAGAGTACTGAGAACTTTACCGTTCACTTACCGCCATCAGTGCCGTTGAGCACCGAACGCTTGCGACGACCGTAGGACGGCAGCGACTTGAGCTCGCCGTTCTCATCGTTGTCGCAGATAACAGGTTCGCAGCGCGGTATGCAGGGCGTGACCAAGGCGCGGAACTGCACCAGCTCCGAGGAGGGGAACTTGAAGGCGTCGAACTGTGAGAGCAGCACCTTGCGATTGCTGGCCAGCTTTTGCATGGCACTCATTATGTACTGGTCCGTGGGACAGCCGTTGGCATCGATCAGTGTGATTTCGGCGCTGTCCGTCCCATCCATGGCCACCAGTTCCCTGACGAAGATCTCGTACGGGCTGTTCGCGTCGACGATCTCAAAGCGCAATGCCAGCGGATCGCCAACCTCGGCGATGCGCTTCATGTCGCTGCCATCACGTGCGGTGATCTTCATTATGACGTTCGGCGAATCCACAATGATCTCCTCGCTCAGCGTCGACTCGATCTCCCCGGTAACGCCCAGATCTACATTGTTCACCACCGTCTTATTGGTCAAATCATATTGGCAGGAGACTGCTAGCCCCAGATCCGATGAAGTGACAATCATGTCATGATGTTGGATCACAATATCGTTCATATACCTGCCATACGCACTCTGTCGGACATTGCACTCCAGATCATTGTAACGCATTCGCAGATCAAACTCCAACGAGTTGTTCACATTCACGGCACAGGATTTCGGTGCTCCCTTGGCATAGACCTTGCCATCGAAGAGTTTGGATGTACGGATCTTGGTCACCATTTCGCCGGAACGGCAATCGATGGAAACATTGTAGCAGGCGGACTGTTCATAGGTGGCCGCCTCCTCGATGCTCAGATACGGCTCCGAGAGATCCGTCAGGGTGGCGCGACTGTGGTGGGACAGCCGGCAGACCAACTCCCCGGTCTCATTGTAGTCGTAGGAGTGGCACCGGAACGGAGCCGTTAGGCAGAGGTCACGGCACTCGTCCAGGCTCTGCACGTTCTGGTGCACCGAGTCCACCGTCTTCAGAATGCGACCCGCGACGCGCTTGAACTCGCACAGCTTGCTGGGCTCCTCGGCGCAGTTGTTCTCCAGGTAGTCGGCGCCATCGTAGGCCGCAATGTTTGCCTCATCCGACAGCGTAATGCGATCCATGTCCGAGAGCTCGCACAGGCCAGAGTGCGCATAGTAGTTGGCAGATCTTCAACAGGAATTGCATGCACAGAGAGAAATTTATTGGGATGGAAATAGAAGTGGAGAATTATTAGTTATGGGGTATGAATTGGAAAATGGGAAGATCACTTTGGGGTTAGTTTGGAAATATAATTTGTTTAAAGGGTTTATAGGGTAAATCTGTTCTTTAAATATTCTCAAAAGCATATACCTAAGAACTAAGTGTTCTTGAATTTTATTTAAAAAAGATTGAGGAATCTTTCGAGTAGTAATTTTTAAGACAATATTCTAAAGAACTTTACTAAATTGATAACTATATCTTATATGACAATTTATTGAACAAGTTAATGTTAAGTTCTCTGAAATCCCATAACCTATACTTTTCTAATATTCATTTTGCACAGATCAAAGAATTGAGTTCTTCATCTTTGTTATTTTCTTATTGTAAATTGAATGATCTCGAGAGTTTAAAACACCCAGCCTTTTCTCGATATTTCTAATTAAACCTTTAACGATTTTCACCCACATAATCCTCTAGTAATGAAAAATCATTCAATAAGTAATTATTTTCCCCCAACAAAAAAAAATCACTTTAACCCCCAATATAAACCTCTGATCTTTTGCTTAATTTTACGAGTGTAGCTTCTTCGAGTGTGTTTAAATCAAGTATGGAGTGGAGTTTAAGAGTGAAGAGTGAAGAGTGAACCCAAAGAGGCATCCCAGAGTTTTGGAGGCGGTTCAAGAGGGTGGCTCGTCGTAACGGTATCATCGCGCACTTACCGGCAGGTGAACTCCGTTTCGCCCAGGCACAGTTCGATGCAATCCCGTCGCGTTGCCACGCTCTGGCTGGCCTTGGCCCGCTCCGGCAGCCGGTAGCCCTGGACGCGATCAATGCACCAGGCCTTCGAGCAGGGTCTCACTCCGAAGCAGGATTTCTGAGCGTAAACGGTGAAGACGGGATACTGTGAGCGCGAAAGTGAACCTGCGGAGGAGGAAGACCAGATGAGGAGGCGTTCATTTATTGTGATTAGCGGGGAACATTTAACATACAGGCTGCGGGCCAGAGATCGTGATTCAGCGATCGAGCTACACCAGGAAAAAACTGACTAATACTAGGATATGAAGAGTCTGATAGTCAAATAGTGCTTAACGTGTTTAAGCGAACTTTAATCATACTTGCAAGAGACTAAGGCTATATTCAAAATGGCACAATGTGTGCTGTAAATGTTCTCAGATATCTAAGACTGCAATTATAAAGATTACAAAGTATACTCGGAATGGAATGTATATTTTAGGGATGTATTTTTTGATTTCTTAGAGTTTATTCCCATTTTAAAGGCTTTCAAAGACCTGTTATTTTCTCCCACTCAACTCACCTGGCAACTGATCGGCGGTGCTGCGGAACATGACGCACAGTCCTGTCTCGTAATTAACCGCACTGCAAGATTCATTGGCCTGGCAGGCCTCCAGGCAGTCGGTCAGCATGAGGGTGCCGGGCAGCGTTTCCAATTGCCTCGATGGCGCCGATAGCACGTACCTGCAATGGCGGATTAGGCGGAAAGTAACGCACATAAATTTAATGCTTTCCAGATGGGAGTTGGGGAGTGGGAGTGGGTGGGTTTTGGTGGCCATAATAAATTGAGCGTTGCCGAGAATAGCTTTAGCCCGATCTTTACGACGTGTTAACAGGCAGGCGCAACTTTAAAGCACTTGCTAGAGTGTCCCTGCTCCATGGACAGCTAATTGCCTGCAATTAGGATTTATTATCGGCAGCAGTGACACTTACCCTGTTATAAGCTCAAAGCCGATCATATCCGGTTCGCACTCATCGTCCGCCGAGGAGCTCGATGAAGGGGTGCCCACCGATAGCTCATCGGCTTTGGTTTCTGCAGAAGCAGCGGCAGGTGGAGAACCTGGTGAAGCTGGCACAACGGGTATCGGTGCTGCTGTTCCAGCTGCTGCTGGCGAGGCGACAATCGCTTCCGCCGGCTCGCCGCCAGACTGCAGCGTCAACGGTTTCGGTAGCTCGCTTCCGTTCAGAATCGATCCCGATCCGGCCACCGATCCCGCTCCCGTTGCTGGTATCGGTGTGGCATTGTTGCGCGGAAATGTCTTCAACGGTTTCACCGGCCGCTTGGGCAGCAGCTTGCGTGCCGCCACCGTGCTGTCCACCAGTAGGAGAAGCACCAGGCCCATCAGCGCCAGGTAGCCGGTCGTCGTCTTCATCATGCTGACACGCCGCTTTGTCATTGACCGTAGCTGTAGTTGCATCTGCAGAGAACAAGAATGTTTATCGGTGGCTTAGTCTTTGGATTTTAATTAGCATTTCGCTCAGACCAACTCCCATGCTAATCCCATGATTAATTGCGCCAGCAGTTACAGTTAAGCTTTAATAATGGGTTTAATGTTGGGCCAAGAGTAGCTGCAATAATAATGCAACGCCCACCAAACACGAAAGGCACTTGATTAATGGCAAATCTAACATGGAAATAGATGCCAGGAATTCAACCTGTAAGACTCGCACGCCAAAACGGCAGCAACTCGAGATTAATCGCAGTGGCAACAAAGTAGATGCGAAATCAATTTGGCCGATGATGAGGCAGCAGTGGCAGCAGCGGCTTGGATCTTAAACTTGGCTCACACGCACGGGGCCGAGGAATTAAAATAATGCCACTTAGCTGGGCGCACGCACAGGAAGCTCAACTTAAAGCTTAAAAAAAAAATAGAGAAGAATGAAATGCAGGCAAAAAAATACAGGCAGCTGGAACTTAAGACCGTTGTTTGGGCCACGGCACAAGCTGTTAACTGAATTGGTCAGCTGGAATTCTGATTGGGGCCCCTCCGATCGCAATGCGATCGATGCGGAGCCAAACACAACAGCTGGATGCTTGGGCCCGAACCTCTCGTTAGTGGCTTTTGCGGTTCTTTCGCCGCTGCGGCATGGAAAATGGGAAAATGCATTACGTGTAATATGCGTTAAATCACAGAGCCAGAAGAACTTGAGAGGATAGGCCTGTACAGTACAGTACAGTAGAGGCTCTCCCCACATGCGCTCGATTTGATTTCCGGACTAATCGAATCCAACATCGTGAGCAACTCATAATCAGCGATTATGCAATTGTGTTGTGTCTGCCTGCAAATCAATTTTCATGGTCTGGACTGGTCAATGACACGGCCGCCGACTGGTCACTGGAGCGAGTCGCGTGCCCCCTTCGCTCCGGGAATTCATTGAGTAAAAAAATCAAAGAAAAAACGAACAAAAAGAAAAACATTCTAATTAGCAGAGAGAGAGAGATGGAACTCTCCTGCTGGCCCACTCAAATCACAATTTAAAGTTGTGGGTCAGCCGCCTTAGTGGGCCAATAAACTAGCCAATTCACTGCAGCTCCTCCACCGACATGGACATGGACATAAATTTCTTTTTGGCAGCCAAGTTGCTCCTGCTGCGGCAACAGCCACTGCTTCCTCCACTCAATTCGAATCGAATGGAGATTTATATATATGCATTCTGCAGCATCGGGATGCTGGTTCATTTTTTCAGACACCGCAACCCGTTTTAGATTTTAACCATGTTTACAGCCAAATTTGACAGTTTGTTTAGCCTGCGCTTTATGGGGTGTTTAGAGTGGGATCTGGTTCAATATTTGGGCTAATCCCACTGCCATCAGACTCTCTTTTCTCCTGCATGACTGTCTGACTGTCTGCCTGTCAAGGTGCCGATAAGACACTTTTTATGACACCAATTCGCCAAAAACTTGTTGCCACTTAATTAGAATGGCGATCGGCACAAGCTGGAAGCTAGTAGCTGGTAGCTGCTAGCTGCTAGCTATAAGTGATTGGTTAGATGGAAAAGTCGTTGGAAAAGTGTGCCAGAAAAATGCCCGTCGAATGACATAACTGCCAACCGCTGGAGCTTATCTCAATTGAAGCCTCTCCTGGCTGCCGCTGCTCAATGTAACTGTAAGCAATGTATGGTTGCTGCCGCAGATGGAGATGAATCCAGCCAGCAAGTTGGCCATGAAAGCCTGCTGCTGGCAACCAGGCATCGTAGGAACATCGCAAGGAACCGGGCTGGCAACTACTTGGCCAAGCTATCTTCATTTCATGGCTGGCAATTTGAAAACTGCACCCGCTGGCCATCGGCAGAAGGAGTTGCCTTGGCTCCGCTTGCTGCTGCTGGATGTGGGTCAGCTCGAGTTATTTCTATAGAAATTCTTTTTTTGTTGCTGGCAGAAATTTCTCAAAGTTAGCGACAAATCTTCAATTAATGGCCAGTGAAATTTCTCGGCTATCAAAAGAGTCACCAGAAACCCGTTTCCCTTCTCCACCCCATAACTCGACTTCGACTTTTGGAATTGGAAAAACTCTTGACAAAACTTTTCATTTCATGGCCTAACGGCAGATAGGTAACTGCACCAATTCGAAAGCCATTCAAGGCCCTAATCTATGCACCAAATCCCGGGCTGAACATGATCTTTTAGCTCACGAAGAAGCCGCTGCTCTAACTGTGAACGCATTTGTTACAGATCATGAGGAATGGCCACCGCATAGATCAGTGCCCCGAAAACGACTCCGGCATATTAATGAGCCGAGGCCGAGAATCGGATTGGATCGGATTACCTTACCCTGGTCGTGGCCACAGTGTTGTAATAGTCAAATGAGCCCGGCACGTATTCCGGAGATTTGTCTAAAGCGTATGACATTTGCGGCTCGGTTCTGCGCGCAGCGAAAGTCTTTGACATTCTGGTCTTTTGCTGAGCTGCCGTGCCCCAGCTAATTGCCATTAAATGGTCGCATCGCAAAGCATCGCATCGCGTCGAACCGTTGGATGACCCAAATCACCCAACTGGCCACAGCGTCGCCAGCAGGATCCCCCAGAGGTAGAGAGAAGACGCCGGGACCAAGCAACCAACCAACAAACCAAGAACAAGTCAAGTCAAAAGACTTGACCAGGCAAAAGTTAATTGCCTGCAGAATTCTGCACATTTGGGAGTTGGATGGAGAGTTGTGCGCCGTTGTTGTTTCCGGCATGGCAAAAATGCCAGCTCTCGGACTTATCTCGAAACTGGAAACAGAAACTAATGTGACATCTCCTCATGCTGGCCTCAGCGGCTCATGCTGCGGCTTGGCTGGCATCGATCTGGCGGCGATCTCGGAATCGCAGCATCCCAGCATCTCGCACTGACATTCACCCAAAGCTTTCTCTAATGATCCATTGACCATTTTCGTTTAATTGATCGACATGTGGACATCCTGTTTGGCTGACAATTGACACCTTGTCAGGCCATTGAATGTCAATCGATTTGCCGAGAAGAAGGAGGAGGAGCGCGTTCCCCACAATTATATTCATGCTTTTCTCAAATTTTTGTTTTTTGTTTACCTTGCACTTGTGTGTTTTGTCGAAAAACTTCACTTTAGGCTGGACAGGACACGCACTCGATTGATTGTTATTAATTTGTTTCGTTAAACGTTGTTCGATCTGTCCGAAATCGATGAACCGCGGAACCGCTCGAGCCGCCGTCCTCACTGTCGAAAGTGGAGCGCCCAACTGCCTCGCCTGCGTTTCGGCAAAACGTTCTTATGCGATCTCCGGAACTCCAGATGCTGAGCCCAGCTGCGGGAAAAGCGAATCTCGGACTCGGTCTGGGTCTCTAAGTCGAACTCTCGGAGTTCGTTGGCTTCTATTACTCGAGCGCTAGCGACCGCCAGTTCGAGCACCTTGACACTGAATGTTCGCTGCGAAGGCCGCGGAAAACGTTTTCAAGCTGTCCGTCGATGAAGAAGTTGGCGTCGGCAGCGACAGAACCATCTGCAAGAAAAGCTGCTACCAACTAACGCTCGCTCACTCTCTCTCTCTCTCTCTGTCTCGGTCTGCTCTTTTGGCCAAGACAAACCGGTAGAAGACGGAAAGCTAACGCTCTTTGCAACTCTCTTTGGCAGCGCTCTTTGCTGAAGACTTTCTTTGAAGCAAAGCCAGCTTTTCTCGCCGAAGGTCTCTGCAAACTGCAGGGGCCCTGACTTGGGTTTCTCGTTCTTGTCGGAAGTAATAAAATGCAATTATAACCGTCGAGGCAAATGATTTTCTAATGCGATTGCCTGACACGCAGCTTCGGCATTGAATTGCACTGAATAATGCCAAATTGAAGTGAAGCAGCGGGCTATTTCCAGTCGCAGGTGCACGGATCACTCGGATCACTCTAGAGGGAGAGCAGGTCGTCCCACAGAGCTGGGAGCTGGTAAAGAACCTTGCTGCCTTGCGGCTTTCTAATGACCAGAGTTGTAAGTACACGATGCGACGAGCAAGTACCCCAACGCACGCCTAATTAAGTGCGAGATAACAATCGAGGCATCAGGTAAAAAGAGGGGGAGCGGGTCCCCGAATGAGGTCACCGATTGTGGGGGCAGCTTAGTCAAGGCAGCGGGCGTTTATGCAACCTGAAATTGAGTAACGGTTGCGCCACGAAGAAAGCGGAGGCTGTGCTGTCTCCGACTCCATCAGTCACATAATGCAATTAAATATTGAGGCGCAATCATCGAAAGCACAGCGAACTGCACTTGTCGCACTCTCCCCGCTTTTCATACATTTTCATTCATGCATTTTCATCAGGTTTCGATCACAATGATGATTTCGGATGCGACTTGGCTTGGATTGTGTTCATAATTGAGGCCTCTCCGCGTTCGATTAACGCCTCTAAGGGAATTACACAAATTCCCAACAATGAACAATCTGATAAGGAAATTATATAAATTGTGTCTTTCGGAAAAGCTTTTTCGAGCAGGAATCGAAGAAGGAAGTCTGCAATCGTCGACCGCCATCCGGATTCGGGCCTTGACTTTGGAATTGGCGTGTGAATGAAGAGACTCGCTCCTCTCCAGAGTTCTGATGATGGTCGCAGATTGATTCGCTACCAGAAGCACCCAATCCTCCTCCGCTGGCCTCCACTTCTGATTGAGTAATTGGAACTGTCGGAGGTTTGCTCTAATTGCTATCACCTGCGGAGATCGCTGCCAAAATTATGAACGATTCTTGGGAATCCGTTCATATTAATCTCTTTTCAAATATTTCCCGAATGTCTTTGTGCAGAGTTTACATTTACAGGTCGAGAGCGGAGTTTGTTGCTCCCGCCTATCAAGGCCAGTTTTAGCCGGGCGGATGGCCCAGAGATATATCAATACTCGACCGTTAGGAGGAAGTGGCAAGCGATTTTAGTGGGCCATCGCTGGCTTTGCCGTGTTCTACAACTGCTTTCTGTGTCACTTGATATTCAAATATTTGTTTGCATTCTAAGTCCGCGAAACTGTGCCAAGCTCTGAGGCGGGAAAGAGTGCCGAAAGTGATGGAGACACCTCGGGCCGCTCTGGTCTGACTTCGAGGTTCGTTTGCAGAGCAAACAAATGGCAAACACTCTGCTCTGTGTCGCCCTGTTCGATTGAGTGACATGCAGATTTCCTTTCGATTTTCGCACATTCTCTGATTGCCGCGTGGGCCGTTCCACTCCCAGTCACAGGCCCAGCCAATGTCAGCTCCCATTTCGCCAGAAAGTCGAGGTCGAGCAGGAGCAGGAGCTGCCTCCCATGGATAGATGGGATCAGTCTCTGTTTATGTTTCCGGCAATCAATCGAAATCATAGGAAATTCGCTCTGCAGCTCGTGTCTCTGCTGTTGCAATCACCTTGGATTCCACTCCACTCACTGCTACCTGCTGCCGTTGATGTTGCACTTTGAGATTGCTCATTAGAAGTGGAGCAACTCTCCCCGACCCTCAAGCCAAGGTGCTTACTTTCACTGGGAATGCATTGAGAGAATTTCGGGGAAATGGAAATGGAAATGGAAAGGACGGCGATGGCACGCAAAGATACAGATGTGCGTCATCAATCTCTCCTCCTCCATCGCAAAGTTTCGCCAGATTCGCTGGTAAGTAATCAGTGAGAGATCCCTGAAGGAGTTAAGAGCCTCCGAATCGACCCTGATTGGCGATACGAATCGCACGCATCTCGAAAGTGATCATCAAAGGCACCACCTGGTGACCCCGATCCGAATCGAAAGACTCAGGCGACGAACTTTACGAATGTGGAATGGTAATGAGGTTTTTCTAATTGCATCCCATCGCTATTGCCATCGCCATTTGATTTGTTTGTTTCACTTTTCAATGGTTCCCTTCGGGCTTTTCTAATTGCAGCTTTCTAAGCAGAAGGAAAGAAAAACCATTCTATCAAAATTTTCACTCTTAATAAGTGTCTCGTTTGGTCTGTGCCACTGACTGACTATAGCCGCCTTGGACGTGGTCGTGGTGTCGTCTCAGATGTAGTCTTACCTCGCTTGGGTTGTGGCATAAAACTGTCAACGAGCGTTTAACCCAGTTAACGCCCTTAGCCGACGACAACACCAACGACTTGGCCATATTCTTGGGCTGCACTCCGACTTGGTCTTGGCCAAGTTGGGATCCATTCGACACGAGACCATGGCCCCAAAAACGAGCAAGGTGTAAAGACAACAGCCAGTGACGGGGCAGGGGAAGGTGGAAGGTGGACGGTGGAAGTGCCGGATGAGCCAGAATTGGGGGAGGGAAGCGCGCTGCCAGAGATAAGCGAAGCCACAGACTGAAGTTGAGTGATGGCTCCACCTCGCTGCGAGGGGCGGTGGGCGGTGCGGAGGTGTTGATTGTGGCCAGCGGATATTGGCGCACTCGGAAGAGAGGCTCGGGGAGTGGAGTGCTCCAGAGGAGGGGATCCGAGATTGACCGATGTCTGGCTGTGGTTCTGGTTCCTGCCTCTGATCACTGGCTCACCGCGCAGAGGAATTCTGAGCGCGGTGAAAGTTGCCATCTCCATCTCCATCTCCTGCTGCATCCCCTCCAGCTTCTGAGCCCCAGCTCCCTGCTCCGTCTCCACATCTGCATCAGGAGGCACGACAACGAACGGCCGCGGCTTGTTGAAATTCTGGTCCCAATAATGACACTTAAGCGATGCAGTTTTTTCGTAATATGAATTTTCCTGTTTGCTGCCGTTGCCATTGCCATTGCCTTTGCCGATGCTCACAGCCTCCCACTGCCCGGTCCGGCTCCTCCGCTCCCATCCATCATCAATTACAGCCACGAATGGAGACCAAGGAGCCGGGGACAGTGTCCACCTGAGCTGCAACTCAATCACCGACCAACATTCAACTGCCATCGGCAGCTTCTGCTTCTAATTGCAGCAGTTTTTGCTTCTGCTCAGCCTCGCCAGGATGGGATTGGGTTTGGGGGACGGAGGAGGGCCGTCTGAGTTATGGGCACGCAGAGGTGGCATCGATCGGAGCAATTCGACTGTTGTGCCCATAAGGAGAGGAATGGGAAAGCTCTCTCCCGTAACGGGCTCTCCACGGGAGAGGGATTCCCAGGCATCCCCCGTTTGGGACTAGGCAAATTGGCGGTTTCATATTCCCGTCATTCCATCAATTCCTCCGCTGATGAAGGCCGGACACAGTCAATAGGTGAGCAGCGGTGATGCAATCTGCCTGCCACTGGAGCTTCCACTCTTAATTTACAATCCCAGAGCCTGCGATTAGCGACGACATTGCAACAAGTTATGGAGATCGGATGGGAGGCTTAAAAAGATCGAACTGGGAGCGGGAAGTGGGAATCTTCTCCCAATATTTGCTCTGGGCGTTGGCACACCACCTCGCCAAGTTGCCAAGTTGCCAAGCTGAGCCCAAAGTGCAGTTGTCTCTGGAGCCAGCTGGGTTCCTGCTCAGCACTCAGATTGTGTCTCTACAAATGAAGGGGTGTGCCTGGCTTGGGCATGGGAGTGCACTTCGGTATAGGGAAGAGGTGGAAGCAGTGGAGGAGTTCCTCTTGGTTGCCGGAGAGCAGCACGAGGCGTGCGACATGCAACACAGGCCAATCAAGGCAACTGTCAATGGAGGCAACACCTGCTCTGTTCCTCCGCGGGACTCACTGGCTTCCACCTGCCTCGACCTTGAGTCGGAGGAGTGGATTCCTGCTGGAGATGAGTTGATAAACTGCCCGAGCGAGATTCGCATCTTGCGGGTGTGCAGACCGGTAAATTGGACCAATTTTCATCAATTTCCCCCAGCGCGGCACTTGACAAAGTAAACAGATCGTCGGCCTGACCGCTTTTCCCTCGCATCCTAGTTTGGCATTGGAAAATGATCCCTGGTCCGGTAGCTCCTCCCTACTCCGGTCTCAATATTCCCATTTATATTCTCATCAATTTGCACCAATTTCCACTTGCCAGCGGGCGAAGGAGGGATCCCGGAGTTCGTCCGCATTTGCAGCTACACAAAAGGGGCATCGCATTGAAATTTATGGCTGCTTCGCCTGCTGCATGCACCACAGAGTGGAAAGAGGCACTGCCTCACATCCCATCTTAAACGAACCCAACCCAACCAATCCAACCCACCGAAACTGTTACACTTGGCTAATTGATTTATGGAAGCGAGTTACCAAAATATTTCCAATACAAACACGGCACAAGAAGCAGACAGAAGTGGACTCCGAGTGGGTGGGTGCTTTAAACTGGAAGCTGAAAAGGAGGAATCTAAGGAGGAATCGTGGCGAACATGTCGCATGGAGGAACAAGTTCCCGATCCCGAGAGTTTCCCACAGCCACAGGAAGTGTTCGCTGCCGAACGCATGCCAAAAATGGATCCCCGAGGACAGGACAACCTTGGCGAGCCAGAACCCGATCCCCGAAACGATCACGATTATTATTATGATGATCGGAGCGGGGAGAGCCAGGAGAGGCAGAGACAGGTTGCATCGGTGGCAATGTCCCCAGTAGAACTCTCCAGAGAGAGGAGAGGGGAGGAGAGTCCGGGTCGTTGTATATTGTTTCTGCATTGTAACTGTCACCTGGTGGCAGTTGCCAGTGGCCAGAGTGGGCAGAAATAATAGAAATTATATTAAATGGGCATTTGGGGAGTGCACACGCTGCACTTCCGTGTTTGGTGTCTCTGGACAATGGGCCATTCGGAGCCCCATCTGAGTGGCTGAGTGGGCACAGATAAGGGACGCGGAGTACAGGTGGACGGACGGACAGGTATGATGCGATCTCCCGCGCGAAGAACCCCAATTTGGCGGGAGAACTCTCCTCGCAAGCCAACACCTTCGATCTCCCACTCTCCCGCTCTCGGAGGCAACTCCCTCGCTGGAATCCGTTGGCACTTGCCATGATGGACACGTGCCAGGCAAATGTTTCTGCCGCATACTCTCCTAGCTCCGGAGAGCTATGATGATGGATCTTCGGGGATGACACGACACTTAACGCGGCATTGTTGCGAGGCTGCTGCTGCTGCTGCCCCTCAGCCGGCAATTTAGGAGGAGAGTCGAGTATTTAATGCCGCTGCCTCTGCGGCCACTCGAGGCAGGCGACTGATTTATGACAGCCCGAGAGGATGGAGTCTGGAACGGGTCCCTCGGAGGAGGGAATGGGTTGCTATGATGATGTGTTGTGAGAGGAGGAGGAGTATCCAGAGGGGGGATCAAGCAGGGCATCGCAGGGCAATTTGGCGGCGGGCGTGGCGCCGTTCGGAGGCTGTCCTGTGGTAAGAGGTTCCACCTGAGTCCAGTGCAGACCTATTACGTGATGATGTAATAATTCTTCACATCGTTGGCACTTTTATTGCGGAAAATGTTGCATAAATCAAGGCGGCAGTAAAACGGATCTCTCGCGGCTCCCCCGTGGATCCCTCAATAACATTCGATCGATCGGGGATCGAGGACCGATCTGTGAGGGAAACAGGATGCCTTAACTTTTCATTGGCACTCTGTGCCATAATTTGCAGCGGGAAATTGGAGCTGCCTTTTTCATTCTGACTCTGTGGCGCTTTCCGCGCTTTTCAATTGCATTTTCAGTTTTCCGCCTCGCGAATTCGACTCCGTCATCCGAGACAATTGGAATACTGGAAAAGCTGACCGCTCAGAAGTCGTTCGGCTATGAGCAAAGATATTTCCTAATCAACCCGGCTAGCTGGGTTGGATAATCAGCATCTGCCGCTGCAACATTGTTGCAGATGCTTTCTTCATCCCATTTCTCCCCTCGAGAGACTCGACCCACGCGATCCTCGACGTGGCTTCGCACATTAGCAAGTAAACCTCTCGTCAGATCTGCGGCTAAAGCTGATCTCGGCGGCAGATGATGATTGCGGAGATGAGAGATGATGCGACCAGAGAACGTGATTGTCGTTATAACTGAAGCTGGACAACGGAGGCTGCGAGGTGGAAGCCCACGCAGAAGCCACAGGAACTGCGGGCTGATCAAACACAGACAAGATGAGAATATTAAAGGACAAAGGAGCAGATGCTGAGATGCAAATGCAACGATCTTTATTAAGTAGAAGCAATCGATGTTTTATGGATCAGTGGATTACCAATCAAGTCGAGGTGGAGGATCATCGCTACTGCTAATGGCTGTGTTGATGTCTCGTAACCCTCTGATCGATAATGGGATGCTTAAACTGCGGGAGAACAGATTGTTCCCTCTTCCGCAATCAGCATATTGGATAACTCCTCTTCTTGATACTGCTTCCCTCTCTGATCTCTAAAATCCAGATTCAGGGGAATTTCGGAGCACATCTCGCACTTTGGATCCAACGCCAACAAAATGGGCCAGCGACTCCTCGACGGACGTGATTAAAATGTCAAAAAGGGGCCCGAGGGCAGACCGCGTTGGATAACTCACTTTATTTATTATACCCGATATAATTAAATTAATTTTGGTCAGAACGGAACTGGGAGCAGGGGATACAGCTACATGGGGGCGTGGCCCCAGCCCCGAACTGTATCGAAGCGTGAGCCACGAAGATCTTACAGAGCAGTCGCCATTTCCCATTTGCATTTCCATTTGTTCTTAGTTTTCCTTTTACATTTCTCATTGCGTGATTCGGCATCGGATTCTTGGCATTTCAAACACCTTTTTGGGTGTCCACCAAGGGAGAGGGGCATAAGGGTCGGCGGAGTCTGACAAAACTATAAACAAAGCCACACACAAACCAGAGAGCAAATTATTGGGCAGACTTGGTCTTCTTGGTGGATGGAGAGAGATGAAGAGGGGAAACTGCTTTTTGATGTTCGGTAATTGGCGGTTTGGCAGCACGCGAGCCGAAAAAATAGAAGTAGAAGTGGAACTAGGAACTGCAAACTCCCAAGGGGAAAGGGAGCGGAGGAAGAAGACTTCCACTGGCGCTCCGTTGAACCCTAACTGAAGTCCAAGTCGGAACCCAAAGCCCAGGCCCAAGCCCAAACCCGAAACCCTCGGAATGGTAACGAGCCATCGCCAGCGAATTTCGGGATTCGGCGTGACGCGCTTTCTGTTCTCCAGAGGGGAACCCCCTACTGCTCTCCGCGGAGACAGAGGGAAGACTAACTAACTAGAATCTAGTTCTGTTCCTCGAATGTCGCTGTGGTCTCGTTCCCCTGGCTCCCCGCTGCCCAGCTCCTGTGCCTGAGACTGTGTCGCTGTCTTCTCATTTCATAATAATTGGCAGTTTACAAATGTTCTTTCGCTTTTGATTTTGCTTCCACTTCTGCCTCTATTTGAGCTTAAGATTCCGATTTTGTTTGTTCTCCGCTTCCAGCAGAGTCGCGGTTTCCCGGAGAGATCTGGGAGGGAGTGTGGTCGTAGCGGTACTTTGTTCCGTTGAACCTACGAACCAAGATCCGACATTTTTGTGGCCAATCTCGGTGGGAATCCAGAGCAGGCATCCGCCGCAAATAAAGTCGGCAGTTTATAGGCGTGAAAACTAATTAGACAGCGGAGTCAGTCAGGAGTCAGCCAGCAGATTGCACAATAAATAAAACACCTTGGCGGGCAGAGGCTCCTCTTTTGGTTTGTTTTTGGCGGCTAATGAGCAAATGCAAATCTCGGCCCCTCCGCCAAGTCGCACTTCCCTGCAGTCACTCCCTCCCAGAGTGGGTGGTTATAGGGGCGGTGCTGTTTGCCCATGCTCCCCAGCTCCAGTCCCAGTACCAAGTCATTGTCCGCCGTCCTCGTCCGAGTCCGCCAACCTCCGACCGCCAACAGATGCCAGATTAGCATTTAAATTGTAGTTACATTTGGCCAAAGCAAACGCAAGCCGAGCTCAGGCTTGGAGCCAGCTCCAGCTCCAGCTCCACATCCAAGCTCGAGATTATTTTTCATTCTTGTTTCCTCCGTGGCGTTGCATTTCCCGCTCGGTGCTCTGGCGAGCGTTTACCAAATGGAATTGTTGTCTTTTGTTCCTCTAGTGGGAGCTGCCCTCCCCCGCATCCCTTTCCCTCTCGAACTGATGTTATCAAACCACGGCCTCGGGCAGAAGTTCCCTCTGTGCCGCTGCGCCAAGGTAGCAATTTCAATATCAGAATTCTGGCCTGGCCTTTGGTCCGCTGCAGAAACCGCATCCCAACCGAGTGGATTGTAGAAATGGAAACGGATTTGGACGGAGGAGCTGGTAGAGGAGCCCACAGCCGCTCAGGTGAGTCGAGCGGGCGTCCAGCCAACGGTAAACTGCCAACGCCAACGCCTTCTTCGGCATATCTGCTCCACTCCACTCCACTCCGTTTGGGAACTCCTAAACCTATTCGAAACCCAACTTCCTTTGCCGGACTCTGTGCTCTGTCAGCGAAGCGCGTTCGCAACATTTTAATTCGAATTAATTAACATTTTTGGCAGTCGACGGCCGCCGGCTCCTCCATCAGTCTGACCCAGTTCTGGGCCTAAGCCATTGACTTGTGGCAGCTACCTGGCTCCCTAGTTCCCTCCATTTCCTCCATTCCCCCGAGCCACGAGCACTTGACGAGCAAAAAAATTGGCCAAATAAAGCGAAATGATAAATTGTCAAACATTTGGAAAATGACTTCAGAAGTGTGGCAAACCTTGGGGCAGAGTTTGCTCCGCTCCCGATTCCCAGTCTCAGTCTCAGTCTCAGGTTGTGCTTCCCCTGCTCCGCTCCAGAGACACTAGGAGAATCTTGGAGAGAGTGGAGTGAAGTGGAGTGGAGGGAGATTAATTTGCAGCTGGCCGAGTACCGTAAGCGTAGGTGGCTTGATGAGCTCCGCTGGACTCCGTTCTCCAACTCTATCTCCTCGCTCCAGTAGATCCGACGTGGAACTGTCCACCGCTGGAACCCCTGCCCCTCGTGGACACAGCCACTAATTAATTGCGTGCTGGGAGCCACAGCTACCATCTACCATCTACCATGTAGCATCTACCATGAGCTAGTCCAAAAGAGGCGCGGCTCTCGTCGCAGTCGCCGCACTGATTGACAGGAAATTATTATGGCCGCTCTGTTTCTGGCTTATTTTTTGAGCCGACTTCAGTTCCCATCGATTAAGAGATTTGCGAAATGCGAAATGCTAGATGCGAATCTCCGCCTGACAGGGTTCAATGCCATCCTGCGGTCAGTTTCCCGTTCCGTTCCATGGACGTGCTCTTGACCCGCAACCCTGCCTGGGAGCAATCGAAAGTTTACCACTCGCACGCCAAGAGCAATCCGATCTCGATCTGCATCTCCATCCGAGTCTGCATCTGCATCGCGATGGAAGGCTGAGTCACTCCAGGGAGGAGATTTCCCGTCCAGTGTTTCTCCTGCCCAATCACCCGACACTCGAGACTCGCCGCTCGATATGTTCGAGAGTGCGGAAAATGCGGAAAATCGGAGCATTGGAAACTCTCACTGGAGATCAGGGAAAGGAGGCAATGTCCAAGTGGAAGATGGAGGCGGGGGCGAGTGCAGATGCCAGAGATAGCACTCGAGACCATGTCGACTAATTGCGGTTATAATATCAAAGTCGACATAACGCCCCGATCCTCCGCCGTCGCCTTGATACCCTCCTCCGCTCTCCATCAGTTTCGACACGAAACCGAAATCTGGAAAACACGCAAGTGCCGACCTGGACGATGGTCAAGTGGCTCTCAGAGTGCATCCAAACGAAGTCCAAACCGGACCGAGAGCAGAGATGGAATGGAGCTGGTGTCAGGACAATTTGCGGACCGCCGACGCCACGCAAATGAAAATGATAGCTGGACATAATGAACTTTCTCGCTTTTGGGGCGAATTTGCGGTGCTTAGTGGAATGGATACGTTTGGGAGCTGGCCAGGAGATCAGCGGATCAGGAGGAGACCGAGTCACCACTGAGACAATTACGAGTATGCAGAATTCAGGTCATCTGAAAAGAATCTCACTGGAAAATTGTCCGCCGGCCACCGCTGATGAGTTTTCCCAGCAGAGATAAAAGCACAGATGAGAACTCATAATTGTGGATTCAATTCTGATGCAGATTCCGAATTCGGTTTCTGTGTCGCTCGTTGCTGGGAATCGGAGAAGTGGCCGTGAAGCCGTTTAATTTAACGGCATTTGGAACATGGAACATGGAGAGCTGCTCCCGAACTGAGCTAATCCGCACTGACCTGGGCTGGAGAGCAAGTGACGAACGTGCCGGTCATCACGATCCAGGAATCCGCTGCTTCAGCCTGAGCTGTTACCAATATGGAGTCGTCGTGCCCATCACAGTCACCTCCAGCATCATAGTCGGAGGATCACGAAGACGCACTGCTACTGCTCTCCCCTGTCCTTCCTGGGCATCGCATCCACTCCTTGTCAACTAATTGCTCGATCTCTTATCGACCAAGGCAACCTGCTGGGTTTATGTCGGGAGAACGGTTCTTGCCTCCTCTCCCGTGGGTCCAACTGGATCGCTGATCATCGATCTCCGATGGGTCCACGTTTTTGTCTGCTGTCAAGGTTAGATCGTTCACTCCTCCTGCACCCAAGTCCAAAGACATGAATATGACGGAAAGGGAGGAGGATCCTCCTCTAATGACACGAATTCCCATAGCTTCATAGACGACGCCAAAATGGAACCGTTAGCCAGCCCTGAGATGCATATGACAAATGGGCAGTTATCGTCGAGGGGAATGGGTAATCTCCTCAGGCTCATTAGCTTCACTTAATCGCACGCACCTCGTAATGGAGAGGTGCCTGGAGGAGAGTGGATACCAGTTGAGTGGCATGATCAGTAGGAAGCAGGCACTTAGTCCCAGCTCCCATCTGGTCCATGGGTGTTGGACCACCTACGGAGATGCTAAGAGAGATGTGGACTACGCAGACAGGCGACATTCCTCTGGCTGCCGTGAATTTGCTTTAACCAAATCGCAAACAAATCGAACCGCGCATTGTTGTCCCTAAAAGAGCAGCTCCCAAACCCCCACCCGGTGTCCCCTTAGGAATCCCTCCGGCTGAATGCGTGAGTCGAGAGCCTCCCACTCTGGACCTGGACCTGGACCTGGTCGAGTTTGTTTGTTTCTGTGTTGGCTGCCAATGCGTCGCGCATGTCCGATTTCCTTCCATTGATACGCCACTGCCACCGCTTGCTCTCCACCAGATCAGGCTCCTCAGCTCCATCCTCGGCCTTCGTTAGCGGCTGCTTCACCTACTTTCGGCTGCGGCCATGTCGTGGTCGTGGTTCCAGTGTCTCCTCGTCCCTGCTCCTGTGCGTAGCGCTCCGATTTCCCAACGCTGTCATCGCCTACGTTGTCGCTGTCATGGAGTTTGTGGTTTCCGCGGATCTGGGGCCAACGCCCATTAGAGCCCGAGGCACGGGAACAGCCGAACTCTGCGGCTGCCATTTGGCGGTAATGCGTTTCAATTACAATTCACGAACGCGTTCCAAATTTCATTGGTCTGCTCTGATCTTCGAGAGATTGCTGCCTAGCAGTGCCATTCCTTTGTCTGGCCCCGATCCCCGATCCCTCTCCCTCAGGGAAAGTGTTG
The DNA here is from genome assembly GCF_035046125.1 of Drosophila serrata. Classification (NCBI taxonomy): domain Eukaryota; kingdom Metazoa; phylum Arthropoda; class Insecta; order Diptera; family Drosophilidae; genus Drosophila; species Drosophila serrata. The sequence continues at coordinate 1,808,094 of NW_028257274.1, read as the reverse complement.
GAAACTGATCCGCAAAGTAATTGCAGTTGCATTGCGATTTCGCAGCAATCCTTTTAAGTAGTTCCTACCCCGCCTCTGGCTGGCCCACATTTGCATGGCTACATGAGAGCTCCTCAATTAAAAGGCCACTGACAAGCTCCAGCTCCTGCTCCAGCTCCAGCTCTGCTCCGACTGCTCCTGATCCCTGGCCATGTTCCACTTGACTTTAATTGGATTTTGTTTACTTTTGGGCACATTTCCAACCGGGAAGAGAAGCAGCTCGGAATGCGACACGACACACGATGACAAATGTTGATATTCAAATGGCACCGTTGGGGGCGTCAGGAGCGGGCACTTGTCTTGTGTTTCGCTGGAGTTGAGCTGCTCTGAACTGAGCTCGTGGAGCTGATGCTGGGCTTTTGTCACCAGCTGGAGGAGCACCGAGGAGGCCCCAGCTCCCTCTCCCCTGGCAAGCGACACCCGCAACTGGCATTCCTATCGATTGTTGGCCATGTTCCGCGTCGAATCTTGCAGTCCTCCTGGCCGGGTGAGAAAAGTAAGCCGTTTGAGAGGCCTCACCATCTCCTCCGCGAATCCCCTTCTCCTGCTCCATCTCCTTCGAATCTCCTCCATTCAACGCAAACAGGCAGCAGATGTTTGAAATGTTTGTGCGACTTTGTCAGCGTTCTCCATGTCTTCGCCGCCTTCTGTTTGGTGTCTCCTCCAATTGAATGCATTGAGAAATGTCCACGGCACCTGTCAGCACCAGCAGATGTCGTTCCATTGGAGGGGCATTGGGTCCAGTACCGTTGCCTCGGGTGGCTGACATTCCAGGCGGGGATCAGCAACGAATCTCCCGCAGCAATTAACTCCCTCGGAGAATGCCCCAATGACTCCCCCAACAAATTGGGTTAAGACTGCAGTTAGCCTTAAAGCCGCATGTTTAGCATGCAAAGAAGGAGTTGCAGGGGAGTCCGTAGAAAGTGCATTTCCATATGCATCGCGGCCGCCTCCGAATTCGCTCTGCTCTGAACTCGGCTCACGATTCCGCTTATCTGGGGGCCAGAGCCTTGAGTTCCTAGCGAAATGTGTCAATAATTAATTGTATTCAATTAAGGCACGTCCCACTCTCCCCCTCGATGCATCTATGTGGCTCCAAAGCAGTCGATGCTCGGATTAATTAAGATGCAGTTTGATCAGCAGACAAGAATTGAAATCGCGATCGCTTGAGAAGTCTTTGGAGTCATGTAATATGCATCTGGTGAGTCGGGCATGGCTCCACTTCGGATATGCATCGATGTCCCGGAGAGCAGGCTGTCCACGTTTCGGGTAAAAGTGCAGCTAAACATCAATTAGCCCAATTCCCAGGCCGTTGCCACTCTGCTGCCCCAGAGACTTCTGTTTCTGCTCCTCCGATTCCCACTTGGCTTCACATGGAGCACGCTGACTGCCGCATGTTGCATGTGGCTCACGTTGCATTTCGGCAACCAGTTGCAGTGGCATCTGCAGTTGCAGTTTCAGTTTCCACTTGGGAGTTGGGAGTTGGGAGCTGGGGCTTGCCCTTGCCTGTGATTAGATGCCGCTCTTCTTGGCGCAAGAGTGAAATTTATTGCAATTTTCATTTCATTTCATTTCGCTTCGTTTACTGGCAAAGTGTTCCCGCTCTCCGCCCATGTGTGGCTGACCCTCAGGCGGGGGAGAGAGGGAGTTCCCTGGGAGAGAGCCTTTCCCTGGTCATCATTTCATTGTTCTTCTCTTCATCGCTGGAGGTTCCGTGGTCAGTCGGAGTTCCCAGTGCACTCCGGTTGTCTCACGTGCCATCGAAAGTGCGTCGTGCAGAGGTTTCACTTCCCAGCGAACTCGAAAGTGATTCTAATCAAACGGGTCGGATTTAATGAAATAATGCCTGGCGAAAAGGAGAATGTAGAATGTGCAGCTTTTGTGAGCATTTCACTCATGTCGAGTGTCAAGCGGACGGGGCTTTCAACTAAATCAAAACCAGCGATCGACACACATCCGACTGGATCCCATCCTCTCAAGGTCTCTGGTCCACGGAGCTCCTCCGATGTTCCTGCGCTTCGCATTCGCGTCACGATTCTGACCAGGCACAGAGTCGGTCCGGGACAGAGGCAGAGACAGGCAGATGAGCGATGGCCATGCATCATTCGGAATCGGAATAGGAATTGGATTTCCACTACGAGAGGGAGTGAGGGAGGGAGCTGAGGCTGAATAATATCGGTCGACGAGTGGTGACACTCGATTTCGTATTCTCATTCAGATGCTAAGCTGGCCAGCGACTTGCAAATGTTTGGCACAGGAAATGAAAGTTCATTAAAACTCAGAGAGAAGAGCGAAGAATTCCATGTCGGAAAATGCCAGAGATCTGCGAAAAGTGAAACCTCTAATAGCCAATAATTGCCGAGATTCGCAGAAATAGATGTCCAAACATAATGGATAACCAAGTGGCCGAAGAGTCAACAGCAGGCATCATTAACCCCCAACATTCTCATTTGTTATCCTCCAACTTTCGACCCGCGGCTCTCAGCAGGTTCCTCCAGCTTCAATTCGATCTCGGCTCACGCACATAATAGATGACATTCTCTACGCAAATTTCCATAAATCTCGGCGAATCTGTGATGGCCGCAGAAGTGACAAGCCGGGGATTGCTTTGACCCACAATCCACGATCGAGGAGAAGAACTCTTGCTTTCAAATCGCGCGAATCAATTAGCGCGAACTCGAGATGATTTATGGTATCCAGGTCACTGGGAATCGGAACCGTAATCGAAGGGAACTCATGCCACGCCCCCTCTTATGAATTGGAAGGGCATTAAGAAAGACCTTTCTTTCTATAATTAAATAAACGAAAGGTTGGCGCCGAGATTAATGGACGTTCTCTGGGAGATTTACACAATCAGAATTCACAAATTTCTTAATCTTGGATCTCCCCCACGGGAACAGCGCATCATACAAGCAGAATTAACCACATTTCGGGACGGAGACAAAGAAGGAGAATGTCATGAACTTTGAGCCACCGGGGGGAGCCGCCTCTCTGTCCCGGTCCATCTGCATCTCCATCTGCGGCATGACCCGATCCCAGCCAGCGTCGCCTATCAGCGCTGACATCGCCTAAACAGCCTGGCGAACAACCTAGAGAGGAGGATCTGTGACAAGGAAGGGGGATCCAGGAGAAGGTAGGGAAACAGGCAACAAGACTTGATCCTGCTGCTCCTGTTAAATGTGGCCATGTCTACACTACTGGCACAATTTCCAGGCCAGACGTCTTCCCGTTGCTTTTTATTGCGGTTTCTAATTCTGCGCCTTGGTTTTTTTTTTGCTTGCTGTTGTCTTCATTGCTGAGCATTTTGTCAGCGGCATGTTAAGATTTAAATAGACATGCAAAGCCATGCCACGAGGAATCAGCGAACCCAATCCCAGCCAGCTGGCGAGGAGCGGGCAGCGAGAGGGAATCGGTGGAGCGGCTGGAACTCCTCCTAACCATTTGCAGCGGGCGTAAGATGCACACTTTCGATAAAATTTTGGCTGAAATTTATGCAAGTCGCGAATGCAGCCGCGAAACGAGAACTTAACCGCGCTTAAAACCGAAACCCAAAAAGGCTGAAAGAACGAACAGTAGGGACTGCTTGGGTTACCGAAAAGGGAACAACATCATTTGCAGCACGAGCTGGCCAAAGCCTGACTTATTTTTTTGGCTGCCAAACACGAAACCCGGGGAGCATGTCATAAATGCGATTCTGTAACCCATTTAGGAGCTATCTGGGTTAAGGGCAACTGGGACACTCGTCCGGCTGTCCCATGTGTCCCACAGAACTCGGGCCAGAACCGGGAGTACCAAGCAGTCGCTGGATCATAACTCAATTGACTTGTGCTCATATGTAAATCGACATAATCAATTTCCCTGGCCGATTTCGCTGGGAAATAGCATTGGTTCGCAGGCAAAACATATTCATTCCGACTGAATGCGGTTTGGTTTCTGCTCCGATCATAAGTCTCCGCTGCTCGGGCACAACCTGCACAGTGATTTATGCCGCGGGCCAGTATCTTGGCCATATCACATTAACCATTACCGACTCCCACTACACCAGGAGCAGGAGGATGAGCTGGGAGCAGGGACTCGGAGCTGGAGCTGGAGCCAGGCAGATGGGCAACAGGAGGCCATGTATCTTGGCTTATGACTGACATCCTTTTCGCTTTTGCCCAGCATTGTTTGCTGTGGGTTTTGCGAGTTTGCTTTTTTTTTTGCGGTCAATTGGTCAGAGAGGCTTTGGACCTGGTTCCATGTGTGGGGAATCCAGCGATTCCGCTAGTTCTTGGGCCTCCTTTTGGCATTGTTTGAACATCGATGAGTTCGATGAGGCTTCCTCCATGCGAACGGCAGATTTCGGTTTTTATTTGTTCATTACTGGGTCCGCCGTCCACGTCGCTATTAAATGAGTTATTGAGCAAATGGCTCCAGCTTGTTTACCTACATACGGTCTCCTACTCCAGCTCCTGCTCCTACTCCAACTCCTGTGCTGTGCCAGTTAGTTAACTAAGCTGGCTTCCTTAGCCAAAGTCGATGATTAAATTGAACTCTGTAGCGGCTCCATTCTTGGCTGGCCCAGCTAGCTCCTGGCTTTTGCGTATGTGGGTCAGGCCAGACAATTTGCATTGTGATTCGCCTGAAACCGTAACCGCTTTGTAATTACCAAAAAGCTTATTGATAACAAAAGGTCACGGCCTATTCAATTGCCATTTATATTTCTATTTCTGGATGCCATTCGATATGCTGGCATAGAAAGTTTATAGAAGCAACCAAAGAGATTATTTTTTGGGTGTGACAAATCCTTCCATTTCTACTGAACATTTGTAAACAAAAAGACCGCCTAATCTTGTTATGAGAATTCGCGAAACTTGTGTCGAAAATCGGGTGTGTGAACTCCCTAATTCTTTCTTCACACTCATCAGAAAGTCATTTGGCACATAATCTGTCGTCATTATTCATATGGCATTCAGACGGGGTTCAACAAACATCTGCAGAGCAAACGATTCACTGGAGCGAGTACACGTTTTGCGCACAAATTATATTGACAGGATTATGTTTCTGACAGGATGAAAGATGCCAGAGAAAGCTGGTCCCGGTTGAGAGGGTGGGAAAAAATGCGATTAAAAGCCGTTTAGAGAGCTTGAAATACTGCTTAATTGAAGATCAATTGCCGCAGGTCAACGGCTGACTGATTCTAAGAAGAAACTTCTTTTTCGCAACAAAGACAATTTAATTTCTCAGCTGCGCCTAATGAGATCCAAGCACCGTAATTATGAGTCCAATTAAGGCAATGCCAGAAAGCAAACAAACTCCAAAAGCGATGAATGCTGTCCAGCTAATTTGATAATTTGCCTAATCAGTTCAGAAAAGAGCTTTTTTTTCTTTTTCGGAAAGTCGAGGGCCACTCACCGAATGGATAAGAATCCATAAATGAATAAATTTAACACGCAGCCCATTCATGTTCATAACCGTTAGGTTTAATGGACAAAACAAACCTTTTAGTTTGCTTTTTTTTAGAGGCAATTCCCCTCTTATCTCTCCGGGGTATGCAAAGTGTGCTACTGTGTGACCGACTACTGAGTTCTTTCTTTCATCGGGCGACCCTCGAAGATTTGTGTTGATCAAACACGCTTTTCTAATTTGAATGCTGCCCCTTCTCCGGGGAGGTCCCCAGGCCCGTCAACTTTCTTTCGGAACTTTCAATTACAAACTTTCGGTTTTTCTGGAACTGTTAAAACCAGATCCACCCCTCCCCTTCCAGTGACAAGTTCTAAGTGACTTTACCTTGTTACGAGCAGTATTTGTCACACTCGTTCTGCTGACCTTCAGTACTTGTACTTGTACTTATGACTGGTCCCGTAAAAAACAGCCCATAAGCCGATTTTGTGGAGCTTAACAGTCTAATATTTCTAGGGTCTTGAGCCCTCTTGGGAACTTGTGTCACACTCGAGTCGATGAAAGTGAGACGAAAGTCTCGTTTAAATGGGGGAAACTATTTTAAATCTTAGGATGGTTTTCAGTTCATTGATTGGTGCATTAATTTATGGCTTTATTATTTATACACGTTCTTTGTTTAATTAAGGCTAAGCTACGGTTAATACCTAGCTCCTCCCTGTCCGCAAATTGTATTTACTTGTTTTGTGCTTCGCCCACACCTTACCTCATCCATATCGACACTTGTTGGTTGCCGAAACTTGAAGGAAATTCTCTTTACATAATTTTATTGCCACCGATATGGTCCGTTCCCGTAATCCGTAGACAAGATGCCTCTCCCCCGAATCCCAGACAGACACCCACACCCATTAAGCGCTCGCCAGGCGAACACACGAATTTTTTTGACTTGCCGGCAAATATTCAAGCAAACCAGATGCCGTTAAACGCCCACGGGTTCCGCTGGAGTCGGATGCAGCAGCAGGAGCTGGAGTGGGATCAGGAGTAGGAGAAGGAGCTGGAGTAGGAGCCAGAGCTGGAGCCTGAGCTGGTGCTGGTAGAGCGGGGCCGGCACAATAAATAATATGTAACAAAGTCGAGACCGCCACTGCGGCGGGTGAGTTATGAAGCGAGCTGGTGGCGCGTGCGCAGCGGCTTCTATTGCGAACACTGAAAAATATATACAAATAACTATAAAAATAATACCATGAAAGAGTTAAGATTTAACTTTATCTCTTAAAAGTCAAAAATACCTCTATATATAAAGTACTTTCATAATGCAAGAATATTTCTAGACTCTCAAACAAGAGTCTTTGCTCTATCTTCTATCCTAAAACCTTCCTAGCTCTATTTTCCATCTTAAACCTGCTTAAATCCCTCCCCTTTTCTCTGCCTGTAATCCATCGAATTTACCAGATTCGAGCTTAGTTAATTTCCGCTCTAGCTCTGGGCGCTGTGTTCGGTGTTCTGTTCGGGGACTAATGTGGGTCAGACCGGGTAAGGTCGCGCAATTTATGCTAAGCGGCGGTAATTGCACAGAGCCGCAAATCCATCAGCCTGAGCTTCCAGGGCTGATTGCACTTTCCCACACGAAAGTGAAGTGGGAGGAGCTGCGGCAGGTTCGGCAAATTTTCACATGATTTTCCCAACGAGTGGGCATAAATCACGGTTTCGAATTCTCGTGTTTGTTTCCAGCCACGCACCGTCGATTCAAATCGATATATTCGAATTCCCCCCAGCCCCCCAGGCGACTCTCACTTTCAGTTTTAGTGTTGAGTTCAGTTCGTTTCGGCTTCGGTTCGAGTTTGCGTTTGAGTTTGGGCTGGACTCAAAACCCGCAGCATTCCTCTCAGCATCTCAACAGAGTGACTGGGGATTATTAATGGGCAGAGGCAATCGATAGCCTGGACGACCGTTAGGCTCACGACATGGCCACTTCCGCCAACTGAAATCTGCAAGAGTGCGCTTCGGCGACGGGCAATTAATTGCTTTAATCGCATTAAGAACTCTTTGGAATATAAATGCCAACATTAAGAGCACAACGGGGCAGCCGCCACCGAAAAGTGCTGCCAGCATTTTACGATTATTATGCCGGGCAGTTCCACATGACAGGAGAACCGTCCCGTGCCAAGGTCCAGGTCGACATCCCCAGCTCTGGAGCCTGGCGAGCGGCATCCGCCGCCTGCGAGGCTGTCCTGGCCCAACCCTGCCCTGCTCTGCTATGTTCTCCTCCATTCAGTTCGTTCTGACGACTCTTCGATGTTGTCGTAAAAACAAAATGCTCCGCTGAACATGAAAATGTTCTCGAGCACACGACCCGCGGCCAAGTGGAACAGGTGCAACCAGTTGGGTTCTCGCAGTGCTCAAAAGCACACAGAGCTGGCCAGATGGTTATGGATTCGAAATTAATCTGTGGGAGGGAGGTTCTCTGCCAACGCTGCCTCTATTGTACCACAGTCGTAAATCATGTCAGCCGGCAAAGGAGATCAAGAATATGAGAGTGCATTCTGTGGCTCTAAGGAAATGGAAGTGTTAAATGCTGATCGTCAGGCAGTTATGCCGAAATACGGTTAGAAGTCATAAACTGATAATGCAACGGAAAATCGGAGACATCATAAAGGCTTGTTCTCTTCAGATTTATATATAACTTTTCCACTCGCAGATGTATTTGTAATCATGGTTCCCCTGCACACCTTGGGAAGAACGAAGAACCAAGAAAAGCACCTTCTTCTCGGTTTTCAGGAAATGCCTTTGACAAGTTCGTGCCTTGAGTCTTTCGTATTTCGTCTTCTGTCTGGCGGCTGATTGATTTCTTTCATGGCATCGGCATCAGGAATCGCATCTCACTGCTCGCCGTTCGGCTGGAAATCAAACAATTTCGCTTTCATTGTACGCAGCTCAATTTGTACAATATAATTTGGGATTTGGGCTCTCTTTATTAATGCAATTACCGCACGTTAAATAAAAGCCGCGCTGCGGTTACGTGCAACGTGACCAGATCGAGCAAACATTACATCAGTGGGCGCAATTTGCGGAGCCGATCTTCAAAGAAAGCCCGCCCGCCGGAGGATTAGGCACGGCTCAACTAGTCCGCCGCACCATGGCACACATTTCGGCTCGATTCCCGCACTTAAGTGTAATAAAATTTGTAATAGAATAAGTGCAGTGCTGCACTCCGCCCCGATCCCAAGTCAGAGCCTCAAATGGCTTCCCAAATGCCTGGCTCCCCTGCCCTCGTAATCCTTACATGGAAATCATTCGCGATTCCGCCATCGGCCAGGAGAGCAAGAGAGCGAGATCCCCCTGATCCTAATCGAAATCTGGAGCGCCAAGCCGAAATGAAGATCATTCGCCGGCTCAGTCGGATTAAATCGAGTTTTCTGCTTTGGGAAATTCAAGTATTATCCCCATAATCCTCTCCAGTCTCCTCCTGCTGGCGGTAATACGGTATCTGAGTACGCACCTGTGTGCATTTATATGAGTTAGAATAAAACTGATAATCGACTTCCGTTAGCCCGATGCAGTTGACCCACTTTGCGCCGGCTCACTCAGGATGGATCTGTGCTAACTGTGGGCGGGCCTGGGGCAGCGAGTCATTTTAGCATTTCAGCGTTTTCAGATTGCCATTTACCATTTACCATCGACCAGCTACCATTTGATATGACACAAAAGTCAGAGATCTGGAGCCATATAAGAGCACGGGCTGTATGGAAATTTTCAGTTTTCTCCGAAGAGCAGATTTCCCTAAGCAGCCGAGACACGAAATTCGGAGCCAGAAATAGGAATACCCCATCCTCAGGCCCGATCCCTGGCATTCTATGACCATTTAGACACTGGGCGATCTCACCTCACCCAAATACGCGACAGCTCAATCAGTTGGCCATGTCTGCGTGCTGCAGTGGCTGCCTTAACTTGGCCTTAACGTTTGCGGCCAATTTGATTTATGTTTTCGCATGGGCAGGCCCGAGAGCTGGTTCCTTGCTCTTCCTCGTGGCACTGCCGCTTCATGTTGGAATTCATGAATAAACATTAAAGCTGCCGAAAATTTGCAAGCCACGATAGAACAATAGAACTCGGACGGGCGATGCTCCATTGTGTTTTATGGAACCCTTTGCACAGCGAACGCGAACGTGAGGTTCAGCTCGAGTAAGAGTTCTCACAGAGCCAGGACCGGGACCAGGACCAGGACCTGTCCACCCTTGGGCTTAGGTTGGAGATCACCTTCGGCTCATGTCACTCGCTGATCGAATTCATTTCGCCCAGTTCGGTTCGCAGGCCATAAAGATATTCTCGCGAATGCGTGCCTTATTGGTGAATTATTGTGAGAAAGCGGACAGAATCGACTGCGTGCTGCCTTACCCAAGGTGCTTTTGATTGGTTCAGGTGCTCGCATTGACCCAGAGAACTACATTCTTTGGCGAAGAGCACGAGTGGGAGAGTGGCAGAGTGGGGCATTTAAGAACACCTCTCGATGGAGCAATTAAAGCGGAGGAGCCACTGGGCATTCCCCGAGCTCATCCCGTTAGCCACTCACTTAGTCCCCAAGTCAGTCCCAAAGTCAGTCAGTCAGTCAGGGAACGGTTAATTTGGCCACGGAGACGAGACACGAGCAGCCCATGATAAATGGCCCTTCGTCTGGCCTGGCTCTGGCCACTTCCTTGTCCCAGTCTGCGACTAATCGGTGCATTTTGGCCCCGGTTTGGTTAGTTGGCCCGGCTAAATAGTCTCACACCTCCGACTGGGGAACAGACATTGCCTCAAAGCCAGACTGAGACCCAGACTCGGGCTTGGACATCGACAAGGCGTCTGCTAATATTTCGGCCTGCCAGCGCGGCCACAACTCAATTAGGATGCCTGGAAATGATTCATTCTAATCTGGAGTCGGGTATCTGCAGTCATGAAGTCCACCTCCTCCTCCTCCTCTTGGGATTCATTTACCGTTGCGACGTTCCCTGTGGCGGCTCTTAACGCTGTTGTGTCTAGAATTTTGCATGGCCATTTCATTATTGATTCGCATCTGGCCAGGTCGTAAATGTCTTAATTTAGTTGCAGTTTTGCCCCGACAATTTCACACTTCTCGGTTGAACCCCAACTGATACCCTCTCTTTCTCCGTTGGTAGGGTATTCGAGTGCCTTCCATTAATTGGGAAAAGTGAGAGCTGGAAGCTGAGAGCTGGAGGTGCAACCAGCATCTCATCAGCAGCTCATCTAATCTGGCATAGCTCATCTCCTAGCTGTGTTTCTCCATTTGTTTATTTGTTTGTTTTGAAGTGAACGACTTTAATCGACGGGCGACCTGCATGGACCGTCATTAGGGCCATTTTCAAATTGTTAACACTCTGGAGAGGAAAGTGAAAAGTACAGCTGCACTTTCATTGCATCTCTTTGGCCCTTCCACAGCGAGATCAATCACTAATTAATCCGCAATTGTTGCTGTTTGTGGGGTCAAGTTGGGGGGCGCTTTTCCTCGCTGATTAATTGAGTCTTTATTGCGAATAAGTGTTAAGATCGAATAAAGCCTGGACCAGATCATGGCCGACTGCAATTAATTTACTCATTAGACCATTTCTGTCGACAGATTGATCTGTAAACGGCGACATCTGCGATGCTGACAGTTCTGGGAAAGCGTAGATCAAGTTGCCCCAGAATCCATTGATGGATTCTCTGGAGAAGAAATTCCAGCATGACTGCAACAGTCTCAGCGTTTTAGGGAATTCGGTTGAGCTCATAAATCAATTAAGTAATATTTACCAGAAACACCTGTTCCTCCTGAACTCAATATCCAATTTGGGCGGCTCGCCAGCTTTTGGCCACTTTGATCTGGAGCTCCTTCTTGACTTCTGCCGCCTTGCACTTTAAACTTTCCCTCTCGGATCAACTCGACTCCGCTTCCATCTCGGGGGCAGGCACCATTTTGGCTCACTCACGACTCCGGGCTAAAAGGCAATTAATGAAATGTGGGTCCCTGGCAGGTGTCTGTCCAATGGAAGTTCGTTCCTGCACCCACTTTCCGCTCTTCTGCCTGGATGCCTTTTGTGTGAATTGCGTCGCCTGTTGACCCAATAAAAAGCCCATTAGAAGGCCATTTCATCCTCGCCCCATCCCTCCCCATGAAATTCCCCCATATGTGAGCGGGCGTGCTCCTCGAACTGGGACAAAAGGTCTGCGCTCTGATCTGGCCCCAAAGCGTCTCGTTTACGTGTTGATTAATTTGTACGACGTTGAGAGCTGGATTCAACGCCCACCTGGCACCGCCTCCACTCACCTGAAGAGTCAGTCAGCGCCGCCGTGACTCCGCTCAGGTAGCTGTCGGTGCCGCTGGAGTGGCGGGTTCTTTGGTATGAAATTAACACGATAAACGAAATCAAACATAGGTACAATTGAGGGAGACTAGCCTTTGTTTTATTGCCATCTGATTGATGTTTATGTTTGTTTTATGGCTTCTTCAGGCCATTCGATCTTTAACAGTTAGGCGTAAAAAAGTAAAAGAATCATCCAGTAGCAGCTAGAAATGATCGGTGGGTGTATTTTTCCTAACAAAAAAACCCCCGAGAGATGCCTAAGAATAGAGCTATAATAGCTTTCGCTATTAACACCCAAATAAAAATGGAAAGTGTCACACCAACGCGAGGCCCAAAACAACCTTGAAACAGGTTGTTGACATGGTTGTTTCTGTAGTTTTATTATTAAGACCCTCATTAAGCGAATGAACACTTAGAACGTAACACAAAATATAAAAAGAGAAAAGCATAAGAACAACACCTTTTATGGTCTACCTCTCGTGACGAGTCTCGGCAATTTGCATAGAAAAATGTATAATAAAAAGTAAGAGGTGCCTTCCAAAATTGTAAAGAAAATATCACAATTTCGACTTTCGTTTTCAAATTAGCGAAATCTCCGGGGTCAGCTATGATCATTGACCAAAAATTGTCATACATCGCAGTGTCCCATTCGGTTCATTTCATTTCACTTGCCAAACCTTACGCAAATCCCAGCCACGAACTGACCTTAATGATGCCTGATGATGCTCGGTCTTGCCCGTGAAATTGCAGCCATAAAATGGTTAATGCTTAACTCTGCTCTTGGTGTACTTTGAAAGTAAAAACATAGGGGGAGGCCTATGCAAAGGTAGCCTGATGGTTAAGAGTATACCCTATAGATGGTACTTTAAACTGATTAACAAGTATTTATGACCTTTTAGTGGTGTACTGAAGAATATGATATAATTAAACATAAAGTTTCTTAGTTATCATGGAAATACAAATAACTATTAAGGTTTCCAAAGCTAAATAAATTCTTTGTTTATAAGTTATTACAGAAAATTATTCTACTATTAAGCCTCTTTTAAAGTCTCAGTTTCGGTTAGAACGTAAAGTTAATTCAGGTTTTATGAAGATACCATTTTAATACCTAATTAGTTAGGGAATATATCAGACACCTAAAAAAGTCATTAGAAGCTGAAAGTTCTTTTTATGAGCCGACCCATGAATGTCCCAATTGTCTTTTAATCCTCAAATATATCTTTATTACTTCTCTAGCGGTTCCTTTTTATATTGAAAGATATCATTAATTAGGTTTTCAACTAATTAATTTCTTAATGAATCTGGAATCAAGCATACCCTTGTACAATTGAAGTATAGGGTACAATCATTGCCGATCTGCTGCTGCTGCTGGCATATCAAACAACTGCGACCAGTTGACCGATGACAGGACTTCTCCTCTTAACGTGCATTTATTTTCGGTTTCGTTGCCAAACAACTGCAATGGCAATAACAACACAGCAATTGCAGCAGAAGCAGCTAGAGCGGCAACAAGCTGAGGCTAAAGCTGTGGCTAAAACTGAGGCTAAAACTTAGGATGAAGCTCAGCCTCGGCCTAAGATCTCGGCAGAATGCACACAGCATGTGTGCGAATTGTAAATTGCTCGACTGGCAGAGCAAGGCAAACAAACCCGGCTGCAGGCGAAATTTATTTTTATTTATTTCTATTTGTATTTGCGTTTTGCGTTTTTCTTATTCCCTCATAACCAGATGCCCGTCATTTTGGCCCGATCCACGTATGATATTTATTTATGCATGGCCATTGCCGACTCTGGTCAGGCGCCAGTTTTACAAGAAAATCGAACAGCCGGCCGACAGAAGAGGCCGGTAAGGCAATGGAGAGCTCTGTTACATACAAACATAGATAGCAGTGTGACCCACTTGCACTTGGCCCACCAAAAAAACGAAAGACTTTGGCCACAAACTTGCATGTCGCTTTGGTATGTGTATTTTCTTTTCTTTTTTGTTTGACCAGCACCAGAGCTCAAGGATGCCAGAAAATGCAGACAGAAACAACTGACACGGATGCTTAATTAAGAGCTCATTTCGCGGACCCAAAGTGAATGTCCATTTGTATGTATATTCACGTGTCATGTCCGAGCTGTCCCTAAAGAGGGCACACGGGCCTCATGACCGCATGACAAGTGCCTGACAAACGAGGACGGCGGCACGCGAGGGTTAAACAGAGTCTTTTGGGTCGATTGAATATATATATATGTACATATGCATCTCTCTAAAGGGAGCTGTCACCTCATCTCATCCGATTCATAGGCAACTTTCTTGGGGCCTTTGTGTCCCCATTGCTTGATTATCAACATTCCCTCTCACTTTTACATTGTCCAGTTTTCAGGCTTCCACAGAAGCGCGTTTTCTCCACCTGTCAGTCGATCACAACTCGATGTCAAATTCTTGGCAGACAGTCTTGATTTGTGTGACAAAAGCTTACCATTTACTATTACTATACTATACATTCGTATAATCACGCACTCTTAACAGATCGACCAGATTTCAGCTTTCTCAGAGGGGCCCGCCCACGAATTTTCCTACATATATATTATTTGAAGAGATTTCCCAGGTTGTCAGCAGACGGCAGACGCGGCGGCTTCTTCTTCTTCGGTGGAATCTTCGGTACAGCTCAATTTGAGCAATTTTCGGAATAAAATCAAAAACCTTAAGAGACGACGAACTGACCTCGAACCACCCACACGTCTTGCATTATGTTGCTTTAATTTACTTAAATTGCAATCGTATTGCATCCGCCCGGCGGCCACCATCCGCGCATCCGTGCTCGACTTAAATAATTTGAAAACAAATTTCAGCTCTGTTGCCTAACTGGGCATTACAGAATTGTTTGTAATGCGCACTTAACCCCGAAAAGAAGGTTGATCGGTTGATACTTAGGTTAGGGCACTGGAGGAAAATTAATAGTAATTCTTAAGTAAACAGAAATATCATAGATACAAAACTTCAAGCAGTGTCCTTTTTAGATTAAGTCCTTTAAAAACATTCCCTGAAGAGTTCTTAAGCCAAGAACTATTAAACCTCATAATACATTATAAAATAAATTCTTTGACTTTGTTTCTATAACTTAGAATGTCAATCCTTTTGTTTAAGTTTGAGACTGATTTCCGCAACTCTCTTTTGGTACGATTCTTTTGTTTAGTTATTTTTCTCTGTGGAATATCTAATCTTCCTGCTGGCTCCCGATGCTGGTGAAAGGTGGGGGGCCAAAGGTCGGGCAAATATGAGCGGGCACGAGCATGTTATTCGTATTACATAGCGAAATTAGTGCATTTTATACCACTGCTTAGGGTATACCACTCCCACTGCCCGTTCCAGAACACCAGAACTCCTAGTACTCCTCTAGCACTCCTCCGGCAGCACTCCCTGCTGCTGCTCCATCAGGACGGGGGGCGCACTCATAAACTTGATTCCCATCCAAGTCGTGTGTTACGTCCAAGTTATGTCATTAATTTATTTTTTGCCTTTTTGTCGTGCCTGACTCTTGCGGTTTGTCCCGGAGAGAGATTCTCTTCTGGATCTCCTTCGAGTGCGACATATTTGCAGAGTTGCAGTCGCAGTCCCTGGAGTGCAGGCATGGTCCAGTGCATATGGCTAAAATTAATGCCTAATGGCTTGTTAGGCTCGAAGGAGGGGGTGACCAGTGAACAGACAGTGAACGTCGCTCGACGATGATTGCTGCATGTTCTGTGAGCCAAGTTATTTAGTCCACTGCTGGCCTCGGCTCGGCTCGGCTCATAATAAGCCTAAGCCAGGTACTTATTGATTTTTACTGTTAGCACAACGACTTGCTAACATGAAAGTCGTGTGAACAAACAGGCCAGCAAAAACTGAGCAAAAAAAAAGGTTCAAGAACAGAACAGAGCCCACACGACGACACTAGTCGCAGGTCTGCCTCCCAGCAGTAGTAACTTATAGCGAAGTGAGGTACAAGTGCGCCCTGAATTCCTCACCGACAAATGATCTACAAAACTGATGGGCAACTAATTTGCATTGCGCCACAGTCAGGTGTTTCCGCTGGGATATGGCCCGAAATTGGTTTTCTTTACTCCATTGCTGCCCCTTCATTACGAATCCGAAAATTTGACGGCGCTGGAGATGAGTCTCCCGCTGGGCTGCCTCCAGGAGCTGGCTGACTGCCATTAAAATGACGGAAGCTGGGTCTAGTCTCTCTCTCTCTGAGGCCCATTTCGCCATTCGCCCATTCGCATTTATACTATGAGGGCTATAAAAGTTTACGCTAATGGGACGTTCGTCAATTTGCAATTGGAATTGCCGCGGTGAAAGAATTGGGAATGAAATGAATGCAATTGGCGGTGCCATAAATTAATATGCTAATTCCACTTGGCAATGGTTATAGCCAGCTCCTCAGAGCCCAATTGGCATTCCCATTCGCATTTGGTAACTGCAACTGCAACTGCAACTCCAACTCCAACTCCAACTCAGCTCGCAGTTGGAAAACCAATTAATCTGATTTAAAATCGAGCTTTCCAAGAACTGCCAATTATTACACAATGGCCGGGCGTCAAGCTGACAATCTACCAATCTCTTGGCCACACGGCGGCGTATGCATAATCATCATCAGCATCATCATCTCACTTGCCGTGGCCATGACCGGGCCAATGTAATGTCCATGTGGCCATGCAAATTGGCGCGGCTGTCAAGTTGATTTGTCATCTTTCAACTTTGACAGGACGTGAGCTGCATGTAATTGTCAGTGGTAGACAAGGACAAGGACCAGTGAAGGAGCCAAGAAGCCACTGTATCTCAAACCAAGAAGGGCTCAAGACCACAAGACGTTGACAGACGTTGGCAGGCCAAGCAAATTGGCGCAACACGCTCGTCGCTGCTCCTCAGCAATTTGCATTTGCTGATGTTTTGCTACTGATGTGGCTCTGTCCTCCTAGCTGGCTCTCTGTTGCTCTCTCTGGTGCTCTGTCCATGTCCAATCTGTTTTGCCGCGGTGTCGCAGCATCCATATCCATATCGATATCCCACATCCACGACCAAACGATCGAGCAGCGACCGTGGCCATCACATCACATTGTCCTGTACGCGCAATTAACGTTTATTGGCAACCCGGCATTCCGATTGTTTTATAATTTTCTATTGATTTATGAATCGATGCTGCTTTGGACGCTGCGTGTGCTCTGCACTATACGCTCTCGATCTCATTCTGCGCCAATCGGCTAATTGGTTGTACATGCGAAAACTGGCCAACAGAAGAGCAGAGCAGGAGCAGGAGCAGCAGCATCCCACAAAAGCCCACGTAAATCGCAGCTGCCGGAGATGATGTATCTGTGGGACTAAAGCCACAAAAAAGGGGGGCAATTCGAGTCGACTTTGAGATACCGCAAGCCGTAGGATTCTTCAATTATAGCCTATATACTTTGAGGCATTTTATGTCTGTGATTAGTTAGTTTAATCTTTTGATATGACCATCATAATATGATTAAATCGTTCAAATAACATGGAAAAAAAGGTCCCGTTAAATATTTATATTTTATTGGGTATATTTACTTATGACAGAGCTCGTAGGCAAACATGTTTTATTGGGTAAATTATAGAAGCAATTAAATCATATTTAGAAATTTAATTCCTTTCATTATTTTTAGTATTTAACTGTTGTTATCATTTATAGAGCTAAAGTGTAAAAAACTTTGGAATTGGTGGGACTTTATAATACTTTTCTTACATTCATTCACGAATTCAGAGAATACATTCGGAATGATCCTCGAAATCCAAGCATACTCCTACAGGACCTACAGGATATTATCATTTGAAACGTGATTAAAGCTCTGTGTACAGATGCTCGACACTCTGTCGGCGTGTGTTTCCCCCACTTAATTGGTACGATATTCGTAACAAAACAGAGCACAGAACCTACAGAACGTGGTGGGCATTTAAAAGTCTAACGATTGCACACTAATGACCAACAGATTTAGGGCCCGGGATTGGCATAGGGATAGCGCAATAGGGACATGGCACACACCCACGCCCGGACCAGGCCAGGCCAAGCCTCTCCCTCTTCCTAATCCTACGCAAGGGGATCGGGATCGGACCAAGTCGAGGCTAGAACTGAGGCATCTAACGAATGTCGCAGACAACAACAACTGGCAAACATCATCTTGATAATTGCCGAAAACGAAACCCCTGTTGGGTTCTGGATCCCGAACTAAAACTGAAGCTGGAGCTCTCGGTGGTCTGGTTAACAGGCTCCCGGGGCTGCCACTGCCACGCCCACTGTTTGTTTCTCCTTTTTTTTTTTTGTTTGTGTGTTTTGGGAGCAGCCCAACCCAAGGAAGAATACATGCATTTTAAGGGCCTTACATGTCGATTTCGGACGATTGTCGAGATTAGTGGATGTGGCTGTGGACCTGGCTTTTGGGGCTAGGCGAATGGCATGGCAAATAGAAATTGGCAGAAACAACAGCTGAAAATTCGGGACAGGATAGACCTGGTGTCAACTCTGTTTATTCCTTTCTCTATGCTCTCACCATAATCAGCATTCACGTAGCTAATATTTAAAGGATCTTTACCTTGTGAAACATGCCTGTTAATGAATGAGCTTTCTCTGGCAATCAAAGCTATTTGGATTTCTCCCTACTGTCATCATTGCTGTGAACATTTAAAGGATCTTTAGCCTGTGAAAGATGCCTTGTCAGCTTTCTCTGACTCCTTAAATCAATGGCATACTGAGTTATTTACCATTGCTGTGAAAGCCTAGTCCAAACACAACTCCTTGGCTTGGACAAGACCTCAATTGCAGTCAATATTTCATATTTTACCAATTGATCTCTGGTATTTCCTGCTCATCCTGCCTTCTCTCCTCGTTCCCGTTCCCAATCCGAGATCGTTCTCGATTTCCCAGCTGCCGAATGATGAGTTCCGTCCAAGCAGGCCCAACCCGTTGGCCGCTAAAGGTGTCAAAGGTGACAGAGGCAGCAGCGGCAGCAGAAATCAATCAGAGATGAGCTAACAGTAAATGGAAAATGGTAAATAGCCACCGGCAGCATCCTCTGGGGAGCACTGCGGACCCTAGCTTTCATTCAAATCAATTTGTGCAGCGAGTGCAATTTGCAGGCGGTCAATGCACTTGGCCAAACAGCTGGCCAATGGCCGTGGCATGGCCAGAATGCTGGCCGAGAGCTGGCCGGCCAGCAGCTTTGCCACTGATCGTACGGTTCCCGTAAATTGTTTTCAGTTCTGCAGCTCCGAGAACAATCAGCCTTGTGGTCAATGCCGTTCCCGCATGGTGTTAATTTTTCCACAACTAATTCTTGGCATTATCCCCTGCCGCAGAAGTCATAACCCAGGAAGCAATCGAAGAATCGATGCCATATATGCATATGGCAATATTTGCTTGATTAGACGGAAGAGGCGGTTGTGTGTTGCCCCCCCTAAGTAACAGTTCTCCTGGGAAATCTCCTACCATCGACAGCAACTTGTCATTTTAAGATCTCTGATTGAACAAGATATATCTCGTGTTCGTGACCGATCTCTGTAAGCTGGCGTTGACACAAATTGTGGCCGCTATCGGTGGCTAAACGCTCGATCAATTGATTACGGTTCGGCAGCATATTTCTATTTTCAATTTGACAGATTAATGATATCCATTTTCCGCATATCGCATCGATTTTGCGCAGATCTCAGCATCGATACGCGAGATTAATCAAACAACAAACTGAAATACACCTGCCACATGGCAGCAGAGATGCGGAAGAGTGCAACGCGACGCACAGATTGGTAGAAAATTATTTATATGGCAGTGAAATATGAAACAGAGCAATTAAGCGGCCAATTTGCCTTTTGCATGACTCTAATAAATGGTGCACATGCCAAATTGTAGTTAGAGCCATGGTCGTTCTGCGTTGTTGTGCTTGCGGCTGAGCTGTTGCCATAAAAACATTTATAAGCGTCATTATGAAGACCAGAAATTCTTGTCATTGAAGTCGACGACTTTCACCGCGTGCGCTCAGAATGTTCGACAGCCTAGAATCTCGGGGTGAGACTTGGGGTTCGAGTTCGGGTTGGTGTTCTCCTTGTACTTGTACCACTTGTTGTACCAGCCATAGTCAACGACTGACTGTTGACTGCGATTTTGTTGTTGCCATAATTCGATGTTGATTTTTCGCTGCTCAAAGTGGGCTAAGACTCTGGCAGCTAGCAGCTCGCAGCTCATTGTGTTAAGCGGCGGCTTTGAAGTGGCCAGAGAAATGGTCGAGAACGGAGAGACAACAACTAAAAGCCGCGAAACGCATCAAGTGCGTTCCGGTCAAGTTTGTGCCCTAAGTCTTTTGTCTCAGCTGTCGAAGAGATCGTTGGCTTAGTTTTGGCTTAGTTTAAATCGGGAAATTATGCCTTTAGCCTTGGGCGACCATCAAAATACGAAAAATGAAGACATTATATTATTTATTTTACAGTTTTTCTAGTCAAGGTAAATAAAAGAGAGAATAAACGATAAATTGATTATTTAATGGGTAAGAAATTATAGTGATAAGAGTCTAGAAACCAGCTATATTCAATCAAGTTATAGAAACATTAAGTCCTTAACTGATAAACCATTCAAATTAAACTGGGAGAAAGCCTTTAGAACTTGGTAATATTTGTTATTAAAAGTTAAACGTTATAATTGGGGGCTTCCCAAAGGAAAATGTTATATTTTCAATATTTTTCATTGTTAGAAGCTTGTAACTTGTGAAAGAGTTATTTCCGATCCTATAAATCATATATATTCTTGATCAGCATCAACTGCTGAAATTTTTTAGTCGTCTTTGGGAGAAAAAAAGTTTTTTTTTTTCAATTTTATGTCAAAATTTTATAAGGGGTTACATCATTAAAATTATCAAAAATTGACTAAATTTGTTATTTTTTAGAATGTTAAACTGAGTATGCAGATTTATTAACCTAATAAAAACTAACATAGAAGAGGTTCCCGAATTAAAATTGATGATTTTTTTACTTAGTTATGAGTATTTTAAACTTTGAT
Source organism: Drosophila serrata (assembly GCF_035046125.1). Classification (NCBI taxonomy): domain Eukaryota; kingdom Metazoa; phylum Arthropoda; class Insecta; order Diptera; family Drosophilidae; genus Drosophila; species Drosophila serrata. Next base: position 1,787,310 of record NW_028257274.1, on the reverse strand, counting down.
TTGTCGTCAAAATTGTCATATGAAAACAAAGATTCAAAGAATGTCAATGAATTATAGATTTCTCTAAAGATTTTATAGGTCAATTTATAGGTAATTTAATATTTTGTTATGTTAAACATATTACTGCTTCCTTCCCCTGGCATTGTCTTCACCCAGTGACTCGGTCAAACCCTGAGTCTCTAAGCCTTTTGCGATTGCCCTTGCCCCAGTCGGTCTCCGCTGGCCGGAATTGAGTGACAGCCATCAGGTATCACACTCGAATACCGAATAGCCCACACACTTGCCGCATTTTCTCTTTTTTTTTACTGGAATCATTTTCATTTTCACGGGACGGGCTCTCTGGTTTCGTTTTCGTTTCATTTCGTTTCGCTTTTGGGTTGAAAAGTCAACACAAGTGGCATTGAAAAGTGTCTGGGCCGGTGCACTTAATGATGCCTCTTCGCCTGACGGTTCTCACAGTCTCCGTCTCCGGGGCACTGGAGAATCAGAGAATCTCCTCGGAGCAACTGCAATGGGAAATGCTTTATTTGTGAGTGACAAATTGCTACCGCAGAGTGAAACTTAATACGGCAGATCGGGCTTGGGATTCGGCTTCGCCTTCAAGTCTTGAGTGTCCGGCTGTCCGATGGCTCCCACTTCCACCTCTGAAGGCACTCCCACTTCCACCTTTGGATGCCAGTGCAGGCATTTTGTCATTTTTTAGGATAAATCCATATATTTTAATAAATTCTTCATTAATATTTATCAGATTCAACTGATTGTGAGGCAATAAAAACAAATGGTTATGATTTCACATAGGAATTTTATAAACTACAATAGTTTATATTAGAATATAATTGAAGAAACTCTGAAAATTTTCAATAAGTTTAGTTTAGAAGGATTTCCCGGTGTCTAGCTTTATAAAAACACCCCAAAAGAATTTAAATTAAAGCAAGATAACACCATAAACTCCCAAGTTTTATAGTTCTCTTGCATTACCATCTTATTAAGATTGGAAAATTAATTTTCCAGTTGCCAGCACTGACTTGACTGACACTGCCACTTGCTCCTCCTTATTGCCAATGGAACTCCGCTTTATAGTCGCTATATCTGGCGATGCAATCTGACGCACGTTGCATGCATTAAGCTATAAATTGCAAATGTTTTATTCCTATCCCCCATACCGATTCCCTACGAGCTCCTCGGATTCTGATTCCGATTCCGAGATGGCTTTGTTTTGCGTTTGGGCGGCTGCTGCGGGGCCTTGGAAATTGAATTGTTTGTTGTTGGCTCCGCTCACGAAGGCCGGAGGCGACACGCCCACATTGCGTTACCCAGTCTCATTAGTGAATATCGTGTTCGGTTATTTGCCCAGCGATGGATGCGGCAAGATCCAGCGGAGATTGCCCGCCGCCTGCCAGCAGGAGCACCCATCCGGAGTGGCCGCCGCATTCGCATCCTCGGCAAGGAAAATTAATGTTCGCACATTAAGTTAAATGATTGCGAATATTAGGAAATATTGGCAACAGCAACGGCAGTGGCATCTCAAAGGGGGAAAGGGTACAAAGGCGAACCCCATCCGGGGGGAAGAAATGATTAAGTAGTCCTCGACCGGCTGTCTGGTATGTCATTATGTCTCATTAGCACTCTGCCCGGATATTTTTGCTCAACCAAATTAAAATAAAGAGCAACACCCGATCCCAGCCCAGCACAGCTTCAGCACAAAGCACACTCATTTTGGACCAAAGGAAAACCCGTTTCCCAGACTGCAAAGACAAAAGGAAATGCACTCGGATTTGAGTGAAAAGTACTGAGTCGTTCGAGTGCTTTGTGTTTGCTTCCATAAGTTATTCAGTTGGAAATTTAATGAAAGCCTTGTGCCAAGAAGAAGATCTCCCGCAACGCCTTCACTTTTGATTTTTCCACCAAATTGCAGCCTGCTAGCAGCTGCTGCAGTTTTGGTGGAAATCAGCATAGGAAAATCATCTCCCTGCCCCCTGAAAACCCCTCTCCATTTCACTCTTGGATCTCACTGTCAACACATTTCATTTGCCGCTCCGGCAGGCAGGCAGACCGTTCATTTGCTCAATCGCTCGGTCAGTCAGTCAGTCAGTCAGTTAGTCAGTCTTTCAATCCAGAGCGTGGGTCCCAAGGCCTGGGGGATTTTCACTTTTCATATGCCAACAAATTTTTCTGTCCGCGACCCCCTGAACTTTTGCCAGGAGGAGAAGCTGAGATGCCGCCGCTGGCACAATGGAAAACTGATATGGGTCACCCAGGCACACAGGTTCGGATACACAGGTAGAACGTCGTCATTCCACCATTTGAATGTCCAACATGGGCTACCGTTCGGATCCTTGCCAGCCCCTTGTTATCCATTCCGTTGTCGTCGTCGTCGTCGCCGGTTGTCAATGTTAGCTGTCAGTTTTGCGCTGCCGCCTGACAGGCCTACAAGAGCCGGCTAACTGGACACGAGATGAGCGGTGGTAACATCACCTACATCCAACCACCGACCACTACTTACTAACCACCGCTGCAGAGTGTGCCAATTTCCAGCAAACAGCAGCCACACACTCCATTAATCACGGCCAGCCGAATTGGACAATGGCCGAGAGAGCTCTTCACAAATCATAACCGCAGAGTTTTGCCAACGTACTGACACATTTTCGTGGCCCATTGGTAATTACGGATGGGAAGTGGCTATAAATTAACCTTAATTGAATGCATTTGACAGAGCGGCAGCAAGCTTACAACTTTGTGGGAGTCGTCTGGCAATGACCTGGAGCAGCAGCAGCCACAACCTTTAATAAGCCCAATTAGAGCAATGCTCGAGCCCTTACTTGGCCATTATCGTTAGCCCATTTCTAGAGTCCAACTTGTCGTCGTGGTGGCTTCTGGCAGACCCACCTCCTTTGTTGTTGTTTTTCTCAACAAGAAAGTGAATCTGCCGGCCCAAATGAAAACTTCACTTTTCAGCTCAAGTGCAGCCACAGCGGTCAATTGCAAATCTCGAGAGTCGCGGCTTTCTTTGTTGGCGGCGCACTCACAAATTGCTTCGATTTAATAACAACCATCGTCCGGCGCCGCGCTCCACTCGATCATTTTAATTTTTACTAGGTGTTTATGGGCAGTCGTGACACTAGACTTTGTCGGACTATGATGAGCTGTGGAACCAGCTGGAGAGCCACGGGCACAGCCTTTGACATTTGAATCAAGTGGATTACCCGTTTTCGGGACTCGGGCTGGGTCAGCGAAAGCCGAAGCGAGGTCGAACAATCGATCAGAGCAACGTCCTAGTCATTCTCTGTCACTTTCTTTACCCCATCGCAGGATGGAATGTGCAGGCGGTTATCCAAAAGCCAGAAACATATGCTAATTCGGTTAGAAAGTAAGTGCACATGGCGCATATTTAATTGTTCGCCCTCCCCCGAGAGAAGAAGCTCCAAACAAGTGAAATGGCCAAACATGGCAAACCTGCAACTGCAATTCCAAGCAAAAAAATAACAGAAAAACCCAAGTCACTGTGATTGCTGTTGAGTAGAGTGGATAGAGAGAGAGGAGCGGCCATAAAGCACGCAAATGTGTTAGACTCGGCCGCCTTTGTTGGCCAATTGCCCATATATATAAATACTCGGCCCGAATATTCAGCATAAACTTCTGCAAATCTAATTCGGTGTCTTTTGTGGGCTGACCCACAATGCGAATTTGTGCCCGGCTTTTAAGCAAATTAGTCATATGTACTATATATATGACAGTTCTTCCTCCAGGTCTCTGGATTCCAAACATATCTGCACCTCTTGGCTAGTGACCACTGGCCTTTCACTACTTTTCAAACTGTCGCGCCATTGTTGCCACTGCGGCATTGTTTGATAAAAGTGAAGATAGCACTGGGATTGAGAGAAAACATTTGGAGACACGGTGTAAACAGCATTCATATCTCCGCCTGATCTAGTTCCAGCGATCTCAGACAAGCTACAAATAAACAGCGGCGATCCCAATCGACGACAGGCAGCCGGAGCTGACCCATTGTCCCTGTGCTGCCTGACCATTCAATTTGGTGGAACAGGTGGATTCACTGGAAGGAATTTTGCTTGCTAAGATATTACCCTGCAATTGGGAGAAACTATGTCTTACAGAATATCTTACAGATTAATCTGGGAAGTTGGGAAATGAAGTTAACTGTTTTAATGAATTTGTATTCCGAGTTCTGTGACTTAATTCATTTGTTGTTTCCTGGAAACTAGAACAAAGTTTTATAATTTATAATACGCATTTTTTAATTGGTTATTTTACTTAGCTAGATGTTTAATTCACATTTATTTAACATAAAAAACAAATAGTTTTTCACTGCAAATGTTTGGGGTCAAATCTTTGTGGGAATTTCAACAAAAAACCACAAAGAACCTAAGACCCAGAACATGATTTACTGTTCTTTCTCTCTGCGATCTTGTTAGCTTAACAAGAATGTAAAGAAAATTGGACAAAAAATGGCCAAAAATTACATAATGATTGGATGGCAACTAAGTGAAATATCACGAATCCTCGGTTATGTTACCCAAAAGACCCAAGAACCCATCTCCAACTCCAAGTCCAACTCCATCTCCATCTCCATCCGCATCTCGCATTGGGGCAATGCTCTTCCACACGCATTTCCAGATTCCCGGCTTCTTGTTAGCGGACGATTATCGCCGCAACCGAGGCTGGCAATCATAACCAGGAGGTGGAGTGGAGTGGAGTGGAGTCGAGGCTAATTAATATGTGTGCCCTGGGCATCTCACACCCAGAAACACCCTCCTGGCCTGGGGCGGCACCAGAGAAATGCGAGGCGGCCAAACCCATTCGAGTGGCCGTTGGGATGCGGCATAACCGAGTGCCATATACATATGCTAATTAGACGTACTCGCAGCCACTTAGCAGCCGCAGATACAGATCTCGACCGGCTAATTGCTGGTCACTGGCCACATGCATTTGTGGGTTAACAGGTGACGTAAAGCGGAAACCTGGAGCACGGGATGGATACTGAAACCACATTCAGAATTTCCCTATGACCGCTAGCCCGATGCCAGCTGCCACGCCCCCCCACTGGAGAGCGGTGTTTTGAAGAACAAACGAATAATTAGCATGGAGAAATGATTGCACTAATTGTGGCATGAGAAAGGCAAGACCAAGACTCGGGCAGAGGAGCAGCGCCAACTACACTCACTGCGCCAAGTGTGGGAAATGCAAGCGATCTTTCATTAGTTGTCTCATTAATGGGGGAGAGATGTGGCAGCAGTTGTGGGCCCTGGGGCAAGATTTTGGCTAATTTGGGCAGGCGGCTCCATAAATTATGCAATCTGAGTGAGCAGAGAGAGGCGGCAGCACCGGCTGCAGCCATAAGGAGCGCTTGAAACGGACCCCTTTGAAGCGCCGCCCGGCATTCTCACATTTGTCAACACAGTTGGCAACAGAGTTGCAGGAATTTCCAGCCGGACAACATGGCCTTAAATACCCCATTCAAATGGGTTACACAGACACTACTCCACCACTCTCTGGGGAGGATTAACTTGTGATGGAAACCGACGGAGCGGGCAGGGCCGCTGACCCAGGGATGCCGCCGCCTTGATAAATTTCTTAATTTTAGGGAATCGGTTTTACTTAATCCATGTTTGTTTATGGCCCCAACGAACGGACCAGGGAATAGAAACTTCGTCTTGCTGCTCCCTGGATTGATCTATGAGCGTGTCCACAGTTGCCACTTGCTCGATTGCCAGCACATAAATTCCCTTGGCAGCAGCGCCAATCGTTCATCGATTCACCTCAGCCACAGCCACAGCCATAGAAGCTTGAGAGGATCAGGAGGTTGGAAGTGGATGTGGAAATGGAGCCACAGAGCATCGATCGGCAAGTTCATTTGCACATCGAGCTGGCAATTTCACAGATTTATCATCGTTTTATTTTTATCGTGCGGCAGAGAAAAAGAAGGAGAAAAACACAAAATTTATTAATATGCCAAGTGCGAAGAATATGCATAGAGAAACCCGTTCCAAGGCCAGATATTAAAGCATCTCCTGGGAGAAGTGTAAGTGGAGCTTGGATGCGGAGGAAGCCAGCGTTTACGCACATTGCCGTTAGCCCAATTCACTTTTCACTTGGACGGATTTAAGGCGACACCGGAGAGGCCTACCTAATTGGATAGATCGGAGAGAGATCTGGCGGGAACTCGGATAAGTTGTTGACTTATCGCGTGCCGAACAGCCATCGCCATCAGTTTGCACTCGAGAGTGGTTTAGGAGGAGCCTGAACCTAAACCTGGGACTGGGGTTGGGATTGGGGTTGGGGTTGGGCTTGGGCAAATAAATTGCCAGCTGCCGGAGGCGGAGATCTCCTTGGCATGCAAATGGCGATCAAGATCGCGATGTTTGCGTGGCCTGTTATGAGTCAATCAGACGCCTGCCTACATTGTCACCATCACTTGGCTCGGATAGGATCGGAGGATGTCTGCTCCGTTGGTTCGCTGGATCTCTCGGGTTCTGTGGCTGCCTGCAGCGCCGATGGAAGATGGCTAGATGGGCGCTGGAGATTGTAGCGATTGCATCATAAAATTTAACTGCCCCGCCAGCCAATTCCAGTGGTCCCGGGCCAGCAGCTCCAAGCCAAGTCAAAGTCATTGCATAAATTGGCAGGAGCTGTATAGGAGCTGCGTCCGCATCTGCATCTATTGCATCTATCGATGTCGCGCCGGCTCCACTGCCTGTTGATGGGGCTTATAAGGCGCCGCTTAGGCAAAAAGGGGCAACGCCAAATGCCACCGCCTCCCAGCTCCCAGCTTCCAGCTGCTGCTCCCTGCTCCATTCAGCTGTCCACTTGGCCGAGATGTTTATGAGTTGACGAGGACAGGGAGCCGGCCCTACCGGTGGGTCCTTCTCTCATAATTCCCCCATACCCAGGGAAAACACACTCTACATATGCGATCTCAGGATCGTTTAATAAGCAAAAGAAGAAGAAGTTGACATAAAAGGAGCCGCCTGGGTCATTTCCCCGGTCGCCAAAGCTCCATGTCCGCAGAGACCTTTTTCACCAGCTTAGTAATCTCCTTGAAAGCCTTGTGTTCCTTGTCGCCCAGCAGGTTAAAGATCACGCTCTCCGAGCTGGCAATGGTGCAGCCGATGTGACGCAGTCGCTCCATGGCCAGATCCCGATCCTGGTTAAGGCGCGAGGCACAGCAGTCGGCCACCAGCCAGACGTCAATTTGCTCATTTATCAAATCAAAGGCAGTCTGTTCCACACACACATGGGTCTAAGGGAGTAAGAAATTTGATATAATTCATTTGTATTCCAAATTATCCCTTAATCCCCTCTTGAAAGGACAACCCACCTCCACGCCAAAGAGCACCGCCGTCTTGGGCTTGCCACCGTAGAGTTCAGACATGCTTTTGTGGATCGGATCCACCAGCATGGAGAACTTGGTCTTGGCAACATTGGTGCAGGCATGTTCTATGTTCAGTTCGGAGACCGTCTTGCCCAACTTCTCGGGATACTGCTCGGTGACCAGAAGGGGAACTCCCAAGGCCTTGCCAGCCGCCAGCTGGAATGCGAATGCATTAGAACCCGACCATTATTCTGTCACTTTTGCTGTCTCACCAGCTTGGCGGTGTTCTCGATGAGCGCACCCAGCAGCGGTATCGCCGGTTTGAACTTCTCCTGCACGTCGCACAGCATGAAGACGGTCTTCTCCGGCACCAAGCGGTATAAAGTTGATCCGAAGGCCTTCGCCATAATTATTTCTACGAATTTCGTAATGAAAATAGTGAAGTATTTGTTAGATAAAGTTTATGAATGTTTGCCACGTTTGAATTTTGCGCGAAAGCACTAGCGACCTCTGTCGGTAGTTACTCGAAAATAATATGTAGGGGTTTCAACTATTAAAAGTAAATTCTATTCTAAATACTTAATTTTTTATATATTTATTTAAATTTTTGTATTCTTTTATATTTATTTATAAATATTTTTCATCAATATTGAAGTTTTTTAATATATATCATATATTTATTTAGCTCCCTCTGACCGCTTAGCTTGAATTTTATAGGCAACGTACGCCCTCTTGCGGTAGAAGGTGATACTAGGAATAGTTTATGGCAATTGTAATCGTGTAAAATGCAGTCTATAGGCGTGTAAAGTATAAAACAAAAGAATTGTTAGAAAACATGGATAGTGCAAAAAATCGATGATTCGAAACAATATATATCGATAGTGCTCCAATTTTTAGTTCGCTCCAACAGCCCACGAGAAAGATCTCTGTTAGTTTACGCTGTATGGAGCAGTTCGTTAATACATGTTACTTTTTAAATGAGAAACGTGGAAAAAGGGTTATATAGACAGTAAGATGTAAAATGTTAAATAACAGAATGTTGTTCAAAACATTATCACATCATCGATATATCGATAAATTGTTATTGTCATCTTAAACAGCCCTAGTTTCTATTTACTGTTGCGGCTTTTTATAAACAACGTGGAGCTTTTCCCATTTAAACTACTAAATAATTAATGAAGGCAACAAACACGTGCCACGTTCTTTTGGCGTCACAGCCGGCAAAATTGTTACTGGAGCGAGAGCGGTAGAGATAGAGTTGAAATAAGCCAAAGTCAGGGAATTTATTAATTGTTTAAGGAACTCACTATAATCGAACACAACAGGTGAGTATTTGAGGTGGTTAATGAAGATGTAACCCCTTCGAAGTGTTTCATAACCAACTCACCTGTGTACGCGAATGCTGTGGGTGAGGTTATTTCACGGCAACCACCGGTTGCTGCCGCAAAACGGAACCAGCGCGCTAATGACGAGGAGGACGGGGCTACCTAATGGACTACTGTCCCCCATCCTCGGCTCCCTCATCCGCCTCTCTGTTGGCAGAGGACCAAGCAAAAGTTCCTGTCACGGCGCGGTTCGCAACTAATTGCAGCCGCATAAATTAATGCTCGCTCAAAATTGCCTAATAACCAGTGGCGACAGATAAGCAGCACGATTAATTATTACGCGCGTCCCTTCCCCCGATTCCCCCCTATTCGCCTCACAAATGTCAACAAGCCAAGTCGACGTCAGCAGCGACAGCGACAGCGGCAGCAGAAGCCTTTATCAATCGGGGACGCGGCAGAGGAGCAGCAGCAGCAGCGCCACAGCCGATGTCAACTTGAATTGATCGTCGATGTCGATGTCGATGTGGATGAGGATGAGGATGGGGATGGGAAGACCAAAGCCCTCTAACGGCACTGAAAACAATTGTTCAATTACTCGGAATATTCTTTTATAAATAGGGTAAAGAACTTGTTCTCAAAAGTCAAGCAAAGATGCTTCTTTAAATCCTTATATCAAGGATATATATGGTCCAAACTCTGCCTCTCTTAGACTATAATTAAATTCGAATTTCGTCTAAAATTAATCCTCTTGAAGAAAACATTTAGTTCTTAATGTGAAACTATATTTTTATCCGTGTATCTCCTCTTCCGGTGCTCTCATCGCTTTCGCTCTCAATGTTCGCCACGCTCGAGAGCCGCAAAACTCTTTCGAGGCCCCCAAAAAGCAAGACAGCGCCGCACGTTTAGTTGCTCAGTGATCGTCAGAAGGCTACGTTGAAAAGCTACGAAATCATTTCGATTAATAACTGATAAATTGCCAGCGATTCGCACGGGCTGTGCTTCATTGGCAGCCGAAAGAGTGGGTTGTCCTCCACCGCCTTCTTCTCCATTATGTCACGTTCTAATCAAATTTCTCCTCTATTCCAGACAACTATCAACCAGAGAGATGAGTCTGCAGTCCATCAAATACTCACGGGGCAGCCTGGAGATCCTCGATCAGCTGCTGCTGCCCGTCCAGTCCAAGTATTTGGCCGTGCGCGGTGTGGAGGACGGCTGGAAGGTCATTAACAAGATGCAGGTGAGGAGGGATACCAGCTATTAGAACCATTATGAGGCCACTAATGGCAACATTCCGGCAGAGGCCATTAAAATTTCTTATTGGTACACTGCTTAATCTGTGCAATGATCGCTCAACGCTTGTCGTTTGTCGTCTCTAGCTTGCCCGGCTATAAATAACATAATTGAAATTAAAAATTTGTTAAAAACGCTTGCCAAAAATAAAACCACTCCTCCTCGGGCGTCACTTGCCGCCGAGGAGGGGCTCTTACTGGGCTAATGCCCCCAGATGCTCCATTGGTCGTCGAGCACGCGGCTTATCACGTGAAGCAGCCGACATAATATAATGTAAACTGTTTACTTTGTACGCCTCACCTGATAAGGCCTGGCAGTCGCCTAATCTCCTCGCTCTCCCTGAGGAATAATATCACACTAATTACTGTAATACTGGTCTTATCTTATTATAGAACATGACATTACAAATATCAAAAAAGAAAACTTTATACATTAACATTAAATAAACGGGGGAATCTTTCACAATCCTAATGGGATTCCGATTCTGGCGGCCACAGCGATCGCTTAAGCGTAAATATTGTTCCTATAATTGTGTTGTGGCAGGCCAGATTAACATTTGTTTGACAAAATAATCTACATCATCTGCCTTGTCGCTGAAATTCTTGAAAATCTTTCGCTTTAATTGGCTTTAAATTGCTTGTATATGTCTAGAGTTTATTTTAAACCAATTTTTTATTACATTTTTCAGATTTTATACCCTAATTTTAGTAAAACGCTTAAAAAACTGTGAAGGAGTCATTTCCGACCCTATAAATCATATATATTCTTGATCAGCATGAAAAGGAGAATCGATATAGGCATGTCTGGTCAAAAAATAAATTTTCGAAAATTTTTCAAAATTTTCAGATTTTATAAGGGGTTACATCGTTAAAATTGTTAAAAATTGACAAAAAATTTAAATTTTTAAATTTGAAAACTGAGTATGCAGATTTGTTATTCTACTAAAAACTAGCATAGAACAGCTCTCCGAATTAAAATTAATGATTTTTTGGCTTAGTTATGAGTTTTTTAAAACTATGATTTTTGGGAAAAATTGTCTGTTATTATACCTTTTTGCAGGTTATTATAATTTTAGTCAAAAACTTATAACAGCATCAACAAACGCAGTATGCAGATTTGTTAGTGCTTTAAAAACTTGCACAGAAAAGCTTTCCGAATCAAAATTAATGCTATTTTGGCTTAATTATGATGTCCGAAAAACTTTGATTTTTCACTAAAATGGTCTGTTTTTATACCTTTTTGCTGGATATAATTTAAGTCAGAAGTTTGAAACTTAATGAAGGAATCATTTCCGACCCTATAAACCATATATATTCTTGATCAGCATCAACAGCACAGTCGTTCTTGCCATGTCCGGTCAAGAAATCAATTTTTGACATTTTTCCGAAAATTGAAAATTTTATAAGGGGTTACATCATTAAAATTGCCAAAATTTGACAAAAAATTGAATCTTTTAAATTTGAAAACTGAGTATGCAGCTTTGTTAATCTACTTAAAATTGGCATAGGACAGCTTTCCGAATTAAAATTAATGATTTTTTGGCTTAGTTATGGGTTTTTTTAATCTGTGATTTTTCGGAAAAATTGTCTGTTTTTATACCTTTTTGCCGGTTTTTATGATTTAAAAAAAAACTGGCAGCAGCATTAACAAACGCAGTATGCAGATTTGTTAGTGCAATAAAAACTAGCATAGAACTGCTTTCCGATTTAAAATTAATCCAATTTCGGCTTAATTATGATGTCCGAAAAACTTTGATTTTTTTTTTAAATGGTCTGTTTTTATACCTTTTTGAGGAATATAATTAAAGTCAGAAGCTTGTAACGCAGTGAAGGAGTCATTTCCGACCCTATAAACCATATATATTCTTGATCAGCATCAACAGCCCAGTCGTTCTGGCTATGTTCGGTCGAAAAATCAATTTTTGGCATTTTTCCGAAAATTGAAATTTCATAAGGGGTTACATCATTAAAATTGCCAAAATTTGACAAAAAATTGAATCTTTTAAATTTGAAAACTGAGTATGTAGCTCTGTTAATCTACTAAAAACTAGCATAGAACAGCTTTCTGAATTAAAATTAATGATTTTTTGGCTTAGTTATGAGTTTTTTTAAACTATGATTTTTCGGAAAAATTGTCTGTTTTTATACCTTTTTGCGGTTTTTTATAATTTTAGTCAGAAACTTATATCAGCATCAACAAACGCAGTATGCAGATTTGTTAGTGCTTTAAAAACTTGCACAGAAAAGCTCTCCGAATCAAAATTAATGCTATTTTGGCTTAATTATGATGTTTGGAAAACTTAGATTATTTAAGAAAATTGTCTGTTTTTATACCTTTTTGCAGAGTATAGCTTCAGTCAGAAGATTAAAACGGAGTGAAGGACTCATTTCCGATGCTATAAACCATATATATTCTTGATCAGCATCAACAGCCGAATCGATCTATCCATGTCCGATGAAAAAATACATTTTTGAAATTTTTTCGAAAATTTGAAAATTTGATAAGGGGTTACATCATTAAAATTTTAAAAAATTGGCAAAAATTTCAGTTTTCTAAAATTTGTAATTAAGTATGCAGATGTATAAACCTTATAAAAACTAACATAGGAAAGCTTTCCGAATTGAAATTAATGCATTATTGAGTTAGTTATGGTGTTTTGAAACTATGAATTTTCGAATTAATTGTCATATAACCTTAGTTATGATCGATTTCTGACTCGATCCTTTAATTTAATTGCAAACTGCAAGGATATGTAATCTTTTCGCTTTCCGAAGTTTCCTTTTCTTTTAATAATACATTTAATAATATCAATCTCTTCAATTTTCTGCTATAAAAACTATAACTAATAGATTAATTTCCCTCTCCTTCCAGGTTCGTGGTGCTCCCGCCATTGCCATTGTGGGCTGCCTTTCCCTGGCCGTGGAAATCCATCCCGAGGAGTTTGGCAGCAAGAAATCGCTGCGCCAAGAGGTCGAAGGCAAGCTCAACTACCTGGTCTCGGCCCGACCCACGGCTGTTAACATGAAAATCGCTGCCGATGAACTGCTTGTCCTGGCCAATGACCTAACCAAGGATGAGACCATCGACGTGGGCGAAATGAAGCAAAGGTAACACACACACAAACTGGTCGCTAAACAAGCAAGACGGTGCCGCCAACGTATCGCATGTTCCCATTCAAGATTCCTGAGTGCCACCGAAGCGATGCTAAAGAAAGACATTGCGGATAACCGGGCCATTGGAGCGCATGGCGCCAAGGCGATTCTACAGCGGGTTGCAAAGACATCTGGTGCTCCAGCGGGTGCGGGAGTTCGAGTACTCACCCATTGCAACACGGGCTCCCTGGCTACTGCTGGATACGGCACAGCACTCGGCGTAGTGCGTCAGTTGGCGGAGCTGGGAAAGTTGGGTAAGTACTTGGTACTGCCTTAATAAACCTTAGAACTCCTTACTTATAATTACTTTTTTCTTTTTTAGAGCACGTTTACTGCACAGAGACTCGTCCTTATAACCAGGGTGCACGCCTGACAGCCTATGAGTTGGTCCACGAGAAGTTCCCCGCCACCCTGGTGCTGGATAGCATGGTGGCTGCTCTCCTGAGGGCTAAGAATGTGGCTGCAGTTGTTGTGGGAGCGGATAGGGTAAGTAAATAGGTTCAAACATTCACCAGACGAGTCGAATTGGAACAAATACCTATCTAATAATAATAATACCTAATATCTATGGATTTCTATTAACTGTTGGAAAGCATTCTGCAGTCAATTCATATTCATAATCTTTAAATCATTCTAAAAATAACCTTGGTTATAAATAGTCCAGTTTTATGGCGAATCGATTGGCTTATAATGTTCCAAAATCTTGTATTTATTTGTATATATCCCCCCCACAAATCGATATTAATTGTGTATCCTTTCTTTTTCTAGGTGGCTGCTAATGGCGACACGGCCAACAAGATTGGCACCTACCAGATCGCCGTGGTTGCCAAGCATCACGATGTGCCCTTCTATGTGGCCGCCCCGCTGACCTCCATCGATTTGGCCATACCCGGCGGCGACCACATCATCATCGAGGAGCGGCCCGATCGAGAGATGACGCACGTGGGTGAGCATCGCATCGCTGCGCCGGGCATCAACTGCTGGAACCCCGCCTTCGATGTGACACCCGCCGCCCTGATCACCGGCATCATCACAGAGCGGGGCGTGTTCAAGCCCGCGGAACTGAAAGAGGCGATCAACAAGCTCCTCTACTCATAACAGGCGCACAGAGATTGTTGTTTACGAATGCACTCCATACCCCCGAAAAAAACCGAAACAGAAGCAGAACCGCAAAACAAAAAAAAAAAAAACCACGAAAAACAAGAGCACACTCGCGCGCTCGGAATAGGCATTTTGCCAGCTGAGTTTTGTATACAAACGCCTGCCGCCTGCCTAGCAGATGTGGGTCGGCCGCTGGGAAAATACAACGCACAATATACCTCCTACATATGTAGCCCCATTCTCGACCATTTGTTCCCCTTTTTGGGAGCATTGTTCCCGCCGGCTTTAAAGCAGCTTGAACGTGGATCAACGCCGACCAGAAAGTGGCAGGAGCACCATGGAATCACACCGCCTGCTGACGATCGTACTGCTGCAGCTGCTGGTGCTGGGTCAGTCCAGGGCCAACAGTGGCCTAAACTTGCAGAACAACTACAGGAACATGCTGGTGCGCCTGAACACAAATAAGGCAGCCCTTGGAGGGGTCCAAGAACTTCGAGAAGGACTTGTGGAGGTGAGCTTCGATTACGGCGCCACATGGGGCACCATCTGCAGCACGTCGTGGAGCATGCGTGAGGGCAATGTAGTCTGTAGGCAACTGGGTCTGGGCTACGCCTCCAAGGCCACGCTGAGCACGGAGCATGGGGACAACAAGAAGCATCCTTGGGCCATGGTGGGAACTCTCTGCCGGGGCACAGAGTCTCGGTTAGCCGAATGCACGCGAGAATCTCTTTACCCAAGCCTTTGTAATGCACGAAATCACAATGTTAGCGTGGTGGCCTGCGTGAGCCACTCAGCTGATCTCGAGATTGGACTGGCGGATATCGAGAAGACCGCCCGCCTGGACGCAGTACCCATGTCACGTCTCACCTGCGCCATGGAAGAGCACTGTGTGTCCGCCGATGCTTATGAGATTCGCAGGACGCAGCCGAATGCAGCCAGGCTCCTGTTGCGCTTCTCCGTGAAGGCCTCCAATGTGGGCACTGCCGATGTGAGTCCTTATGCCAACTACAAGGACTGGGTGTGGCATCAGTGTCACCGCCACTACCACAGCATGAACGTGTTTGCCACTTTCGATGTGTACGATCTCAAATACAGGAAGGTGGCCCAAGGACACAAGGCCTCCTTCTGCCTAATGGACACCGATTGTCAGCCAGGTGTCCGCGCCAAGTACACCTGCGGGAATACCACCCAGGGTAAGTCTGTGGACTTTTTTTTTTTCCTGAATTGTCTTTAATATAAAATTTTCTTTTCCTGGCAGGCATATCTGTGGGCTGTGCTGATACCTATACGCATGTCCTGGATTGCCAATGGGTGGATGTGACCAAAGTGCCTATAAATCGTCGCTACATCCTCCGGGTGGCCCTTAATCCGGAGTACCGGCTTGGAGAGATCTCCTATGAGAATAATGGAGCAGAATGCCTTCTCGATTACACAGGAGTGAGCAGTACGACCAGGATCTACAATTGTCGGCGTTCGCCCTTGTGGTTTAGGAAATGAGTTTTGATGTAAGTTGTAAGATAGTTCTAGGCGGTGGTGGTAAATATATTTCTTGGTTATGGCATACTTTTCGGGGGACTTATCACTGCTCCTAGTAGCAAAACAACTATAAAGATTTGGGGAAACTAGTTTTGGGTGGGTTTGATCCATAATTATAAAGTTTTGAAGTTGTATGAATGCAGAGAAAGGAATAGTTTTGATTAGGGTCATCCTAGGATCCAGGTTTAGCCAAAATTATGGGGTATAACCTATCTACACGTTCCTCATAAACCCAAAAAGAAAGTCCGCTTAGGTTGTAGTTAAATACGTTTATTGTTTCTGAATGTTCATCTCTTGACTTTTTGTATTCTTGTATCATTTCGCTTACAGAATAGATTTATTTATGTGTATGTATGTATATCTGGTATTCATGATGCTCTCTATAAATATGCCTTTAATTGCTAAAGATAAATATTTCGGCGCTTGCTCGGTTTGGTTTTTACTTTACTGTGGCTGCAGTGCTAAATGGGATTCAGGGCCGATGGCGCTTGTCTGCTTTGTGCTGGTAGTTGTGGTAGTAGTAGTAGTAGTAGTTCTTTCTCAATCTCTATATGCCTTACAATTTGCTAGTTGTGCCTAAAATCAAATGAATTGAAACTAAAATTCGCCCCGGGGCGCTGGGCACTCCCCACAACTGCCACCAATTTCAATAATTATAATAATTAATCTTCAATATTAACATAATAAATTCTCCAATTGGTTTCATTTGTTTTCATGTTTTCATGTTTTTCTTTCTTTCATTCTTTGTTGCTAATTACAAAATGCCTACGCTACGTTTACACAAAACTTAGACACTAGCCGACATCGATATCTCAATGGATTAGCATTAGTTAGCATAACTTGTTGTTGTTAAATTTATTGCATGACAAAACAAATATCAGTAATATCTCCAACTTAAACTTAGACAACAGAAAAGGCTTTAAGAACAATATATAGATGAGAAGCTTAGCAAAAGTGTGCGGCA
Organism: Drosophila serrata; assembly: GCF_035046125.1. Lineage (NCBI taxonomy): Eukaryota > Metazoa > Arthropoda > Insecta > Diptera > Drosophilidae > Drosophila > Drosophila serrata. The sequence goes on along the minus strand of NW_028257274.1, from coordinate 1,770,612 downwards.
ATAAAAATTAAAAGTCGTTTATAAATAATTATAGGTTTCTTTTTAAAATGTACAATCCACATACACATCATGTGTATGTCCGTATCTATGCTTTTAGATATAGTAGCATGTGTGTGTGTGTGTTAAGTATTTGTTAAAAATGCATTCAAGTTTTCGAGTATTCATGTCACTTGCTTAACTTACAAATGCCAACAAGAACGAGCATCTTCCAACGCTGTTCCCGTTGAGCACAAACTACTTTACAAAAATTACAAATTATTCTGCTGGCGTTGCCTCTACTTTGCTTCCGCTTCCGCTTCCGGTGCTGCTTCAGCTACAGCTCCTGGTTGATGGTAATGCATGTTTTAGATGATCAATTTTTTATAGATATTTAAATAGCGCTCGTATTTTAAGTAACATTATCTTCTTTTTTTGGGGGGGTGCTGTGACAAAAGTTCGCCTTTGCGCTGCAAGTGCTATTAGCTCTCAAAGTCGATTAGTGAGTGGTAATTATCGAAACCACATTCTCAATTAAGTAACGCTCTAATGTGTGCTTTCTTTCTTTCTGTATGGAGAGGAGAGTCTTTTTGGAAACATTTATAAATATATATATGTGCGTGTGTAGTCATCGAAATCAGCTCGCAATTTCATTAGAAAAGTTGATGTAAAAATACAATTTCAAAAATGCTTCTTTGCGCGTCAACTGAGTTTTGTGGGTTTTGTAATTGCGTTAGGTTATTGTTGTGCTACGATGTCCTTCGGCTGAATACCCCCCATCTGGGGGGGTAACTGTGCGCAATTTGTGCTATGTGTCGACGATGACTCCTTCTTTATCTTCGCCAGGCTCCTCCGTCCTCCGCTTAGCGGCTTCTTCGACTAATCTATGCTATCAGCTCTCGACCGTCGTGGAGGACACGCTGTGACTAGTGGTTAACAGATGCTCGGGAATGGGTATGGGCTGTGTGCGAGCCGGTTGCTTCTTCTACAAAGAGAGAGAGGTTATTAAAGGGGATCAACTTTTAAGACTCAGCTTAGTAACTCACCTTCCGGCGGAAGGGGAAACATCCCGCCTTGTCCGGTTCGGGCGTTGCATTGATCTGCAAATCTGGCGTGGGGCACTCCTCCGGTCCGAATACGTTCAGCTCCCGAAAGCACTCGGTTTCCATCATTTCATTCTGCCACGAAATGGACACGGAGCCCGTGTTGAATTTCGTATAGAAATTCGTGTCCGAGTCATCGATATTGACGCCCTTCACCGTCGAGAACTGTTCAATATCGAGCACATCTTTGGCGTAAACGGCATGCGGCTGTGGATGATGATGAAGATGATGGAAAAATTGATTTAAGTCGGTGCTTCAAGCAGGCGGCCAAAGCCAATATCGGTGCCTCATATGCAAATGAGTCAACAACTCACGTCTGGCACAAAGGGCGGCTCCAGCATGCCAGCCTCCAGCCGGCGCCAATTGAGCTGGGTGGAGTGGAAAAACGGGTGGGCCATCACGTCCTGGGCCCCCATGCGTCCGTTGCGGCAGCCCAAGCGCTGCTTTATCGATTTAGCTAACAGCTGTTGGCACATTGATTTGGCTTCATCATTAAACTTGCTCGAATACTTTTCGGGATCCTCCTGTGAATGGTATAAATTTGAAATTAATATAAATGCATAATGTGAGGAGTAGGGAAGGATTTTAGCCTACATTTCTGCATTTTAAATGGGTTTCTTTTAGGGGAAAACTTGAGTACACTAATACTATATGTGAACGTTTTAATATATGAGAGATAAAATAATATTCTGTTTCATTTGGCGAATTAATTTTAGTTTTTAAATCAATTCTTACAAAATTGATGTAACGTTTCTAAAAATATATTATTTATAGGGTCGGAAATGATTCCTTCACTGCATTACAAGCTTTTGATATTAATGATTATACCAAACCAGAGTATAGACAACATTTTGGGGATCTTATGCCCTCAAGAAATTGAAAAATATATGTATTCTTTAAATCGATTGACAATTTTAAATGATAACATAGATGTTTCTATACCCCTACATCTGAAGCTTAAAATATACATAGCCAGATGGTTTTCTAAATATAAAATTCCTATACTTTTGAGCGTCATATACTAAGGTCTAGACTGTAAGGTCTACTTACCTTAACGCGTCTGTCCACCTCCTCCCGCTTGACCTTCTCCTTGCGCATCCGGAACGGCGCCTGTCCCTCGATCATCTCGTACAGCAGGCAGCCAAAGCTAAACCAATCCGGTGAAAAGGCGTACTTCTCATTATCGATGACCTCGGGTGCCATGTAACCTAGTTGAAAGAATTCAAATCGAACCAATTTAGCTATGCTGCTAAGTGGCAATCAATTCCAATTTACTCACCCACTGTGCCCACCCGGCCGCGGACCATCTCGCCCTCGGGTATCTCAACGGCCAGGCCCAGGTCAGAGATGCGTACGTGGCCATGATCATCCAAGAGGATATTCTCCGGCTTACAGTCCCGGTAGACGATGCCCTGCTTGTGAAGATGCTGCAGGCCGCAGGCCACCTCGGCGGCATAGAAGCGGGCACGCTCCAGCTCGAATCCCGGGTCGCCACCCATGTTGTAAATGTGGAATTTCAAATCGCCGCCTGCAAGGGAAAAGGACATTTGATTGTCTTCCTCAAACAATGACAGGTCCCAGAGCCTTATATTGGCACAATGCCTCGGCCTGGGCTTTTGTGCACAAATTCAATTAGGTTGTCGATTGACGGATTTACGGACAAATGGGATGGGACGGGACAGGACAGGACAGCTGGCACGATGACTTCTCCGGGAAACAGAGAGAGGCATTGTGGCAGCAGCTTGAATGAGCAGAATTTAATTAAAATCGCAAACTCAATCATTGCATGGATTACACATGCATTTGTTATCGTTTTAATGAATGCATGCAAATGCCGGACTCTCGGATAATTGGTAGCGAAGGACATTCCCTTGGACTGGGGAATGGGAATGAGAATGGGAAAATAACTGGATTAACTGATAAAAAAAGAGACTCTGGACTTAATTAACCCTAACTGGCCAACCATCGACACCTGGCTACATGGTGGAGTGCATCGCCAGGTGGAATAAGTGGATAATACCCACCATTCATTATGGTCAGGACCAGGCAGAGGGCATCCTTCGTCTCGTACGCGTAGGCCAGATTAACCACGAATGGCGAGTTGATTTTCTGCAGTATCTGCTTCTCGATTAACACCATCGACTCGCCCTTTCGCTTCTTGATGCGTTTTTTCTCCAGCTTTTTGCACGCGTACATTTTCCCAGTGGCCCGAACCTGCAAAAGCAAAGAGACGACAGGGCGTATGAAAACGAGGTCAGAGGCCCACAGGTGGTGATTTTCCGGCTTACCTGACAGGCGCACACCTCCCCGAAGCCACCCTTGCCCAGGACTCGGTACATGCGAAACGTTTTATAGGTGATTGGCTGTGCCTCCAGCCACTTCCACTGCAAGTATCTGGTTGGGGAAACATGAAAAACAAGGAAACGAATTAATGAAATGTTATTTTTAACGCTTAAAGATAGTCGATTATGGCAATACTTAATTCTCACACTTATAACTGAGTTATAAGATGGCCTAACGTTTCCCCTAAAGTTTTCCTTATAGTTATATACCAACGCACCTGTGAAAATACATCGAGTTTTCAAACTCCCGGAACGGTTCACCGGCTAGAAACGCTTTCACTGCGGTCACGCACTGGCCAAAGATGTCCTTGCCGCCGCTATTGAGTTTATTACGCACTTGCGCAATGAGATCATCGTTGAGCACGTCCAGCACGAGTTCGTCGGCAGATCCCCCGGCAGTTGTGCCATTCCCAGCACCAACTCCTACTCCACCACCGCCACCATCTACTCCTCCGCCGCCGCCTCCCTCGCCACCGCCCTTCTCCGCTCCATTGTCATCGTGGCTGTCCAGGCACTCGACGCCCTCATCTCCGTCGTCGTTGCTCCCGTTCCCGGTGGCATCGTCGCCGTTGTGATTGCGTGTGTCCAGCTTCTTGTGATTGATGTTGCTGCTGTGCGAATTGGTGGTGGTGGTGGTGTTGCTGTTGCTGTTGTTGATGTTGTTGCAGTTGTTGGCGGTGGTATTGTTGCAGTGTTCAGTCTCAGCTGTTTCAGTTGGATTGGCATTGCTGCTGTTGAGCAGCAGCTCCTCCTGCGTCTCGGCATCGAGGGCATCGCCACCGCTTCCATTGCGTAGCTCCGGCTGCGGCTCCACATCCAGGAAGCGTCGCCCGATGTCATGGCCAATGAATATGCGGTTCACGATATACTCGATTTCGTATCTGCAAAGCGGAAAGGATTTAGATTAGTTGGGAATCGATTTAGGATTAAGCGTAGTCCTTGAACTTACTTGACCACCTGATCTAGGAAGGTGATGTAGCGAAAGTAAACGGGCCGCTTGTTCTCGCAAAACAGGCGAAAGAGCTCACGACCAATGGGTTGTTGATCTATCACGTAGCCATAGCTTATATCTGAGGGAATTTATAATTAAATACGAATTAATAAGGATCATATGTAATGTAGGTAATCCTGGGGACCTCACCTAGTTTGTCTTTCAGGTTTATGCATTGCGATATGTGTGGGAATTGCAATATTTTGCGCCATTTTTTGCTCTTTCCCTTGTTGCTGTCGGAACCACCTGAAAAATTCAATAAAAATAATCACAATTAAGACGAGAGAATTATTGAGGATTTTACTCTCTATTGACCTTTTATGCATAAACTATTTGAATGGAATTTCTAATTCCTCTCAACCAACACACACTTTTCAGGGGGGATTACTCTGAGATCCAAGGACAGGTGGTAAAGTGAGCATTTTGCCAAGATAAACTGGAGAAGAAGGAGTCGGGTGCACTGATTGGTACTCTGCAGTGCCATCGACAAGCTCTTATTCAGTCTGGTTTAACTTCATGCTGGCAATTCTGTTTTATTTGCACTTGCAACGAGCCATAAAAACAATATTTCCAATGTGAAATGCATAAAATGCATCCACATAAACACAGGACTGGGGACTGGGGACAGGGAACTATGGACTGTGGACTGAGGGAAATCACAAAATAAATTGCATTGAGTGCTGCATTCACTGTACTCTACCGTTGATTCGTGATTCGTGACACTTGAAGCGGCTGTTGACACTGCTGGCCAGTGTCGAATCAGTGTTTATGTAGGCCCCAGATCTCTCATCTCACGGACAAAGCCCTTTACACAGCCTCAGTAAATTTCATTTTTATTTATTTATTTATCTGGGTGACCACACAAAAGCCTCATTACACCGAATAAATCACTAAATCAACGCTGGACTACTACTTCCAGTTCTCTCAGTGCCAGTGCCTGGCCAGTCGATAATAGTAGAGCCATAAAATCTAACAAGAAAATTAAGTGTATAGCCAGGCCGAGCCCAGGTCAAGGAGAGAGAAGCAGAGGAGAGTTGAGGGGGTGGCCAGTGAGAGGGCATAAATGTCAGAAGCAGTCAAAATCAAGTGCAAAACGTAGCGAGTTCGCAACAATGTCGAAGCGGAAGCGGAAGGAGCGGGTGAAGTAGGGAACAGAAACAAAACCAGTCAAGGAAAATGGGTTAATATGCCCATCGTTACTCCATATACACACACAGCCATAGTCGGGGTTAATATAATAGTAACAAAAGATGTTGAATAATAAGCTAAAAGAATTTATTCTTGGGGAAAATATGAAATATTATAAATGTAGATATATTTTACTGTGTGTAAAAGTGACTTCCTGGTTACTCAGTTAATATTTATCCAATATTTTTAATAAATAAAACCTACAACTATTCCCACAACCTTTGCTATCTAAGTGCCGCCCTGAAAAGTATGCTATACATGGCTCAAAGGCTGGCTCTGCCATTTAATACAATGAAGGCAAGGCAAAGCAAGGCAAGGCAAGGCGTGTGCTTATGGCGTAAAAGCAACCTTGTAATTTTGATTTCCCAAACAGAGTTTTGCCATTCACACTGGCATTCAGTTTCTGGTTCTGGTGCGTTGAATGTTCTTTGAATACCCAGAGAATAGTTAGACCTGTCTGGCCACAAGTGCGAGGAGAAAGAACGAGAGCGAGCGAACGAACATTAGCCACTTATTTATGTTGCCAACAGTCTGTTGCCAAAAGTTTAGTCCTTCCCGCCACCGCCCTCAAAGCTAGCTTAAAGTTCCTTCCTTTGCGAGGATCTTTTGCCAAGCGTTCGCATTTAATTTAGTCTCGGTGCAATTATGCAAAAATAAACTCACAAACTTTGAAGGACAGCGGCAGTAGTCGTAATTTCCATGGAGTAGCAGACGCCACCTGAAGGATGAGTTGCTGCTTTTGCTCTTCGCTTAGTTAAATGAAATTACCGGGAAAAAGTTGTTGAGGAAAAAAGGGAGAAGTTAACCCTAAGCCAGGAGTGGGCATGGGGCTTGCAAAAGTTTGCCCAACTAACAATTAGGGAACAGAGAGAAAGCAAATATCAAATGTGTGTGTGAGAGGCCCAAAGCCGAGATTGTGGGATTAAAACGGAAAGCCCTTTTAAATGGCATTAAATGTTTATTAAAATCCCAGTTTATTTGACATCAAAAAACAAAAACACATGATTAAATATGGGATATTAATCTGGTTTAAGTGGAATCTTCAGGCCATATAAAGGCACCAGAAAATATATGTATGGATTTCTATAATCCTCACAGCACGTTTCTTTCTTTTGCCAAAAGAAAACTTTCTCTGGACATCGATGGTCCTGGGAATCTACCAATAAATCGACAGCTGCCCCTTAAATGCTACTTCGGGCTAAGGTCGAGAGGCAAAGTTTTTGTAAAGTTTTTGCAATTATTTGGCGAGGCGTAAAAACAGAAGCAACGCCGAAGCCAAAGCCAACGCCACATTTCAATGAATTACCCGAACATCCCAAGAAACTTGTACGTGAAATGGAAATGGTGGAAAAGTCAGGGGAAAAACATTTTCAAAACAAATAAATCGTATTATGTGAGGAGGGGTTTTGGTTCGCTTCGGTTCGGTACATGGGGAAAAATATTGGAAAAAGAAAAGTGCTATAAAAACTTATTAATGAAGCCATCGCAAGGCTAATTTGCGGTTGATGGCTTTTCTAATTAAAACCAATCAATAAGAAAAATTGCGTCCACTTCCGCACTCAGCTCGGGCTCCACTCCTTCCGGTCCTGATCCTTGGTCTTGAGGCAAGTCAAGCGGCTACAAATGCAATTTGTCAGCCAGAGCGACTGACAACTGCAATGCCGGCTAATTGAGGCGCCCAGACGTAAACACAAGATATAGTGATAGGGATAGGGATCCGGATAGGGATAAGGACTCATCACTGGCGACATGGAGACTTAAGGGGAACCTCTTTTATTTACGACTCAACAAGTTGACACGAGATTACGGGTCAGAAAAATATAAAAAGAAATTACAATTTACATTAAACGTTCGCTGATTTATCGATTCGCATTAAAAGTTTCGGGGGAGCAAAACTTTTATGGACCCCAACGGCGGACCCAACGCCATCCTTATGATCAATTTTCCCGCTGGACGCCAAGAAGTATGTGACATAATTTATAAGTGTCAAGTTGTTCCGCCGCTCTTGCTCTCGTCCGTTCGCTCGCCGTTTTTAGTGTAATTTGATGTAATTTTTCAGCTTGATGAACACTGGCCAAGTAGTAGCGGAGATCCACGAGGCAACCACCAACTGTTAGCTGCAATTATTTATGGTCCCCGGCTCCCCCCTCTTCCACTCGAGGACTCTCGTCCTGGTCCAAGGTTAAGTGCGTGCTAATAAGCTCACGGCCAAGGCCCTGGGGGAGCCATCGCAAAAGGCTTTCGATTGACTGGGGAAATCTATTATGAGGCGTTGAAGTTGGGCGAACTGAAACCCAAGCTCTGTCAGCCCAAAGGGAATAGGGAATGGACAGACAGAGCCCTGAATATGGCAAATAATTGAAGCTTTTTAGCTGAAGAGTAGCCGATAAAGTGATTAAGGTAACAAATTAAATGGAAAATCCGCAAAAAATACATTTTTACTCATCAAATTTAACCAGTTGCCAGCCCACTGATGAATCTGACATATTAATAATGTGTCGCTCTTCAACCCCACTTAACCTCTCATTTGTCTCCGTTTTTTATATACTTTTTGTATTTTCTGCTCTTTGCAATTTGATTGTTTAAAGTTCAGCGTCACGACAGCGACAGCAAAAACCAAACATGCATTAAAGCAGCAGCACAACAATGTTCAACAACAATTTGTACACACACCTTGCTAATGCAAAACAAACAGGCAACACAAACAGAAACAACAAATAAGAAAAATAATAATAAAAACGGAAAAAATATACAATAACAAGCAACAGCGACAACGTCAGCATTTCAGAGACGTTGCGTTACGCTGACGATTTACCTACAGCGAAGCGCACATTAAATTAATTATTACTGTTAAAAACCCATAAAAATACAAAATAACAATAAAAAGCCGTAAAAGTTACGCCGCTGGCAATCGAAAAAGTTGATTGGCAGTCGCATAACGCAAATCTTCCAACACATTCACATTCACATCCTCCCTCGAACCTTTTCGATGGGTTTTTTTGTTGGGTGGGAGGGAAGGTCGGGGAAAAATAAAAGCAGATACCGACACACGAATTGCATGTAAATTTGTAATTGATTGGGGGAATATCTATTAATTGTGAGATCCATAGAGCAATCCTAGAACTATTGATATGTTTTTAGTATGCTAAAAAGTCACCAGGAACTTAAATATCACTTCTTTTACTGCCGGAAATAAGGCATGAAAGAGCTAATCCTAAAGGAAGAAGCTCTTTGGATGCTCAGATATTGTCAATATTATTAGGAGAAGTTCGAGTTTATCAAAAATGATCAAGATTATTAAAAAATATGAATATTAATACTAAACCTTTCCAGGGTATAATCATTTAAGTCAAAAGCCTAAAACGCAGTGAAGGAATCCTTTCCGACCCCATAAATCATATATATTCTTAATCAGCATCAGAAATCGAATCGATCTAGCCATGTCCGGTCAAAAAATAACATTTTTGAAAATTTTTCAAAATTTCAAAATTTTATAAGGGGTTACATCATTAAAATTGTCAAAATTTGACAAAAAATTAAAGTTCTTAAATTTAAAAACTCGATATGCAGATTTGTTAACCCTACAAAAACTAGCACAGAAACGGTTTCCGAATTGAAATTAATGCATTTTTGGCTGAGTTATGTTAGTTGAAAATTTTCGATATACCCCTAAAAATAGCAGATAACAAATATCGATTTAATATTCCTAGAAAACTAGAAAACATATTTAAGGTTTTCTTAGAAGTATACGAAAGCCAATAAGACATTTTTTCCTGATATATTTAACAGAATGGCAATTTTTTGCAAATAAATATAAATTTTTATATCGACACAGCTTTGTGTTTCTATATATTCTGCCATCACTGGTCTCAATTTATGTGAATTTAATCAGCAAAAACGCTCAACTGTTATTTCAACATTAAATGAATATATATATAATCATTAAGTTATCCTCTCATAATACATTATTTTCCGCACAAAAAACTACTCAAAGAGGGAGAGGTCAGTGCAAAAATGCAGCAAAGGGAATGCCATGCACGGAATGCAGATAATGGCACTTTGCACACTCTCTCCGATAAATATGGAATGGGATTAACCAACTAATTAAATGCGTGATAAAATAATTACATGAGGTAAATATGAAAATCGACAGACGTGCCTTGAAATCTCACCACCTCAAACCCAAATTTAGTGGCAGGAAAAGAGAAGATTTTCTTCTTCCCCTTTTTTATGCGAAAGCGATTAATGGACAGCCCGGCTATTAGGTAAAATTTATTACAGCAATAGATGCTGAAGAACCCGAAACCGAAACCGAATCCAGAACAAAATGTCCGATAAAGGGAAATGTGAATGGAGGAGCCATCAGCATGCTAAATTAATTAACTTTAACCTAATATTAGCGGTAATAAAATACAGCCCACACACAAAGCAAGTAGCCCAAGGATAAATGTATATGGATCGCATTAAATAAATGTACCCATTATTCAGGCAAATGAATATGGGTTTCATTCATCGCGAAATGTGTTCAAGTGTTTTGCCTGCAATTGGAAAGTTGAAATGCCCATCGAGAAACTCAAATATTTTCATTGAAATTCCAAGCACACGCGAATGGAAAACTGAAAGAGCAAAATGTCTATATAAATCGCATCATCGAGAGTGCCCAACCGCCGGTATTTTCCCCACTCAAGTGGCCAGCAAGCCTTTTGCCTTTCAACATAAATAAAAAATATACAAAAAGCAAAGGAATTACTCTTTATTTCAATGCTGGGCGATAGTTAAATTAGTCTGGCGTGGTCATAAAACAATGGGATGCCTTCGCACACTGTCCGTTATAAAATATTTTATTGCCCCCAAACAATATTAATTTGTTTTATTTCATTTTCATTTCCACTGCCACTGTTTTATTTTCTCAGCAGACAGATACAAGGACCAAAAAGTAAGATCCTGCCATTAACTAGGGAACCTGGGACACACAATTTGCTGCTTCGTTTGCTTTGTCTTTCAAGCTTCATTTGCTCGGCGGGCACAAAATTGGCGCCTTTTTGTGGGCGCTTTTTTAATGGATTCGTCCGACAAAACTATAAGGAGAAAGTTGATTCATTGGCGGCTCCTTCAAGGACCCAAAAAAAAGCCAAATGGTCCAAGTAATGGCAAGGCTAGTAATTTCGAGGGTATTAGTGAAGGGTTCTCTTGAAAAGTGGCAGGGAAATCTTAGGTAATAACTTGTGACATCTTTTGATGTCCTTGGTCTCCTCCAAAAAAAATGTCAAAGTGTCAAGCTAAAAACAAGTTGTGATTCACATATGTATCAGCTTTAATTTATTCATACGCATACAAAGTGGAACCAAGTTCTCCTGGTTTTATTTGAGCTTCACCTTCCGGTGTTATATTTTTTTGCGTGTTAGTTGGTGCTGGCTGTATTTGTTTTGCTACTTGGCCAATAAATGAGCATAAACTGGCTCACACGGCAGATCGGTCGGTCCGCTTCTTTTTTTGTACGTTTATATGGGGCACATGATGTCGTAAAACGCACAATAAACGAAACGTAAACATGGCACGGGGAAGGCGTGCTTAAGCACAACACTGCGTATGCGTAATGGCGCCCAGGCGAGTTACGAGCTACCTGAAGACGGAGACTGTCCAGAGACAATGGCCCCAAACGGACCAAACCCAGTCCCACTTTTCACATACCACTCACGTAGCCAGTCCAGGATATGTATATCCCAGGACCTTCTGGCCTAATGGGCAATATAAAAACTGATAAGCATGGGACATTCTTTTTTCCGCCTGCAAGTATCTCTATTTCTACGTTTAATTAAAGGGGCCTGTCCACATACATTTGTATGTACATATAGAGTTGAATGCAAAACTGCAAATATTGACACAACTGACTTGACATGAGCGGCGCCTCTCTGGGAATGACCGGGCAGTAAATAGTTTCTGCAGCAGCCGCGGGATACAAAATGCTGGCCAAAATGCCCAAAGCCCGAAAAGCATTGTGCAAATATCAACAGAACAGAATAGAAACAGACCATGGTGCCCCACACCTTCACCATGTTCTGAACAAAAACACTGTGGTTTGGCTTTGTTTCCCCTGAAACATCCATCCGCCAGTACCAAAAACTACTGACTGAGTACTGACTATGGCGCATTGCGCCAGATTTTACATCAAAAAAGTGTATATATTTGTAATACCCTTGAAAAGGGATATAATGGTTTTTCATAAAGGTTCTTGTGTCAGGTTAAGTTTTTCCTACAATAGGAATATGTGAGTCTCATTAGTAAGCTATTAAAAATATATAGTTGTATGGTTTTCATGGGAAATACCTTGCTAGGGTACTAAAAATATCGGTTTCGAAGCTAGTCTCATTTTCATTTTCATGTTTTTATTTTTATAGTGTGGGATTCGTTTTTTTTTTTGTTTTCTGAATGGGATTTTTCAGAAACAGAGTCTTGTATGGACTTGCGAAATAGATTTTTGCAAAACAGAGTGAGTGCAGCGCAGCGAGTGTATGTGGGGAAACTACTACGTGACGTTGTTTGCCTGTAAATAAATGATGGAAAAAACGTTGGCTTTGTGGCAGCGGATGTGGGTGGGATTTGAAAATCAAATGAAATTGAAATGTTTTTAAATTCTGGCATAAATATTGCATGGCGGGGAATAGAAAATTACAAATGTTGACTTTGGCAAAGAGCGCGCGCGTCAGAGGTCGGTGAGAAGCTATTTCAATATTATTCTACAGCCTCTGCCATGTTTGTATATATTGTATACATAATTAAACTATGTAATAGAGTTTCTAGTAGTTCTTTTGTCTTATCATTTTATATTAGTTGGAAAAACTAAGTTTATCATTGAAGTTTAATCGGCAAACTTGCCACTTTCCTTACTCATTATATTTTCCTTCATTTTCCTAGCCACTTTATGCAGTTTCCGGGAAAAGGCGAATGGAAAAGTGTAGATGAAAGTTTTTAAATTTATTAAATTAGTATGATGAGCGCTGTTCATTTCACGCCAAACACTTTTTGCATTCTTCTCTCATTTCACTTAACCACTCGTGGGCCATAGCTTCCGGTTCCCTCTGTCCCTATATAGTATATAGTATATAGTATATATAGATATATTCTCCTATATATCCGTATTGCAACGTTCAAGTGCATTTCTCGTTATAATAATTCGCTGTCGTTGACGCTGCTCGTTGTTGGTGTTATAAAAATTGCACAAGCAGGAGGAAAAACTACAAAAAAGAAAGGAAAACTCATATCCTACTCAAGGAAATTGTCGCTGCATGTTTGAGTGGGTCGGGTATATATATATACTGTTCTATATATACGTGTGGTCTTTGCTGTGTATATAAGTGAGGCAAAAGCAGCATCAGCCAAGGAGCAGCAGAACTCAAGGGCTGAAGGGCTGAAACCTCCATCCTTGTGCCGTGGCTCCTGTGACATTGTATTTGAAAATATTTCATGCCCGATGGAGCCCAGAGGGAGGAGCAGCAGCAGCAGCAGCTCCAGTTTGAAACCAGATTCCCTGCCAGTAGAAGCCCTGCTCCTGCTCCTGCTCCTGATCCTGCTTCCTCCTCTGAGAGCTGGGCAAAATTTCCATTTACTTCCACTCACTCGGTGCGGCTGGGGGAGTTTGCATGAATTCTCATTGCTTTGCGTAAATTGCCGGGCAATTATAATTATTGTTTTCAGCATAACACAATTATTTAACTGGTTTCGCTTGCGGTCTTTGGAAGTTGCCAATTAAACAAGTTGCTTGCACCAAACAACCTTTTCAATTTCAGCATAACTTTTGAAATAGTTTTTCCCCGCTCCCTCTCTTTCTGGGCAGATGTAATGACATTTTCAATTCGAAAGGAAAAAATGCAATTGGTCAATATTTTCTTGCAAGAAAAACGGAAGGAAAATAGCTGCTGATAAAACTTTATTTTGTAGCAAAGTATACAGGGGTAAAAATATAGAAAAACTAACAATTTAAAGGAACGAAAAAGTTTGCCTTAGAAATCTTCAAGGTAACGGGTTAAGGAAAACTTTGAGAAGGTTTCCATCTAATTGAATAGAGAAAGTAAAAAAAGAGTTGATATAAAATACTTCAAAATAGGATTTAAATTGCTGCAAATGAACTCGATGAAAGGCAACTACCTCAAGGCTTCTTAAACTAATCACTGACAAAATGTTCATTTTCCAAAAAAAAAGGTCCTTCATAGAATTCCGAATTATTTTCCCAGCAACAGCTGCGACATTTTCCTTATGGTCGCCTTTTTCTTTATATTTTTTTTCAGGCAAAACTGAGCAGTCCCACGCAAATGTCCCCTCGACTACATCTCTCCTCCTTTTTTTGATTGCGGAAACGGAAATTATGGCCAACACTCTGAACAAGCCTGCTTCCGTTTTCGGTCCTTTTGCCTCTGCTAAATGTTTTTTAAACACTTTTCGCTTTGGCAATCATCTGAAGAATGCAGTTTGTGTGGGGCTCTTTGTTGATTTTTGCTTGGGTTAATATTGATTTTTGGTTAAATTAGTTTATCTAGGAAAATTGGACCGACTTCGGGCCGTGCTGGGTGTCATGTGTAATTACTCGAACAGGACCTTTATGCTTGGCCTTGGGGGTGCGATTGTCCAGGAAATTTGATTAACCTTGTGTGCCAAGTAGATACTATTATAAAGACCTACCATTATATAACATGCAATGTGACAATGTTATTTCGGCATCTGTTTCGTTGGTTATAATTAAACCAACACAAAAACGCAACCGAAATAAGTTGGGCAACCGGGTCAAATCTTGCTCATAAATAAATATGTCGTTGGGAGGCGCGTGCCATGTTCCTGGCGATGTTGTAATACACATAAAAGCGGAGGAGAACCGGGTCTCTTTCAATCTCATTAAATTTCAATGAAAAACCGCGCAAAATGAAAAGTTGAAAAACAATAAAAATCAATAAAGCGTATTCAATTTCGCTCGACTCGTTTTCTTTTTTTCTCACTCTCATTTGATTAAGCATACGACGCGTGTGCCAGGCTGAACTCATTATCGTATCGTGCCGCTTTTCGTTGTCGTTGGGTGACAATTTCGTAGGGAACACATTATTTCTGGCAATAGCCGACAGCCCTTGCCGCCTTTTTAGCCTTAAACTCAGACAACTGTTGTCAAGGACTTTGACCTTTTGCTATAAGTAGGGGGACGGAGGAGGTTGAAGGATATGAGCTGCGCACGTGGAATTGAGAGACGACCAAGGACGAGAAAACACATCAAAGGCAGCCTTTCGAGAGACCCCAGAAAGAGCTCGGTTGGGAAGCGTTCCCAATGCTGAAATTTGAGTTGTTCGTGTGCTCTTGATAATTAAATAAAGTAAAGTGAGATATAATAAAATAAAATAAAAAGACAAGTGAAAAGCCTGCTTGCTGTAGCAAAGGAATTTGTAATGCAAATGCCTCCCGCACATTTCACTGGCATTTAAGGCACGCCGCAGAGCAGGGACTTGGAATTGCAAATTGGATCAAAGGCATTGCACGTTCCTATCGCCATTCTCTCTCTAGGCGGACCGTGTCGCATTAAAGTGCAATTTGCCAAAGCAAAAAGTAAACTGAAAACCAAAGAAAACCGAAGAAAACGGTGCAAACAATTCGGCAAAGGCAGGCATACACAAAATAATAAAAATAATCAGGCATTGAGCGAGCAAAAGAATGCCGAAAAGTTCTTGGCCAAAAACTTTTCACACAAAACCAAATTGCTAAGAAGGCATACAAATAGTAGGCAGCTTTTGCCTTAGAGGAGAGCACATGGCGCGTGTCTCGCATTTCAACTTTTGCCAAGTGTAGTTTGTACATAATTTAAATAATTCTGACCGGCCGCTGACAGTTCGAACGTGCTGCTCGTGTCGTGATTTGATACTCGATTTTGGTCTGACTGACCGATTCACTAACTCACTCACTCTGGAGAATGGATACCGGAGCTGGACGCTGGGGGCTTTCTTGGCCTGGTCTAAACAAACCGCCAGTTGGCAACGGGCAGCATTGCAGCTGTCAAAGTATTTGTCAAAATGTTGCATATTTCAGCGTCAGCAATGAATTTCAGAAATGTTTTCGCCTTATGCTCTCCTCAACTACTTGATGGGTATTCGTTTTTGGTTTGGGGTGTGATGGAACTGGGGGTACATTTTCTCTTACGTGAATTGTATATTAAGAAATTCTAGTTTAAATCCTATACTGCAATATTATTTTATGCAGATTACATTAATTGATTACTATCATTGAAAGATACATTTTATTAGGAATTGATCCAAGACTAGAGATACATCTAATATAATTGAGCAAATGCATTGAATAGGAAGTATTTCAGATGTATATGATAACTTTTTTATCACCATAATATTAAATATTTTTACTTGATAAATCACATACGTTCCCTAGCATTGTGTAATTTAATCACCAATTTCCTTCTTTCATATTACAGTTCTAAGGTCACATTATCCTAGTTATCACATTCCTTTATTTTCCATCTATATTTTCCCTTCTAGTCTACCCCAGCAAACTTTTCATTTTATTTTTTAACCCATGAGTATTAAAACATCTTTCACTTAATTTCTCTACTTTTCATTCTGGTTGCTTGTTACTCTGTCCACAAACTAGTTTGCCATCTAATTGCTATTGGCTTTTATTTCAGTCTTTGCCATGTATATTACTTCTTTTTTGTGTTTTATAATTCATGTTGCGTGTGTGTGCAACTGTGGAAAAGTATTTAGTTGCCTAGAAAAATGTTCAACAACGAAATAAACATTCTCGGACAAAAAGTTTTCGGACTAAGGACTAAAAGTTACCCATTAGTGGTCACAATAGACAAACTAAAGAGTTAAAAAAAATATATGGAAACAAATTTAAAATACATTTCTCTTTATATTTTGTTATACTTTTTCCTAACCAAGTCTTTGTAGTACTAGATAAACATCATACCCCTTTTGTTTAATGAGTGTGCTCGATGTAGAAAACTATTTTCTGCTGCAAATAATATTGTTGCTGCTGCTGCTGCTGATGCTCGCTGTTTGCTGTTGCACATATGGTTGCATTTGAAGTTGTACAACATTTGTGTAATATATCGCCGAACAAGTGAGCGATTGGGGCGAGTGAGTGAAGGCAACCAGCAGCTGTTGCCAGGGAAGCTCTTTAAAAACAGCTTAAAGGGGAATATTTTCATGTGCTTTTCCTTTATCGTGACTCTATCAAAAGGCGGCTTATTGGATGGCTTTCGGGGTGCCAGATTCATGGCAATTATCTGGGCCAGTTTATCAGTCTGGGATTTGCATGCACAGAGTACCAGTATTTTTGTTCTATTTTTGGTTTCGTCGGTGGGTCGGTGGGTCGGCGGTCTGTTCATTAGCCCGGCACATGGCCGAGATAGAAGATTGCCTGATGATAACCCAACTTGCAGAGGCGTCGTGGAGTGCTGCTGATAACATGGCAGGCGAGTGGTTGGATGGATGGAGGAGTCTGGGTTACCCGGAGCCAGCCACAATTATTCTCAATCTACGCCAATTTGGCAAGACTCGTCCAAAAAGCATTCAAATGCCAAATAATGCCGCTCTATTGGGTGCAAAACAAATCAATTAAGCCGCGCGCACAATTTTCGTTGACGACGCATGCGAAATTGTTATAAATTGACACTGCGAGGAGCGCCTTTTTTTATGCGTTTTGTGCCATTGAATTATTTATGAATGAATTTTATTAGTTGCCCTCATTGGCGGCTCATCAGTGTCCGCTGACTTGACATTAATTGCAGTCGAGTCGAGTGGAGAGTCAAGTCGTAGCGACTTACAGCCAAGTCAGGCAATTAAATGCTCTACATTTTGCCAAACATTTGATTTAATTTCGGTTCGAGTGGCCGCACTTGCCGATAGATAAATGTTTGCTGTTGCTAACAAAAAACACAAAACCGGAGAGAAAAACAAACACACATGCCGCATTCCCACATTAACTGGCCTTGTTTGGCAGCTCATTTGACAGCCTTACAACATGATCGATGCTCGTTATTTACTCTTGCTCATTTTCCCTGCCATTCGGCTGCAGTTTGATGATTTTGATTTTCATTTGCATTTAGTTATCATAAACCGGCGATTTGATGCCGTTTCTGATTGATGGTTTTGCTCTGGCCAATAAAAGCAAGCTGACTTGCTTTCCTGACTGCAATTTCTCCTATGTAGCAATCATATATATACATCTCCATCGTTTGTCCAAGGCAGACACTTTCCCTGGACGGACAATTTGCATGTCTGACTTCTCGGCACTTAACAGATGAATCCGGATAAGTGATGAGATAGAAAGCAGCAGCAGGAGCAGCATCAGAAGCAGTTGCAGGCTGAAAAATGAGCTGGACTTTCTCAATTTCCCAGTTTCTCGATTTTATAATTGAAGTGCAACAAGATATCTAATATCTATGTATACCATCATTAATTTAAAGCTTGGCTTGTGTGACGTTTAATTAAAAAAAGTTAAAATAAAAGTCAAAAGTATAAAACATTAACAGAGCCAAGTGTTTGGAAATATAATGGTCTTGACTAAAGTTAGCTAAGAAATACGACTTATCAGCCTCAGCGACTCGGCATTGTTTATCTCCGGGCGGACGCGTTCGTTGAATCTGTCCGTAAGAGTGTGTTATTTTTAGACGACAAGAAGAAAACCCAACCCCGGCCAAGCCCTGCAAGCCTCCCACACACTCGCAGACAATCAGCAGGCGGTGGCTGTCAGTGACAAAAGCAAATATGCAATGGCAGAATGCATTGACAGCGGCAAAAGCCAAGCGACAGTCAGACCGAGCGCCTCTCGTCGCATTCTAATGCGCTTGGAGCGGCTTATGTTCATGTTATAATATGATATAAGGGTGTGCACAGCAAACCTCCTTTTCTTCACTCTCCTCCTGCTGATGCTGCTGCACTAGCTCTGTACACTCGCCAATCGCGTTGAGCGCATTAGGCAGCTTGTAAGTAGTAATTATAATTACCGAGCGCACACCAGGCGTATACGCAATAAGGAAATTACTCATACGCCGCGTGTGCGGCTAACACCAGTACGAGATAATGGTTAATGCATACACATAGCTAACAGCAGATATATGTATGTACATGGCATACATAGGTGCAATCACCCTGCCAGCATATCCTTAATCCTGGAATCGTAATTAGTTGTTAGCTTAGATTTCCAAGCCGCAGGGCGGAAGTAATTGTGCATCCAAAGAATTTATTGCAAGCGCACAGCAAATAATAATCGTTAGAGAAATATATATTTATGTATGAAATCATAAATGTTCTTTCAAGATGATAGCATTTCACAAAGCGAATGCACATGATTGCAAAATTTTAGTGCGATTAAGACAAGCCATAAATCCCAAACACTATCTATTGAGTGAAATTAATAAGGCAATAAAACCCAAGAAGAATCTTGATGAAAGTGTAATAATAATAGTCTGTGTGTCATTCAGGCGTAATCATTAGATAAACATGAAGCCAAGGATTAATGTTATGATGTGACTTTTGTTAAATCTTTGCTGGTATGTTTATATCCTTACAGGGTATCATAATTGCAGTCAGAAGCTTCTAACTTGTGATGGAGTCATTTCCGCCCCCATAAATCATATATATTCTTGATCAGCATCAGCAGCTGAGTCGATCTAGACATGTCTGGTCAAAAAATAAATTTTTAAAAATTTATTCAATTTTTCAAAAAAAGATAAGGGGTTACATCATTTAAATTTTCAAAAATCGACAAAATACTGAAATTTTTAAACTTAAAAACTGAGTAAGCAGGTTTATAAACCTTATTAAGACTAGTATAAAACAGCTTTCCGATATGAAATTAATGCTTTTTTGACCCAGTTATGGTTAATTTTCGATTCGATCTATTGTCCGAATTTACATACACTACGGTTTCCCTTGCAGGGTATTCTACTTTCAATCAGAGGCTTCTTATTCAGTGAAGGAATCATTTTCGACCCTAATAAATCATATATATTCTTGATCAGCATGAAAAGGAGAATCGATCTAGGAATGTCTGGGAGACAAATAAATTTTTCGAAAATTTTGCAATATTCGAAAATTGGATAAGGGGTTACATCGTTAAAATTGTCAAAAAATTGAATTTTCTAAAATTTTAAATTGAGTATGCAGATTTATTATGCTCACAAAAACTAACAAAAAGACGATTTCTAAATTGAATTTACTGCCTTTTTGGCTAAGTTATGAAATTTTTAAAACTGTGATTTGTCGAAAAATTGTTATATAAAAATCTCGATTTAAAGAATGCGAATATTTTAAAGTGATCCTCTTATTCGATTGTAAACTTCAGGAGTATATAAACTTGGGCATCCCGAAGTTAGTTTCCTTTCTTGTTTCCAAAAACTGATTTCAGTTTGGTTCGATTTCAGTTGAAAGTTCTTATATGGGGTAGTGTCACTGGGGACCGCGCCAGACATCAAACAAATAAACAATGAGCTGCGTTGTGCGATTTCAATTGCAACTGCAAACTTCGTCAGCTTTTGTGGCATCAACAATTTAATTGAAATTGCATTTGCAATTCTCTCGACGCGCTATCAATAAATAAAATCAATTCGAACAGCAGTTTGTAAAAGACAGGAGATGGTTTGAGAGATGATTGCAACACTTTGGGGCGTGCATTACTTCTATTGTGTTTATGCTTATGCAGTTGCTGATGCAATTTAAATGGCAAATGGTGTTTGGTAAATGGTAAATTGGAATTGAAAAGCTATTGCAAACAAGTGAAACACAATGAAATGCTATATATTTAGTCGCTGTCGCTGCATTTTATAATTGCTTTTAAGCCTCAATAGTAGCAAAAGCAAAAACCGAGCGGCTTACCTTTGGTTTCCCCATTTTGTCGTTTGACATTTATTTATTTGCTTTGGGGAATTGCTATTGCTGATATTGCTGCTGCCACAGACAACATTTCAACTTGCTGGCACATTTGGCAACCAATGAAGTGTAAAGACCCGGGTTGCATTTTAGAAATTAAAGCTGCAACATCGATACAGTGGCTGATGTCTGTGCCTCTGCCTCTGGGCTGCACTCGCACTCTGCAGCTTAATGGATAATGGATGCGTTGTATGCTGTCAAAAATTGAATTGAAATTGATATGCGAAGCGCGCGTGAGAATCGCAAAGTGCCATAAACCTGAAATGCTGTCATTTATATGGCAAAATTGCGCATACGACACGTTGTCAGCAGCAAGAACAGCAACAGCGACAGCGACAGCAACAGGAGATTCATTTCAATGGGTACCTACCTATCCGCACAGTGGTCAAATATTCACAGAATATTCATATTTTAGAATCTTACTTAGCGTCATCTCTCTCTCCCTTGAATAAATCTTGGGAAAATCCCAGCAAATCACGTTCGATTGCACACACTTTAAGGCAGAAGGTGAGCCCTGGGGCATAATCGTAAAATAAGCCAAATAAATATTTATCGATTTCGCCTCACTCACCAGCGAAAAAGGCCCAGTGTGTGTGTGTGTTTGGCGAACGTATAACTCACTTTCCTTTCATCACCAAAAATTTTCACTGCGACACTTACATTTTCATGGCAGACGCAAGCATAAAATATGCCAAGTTCCGACTCCTCTCTACCGCTTTACTGTGTTTTTGTTCTTATTTTTTTTATTTCCCTCATAAAAAGCGAGCTTCGTTGAGGTGTGAGACAAGAGCACCGTCTTTCCCATTTTCCCAAACTATGGGCGTTTTCTTATTTAACGCAGTCTCTAAGCTCAGTGGCTCACTCCCGTGGCATTGTTCGCGCTCGTAAAAGTGGCAGGCGACAGGGCCTAAAAGCAGGCAACACGCACTGAGCTCGGGGCCATCAATCATAAGGGTCCTGGTACCCTGGTACCCTGGTCCTTGGAGGGGGAATGGGCGCCAATGGGCGACTCTGCTTAACAAAGACAAATAGGCGAGTTATCCTCGGGATTCTGGTTGTTTTGACCAGAAGAGTAGCTTACGCCTCAGCTCCCCCGAAGGGAATCCTTAAAAACCCATGCCCGAATACGAATCCGAATCCCATTGCCAGACTGTCTGTCGGCTGGCATTTGCGTTCATTGCGCATACGTCGCGTTGCCTTGCCGACAAATTAATCACAATCCAAAAACCCACCCACCCATCTTCTCAGCCTCCTTTTCCCCATTTCCCATTCCCCCCATGAAAATCCTTCGTCGCCCTGTAAAACTCACATCACTTTGCGACTTTTGATGCTTTTAATTTATGAGTCTGGCACGCTTGTTGCAGCTCCGCCTGGCAAATTAAAACAAGAATCCAACATAATAAAAATAAATTAGAGCCAGAGGGAGACAGAGAGTGAGCTAAGCTAAGCAAGTATAAGAAATATATAAAAGGCATCATTTTTGCATGGAATTTCTATCCCCCATATACATATATGTATGAACAGTATAAAAAATTAATTGTCAAAACAATCAATAAATTTGCTTTATGGTCCCGACTCCAATAGACGTGGGCTCGTGGCCGGCTAATGGCGCTTAAGTCGCTTTTTGCCTCTCTTCCATCCGCCAAATACGGCTATATAGTATTTATATATGTACATAAATCTGGCTGTTTTGTCGATCTGTCGAATGCCAGTGGGCAGCCCGGCGGCGGCTTCTTTGCTTTTCTTGTCTCTTTTTTTGGGCAACAAAAGTGAATAGATTCAATTTATTTTCTAAATAATCCGCACGCCTCTCAAATCCCCTCTCACTGTTCAAAGATGCGTGTGTTTGCTCGAGGTGTTTGAGAATATAAAGGTAAAAAACTATATACGATTATATATAGTAAAAGGGGAGGAGCACAATAAATAAATTTAAAAAATATTAAGCTTGAAAGCATTTTTAATTGATGTTTAGAAGCCTGGAAGCAATGATTTAATAGAAGGGAATACAAATCAAATAGAAATCGCATTTACAAATTTATCAATTTCATTTTAAACTGAGAAATTATTATTACAAGTTGCAATTACATACTGAACTCTTTCCTGTATGTATACAACCCTATCCATTTATAACTTGTGTTTACTTAGTTAATGAAATACTTTAGACCTTTAATATTTGGTCCACTTATATAGTGATTTCTAGTTTCCTTTATAGTTATTAAATAATTCTCTGTTCCGTTTATAGCTCCTGGGGTTTTCATGAAATTTTAAAACATTAATCATACGCCCCGTTGGCCACCACTGGAAACCACTCATGGCAACGGGATATTGTTGTCGCCAGGACATTTTTGTGTGTGTGTGGTGTGTGTATATGCGTGTGTGGTGTGTGTGTGTGTGTTTACATGAACCTGTCGTCTCTGCGGTCATTAGTGCATGCATTTTTAAGCATGTCAGCGACCCAACACAGGACGACACTGGATAAAGGCTGCCAGGAGGGATACTTGGGAGGAGGCGCCACCACCACCTGGCGCATTTCGCTTTTGCGGTCGCCACAATAAATATTACATTACGCTCATAGTTCATACTGAGGTGAGGGTGTGGTGTGGTGTGGTCTTTCGGATGAAAACGGGTTAATTTTAAGGCACGCGGCATGAAAAACAAAACACAAAAAAAAAAGTACGTAACCCGAGCAAGATCCGCTGGAAAAAAGGTGACACCTATTACGGGCGGGATTCCCCGGCGGTCGCTTAATGAGATTCTTAAAATTCCAAACTAGATTGAATCACAAATGCAAACGAGGAGCATAAAATTCAATCTATTTGATGGCTATCGGAATATTCATTTCAATCAATTAACAAGGGAAAGCAGATATTTTTTTAGGACTGAAGACGAAGACAAATGACACAAATCCCAAAGGAAATAAAGAAGAAGGTATATATTTAAATACTCATATTTCGTATATTACGTATACGTCAAGAAAACAACAACAAGAGAAAACGATTAAATATTCCGATTAAATATTCATTTGCTGACGCAGCACAGCGTCACTTAATACAGCGTTCGATTCGCGACTCTCGAGGGGTCGACGTTTCGATGTTATTTCTTAATATTATTGCTCTTGCCAGCTGTTGTTGCTGCTGCTGTTGCCGTTCTGATTATTTCTGTTTGCCTACGTCAAAAACGGTTTTGTATCTGTATCTGTAAGCGCGTATCTGTATCCAACAGCAACAACTGTCTGTGGCTACCGGTTTTTTTTTTCTCCTCAAAAGCAATCTCTTGAATTCCCACAGCGGCGGCAACGTACAAAAAATAAAACACCGAAACAGAAACAGACATCGAATAAACATGAAACTCATGAATGCCCAAGTACTGGGCTAGATTTGTTTCTTCCATTTCGTACATTTGCTCTGTAAACTTCCTTATAATCTCTCACATAATTGAATTTCTCGATTGGCACTTTGTGAACAGTACAACAATATAACATTGTATACATAACTATTGTTGCTACTTTGCAGGCCATTGTTCACAGCGACAACTTAGGAGGCTTTCACCTTTCAATGGGAGGAAATCCTTTTGTGGTCAACTAATTGAATTTAATTTTCCCGGATAATTGCTTTTACTACTCCATTGAACAGAGTTTTCCTTTAAACTTGATAAATTACAAAATGCGAGTGCCTAAAATATATGTAGATATATGTCAAAATCAACTTACTTTATCCCTAAATTGATTTTTATAAATTACGGGACCAGTATTATAGGAGAATGAATTAATTTAACTTTTATGATGCTTGAATTTGTAAGTTACATTAGCTTTTTTGAAAGAGAAGTAGCTGATTTATAATGTTTAATTGTTTCAGCCTACATCTTAGGAAGTTCATCACTGCCAGCTTTTTCTGACAATCAACATAAACAAAATTTCTTTCGGGGAATTTTGTGAGTCCTGAAAATGTATTATCTTAAGATTAATACACTTATTATTATCACCCATTAAAACCCATTTAAAAGGTAACCCCAAATCGATCATGATCGATCGTTTCAACTTGTTCTGCATCAGATTTCGCATATTACTTATCCGCATCAAGGTGTTAATGAATATTGTTTGTTCACGTCAGCGGAAATGTTCGCTGTTCAGATATATGCAAAAATAAATATGGCATTAATTACGACAAGAGCAGCTAGCTGCGGTAACTAATGCACACACTTTGTAATGGATGGTATGGAACTTTATTGGCATTCCCATTTTACATATACAATTAGATCGCTCTATGCGATGATGCGTGGCAGCAATACGCATCACATTCGCGGGCCAATCAATGCGTCTTCAATTTGCGAAACAACAATCGTTTTGATTGCAATTACCAGACACCCAGGCAGCAGAGGGTTCAAGCAGAGAGATACAGATACAAATACTGGAGATACAGCCCCAGATCCGCCCTGTGTTGGCATTGCAAATTAGTTGCTTCAACGTGGCTTGTGGGCGGTACGTGCTGCAACTGCAGATATGGAGGAGCATTACCAGTTGGAGCAACCATCGAAGGGCACAAAAGACACCGCAGACCGCAGTTACCATTCATCTCTCTCTGTCCCTGCATCTGCATCTCCATCTCCCCAGGACATCATTCGCAACCAACGGAGAATGCCGGTTTGACGAGTTGGCCCCAGTGTCATGTTGCCATGTTGCCATGTTGCCAAGCGGCCTACAGACCACCACTACCAAGTTGGACTTGTTGTCCGAGGTTCTGTGTAGGTTCAGTGTGTTTTCCCTTGGACCCCGGAGAGTTGCGTGCGATAATTAACATCTAGATTTTTAACTGCTTGGCATACACACAACTAAGGGCTTGTTAGAGCCGATAAAGAGAGAACAGGAATAGCCAACAACCACTTGAAATGAATTTGCGTGTTTCGTGTGGCTGTGTTGTACTCTTTCCCAACTGAGTGAGTTGTTCTGGTCAATGAACTGCACGTATAGCTTTTAAAAAATAATACATTTAGAAATTACTTAAGCCAGATATATGCTATAACTTTTAAATATATATAATACATAACAAGTTGTTTATACACTAAACAAGATTACTATTTTTCCAGATCACGATTTGACATTTTTCCAACTTTAAAACAAAGTCAATTTTGTATATATATTTTTTATTTTTTCAGCAGTGCATAAATGGTTTGGAGACATCAAAAGTCACCGACAAACAAGTTAAGTTGCTGCTGCTGTTTTTAGACCCGGCGATAAGCTTCTGTGACTCTCTTACTCCTTAATTGTTCACTTTTAGTTGGGGGATTTTTAATTCGCTATCGCACTATAAATTCCACTTCTTTATGGCACTTCTCAGACCTGATAACTAGAGTGCAGCAGCAGCGAGAAACTTTTGAGCTGGGACCAAATTAAATTTCTCACTTCATTCTAACTTCGAGTAGAGAGTCCAGTCGAGAGTCAAGTCTGCCACTTGGTATAATCAGCATTATGGCCAGGCATTAGGATGAAATTTATGCGGCAATGGCGACATTTTCCCCAGCCACTTCCCCTTCCCCTTCCCAGTTTGATTCAACCGCAGAAGCATTTTAATGCGACGTCATTTTAATGCCACAGCATCCAAAAGAAAAGTAAGAAGGAAATAAGTAGACACTGAGAAAAACACTTAACTTCTTACATTCTTCAATTTAAATGCAAGCAAAGTACTATATACAAAGAGTATCTGTAACAATATGAAATTCTTTTTCATAATGTTTTTAATTTGATATAGGTTAATCTTTTCTTTCTCTGTAAAAAATAATTTTTCCTTATTACCATCAGAAAAAAACAACAATTTGGCATTTGCAGTCATTAAGGAATGCATTCAATTAGCCAAAAACAGCTTTCTAGAGCAAAAATCTTGGCTAACAAACACGTTTTGGGGCGTGGCCCGGTCATTGGATGAGCCAACGACCAGACGGCATCACAGAATGAATGCAGCCGGCGCAGCTCCATTATCGCTGGCACCACCACTACCACCACCACCACCACTGGCCTGGCCCCACTGGGATCCAGAGCCAGGCAGTCGGCGATAAGGCATCGCTTTTGTGACGCACTGAGTGACGTACAACGACTGCTCACGACCTCCGATCCCTATATTGATCCCGGGGCAGCACGTTGGGCATTCGACAAGCCGACAACTGATAGGAGAGAATTGCTTTTGCAGACCAACTCTGACAGCCGCTGACTTCTACTTGACTTGCATTTCATATCGCACATCGCACATGCATATTCGAGTCCCCAGATACACAGACACACAATTAGAAAGGCAATCTATATCAACCGGTGAAACAATTGCTTATATATATTATAGGATATGGGATATGGAATATGTGTATGATGGACAGCAGTCGAGAAGTGTCAGCATTTAATGAAGGCCTTGATTTGATGGGTATGTCAGATTGGAGTGTCAGGGGAAGCCAAGGCTTTACCACTCTCGATGTTTTGTAGCTCAAAGCAACAATTAGTACAAGTCCAACTATCAATTTCTTTTGGCACTTGGCAGATTGTGGCTGTCAAAGTGCTTGATAGCTATAGAAAGATAGTCACTAGGTTAATTTATACGAAAGAAATGGAATCCTAAAATCGTATAATACATGTAAACTAATAAAGCAAATCTTCTTAATCGAGACTTTAACTAGAGTCCAAATTTTGATAGGGAATACTTTCAGTAAGCATTGCCAAAAACTCTAGCTTCCCAAGTCTGACAGCAATAAGTCCTTGTAAATGAGTGACTAAAAAGAACGTGTTGTATGTATGTATTCCCCTGACGCGAACAATCATCCTTTTTGCTTTAAATTTGCATTTGCTTATGCATACTTCAGCTGGTGGCACTCTCTCTCTAGCACAATGCCGGAGTATAAAATTCAGCCATAACTTTTCCGGCTAAAAAAATATGTATAATGGGGATGGGAGTGGAAAGCGGCGAACTTTTCCTTGAACCAGAAAAAAGAAAAAGTGCCAGGGAATGAATGGTTGAGGGAAAAACTGAGACGGAGAGGGAGAGCTGGAAAAACTTTATGGCAATGGATTTTGGTTCTCGTTGCCCGACGGCAGTTGGCGGCGCGACTTGATTTTATGCTATTCCTGCCTGCTGCTCTTCTCAAAAGACAAATTCACTTTTTGACTCGTAAAATGTATTGCAAATGTGTATGCTCATCCCGCTCCAAGCCAGAAACCGAAACCGAAGCCATTCGCCTCGACCAGTACCAGTCTCAGTCCCATTTCCATTTCCATTCCGCTCTGCTCTAAAATATTACATTACTACAAATTGAAATTTTGCGCACGTTTCTGTCATTTAAATCTGTTGAGACGGCCTGAAACCAAACGAGCCCAAGTATCTGCCAGATACATTCTGTGTGAAGAGGGAAGAAGGGAATGGTGCTTCGCTTTTACTATCGGGCAGACAGCAATAAAATAAATAACATTTAAAATGAAATATTTGATTGGGCGCCGGCAAAAAGGCTACAGTAATAGCACCCACTACCCCAGTACCCTCTGCCTCATGTGGCATGCAACATGTTTTTGGGGAATGCAGTGTGCCTTCGCGATAACCATCTTGAAGGTGACCTTTGGGCGCCTGCAACGACTTCTTCTTTCGCCTTGCTAATGCATAACTTTGCATAAATTTGCTCAGACCTAATCGCCAAAGTTGACTTTGCTGTAAATAAAAACAGAACAATGGCGCCAGGGCAAAGGGAAGGAGTCTATATATTTTCCACCATGGGCGTGGGTTTTTCCCAAGGATTGACAGTGAACTTGGAAAACCCTGCAATTGAAGTGTGACCTCGATAACGAAGTGAAGTGTAGCTGCGGGCTGCGTCCAATAGAGCACTTAAAGCCCAGGCAACATGGAGCATGAAAATGTACAAGTTGCTGGAGCGCAAACATTTAACGCTTCATTAACTTTAGATAAAGCCCAGAACCAGGCATCAGGCAGATGAGGCGGAGGCGGAGGTGGAATACGAGGACAACTTCGTGGGCAGCATCCTCTTTCATTCCGGAGCCAACTTCAATCCCTACAATTAAACAAGCCACCCTTCAGAGGCTGGGGCAGGTGGGGTGGCGAAAAATCGATGACAAGGTGACAGCGCAGGCCACTTCAGCACGTGCCCTTCAAGGATGTTGTGTCCCAATACAAAAAAATGAGAGAAAAACTGGGCCAGGTCTCTGTTGTATTGAATTTAGTAAAAGGACAGAGGCAGGACAGAGGGAAAAATCTATAGTTGAGTGAAATTTTATAAGATTTCTACTAATATAGGGAAACGCATTCCCCTCCCTTTGTTTTTAAAGCCTCTTCTAGCAAATATTTAAATCTAAGCAAATAAATAAAGCCACACTCACCCTCTCTCGCTTTCAAGTAGACCGTATTGGCCACAATATTCTCTAATTCCATTAGTTCCAGGTTGGCGGTTTTTTAATGAATCCTTTGGCGCTCTCGAAAAAAATAGTCGCAGACGCACACACACGCTGAGTTTGTTAGTTAAATGTTTGTTGTTTGTTGTTGTTCCTATTGCTGGGTCCTTTCGTTTGATGTTTTCCTCGTCCTGTGTGTTTTGTGGGAGTGCTTCTTCCTCCTTTTTTCGCTCAAGGTCCTGGGGACTAATGCTTAGACTTGCAAATCTACAAATGGCTGGCTAATTTGTGGCCGTCGTCTGGCGTCCAGCGTTGCGGTATGTGGCAGCAGGGTCTCCTCGGATTCAGACACAGGCGTCATTTAGTTTCAAAAATTGGTATTTTTAGCAAGAAATAGCCGAAAATGTGACCTCTTCTATCAAGTTTTTGACCGATTTGCGCTTGATTGAATGCTGGTGGGACTGCGGGTCAATGGATATCCTTAATCTGCAAGGAGAAAGAGTATATATATATAAATAACTCAACTAATTGGTTTTGACAAGGGACAATTTCCATGCGGGCTCACTTAAATTGGTCCCCAGTGAAATATATACTCCCAAAGCATTAACAATTCCCTTTTAAACTTAACTTTAATGTGAATTTCAGGCTAAAAGCTTTTACTGATTTCCTGTTAAGTTGATAATCCTTTGATATATTATATAAAGCGAATTATCAGAGGCTAAAACATAGCTAAAGGAAGGTAACCCCTCCGTCTGAGTGACAAAGTTCATTATATTTTCCAACCGCAATACCAATTTGCAGGCTTTTAAAGTTGAAATACACCTACACATATGTGGATAGATGGTTTCTATGCTGGGCGCTCTCCTTGTGGCTAATGTTCGCCGCCTCTCGAGTGAAGTTAGTACACGTTATGCCTACGTGTACTTGTTTTGTCACCTGTTTCTGACAAAAGAGCTGCGTGCGATGGCAAACTTTGCATGTGTGCAGCACTTGAAGAAAAGGTTATACAGTTGGGATTTTACATAATCATATTTTAAGAGATTATGAAAGATAAGCTTGAGGTACGTTTAATATATACATCTTAATTATATTATATCTCTGAATCATATTAATTACATTTATTTGAATATCTGTATTTTTCTGTGCACTTCTTTTCTAGACGTTAGTGAGTGAGTTTCATATTGTGGTTGTGGCCCGGCAAAAACCCGAGTCGAATGGCAAAGCCACAGCATATTTAGCCCACCTTGATGGCTGCCTTCTGGAGGTGTCAGTAATGTTGTGGTCCACTGGTCCTCAGGTCCACAGTGTGTCGCATTTATTAATCATGGGCGTACTGACAAGGGGCGTTGTACGTTATGTTGGGTACTGTGGCATCTCCAGCCACCATGAAAGCTAAATCCCCTGCCCAACGAGGAGGCCTACGTGTGGGCATTTCTGTGAAGTGGAGTGTCACGAGCAACTAATAGCAAAATAATTGAATGACACAAGCTTTCTTCTGCTTCTCTCTCTCTGAAGAGACCAAAGTGCGTGAAGGCATTTACATACACATATCGTAAGGAACGTGTGGCTATATGGCGCCCAGATGATTTTGTAATTACTTTTTAGAAGAAATATACTTGTTTATGGCCAGCCAAGACGCTTAGTTTTCACTTATCAACTCTGTGTGTGTGTTTTTGTGCGTCACAAAAAAGTTTCGCCTGAATTGAATTTATTGGATCGCGCGCGAATAGGCAATTTTTAATTAAAAATGAACTCATGATGCTCTCTCTACATATAGATTTATTTGTTATGGAACGGAACAAAAACCGCACCATGTGCTGGAACCAAGGAGAAGCTGGAAGGCGGCACCGGAGGCGGGGAGGTTCGAATCACATCAATCAAGGGGCATGAAAGTGTGGCGGCCATGCGAGTGTTTATTTTCCAAACAAATTTCAAGCATTAGGCAACGAAAATACACACACACACACACACATACACAACGGGTGCCAAGCGGAAGGACAGGCCACTTTTTTTTAGTCCAGCGAAATTAATTGTTTTCGAAATGCGTAGCCAAATAAATAAAGCCCGAAACCGAGCTAAATATATATATATATACATTTTTTGCAATTTTTATCAGAGACCCTAATAAACATGGCTTTTATGGCTGCCATGTATTATTCAGAACTCGAATGGGCATGAATATGGCCATTTCATTTGTACTCTGACGGAGGTGAGAGCGGGCCATAAAGTGCGTTCTAGTGGCTACTAAAAAGGGAGTGCCACAGGGAGGGGGCACAGATTGCACAGCAAAGTATGTATATCACATCCAGGATGCCAGGATTCCAGCGTCCCCACTCTCTAGTTCATCGATTGTGAGGGAGGAGGAGGAGTGCGGAACAGGGAGCAAGCACACGTTAAAAGCCTCTTTATTGAACATTTGCGCCATTAGGCCCAGCTGAATGCCGATGCTGCTGATGATGTTGATGTTGCTGCCGATGTGGAGGCTTCTGTCACAACATTCCGGCATAAAAAAAAAGGAAATTCAACCGCCAAACGATGTTGTCAGTCATCCACACTCACACACACTCACACACTCACATATGCAGGCAGTGACGCCATTATGAAAATGTTACGAAATGGCGTAAATGTGCATGAGGCTCATAACAAAATTAAGCGGCAGCATTACACACACTTTTTTCAAAAACACTTCCTGCCTAGGCCTGGAAACAAAGCTAATGTGGCTTTATTTTTTTGAAGGCTTCAAACTGATTTCATTTTATTTCAAAGGTGGCAAGGATATAAAATATAGGATAGATACTTTTGATATTATAATCTAAATAAAATTTCAGCTTGAATGACATTTTGTTTTATATTTTGTGTAGGAAATACAATCAAGTTAATGGGTTTTTCTAGGGGAACTTAATTTGATTTAACTAAAATATTCAAGAAGACACTTTTCTTTAAATTTAAGGTAGTTTTGATAGAATGAGATCTGATTATAAAAAACATTCTTAAAGTTAATGTCATGACAAACACAAACCAAAACTAATAAATTTAGTTGGTTACTTATATTTCCCTAAACCGTTCTTATCTTTCGAATTAACATACTTCCCTCAAATAATCCTTTCTGCTCACTTCCAATTAAGCCTTCCTCAGGGTATACGCGTTTCTACATGGCCCAAAGGCAACCTCCTATTATGGCCTCCATTACCATACACATGTACTATGGCCGCGCACACCTTTGTCACCTTGTCTCGCAGGCAAATTGCTTCTATCTGTAGCACTTTGTTGGGCACAAGAGCATCTGTGATTTTGGGGGATGAATAGAGTAAAGGGGGAGCAGCAGGAGCAGCAGGAGTAGAGGGAGGTCCTGCCTGACAGAGGCCTTAGTTTAGGAGCGCATTAACTAAATTATGGAGGCGAGCAGCTGCCATCGTTTGGGCGGTGGCGGTGGCGGTGGCGGCGGTGTAAGCAGCCTCAAGCATTCAAGCTATTGACTTATTAATTAAGACAAAGCAGTCAGGCCCCAAATGTCAGTAAATGGATACGCTGAGGGGGGAGGGCAGCAGCAGGGAAAAGGGCATTGAAACAAGGCATATCATCCCTTATCACATTTATGACAGTCACGGCCAGAGCCAGAGAAACTCGGAATACATCAATTTAAATGCCAAACGCGAAGCTTGCTGGTCGTTTT
The DNA here is from genome assembly GCF_035046125.1 of Drosophila serrata. Taxonomy (NCBI): domain Eukaryota; kingdom Metazoa; phylum Arthropoda; class Insecta; order Diptera; family Drosophilidae; genus Drosophila; species Drosophila serrata. The sequence goes on along the minus strand of NW_028257274.1, from coordinate 1,738,053 downwards.
TGGGCACTGAGGGAAAATTGGTTGTTACACTTTAGGAAGACTTGGAATATTTATGTTTAAATAAAGAGTTTTATTTAACTATAAACTCACAAAGACTTGCTTATTCCTATCTACCTTGTTTAATATTTCCTCTCAAGTTCCAAGGATTTCTTTACCCTATTTTTCTTAGTGCAATGGATCTGCTTGCAATCCACCATGGCCCATGCATAGACAAGTAGGCAAAATGGAAGCCAAATACCGACATGGCGGAGCTGTCGCCGTCACAGACTTAACTGAGGGCAACCTCAATCATGGGAATGCCCAAAACGGATATCCCAGCGCGTTGCTGGGAACTCTGCAAGTTATGGAGTCTCCTGCATCCTGTTTCTGTCTGCATTTTCTTGCTGATGCTGGCAAAAAAAAAAAAAGGGGCACAGAAAACGCAATCCGGAGGATATAACGAATAAAAAAGAGCGACAGAGAAGAAAAGCTGGGAAAACAGTGGGGTAAAAGCGAGTCATATTGCCCACTTGGCTTTCGTTTTTATTTTCCCTTCTCTGGCTGGCTTCCGTATTTTTGTCAGTCTCCACATATTTTTGTGCTTAAGCTTCGTTATGGTGGCTCCTCCTCCTGCCTTCCAGCCGTGTTAATTTTGGTCTGAATGTGCAATTTATTTGCGTTAAACTTGGACGTGCATGTGTGGAGTGTGTGTGCTGTGTGTTATCCTACACTGACTGGGTGCGGCAGAAGGATCAACTTTTTCGCCTGGCATTGCTGCCTGTGCCCCGTGCCTCCTGGTCTGCTGCAGTTCGCTTCCATGGAGTCGCACACAAACACGCGGCGGACTCCCTCAAAATGTTTTCGCTTTAATTTGCGGTCGCTGCAAAATTTTAATCAGCTTTCTCACACTCTCTCTCTCTCCTCGCTAACCCCTCTTTCAGGCTTTGTCCTCCCACAATTTTCCGCTTTTCTCTGCATTATGAGCCGGGAAATAGAAAATGGCAAGCGTTTTAATGCGCGGCACAAAAAGTTCCCTGTTGAGTTTGACTTTGGACAATTGCTTGGAAGGAAAATGGAATTAAAAGCTAAAAGCTTTGATTATTCTATACAGATGAAATTACATTTTTCAGCGGGGTATCTAGAACTCGGGGTAAATATTTATATTTTTGGAGCATACAATGTACTGTTGGATTGTCTAATTAATTAATATTTCCAGACAACACTTTTCATAATTACTTTATTTCCCAACTGTTTTCTAATTCCTTTCTACTTTAATTCTATACAATTTCAGGCTTTAATTATATAGTTTCTAGCTTTAATTTGTTTTATAAATAATTGCTTATTTCATCTGGAATATTCTGGCTTTAACTGGGGGTGCTTGTGATACTTTTCACATTTAATTTGTGTGACAATTTTAGAGACCCATCGCTAAAATCTGCAGTTTATTTAGTTTTTCAGATTTCCCATCGTTTGACGAGCAAACACCATCATCCCATTCGTATTTGTGTGTATTTAACTACTCAGAGCAACCGCAAAGACGTGTCAGTAGGTGTTGTATAACACTGCAATCGAATTACCAGAACGCGCAGCAAAGACAGCTACAAGCATGCGGCTGTCAGACGGCTGCGGTTAGTTGGGCCAATACTCGATTGACTTATGATAATCGAAGGCAGGAGAGCAGATCCACGTAACAGCATCGCCTTTACATATTCTGTCAACTCATCGGAAATCAGAGATGAGGGGAGGAGACACACCTTACGGTAAGCAGACACTCGGAAAAAACAGGTAAAACCTTAGAAACTGAAAATTAAAACCCGAATTGTAATTTCAGATTCCACCAGTTCGAAACCATTCAACTAAGAAGCTGATGAGATTAAAAGAACGAGATAGAGAAAAGAAGAAAGGAATATTTAACTAACTAATAACTTTGTAGTTAATCATCCAAATAAACTCAATTCTAATAAATAAAGTTGACTAAAGATGCTGATCAATCAGATATAAGATATATACATTAATAGTTTAATATATCCATGTACCACTGTCTAATTTAGTACTCTAATTAGCTATATAGTTCATTCATATCAATGATCAATCTTTAATTATATTAAAATTCATTATGCCTCTCCAGGATAGTCAGAAGCTTGTAACTTGTGAAGGAGTCATTTCCGACCCGATAAATCATATATATTCTTTTTCAGCATCAACAGCTGAATCGATCTAGCTATCTTTTGCAGAAAAAAAATTTAAAATTTTTTTAAAAATTGTATAAGGGGTTACATGGTTAAAATTGGCAAAAATAGACAAAAAATTTTAATTTTTTAAAATTTCAAATTGAGTATGTAGATTTATAAACATATTAAAAGCTTATATGGGAAAGCTTTCTGAATTAAAATTAATGCATTTTTGGCTTTGTAATGAGATTTTAATGCTTCGTGTTTTTCGGATATATTTTCCTACATAACAAACAATCGTTGTTTAGATATAAACTCGCCTTAAATCAAAGATTTCCGATAAACAAAAATGCCATAAACCTTTAAAATAAATTCCAAATGATAAATATCCTTAAATCAGTTGCCTTGTTCTTCTAGCTTTCCCCTGTGCCAATGTCAGAAGGATGCTTAGCCATGAATTATGTGTAGAACCAGATTGTAGCAGGAATCTAGAGCACGATAATCCTTGTCCAGTGTGCCGGACCAAAGACTGGTGTCATTTTTTCTGCTGGCAATCAATAAAGCTGCGCGCCAAACAACTATAGTATGCCAAAAATGACCCAGTTTGGTAAACTTGATGCCGCAGACCCTCGGCAAGGACAACTCGATGCAGCTCGATTGCTGCCAAGTGGACCATTTTTCCTGGAGACCCCGAACCCCAAACGCCCCTCCTGCACGGCGCCTGGCACGACAGCTATGCGGTATCGGTTGGAAAACAAGCAAGACTTTCGAAGAGATTGCTTCTGATTGGGTTCGCCTGCGCTTCCTCTGCTCTTTTTATATATTTTTGAAAAGGGTTAAGAGAAGGAGTTGGGGGGGAAAGCGGAAGAAATTATGATTCCCGCATTGCAAACGATTGAGTGAGTGAGTGCCGGTTGCTTGAGCTCTATTCACAGGCACGTAGCTGGAAGTCCAGCCGCCAGGGAGTTCCTGGCAACCATTTGAAACGCTTCGAATTCCTGGCGAAATCGAGATACACTTAAAAGCTGCTGCATACTTTGATGCGCATCAGAGCGTTAGATTGCCAGTGTCCTGTTTGGGTTTACGCTTCAGGTTGCTCCTTGCTTCCTGCTCCCTACACCTGCTCTGCTCTGCCCTGCTCAGAATCACCAGGATGTCGTCCTGGCCCTGCTGTTTCGACCTGTTTGCATGCATAATTTGCCCTTCCACTCAGATATGCATATGCAAAGTTCCCTTGCCCCATATGTCTGTGCCATGTGTGTGTACTCTTCTCTCTCTCAGTGTGTGTGTGTGTGTGTGTGTTTTGGGAGTGGAAAGCTTTTCTCGTTGCTTATTCATGTTTCCTTTTCTTTTTTCATTTCCCCAAACGCTGTCAACGCTTGACTACCGCTTGCTCAGGGCGCTCTTTACTAATTTGCGCTTTAATAAATTGCATTTGAATTTGTACACAATGAATTCGTTTTACTCCGAGTTCTCTAGAGTTCTTTATTGGATGAGTCAAATTTTTTTAATTTAATTTATGATATAAACTCATTTTTGATTCATGCTAAAGAAGGTATATTTGTTTTTGATATATTTATTTCATAATGAGCTTGCATTGTTTATAATGAATACTGATTTAATTTTATGTCGCAGCTTTAACACTTGATTTAATTGCATATTTTTTGCTGATTTCTGTTAGTTTCATTTGCATTTACTTATATAAACAATGAATTAATTATCCCAGCAGCGTTTGTATCATATTTTTTTAAAAGAAATATTAATGAATAGACATTAAAGTATTTGTTATTTGTGACAGAATTATTTTCAACTGATTTAATACATTTACCCTGGTAACTATAGCATTAATATATAGCTGTATAAATTGGTAAGTCATCTATCATTGCAGAAAAAAAGAAAGAAAGATTTAATAAATGATTCTTATATATTGACCTGAAAATTGTTTGCTTCATTTAGCTTGCTAAATTTTGAATATTTTCTTAGACCAAGAGTGTATGTATTTTTCTGTGGGGTGTTGTATGTGGCATGTGGTGTGAGTGTGTGTGCCAGCGAACAAGTTATGATTTATGCATGTGGGTCATTGCTGTCAACACAAAGTGAAATAAGGCAAACATATTGCCACCCAACGACCGCCCTGGAACAATAACATAAGCACAAAGCGAATAAACGAACGAACACGAACTGAAGGGGGCCGGATGCTGGGAATGGAATGATGAAGAGATGCAGGGGAGGAGGGGGCCCAAGGCAGAGCCAAAGAGCCTTTGGATTTTATGCCTCAATAGGCACACAAACAAACACACACAGCCCTCGGCCAAAAAGTATTTAAACTTATGCAACATTTTCCAAAAAGAGACCATCGCATATTTATGCGAGAATGATTTATGAATTTAACATAAGACATAGGAAAACCAAGAAAATGCGGTTACCCTCTGCCCAAACCATTTGAATATTAATTGGAGAAATAACAGAGGAATAAACACATTCTGCTCCTGCAGTGCTTCAATTTTTGTTGACGCAAACACAAATCCTCGGAATACCACACGGCGTATGCGCAATCTCCATGGATACAAAAACCAAAGCATACTTTTCAGCGTTTCATTTGACAAAAAGAAGGAAAATACAACTAGATGTGATCAGCCAATCAATGGCTTATAACTGGTTTATTTGGTTTCAGCTATTGACACCAATTTATTTTCATCACAGTAAATCCTTTTATTATGTTCTTTTGTGTCAGGTAAGTGCATATATATGTACAAACAGTCTCAGGTTACTGAGAAAAATGTACACAGGCAATAAGAGCATTTGGCACTGTAATGTATTTGCCAAATAAAACTACAAGTAACTGGTGGGGGGGTCGGAAAATGAAGGTAGGAAACTCCTTTTTTGATTCAGTTTACTTCTTTTCAAGTCTTTCATCTTTGTATTTCAGTTGCGCTGAAATCTAATTACCGAGAGTACAACTTTTACACCCCTTTCTTGGAACTTTCACGGACATCAAAGTAAGAAGGGTGGGGATGGATCTCTGACATAACACACATTTTGATAGACCTTTCCGGACACGTTTGCACACTTTTCTGCCACGTTTATAGCCATCTGCCCTTGCTGCGATTAGCATATTTTTCTTTATCTTTTTTAGCTACTTAAAAATCGATTTATGCGCTGCCACAAAAAACATTGACAGGCAATTAAAGTCTTGCTCACAAGGAAACAAAAAAAAAGAAAGAAAGCTAATGAAATTTGGTACCCCATGACACGCATCATCAACATTTTTCTTTCGTTTTTATATTTTTTCCTACGCCCCGAATTTTAATAAATATTTTGTGGCGCCTGCTCTGTGCTCTCTGCGTTCTCTTCCTTTGATCAGAGGCAGTAAAGAAATAGATTAAAAGTCCATTAAATTACTTTTGTGCCCCCTAAATATGGATGGCAATGCGAGTCAAGTGCCCAGGGCCTGGACCAGCATCGCGACCCGATGCCATCGTCAAAATATATCGCCCAAAAAGGAGCAGAAGAAAATTCTAAAGAAATATATAAAAATAATGGTAAGCATTAAGTTTGGTGTATACCCTGTGACATTTTAAAACATCTAATTAATTTTAAAAGAAAAAAATCACTTAGATATAGACTCTGCTGCTAGAACCCTATTCCCTGGTAAGTGAATACTTCTGGGACTTATTTTTAAATGTCACTCGGTACCCCCCGCCCGACGACACCTTGAACATCCCTAAATGCGTGGCATAAATAATGCCATAGATAAAATACGAAGGTAGTATACCCAAGTTACGGCGTCGTCCCAAGTGACTGCGAGTTGAGTTGAGCGAAAAGCAGGCTCAAATATTCAAAGCGAACGCGGAGTAAATGATTCACACAGCCAGCCAAGATATATGAGCTCTGCCAATTGCAAGTTAAATATTTACAAGCAGACCGGGAGAGAGATGAAGATAAATACCATGTGCGTGAGGCTCTGTTATCGGCCACGTTATAAATTGGGCTTTAAGCAGCGTGGAATTCGGCTCTCACTTTATGGCGCCCATAAAATATGATGGTCCCCGATATCCAGCACTCCTGAGATATCCTTGCTTGCTTGCTTGCTCACCTACGTAATTCAATAGAGCACTCCCATAATGAAGTCGACTCGGTGGAAGCAGCTGAACCTCCTGTCGGATCGGATCGGGGAATCATTTTGGTAGGTGCTGCCCCCAGGACCTGAATTCTCTCTCCCCCTCTCCCTATCCCAGTGGTAGTTGGGGAAAAATGCGTCTGCGGTCTGGTGAGCTGTGGTGGAGCTGCCAATTCAATGTTTGCATCAAATAAATGGGCAAATACAGACAGCCGAAATGAACGAACACCTACCAATCCCTTCCCAGACATCTCCCACCCATTGCCCTAGGACACAAAGTTATTCAATCTATTTGATGCTCGCCAGGAGTATGTGAGGATGGCCAAAGTTAATTTGCACTCGGCTGGCTTTAATTGCGAGCCGAAAGGATTGCGGATTGCCCGATGCCAAACCAGCTTTGATTAGCTCTTAGATAAATTGCTTTTCGCCATCAAAATCATTGAGGCTGCCGCTCGGGGCGGTGGCTGGGACGGACGATTCTATTAACATGGCCACTTTGCGGAGCTTATTAATGGGCGGGGATTATGAATGCGAGAGGCAATCAACCGTCTGACAGATCCTGGTCAAGTCAAAAACAAACAAAACACGTACAAGAAACTGGGTCTCCACATCAATATAAAACCCAATTGAAGCTGAGGCTGAGGCTGATAGTCGATGCCGGCAAGAAAACACGTTTTGCCGGATTCTTGAGCCGGCCCATTAACGGTTGAGCCGGTCGCTTTTCCTTGGCCTGCTTCTAGGACACTTGAACTTGGCTTAGGGGAGTTTACGCTTCATTGAGCCATGAGATTTCATTAATAAAAAATGGCAAAAATGGAAAGCAGCCATGGGAGGTAGGTGGTGCGGTAGAGCGTTTTTGGTATCCTGCAGGGGAAATGGTCGGGAGGCGGATTTAACTATTCATGAGTGAAAGTCGCGTACACAAAAACAGGACAGGCGAAAAGTGCTCGGATGGAGAGACGGAGAGCAGGGGGACAGGAGCCAGGAGGCATCAGGGTAAACACCATGAAAAATAAGTGGAAACTGTGGGCGGAATGGTGGCATATCACAGATACTAAAAGGAATAATAATATATACCCTATGTTATGGAAAAGGTATATAGAAGTGATAGAGAGCTAGGGAATACTCTTTAATATATAAGATTGGAAAAGTTTAGAGAGTAATTTTAAATCAACTTTAGTTACAGTTTTCCAAAACATTTTACAAAGTCACAAGAGTACCAGCAATAAAATATGAAATTAATTTACAAATTCACTTCATAATCTTTTGGGGAAATCATTTATCTGGCTTCTAAGCTGTCACAACTTAAGGGACAGAAACTTGCAAATCCTTCGTCCCCACATCAAGTGTGATTCAGCACTTGGATTGGACAGGGAACTAAGCGAAACTCACACACACGCAACGCAAAGCACAATATCCGACTGTCAAGAGCCCCCAAAAAGCATTTAAGACCAGAGCAGAAATTGGAAAAACATGTTGCCACTGCCAAATGCCAAATACACGCAAACATGGTGGACGGGCAGCGAGTGAGTTGGGATGGAATCCAAGATTAGAGGGACAACAGACAGCTCGTGAAAAGCGGAAGCATGTCTGAATGGTTCCCATTCGACGGCTTGAACTGTAGCTGCTGCGCGTTCAATTGCAAACAGAGAGGAACCCGAAAGGACTTTCCATCTATTCCTTCGTTTGGAACACACACAAAAATAGAAAGTAGGCACCCACCAAAGATAACCAAGGGAAATGGGAAATTCTGCGCCCGGATTTTCCCTAATTTCTGGCGCTGGGGGCGACATTTTAATTGAAATGTACGTGGCCCTAATCAAGGGAACAAAAGCAGGACCTCTGGGCGGGTGGGACATCCTCGTGTCCCTCGTCCGCCTGCAGGCAAAAGTACAAAACAAATTTCGGGGAAAGGATCAAACTCTACGACATGTTAACAGCAATCAGAGCCAGCCAGAGTCGGTCCAGATAGCTTATTACGAAACGCTTTTGGCCAGGCAATCACAATAACAATTCCTGCACAAATGTATGTTGATATGTGCGGGGCCAAATACTTGTTTGCAATTTCATGTAGATTACAGCCGAAGGTTGCGCTGCGCTGCTCTGCGTTCCGTTTCATTTCGGTTTCTTTTGGCCCTCATTGAGTTCATAAAATGTCATGACCATAAACCCTTTTTCAGACAATTTAAGCCAAAGCAGCATGAGGATTTGTTTGGGCTACACAGCGCTCAAGGTTTACGATCCAACTGGATTTAATTCGGCCACACAAATGGCCACACAACTTGAGTCTGCCTTGACTTTTTCCCGCCTCGAATAATCCCCCATCTCAGCTAGTATATATTTTCATTTATCTCTGGCTTATTTATTTGCCATTATTTGACATTTTCGAACGACAGCAGAGCAGAAACTTTCTCAGGCCACCCTCGTTACTAGTTCCTAGTTGAAGTTACCCAGTTAGTTAGAACAGATAACGGGGGCAAACTCAATTACGCGACTTTTTGTTTTTCAGCTTTCACAGCTTTCAACTTTCCCTGGACCCTGCAGTTTTCCACCCCTCTCCCTTGTGTTTTGAATGTCACATGAAAATTTAATTGCTAACAAAAATGAACTGACCAAGGGTAGAAGTAGTGCAGTTTTCTAGAAAAAATAAACTATATTTTCATGGAAAAATGAAATTAATTCATTAAAACTTTAGAAACAACTTATGATAATTATAATAATGGAGTATAACCAGCTTATTAAAAATTCCCAAACAATAGAAACCACATTTATTCTTGTGTACATAACTCTCAGCTATTAGTTTAATGACAATTCTCTGAATTAATTATTTTCTATTTCTACCCCTTCGGAACTAATTAACATTTGGTAAATTTCTAGCAGAAATTATGACATTAATGGCCTGTGTAAATGGGTTATTACTCCTCTTGTTGGCCAAAAATTTGTTGCATTTATTACCGGCACTGCCACGCCCAAAAAAGCCAAGGGCATTGGGTTACAGAACCCATAATTGCCCCTGTTGGCTGACATAAATGCATAAATCTGGCTGCACAATGATAACGTTAACGAGAATGGCCAGAGAGTAGTACCCTCAAAAATCAATATACTCTGGGTTAGAGGGAAAAGTTTTGTAACCAAAATGATGGTTGTGCACATCCCTTTCCTCATCTTTTCAACACAGCCACAAAACAAAGTCCAAAAAATGGTTTCTATTCTCATGTATTTTATCGCAATTGTTTTCTGCATTTTATTATTACAGAGCAAGTGCAACTAATGCACAAAAGCTTTTGAAAATCCAAACTTGCAATTAATAAAAGGGAATCCATTAGAGCAAAATGAACGACATGAGAGTGTTTGTTATACAGAATGCATTTATATTCCATAATTCAACGGAATTTTGCAGGAAAATCTTGAAAATTCCAATGAATAGAAAACCAAACAAGTTTGAGTTACACGATTTTTTTTTGCTAAAAGCTTTTATTGTCGTAAACCGGATAAAAATTCAGCTTTTGATACTTCCCTTCGACAAGATCTCATTCATTAGAAGTTTTTTGGATTTTGTCAACACAACAATTAGGCGCAATTAAAGTTTGGTAACAAAGTTTGTTGGCCAGGCCATACAATACTTGGGCAAGTTCCCAAGTTATTGGGACAGCAGCCAAGAGGTCAGAATGCCAATTTTTGGGCCAACAATAGGTGGGTGTTGCCGCATGTGTTGCCAAAATAATGAATGTGAAAGGAAACGGGAGGGAAAAAGCAGCTGCTAATCAGCAAACATGGAAGCGCACTTCATGTCCGGGTTACCAACTAACCAAATCTCCCATAGAATTCAATTTGAAGCTGCGAAACTCACTGAGACTGAGACTGAGACTGAGACTGAAGCTAAAGTTGATGTTGAAGTTGAAGTTGAAGCTGGCAGTTGGCAGTAAAATGAAATAAATTGCACAGAATGCTGAATGCACACAAGTAGCGTAATATTTATGCAGCGGAAGCTGCTCTGCTCCGTAGATGCTTGGCTGCATTTCAATGGCGAGTGTGTAAACACCCTCCCAAAATCAAATACATATCTACTATATATACATGTATATCTGTACATAAGTATATATATATTTGCGAGTACCCCCGACCTATGGCAGTTGCCAGCACCCTGCTGCTGGAAAATAAGGGAAGAATTCTTGCAAATGAACACAAAAATGGGGGAAAAAATGTCGAATAAATTAAAAGCTCAAAGTATTCGAATAGTGGATGCCTCGCAAGTGCCACTTGGCAGGGTGTGCTCTTGTCCTGGGATTAGTGCCAGCACTCCTAGCTCTTATACCCTGGAAAATACTTAAAAAAAGAGAAGTAATATATATATATATGTATGTGTAAGGAAAACAACAACGGGTGAGTTCTGAATCTTGTGTATGCAGCACAAAAGAAGCGAAAGCTGCAAAAACCAAAGGCGAAAAATGAAGGCAGACGGCAAACAAGTCGGGATAAGTTGTCAGAAAGGGATAAGGACCAGAAACAGGACCCCGAACGGAACGAATGCTCACTGAATATTTTTTTTCTTTCGGTCGGTAGAATGGGAGGATCGTTAGTGGGTTTCACCTCAAATATTTCAGGGATATAGCCATAGTACGTGCTGTGACTTGCCTTGAAGGCATCCTCAAGTCATTGGCCTTTTTCCCACTTTCCTACTCGAATTGTAAGGGAAGAAAAAGCACAAACCCTTGAAGAGGTAACTCATTAAAGGTGATTGCTCAGTCCAAATCAATCGACGATTGAATTGAATAACAACACATGCAAATCAGTGGCGGACTGTCAACATCATATGATAATCATGTGATAATTTCTTTTGTCATTGCCAATGCACAGCCTGAACGCTGAGTCACCAGAAAGCAGACAAGCGAAGTTTGGCCTATTGGAAAATACAATTAGAAGTCGGCAACAAAGTGACACCCAGCAACCCACAGCAAAAATAAAAATAAAAAACAGCAATAGGAAAACGAAACAAACAATTCAAATTCGCAATAAGCTATGCCTGAGTCTCTGGTTACCTAATTTGCATGGTGCGAAAATTATCGAGACACGACAAACGCAATTGGGCCATAGGCAATCATCATTGCCAGTCGAATGGATATATCCAGATATATATGTTCATATATATGGCCAGAGAGTGGGTGTGGGCAGGAGGTGTGCTGGGTGTGAATCACTTTTGAAAGCCGTATTTAACTTAAATTTGTCAAGTAGTTCAAGGACGGTATAACTGGACCATAAAAACCACAGATAACCAATATAAACCAATTTATTTATGACACATATTAGAGCTTTAAATGAGCAAATAAAATCAAAATAGGTTAAAAGAAACTTTGCATTTAGATATTTATAGTTCTGATATATTTTTCTATTTTTAGAGTACAAATAAAACAAGTAGAAATGTTATGTGTGGTACTAAGTACATAAAGCATAGAAGTTAAGAAAGAATGAAAATTAACTCAGGAAGCCATTGTTTAGATAATATTTTAGTTTTCAATCAAATTATAGGATCGAAATGACAATTTATCACAATTTTTCGACAACTCAAAGTTTAAAAATCTCATAACTAAGCTAAAAATACATTTATTTGAATTCAGAAATCACTCCGATGTTAGTTTTTATCAGGTTAATAAATGTGCATACTCTATTTAAAACTAATTTTAAAAATCATTAAAGATGAAAATTTTGGTAAAATTGCAAAAAAAAAAATAAAAAAATTTGCTGGAGATGTCTAGATCGATTCAGCTGTCGATGCTGATCAAGATCGGAAATGACTACTTCACAAGTTACAAGCTTCTGACTATAGTTACCTTCAAAACAAAAGTTAGTCTCTCACAGAAGTTTATTGCCTAATAACTCCCATGTTTTTGGTTCCATTTTACTGAAATTTTCAACCTAAATCCATCAGAATTTAAATTAAAACATTTTTAATTAGGAAAATCAATTTCAAACTTTTCCACCAAATTAATGTTAATATCTGATGTTCTTAGATAGTTATATCCCTTCGCCCTTTGAAAGATATCGATGTTTTCATCAAAGCTTTCTAGTTTCCACCACCCTCACCCTGGGTATTTATGTTTCTCTATACTTTTGACACTGACTGTATTCCCCTCATTGGATTGCCGCAATATGGCATAGGAATTTGTATATGTTTATTGTTATTGTTACTTTGCCCGCTGCCGGCACTTTGAGCTGTTCCATTCATTCGTGATTGCCGCCACACGAATTCCGACGACTCCGTCAAGCCCTCTATCCATCCATTCATGAGACTCACTCAGTATTCTGAATTCTGTATTCCGTATTCAAATCGGAGGGGAACTTTGAGCGAGTTGGGAAACAACGCCGGCGACAGATCCGCCGATGATATGCGATCCCCATTCCATCTCTCAAGCGGCTGCTCCCTGGCCTCTGGTTTTGCGAAATCGCCTTTTCGATGTGAACTTCTCAGCGAGCTTTGTTTTCTATTACATAATAATGAGCGCCAATTAAATTAAAAATGTAAACACGGCCGTGTAAACCGCAGCAATAATAATAATAACAATAATGGGCGTAATAAATTATCCGCTGCTGCTTTAATTATTAACTTTAGCAAATGTAATTGAAAATGTACGATAAAAAAGTGTGAAAACACATTAAATAATTTTGTGTTATTCTTAGATATTGATTATTGCCCAAATATTATTTTTAACCGCAAATGAAAGAATAATATTAATTAATGTTGGAAGTGTGATAATTGAATTAGGCACTTGTTTGCAGATTCATTAAAGAAATTTAGAAATCAATCGATTTTTATATGGATTTATTAAAGGAAAAATATATTTTGTTATAAATAAGAGTTGGTTATAAAATGCTGTTTGTAATCCCAACATATTCTTCCAGCAATTTTGATTATTTGCTTAGACAGACTATAGACGTTGGTATATATAAATCTAACGAGCTGCTATAATTGCCAACCCACATGGCCAACAATGGCCAAGGCCCGCATTTTGACCTATTCGCAGTTAGTTGCCGTTGCCGTTGCCATTGCCTTTGGCTAAGCCTCTACCTCTTGGCTCTCTTTCTTTTTGCTGGTGGCCAAAAGCTAGCAATGTCTGCCGCCGGTGAATAAGGCCACCTGTGTCTACACCTGTGGTGGGTGAACTGAGGTGACAACGGGCCAAAAGACCGGTACGAGTGTGTCTGTCAAACTTCATTTGAATACTACATATGACGATGTATTATTGACATTGTGTACATGTTTTAATTTGGCATTTGCCGCTAGACCCCCGGCCACCACCTGCTACGAAATTCAAGGAGGAATGGCGAATAAAAAATAAATAAATAAAACACAGCACAGAAATAAATAAATAAAAATAAAAGCTGTTTGTGTTTGACGTCACAGTGACGTAATTTGGAATCGACAGCATATACACAATGCATAAACACTCATTTAATCATTCTATTTCAAAGTGTCTAAGCAAGTCCAAGCGCCGCCTTGTCAGAAACTGGTTCCCCCTCGAAGCTATCTCTCTATAACTACCACGTGAGTGCCTTGTATTTGTTGGACTTTCCATTTGATTTAGGTTTTATGTATTGCAACAATGAAACCCACAAAAAGTTAATATTTCTTTTCATTTACTTGAAAGACAAAGTCCAAAAAGAGCCACAACAATTAGAAGCTGCAATCTCTCAGCATTCATATTACATTTATTGACTGCACATTTTGAGCTGCACAAATATTTTCTCGCAACAAACATTGGCATGTGAAAATATTTTGCCCCAGATTGACCCATCATCAATCCCTCCTTCGGACTCTACAACTTTTCTTTGATGCAAATTCAAAATAAACTATGAAAATACCAACAATAAAAACATTTAGCAATTGAAAGTTTCAATCGTTTGGATTCACAAGTTATTAAGCTTTTTGTTTGTGCATTAAAATATTCAATTTATTTTTCATATTCCCATAGAATACATGTATATATTATATTCAATATGCCTGCAGTTGTTTGTTCCACTTTCAAGAAATACACATTTTGTCATTTATAAATATTACAAATTATTTTTGCATTTGCTAGTGGTACTTTTATTAAATATTCTCAGAATATATTTTGTTTATTACTTGCTCGGTTTCAGATTCCAATTTTTTCGTGCATTTCCATTGCAATTTCCACGTCTCTATGAGCTTTGTAGCTTAATTTAGTTTTATTTCTGGCCATTAGCATTAATTGCCAGTGACGGCCGGCGCTTTTAATTGATTTTTTAACACAAAGTGCATGCGATTTTAATGTAAATAAACTTGAGGCATTTTATTTTCACGATTCGGACGTTGGCTCATGTTATTTCTGCTGCGGTAGTTTATTTATTATTATTATTATTTTTGCGCATTATTACTATTATTATTATTTGGCACAAGGCTGGCGATTGCGTAAAAAGCTTGTCGTTATTACTCTACTGATGTTGATGTTGATGTTGTTGGTCTCATGAATGGTTTTTCAGTTTGCCGGTCAAGTCATTTGGATCTCGCCCCACGGCTTTCGCTGTGTAATGCATAAACAAATAAATAGACAGACAGCCAGACAGACAGCTCCCAAAGGCGAAAAATATATCGTAATTACACAGTCGCTATTAAAACGTATAAAAACACACACGTACGGTGTACGGTGTAAATTTCTGTATTCCTAATCGAACGGCAAACAATCCGTATCGATTCCCTTTCTGTGCTTTGTCTTTTTACTTTTTTGAAATTTTACATACTCTTGCTAACGAATTTATCAATCAAAGCACACACTCACACACACGGGAGATGGATTTTTTTGTTTTCGGCTTTGGCCATCATAAATGCATTGGCAACACGTAAACCAATTGTCCATCAGAGTGGAATTAAATCGGTTTGTAAACAGCACAATTTTACATTTCCATTTCCTACTAATGACCACAGTCTCCTCTTGTCCTCATCAACAATCTGCTCCAAAAATCGATACTTCAAGGCTTTCAGTGTTTGCCATTCGAATAATGCTGGAAAGAGTCACTGAATACAAGGTATTTTTGGTATAATTAAACTCTCTCTGGCATGGCCTTTGATCTCATTTCGTGTCGCATTAAGAGTTACAGAAGCAAACGAAGCGTTGAGACAATAAAATGCATTTAATTATAAATTAAATATTATGGTGCATCATCATCAGCATCGGAGAGCTTCAAGGAGAGACTCTTGAAATCTGACCGACGGTCAGTCCCAAGGACCTGGACGAAGCGGACTGTTAAGTAAATGTCAGTGCCAGGCGGTCCAGGTCACCGGACGGACGACGAACCTGGCCGAGGACGACAGCTAAGCCCACAGACGACAGGCACTGGCATTTTAGCCAGGCTGCAGATGATCAGAGATGGGAAATGGAATTAAAAAAAGCCAAATACAAGCTAAGATAGCTAAATTAACGAATTAAGTTGAGTTTAAAAAGAAATACTGATTGAACTTATAAAATTGTTAACTTCTTTAAGGTTCTGTTTTAAAAACCCCCCGAAAGAAACTAAAATCTAATCAAAGGATCACATTTACAGTTTATTTCTATTATAAAATGTATGAATAAAGGAATGAAGATGGAATATTTCGAAGCTCTCTTTTATAGCCAAGTTGGCAGTACCAACACTTGCCCAGCGATGACGAGGCCAGGCCCAGTTAAGCTGGCCAGGACAGAGGGACTGACTGAGCCCAGTTGAGCTGAGTTGACATGCATATTCACAAATTTGAAAATGCTTTATTTACCCGAGTCGTCGGCGGACGAATAAAAATGAAACTCGAATAACTGAGTCAATATTTGCTCAAAGTTTTCCCCATTCTTCTGTTGGCCAGAAAGACTCATTTGGTTATTGTGTTGCTCTTTGTGTCTGTTTTTTTTTTATTCTTTGGCTTTTTTGCTAACCAAAAATAACTGCAAATTGACCAAGGTAGACAAGGGAGCAATGATGACGTGTTTCGGTCATCAAGAAGGAATTTTATGGGCTTTATAAAATCATAAATCAGTTTAGTAATTGATATATAAAAGACTACCGTTTCAAGGAACGATTTCATAATTTTAAAGTTTTCCACTTGTTCAACTTCTCCTCATTTCTCTTGGGCACATTCCCCAGGACACCTGATATTTCTCACGTAAGTATCAAAATTTCACACACACACTTTTAAATATTTGATTGAAATTGATTTTTTGAGGAGTAACTGCAGGGCAAGTCGACAATTCCCGCGGGCCCAAAAGATATTACATTCCTCACGATTTGCGGCATGTCTGGGTGTACCTGTGCGCCGTGTTGATTCGGCTTAATGCAAATGCTCAATCATTTCGCGCCGTCGGGCATTCTGCTCCTAATTTGATGTACGACAAATGTGCCAAAAGTTGTCAGACGCACGAGAAACAAACGAAAGAAGAAAAAAACGAAGAAAATGTACATGAAATTCCAACAAAAAACGAGGACGCAAAGGAAAAACTCTCAGGTAGCCAGACAATGGCAGTTGAGGAGTATCCGACTTTGTGCCAGAATTTATGAGCTCCTAAACATTTCAGGCCAAAATTTGCTACGACGTCACCAAGGACTTGGACGAATGTTTTTTGAGAGTAACTGTGGAATATGGTAAATGTTCAATGGCTCCAATGTCAGTGGTGGAAACAGAGTTTCGGTAAAGTTTCTTTGCCACTTAAAGTGCGGCCATAAACTTACCAAGTGCAAGGGTAAAAAAATAACACAGGACACGCAAAAAATAGCAAACTAGATTTTGAAGTGCAACAGAAAGTTGTGCAGAAAATATGTTGCTAACAAGTTTGTTTTTTTTTTTTCATGTTGCTAATCGCCTTTGCCAGCCCTGCCAAGTGGTGCCAACTGCCACGCCCACGCCCTTTTTATAGGCGTTTCTGGCAAATTACCTAGGGAAAAGTTAGATGTACTATATATACAAGTAAGGACAAAAATCAACAAAAGCTGTTGTGTGTGTCAGCGCTGTAACAAAAGGCACAAAACTTTCGCAAATGTGACAAGGATCAGGCAACAACAGCAGGGAGAGAACAAATGTCTGTAAAAATGTTTAACAATAAATAAAAAGTTTAAATTTTTTGCAGCACACACTTGAAAGCGTCCAAAGCCCGCATATAAAATACAAGTGTTAAGGAAGCAAGAACATGAGAACATGTTGTGGGATTATTTACATATTTTATTACCTGTAAATTTAGTGCTAAGATTCCCTCTCATAACCTCAGGATTTTCCCTAATTCGCAGATTTATTCAACAATTTAATGGGTTGATAACTTTATAATTTACCCAATGATCCGTAAATATTTAAATAGGCTCCCTCTGGCGATTAGTGCAATCTTAATAGTTGAAAATATCAAATAATCACCTATTGAATTGTACCCAAAACTATTATTAAATTCAATTACGTAGTAAAATATGATTACGTGGTATATATTTGCTTATCAAATACATAAAACAACTTGAAAAATATGCGATTAAATAACTGATATACCCTCTTAACAAGAAGCACTCCCAAGTAACCCAATGACTAATACAGAAAAAGTTAAAAGCACTAAAAATGTTTGCATATTGATTCTCTGCTCTTTCGATTTAAACCGAATGAATGAAAAATGATTTCAGCTCTCTGGGACTGAGAAATGCAATAAAAAAATATAAATGAATAATGCGATTTTGTACCACAAAATAAAAAAGAAAAAACTGTAGTAAAAAACAAACTCCAGCGAGGGCAAAAAACAATTAACGATAACACAGTTCGCTGAAGCGATGTCAGTTAGGAATTTCTTTGAGGAAAATTGCACCCAGCATTCCGTTGAATGAATGACAATTCATTTGAATGAGCTCGTGTGCTCGTCAATCAAACACTTTATATTGAGCCACACAAATAGTCTATCTATGACATAATTTATAGAGAAACGTGAAAAGATTGTGCTATCAATTGAAAAGATAAAATGCTTTCAATTTCCGAGAACGATCAACTCACCTTAGGGCTTCTCCAAATGAAAATGACCAATTCGCTGTCAGTAAGATATCTGAAAATGGATAGAAATAATTACTTGGAATTAAAAACTTTATAGTATTTATCAATCAAAAGTTTAGGACTAGAGTTTTCCAGGTAAAATTGAATTTTTAATTGAATTCTGTTGGCTTTTTATTGGATTTAATATCCTTTATGGGGGACTACTCCTCTTTCATAACCAACAAACAGCGAAGCGAAGACCACCCAGGATTAGGCTTAAACAGAAATTCCTGGTAACTGAGCGGCTCCCAGGCCCTTTTTGATATTTTTTGTTCTCTTCTTTTTTTTTGTTGCTCCTCCTTTTATCCCTTTCCACTGCACATTATTGTTAATGAATTCTACACGTAGTATGTGTATGGTCCGGGGCCTCCTCATTGGTCGCGCTTTGTCCCGGACCAAGTCGGATTCGGTCTGGAGGAGAGCCTGTTTCTGCCGGCAAGTTTTTTGCATAAAAATGTTGCTATACCCTTTTTCTGCAGGGGAGTCATTATCAATTTGTAACGATCTCGACCGGTCATGATCTTTGTCTGGCAAAAAACTCACTTTGTATTTATTATTAAAAGCCAAACATTTACGAAAATTACACAGAAACTGGTTTTTTTTTGGTAAAGTTCAAGGTTATAACCCATATTGTTAATTTAAATATAGCAAATTAGCTTGTTTATATTTAGGTGGGTGCTTCCTATTTGGCTTAAATCCTGGCTTAATTAATGTGTTTGATTTGTATTTAAATTTTGTAAGTATTTTATTTAAATATAAATTGATTTAACCTGAAAAAGAGTGTGCCTTTCTTCGACTTTAAGAGCACTCCTGCTGCTGCCCCACCCTTTTGGCTTCATTTGGCTCTGTTGCCAAGTCGCCAAACTTGGCCGACGACACAGTGTCAAGGTGTTGGCCACGTTGCGTTGCCTGCTGTCGCATTTACAGCTGCTGCTTCTTTAGCCTGGGCTATGGTTTTCCTTTACCCCTACCTTTACCTGAATGTGGTTCCCTTTGCGAGGGTCAATGCACAAGTGATTGGTTTTTAAGTGCATGAGACGCCGGCAACGCTTTACCTTTTATTTTTCTCTTTATTTTTTACTCCCTGCCTTTCATTTGTTGTTGTAAAGTTTCAATGACACTTTGCATAATTTTTTTGGAATTCTCCGCCGGGCAGTGGGTGGTTTTGTGTGTGCCTTGGACAGGCATTGTTGATGGATCATGATATCCTATTTGTCTGTTGACAGAGGCCCCCAAGCAACAAAAAAAAAAAAGAAAGAAAAATCCAATTTCTGGACCTCCCTCAAAGCTGGTCAAAAACAGTACCGGATAGAATCGGAAAAGGCACAGGCACAGAGCTACCCATAAAATGGCAAAGTTTAAAGGTTGATGCGACAAAGTGGTAATAACACTCAGTCAAAGCAAGGTGAGCAGAGGGTCAGGTCCCTAGCAGACAAGGGTTTGTCTTTAATCAAAACTGAAAAATAAAGAGACAACAAAAGCGTCGAAGCGGCATAAGCCGAACAATTTTTGGTAACAGGAAGAGACACCAGAAAAATGTCAAAGAAAAACTTTTAAGTTTGGTCTATGTGTACTTTACGAGTTCTTTTCTTATTCTTATTATTTGGGAGTGGTAATTTCGGGGGCGGTTGGTAAATGTAAAACGTTTTTCGGCAGACTAAAGCAAATATTAACATTGCCCCAAGAAAAGCAAAGCCATGGGAGCCAACTCCCATACGCCCATAAGAGAAGAAGCGCCTCTTGGAACGAAAGTTTATCAAGGTCATTACGGCAGGTTGGCTTCTGTTTGCTCCATCGCCATGGCCGCCCCCCAACCGCCCACCTGTCAGGCCTGTCTTGTTGATTAGCAGCAGGAATTTCTTATCAAAACGAAGGCAGACCGGGGCAGGTGTGTCAGGTGTTCAGTTGGAATGCGATTGGCCCCCCTAAGAGGATTGTGCTAGGTAAGCTCTCCCCATCGGTAAAGGACGGGAGAAGCCATTAGGAATCAACTCTCTAGGTAGTTAGGAAATACCGAATTGCTATATCATCGAATTTGGCAGGAGGGATGGGATTTGGTTGTGGATTGAAAACTCGTCAATACCTAAACCAAGCGGGGTTTTATTTCATTTGTAACCAGAGGATGGGATAGTCCTTTCTGCCACTATTTCCTCTGCATATCGGCATACTCCTTTCAACTAATTGATATACAAGCAAAGGAACAATAATTAAATTGCCTTTCACTTGAAGAGATTCCATTAAATTTGCATGCCCTTCGGGGTTTCCCTTTGGCAACTAATAAGGACTCCTATACCACACGCACTCCTCCATCCCTCGTTTTTTGCCTTTACCAACATATTCCACAAACTTTTCTCACATTTCACTTCAACTTTTTCCACACGCACAGAGAACTGGGAACTGGGACCTGGGACAGGGGAGACTGGGAAAGAAAGGTACTGAAACTGCAAGTTCTAATTGAATTTAGTTTTATTATAGGCACCATGCAAGAGAAAACAAGAGGCCATTTTCAGTTTTCATTCACTACACAAAAAAAGGGTCAGGGAAATTCAAAATCTTTCTCCCTCAAGGGTTGCATTGGATTAATTAGATTGAACGGGAAATATAATAGAGAGGAGGGGGAGGTTCTTTTTGGTTCTTTTCAACAGTCAAAGCCGCAACAAAAACAGTCACGAAAAAGTTGGTAAGCCGATTGGCCAAAACCGGCAGTAAGTGAACAAAAGCGGCATCGGGCATGAACAAAAATTGATTTAAGCTGATTTCCAGGCATTCCTTCTTCTGCTTTTTTGTTTTTGTGGATCCAACAATATTGACCACACCATGGGCCACGCCTACTCAGGGGCGTCGGGGCAATTAATATCAATTCCCGTTGGGCCATTAACACGAGCCAAAAACATATTGGCTAACAAGTGTCAAAGTCGCGCCAAATTAGAGCACAAGGCGACGATGATGGCACGAGGGCGTGGCCCGGACAACGGCGGACTACGGGCTGCGATTGGAATTAAGGATTGGGCATTGGATCGGTTTGGTAAACGAGGGGTTGGGTTGGGTCACGCTCCCTCTCGCCGGTTCGGGCGATATCCTGCCAAGAATGAGCAGCATGTGGCCAACACTCCCGGTAAAGTAAATGGGGTTCGTTGTTTGGGTCCTGCCCTCATTGATAATAATATTCGATTGGGTTTTATTTGCTCTGGTGGGGCTGGGTCACCGTCCGACCCCTCCACATTGATGGTTTATTATTGTCTTGGCAGACGACGACGACGACGGCGATGACACAGGATACACATGTTTCTGCCAATTGCCTACGTCACCCCAATGGAATCGGATTGGGCAAGGGAAAAGGCCAAAGGGAGAAGAGAGAGAGGAAATGGGTTGAGTCGATAAACTGTGACGCAAGCCCTTCGAGTGGCAATAGTTTTGACAGTTGAAAAGGGCGCCACATGGGGTCACATCAGAGATACCGCGCTGCCACATTGTGAACTTTAACCATCTGCAATTGTCGTCTGTTATTTTGTGTATTTTCTGTACATTTTTCCTACTATTCCCACTGTCTGATGGTTTTGGCGGATGAAAAGCGGAAATGTTTATCAGCAAAGGCCAAGCGCCTCTTAATTATGCAGTCCATTCTCGATTCTCGAATCAGAGACACTCGGGTCTGACAATGACGTCCAAACAACAGCCGAACCAATGCACAGGAGATAAGAAACATATCAAGATCGGCTATGAATATATAACGTATATATATATAGCGAGGGTCGCCCTTGAAAAGCGGGAAAAACTTCTGTTCGTTTCGTTTTCGGAAAAACTATTTTTAATGGCTCGCATTTGTCAGCTGCAAATGAAAAACGGCAATTTATGGCCCTGCTGGAATGATTCTGATTTATGGTGATTTCAAAATGGTTTCACTAATTGGTTTGAGTTCTTATTTTGATGTTACGGAAATAAATGGTTTGAGAAATGCTGGGAGCTACGATAGATTGCGATTTATTTTTAAACTGCGGTCTCTCTGTGGATTAAAAATATCTCTTTTTGAGTGAGGAAAATATTTTAGTGATTAGATTAATGGATTTAATTGAATTGTAGCGTGGAATTTTAGTTTTATGGGTTGTGAAATTGATTTAGGAATTGTAATCTAAATTTTCAGGGGAGTAAAATCGTACACCAAATTCAATAAGGTTGTTAACTGTTGAATATAATTCATTCATATTAACTAATTTAAGATCTTTACTTGCAGAATAATTTATAAGAATAATATGGACCTGCTCTTTAGCTATAATTTGAGTTTTTAACCTTTTTTTTAAATAATTTTTATAAAATACATATGAAAGTTCAATAAAAATAGCTTAACTCAATAATATTTGTATTTTTTTAATGGCATATATATTTAAATTAGTTGATAAAACAGGTTTCTCAAATGTTAATTATGCTAAAATCATGTTAGAAGTATTCCAAATTGTTACTCTCTCAGCTTTAGCAAAGTACTTCTCAATTTAGAAAATAATTTCTTCACAAAATCATATAATTTATGATTTATTTAATTCTGGAGTTATTATATTTTATGACTTTTTAAAGACTCAATTACTCAATCGACCCCCTTACAAGGGTCAAAAGTATTTCCGATGGCTACAAAAAGAACAAAGAGGAAAGTGACAACCGGAAGAAGGCATAGCATAATGAGTTATAAATATGCATACGGGCATTTGTTTGTTTATTTAGCGTGTCCGTCCCGTGGCTTTGTGAGTGTGCGATTGCATATTTGCAGAATAAGTGCGGTGGAGGAGTAACGAGAAGAAGCAGAGACAGCTGATAAGCGATAAATGCCAACGCAATTCCCCTTTTGCTTTCACTTTTCAAACGGCAAAAGAGCAATAAAGGGGGAGGGGGAAGGGGACGGAACCGTGGTCTCTGCATCGTTGAAGTTAATGCAATTAATTAGCAATGCACACACAGGCAACGACAGGCGACAAGAGGCAACGTGTGTAAATGGCTAGAAACGGCCATAAAACACTTATCGGAGCGAGAGGGACGGCTAATGAGGTGTGACAATTAAAAGAGAAGACAGAGGAGGCGCCTGATGTTGTTGGTTTGTTTTCTACATTAAGTCTGCATGACTTACCTGTTTGTTTGATTTTCCAATTCGGTTCAGCGCTATTTCCAGCCCGGTTAATGCGGCTTCCTAATAATTCCTGTTATTTGGAACTTTTCGCAACAATCTGCGGCAGGCGGCTGGCGAGTCTGATAAGAAAGTGGTCCGTCCCGTTGATAAGAGTGCGCTCTTGCTCTCGCTCTCTCTCTCTTTCTCACTTTTGGGCAGCATAAACAAATTGAAGCGACTGAGGCGAGCGAAGAAGAAGCAGCAGCGGGCAGAGCAGCGACACGCCTAGAAGGCAATTTTTCCGGCAATTTTTCCGGGATTCAGCGTTTTTCTTTTTGGCTTGTGCTTTTTTGGCTTTGCTTTGACCGAGAATACTTTTTTCTTTTTGTTTTTCTTTTCAATTTGACCGCATTTGTCGATTTCGGTTTTCTTTTTTTGTTGTTGTTGTTGCGGCGGCGGCAGTAGCGCTCACCACCACGATTGCACACACTGAGACACACACACACACAAGCCGATGGGCACACACACAGAGACGGGCGGGCGGGCACTCACATGCACACGCTAACACAACGACACACACGCGGCGGGCCGAAAACGATGGCCAAGAAATTGAAGCGTTTTTTTATACGCCCAGGAGCGGTCGATTAAAGCCAGGTTAGCTGCTATTAGTTGCGGCGGTACACGGCGACGTTCGCAGTGGTTATTTTGCATAAACGAATGGCAATGGATCCGCGAATTGCAGTGCTTTCGAAAAAATTTACGAGTCTTCTGAGTAGAGATGGGATATTGTCGAGAAATCGCCGATGTATCGCTGAATGTCCATCGATGTTCAAATATCGATGTATCGATAGTTTTCTCCCGATGGTATTATTTTATACCCTTGCAGTCTATTATAATTTTAGCCAGAGCAGTCGTTTCCGACCATATGAAATATATATATTCTTGATCCGATCCAGCCATGACAGTCTGTCCGTCAGTCTGATTCTATGTAAACCAGTCTCTCAGTATTTAAGCCATCTCAATGAAACTTGGCGGGTTTTTGTATACTTTTTTTTATATAACTCCACTGGTATATATGTCGGAACAGGTCGGATCGGATGAATATATCATATAGCTGCCATAGAAACTATCAGTTCAACTTTTGTTTGAAAAAAAATTATAACATTCATATTTTTCAAAAAATTGTCAACTATTTGTATATATAAGCATTTTGTATTTTTTTTCAGAACTTTTGTTTGAATTTTTTGAAAATAGGGATAATATATGTATACATATATCTGCAATAGAAACTATTGTTAAATGTAGAAGAAAACACAAAATTTGGAATCTAAAACTGTAAATAAATAATATATAAACAAAATTTTATTGTTTATTAATAATCGAATCGCAACCATAATTGGTATACAAACTTTGGCGTTCGGAAGTTATTTATTTTTATTGTTAAAAATGAAGCCAACATGAAGTTTAAGTATATTTATAAATAATTAATATATTACAATTATATGTATTTTGTCGGATTTATTATGACGATTTCTTTAAAAGCGGTATTTCTGTTTCAGCTTCCACCTCTAGCTGGCAATAAAATAAATTTTGAATATTTATTTTTTACCACGATTATGTATTATTCCACAATAATTAACGATTTTAAAAACGTAAATAAATATTTAGCTAGCTAGCTATCTAGCTATCTAGCTATTAAATAGTAACAAAGTGTGGCAACACCAACAAATCAGCTTCGTATCCGCACACATGTTGCACACTGCCTTGAATTTGATAATCACCTGTAATTTTTAAGGAAATATTTAATTGAATATAAAATAAATTAACAATAGAAACAAGGAGAAACATATAAAAATTATTAATCACACTAGGTAAGTTAAAATGCTCATAAGAAAAAACATTTCAAGATCTTCAAGTTTACAGGGCACTCAAATGTCTTATTAGTCGGAACTAACCGGCAGATTTTAGGTAATGACAATGATTTTCACAAGGAAATCACTGAAACTCCTCAATTACCGCCTAAGATGCCTGAATCCATCAGTTTCCAGCCACAAAAGAAGTGTCCAAAGCACTGCCAATGGAGAAGCTCCCTCCGTCGAGGTAAACTTCAGTAATGGGTGAGTAGATGGCCTTCCCACTCAACTTATAATCCAAACCCCGAATTCCCTTACAGACGTAACCTGACATTCAGCTCTGGCCGCTTGGCGAGATTCGCCAATGGAAGTGCCGTGTGCCAGATGGGTGACACCGCCGTAATGGTCACAGCGGTGGCCAAGCCAAAGCCTTCGCCGGGTCAGGGATTTCTGCCGCTGGTGGTGGATTATCGTCTGAAGAACGCCGCCTCCGGTCGCATTCCCATGAACTTTATGCGCCGGGAAATGGGTCCCTCCGAGAAGGAGATTCTCTCTGCCCGGCTGATCGATCGCTCACTGCGTCCGCTCTTCTCCAAGGATTACCGCACGGAGACACAGCTAGTTTGCAACATGCTGGCAATGGACGCTGTGCACAACCCCGATATCCTGGCCATCAATGCCGCATCCATGGCGCTGTCACTGAGTGACATTCCCTGGAATGGACCCATCGGAGCTGTGCGGTGAGTGGGGAAACCTTAAATAGGAGTACTTTCATTGATAAGAATTCCCCTGCTCTTTCAGAGTTGGCTTCTGTGATGGCGAAGTGCTGATCAATCCCACCCGAAGAGAGTTGCAGTCCTCCCAATTGGATCTGGTCGTCTCGGCCACCAAACAGAACCTGGTGGTGATGCTGGAAGGCAAGGGCAATATAGTACTGCAGCAGGACCTCCTCAAGGCCATTAAGCAGGGCACTCGAGAGGCCCAGTCCATTATCCATGAGATCGAACGCCTCCAGAAGGCCTACGGCAGACAGAAGAGAGAACTGGAAGCGCCGCCTTCGGTGGACCCGGAACTGGAGCAGGCTGTTCGGAGCATGTGCGAGATGCGACTGAGAGAGATCTTCCAGGATGCTCAGCACGACAAGATCTCGCGGGACAACGCGGTCAACGAGGTGCGCTCCAATGTGATCGACAAAGTGTGGAGCTCCTTTCCGGACACAGAGCCCTCCCAGATCGGTGAGCAGTTCAATCAGACCAGCAGAGCCATCTTCCGGGAACTAATCTTTGAGCGAGGACTGCGATGCGACGGCAGGGACTTCGACCAGCTAAGAAACATTTCCTGCCAGGTGGACATGTACAAACCGCTCCATGGATCCGCTCTGTTTCAGCGCGGTCAGACGCAGGTCTTCTGCACGGTGAGCTTGGACTCGCCGGAGAGCGCCATGAAACTGGACTCCCTAGCTGCTCTAGAAAGTGGCGGTCTGAAGGCCAAAAACTTTATGTTGCACTACGAATTTCCACCTTATGCCACGGGAGAAGTGGGCCGGATTGGTCCTCTGGGTCGCCGAGAACTGGGCCACGGAGCTCTGGCGGAGAGAGGACTGCTGCCCACTCTGCCGCACGATTATCCCTTCACTGTGAGACTCACCTCTGAGGTGTTGGAGTCAAATGGAAGTAGTAGCATGGCCAGCGTTTGTGGTGGTTCATTGGCTCTCATGGACGCTGGAGTGCCGGTCAGTGCCCCTGCAGCGGGCGTGGCCATCGGCCTGGTCACCAAATTCGAGAACGAAGACACCAAGCACCTGCAGGACTACCGCATTCTCACCGACATACTTGGTATCGAGGATTATATGGGCGATATGGACATGAAGGTGGCGGGCACGAGAAAGGGCTTCACTGCCATCCAAGCGGACCTCAAGATCCCGGGCATTCCGCTCAAGGTGGTCATGGAGTCGCTGCAAAAGGCCACCGATGCCAAGTCCAAGATCCTAGACATCATGGCGGAGGCCATCCGGGAGCCGAGGTGAGTTTATTTTAATGGAAAATAATTATTTGAGAATTAAAAACATATTTCCTTTACCAGGAAGTATCGCAAGGAGAGCTGGCCTGTAAGCGAGACCATCACCGTGGAGCCGCACCAGAGGTCTCAACTGATTGGCCCTAGTGGACTCCACATGAAGCGCATCTACCTGGAGACCGGAGCTACTTTGACTGCCTCGGATGAGAGTAATTTCTCGGTGTTTGCACCCTCGCAAGCGGCCATGGACGAGGCCAAGGAGATGATCGAGGGCTACATGGTGAAGGAGCGAGTGCCGGACCTGGAGTTCGGCGGCATCTACACTGCCAAGATCACAGAGCTGCGCGACACGGGCGTCATGGTCGTGCTATATCCGAGCATGCCACCAGCACTGCTGCACAACTCGCAGCTAGATCAACGCAAGATCGCACATCCCTCGGCGCTGAACCTAGAGGTGGGTCAGGAGATTCAGGTTAAGTACTTTGGTCGTGATCCCGTCTCTGGTTTCATGCGACTTTCGCGGAAGGTCCTTCAAGGACCCGCTTTGGGCATAACCCGTTCCCTCAACAAATCCGCCGGAGAGAACGGAGCGTGATTTTTGTTACGACTCCCAATGGGAGGCACTTTTGAAATATGCAACTTTATTGTAGGCCTTATAAATTTCGTGTTTAAAACTTGTACGTATATATAAAATATAGATGAAAACTCAAATCTAAGATCGTTCTCTGTATAAAATAATTTGTTTGGAGCTTAGCCCGGGATTCAATTTCTTACTTAATTAAAATTGTTTTTCTGTAAAGGATAAGCCTCTCTCGATCTGCTTAAATCTGTCTATAAAATAAGAATTTTGTGAAACTTTGATAATTGAATTTCAAAAATTGAAGTTATATCGATTTTATCGAAACAATTTAAAAATAGATATACTGACATCGAAACATTTCAGAAAGATGTTACTAAATTGAATTTATATAGCGTTCCGCTTAAATTGGTCTGATATATCAACGAGAACATCGAATTAACGTACATAAATCGCCACATTAAAATATCGAGTTATGTATATAAAATATATATATATTATATTTCGACCACAGACTACCCTTATGAAAGCTGATACTTAAAATCTCGATGTTTACTTTAAAAAATATATTTTTTATAAATTTATATTTATGTGCACAGGATTCTTTTTTTTCTTAGTTTTCAACTTTTGACTTAGGCGTGAACAGCATCAGTAGGGAATTCGTTTTACTTTAAACCAAGTAAGAAAAATTACTAAACCTACTTATAACAGATCTGTTTTGAATCTTTTTCGAATCTATGGAGTTGGAGCTTGATGAAATGAGATTTCTTGACAGATCTAAAAAGTTTAAACTCATCTCGCAATCTCATCAATTTCCTTACTCTGTAATTCAAAGTTGGGCTTATAAAAAAATTTTGATTCGATTAATTGTTAAATGGCATCTAGAAACATAGCCACTTCAAGTAGAATTTTGGCCAAAACAAAAAAAACAACAGTTTTGTGACACTTCGAAGCTTAACCTAAGGTCGAGTACTACTAAGTAGTTCTGCCATCTTTAGTTTTGCTGTGGGTTAGATGATGACGCGGTAATAGGAATCGGAAATGCTGTACAAGGCTACTATTGGTGTCTTGGCATCGGTTAGATAATCCATGACCTCGTCATTTATATCCGATATATAGCGTTTGTATTTGGGAAATCTGTAAATAACAATTTCTTAGTAATTAAAGATTAACTTGTTACATGTTTCCCTCACTTACCTTTCAATCACAAAGTTGATTTCCGGTTCAGTCTCTTTTTTACGTATTTCCCGCGGATTGATGGCCCCCACTATGGCATTTACCACCGCCGGAGGCAGTTCCACCACCAGCACCACAAAGGTTTCCTTCTTGATGAACTGAGCCAGAGTGGAGCTCATCTGCTGCGCCACCTGATTCTCCAGTCGTCTCTTATAGTTCGCTGTGGGCTTTTCGTGGGTGAGGAACGAGACTTGGAGATTCGGCAGCTGGCTGTAGCTGTTCTTGATGGTGGCATTCGAGGCTGACGTGCTGAGACCGTTCTCACCGCGTTCCCTCTCCTTGCCACCGCTGTTGCCACCTCCACCACCACCAGCACTAGTGTTGAACACCTGACTGGAGTTGTCTACAGTGGCTCCGCTCATCGCTTCCGTTCTCAGCAGTTTCTCAATAAACTCCACCAGCTCAGCTCTCGTTAGATGACGCTCCTGAAAACGATCTCTCTCAAACGTACGCACTCTGAGAGAACCATTTTCGGCCACCAGAATGACATGTAGAGCTCCAAGTCGCGCCAAATCCTGAGCCTCATCACCTACTTCGCTGGCGGCCTCCACAATGCCGCAACGGATACCCACTGACCAGAGCAGTCGCATGATATAGGTAACGTCCTTGAGAGGCGGACGAGTGCCACACACACAGATGCCTACATCGATGGCTCGACAATCCTTGGCGTACTCCACGGCTGCAACGAGTTTGTCCAGATAGAAAGTCATACCCGCGCCACTGAGCCCGCCACGCGAGGGCAGAGCGCAGTTAAAGCTTTGAGCCTGTCGCTGGAACTCGTGTAGCATAGCATCGTAACGCTCTCCCACCGCCAGAACTGAAGGATGACCAGAACGATTGGGTTTGAGGTCAGCAGTCATCTGCCAAACGATTCCTCCATTGCTGGCACGTTCAAAGCTGAGGGGCAGACCCGCCCATATGTGAATAGGACACTGAAAAAGGAAAGTGAGCTGTTAAATCTGGTTATAAAATAAATTCCTTTACTCACGGTCACGCCCAGGCTGTAGGCTAGACCCACAACAGTCTCCAGTTCCCTTAGAGCACCTCTCGCCAGTGAAGCCGCCTCACCCTTGCCCCGCATAAGGGCCTTTAGCGCAGAATCATCCACAGTACTCCTCGAGCCCGTCAGCAAGAAGTTGGCCAACAGCATGTCCATCAGGGTTTGAGCCGAGGTGCGTGATTTCTCCATGATGACTGTTATGCTAGAGTGGAACTGGAACCTTGATATGCGCGACTCGATAAAGTCCAGGGTGCCCTCAAACAAGGCTTCATATTGTGACTTTGGAACATTGCAGTAGATAAGGATGGCCCTCAGCAGATTCGTATGGTTCATGCGTATCGCAAGATTTCGGTCACGCAGACGCGGCAGCTCGGTGGTGATCTCAAAGGCCAGTGACAGCAGTTCCGCATCCACTAAGTGGCTGCCCGTTGTGGGTGCAATGATATCGAAGGAGCACTCGTAGCTCTGCTTGGGATGGAAGTTGAAGACCCGCTCCTCGCGATAAACACGGTCCACGCAGTAGCGTCGGATGAGATTCACGCCGTTCATGGTCACGTGACGGGCAAACTGGGTGCGCAGATCGCAGGGCAGCACCACAACACATCCAGAGTGGGTCATCAGGTGCACAGCATTCGCGTTGGCATAGGCCCGGCTGTTCCTCGCCGACAGTGGCGATAGGAGCGGTGAATCCACTTCAATAGCTCCATGTTTGCGGAAGAGATTTACCACCTTGGCTTTGACGAACTCAATCACCGGATTGAGGGAAACTATATCGTCTATGACGATGGAATTCCATGATTTCATGGCCCGACTGCTACCTAAATGGTAGGTGTGCTCCAGAACTTCATCACTCTCCTGCTGGAGGCAGCGGGCCACGAGGTTCTTGTACGCCTTGCTCTGCGGATTGGCCAGAGCGTGACGGAGCATCTCTTGCAGCTCGTTGGCCTCCAGCTGGGCTGGCGGCACGAGATCCGAACTAAGCAACTCCTCGGCGGTGGGACGCTGGGCGGGATCATGGCTAAGTAGCCATTGTAGCATCTGGAGGAAATCAATTCATTTATTTTATATAAAAGTACCTTATAAGAGCTTACTTTCACCGTCTTCTCGTACTTGGGATCCTTGAGCATTCGATCCGGGATGTTTATGGACTCGGTCCTCAGTGCCATTATGGTTTGCGCTCGCTCCATACTCGTGTCGAACGGCGGCTGGCACATCTCGAACAGAATAATACCCAGCGTGTACATATCGACCTTCTGGTTGTACACCGATTTCGAAGCGTTGCCGGTGAGCTCGGGAGCCACATAAAGGGTGGTGCCCACCTTACCAGTGCCAGTTCCATCCTCGGCACTGGTTACATTGTGGATAGGAACGGGCGCTGGATATTCGTGGGCCTGCAGAGCCAAGAAGCTAGTGGTTGCTAGGCCAAAGTCTCCTATCTTGATCTGATCGTGAGAGTCCAAGAAGATGTTTACAGGCTTAAGATCCCGATGGATAATGCCTTGCTGGTGGATGTGCGAGAGACCCTCAGCGATCTCCCTGAACAGGCGCCACAGGCGATCGCAATCATCGAACAGGTTATCATCGATGGCGGTGCTAAAAGTGAACTTGTTTGGATAAGGTTTTTATCGAAAATTATCTCAAGACCTCACCGTAGTGTACACTTTTCGCAGAACTCCATTTGAATGTACATAACTTGCATGAGGGGCTTTGGTGAGCTGGTTTTGCCTCTGGAGTCTTCTTCCTCCTCCTCATTGTCGTAGACAGCCACCTTACCGTTGGAGTCCACAAACTCAATCCCATCTGAATCGGAATCCCCCATAGCAGGCCTGCGTAATAAAGAAAGAATTAACAAATCTTATAACTGTTTTAAATTTTCAACCTACATGTAAGCATTCCACATGCTGGACGAGCTATCATCGTCCTCATCTTCCTCCAAGGTGGGACCCAGTTGTGGCGACTTTGCAGGTTTCACACTAAGCTCCTGTTGACTCTGCGACCATTCTCCACCCAGCAGCTTGTCCATTTCGGCGGCATCTGCGTCATCCACGCTCTCAATCCAACTGTTGAAGTAACGCACCACGTTCTCGTGATTCAGACGCGAAAGCAGCTCCACTTCGCGCGTCATCTTTTTGTACAACTGCCGGCTGCGAGCGGGAAGCGGTATTCGCTTAATAGCATACTCCCGGTTGTCCAGAATATTGCGAACTTTCAGAACATCTCCGAAAGCTCCTTTTCCTAAGTACATAAGCACCTCGAACTCGGTTCGAAGGCGGGATTGACTTAGAGCCAATGTAGGTATCTGGTAGGGCAGAGCAGTTGCCGTACGCTGGGCGGGGTTGGGGTGTCGTTGTTGCGGCAGCTGAACCAATTGCTGTTGCTGCCCGTTGTCCACGTAAAAGCGAAGGAAGGGATGCTCGAGCAGTTCTGAAGCGGATAGAGTGCGGTCCGAGTTGCATCTGTAAGAAGCGAAGGGTTAGGACTGCTTACTTCTGTTCTACCCAACACTCACTTGTCTACAAAGTCGCGCATTTCATAGCTATTCGTTGGCATCAGACTTTCCACCAGAGCACCCAAGGCGGGCAGGTCTCCTCGATTGCTGCTCTGTCCTGGTCCGCTTAGCAGCTCCAGAAGATTGGGCACTAGAGAGTAGTCTGAGCAGCGAACATTGCCCGTGTTGTCCATGAACACTGTGCTATCCAACAGATGACTATGCGATATTCCCCTATTATGCAAGAAGACAAGTGCATCCAACATGCCACGGGCTACCATCCTAGCTCCATCCATGCACCAGCCTAGCGAGGAGGAGATACTGAACACACTAGTGCCGAGAAGGAAATCCTGAGCCAGGTATATCAGCAACCCCTCTTTGCGCTTAATGCACAGCACGCACTCGTACGGGATGAGGTTCTTGTGCTGCAGCTGGGCCAGAGTGGCCACTTGTTTCTCTATGGAGGCGATAACCTCATCCACTCTGTGATTGCCTGCGCATTTTGTCTCGCTGCTCCAGTGGCACTTGCCGCCACCACTGCACGGCTGCTCCAGCTGGCAGTACTTGATGTTCCACTCGGTAATGTATAGTAGCTGGCCGCAGTGCATGTCGATGCCGGTGTAGGCAATGCAGCCACGCTGGGAGTGACCTGCAGTAACGATACTTTATTACCTTTGAGAACTTACTTCCGAGTAAGTAGCACTCACCTAGACAGCATCCCCGCTGTATCTGTCTGCCCACCTTGTGAAAGTAGAGCGTCTCTGTGTTGCGGTGATCCAGGCACTTGCTGGGATAGATGTGGCCGCGATAATAGGGCGAAGAGTTTTCGGAACTCTCCGAGGAGCTGGGATGGCGCGGATTCGACTCGCTCATGCTGCGCCTTGGCTCGCCGCGGCGCTTGGCCTCCGTCTTGAACATCTCCTTGCGCCGCTCTACTTCATCCATCAGGGTCTGGCGCTGCAGGCACTCCCGCTGCCTCTGCATGTCTAGCAGCTCCTGTTCCCGCTTCTGCTTGTCCTGCAGCATCTGGTCGTAGAAAGAGCCCTTGGGCGGTTTGTTGTGCTCAAGCAGGAAGGCCTGCACGGTCTGGGCCAGTTCGTATATCATTACTTCGCCGCGCAGCTCCTGAGATTGGGCCTGCAGCTTGCTGAGCAGGGCCTCCAGTAGTTGATCTGACATTCCTTTGGACTCCTCCAGCACGATTTTTGGTGGCCTGAAATAGTTAGATAGTTTTATTATTATTATTTTCTTATAGAACCTCCTTTTACTCACAGTTTTGGGTATTTGGAGGGGCAGGTAACATGGAGCTTGGTGCAGACGTAAGCCTCCAGGCCATTGGACGAGTCCCGCAGCGGTGTGAGCCGTATCTTAATGTCTGTGGGTTTCCACACCGCCGCATTCGCCTGGGGTCGTAGGTCCTCAACATCGTTGCCGAAGATAGCCTATACATGCAAGGGGAGGAGCAAATTTCGTCACTATTTCAGCGGACAGCGGGCAACAGCTGCTTACCTTAATAACCTCCAACTCCTGAGTCTGCCGCTCGCGAAAAGATTCCTTCGCTGCCATGACGTCTGGCTGTTGTTCATTAAATCTCACTTAATTTGGAAGCACCCTCGCTGCATCGGATGCCTTGGAATACTGGTGACGGTCGTGGTTGGCTTCAGGCTTCCTCTTTGTGCGTCCGGGTTATAAGAGGTCCGGCCGGCGTAATTTTTCGGAACCTGCGCTGGCAGCTGTTTCCCCCTCAGCTGGTTTCTGCATAACTTTTGTTTTGGTTTCCGCCGGAAATCGCTGGCGAATCAATTACTCTGTGGATTCCTGTAGTTTTACGGCGTCAAAGTTTCCACCTGTTGAGCTTTTCTTTCAATTATTTCCAGGAAGAAGAAAATGTTTTCCGAATTTTTGTTCTAAGTACTAGAGATGGGAGATTCTCGATGGCTTCGCCCTTAGAGGTGGCAAATTATCGATAAACGTAAGCTTTTGATTTGTAGGGTTGGGCGGGAAAATATATGCGAATATAAATATGCTTAAAACTAAATAATTTGAGTGAATAAATTGGTAACAAAAAAAGTATTTATATTTTTAATTTTATGATTTATCAGAAAATATAAATCAAACAATAAATTGTATACTTTAAACATCTGATTCAATCTCGACTGATTGATCAAATATAGAAACAAGGCCGCCGGACTCAAAAGCTGTTGATTTAGCTTATCTAATGAAAAGTATGAAATTTATTGTTGCTCCACCTTTAATATAGGCAGATCTTGTCAGACTTTGCTGTTCAGTGTTCACAAAGAGCCCGAGGGCAGCAGAAGCCCATTGCAGAAAATGAAAGTCTGTATAAGAGGAGTTTTCCTGCTGGCATGTCTCCTGCCCGGTTATCTGGAGGCTGCTCGAATCCTGGCATTGTTTCCCATACCAAGTCCTTCGCATTATTTTTTCGGCTTGCCCTATCTCAAAAGATTGGCTTCTCTGGGCCACGAAATAACCTCCGTCAATCCCTTTCCCTTGAAAGAGCCTGTGGCAAATATACACGATGTGCCTGTTCTAGAAGTCTTTGAAAATTTTGAAGGTAAGCTTATATTAAGTTAAAGTTTGCCATTTAAGTTTTACATTTTCATTTAAGAAATTCTAAAACCCACGCCTAAACCCAGAAGCCATTGGAATGATAATGACTTTATCAACGAATACACTCATAACCTGACAAAGACAGTACTGAGCAATGACGGAGTGCGTCGAGAGATTCTCAATGGAGAAAACGCTCAGTTTGACTTGGTCATTGCGGATCTTTGGCGGCTTGATGCTCTCTATGGCTTAGCGGCCACCTTTGAGGCTCCAATAATTGGCTTGGCTCCGTACGGCACTGATTGGAAAATCGATGGACTTGTGGGCAATATATCACCCATTTCGTACATCCAGTCTCCATCCTCTAACCTCTACGACTTAGACACATTTCGCGGTCGGTTGGCTCACTTCTTAGAGCGATCCATTGCTTGGATAAACTGGAGTTGGCGCCATCGGGGAAAGCAAGAGGCACTTTACAGAAAGCATTTTCCGAAAATCGCTGATAAGCTGCCGTTATCTGAGATTTCCCGAAACTATGCATTGGTCTTCGTGAATCAGCATTTCACTTTGGGGCCACCCCGCCCATACGTTCCAAATATGATCGAGGTGGGAGGCTTGCATATTGATAAGGAACCGAAACCATTGTCACAGAAATTGGAGGATTTCATCCAAGGTGCTGGGAAGGATGGCATCATTTACTTCTCTTTGGGCACCAATGTTAGAAGCAAATCTTTGTCCCAGAATCTTCGGAAGTTACTCATGGATACCTTTGCCAACCTGCCACAGCGTGTTCTGTGGAAATTCGATGATGATCAGCTGCCAGGAAAACCCTCAAATGTTTTGATTAGCAAATGGTTCCCGCAGCAGGACATCCTGGCTCATCCAAAGGTGAAGTTGTTCATAACCCATGGAGGATTGCTGAGCACCATTGAAAGCATTCATTACGGAAAACCAATGCTGGGACTGCCTTGCTTCTTTGACCAGTTCAACAATATGGAACATGTTAGAAGCCAAGGTCTGGGTTTGGTTCTCAATTTGAAGGAAATGACCAAGAAGGAGTTCAATTCAACAGTCTTACGGCTGCTGACGGAGAAGAGCTTTGGGGAGGCAGCAAAGGCAAGAGCAGCTTTGTATAGGGATCGGCCCATGAAGCCTATGAAAACAGCCATCTGGTGGACCGAGTACATCCTCCGGCACAAGGGAGCAACTCATATGAGAGTAACCGGAAGGGAACTGGACTTTTTTACCTACCACAATATAGATGTTTTGGGTACTTTTCTCCTTGGCTTCTTAGCCATTTTAGGAATGGTTTCGTTGTGCGTGGTCAAGTCTCTCAGGAAATGCCTTCGTTATGGAACGAAGGAAAATAACCAAAAGCAGAAATTATGTTAAATAAGAAGAGTATTTTAAATATTAATGATTGACCAATTGTTTAGCTATTAAGTTAGGGTATCACGGAAGCGCTCGTCACTTTTTACTTTATCCCCAGCATTGCCACATTTTTCTAAAAGCATTCCAACGATCGATCTTCCACCAAAGCTTAAATGTAACTGTGAAGCCCAAATTAACTTTTGTCTTGTTTTGTTCCCAAAAAATATTTTGTGTTTTTTGTAAAATTAAATTAATTCTCTAACCATGGAGCAGACCCGAGTTGTGGTGGTATTGAGCAACACCGAATCCTCTCAAGAATCGGTTAAGCCAGCGGGGAACACCTTCTCGGAATCAGTTGTAGCAGGACGGGCACAGCAGCAGCAGCAGCAGCCTCCGGCTTCTGATACCTTTCAATATGGCGGGGAGGTGAGCATTCTAGACGATCGCACCTTGCGGCTTCTCTACTGCCAGAACGCCTCCAAGCCTCACCTGCTCCTGGCCCAGAAGTTCCGCTTCGATGTGTTGACCACTCAGGAGTGCGGCGATGAGATTCCCGCCCTGCTTCACTGCCTCTTTGTGGAGCGACGCGATGGCTTTGCTATGCACCTGCGGGTGGAGCGGGAGTGCCACTTGATGTTCCTGCTGGACACACTGGTCATCCAGGTGAACGGGAAGCTGCAACGTGAGGGAATGGAACTAGAACGAGGCATTGTTCGATTCCGCAAGCTGCAGGAGGAGGATCGGCGTGGTAATACAGGGAACAGCATGCAGACGCAGAGCGCCTTCAGCGACACCCATGGCCTGATGCTCTGGCTGATGAATCAGTACCGCATGCGGGCAGATCTTAGTACTGGAGTCGGTCACGATGCCCTGGAGGTGGAGTACTTGGTGGCGCACAAGGAGACGGGCATTCAGTTCAGCGTTCGTCTCTTTGTGCTGCTGGTGGCCTTTGAGGAGCTCAGTGTGAGCTCTTTGTGTGGCCTGCGATGCTACTTCAGCGATGATCTGATCACATCCTCGCTGGTGGGCACCGAACTCATATCCTTCATGCAATATGCCACCAATCAGAGCCGCAGCAAGCCCCTATATATGCTTATTTTGTTCCATGTGACGACCAGTGGTTCCCAGGTGAATGCCAGGAATGCACAGCTGCTCGTCCTGGCCCATCTGGCCAGTCAGCAGCATTCCCCTCAGCTGGATACCATGGTGAGTGGTTTAATTTGACTGTCTTATGAGGATAATAATCATCATTTTGCTTGCCAGCAGTCAGCCAGCAGTTCGTTCGCCCAACTGAATCAGTTTGAGAACTGCCAGAAGGAGATCAGTGATCGATTCAAGCAGGTTCATGGCTCTCTGATGCAGTACGTCCAGCAGGCGGAGCAACTGAAGCACTATCGCCAACGGTTCGATGAGCAACTGGCCCAGTTCGAGGAGCTGCTTAAGCAGATAGCCAACACTGAGTTTGGTCACATGTTGCAGGCCTCGCAGGCCAATCTCCAGAAGCTAAACAATCTGTTGGAAAAGAATACCTAAGAGTGATAAGTTTTAAGTTTTATATGATGTTGTCCATGTGCTCTTTTGTCTTATTAAAATAGGTTGAACCTTAACTCTTAACCCCTTAAATCTCCACATAGCTGTATACTTGTTTAGGGTTTTGAAAAAACAGTCTAAATTCAAAATAGCATATTTTAAGACTATCCAAATTTAAGTTTCAAAAAATTAATCTCTCACAGAGAAAAGTAAAGGATTTCCCGGACCATGAACAGCAACTCGCTCACCAAGAGGCACCATCGTGTAATGGTGGCCCTTACGGATCCCAAGCGTCGAAGTTACTCGGAAGAGCCTTGCCTAGACGAAGAGATAAAGTTGTTGGACAAAAAAGCGATGCTGTTGAGGATTCCAAATGCCTTGGGAAAGCCGGGTCCTTTAATGAAATCTCCTCGCTATTACCGTCATATGGAATTCGATGCAATTGGCTATGACTTTGAGACTCATATACGGTCAGAATTAACGGACCTAATGTCCCAGATGTTTCGGTATCATCGTCATGGCAGTCTGCTGCGATTCCCAGCTCAAAGAAACTTGAATCCAAGCTTGCTAACCCGCCTGCTCGTCACAGAGGTCGAGAAACTGATGGTGGATCTGCGTCTCCGTTTGAAATCCATCAATGTGGACTACTTCGATGTGAGGAAGTTCGACATGATTAATCTGCTTTTGGACCCTAAAGCCACTCGGAATCATCGACGCGACCTAATGTGTGGAAAGAGTTTCTACAGCACCAAGGATCTTTATCAGTGGCTGGTGAATGACTTGACCACGCTAAGAGGACGCGGCATTGGCGATGATTACCTGGACTTTGAGTTTGTTTACCGCGACACCCAGCCCAGGCAGCACAAGATTCGCCTGTCGGTTTTCCATATTTTCAACAGCGAGGACCGATCCGACTTGGCCGAGTTTTTGAAGAGTGTGCCCCATGGCAGGCAATGTGGGGTTTCGAGCACTCTGCTCAACGATTGCCTGAAGGAGTCCTTTGACTTAAAGAGTCCCACTCCAGCGCTCATGATGTTCGAACTGCCAATGGTCCCAGAACTCTGTGATTATCGTCGCAAGGTCCTGAAGCTGGCTGATATGGCCTATAGTTCCCTGGAGAAGGGTCGACAATTAACAGCTAAAATCGAGATGAGATACTCATCGCAATTGTCCATAAGTGTGAGTAGAGAGAATCGTCACAACACCAGCCGTTGCTCCCTGAGATCGGTGCCCCATATTCCGATGACTCATTGGCGACGTACCGCCAAGTTTTCGGATGAGGACTACAATGGCCTGGCCGCCTGGTACAAGAGGATAGATGCCAAGTTTACGCAGCTCAAGCTGGGCATGGAGCAGCACTTTGTTAATTTGTTTAAAAGGAAAGCTTTGGACCTTCGTCGAGAGTTGACATGTATTAATCAGGATCTGGGTTTGACGAGAGACGAAAGCGGTGGCGACGCGTCACGATTGCCGAATAACCCAGGTGCTCAAGATCCAAGTGAGGAAATATATAATGAATTGCAAAGGGAATTCAAGTCACTAGAACAAGATGCAGAGAGATCTGCCTATGCATCCACTTTGAAGGTCTACATTAGTACCAAGAAGTACGAGTTGTCCGAGGCGGAGAAGACCCTCAAACAGAGGGAAATTGAGAACCTAAGAATCCGTTTGGTTCAATATATAAGTAGTTAATCCGTTGGATTAATCCATTTTCGAGGAATAGAAGTTTTTCCAGATGTCACTGTCTGTCGCCCCCGTCAAGTGACGCCTGGAAAAACTCCTTTTCCTTGGAGAGAAACATAAGAGGAAACCCATTTAATTGTCAATTTACTTTACTTGATCGGTCTTGTTTTTTTGTTTTCCAGAAAGACAGAGGTTTCGTATTGGGTATACATATATAATATATAATATACATTTATAAATACAATATTATTGTCAACAATATGTTTCATAGTAGTTTAAACAGATTCCCCAGCTGCGGCTCCATATTACGTTGTGTGTATGTGTAACAGTTAAATAGTTGAATGCTAATTAGGCAATAATATTCTTTTTATATGAATAACACTTGGTTGTCAAACACTCAAAGCAACAACAACTAATGAATGTTGAAATCAATGCTAGATCAATTCGATCCGTATTCGTAATTAGACAACAATTTCCATTTAGAGTTATTTTCATTAATTATTAATATGTATGTTGGCAATGTTCCTGTTTCGTCTCTCGTTTAACTACAAACTTGAAATCGTTTCTCTTGTTGGATATGTGCATTAGGCGATGGTTTTGGGGGTTTTAGTTGGGGATTTGTACGAGTGGCAGTTGTCACAGGAAGTACTCTCTCTCTATCTCTGGTGCACAAATGAAACCTCACTGAGCGAACTAAGCATTAACTTAAACCAAAAATGATGATATAAAATTGCAGTTCTACTAAAGCTAGTCTTAAGAAAATCAATGAAAAATCGGCTGTGTTTTAAAATATTTGTAATATTTAAGTATTATTCTTAGTAGCTCTGTAGAACGTGCCTTTGAGTATGTGCAAGCGTTTGAAGCTGCGCCTAGAGCCTGGTTTCTAAAATGCAAATAGTCTGAAATGCTTTCAAAATGTATAAACCTTTAAAACTAGTTTGGAATTTAAGAAACAAATTAAAATTACACTTTTTCATGTGGGGGGTTTTGAGAATACTCCAAAATCGTAAAAGACTCGTTCAGCTCTCTCTCTTTTAAAAAAGAAACTAAATTAACCAGCAGCTCTGGACAACATATTTCCTTGTAATTTCCATTCGTTTCACAGTCTTTGCATTGAGTCCGGGTCCAGAGCTGCCAGCTAATTGGGCTTCA
Organism: Drosophila serrata; assembly: GCF_035046125.1. Classification (NCBI taxonomy): domain Eukaryota; kingdom Metazoa; phylum Arthropoda; class Insecta; order Diptera; family Drosophilidae; genus Drosophila; species Drosophila serrata. The sequence goes on along the minus strand of NW_028257274.1, from coordinate 1,697,186 downwards.
ATCTGTGTGTGTAAACCTACTGGACACCTGGGCCTTGTTTCAACTTAGGACATATACATGTGTATATAAAAATATATATATTGTAGTATATATTTTCTTGATTCGTATTCGTGTGTGTTTTCATTGGTTACACAAAAGCGCTTTACTTTGTCTATATAATGCATGATGCAGAGTTAAATGTGTGTGGCTTATAAATGCTTTCCCTCTGCTGTCTTGGCTAACTTGAAATCTCGAAATATTCGCCGGCCGAAGAACATTCGTTACTTTTTTACACCTGAGCTGGTTTCTTCTGCTTGCCGAGTACCATGAGCAGTTTTTGTAGGAGATGTGTGAGGCTTACTGGAAGGTAAAGAAATTCTAATATTAGTTATCAATTTAAAAGAGCAATATATAAATAATTATGATCTACAATTTAGCTAGTTAGAAGTGCAAAGAAAACTCTTGAGGGTGCAAAATATTTTTGGTCGTTAGTTAGTATGTTAAATTTAGGAATTAATCAATCTAAAAGAAAGTTGTTAGTGCTGAGGCAGGCAATCTGTGTGGATGTGGACGAGAGTCGAGTGTTAAATCAAAGTAAAACTAGGATAAATAGCAAACTAAAAACCTTTGACGCCGCTTTGGGACGCACAACCATCATCAGTTTCTGTAGGGCTTGTGTCAGTCCGCCTAGAATATCGAAAACACGTTTTTTGGGTAGGAGTTCACAGCGTAAATCAGTGAGAGAAATCAATAGAAACAAGCAGCTTCTGGCTTCTGGTGGAGTTTGGGTCAACCAGGACTCGTCATCACAACTTACCCATGCACTTCTGGAACCAGATGGGTTTGTTCTTCCAGGCAATAAACACCAAATACACGGGAATGCTGGACAGAATCATCAGGATGCCATAGCCAGTCTCCACAGGACTAGCATACATGGGCACCACGGTCACAAACATGGTGGCAATCAGGTAGACAATGGGGAAGACCATGGGGACTCGGATGGGACGAGGTAGATTGGGTTGAGCCCATCGCAGCCAGGGCAGGCACAGGACAGCAACACCAATGCTCAACTAAAGTGAGAAATTATAGGTTATAGATATAGTAAATCAATTTTCCCCTTGCTAACTCACCCAAGTGGCAAAGCCCACATAGTTAATCAAGGCAAAGATATCAGACACTGTCAGGTACAACATGGAAAGCAAAGCCATGGCCAGGACAGCGGGCGTAGGTGTGAATCGTTGGATCTGGATCATGGTGAGGATCTCTGGCATCTGACCCTCATTGGCACCGGCATAGAAGAGACGAGAAGAGGTCAGCAAAATGCCATTCACAGCACCAAAGGTAGACAAGGCCACAAAAACTGAGAAACAAGAAGAAAGTTTAAATAACATTTCTTTAATTTAAATCCACGGGAAATCCCACCTGGAATGGTCCAAGCCAACATCCCAAAGGCCCTTTCCGCATAGGTCACTGCCACAGCCGAGGAGCCCAGGACCTCATCCGGCGACAGGATGGTGTAGAAGGAGACATTTGCCATGACATAGACAACGGTGACCAGGGTGCAACTGATGGCAATGGCACGGGGCAGATTCTTGACGGGATCCTTCAGCTCCTCAATGATAAAGTTCAAGTAATTCCTGTCAACGGCAGAGCAAATAAATCCAATTACTTAGTGTCCTTGTCCCGCCCGAAGGAACCCCATCTAAGCCGCTTACCAGCCATTGTAGGCGAAGAGTCCCGAGTAGAAGGACAGGGCCAGGGATGTGACTTTGGTGTCCGTATTCTCGAATGTAAAGTACTGGACATTGCCCAGATATAGTTGGTACATGCCAGTGGCAATGATGATAAACAGGGCCAACAGCTAAACAGGGGAAGAGAGAAAAGGCTACTGATGAGTTCTGGCCCAAAGGGGAAATCCAATCTAGAACGACTTACTTTGGCGTATGTGAAGATATCCTGCACAGCGGTGGCCCATTTAACGTCCCAGCAGTTGATCAGAGTTAAGACGACTGGAAAATGAAATGAAAATACATATATTATGGGCTAAGAAGACCGCTTAACCCACATTTGGAGCCGGTGCCCATCACGACTTTAAAGTCACGCCAAAGATATAAGTCCGCAGATGCGAACGACCCATGTGGGTGATGTAATAACGCGAGGTTTTACATGTGACAATGTGACAACTAGTTATTTATTGCTTCGACTGTTGTCTCAGGCAAACGCACTTGATTCCGCACAATTAAATCACTATTAAATAAGTAATGGGGGGAATCGCCATCTGGCACTATCAACAAGTTGGTTTAGGCAATGTGGAAAAATAAAACGATAATCGGAAAATGATTTTCCTACGATTATTTCAGCACTCTTCTCGAGTTCGGCTTAAGGTTCATTAAACTGAAGGCTTTTTATTATCGCCATGTCAAGTGAAATTATATTTTTATAAAGTCAATACACAGCACAATCGTGAAATGGTTTTTAATGACTGCTTTTTTGGCAGAAACTCAAAGATTTAATTGTTTAAACAGAGGTTTAACTTTATTTTTGTATATACCATAAAAATGTCTGGTTTAGGGAGTATATCGAAGGTATATATATAAAAATAAAAATTTCATCCACTATATATATATCCCTTAAGCAGTTCAATCTGTATTTATTACCGATCTGAAACAAAAACAAACCACTGTTGTCCGCCTCCCCTGCGAACCATTATTCTGGCACACTGACTGATAAGCCTTAATATGGCAAACTCTTTCAACATGTTTATTTACTCTATACTCAGGGGATGCATTTAAATTGTGTGTCTAATCTATAGGTCAAGTACGCGGAGTGCATTGATAGCAGCCCCAGGCCCCCTTCCCTGTACAACCGAGGTTCTTCCGCCCAACAATAACAATAATGTAATACTTACGGATACAGCAGACGGCGAGGAGACGGGCCGAGTCCTCCGGTGGTGCGCATTCCGGGAAAAAGGGTTTCAGGACATAGGTACTAAAAGTTAAAGCCACAATGGCCTGGGAGCAGGGACGCACAATCATGCACTCAATCCAGAGACGGATGAAGGCCATAAAAGGTCCGAAGGTCTCCATGATGTAAGCATAGTCAGCACCTGACTTGGTGATCATTGTTCCTAACTCTGCATAGCAATAAGCGCCAACCTAGAATGAATACAATGAGTATTATTAAAGAACAAGGTCTTTGTAGATTTTTGGCTAAACTCCCCATAGAAAGTGTAAAATTTATAAAACAAAATATAGTCAACTCAACAAAAACATTAGAGCAAAGCAAGGTATCTTCATAAAACAACATCGTAAATTAAGTTTTAATAATATTTTAAAGTCAAATCAGAAGTCTGTAGCTGTTCTTTTCTCAAGAGCAGGCCATGTCCTCGGTTTTAAAATGTTTTGGGGAGTGTGAGGACGCAATCATTGTCATCTGTCAGTGGCAATGCGGCGTATACGCAATTTTTATTGAACCGTGGGCGAAGTGAAGCCGCAGAGCGTGCCTTTGACAAGGGCTTGTCATGTTCATGGCTGGGTGACATGAATTGGGTGCTGGAATTTCAATAATTTCATTAAGCGACCCAGTGGCACCCTACCAGCATTCGTAATTGAGCAGGAGAGTCCTGCTCCATGCTTCACCCACTCACTTCACTTCTCCTTTCTGCCAGCTGTGCCCCACAGCAGGTTATTTACACCTGGAGCAGCTCTATCAACAGGTGTCTGGGTCGTAGTTCCATTTGCATACCAGGCCATCAATATTTATGAGCTGCTCACGTTGCCCCACTAATCGAATCAACGGAGCAGAGACACTCCCTCCACTCACCATTGAGAAGAGTCCGGAAATGACCCAAACGATGAGGGCCAGGTTAACACTGCCCGTGTACATCAGCACACCGGTGGGCGAGACGAAGATACCGGATCCTATGATGGAGCCCACGATGACGGTGCAGCCATTGAGCAGGCTCATCTTGGCCTTTAGGGTGACCTCTCCTCCTCCGCCATCGCCACCGTCGCCGCCATCTCCATTGGTCAACTTCGTGGATGCATCTCCATTGCCATTCACTATCGAGCTCTTCCGGGAGGAATTTTTACGATTCAACGACTCTGTTTCCATGCTGTCAGCACTATGGCTTGGTCTTTAAAAAGTAACCTTTAAAAAATAAAGGATAGAGAGTTAATTGGTATTAGATACAGTGAAAAGTCTAGGCATATCAGTAATATAAACTATAATAGCTTAACAGGGTTATTAATCCAGTTTTATTTTTATTAATTAAACAGCTTTAACGAACAGATACTTACAAATATGATAATTCTTAACTTTAAATAATTTGTTTTGCAGTTTGTTTTTATATTTATATAACCATATACCAAGAGAAATGTATTAAACTTCATATAATAATCTTAAAAGTATCTTCTTCATAAATGTAATTTCTTTTAACGAAAATCAATTCCTAAGATACTGTTTATATTTTTCTCTACACATAGATTTACTATTTATCTCTCCCATCGATTAATTATCGTATACTATATGCCTTTATAGACCCATAAATAGCCAGTGTTTAGTTTCTTTTAACATCTAATTTTAGCCAATAATTTTTGCCTAGTACATTATTTAGAGGAACCATGTAGAGGGAAAAGTATTTTTCCTGAATTCATATACCTTTTAGTTAATGAACTCGCTTTTTATAATGATTCTAATTATTCAGCCGGTGACGGATGGACTTTTTCTGTCATTGGCTTTGAGAAATGGCGTGCTAATTGCGAGCTCTTAAAGGGTATAGGAAAAGCTAAATCAAGATGTACTATGAAATATTAAATTCAAGATTATGTGTTAATTTCTTGAGCAATGTTTGTCTGGGATTTATCAGTTGACTCAATTTAATATTTTACGTATGTACTTATATGTTGGCATGCCACTTCATAATCTCAGCTGTGAGAATTCGCGAGAAGGTTTGTGTTTCTTCTTTCCGATTCTTCTTTTTGTAATTTCATTTCTGATTGTATTTCTTTTTGGGGAGTGAAAGGTAATTAAAGGTCATTGCCTGAGAAAAAGTAACGAAATTTGCTCTACTTTTACTTTTACATTTATATATACCTTTGTTTTCGACACAAGCTTTTAAGGTATTAACTGCAGAGAGAGAAAATTCCTAAGAAAAGGTACTAAATTTACCATGATATCCTGGGAGTTAAGGGATTCAGTTTAATATGAGTTTAAAAAGATTGAGCTTAATTTTTTTGTAATAAATACTTGAGTCATTTCTGTCTGATATTTTTCTTAATATTCGAACGTGACTTGATTATCTTCAGCGAATGCTGATGAGGAAGCAATGCCTTTAAGATTAATATTAATATTAATATTTGGGATCGTGGTTCGTTAAACCCGAGCGACTTTTTTTTATTATCGGAACAAAAGTTTGACAGAGCCTGAAGATTGATTGGTAGACCTTTGAGGCACTGGCACGTGTGTGGGCCTATGAACCCAGAACAAAGCCGAGGAAGTGATTTCCGCCCACTTATGGGATTAGGTCACGCCACTTGTTTACTTTAGTATGACCAATAGCCAGTCCAGATGGCAGAAAGGGAAAAGGGGGCGGCGGCCACTTCCTCAAAGCGAAAGCTGGACCCACGCTCCGCATAAATTAGCATAAAATCAGAGGCGAGAATAACACAATATAAAAATGTGTGTGTGTTGTGTTATTGAATAACTGGTAGAATGGCACAAGCAAAACAAAACAGGTGAACAAACTAATGAACATTAGATCTATAACACTGCCTCGACAACTAATTGGCCTAAACCGACGATGTTCTTGGCTTAACAGTTGGTCAGCCAAGCCGAACGGTCGAAAAGTTTAAATTACTCCAGATCTCTTGCCTGATGCAATGCGAATAAATTATGAATTGTAATAGGAAATCAGGGTATTTGGGGTATTCCAATTATTTAGTGCGGAATTCCTGAGAAATACGAGCGGGAAATACTACCACTAAATTGCATCTGTGGAATTTACAATGCAACTGGGCTTGCATCATGGCTTAGTCACTCTCTGGAGGGGTCTTTTCGGATTTCTTTTTAAGCCAAAGTGTGAAAGGCAAACGCTATGGCATGTCATTAGTTCGATTCAAAGCAATTAGCTGATATATAATGGACTTTTACCTTATAATGGCAAAACATTCACCCATTTACTTGACCCAAATCAAGCCTATATGAAGATATACCACAACATTATTGATTCACTATCCAAAAATGATGTTCGTGTGCGCACCTGAAGCGTAAACACAACAGGAAAAAATATATACATCAACAAAGAACCGAAAAAATCCATTAATTTTGTTATAGTAAGCAGAAATGCTTTTATAAATCACTGTTGCCGAACTAAAAAGATGTGCTATCAATTTCGAGGCAAGTGCTAAATATATACATAGCTCTGGCTATCAACTAATTGAAGCTAATTATGGAAAAATTAGTTGATTTTTTGTGCTCAAAACATGATACATATATAATTTGCTAGGCCATCTAAGTAACAATTATAAGCACATATTGAAAATTATAGCAATTTACTCTCCAATTAAAAAGAAAGAAGATACAATGGTGAATTTACATAAATAAGAAAGTCTCTTTGAACTCTTCGTTAGCCTGAGAAAGGTATTAATTAAAGGCTGTGATTTTATAAACAATAAATACAGTCGAATTGTTATTTACTCAAAAATTCTGTTAGTTGAACTTTAATTTTCAAAACAAGATTATTTTCCATTTACTGATTGCATTTTTACAAAACTACAAATTCTTATCAGAGCTTATTTTTTTCCAATTAAATTTATTCAAATCCTAATCAAAATAATAAAAAAAACCGGCTCGAGGCGCATGCCAAGCATCAACAGGTCCCAGTTATAATTTAAATATTTATTTCAAACAAGAATTAAACATTTTCTGTATATATGCACGCATTAATTGTTGTGGGCAGTTCTTGATAGCGTTTTTACGATTTGCCAAAATCGCCTCATGCATTTAAATTAAATTTTGTTGCTTTGCATCCCATTTTATTTACACCCTTTTTTTAATTTTTTCTGGTTTTTTGTATATTTTTGATCACAAACACAAGTGTTGCTCACGGTAGAGCAAACATATTATTTTATCTGCTTGAATGTTATGCTATTTGCCCAACGCCGAGTACTTAAGAGGAGATTAGGCTTGCTTTTGCTACCTGCTCAAGAGGTTCGAGCACTTTTCGCGCCGTGTGAAAGCCAAGAGAGAGGTCTCTAACTGCCAACTGCCTTTTAGCCAGCAAAAGTTCCGGCGGAGAACGTGAACGAGAACGACGAGTACACGGAATCGAGAACCGCTCGCTTTCAGCGGGAACAGCAGACTGACAACCACCGGCGGCGGTGGCTCCGCTCCGAGGCATCTTCGCGGCGGAAATCTGTGCCGGAGGTTGGTCGGGTTCGGTACTGGTCGACTGGTGGCTATCACCTACAGGCAATCAAGTTTGGGAAGTCTTAGTGTAAAGCATTTGCCTGGTTTTAACAAGCTTTTTTATGAGGCTTATGATTTTAGGATAGTTTATATTTTATAGATTGCATTCATGTAAATTACTCAATCTTTTAATATATATGTTTGTTTTGTCAGGTATCGATGAAGTGTGGATTAATAAAGTGTGACTTCTGCATAAAATAGATCTTTGAGAACCAGCAAGAACTGAAGACAAAACTGTAGTGGCATAATACCAATATTGTTAGCACTTTTGGTAGTATTATAAAATCAATCTTGCTGAAGTATTAAAGCTCATATTAAATTATTTTTTTAAAATAATTATCATTAATTATTATTATCACAAATTAATTATTAATTAATTATTATTATCACACAAAATAGTTTTGTGTTAACTCTAGATACTATTCTTGAAGTTTAATAACTGTTTCCAAAATTACGTATTAACAGGGAATACTGACCCAACTCCTAAGTAACTCCAACATCTAAGTAAAACTAAAAACTCTTGATTATAAATCCCATTTTAGTTTTAAAAAAAACTCCCCCAAGTTCGAGAGTTTTTGTTAAAGCCTAAAAAAAGCTCAAGATTGCGCTACTTCGAACCTGTTCGATGTTGGGCCGAGAGGCTCGCTTGTTTCTAACCGGCATTCTGAGCGTTTTTGAATTTGTAATTTATCCGAAACAAGTTTCTGATGCCGCGTTTGTTTGTTTGTTCCCGTGATCGTGGTCGATGTACGCGTACCTTTTGTTTTTTCGGTTACCAAAAAAGTGGTTCTCATTTCTTGTATGTTTGCCCCGAGAGCCGGAAAATGGTACACGCTGGCTTTTATCTAATAGATACAGATACCTGAGCGACACACGTGAACAAGCTCAAGAGCAAGACTAATTTAGTTGAAGGTTTTCTATGTGTTTGCACAAGTGTGGTAACAATCTCCGAGTAGTTAGGGTGTACCCTAAGGGTGTACCTTTCCTGGGAACTGGCGAGGGGCTCTTAAGATACAAAAGCATCTTTCGCGAGACCAATTGTATCTGAGTATCTGTGTGTGTCTTTCTGCGTTCACACGTAGGCTGACGACTGGCTTCGTTTAGACATGCAAATTAAATCCGAGATGATCTGATTTTCGCGCGCATATTCAAATCCCCATTCCTGCCCACTTGCCCCGATCTCTAATTGAATATATCCGCGCCGGGGACAAGCTGCATCCACACACTAATTCTTAAAAGACTTAATTCAAATCTGTCACCGCCAACTGAAGTACAATGGCGTCGCGTCAGTGATTCTCTGAGAATTCCCTGCAATTTCTTTGTGAAATCTATTTAAATAAAACTTGTATTATCCGATTATGTTTGACGCTTTTGAGCGTTACTTTACCTTAAAATTGGCTTCGGGCCATTCGAGTTTATTGACCAAAAAGAAACAAAGGCTGAGACACGAATCTGATTCCCAGTCCCTGATCTCGGTGTCGATATTTATTTTGATCTGTTCCGCAGCCGGTTTGGTTCCCAAACTGTTAAGTGGCCCATCATCGAGTTGCTTAATCTCCCCTTTATTAGTAATTTGTGTATATAAGCTTGAATTAACGACAATTGGCGACGTCACACAGCAGAGACCTGGGCCGGTTAGAAGGTACTGAGAAATCAGTATCCATATCTTGTCCGGATAATTGGATCTCCAGATTTGCGACCTCGTGAAGTGTGGCACTTTAAGAGCACCCAGAGTCGTTAGTCAATTGCTTGATTTTAATCTGATTTTGTACAAGGAACGAAAATAATTTTTTGAATTTAACATGATAAAATTATAACTTAAACATGTATCCAAACATTGGATGTATCTACATTCAGTTTACTTGTTTGAAGCTCAGCTTGGCATACTGAATAATTAATTAATTAATTGCTTCTCGGCACGTGCAACTTGCCATATTATTTTTAGAGAGTAAAATGCTAATCGCACTAATTATTTTCAATTTTACTCTGAAGATATATGTGTAAACAGCAGCTTTTTTCACTTGAATTTGTATACCTAATGCTTAATCTCTGACATTTGTTGACAAATGGCGGGTTCTCAGCCTAAGCGCTTCCATTAAATCGCACTTTTGCGATGCACCAATAAATTTCAGGCTCTCCTGTCAAGGCCACCTTTATTTCGGGGCCTTGAACTGGCACAAAAGTGAGAAAAAAAATAAATAAAACAGAGAGTGTGGTACTGATATTGCCGGCGTGTCAGGGACCAATAAGTTGAGAGGCTAAACACACCTTTGCTGGTAATAGGTGGGCCGCGTGGGTATTATGTTTCACATTAATTTAGAGATCGACTGTAAGCCCAGGTACTTAGCTGGCATTTCAAGTGGGAAAAGGAAATGTCACTTTTCTATATAAAACGACAACTGACCAAATCGCTGGCTGACATTGCATCAGACTCTGTCCAATATATAGTATATATATTAATATTAAAATCGAATGGTTTGGCTGATTAAGCACGAAAAGGGGCGCCAAAGTGTCTGGCAAAGCTTTTGGCAAGCTGATGAGTGGGTGGCATTGGGCAGCACAGCTTCACTTTTCATTGTGACGTCACTGATTGCCATTTGTGACGGGCAAAAACCAAAAATAACCTCACACAGGAGAAAATGTCACGGTTTCGGGGGCTCGGATATACTTACACACAAATTTCAATTGATTTTCTGTAACGGCTTAGGAACTTCCGTGAGTTTAAGCTCGCTGAGTTTTAAATACTTTGAAACATTTTTAGTATACTATTATTTCTTTAGAAATTAATTTATGCTTTATTTGATATAGCAGTTGAACTTTTTTCTGACTTAATGTATATAGTTTCACGTTGTTTGTTGGAAGGTTAAAGAAATGCGTGTAAGCCTCAAGACCCGTTTCGTTGTCGTGGCCACAGTTCGCGTTCTACTGACGGCGTGCTCGTGGTTACAGCATCCCAAGCATCATTCTCAGCAGCAGTAGAGAGATAGAGAAAGAGAGAGAGAGCAATTTGCAGATTCAAGCTTGGTATTCCCTCCACAAGCTCTCTGATAAGAGGAACCACGTTGCCTGAGAACCTTTCCTCCGAACAGCAAATTACACACTTGGCCACTCGCAACCCCTGGTTGTGTACGCTCAGGCATTCATCAAGGGTCTTTGGAGGTTGGTCATGGGCCTGGCCAGGCACTTATGCGTCTCGTCTCGGATTCCTCCTGCTTTGCTGCTTTTTTGTTCTTATATTCTGAATATATATTTTTTGCTTGCTTCGCCGCGACGGCGATTGAAATGCCTTTTGTTTGGTCGCGCATAAATTTTCGGCTTGGCACAATCAGCTTTGCGTTGTCGCTCTCCGGCACTCGGGTTTTATATTTGTTGTACCCAAGGTCAGACGAGTCCTTGTGCGCATGTCCTGGATGAGCTTTCGAGTGTTGTATCCTTGGCAGTGAGGCGTGGGATATTCAAAATGTCATTTTAAGGAAGCTTTACCTAAGCGGAGATTTTAGCTACAAAGGAAAGTGTAAAACGTTATTTGTTAACCAGAAATATGTACTTTAATTTTATAGTAATTTAAAATTAACATTAAAAACAAGACACAGATACAACTTTGTTTTGGTTTCATCTAAGAAAGTAATGAAAGTTTTAGATATATTCAAAATTCATATTCAAATATCTATTTTAGATTCATATATGTATAAAGATGTTTTATATATTCTTATATTAAAGTTTCTGGTTATTTGCATTATTTTAATTTGATTAATTAAATCCTTTCATTTTCATATGTTTATATCCTGAAGAGTATTATAGTTTTAGTCAGATGCTTGTAACGCTGTGAAGGAGTCATTTCCGACCCTATTAATCATATAAATTATTGATCAGCATGATCAGCCGAGTCGTTCTAATCATATCCGGTTGAAAAACATTGCGTATGCAGATTTATTAATTTAGTGAATACTAACATAGGAAAGCTGTCCAAATTGAAATAAAATTTAAAAAATTTCGACAAAATTGTTATATAAAGATATAGATAAATATGGATTCAATAAAAAAGTTAAGGATATATAAACTTCTGCTTTCCGAATTATATTTTTGATTGTTTATCTTTGTGTAAAATGTAAATCTAATATTTTACTTAACGTATTTATACATTTCACAGCGTAAGATACATTGTTTTTTGACAGATATCTAAGTCAATAGGTTTGAGACATAGTAAAAATATTTTATTATATAGTAAAAATGTATATAAATAAGTCGTCAGGTCTATCAATATATATTTTCAAAATCATTATACATCAAAGAAAAAATAAAAAAGAATTAATTTCATTAAACGACTAAAAGTGGAGTAAAGTTATTTATCTTCAGAGTGGCGCAGACTTTCTGCCATTTTTAAAACGTTCTGGACATGTACAAATATTGTGCGAGTATCCCGACAGATGTCGCTTTGGTTGATGTAAAAAAAATCGTAATGTAAAAGATACAATTTACCAGCAGATACAATTTATCGGCTATTAAGTAATGTAATATTAATTTTGTATTAAAATTAAATAAAGGAAAAATTTTTAAATTTTATATGTTAATTTCCGTTTATAATGCTATTTATAAATTCCAAACTTATCTTAAATAATAAATATAATCATATCATATTATCATATAAAACTATTTGTGAAAGATTTTTAAGAGAGGAACTGCAAAAGTATGAATAGAAAAATAGACATTTTTAACCCATTCACATCTGCAACAATTTTGTAAGTAACAATCGCATTAATCTGGTAAAATTCGGCACATGCCACATGGGAGGTATTTCCCATCCATAGGTGTTTCCTTACCCATCCCCACCTGTCCACCCCAGCAAGGTGTGTGTGTTCTTTGGTTGGTCGTTTGGTTGACAATAGCGAATACATATCGACGGGGTGTGTGAACCAATGCAATGTGTGTGTGTGTGTGTGAGAGTGTGTGTGTGCGGTGTGCGCCGGTAACTTTGATCCAGCTGCGAACTGTTCATGCGTGGAAGCTGCATTGTTGGGCGCTTAAAAGCGATTGCTGCAGTTATAAATGCACTTGCCACCGCGCCACACCCGGCGTATGTGTAATGTGCAACACGCATACGCACTGTTGCACTGCCATAAAAGCCCTCTCACGGCTCGCTGTCCCTGTGATGGTAGGTCTTTGCGTTCGCTTATTAGTTTGTTTTGCAGGAGGGCAGAATCAATCAATGGACAGCCGACAAAACACACCTGGCCCACCCGCCTTCATGGAATGCTATCACCGGCCATCATCAAACACGATTTGACGGCATCAAGGCTTCATTTGTGTGTGCCAGGACCGTTCTCGCCGGATGCCAAGCCGGCAGGATATGAACGGACTACTCCAAACAGGACAGAAAACGCATATTTTCCCACATGACAGTTTGTTTTCGCATCTATGTCCTGGCATCGTTCTTCCAACACCCTTTTGCCACCCCGTCTCTGCATTTTTTGTGCCGCTTTTGATCCTGACGTGACTGCGACAATTGTCGCTGGCACCTGCATCAGAGAGTGGTGATGCTGGAGGAACCGAAGATATATGCCACTATCTGGACGCTGCGACCGCTTTTTGTCATCTTTTGCGTTGGCGGCAAAGTTTCGCCCGACATTCCGCATGCAAATGCAAATTCAAAATGCTCCATTACATGGGAAAGAGAGACCTGGCCAGGGCGACAAAAAAACTTCATCTGCATTTGCTTATCGCTTTGTGCCCGACCGACCAAGCTACGAATTTTTGAATATTTCCCCTGCATGGTGATCAATGAAGTGCGCACTTTTTGCCGCCTCGGTGGGTAAAACAAGTTCTAAGCTACTTACAATGGATGGACACGAGTCCTGGATTTGTCTGAAGGAAGTGGTCTGTTTCGGAATACTGCCAATCGAGGCAAAAACCTATTTACCTTGACGATTCTGTCCCGTGTGAGCTGTGAGCCAGTTCAGTGATGCCTATAAAAGCTAGAAATAAGGAAGTAATGGGTAAATATTGGGAAAGTGAATGTAGGGATTTATTTTATTGATGTCTATCCAGCTTAAGGGACATGTAAGGAGGTGTTGGAGTTTTCTAACACAACTCTTTTATTTTGAAAGTCGGAATTGGTTTGATATATTTTCAAAGTTTATTATTTACCAATGTAATTCTGAGAGAAAATATTGGAATAATTGACAGAATTATTAATCCATTGTATATTATTTCAATTTCAGTTTTCTTGATAACTCGTCAAACCAACACCACTGGCACCTGGTCAAGAGTTTTTCACCTGCAAATTTATGCACTTTCTGACCCTCGGCTGCACATGAGACACGGAGACTCTGACTACAGAGCGAATGAAGTGCAAAGCTGCTTTTGATAGCCTTCCTTCCACTGGGCAGTCAGAAGGAGGCGCCAGGACTCGCCAGGAACTCGAAGAGTATTTATGCAAAGTGCTGCCAGATGTCGGCTTATGCTGATTTTCATGGACTGAAATCAATTTGAGGGGGAACCGAACAATTGACGAAGAAATCTCGCAAATGAACATTGGCTGGCGCACAATCAAAACTTTACTAATTACGAAAACTTGCCGAAAAATCTTCTTAATACAATAAGTGCGACAGTGCCCGAGCTCCTCTAGAGAGCTCAGCCATCCGACAAACAAAGAAACAGGCAAGTGAGAAATTAACTTGCGTTTTCAATTACCAAAGACTCGAAGGAGCCAGGACTAAAACCGAGCTGGCTGGCATCAAAGGATGTGGAGCAGACGCCGTCTGCTGACAAAGCGAAAATGCAAAGAGCAAAAGTACTTGAAGCATACAATATTGAGAGCGGAAAAACTCGAGGGAAATGGGAAATGGGTCTCTGAGCTAGGAGAGGCTACGGCACTTGTGTGTGAGATATTTTTTTATGAAAATGTCAGAGAGTGAAAAAGTTGTTAGAACTGGGAATTCCGCTTGGACTGTTATTATTTAGGCTCTGGTTGTTTTTAAAGATAGAGTAAATATCGGTAGGTACACCGGTACAACAATTTTCCCATTGGTTTCTTCATTGTTTTTTGCCATTCTCCAATACTTTTTCCATATTTGATCAGGACTTTTTTCAACATTCACCTTAACTTGCTCTTCATTTCGGTCCTTACTTATGTTGTTTACCTTCCTTTTTTGTTTTTTCTGCAGCAATTTGCATATCCATTTCTGAGTCCTTTTGCGGGATTTGCATATCCATCTGGCAGGCTCCTCTTGCTCCTGCCGCCTCCGTAATATCTTTCACTTCACCGAACAATTTATTCTTCTCTTTCAGTTTTAATTATCTGAAAGTTGTTTGATCTGTATCGGCAACATTTTGCATAGTTTTTACCACATCTGGATTAGTTTTTCCCCTTCCACCAGAAGAGTGGGGATTCCCCTTAGCGGTGGCACACTTTCTCCATACTCTTCGCGTTCTGGGAGCATTTTCCATTCGGCACAATCATTCACGTTTTTAATTTATTTAAAGTCGTGTGCGGGAATTGTCTCTCCGACTGACTGTCTGGCGACATCAAAAAGCCAGTCGCCATTTGACACTCGAGCCGCGAAAGGATAAAGTTTATAATTTCATAGACTTACCCGGCTCCTTGGGCGGCGTCTTGAATTTATGCGCTGAATTAATTATGCACGTACGGTCTTGGTCCCAGCACTGGCACTGGCACTGCCTCTGACTCGGCGGATTTCCAGCTCCCAAGACCGGAGCAGGAGCAGGAGCAGGAGCAGGAGCCTCTCCGCCGGAATCCCCGCTGTTTGTCTGGTTAGTTTGGCGGCGGCGTTGACGGCGCATTTAAAATAATTGCTCAACGCTGTCAGAGGCGAGAGTGGAAAAAGTGAAGCTCGCGATTCGTGAGAAAAGTTTGCATTACGCTCGCGGCATAAGCTTATAATGGATTTGTTGGCGGGTTTGTTGCGTTTTCCTCATCATTTTGTTGCTTTTTTTTTGTGTGTTTGCCACAGAGTTTGGCTTTCGAACTTGCGGATTGTGGCAAGAAATTAAGCGCCAGCTGAGAGGGAGCAGGGGGAATAACTAATTGGTTATGCCTGTGATGAGCTAATGTAAGTTATGGTGGGTTATAAGTGGGTGTCGTGGGCAGATAATAGTAGGGGAAAAGAAAGTGTTTTAAGAGGTGGAGGATGCTGGAAAATGTCCTGGAACTATCAGTTATCATATGTTGAATTTTAAAGCTTATATTGCCACAAATATTGCATTATATACCCCAGACATTTGCTGATTAAATAATACCCCTTGTTGGGCAATGATTTATATTTTAACTAGGCAGAGAATACATAGTTCATACTATCAAATTAATTAGTTAATTGATTTGGATGTGGCTGCAGTTGGTATATCTGCCGCACCATTAGCATCCCCGCCTTTCATCGGGAGCCATTGAACCCGGGAGCTGTCTCTCCCTGTCTGTTATTTCGGGAAAACTCCCATACCAGAGACCCACTCCACACCGAAATCCCCGGAAAATCCACGCTTGTACGCTGCCTGCCAGGCAGCCAGCCAGCCTGGCTGTCTCGGTTATTTACGCCAGCGGCGCAACGTTGAAAGCAAATTGATATCATGTGGATTTGGCTTTCACTTTGTGGAATCAATAGGCGAAATCCTTTGGCAGAGCCTGGCACAGACCGACTCTCAGCCACGACGCAGTTACCTCCCCTGCTCCCTTGTACATATTGCCACACTGCCACTCGAGCTAAGCCAAGGATAATGATTATGTTGCGCAACGACTCGACTCTGAGAATGGGGAAGGCTTTTGCATAGCGCACTCTGGGTTGACGGGGAAAGTCAAGGGAACGAGGGATTTTGTAATCGACAGACAATCGACGTGAACAACATAATGGATATCGAACGGGAAGCGGAGAAGTATCCGGAGTAGCCCACAGCCCCAAAAGCATACTTCAAGGCATTGCAACTAATTGGCTTTCCTTAAATGGCAGACAATGCGGGTCGGGTCCGAGGATCTCGAAGGAGAGCAGGAGGCCATCAACCGCAGGGGATTGGGCTACAGATTGAGCTGGGTTATGGCCACTCCTTCTCCTGTTTGTCTTCGATGCCACTTGATTGGAAAATCAAACTAATTAAAAGATTTCAATTAAACGCCGAGCTGGGAATGCGCTCTCGTCTTGCCACAGTAATTCCATTAAAATGGCAAATCAATTTCAATAAATTTCATTCAACGCACAGAAGAGGTGCAACTGCACTTGCTGCTGCTGCTGCAATCGCCGAGGACTCGGGAGGTCCTGTCGCTTTTGCGCCATCATAAAACTGTTAACATGCTGACAAATCTGTTAATTAAATCGCAAATCCAATTAAAACTTCGATTCTGTTTTAGCCAGGAGAACTTTGACTAGCTAAAGTTCAAGTACATAAATGGCCAACATGTGGCCAGGACTCCTCCAGGAAGGACGCTGCTGTGTCACGCTTTTGTGCGCAACTTTTACAGTTTTGTCGCCATACATAGTTTGAATTTTTCTGTAAAGGGTTCCTGGTTCCTAGTTCCAGCTTTTACGTGTAAATTCAATAACAAATTTATGCGTTTATTTCGGGAGGAAACTGCATTAAAGCGCACAATTTCCTAATTAGTCTGTCTACCGCTTACACAGGCTGTATCAGGCTCGTTACCCCGCCGCTTCCATTTCGCATTTCTGCACGCAAAAATAGTCAAAGCAAAACCGCAAGCTGCGCATAACTAACTCAACTGCTTTATTTGGACAAACCGCAGCCACAGTCTCCCCCCAGCACGGCCTCCATGGCCTCACCCATCCAGCTGTCTGTCCTGTCCTGGCTTTCGAAAAATAGAATCATATACAATTTCCAATGCAGCCCAGAGATGAGCAGTCTCTCAGTTTACTCATGTGATTGGATTTGAAAAAAAGGATATTGATCAAATATTAGAGAATATAAAGAATTCTTTTTCAACAGAATGGTAATAGAAAACCCTAGTGAAATGAATGAATAGAAAGGTTTGTAGGAATATAGTATTGATTTCAACACCAATTAAAGTTATTTTCAAATACCATTCTTTCAAAAATACAAATAAATACATTCAAATAAATACATTCAAATAAATACATTCTGTCATAACAAGAACTTTTTGTAATAAATTTTATTTTTTTTAAGGATATCCTTTAGGTAAATCCTAATATCTTACCATTTATAATTATTCCCCCAAATAAAGGTGCCTCATCTCTGGCAGCTCATTTGGTTTATTTCGGTTTCATTTTGGGTCTCCGGATTCGGGTTAGTTTCGCCGAGTGCGCCGTGTGGAGACCATTAAAAGTGCATTTAGTGAAAATTTATCTGGGCGCAGAAAGGTAGCAACCGCAGGCGCATTTTCGACTCGGCTAGCTACAAGTGTGCGTGTCCGGAAACGGAAATAGAATAATTCTGCAGGCACTCTCGACAGGCAGTTGCAATAGCAACAGGAAGTCCCAGTCTCTGTTGCCCTTTTATCCCCAGGATATCTCCTAGATATATCCGTCTGCCTGTAAGTTTGTATTTTCCTCTGTCTGTCTGTCTGTCTGTCGGTCTGTGTGTTTGTTTGTTTGTTTGTCTGTTTGTTTGCTTGTTTGCCTGCCTGTTTGGCGTTGGTGCGAAGGTTTTACTGTTTATGCAAATGCTTTTGGCCCACGAATGCTTTAACCAAAAACACTTTAACCGCATTCACCTTGGGCCTGGGTGCCTTGTTAGTAGCCATTGAGCACAGAACAGACAGGCAGAACAGCCCCGTGTCCTGGCCCCCAGTTACAGTTGGTCCTGCTCCACGGGACTCCTCCGGTCCTTCACTACAACCAACACCCCACCCCGCCTGGACTGTTGCCCAAAAGGCCGTAAAATGCCTGCAAGTTACGGCCATGTGCCCCTTGGCTGCTGTTCCCGAAAAATGTTTCATTGCCGGCGAGTATTGGAGTCGAGAGAGAAAGAGATCCTTCTGCTGCAGACACCTCCTCTGGAGCACTGCCTCCGCTTATCCACCTTCATGCCTGCCTGGGTTTCTATTATGTAGCATATCGTAATCTCACTTGAGTCAAAGGTTTAGCAGCAGACACCCGAGCAAAACACCCGCACAAACACCGTCGTCAGCTAACACTTTGTAAATAGTCATCGGCGTGTTTATTACTCAGCCGTGCCGGAGTGTCTGCTCCTCCTGCTCGTCCTTGCCCATCCAATCCGCCGTATTCCCGCAGCCGTGTGGTCCTGCGGTTAGTTGCTAGTGTTGAGGAGCAATCGTTGTTGCGAAAGATTTTCAGTATCCCGTATTCAGTAGTCAGTAGTCAGCATTCAGGGGGCGTGTGTGTGCGCTTGACTTCTCGCTTAATGAAAGTACAGTTTAAACTTTGCATATCCTGTGAGCATCGAGGATAACGGAAACTAAAAGTAAATGAAAGTAGAAAGTTTCGTGGTGTTTTCATAAAATTAAATGTATTAAATGTAAGTAAAAATAGTTTCCTCTTTGAGTTAATTTTGATATTGACAACTTGTATTTATTTTACATAAAAATATATAAAGCTTTATACACCCTTGCCGCTAAAGAAGGTAATTCCGACCAAATTATTTATGAATATATGCATATACATACATATATTCTTGATCAGCATCAACAGTCTAGTCTTGCCTGTTTGTTTATCTTAATCTTAATAAAAATACTTACTTATAATCATACTAGTATATGTGCAAGTCAAAACGGGCCGGATCGAACGACTATATCATATAGGTAGCTTCCATAGGAACGATCATTAAAAGTATGCCTACCGCTCTCTGTAACTCTAGAGGTAACTCTTTCCCCCTTACGCTCTTTGTGCCTCTCTAGATAGGCCTCTTTCTCTATAGCGCTCCCTGCCTTTCTCTAATGCGATCCCTTACTCTCTCGCTCTTAACATCTCTGTTCTCTTGCCTGGGGAGTATAAATAGAGGTGCTGCAGGCCCGCCGGCCTCAGTCTGTCCGTGGTCTCTCCAGTGATAACATCTGTGGTGATAGTGATTGTGATTACCCTGCGACACCAAAACTATGACGTGGCCAATGGAATGCATCTGGATAAACAGGAAGAAGTACGTGTCCCCAACTTCGGTAAGTCATTCCAATGACAATTATATTATGTATGTACATATACATATATAGATGCTATACGACGGATCAGGCCTAGCTATTAATTTATTTTGCAATTAATTATTGCCTTATTGCCATGGATGCCATTAGTAAATTTAAGTTAAAGTGACACAGCAATTTTTATTAAAGATATCTAGAAACACATACTGAGTTCACAGCCTAACTTGATTATATATTATTCGCGAATATTGATTTCTTACGATAGATTAAAAACTGATCTTAACTTTTGTTCCAACTTTTGCTATATCATTATACCTTTGCAGGGTATTGTAAATTTAGTCGAAAACTTACAACTTAGTGAAGGAGTCATTTTCGACCCTATAAACCATATATATTCTTGGTCAGCATCAACAGCTAAGTCGATCTAGCCATGTCTGACAGAATAATAAATTAAAATTTGTTTTTTTTCAAAATTTTATAAGGGTTTCATTGTTAAAATTGTCAAAAATGTTACTTTTTAAAATTTCAAAGTTTTCTATACAGTTTTGTTAGCCCTGCAAAATCTAGCACAGGATTGGTATCCGAATTAAAAATAATGCATTTTAAGCGTAGTTATGATATTTGAAAAACTTTGATTTACCCAAGAAATGATTATATATTTTATATAAATTAGAATACACATATTTTAAGCTTTCTTGCAGCTAACCAAAAGCTTATGATTCCTAAAAGCCATATGTATTTCTATATCTATTATCTTATTTGTAATCAAAATCAAAAGATAATATTAAATTACAATATATATGTATATGTTCCAATTTCAATTCAGTTTTCAGGTGCTTAAATAATTTTTCAGTTTCTAAATATATTCTTGCTTTGTGTTTATTTTGATTTTGCTCAATATATTTTATTTATATTTATAAACCTCTTTATTATATTAAATATCAAATACACAGGTTTCTGTCTTTCATTACCAATTCAAATTCAATTTAAAGGTATTTAATCCTATTCTATTCAAATAAATTTAACAAAACAAACCACATTCAATTTTCGTTTATTTGTAAACTTTCGCCATTTTTGGATTACCCTTTGTTTAATTTAAACTTCAATATTATATATATATATAATTCAGGTATTACTACAAACAAAATCTGATTAAATTCCACTATTTTCGTGCTTTTAGTTTGAAACTTTACAAACAGCTCTCTGCCTCTGTTGTAGCGTTTAGGAGCGGAGAGTAATTGGTAACTGCTACTTAGGAGGCACTAACTACACTTGCTGCCAGGATATTTCAGCCGGTATTTCCCCCTTGACGTCACACCGAACTGGCGAAAACGAAACAAAACAAACATTTTGCCTCGCACGAAATTTATCGTTTGCATAAATTTGCTTTATTGCCCGGCTCTCCTGCTCCCTCTGCTTGTGTGTGTGTGTGTGGCGAAGTGAGTTAGTGTCCTGGCTTTTGTTGGTGTCTGTGTGTGCGTGTGCTGCCAACGGAAGTGTAACTTTCGCTTCCAGGCCAGACAAGGCAACAGCAACAAAAACAACAGCAGTGAGTCAAATGCGGCGAACAAAGTTTTCCATTATTCAATTTAACTAATGAAACTGAAAATTCATTTTACCACATTAACAAACACACACACACACACACAGAGAGGGATAGAAAGGACTCTGGACGAAGGCAGGAAATGTGACTCGCCTACGGCCAGGACATGTGTGCGTGCCGGACTCCTGTTTTTCGGGGTCTCTACATTCCAGTATTTGAACAGCCATAAAGCGCGGAAATTTATATTCGGGACGAACTCAACAAGGACGACCGCGACAAGGCGCCGCCCCTAGTTTTTGTTTGTGTGTGTGTTTTGGCATTTAAATAATTAAGTATATTTTTAGGCCCTCATTTCGAATGTCCATTTGCGAGTTCCATGTGCGGGCTAGGACTCAGCTTGACGGCGGTTTTGAATGTCGTGAATTACAGTCTTCCACTTCTTGATGGTCTTTATCTGGGAACTTATCAGAAACAGGCTCATTTACAGAAATGTTTCACACAAATCTTTCTTGGGAATTGTTTAGGTATAGTCTTGGTTTTTAAAAAAGATTTAGTATGATTAGAAATCCCTTAAGATTTTCGATTTCCAAAGTTACTTAGGTCTAGCTGCTATTTTATAAATATATGTTCTGAATTCGGTAATAATGGCTTAAAAAAACTAACTAAACGAACTTGAATTTATTTATCTTTATAATAAAAAATCAAATTATATTATTCAGATATTTTAATTTAAGTGTGCGGCTCACAATGGCACTTGGTTGGTATCTTAATACTATACAGTTAAGTTCCAACATACAGTTCAATATCGATACTTTAACATAAAAAAAAAAAAATTATAAATATGCACACTTAAAAAATACATTTATTCAAAAAAATCGATCAAATTCCCCAAATGTTTAGGTCACTTTCTCTTTCTCTGGCTTTACACATCTTCAAGAATATATATTTTTTTAAATGTTCCACCTTGGCAAAGACACAAAATCAAAATGTAATTATTATTATGAGAATCTTAAAATGACGTACCATTTTTATTTTTTAATTACTTCAATTGGAATTTTGTTGATTTAATGAATATTACTTGGTTATAAAGAAACCTCATTGAAAAGCGAAACGCTTGAGCGCTGCTAATCGCCGTCCTCCTCATCATCAAGGTCGTCGTCATCCGAGGCTTCGTCCATGTCATCGCTAATGGTGTTGCTGTCGGCGCTATTGAACTGCCCGTCATCGTCTTCGTCATCAGTGTCATGCTCATCCGCCGCATCCTCATCCAGATTCTCTTCGGCACTGGCGTCCGCATCCTCGCATTCCGGGGATTGCGTCTCTGCCAGGTGAAAGGTTTCCAATGGCACAGTGCCCACCGCCATATGGTCGCCATTGCCTAGATCTTGGCGATGGATCAGGGCTAGCGGTGCCTCCGACAGTACAGTGAATCTCTTGCTTACCGCTTCCGGGGTCTTTGCACGTTCTGTGGCCGGCTGCTTGGACTGTACTGCATTCTCCTCCCCGGCGGCGTTGCGATTCCGACTGCTGTGGTGTGAGTTCTGTTCCCTGGCTGAGGTTGAGGCCGACATAGTACGTGGCTGAAGGAGCGGCATGGCGTCTGGTTCAATCGTTCTCTCATAT
Source organism: Drosophila serrata (assembly GCF_035046125.1). Classification (NCBI taxonomy): domain Eukaryota; kingdom Metazoa; phylum Arthropoda; class Insecta; order Diptera; family Drosophilidae; genus Drosophila; species Drosophila serrata. The sequence continues at coordinate 1,674,507 of NW_028257274.1, read as the reverse complement.
TCTGTGAAATTAAACAGCGGCGGAAGCGGACGACCATTCGGCAGCTGCTGTTGCGGATCGAGACGAAGGTCGTCGAAGAAGGGATGCGCACACCCCATTAGCGGCGTGACCCGGGCATTGGGCGAGTAGATGAGCATCTTGGACACTAGATCGATGGCCTCTGTCGGTGTACGGATCCGGAAAACCTTGGACCAGGGATGTGGCTTCAGCTGCGGCAGCTTGAACTGCTTGTACTGCGGATTCATGTCCCGTAGCTGCTCCGAGGTTGGCGTACCCATCACCTTGACGATCTCAACGATTTGATCTACGCCCGAGTCACCCGGAAAGAGAAGCTGCCCGAGCAGCAGCTCAGCCATGACGCAGCCGGCGCTCCACATGTCGATCTTAGTGCTGTACTCGGTGGCCCCAAAGATGAGCTCCGGGGCGCGGTAGTATCTGGAGCAAATGTAGGATACATTGGGCTCCCCAACGATCAGCTGCTTGGCACTGCCGAAGTCGCATAGCTTGAGCACACCCGTTTCCGAGTCCAGGAGCATGTTCTGTGGCTTGATGTCCCGGTGGCAGTAGCCCATGCTGTGCAGATAGGCCATGCTCCGAAGCAGTTGATAGATGTACAGCCGGACGTAGTTAACCGGGAGCGTCTGCTTGACCCGGGCGTACTGCCGCTCCACCTTGTACAGCGTCTCCGGCATGAATTCCATGACCAGGTTTAGGTAGACCTCATCCCGCTTCTCGCCGCTGGAAAAGAAGAAGTATCTTAGGGTGACGATATTGTCGTGGCGCAGCTTTCGCATTATCTGCAGTTCGCGGTTCTTGAAGCGCCGATCTTGTAGAACCTTCTTGATGGCCACCGCCTCATTGGTGGGCACCATCTTGGCCTGGAAGACCACGCCAAAGCTGCCGTTGCCAACGACCTTGGCGTCCGTGTAGCTGATCTCGGTCATCACATCCGGCCCGTACGCATTGGTGGCTATCACCGTGGTGACCTTGTTGGCCAGGCCATTGCTCTTGCCCTGGGAAGCCATCTTCGCCCCGGCGCTTCCTTGGATCCTTGGTTGAGTGTGTTTATGGGCTGCTTCTCGGTGCTCTTTATACATAAAACTGTGCGCCGACGAATTCAAGTGTAAACAATTTTTGTTATTATAAAATTTTGAGCTTGAAGTCTTACACCAGGCCAGACTAAGATCAGCGTCGTCTTTGTGCTCCTTTTATTGAAAGCACGTTTTCGTGTCAGCCTTAATGGACATTAACATTAAACGCGAATGTAATTAATGTGATGCAACAAGGCAGGACTCATTTTTATTAAAGGAAACTCATTATATTTCTTTCTTTAAATCTTAAATGTGTTACGACTTAGCTTAAACTTTTGCTTACGAGTATTGTTTACTTTTGTCGCGAGGTGGTAAAGCTTATGCTATCGATAGTGTAATCGATAAGTGAGATACGCAGCACTGCTAAGGAGGAACGATCACAACCGTAGCATTACTGTGCTTAAGTTAGGTGGCAACGCCAAGCGGAAATGGAAATATAATAGGTTAAGTTTAATGAAGCTAGCTGGTCAAAGTCAAATTTAGTTGAGGCTGCAGATATATTTTTCAATTTATTGCGGCAGGAGAAAATTCTTAGTTTGAGAGAGCATTCATATAATATATATTTTTAATCTAATTAGCTTATAAATGAAAAACTAGGAACTAAAAAAACTACTTCTCAGACTTTGCATCTCTATTAAATAAATGCTTGCATTCATATAAACATTGGGCTATATTGAGTTTATGTTATCAATAATCAAAAGACACATGAAAATGTTTTGAGAATAAATATAAGCTGGATATCTGATCCTCAATAATAACAAACTAGAGAGAATATGCATTTTTCTTATGCAAACCATATTTGTAAACAAAGAATTAAAAGCTTAGTCATCATAAATTAAACTCTTCATTGAGCTTTGCAAGTACCAATGAAAACTTAAATTAAAAACTTACCCAAAGTAACTTATTTGTATTTGTTTAGAAATAAAGTCTGCAAGATATAGCTATAGCAATCTGATACTTACAGTACTTACTTGTGTTGTGCTGTCAAAAACGGAAACTTGGTATTTAATAGCTGGCACACTCATAATTCATAAGGACCCGTTGTAGTTCTCAGTTTATTCTCTGTAGTGGAAACTGATTCCTTAGTTGAGTTGCTTGAGATTGCTTTTGGCCCTCTTTGTTGGCCGGGCCACTTGAGCTGAGCTTATGAAAGGCAAGGCCATTCATAATTCGTGAGGGACATTCCTTTGTGCTGCCAAGTAACTTGGCTAATTTCTCGGACCCCGAACCCGAACCCGAACCCAGAACCCCTGGCATTGTCGTAAGACTCGCCGCCTTGAAAGTTGCGCGCCTTTGTCTTTTGGCATCTGGGTTGCTTATCGCCCCAACTTGACTTAACTTGGCCCGAACGCTGACTTGGCCATCCTGTCCAGGGGCTGGCTTATCTGGCGGGAACTTGGCTGCTGCTGTTATGCTTTTTACTGTTTCGCTGCGGCTCAAGTGGCCCGGAGGGTGGCATTCCTTCTTATTTGGCCCCTGATAGCGGCGACCCCACTTTAGATAGCCAAGTGAAATGGAATAAAAATGCTTTGCTTTGTATAAAATGTCGCTTGCTGTTTATTTTTTTTATATTATTTGTAAGTTTATTGTATATATTAGATATATATTTATATATTTATATAAAAGAGACACACTCATTGTAAAATCTTGTTAGAGACATTAATCGTATATATTTAGGTTTCCCCTTTTTCGTTTACACCAATATGCATTAGATTGTATAATTGTTTTTTTAATCGATAATATTTCATATGCATTCCCATATTCATTTCACACACAAAATCGTTGAGTAATATTATATTTCCTTTGACTATGATTGAAGTCGCTAAAAGAGAGCAAGTGAGGGGGGACATACTCCGGTAATTCGATATTTACATAATTCAGAAGGAAAGGGACCACAAACGGACGGACTTTAAATACTTGCAAATGATTAAACTAAGCTAAATAGGGCTTAAAATATATATATCTATATATGTATATGGTCAAAGGTTTTCCGCTTGCGTGGCTGTTTAACTAGGCTTACACAAATATTATTGAAATTGTTGGACGTTGTTGGCATAAGTAAGTAGTTTTCGGGGCTACAGACAAATAGTGTTTGCATATTAGAGTATATTTTATTTAAATTACATACATAGGCTATTACATTTATTTGGCTTTTCTCGTTGCTGCTGCTGCTACTGCTGCTGCTTCTGGCAGTAAAATTTAATTTTACATAATTCTGTGTGCTCTTGTGTAAGAGGCATTATTTAAATGCGTATCAAATTGGTTCTTAGTAGTTAATAAAAACGTATATTTAATTTACTTCCAGGCCCACACACACACACACACACACATGATGGGAGGATACAAGCACAACAATAAAATTTTATATTTATCGCTAACGATTTCCTTGTATCTGTGTATCTGCGCGTGTCCTTGTGTGTGTGTGTGCGTGTGCCTGGCGAGCATAAATATGTTTGTGCTGCCTACTTTTTGGGGCAGGCCGGGCCAAAGTCTTCGCTTCCACGGCAGTGTGTCTGGCTTGTGCGCATATTTTAATAAATTTTATGCCGCTGAAATGTGCGCCGCTTATCATTAACGCACAATTTATTTTTGCTTTTATGCTCCGTCCAAAAGCCGGGGCCCGGCCCCCAATTGCTGTTGTTTATCTGTGAGATACATTTGCTTTTTTGGCTTTTGATTATTCGCGTCTTAAGCTAACTTTTCGTTTCTGTTCCTTTTTTTTTTGCTGAGCTGATTAAGTTTCTAGAACTCGAACTCGAACTCGAAAAATATCCGGGAACTAAAGTATATATATATACACAGTGAGAGAGACTCGCTACATTATCTATTTACATGTTGGCATAATGTGCATTTAATTTGCAAACCCGCAACGCAATGCGAAACTTTTAGCTCAACTTTGGCCCCGCCGGCTTTTAAATGTTGTTTATTGTTGCTCAGCTCCTGCTTGTTGATGTTTCTGGTTTGTGTGTGTGTGTGGCTGCTGCTGCTTTCCATAGCATACTTTTGCGCAAGGGCCCGCATGTAGTTTCCATTTAACTTTCCACTTACATGTTGTTTATTCTTTTCTAGAGCCAAGCCTGCTCTTGTTCGTAGAGCTGCTGTTGCTGCTGCGAGTGTTGCTGCTGCTGCTGCTGTTGCTGTTGCTGCTGCTGCAGCCAAAGTTTGCAGAAGGCTGTGGGTGGCGGGTTGGAGGGACAGCCTGTGCCGCCAGCTGTTACTGCATGGGCGTGGTCGGGGGGCTTTGGCTATTGCAAATTAAATTTAGCTAATTCTCACAATTCTGTGCTCATTTCGCTTACAATTGCGCTCTGCAGTTCGCATTGTTGTTGTTTTGCAGTGGCAGTTGCAATTGCAGTTGCAGTTGCAGTATTTGCAGTAGTTCGTTGCAGTTCCATGAAAAGAAATGCGGTTGGCAGTGGAGAAAAGGGAGAGAAGAGAAGAAAGAGAGAGAGAGAAAATATTTGCATATGTTAGAAAAAGTTGCCATGTTGTTGATTCGATTTTCGCATTTAGGTTTTCCATTGCCTGGGTGAGTGTGCGTTGTGCGTGTTAAGTGTGTGTGGTGTGGTGAGTGTGTTATGTAAGTATGAGTCGGGGCTTGTTAGTTTGCTCTAGCGACTACGGTGCGTATACGTTATATTGTGCTTTTCAATTCGAAATAAAATAAATGTACAACAAAAGTATAGTTTAAGTGCCGCTCGCCACAGTTTATGGCCGCAGTTAATCCAGCTTTATCGCCTCCGGCTGCCACAAATTGAATACTTTTTATCATTCCAGTTGGCGCCGTAGCACAAATAATTACTTAATTTAATCATAAACCAAAAAGAAATGCAAAATGAACACTGGGTTGGGGGGTTGAGTTTTTATATAGCCATTCATAAGCTTATCTCTCTCCCCCTCCGGAAAAAATGTGCGTCAAATTTACGATTGCCACTCGGGCACTTTCAACATTTTCAGCACTTTTCCCTGCTCCCGGTTTTCCCTTTTTTTTGTTTCTCCCCACCCGTTTTCTATTTTCTTTCTGTGACAAAAATGCGTAAAGTTTTTGCCATTTCGCCTTTGTTGTTGCCGCCGGTTTCCTCGATGGCGTGTTGGAAAACCCACAGCCACAAGTCGCGATGGGCTCCAAATGGCCGAAAGCCAGGGGTTAAGGGGTTTTCGAAGTGGAAAGGGAAGAGGGCTATATCGGGGACGGAAAAACAAGAGCTGTCGTTTGTTGTGCCAAGGTCGACCCATTGTGGGAATACCCTAGTCAGAGATAGAGTTGTATATACATCTTATTTCGATGGGGATATAGGTACCCTTGAAGAAAGTTTTAGGTAAAAATTTCAAGAAATATACATTTATTAGCATTAATTTACAATATTTTCTAAGCTTTTATTTTTATATTTTAGTTAATATTCTGGCAAATTTTTGAACTAGACTTATGTCAAGAGTCTGTACAATTAAGAGAAAAGTTAAGTTCTTTAGGAATTTTCTTAAGATTTCTAAATAAAAGGGGAACTCTCTTTATTCTTTATTTTTTATTCTTTATTAACTCAATTCCTTTGAGAAACTTTCCCACATTTTTGTGTTGTCCAACATATTCAAGTTAATTAAAGTAAAGAGTAACCAAAGGTCTGAAATCCCCCAGAGGCTACCATTTTCCCTTTCAACTGTTTGATATTTTTTTGTTGTGTTCGCTTCTACAAAATTTTGTTTATTTGGCTCCAAAGTATTTCTACGATATGAAATGTTTGCCTAGCCTGGTTGTATTTTTTCCTTTCTGTGGATGTCGTTTGTTGCCAACATTGCGCCTTTTTGCTTTCATCGCTTATTTTTTTTTGTTGTGGGTTTATTTTTGTTTTGTGGCCTGTTGTTTTGTTGAAATTTGTATTTATGTGCGGGTCGGAGGAGGCATCGAGCCGGCAGAAGTATCATTTACCCGGCTCGCTTTTTCCTAGCCTCGTATATTTTAATGTTTCTGTGTGTAAGAGTATGTGTGTGGGTGTGTTTTGTGTCCTATCATATTTTCCCTTATGTGTGTGTGGGTTTGTTGGTAGGCCTTTTGTCTTCGTGTGCTGAAAATTATGTATATTTTTAGCACTTTCGCTTGTTTTGTTTTCGCTTATCGAGTTTGAAGGTCATTTACTTGCAATTCCCAACTCGCCTCCTGCCGGGTTATCACACACATTTCGTATGTATATATATATATATATATATTTATGTATATGGTGCAAATGTTGGTCTGTCTGCTCGCCTGGCTGGGTAGTTAATTTGTTGTGAAATTGTCATTTTGTTGCTTCAATGGCTGCGTGCAATGCGGCGTATGAGTAATATTTTTCAACGCCATAGCATACTTTTTAGGGCATGCGTTAATGAGGCAAACAGAGAGATCCAACGGACATTTCTGACTGCTTCATGGCAGACCCCGAATTAAATTGACATGTTTAAAGTCAATTTGAACCAAGTTTTGCTCGTAAACAACGAGCAACAACAGAGCAGAATCCGCCCCAAATGACATTAACCTATTCATTTGTAAATAGGCTGTCGAATTTCCTGGTGAAATTCACCCCCGACCATCTCTACTGGGTGGGCTTACATAAATATTTGTGCGTTTTTGTTGCCTTGCCAAGCGTAAAAACGTCGAAGACGACGACTACGACGATGGCATTGGTAGAAGGAAAATCGGGAAATCGGAGGGAAAAGCAAAACAAACGGCTCACGCAGCAGCGCAGTCAAATCAAATGTAAATCCAGAACGAAAGCAAGAAGCAAGTGAAATTGAAATGAAAATGAATGTTTGCCAGAGAGCAGACCCAGTCATTGTTCGAGCTTCCTTCACTCGATTGTTATCGTTCTCGCCCCTCCGAACCCTAAAGGCAATTGAAAATTGGCAGCTGGCTGGCTGGCTGGCTGGCTGGCTGACTGGTTGGGTGAGGAGGCCAAAAGCCCAACGGGGGCGTTGCCTTACCCGCGTTGCGTAGGCCTAACGGGCACATTAATACATAATTTATAATGTTTTTGTTCCGTTTTGTTTTCGCACACTTAAAGGAGATATTCCGGGTATTCCCCTCTATCGTCTTGGATTGAGGGTGGATTTTTTTAAATTTCCCGAGATGTTCAATAAAATTTAATGTTCCACGGGGATAATGGGGTCACAAAGACAAAAGGTATATCCGGGTCATAATCACTTGCTAAGGACTTAATTTAATTGGAATTGAATTTTTTTATGTTATCTCTTAAATAATAATTTATAAAATTTCATAGGAATATTTATTCTTTATCATAATAAATGAAGTACTATTAAGTACTATTTTATCTAAGATAAACCACTACTATTGGAATACATTTTAATGTTCTTCATGACAGGATTTCAACAGGCTCAAAAAGGCTTTAAAACAAAGGCTGTATTGTCCATCTCCTCTTAACTTTTCAATCTGGGTCTAATGTAACATCTCAAAGATAAAACTTCAACATTATCCAGAACAAAGGCGGATACACTCACACACACAATATGCCATTGAGGCTCGACTTGAATTCAAACTGGGAACGGAAAAAATTGCAATTTCCAACTAAAGGGGGACAAAGTCACTTCTGTTGTTTATTCCTTACTATCATGCAGGTCAAAGCTTGTATCGGTATCGGTATTATTTCTTTGTTAGCTACAAAAAAGAAAAACGTAGAACAGAAAACAGTAACAAGTAACAAGTAACTTGCAACTGAAACGGAAACGGAAACATGTAGCACAGTTGTACCTACTTTTCAAGCGGTACTCGAACAAACGGAACCGAAAAACAAACTGAAAATATAAAACTTACCGTCGACTACTTTGGATAATTGGCGATAGGATTATCTCTAAGCTGGAGGAAATGTTTTGATTTTGTTGCAGATTGGAGTTCGTTGCTGCTGCTACTGCTGCGGTGCCAGTTGCTGTTGCTGCAGATGCAGATGCAGATGCAGATGCAGTACCTGCTGCTGCAGCTGCTGCGGTTGTGGGGGTTGTGGGGTGTTCATTCGCATTCGCATTGGAGGTGGCTATGGCTTTTGTTTGGCTATTGGAGTGACTATTGGTGGTGTGGTGGCTACTGGTATTTGGATTCTGATGCGGATGCGGGTTGGCATTGGGACAATTTAACGTTTGGCCGGCCGAGGTAATTGGCCCCAGTTGTTTCGCCATCTGTTGACCGCCGTAGACATTCGCATTGCAATTATCGAAATTAATATTGCCCGTTGTCGAAGTCGACTGCCGACTATTGTTGTTGTTGATACAGTTGCTGATGCTGCTGTTGTTGTTGTTGTTGTTGGTGCTATTGTGACTTCCGGTGGGCGACATCAGTGGTGCATCTGCATCGAACATATCCTCAGCCTCGGCCGCCTCATCGTCTTCGGTGTCTTCGGTCTCGTCGTTGGTCATCTGGGCGGCATCCTGTTGCATGGCCTCCAGGACCAGCATGGCCTCGTCCTCCTCACTGCAGGAGTGCGATGACGAGTGCGCCGTCTGTTCCATCCAATTTCGATTTCGGTTCGGGGGTTTAGGGATTCAGTATCGGTATCGGTAACGGGGGGTTGGTACGGTTTTTGGAGTGGTTTGAAAATACAAACAAGGTTTAGCTTTCTTGCAGGCGGTAGGAGGGGGGGTCTCTAATCAGACACTATTGCTTATTAATTTTAGCACAATCGGGCATGCACTTATGTATCTAGTTGTTTATCACAATATTATTATTACTAATTTAACATAACAAATGTATAAGGTACATAACACAAACAACTGCGAATTAGGCATTCAGATACATGCGATACATACGAATGTCATGCTGTTTATCCACAATTTCAGTATGTAAATAATATTACAATTTGGCAAAATATTGACAAAATCAACCAAATATGCTTCGATGGTATTTTAATTAATTTACACAAATGGCAATAGAGTTTGGGGACGGGCTGTATGAGTGTATGAATTTATCATTGCTGCCACGGGGCAAAAATTTCGCGCTGCACAATTTTAATTACATACAGTGAAAGGCAGAGGGAGAAATAACAACAAAAACAATAGCAATGACCAGAATCAACAATTCCGAATACCAATACTAATGGTAATGGTAACAAAAGTCCGCCTGATTGCGCTCACCATGTCCGGCGGCCAAACAGCTGACCAGCGGAATCAAACCGCGTGCACAGGTGGGTTAAGGGGATCCAGGGTGGGTTATGGGTACTCTGGGTGGGTTATAGACCCAGGGAGGGTTATAGGTGGGTTCCCCCCTTCCCATAAGCCCTGCGGTCTCCTGCTGATTGCACAGTTGCCAGCGTTTTCCCCTGTTACTCCCTGGGTTAGTTAACTTGGCTTGCTCCCCCTTTAAATTCCCCCAGTTCAAGTTGTTGGTAAAACAACTAGTTTTCTCATTTGGAATTTGATTCATAAACTACTCAAAAAGTGCGTTTTTAAAGTTTGGAGTGGTTCAAGAACTACTGCAGTATTTTATACATATATGTTTTAAGCTCTTCAAAACAATAATTGGAATAATATTTTTATAATTTGTTGTAATCAGTTGAACAGGTTTCTAGTTAAATTACTGGATTATTACTTTTTAAATTGCTTTGTACTGATTTTACTAGTGTTTTATAGGGAATTTATTTTAGATACCATAATAGTTTTAATTTTCTCGTAGTAATAATTATTATTTAACTTTAGAAATAAAAAGAATCCATCAAAAAATATAGTTCTGATACCTGCTTTTACCTTTAGCAAATATAAATCTAAAAAAAACTAAGCTATTTTGCTTTCTAAGCATTACAAAAACCTTTTCCCCGAGTAATCCCCTCCATTTCCTCCAACCTTAATCATTTAAAAATCTCTAATAAATAAAAGCACATCTTGATTTGCATTTGAGCCAGACATTAAGCCATTCAAGTGGCAGACATGTGCGGTAACTAATCGCATTGAATACAACTTGGCTCTGTCTCTCGATCTCAATACACTTAAAAGCTCATTCAATTTGGCCCAAGACACGTTCGCTTGTAGCACATTTGATGCCTTTATGATGGCAAGTTCCTTGCCAAAAGTCAACACACACACATACACAGACACTCAGGACTCAAAGATGGGGACCGGAAGTGGGGTAAGATGGCTGCCGGCCAGTGGCGGGATTCATTTGTAAATGAAATCAGAAAGGTGCACAAACACACTCGAAGCAGACTCCGGTAGTCGACGGCATACTTCACTCACTTAAGCTCAAGGCCTTTGTGTGTGCTGGCGGCTTATGCTTTTTGTAGCCAACTATGGCACAAGTTTGCCGAACACAAGTTTGTTTTGTATATATACAAATATACATACATATATCTGGTCCCGTCTGGGCCTCACAAGTTTGTTTGATTTTCTATTAATTAAAATTGCATTCAACTTGAAAATCGTATTTGTTGCCGTAAAAGAGAAGTTTATCTTTTATGCCTCTTGTGTGGGGGCCAGAGGCACGCCCATTTCCATTCAATAATGAACTTTGAATTGTAGCCTAATGGAAACACGTACAAGATTGCATAAACAAACTTGGCGAGCGTTAGTCGAACCCAGAGAGGAATTTAATTAATTTTCTTCGCCCTCCGCTTATGGGCGTGCCTCTTGTTTCGCCGCTGTATTTGTATCTGTGTGTGTGTTAATTGGGCAAACACGCCCATGGCTAACACATACACACACATACACACGCTAATGCATCAAATTGTCTGGCATAAATGTGGCCCAGTGTCAAACGCCCCGTTGATTAACACGCGGGTTCAAGGCAAAAAGGACAGGCATCCAATGTCAGGGACCTCGTCGAGTGACTGTCACCATCAAGGATAATTATTACCCTGCAACCTAACCACCACCATGCGATCTGTTTAGTTATCTCAGTTTTATTTTCAACAGACAATGCTTTTTTCCACCCCATTTTCCATATCACACCATTTCTCCACTCTGCCCCCCCGATATGCATAAAACATTTTAAATAAAAATGTATAAAAATATAGCGGAAAACGACATATGCCGCCCGCAGGTCAAAAGACAAAGGGGCGTTTAGAGTCGTAAAAAAAAGGACGAGAATGGGCGTGGTTGGGGCGCCGCCCCCTTCCACTCTAGTCTAGTACTTTTCAATTGTCGACATGATGAATAATTAAATCATACACGGATGCAGCGCAAATAAAAGAGTATTTGTTTAAAGTTCACCCTTTGTTAACCGCTTTTTACATTTTCCGCACTATTTGATGGCGGAAAAATGTGTTTTCTTTTTTTTTTTTTATGCCAATAAATCAATTGGCAATTTCGCATTTTTTATGACCTTTGCTATATATTTTTTCCGAGTTATGGAATATTCTGCTGCGGTCATTGTTTACGCGGGGCATTGTTTTCTAAATTTAAAATTGCATGGTGTTGACCAAGGCTATCATAATATTATGGCAAGCCCTTAAACCTTTAATGCCAATTCAATGGGAAATTTGTTAATATGAAGGGGTTTTCAGCAATAAGCTGAATAATTCCTTAAATTGAAATGCTCTTTTGCGAATTTTCCAACAGCTTACTCAATGTGTCTTGTGCTGCTGCCAATAAGTACATCGCTTAAAGCCCAATAAGTTTGTTGCCTTTATTGCTTACCAATTGTGTTAATCTAGCATTTGTTAGGATTTGGCCAAGTGTGATGTGTGTGTGTGTTCCCCCCAGGCGACAATAACACAAAACAAACGGAAGGACAATGGATATAATAACAACTGCAGGCGTTTTACACGAGGACGAACCCTGTCACTGGACCTACTCGTCTGTGGGGGAGTCCTTGTCCGCCGCCGGGCAGTGCTAACCCTTGAAACAACACACAGAGCACAAATGGCAGCAGAGACAACAACAATCGAAACTTTTGCCACATTAAATCAGTAAATTTATTGACTTAACTGCTTTTTGGGGGGGCAACCGAGGACATGCCACACCCAAGGACCTCCCTCCCACCGTTTGAGGGGTTGTCAGCATTGGCGTTTGTCTCTTGCCCGCTGGCTGCGCACTTTGCCACTTTGGCCTGGCCAAGATGGTGTCCCCGATCCCATATTCCCATGCACTCGGAGAAAATGGTTAAATTTCAAGTTGCGGTTTGTTAGTGAGAGCTTAAAGGCTTTATTAAGATTAACAGATACCCAAGGTAAACTAGAGATTTGCGTTAATTGTTTGAAAAACTATTTGGTAAATGATTTTGACTTTACTATGTTTTTAATTCTTGAAACATTTTTGTAAACTATATATAAAATTTGTAATTAATTTTTCAATGTCGTAAGCTCATATATTCTCTGAGGAAATAGTTAAGAACTGAATGAACTAGAGAATCTCTAAGACTTTCTCTTTTTTTGAGTGTAACTATTGCCTGTCCCAGGATGCCGTGTTCGGCATGTTCCTTTGGCTTGCTCTGCGCCTCGCCCCCTTGCTGTGCTGTCATAATTTTTGATTTGCTTGTTTTATTTGATGTCCTTGCTGATGTCGTTGCTTTTGGTGCCATTTCTGCTAAAGTTGTTGCCGTAGCCGAAGCCGAGGCTGTCGTTGTCCTTGTCGTTGTCTTGGCCCTCGCTCCTCGCTAAGCTGCTTCCCGGCTTAGGAAAAACAATTTTGCAAAATTTATTTTATAGCAAAATTATGCCAAACATTTCGAAAATGTTTCTATGTACTCTCTGGCTGGCTCCCGGGGCCATTTGGGCCACTCACACACATGCGTGTGGTGTAAGTATTTTCGCACAAAAACACACACACACGCACACATGTGTGTGTGACCCAGGATGGAAGCTGGCACAGAATTTATTTTAGAATTGTAAGTATTTGTGCTTTGGTAGCGGCGAAATTCGTGCCATCAACTTTAGTTGAAATTATTTGCTTGGGCTGCCCTAGAGGAGGGACGAGGTCTTTGTCCACATCCTCGTCCTGGTCCTGGTCCTGTCTGTTATATAAACTTGGATAATGTAGCGCAAATAGTTGCTTATTATTTATTCTCTTTTATTGCCGCCCCCCATCACTGCTCGCTAGCCTTATGCCTTTGTCTTGAACTGGGTCTTTATGGCCTTTTATTTTTGGGTAATTTATTTGCGCTCCAAACAGAAATTAGTTGGAATATTTCAGTTGTTAATTAGGCATGCGTGAAATTGGGCAAACTTTTGCACTCGAGAACTCTAGCATAGCATACTTTTGAGTTTTGGCAAAGTTCTGGGATATGGGAATATGTTTATTGCCAAAGATTCGTTCAACTATTCCATGGGAATCCATGCTAGAGAGACTTCCTTGAGTGGCTTTTCCACGCCTTAAATTTTAGTTAATTAAATTTCCCAGTAACCCGCAACTGAGATAGCGGCAACTTTACGTTCGTCTGTGCAGACCGAGACGTAGCCTTTTGATAAGCCAAAAAAATAAAACACACACTCAGAAGACCTCTTGAGAGGGAGTGTGTGAGATAAGGATTTTGGATTGTATGAGGACACTAGACAGTGGCTGACAGTGCTTTTAGTTTGTCCTTTTTTCTCAAGATAGATTTTAGTTAAGAGTTAATATAGAGAGTAAGAATTCAGACTTGTTTTAGCTATTTTAAAAATCAAGATGAACATCTTTCTAAAGAATACAGACAAGACTTAGAGCTGACTTTATATTTAAGACATATGTTATGGACTTTATATAAAGACTATTAAAGTTTCGAAGATAATAATATCATAAGTGATTCTTAAGTAAAAACTAAATTTTTATTTATGTTTTAAATATGTTCCCTTTGCAATTTTTCTGTACCATTTCATATATAATTTCCTCTATTCATCACTGTTGACCCACTCCCTTCCCCTTGCTTACAATAAGACTTACCAAATAATCAACATAAAAGCTTTAGTTACTTATTACAAGGCAAACACATACTTATACATTACATATCTTTAGAAATACAAACAACTGAAAAAAAAACAGATAAAAAGAAAAACGAGTAGGAAAATTAAGTATACGGCATGCAGGACGCGAAACCGTTCGCTTTGTGTGCACAGTGAGCTAAGTGTTTGGCTCTGCTGCGGCGATAGTGATATGTACGTGAAATACGGATTCAATTAAGGAGCGAACACAGGAGCAACATACAGGTACTGGTAGCAGACATGCGGGCACACAGAAAACACAATGGGAAAACAAGTTGCAGATAGAAATAACCAAGGAGACGGGGGACACAGCCACATCAACTAGAGATATCGCTGGGACCCAGCGAGACATCGAGACATGGAGGACACCGACATTGAGACATGCGACAGGTTTTCACCTCACATGCGGACCGCGGGTCGTACTCACAGTTTGCTGCACCGCGTTGACACTCGACGTGGACGCATTCTGGCCATGCTGCAGATACACTAATGGACCGCCCGACTGACGCGGCTGCTGGACAATGGGCGCGGGCGCCGATCCCGAGGCGGACGTGGACGAAGATGGCGCGGCGGCTCCTTTGTCGAACTGATAGTACATGACATCGTTGGCGGGCGCCGTGCCGCCATATAGCGGTGCTGGCGGTGGCGGCGGATCAGCGGTCTGGGAGCCAGAGATGTGATAGGCCGTGGGATGCTTAGGGGAACCCGTTCCCGAACCAAGACCCCCTCCTCCGCTGCCCGGCATCTGGGGCATCTTGTAGTTGTAGATGTACGGTCGCTCGTACTCCCCGCCATGGATGTAGGACAGAAAGAGATCCGACTTGGCGGGTTGCATGGCACCTGCCCCGCCCATTCGCTGACGATTGTAGCCCACTCCCGAGACACTGCTGCTGGCATAGTGCAACGGATAGCAGCCGGCATTGGCCAGCTGGGCATTGCCACCGCCCGAGAGCAACTGCGTCTTGGTCACACTCTGGCCAGAGAGCCGCCGCGTTGGCACCCCGATATCCGACTTGGCGTCGCGCCTCTTGACCCCCGCCACCTGGGTGGAGGGACCCTGGTAGTAGTAGGGCGACGCCGGATTGCTGGGCCATTCCACGAAGCTGCGTTGACGACTGAAAGCACCACCACCTGTTCCGGGAGCTGTACCACCACCACCAGTTGTTACCATGTTCCCGGTGAGATTGCTGCTGCTGCCGCCGGCTCCACCCATCACGCCCTTCGAGCTCCTGGCCAGAGCGTTGTTCAGACTGAACTTGTACTGGTTGTTCTCGAAGGTTGTGTAGGCGAGCAGGCGGGGATTAGTAGCGCTAGTGTTGGGATTGGGACTGGCGTTGGCACTGGGGGGATTGTGCACGGGCGCCAGGCCCGCGGGGTTAGTGGACGTGGACGTAGATGGCGAGGAGGTGGCGTATTTATAGTGGCTCTTCTGTTGCTGCTGCTGCTGCTGGCGCTGCTGCTGCTGCTGGGCGAACAGCGAGCGCTGCTGCTGCTGCTGCTGGTTACTCACGGTCTGCTGCATGAGGCTGTTGTAGCCACCGCCGTTTCCGTTTCCGTTTCCGTTGCCGCTTCCGTTACCGCCTCCGCCGCTGCCCACTGACTTGCGGTGCGATCCGCTGGAGGCGCCCGATGATTTGTTAGTGCCATAGCGGGTGCTGTCACTGGATCTGTGAGGACGAGTAATGTAAACAAAAGTAGGAGAAAATAATTTAAAAATATGAATGAGAAACTGCAACGGTATATCAACTTCGTCATCCCAAAAGTTATTTTCCTTTTTTGTTTTTATATAAAAATGTAGTTTGAACTTACCTTTCCGAGGAGTAAGCATAATCCTGATCGGCCCCCAGACCAGAGTCTGTGTGCTCATGGGAAACTCTCAAGGCGGAATTTTCCAGAGGGCTCAGGTTGGAGCCAGTGGGTGAGATAAAGTCACCCATGCTCATGCTGGACATCATTCTACAAGGAAGAATTTCTCTACTGTAAATAACTTTAAAAATTACCTTCTTCCATATTTATTTACCTAACTAAACCATTATTCCGTTCACACTCCCTGGATGATATTGTGCTGGCAGATCGTATAGAGCCATTTTTGGGAGCATGACCTCCATTGCTTGTGCCTCCTCCATTGCCTTCGTGGGGATGCGAGCTTTGATAGTAAAGTCTAATATTATGCGAACAAGAAATAATATTTCGAGGCTTAATAAGCTGCTTACATTATAATTATCATTATAAGCTTTTAAGCAATAATATTTAGTTTTAATAACAATATAAAAAGAGAAGCTTACCCTCTAATCCGATCCACACGATTCCTAGCTTGTCCCGTATTTCCAGAGCCACTGCCATTGGTGATGGTATTGCCGGAGCCCGTGCTCTTGGCCCCCACACTGCTCTTGCTGTTGCTCTTGTGGATCTTCAGGTTGGAGTTGGAACGCTTCGAGGTGGTCTCTACGACCGTGTATGGAATCTCTCTCAGCTGCTGCTCCGACATGCCCTCGGTGTCCACCAAATCGAATTGCAGATGCTTGGCCAGCTCACTATTCCACATGCGACTGCGAGACTCCGATGGGGATCTGTTTGAATTTGATTATTTACAGAGTTAAATTATAGTTTACATTATAGTTTATTTAATATAGGTATAATATATTGATAATTTTTAAGAATTCCTTCGAAACTCACTTATTCTTGCGATGCCTTCGCGACTTGTGATGCGAGTGCGTGTCCGAGTGGCTATCGTTGCTGTGCAGGCTTCGGGCCACCATGCTGCTCTTGGACACTGCCGCCTGCTGGACAGAGCTCTGACCCAAGCTGGCCTCCGCCTGGCGACGTTGCACTTCCCGCCACTGGGATGTGGAATCAATGAGCTCGGCACTGCCGCTGCGCCTCGAGGAGCTGCGGTGGCCGGAGTAACTCCGTCCCCGGGTACTGTCATGGTCGGATCCTCCAGCGGAGTCACGTCGATGCCTATTCGATCGACGATGTTTGCGATGATGCGAACGTCCTGATCTGCCCGAGCGACCTGATCCCCTGGAGAGTTCACTTTCATTGTCTGAGGTGCGACGATGACGGTGCTTGTGTCTTAGAAATTAAAGAGGAAATATCAAAATAAGTTCCAAGAATAATCAGTAATTATTGGTAAATATTAAATTATATAAATTTACTGGAATATATTTGCTACGCTAAATAACCTTGAGAATTCCCAAGAACAAATATCTTTTCTGATAAGAATATAGATATATGAAAAGTATTTTAATATGTCTTAAAATTTGACATCTTGACATTCTTTGTTATCTTATATCGTTTCAGATAACACAAATATGCAAATTTTGATGGCACTCTGGGAAATTTCGACATATATCACAAACACTCAAGATATTTACTGATAAGATATATGACTCAATTTGATACGCAGTTAAATTGTGAAATTTTAAATTGATCAAAAAATGGAATTTCCACCGATAAGATAATTTTTAAAAATTAAATCAATAAACACTCTCTTTAAACTCTTCATTTAAAAGAGGATGTAGAATTAATAGGGTTTACTAGGTCTTATAGAATCACATCTAGTAGACAATTTGACTCTATCTTAACCTTCACAAGGCCACATATGAAAACTATTTAACAGTTGATGGGAATGCTTTTTTATAAATTCTTTAATTCAGAACTTTTGATAAAAGGGCACACGCGTAATTTTTATCAACTTGTTATGACTTTCCGGTATTAACAAGATAGTTAACGTATTGGACTTTAATCGGAGTTTGACCCTCTAATGTAACTAGTGACTATCAATAAAAAGAATACTTTGGTTAAATATTTACTAAGTATTTAATTCCTATTTAATTTAGTTAGCTGTGTAATATCTTAAAGAGGAATTTGAATTGCTGCTATCCTTAATTATTTTTCTTAAGTAAATATCTATTACAAATTCATTTATTATGATTCCTAAGAACCTGTTGGAAATATTGTTAAGGATAACTCCTCTTAGTAAGGAATATACTAAAAGTTCCCTTTCTTTGTTTCTTTAAAAAAGAAAAATCTTTCTCTAAACTCACCTTCTCGTAGATCTGGAGTCATTGGAGGAGTGACTCTCCACGGAGCTGGATCGATACCGCTGCTGTTGGTGCGACGCGGACGAGGAGCTGGCCCTCTGCTGGCGGTGATGGTGCGACGAGCCATTGGCCGCCGCCGAGGAGGAGGACTGATGATGATGATGCTGGTGCGGATGGTGGCTAGTGCCATGGCCATGGCTGTGGTGACTGTGGTGATGATGCAGCCCACCGCCCGCCGTGCTGACCGATCTCACGGAGCGCGGACTCGACGGGTTGTGGCCGAAGAGGGAACGCTGCTGGGATCGTGGCCAGGGGGCGCTCCTTGTGCTCCTGGGTGAGTCGGGGGTCTGGAGGTTGCTTCCGCTGTTGTTGTTGTAGCTGCTGGAGTTGTTGTTCTGCTGCTGCTGCTGCTGCTGGTGGCAGGGCCGGATTCCCAGGCTGGTGGGAATGCTGTAGGTGGAGCGGTAGGGGCTATCGTAGTTGCTAGAGACAGATAGATAGAGAGGGAGAGGGAGAGGGAGATCAGCGAATCAGTCTCGCATTATTTTGCCATAAATTTAAATTGTTTAACATAAACGTTGATTAAAGTCCGCGGCATCGGAGGCCATTTAGGCTGTCCGAGGCGGAGCGGAGCGATCCCAGATCGACACAGACAAATAATGCGCGTGTGTAAAATTGAGTAATTGCCGCACTGGCAATCAGCGGGCAATCATTTCGTACTCTCAGGAGTCGTCGCTCCAGCTCTGAGTCTCTTCTCTGTCCAGCTCCGACTCCACATCCAGAACGTGCCCAGGCGTGCCTAGTGATTTATGCTCCCGCTCGTCCGATCGCGCCTGGGATGATGCTGATGCTGATGTTGCTGCTGCTGCTGCTGCTGCGATCTGCGATCTGTGATCTGTGAATCTGGAGATCTGGAAGCTGCGGTGTGGGGGCCGCTTGATTGGCCTGTCCGGCTGCCTGATGTTTGGGCTGGCTTCTCTTTGTTTGCAAATGATAAATGACGCGGGCTATTTGCTCATCCCGATCCCGATCCCGATCCCGTACCAGATCGCCATCCGCCTAGAAATCCAGCGATTACGCGGGATTGGCTGTGGCTTCTATTACCTTATTTAGAGCCTTGCCTGAGCGTGTAATTTATGCACGGATGGTGGGCAACACTTACACCGACAGCCATCAGCTTGGAAATTGTCCCTGGTAATTGTCTAATTCGAGTGTGTTTCTTAGGTTTGTCTCTCAGGCAACTTACACCCAAGGAGTTTGGAACAAGAAGCTATAAATCTCCTTGCATGACTCAGTTTCTCCCAAAAAGAAAACTTTTATCCTGGCCAGCATTTCCACAACATTTCGGCATTTCCGCCGCCCAACAACTAATGGCTAGCTTTTTATTTGTCTATATAATTTGATGTTCGCAACCATAAAACATTTAATAAATGTTGCGTCTAGACAATGTAACTGCCTTCGAAATGGCAACTAAATGGATTTTGAACACGAATTCGAAACAGCAAGCCCGAGGGCACTTGAGTCAGGACAATGCCAGCCAAGAAGGAGCTGCTATCCTATCGTCCTGTCAAACGCAAACGGACCGGATCGCCCAGGCACTGGCACTGGCACTGGGAATGATGAAGTGCTACGGACTGCATTCCTTTCAAATTGAACCCGGCGATTCAAATACAAATAGCAATAGCATCCCAAAAAATATGTTTGAAAATTAAAAACAGATCAAAGGGAAGCCCTTCAACGAGCCACATGAGAGCTCTTCCGGCGCGCCAGCTCCCAAAAATGATTACTAAAAAGCAACTGGCGAACATACTGAAGCGAAAAAAAGGAGAAAGTGGCCCCAAAAAGGACAACTACGTCAAAGGAAGCAGCTGCCGTATATATAAATGGGTGAAGCATAGGAAAAAAAAGGAGGAAATGAGAAAGTTGAGTTTAAAAAACTGAGGATTGTATACTCTTTATACTATTGAAATTAGTGGTGTACCTAAAATTAACTTAGTATCTTAGATTCCTCAAGGGATTACAATGCATTTACTTTTAAAGTTGCTTTAAATAATATTATTAAAATTGTATTTTTTATTTTAATAAGAATTAGTCTGATATTATTTTTGATAGCAGTGAATTATTAAAGATAAATCCTACATCAGTCAGAAGCATGAAATGTAGTGAAGGAGACATTTCCGATCCTATAAATCATATATATTATTGATCAGAATCAATAGCCAAATTCATCTAGCCATGTCCGATGGAAAAATACATTTTCAAAAATTTTTAGAAAATTGCAAAATTTTTGAAGGGGTTACATCATTAAAATTGTAAAATTTTGATCAAAAATTGAAGTATTTAAATTTAAAAACTGAGAATGCAGATTTGTTAACCGTACAAAAACTAGCAGAGAAACGATTTTCGAATTGAATAATGAATAATGCATTTTTGGCTTAGGTCTGATATTTTAAAAACTATGGTTTACCCCAAAAATTTAGCATATTTAGGATTTACTTGAAGCCAATGATTGCCATGATTTCAATTTGCAAATAAAATCTTCACAATAAAGAATAAACTCCATATATATTTAAACCATTGAGGTGTTTTTCTTACCATAAAATAAACCCATATAAATTATACAAGTAAGCCCCCTAAAAATGGCTTACTTCCATGTAGAAAAAGAAACATTCCCAAGATCTCCTAGGGTATAAAAGCAATGGAGGCTTCTATGCTCTTGTACACACATGGGCGGCGGATGGGTAAATCAAAACTTTTGTGCACGGAATGAAAACAAATGATGGGCATTTGGAGTACTCACTTGGAGATGGTGCCCAGTCCGGGCTGTGGCAGCGGCCTGTTGCCCATGTGGATGCCACCTCCACCTGCTGCTCCTCCGTTGGCGGTTCCGCCGCCGACATTCCCATTCCCATTCCCGTTCCCGTTCCCGTTCCCAATCCCGATTCCGTTGCCGTTGCTGTTAAAAAAGTCATCAATCACGCGCCTGGGCTGGCGCTTGGAGGGCGTGCGGGTGAAGGCGGGCGGAGAGCGTCCGGCGGCCAGTGCATCCTTCTCCGTGGACTTGTCCGGACGACTGGGGGGCGGGTGGCGGGTGGCGGGTGGCGGTTTGGTGGCGGGGTTTTTGGCAGACACATGCGAGTGGGCAACATAAAAGTAGGCATAAAGGCGTCCAAAAATATTAACAACCAAAGTGGGGAAATGTGGAAAAGAAAAATATAAAAAAAATACAAGAAAAACCAAAAAGAAAAACAAGGAGAGGAAAACGAACAGCCAGAAAGATGGAATCATAGAAGACGCTAGGCTAATAATGAACAGTGAACCATAAAAAGGTTGTAAAACACAGCCGGAATAAAATAAAAACCGGGCAAACTTTCATTTGTTTCACAAATTAAAAACGTTCCCTGAACTTGGGCTGCCGGTCATAAAATGAGCCGACGTCCCTAAAAAACTTTTATTTTTTTTTTTCGACCGAGCAGCAGGAATAGAAATGCTTCCCCCTCTAGGCTAAGTTAATAGTTTCACTGAGTTACGGTTGGCCACGTGAACTCCATTTGGCCAGCAAGCTGGGAGCAAGAAAGTTTACCGCAGCAAACTAAATGGTCAGCCGCAGTCACCGCAAATGTCAGTCATAAACATGGAGCAGCAGGAGCAACGGGAGGAGCTATCTCCTGCCCGGCCTTGTCCTCATCCTGATCCCCAATCCTCCTGCCACATTCGTCATGCACAATTGCCTGCATTTGGTGGGCCTGCTCCAGCTTAGAGCCGCATTTCGCAGAAAGTCATTAGTGGGCTTTGCACTCGAGTCGCTTTTTGGCCGACTGCCCGCTGGCCTTCAGGCCTGCCAGACTCAGTCCGGATCCCCACCCAACACTTCCTCATGTTTCCAGCCTGCAGATCCGACATTTTTATTGGACTTCCAATTAGTTGGCCATGCAGGCGATGGCGTAAACTTGATCTATGCCCGCTGGATGGATTCACGATGCACTTGGGCCCGGGATTGAGATTTGAGTTTGGGGGACTGCTTCTGTTTGGCCAGAGAGATGGCATCTAATTGGATCTGCGGGAAACTCGAGAAGCTGACATGCGAACTTGGTTTTGCTTTGGGGTTGATTAAGTCCTGAATTATGTGAAATTAAAGACATTTATGGACTGTTTCACTAACTTTACATAGCCTTGGCTTGATTTAAAAGCAATGTTTTATGGAGTTTAATTACTTGAGTTACTGATTTGATATAAATTTATTTAATGTATTTATTTTTATTGAATGGTAAACTATAAATAATTGAGCTGTTATGTTGTAAGTTCCCTAGTTACCTATCTCATTATTATTAATTAATTTTATATTAAAGAGTAATATATGTTCGTCACTTTAATTAGTGACTGAAAGACCCCAGCAACTGCCGCCTGTATCCCCTTCCTGAAAACCTGCTCTTTTGGCCCTTGGCCAGCCCTAATCCTTATCCTTCGGCCACGAAAGCCACTTGAGCTGCCCCTTAATGAGCTAATCACATGAGGTGCATTTTGGGGCAAGAGGGATTGAACTCGAGTGACCGCCCATTGAAATTCGTTACGTCTTAATTGGCTGCGCTTTCGGGCTTGGCTTGGCCAGTAAATGAGGCGGCCAAGAGTGGTCCTGGCCCAAAGTGTAGGAAGTTATGCTTTTTTTTGGGATTTTACAACTTCATATGCTGGGCGGGGCACACGACTGCACCCACAGCATATGACTTCCGGCAGTGGTCGTGCCAGGCTACACTTGAAGAATTGATTTTAAATTCTCAGCTATTATTAAAGAATTTCTCAAGTATGTTGATAAAGTTTTCTATGCATTTTTACAAATTTGAAACATAAAATTCATTACTTAAGATCTTTAAAAACTTCTTGAAAGTGTGTATATTTATTTGGTAATTTTCCTTGACTGAACTTACCTGTGCCTGAAGCGCGATCCCAGCTGGAACAGATCGGTGGCATGCGACTGGGAGCTGGGCAAAGGTGCCACTCGCACCTGCCTGAAGAACGCATGGTGCTCCACGCAGCAGCGCCACAGGTGCTTGCAGGCGGACTTGCGAGGCGTCTCGAATCCGTAGGTGCTGAGTTCGTTCTGGAGGAGCAAGAGGACCGAGAGGATTTGTAATCGCAAATGGTTGATAAGAGCAAAAGTCAAGTCACGATGGCAGGGAATGGAAGGCGGGAACTGGTAACTTTGGACGGGATGCCGACAAAGGCTCGCCTCCTCTCTGCTTGCTCCAGAGGCAAATTGAGTGAATGAATGCCTCGGTAGAAGTTGGCTTACAAAGTGTAAAGTGTTGCCCAAAGAAAAAAAGAACAGGAAGATAATGTCGAGGGAAAATCAAGTCGAAGGAAAACGTTAAAGTTTCGCCTTTTGTGTGCGTCAACTGGCTGGGAAACTTTTTTGATTATCAAAGCGTTAACACCCGAAAGTGTGCAAGTTTCAGCAGCAGGAGGGACTCCACTTCTATCTCCTATCAGGCACCAGCTAGGAGCTACCATAGCTACTTGTTGTCTAACGAGGCTCTAGCTCCAGCTCCAGCTCCTTCGACCTCCTCCGCTCCTCCTGGCGCCACTTGATGCCGCTGACAACCAAAAAGTTGTCACCATAAGGAGCGCACAAAAAAATTGGCGACACTGCAAAACGCGAATAAGAAATTGAAAGCCCTTAAAAAATATTAGGAAAGCTGAAGAAGATGTGATACCCTAGGGATTGCTAGGGATCCTTTAAGGAAATATATTAATAAATTCCAAATTGAAAACTAAGGTTAATTTCTTTAGTAAATACTATTTCATAGACATAAGAAAAATCCTCTCCATAATATTTTACCTATATCCTTGTAAAAATTAATAGGTAATCCCAATTCGACTTTTCCTTAAGCCCTACTACCCTTTTTACAGCCAACTTTCGACCATTCACTCGCGGAACGAACTGCAAATTGTAAAAAGCACTTGTCGGCAAACAAATTTATGGCTGGGACGAAGGATCTGAATGTGGATCTGGAGCCACATCGTCACAGTGGCCATTGTCGTTACGCGTTCCCAGTTGCCGGTTACCAGTTACCAGCTCCACAGCTTCCATTGTCGCTGGTGCGTTTGAGAATTTACATTTTTATCGCTTATCCTGAGCATAAAATAGCGTCCTTTATAATAAACTTTGGCAATGCGCGGCCAATAGTAATGAGCCACCGTCGTCTTGTTGCGCAGGACGACAATCCCGCTAGGAGTCAGGCCCAGGAAGTACTCCACGCTGTCCTCGCCCTGCGGGAGAAATAGAGAACGGGAGAAATGGGAATGAGAATGCTGCGAAAACTTTGGCAAACAAAAGGCGGCGGCGGGCAGGCGAAAAAGTTTCCTTTCTGGCCATTGCCAAAAAATGTGTTAACAAGGAAGAAAGTTTTCGGCCATTAGCAGCAGGCGGCATTTTTATGGCTACCTCGTTCCAACTAACACACGGCCCAGAAGAAAATGCCGAAAGCCAAGCCGAAATAAATGTAATTTTAGCTGTTAATTAAATTAAAAAACAAAGAAAAGCGGAAGAGCCGGGAAAGCATATAAAAGACGGCGTTGGCGCCGCGATACTCAATGATTTGTGTCTATAAACAAACACAAGGGCGGCAACGCGTCAGTGAAAAGGGGGTGAAAGGCTACATCATGCCACATACCGCAGCCATGTGGAGTTGGGGTTCAGTTTGAGGTTGGGGTTGGGGTTGGGGTTCGGGTTCCACACACACAGTTCGTATACAAACACAGCTGGTGATTTATTGAGGTTTGATATCAAAGTAAAGGGCAATAAAAAATGCAAATGAAGTGCCAACTTACGCAGCACAAAACCATAGACGAAGGGGTGTTCTGAGACACCCCAGTCTGGGGGGTTTTTTTGGGGGTAATCATACACTGACCTGATCCCCCCTTCTCTCGGGGGAGAGCAAATGATTTATAATATTTGCCATGAAATGAAATTAAACTTTGCATTTCCCTCTGACCCCTTTTATGCGGCTGACTGAATGTCGAAGCCGGGTCGTTCTGTCTGGTGAACCATCCCAACCCGTGGTGTGGTTTTGGGAACTTTGGGTCATGTGTGGATGCCACATTGGCTTATAACTCACCAGAACGGGATGCAAATCGACACCGTACATGTCGTGCCATTTGACTTTGTCCAGATAGTTTAGCTCAGCGCTCGAGGGCGACATTCCCTTGAGTTGCTGATGCAGCTCCGAGACGCGGGTCTCCAGCTCGTTGCTCTGGTTTGGAAGCAGCCGGAACTCGGACACATAGCCCTTGGAGTGGCGTCGCTGATCATAGTCACCCAGTTCGGCTAGGGAAGGGATAAAGTAAATAGGTTAATTGTTTATTTAAACTCTTAAGATTGTCAGAATAACTTTACGAAAGTACAGCATTGATATAAGGGAGTTTGTGTCACAGAATTATTATTATGTTTTGTAAAGAATTTAACCATGAATAGTTAAGAATAAAAAGATAAATTTAATATGTTGACAAATATATAGTGGTCAATATCATATTGAAAAATCCTAAATATTTTCATTCATTTCTAGTAAACTCTTTAAAAAGTCTAGGTAAAATGTGAGCTAAAAATAGAAAATGTGCTCTAGTTTATCAACTTGATATTCTTCTCAACAGAAATATTTCCCAAAAATTCAAAGACCTTTCAATTAACCAAATAAATATTTTCTGTGACACCCAGACTTGACATTCAATTTGTATTCGCTTCAAGGCAAAAAGTTTGTGTGAATTGTAAACTCTCTGGAATTTTATTACTCACATTGCACCACAAAGGCACCGAGCTCGGCGGCCAGCTCGAAGGCCACCGGCAATCGTCCTTGCAGAACGTCCTGTTTGACTTGGAGAAAAAGTTGATACCTGAAAACGACAAATTTCATTAGTCAACACACAGCATAAGACAGCACAACACTACACAACAGCCAACAGGACAGGAAGCAGTTAACAAGTTGGCAAACAAATCTGGGCATAAAATTAGTTGATCCCCCTTTTGATGTTTGGCCAGGACAAACACAGGCTGGCGACTTGTTGACTCTGGGCGTAACATCGAAATCATAAAATGAAACAAATAAACCATGGACAGAGGAGTGGGTATGGTTATGGGCTTGGCATCATATTTCACAATTATTTGCAGGCCCAACTTCAAGTTGATGGCTGTTTGCCTTAATCCTTTTTCGTTGCCAGTGTGTGAGTGTGTGTGTGTGTGTTTGAATATCACCGTCTGTCATCTGGCTGGAAAATCTCTCTACTTTCCCCCCATTGGGAATTTTCAACTTTGTCCTGTCCAAAGTCAATTGCCGTTTATTGTATGCCGCAGACTTTGTATAGCTAAAATAACACGATATTCTTTGGTCTTAGTGCACTTCCAATAATGCAGCTCCAATTGCATTGCCACGCCCCCTTCTGATCCGCCGCCCATTTCCACTTGGCTGCGAGTGCATTTCGATGCATTTATATGCGCTAATATTAGCGCAGTATCGGAAGGACACTCGGAGAAATCCTTTTTAAGCAATCTGAGTTTGATTTAGGCATTTAGTTTTAGATTGAACGGAATTTTTACATATGTTTTTTAAGCTTAAAAACTTTATAGTTGCCTTGAAAACCTAGACGATTCTAGGCTTCTATGAATCTAAGATAATTTCTAACACTTTGGTAATCATTGCAATTAGAGAGTAATCATTTCTCAGAGTGCAGCGAATTCCATGTCAGTTGGCATGGATTTTGATGATGTTTGGCCAACGGTTGGTCCAAATCCACTTCCACTTGCAGTGCCTCCGAGCCCAGCTCCAGCTCCATCGCCTGGCAATGATGATTATGGCGAACGTGTCGTCGTATAAAGCGCAAATATTTGCACACACCAAATGCTTGATAAATGCCACAATCGATGCCCCCCAGACACCATTGCATCGCATCATCGAGTCGAGAGAGAGAGAGCGATGACGTGACGATGCGATGGCATTCAGGGCCATGGTCATAACCCATGGCCATTACCCCATACCAATTCCGCTTATTTCCCTTGACACGGCTAACACGGGGCATAAACGTTTACGTTCGGCGACATTTGGCATTGCATTTTCAATTTTTGCATTTCACATTTCGCACACCAAACTACCTTCGGTGTGTGTGCTGGCCTTTGGCAATGGTGGGTTTTTTATGTGCGCCATTTTAATTCATTTTGCTTGATGTGCGGGCATAAATGCATTAATTGCCCGATGCATTATCCATTAGTTAAGTGGGCAGCCCGAGTTCATGGGTTCAGAGTCCTCAACTCGTGAGTCTCGTTTCGCTTCATTTGTTGTTTATTGCATTATAATTATGCGTCTGTGTGTATGCTTCAATTAACAAATTAAATTTGCCAAATTCAATTTATGGGAAGGCCAAAAGTTGGTCTCTGGCAAATTAAATCATTAATATGATAAATGTAACAGTTTCAATTGGGAGGAACATTAAATTAATCAATGATAGCTTAAGCGAATACGACAGGATATATATTTTTAATAGATGCTCACCTGGTTATTTCCTCCAGCAGCTTGCAAGGATCAGCAGCATAGAACTTAACGCCAAAGTACAAGTCATAAGGATCCGATTTTGGCTTCAATTGTCGGGATATCCGTGAGGCAGGATCCAGCCAATGCTGTTTGGATAAAATGAGGGAAAAAATAAAGCTATAATCGAGATAAAAACAGGTGAGAGGACTTGCCTCAACACACTAAAGCCTGAGTGAATTTCAATGAAGGACACACACTACCCAGCCGGGGCCAATGAAAGCGAAATCATTATGCAATTTGCCCCGCAGGCAAGGAGACTCAAAGAGTTCCTGCAGTTTGCTTTATTTTTTTTCCTTGTTTCAGTTTTCAGCGCTCGACGATGCGCCTGAATGGATCTCAATGAAAACGAAAATGAATTTCAAAAACCAATATGTTGGCCCGAAGGATGCAGGGGACTGGGAACTGGGACCTGAAAGGAGCTGTGCCTGGACACACTTACCGTCTGGTTCTCCTCGTCTATGTAGCGTATGCCGAAGTATGAGGTCTCGATTAAATTGAGCCTGGCAAAGACGACATCCAGCAGAGCCTGGCCCGGCAAATCATCCTGAAAATAGACAAGAAAATTGCTGTTAAAACAGAGTAGGCCCAAGAGTAAGGTAAGAGTGAGATAGTCAGGAGGTAAAGGCTGGAGGGAAAAGCAGGAAAAACGCTGTGCAAAGGCAAACACTGGAAACACTGGCAAACTGTTGAGCCATTGAATGGCCACAGACACGGTCTCTCCTTCGATGTCCTGCCGTCCCCTTTTTCCATCCGCTCGGCTTGCTCCGCCGACAAAAGTGAAAACTTGCCAGTGATAATTATTCAATTGGAAAATTGCTGCCTTTTTGCCTCCGCACACGCTTTTGCAGTACTCTAGATAAAATAAAATGGGAAAATGGAAAAGCGAACAAATAAAATGGGCAAAATGGCCGGCCGAGCAAATAAGGAGAAGGCCAAACAATTTATGGCCAAATCGAAGGCGGCCCAAGTCGGGCAATCAACAATTTTCCATTGGTTTAATTTAATTTGTTAAAGCTTTAAAATGCCAATTCCCCTATTTCTCACCCTCTGTGCGTCCGTTCGACTGTCTGTCTAGTGGCAATAATAAATTGAGTTTATTCTCCGGGGAGAGCTCCAGATCCTGCGGACCCCGAAAAAAAGGTGGCCGCAGCTGCAGGAACCGCAAAAAGCACCCAAACTATGGCCAGGGGCGTGCTATTGTTAACCGCAAAGGCAGGCAGCTCCAGCCACGACCACCCATCCCCGCCAGCGGATGGATTCTCCTGCTCCATCACCAGTGCCAGCTCCAGGTCCAGCTCCAGCTCCAGCTTGTGCTCCATCACCATTGTCTGCAGTGTGTCTCTCATGTGGAGCAGCTGGCGCTTGTGGCCCTTTTGTTTTTGTTGTGACTGCTTCTTTTCCTTTTTATTTTTTTGGCACTGACCAACAGCAGACACTGACTTTTGCCTTTTGTTGCTGGTGTTGCCGTGTTCGACCCGCTGCCATGTTTTATTTATGGTATTTCAGCTCGGTCGAAGGATCCCTTTGGGGGCCACATCCACATCCTGGCACATCCTGCACACGGCATTTCCCTTTTGCATGCATTGGCCCGCTTTATTGTTGTTGCGTAATAAACTTAATGGCTGGCAAGTGTGAACACACTGGGATTCAGAATTCGGGACACGGGATTCGGAACTCACAACTGGCAGTTCCTTCGGTAACTTCGAACCGAACTCGTTTTGAATTTATGTTAAATATATTTTGCTGACCTCAGGGCTTGCGGCTGAAATCGAACTGCTTAAGTTGCCATTTGGGAATTACAAGTGCTAGAAAAGTGGAGTCAAGTTGGGGATGGTATTTTGATACATAATATTTCGATATTTTTAAATGGGAATAGAAAATGGTTCATAGTTAAAGTTGTTTATATGTCTCTTATTAATTCGATATTTCTAATATATTATAGAATTATTGCACTACAAATAACTATCATTAAAGCAAAGTGAACTTATTTAAAATAACATATTTATCCATATATTTCCATTGATAATTACAACCCAAAATATATTAAAGAAAGATAATTTCCCATCTCTAACTCTACCCAAAATATATAGTGGCCAAACACGATAATCTCTTTATGACAACTCAAACCCAAACGCAAAGGTGGGTGGGTGGATTTTTGCATGAACTTCAGGGACCATCGAGGGAACTGGTGTGTGTGCGTGTGTGTCAAAAACAACGACTATTGTCGTTGGCCGTTTACTGATGTGGAGGGAGAGCAGGAGAGTCTAACAGGCGAAAGGAGCTAATAATGCATGTGCCAGTAAATGGAATTTCAGATGAGAGAGTGAGAGCAGAGTAAAATAATATACCTTAAAGTTGGCACACTTTGGTGAGCAGGAGCATCCTTATCGATCCTTCGGAAGAAAGCCATCCCTCTTCAAAATGGAATCCTGGAATCCCAAACTAATAGAGACGCCCAAATAAGTCTCGGTCCTAATGAACTACGCCCCGTGCATGTCTAAAGTCGTTCAACGACTAAATTATGGCTAAAAATCAACGTAAACATGTAAGGGACCGCAATAGCTGGCAATTAATCACCGAAACCCGGAAAAACTTGTGCAAACAAAAGTGTTCAAGTCCCAAAAGGTTTTCCACGTCCAGACAAGTATTTTTTGGGGGCCGAACTCATTTTCCTCTTTTGCCAATTTCTACCCTCAAGCACACACACAACTCACTCACTGACAGAGTTCAATAAATTAGATTTCCCTGAGTCGCAGTGTGCGGAACCAGTGACGTAGATGATGTCTGGGGCATCAAAGGATGATGTGGATGCGGATGCCGATGTCGATATAGCTCTTACTCTGGTCTGATCCTGATGCTGACAGCAGCGAAAGGAGACGACGCAGACTGGGCTGGGAAGAGGGGAGAAAAAAAATTAAGAACACGCCGGATGTGCCGGGCGATGATTATGTTGATGCTAACGATGATTAGGTCTTTGGCTAAAATGTCTTAATCAAATTATGCTTACTTTGATGTTGTTGTCATGCCTCGCTGTCGCTGGCACTGGCACTGTTGCCAAAGGACATCGAATCCTGGCCAAGTACACTTAATGAGCTTACTCGCACCCCGCTCCTAGCCAAGATTGCCACCCGCCGCCTTACTTGTCAGCCAAGAAGAGGAAGTTTTTGCCATGCAACTTAATTAGAGAGCGCCAAGTGGTAAACCGGAAAATATAGCACACATGTCTGGCCAGCCATCCCACCTACCCCCTGCTGGCTTTTCTCTTTCAACCCTTGGGGGACACTTTTCGGAGGGAAAATCCCTGCATCGCGCTTTTGGCTAAAACGTAATCAGCGTCTTGACAAACTTTAACTACGTGACTAACCCAATTTCGGCCTATTGAGAGTGAAGAAATCCTCTGAAAGCCAGGCTTCAACATAATTAACACACGGTTTATGACCTCAAGGCGTTAGGGAAACTTAGGGGGTATATGTTAAGAGCAATAAATAGATGAAATATAAATAAGATTAACTTGTAAAGTTAAACATGCTTACAGACTTCTATTATTTCAAGACATATAAAAACTGAAAGTTCCCCTATGTATGCTCCTTTAAAATAGACAAGCTTTTTGTATACATTTTTTTTTTTTTATTGTTTTTATATTTCAAGTCCAGGAACGATGGTCTGCTTTTTCTTACATAAGCTCATTTGTCGCTTTTTAAATGGAATGGCGGCTTAGAAGAAACGCCAGCTTATTGCCCTTGCAGTGGAATAAAGGCAAGACATACTGCAGAAATGGAGAATAAAAAACAAATCCAAGTCGTTGGCAATGGGGGTCAGGTCAGATGGTGAAAATGATGCCCGGCATCTGCTCCCAAAAGGTTTTCCCCGTCCACGGGTCGTATACTTAATTCCCTGCATGAGTGTGTGTATGTGTGTGACTGTGACTGTGTGCCTGTGTATGTGTGCAGTCTCTCCAATTGCATTGTGCGTATAATTGCGATGCTTGGCTTAAGCGTGCGCTGACCTTTGACAACAAAAAACAACAGGCAGTGCACTCAGAAAAATGCATACGGAAAACCTGATTGTAAATGAGGAAATGAAGCTGATCTTGCATTTTTAAGGCGTGGCGTTTTTCACCTGATTTTTTCATGTTTTCGTATCAGAATATTTTAAAGTAAGCGGAAAATAATATTTGTAGAAGTATTTTTGTGGAAAATACAACGTTTTTCGCTATTGTGTCAGGTTTTCCTTAACTAAATGTATTAATATTGCTTTAAATTTTTGATTAATATTATTATACACATGGAATATATCTTAATTTTAGTCTGATCCTTATAACGATGTGAAGGAATCATTTCCGACCCTATAAATCATATATATTCTTGATCAGAATCAACAGCCAAATCGATCTAGCCATGTCCGGTCAAAAAATAATTTTGTGACATTTTGTCGAAAATTGAAAATTTTATAAAATTTATTATTTTTTTTATTTATTATTTATTTATAAAATTGTAAAAATTTGACATTATTTTGATTTCCTGAATTTTAAAAATTGAGTTTGCAGATTTATTAACCTAATAAAAACTAGCACAAAGACGCTTTCCGAATTGAATTTACTGCTCTTTTGACTGAGTTATGAGTTTTTTAAACTATGATTTTTGGAAGTTTTTATGCCTTTTCGCAGGTTTCATTTTACTTTAGTCAAAAAATAACAATAGCATCAACAAACGCAGTACTCAGATTTATTAAAGCAATAAAAACTAGCACAGGAAAGCTTTCCGAATAAAAAATTAATGCATTTTTAACTTGGTTATGCACTTTTTAAAACTTAGATTTGAGGAAATTTTGTCTATTTTTTATATGCAAAAAAACTTAATTACAGATGTTTTTAGCGTAATTATGATCAATTTACAATACGATCCTTTAGCTCAATTGCTAGCTGCGGTATGCTAAATTAAGCTTATTTACTTTTTAATTTTAAAATACCAATTTTCTGGCTTTTGTTTATAATTTTTCCAAGTGCAGAGTGCACAAAACAGCAGCGCAGCAACATTCGTTTGTGTTTATAACGGCATTATGAGTCTTAAGCTCAGGGCACGCCAAACGCAGTAAGCAAAAAAAAAGAAATATGCAAAAAGGAAAATAAATAAAAATAGAAGCTGGAAAAAAGCAAACAAACGGGGCTAAAACAAGAGAGAGAAATACATATACTTGGGGGGACTGGGAAAATGGGCTGAGATGAAGAAGGCCAGAGAGGGAAAGCACTCAGGCCGCGGTGCCTGCAATGTCACAGACAAAACGGCGACAAAATGAAAGAAAAGCAATGGCAGCAACATCGTGTCGTCGTTATGCACAAAACCAGCCAGAAGCAGCAGCAGCATCAGCATCAGCATCAAGCATTGGGCCCGAAATGCTAAAGCAGATTTATGTCTCCCCCTCGGAAAATCCCCTCCTCCTCCTCCTCCGGTGGTGCTGCCTGCTCATCCCATATTGGCGCATCTTCACCTAACTGAAAAACACATTCAACAAACGAGATTTGCGTAATTCCTGCAGCTCAGCTTCAGCTCGACGCTGAAGAGAAGGTCTCGTCTCGCGTCGGTTTGTTGTTTGCCGGTTTTGTTGGGTTTGTTCCAGGCTATAGCTGGTTGTTCTCCACCGATGTTGTTGTCAGTATATCTGTCTGTCTGTTTGTAGTTCTCCTCCTGGATGCGAATGCTGCTGATGCTGCTGCTCTTTGAGATTCCTCTGCCGTGTGCTGAATACCCTTGGCCAAGAGGGGTTACCTGTGGTACTGACAATGCAATTATCTTGGGGAGATATGAAGGTTTTTCCAAGGAATATCAGTCAAAAGTAAGCTAATATATTCCCTTAATACTTGTCTAGGGAATTTTGAAAATGATAACCAATCAGAAACTATCACAGTTGGGTTCTAAAGATCTTAACATAACATAACATATAACCCCCTCAAAATCGTGGTTTCCTTATAAAATCTAGAGTATTTTTGTAATCGGTTTCATTCTCAAAAGTTCCAGCTCCTCCTTACTCCACAGATGCTGGCAGTTTAGAAACGTCGCTGTCTGTTTACGAGAGTTTTATTTCGCATGCCACGCCAAACGGCACAAAGCCTGACAATGCTCAATGCGGACTTGGCTGCGAATGTGAATGTGAATGTGGCTAAGACTCAGCCTTTGACTCTGACTCTGACTTTGGCTATCCGACTCAGGTTCGGAATCAGCTTTAGCCACAGCTTTAGCGGTGCCCTGGCCTTAGCTGCGATATGAGTTGTGAGCCCGTCATCGTCATCGTCACATAGCGGCATTTCTTATTCTGTTTTTCCCCCATTTTTTTTTTTTTGTTTGTTTGTGTTTTTGGTTAGCGGCATGTTTGGGCTGTTTTTTCTGGGTTGTCGCTGGTTTTTCCAGGGGTTTTTTTTGGCCTGTTGACGCTTGTCACAGCTTTCCGGCACACATTTTCTTTTTTTTTTTTTTGGGATTCTCTTTGAGGGTACAAGCCTTTGCTTTGGCAAAGCTAATACCAGCTCGATATGTGCATCTGGGCGTTCTTGCAAAGCGAATGAAATATTGCACGTGCAACTGTTCAAACTGTTCGAACTGTTCAACTTGTCTTGGGCTTTTCCGGCTGGACTGGAGCTACGACTTCCGCCGCAGCGG
This sequence comes from Drosophila serrata, assembly GCF_035046125.1. NCBI lineage: Eukaryota > Metazoa > Arthropoda > Insecta > Diptera > Drosophilidae > Drosophila > Drosophila serrata. The sequence continues at coordinate 1,640,282 of NW_028257274.1, read as the reverse complement.
CATCACTTGCATTTTCCGCCATCTCCACGATGTCTGTGCAAATGCTGGGATATCATTGTTTGGCTGGCAAATATTTCTACTCTTATCCGAACGAACAAAGGCAAGAAAATGGAAGTTTGGCACTGAGAGAAATATAGGTTTTAAAAATATTACACATTTGAAAAATGAGGCTCTCTCCCTTATCTTCACCAGTAATAATTACTATGCTAACTTAAATAATTTTCCTCCCTCAAATTCAAGCATTTAAGGCCTAATTCTTCCAGGTGTAAACGTCCCTGGTCCGGGACTCACCTTGAATTTCTTTGGCGCTTTGTTCGCTGGCCCATTCAAACGCTTGGGCAAACAAACAGCGAAGCTGGAGCTCTCAGCTCTCAGATCCCAGCTCCACGCTCCACTCTTGGAGCTTGACAGGGCGCAAGAAGTGGGACCGCCGCTGCTGTCTCCGTTCGCTGTTTCAGTTTCTGGTGCCCCGGACCACCAAGTGAGTGAGTTATCTGATGGCCGTCAAGCTGGCATCCCATCCCCATCGCAATCCCCTTTCGGCCTGCCACCCACCCATGGAACTGGCCACCCGCTGGAGCTGGAGCTCCGATCTGTATTTGCGTTTAAAGTTTTTTTGATTGAATTGTTGCAAATTGTTTGCAAATCTATTTCTTCAGTCCCCCTGTGCGGCTCCTCGACGATTGAACAATTGCTTTTTGTCTTGTCTGCGGTCCGGTGCGGGGGCTTTTGTGGCCAACGCAGATCCAAATGCGAGTATTCAGATATTCAGATATAGCCGGCAAAGTCTCGACTTGACACTGAGTTATGGTTCTGACAGCTGCGAAAGGCAACGAACGAACGGGCGGTCTCTTGGCCAGCTTGGCTTGTTCGCCTTTCGAGCCAAAAATTTCTGCTTCTTTTGGTAGGGCGCTTTTTGGTTAATCCTATTATGAACCGAAGCGCAACTTCAGCAACAGATAAAGTAATTACCCCAGCTGCCCAAAAAACGTCAGACACAAAAAAAAAGAGAAAAGAAAAGGGCACAGGCGGGGAAACTATTTCGCTGACTTTGCCAAAAAAAAAAAGGTAAAACATTTGGGGGATTTTTGGGTCTAACCTTTTGCCCCTTATTAATTACGTCATTTAATACGGTTGAAAGCGAGAGTATTGTAAATTTTGGAATTCGGTTACGCTTACAGTGCACTGGAAAAATATATAATAACTGGACTACAGGAAGTACTTGCTACTTGTTTAAATTAGGTAATTAAAACATTATGGTGGCTTAAAAGAAAAAGTTTCAATACGTTTATCTACGTTTAATTATATATTTTGTATGTAAGTTACTATAATAAGAATACTTTTTTTATGCAAACTTGATTGAAGTTTTAGAACGTAAACATTATTCGCATAATCTATTGCTTTTAGAGTACCTTTGTTCTTATTAAACATTCACCTTTTTTTCATTATTTAAATTCCAGGGGTCAATCCAATGGTATGGCCTTCGAAAATGGCCGAATTACCGGCTATAACTGGACGGCACTAATGTTGAATTTAAGCATCACAGATACACCCAGATACATTTTGCCCAGGTGTGGGTGGCTGAAATCTAGACGCCGGCATTTATTTAGCCATTAAACACGCTTCATGGGGCTCTGCTTATTTTCATTTTCATTATCAATTTGAGCTCGCGCTAGCTGCGTCCGGTTTTCGGTTCGGTTCGGTTCGGTCAGAATGGAATGGAATGACTGTAAAAAAGCTTTTAACTTAATTATGTTGGCCATAAACTGCAGGTTTATTTCGACCAGCCCAGCGACCGGCGTGCGAACCACGAGCGGGACTCTAATTAAATGTCGCCCGGGGGCCTGGCCAACATTTTCGCCCATACACTTGGCCAGGAATTACGTATGGCAATGGTTGTGGCTGTGGCTTTAGCTATGGCTATTTCAGATACCGAGTTGGTCCGGAGGGGGGACTGAAGTGTTTGCTCGTGAAACACTCAAACTAACCATTTTCCATTTCGACCTGTCATTGTGGCCAGTATGAAGTGCGCTGGGAATGATTTACATAAATTCTCAAATGGCACCCTGTATTGACAGAATCAAGCGCTGGCCAAACAAAGCCCACACACACTCTTGGCCAGTTGGCCACTCTTGGTTGAGTCGAGGCGGCTTTAACCGTTAAGAAATAATTATATAACCTTATCCAGCAATAACAGGCTTATACCATTTTGGCCGCTTCGAACTCGGTCCGTGGCTCAAGTGCCAAGACCACGGCGAGAAGTGCCGCTCTGCTTGGGAGCACTTCAGGCCAAGTTACCAACTCGAGTTGGACTTCTACTGCGGCGGTGCTGTGCCCCGGCCGAATGTCATTAGCATGGTAAGCGTGATAAATGGCCCACAAACTCACAGATTTGGTCTATATATATATGGATGTGTACTATATAGAGGTGCACACGTTCCCATCTGGCTGCAGAGGTACATGTCTGGGCATGAAGTCGTCAAAATCATTTGTCACAGTTTTGCCAGCTTTTAAGTGGCTGTTTGGCTGGATGACTGGATAGCTGACTGGCTGGCCTCCAGGGCCACAGCCGCGCCAGAGGCTTTGTCCCAATCTTCGACGGGTTCAACTCCATTTTTCAAACTTTTGTCTCGCCAACTTTAAGATCTCTTGGAATTTTTGTGGCAACACTGAAGTATACAATGGGTTCTTAAGGGAATGAGAAAATTCCGAGTTAGCAGAGTTATTTTTCCCACAAATTTGTTAATTCTTTTGTTCTTAACTTGGACTCTTAAATAAAATATAAGCTAGAGTAATTAATTTCGAAGTAATTTGGTATTTAAAGTTTTCTTTAAACTATTATTTAGTTTCATATTCAAATATTCACAATAATTATTCCCAAATGTTAGCAATTAAAATCAAAACTAATTATAATTCATAGCCAAATAATTTCAGCGAATTTCATTCATAACTTTGTGTCCGTGTTTGTTTTTCATTTGTCAACTTAAATATAATCCGCAAGATAACGCATTCCAAAAAATCACTCATACGCAACGTTTAACACAGCTCTTGGCATGGCCATGAAATATCGATTACGCAACTGCCGCTTTTGCCAGATGAGGAGACAGATGACGAGACAGACAGACAGACTGAGAGAGAGAGACTGATGTGAGATATATATTGCAGCATTGACTGATGTTGTGGATATAACTGTTTCGGGTAACTCGGCGCCAATGGAAATGCAAAACGAGTCAACCGCAAAGTGAACTCCTCATCAGCTCTCTCATCTTTTCTACACTGCCAGCAGTGGCCTTTAACTCGAAATTGAATAAATAAAATTTTATGGAATTGGTACTATTAAATTAACAATTTGAATAGAGTTTATTTATTATATTTGTATACCCTTGTCAGGGTATTATAATATCAATCAGAAGCTTAAAACACAGTGAAGCAGTCATTTCCGACCCTATAAATCATATATATTATTGATCAGCACAAAAAGGAGAATCGATCTAGCCATGTCCTGTTGAAAAATACATTTTTGAAAATTTTTCAAAATTTGAAAATTTTATAAGGGGTTACATCATTAAAATTGTCAAAATTTGACCAAAAATTGAATTTTCTAAATTTTAAAACTAAGTATACAGATTTGTTAGCGCTATAAAAACTAGCACCGGAATGGTTTCCGAATTGAAATTAATGCATTTATGTCCGAGTTATGATATGTTGATCCTTCGATACCATGATCCAATGGCTTACTGTAAGGAAGTTAGTTTAACTGCTTCTTATTTTCCTGAAAAGCTATTGTTTAATCTCTTAGTTAAATATATTCTTAAAGTAACTAAGAATTTAACTAAGAAATTATTGATTTATATGCATTTCCATTATTGGAAATAAGATAAACGCGAATTATGCCTAGAAAAGCAACTCACAGAATGGTTTTGATTGCCTTAAATACTTTCAGAAACCGTTTACAGTTCGGAATATATTTTTTTTTTCAGAGTAGATCCCTTGAATGTTTTCCCCTCCTCCCCCTCGATTGTCACTAATGGCAGACTGCAGCCGTTTGGTTGGTCTTTAAGTGCGTGCGCTTAGTGCCATCGGCAGCCGTCAAAATCAACACAGAAGCATGGCATTGCTGTCCGGGTTTGCTGTTGTTGCCGGTTGTTGGAGTCGCTGGTGGCAATTTGACAGACAGTTGGGGCAAACTCAGTGTCTCCCTTTGGATATCCTTCCCCTACCCTGCCCTACCCTGCCTGAAGCCGTGTAAATAAAATTACGTTTCGAGGCTGGCGGCCACACGCATATTTTTTGTGCCTTTCCTCCGCGACTCTTGGACATTTTTGCATATCAGGTCGTCGTCATCGCAGCAGCGCGGCTCTTTGAGTTTTCATTCATGGGGCTGGCTTTCGACGTTGTTTGTCGTGGCTTTTTTTCCAGGGTTTTCGGAATTTGTCGGCGAGTCTTTTATCAATCATGTGGCCGTCGTCCGACGAGGTGAGTCGCCCGGGCGACCGGGGCCAATAATGACAAGCGATAAGTTGCCAGCGAGTAAGTGAGTGAGTGAGTGAGTGGTACTTGCTCTTTGCTGCTGCTGCTGCAGTGCCTTACCTCAGTCTAAGCTCATTAATAGTGACCCCCGGGGGCAAGTGAGCCCGGCCGCAAACCAGGCATTGTCAAATTGTGGCCACGCCTCCTAATGCACAATGTGCGAGGCCCGCGGCGATTTGGCTTGTAAAATTATTATAAATCTCCGCTGATGAGCTGTGATTATTAGCGTTTTACGTGCTCCAATTTTTGCTCATGCCACGAGCTGGCAAGTGTCATTAGTCAGTTCTTGGAATGGCTAAACTAGTCTGTCGTCGTCGTGGCCATAGTCCCCAACCCGATTCGCGATCCACATGCCGGACCTCAAGTCGCTCGATCACTCAGGAGCCGAGATGCAACTCCACTCATCGCCGTGGGCGATTCACGCTCAACTGGTCCAATTACCGCACACACTTGCAGCTCAGCGGGAATACTTACATAGTATGTTAAGTATACATTTATGTATGTACAAGGTATGACTTCGGGGCGAATGCAAAATTAACTGTGCGGCCCTTTAAGTCACTGCTAATTATGTCGCAGACCGCACAGGCATCGCAGGCGAGTTGACATGAATTTGCATTGAATATGATCGGGTATCGTGTTGTAGTTGAACTTTATCGGAGCTGAAAATCTACAGATTAATCTGCATTATTCATAATGCATAACCCTACACAAGGTTGATTTAAAAAGGAAGTTCAAAAATAGTTTCCATAACTACTTGCCTCTAGGGTTATACTTTGCCTATTTATATTTCATAAGTTTATAGTCCAACTTACATTAAAATTGTATGCTCAACAAAGACATTTCTCATTTAACATAATCTTCTACCCAGATTAATCCTAGATTACTTTGAAATGAAAACCCAGGGAAACCCAGAGTTATTTTTCTGTTTTTGACAAGAACAAAATTAATTTTCCCTTGACAATTGTTTTCGGCCCATAAATATGAATGTGATTTATCCACAATCGATATAGTTTTCAACATGGGAACTATACAACATGTCATCGGACGCGCTTTATAGCTTTTAAATGAAATTTCCCAAGACCATTCATAACTGATTTATGCCCCCGATTCGGTCCTCGGAATATTTTTCAATTAAAAGACAAAGAGGAGAGACAAATACAAATATGCTGGCTCCGAGTTTCATTTTCATGTGGATTTTATTGGACAAGTTTTGCAGAGGTTTGCTGAAATCAAAGACCAGAAACCAGGCCGTCGCGACGGCAGCACAGTCAGTGTGTGTGTGTGTGGAGAAAAATCACAACAATTTATTTGATTTGCCCGCACAATGATGCCAACTATGAGATGGCGTGCAAAATCAGCACAATTTTTCCACAGCTTTCAGCTTTCAGCTCCCATGTCCCAGGTCTCGGATGACGGAGACAAAGGGCGACAACGAGATGCGAGGATGCCACTGCCACTGCCTCAGCATCAGCCTCAGTCAGGCGACCCATTTAATTTGGCAAACGTGAGCAGTTTTAAGTCAAGAGATGGATGGCTGGAAAAGCGGGGGAAAACGCTGAGGGAAAAGCGGTGAAAACGGAGGGACACCGTTAGACATCTGTGGCTATGGACGTGTGAATGATGACACTTTGCATGTTTGCCAAGTCACAAGGCCCTGCACTAAATATTGATGAGGGTGAAGGCACACACCCCTTTTTCACATCGCACCCCCTAAAACTTTGGGGCACGTGCAAAGTATGCAACACTTTTTGTCATTCAACGGAGACCACAAAATGCTGTTGACGATGATGATGATGCTGATGATGATGACAGAGGGGGCGTTGAGCGAAAGCGAAAGAGTTGGTTATGTTTACACGGGGGGTTGACAGCGCAGGGAAAAACTAAACTGTTAGGGGCTGAAACTCACCTTGATCTCGTGTATAAACTCGGTTTCATCCAGCAAATTAATGCGCACGGACATAATCCGTGATGGGCGACAAAGGCAGTTCATGTTGCTTGCCGTGCGTTTCTCCCTCTGTCTCCAGTGACAAGATTAAGTATACGCCGCGTTTGACATTTTCTGCAATGGCAAAAAAAGAAAGATAGAAAGTGGCAATTAATATGTGCGGGTAATTAACAAGTGCTATGCAGTTATCATCGTCTGTGGCAATTAGTCGGAATGCAACTGCATTTGCAACTGGTTTGCTTGATGCATGGGGAGAAAATTAGATATTATAGTAAAATTTTAAGACAAAGCAAGGATTTCCTTATTAAAAACCGTCATCAAAGAAACAGTACATGATGATGAAACAATTTTCCTTAAACAAATAATGAAGTAAATATTATTATTAAGAAAGATTTCCAAACCTAAAACCATATTTTAAATTATTTGTGAATTTAAAGTCATTTTTATACCCCTAAAGTGTAAATCAAAGGCTTGTTAACCAGTGAAGGAGTCATTTCCGACCCTATAAATCATATATATTCTTGATCAGAATCATAAGCTGAATCGATCTAGCCATGTCTGGTCAAAAAATAAATTTTTGACATTTTGTCGAAAATTGAAAATTTTATAAGGGGTTACATCATTAAAATTGTGAAAATTTGACAAAAATTTTGATTTCCTGAATTTTTAAGTTGAGTTTGCAGATTTATTAACCTTGTAAAAACTAACACAGAGACGCTTTCCGAATCGAATTTACTGATTTTTTGACTGAGTTCGAGATTTTTAAATTTGTATTTGTCCAAAATAACCTTGGCCCTTTGAAGCTACCTTTCTTGTTAACAAGATTTTTCCTTTATAAAATTATTGTTTATTTATTCAATTTCGTTTATTATTTTCTTGCTTAAGAACCTCTTTATTTAAAGTGTAATAAGGTAACTAACGCAGATGCAACTATCTCTGGCATTTGACTGAAGCTAAAGCTAGAGTATCTCATTCCCTGACTAGGCCTTGTTTTAATAACTCTTTTGGCTTCGTCGCCGTTTATCTGCAACGCAGATCAGCGGCAACAGCAACATCAGCAGCAACATCAACATCAACAGCAGCAACAGCAACATCAGCAGCAACAGCAACATCAGAGGCAATGACAGTCCAACTGTCAGCGGTTGCCGCTCCCTAGTTGGGCATTATCATTATAATTTTATAATTGCGGTTGTTTGCCGGCGATAAGTTTAATATGCATGAAGGGAAGGGAAGGGCGAAATGGAAGTGGCAATGGCAATGGCAGCGGCTGGCAAAGAATCACCTACGGCAACAACAACAAAAGTCACTTAAGCGGATTAGTTAAAGGGCCTCTCACAGTGTTTGTGTTTCTGTGTGTGTGTGTTGGCCAAAAGCAGATTATGTCATTAGAGTTATAGTACATGGTCCCAGAAGAGTAGAAGCAGAAGAGTGGCAGAGCGGAGGCACTGAGCACCGTATCGGAGGAGGAAGCGCCAGGCTTTGGCCTGCCACGCTTTAATGGGCCAGTTTTAAGTCATCATGACGAAATACTGGGGACAGTCGCACCCCCGAAAAGAAATGCGGCCGATAAAGGGGCTCCCTAAGTACCCCTAAGTATGTATGATAGACAACTGCATGTGACGTTCGCTAAAGCAGTGACTAACATTTTAAGATTGCGCTCCCGTTCGCCCCAGTCCGGACTAACATTTCAACAGTTGATCCCGTCAAATTAGTTTGAGCCCCGAACGAAATTAAGCCACGGCAATGTCTGTTGTATTTCACGTTGATATCTCTCGGCAACTTCACACGAATTTCGCCGACGAAGTCGGAGAAAGAGCACCGAGTACAGAGTACTCACTACTCACTACTCAGTACACTGCGTTCGCCTTTTGTAACCAACACACACAGTACTATATGGTACCATATAGTAGTGGTGGAGTACATGCAAAATAATTAATGTGCACTCGCCTAATGAAAGGCAACGGCAGCAACAGCAGCCGAGGAGGAGCTGCTGGCAACAAGTGCAGCGGCTTGCCGGCTTTTCACACATATTTCACATGGCCCCGCAGACCTCAAGACAGTTGTTTTGCATAGGATATATGGTACTACACTATCCTATGGTTAGCCGTGTGTGCTTTCATTAGGGGCTGGCACATTTCCCAGTGGCGCTCATTACACTAATGAAATATTATGCCTAATTAATGGAAAGTCGCCTGCCAACTTGACTGGCATCTGTCACACATCTGTCTTTAACTTGGTCACTCTGTCAACGCGGCAGCAGCAGCGTGAGCAGCATCGCACCAACAGCAGCAACATCACAGCAGCAACATCAATTAAAATGCAGCATATTTATGTGAATGACAGGCGGCATGAATGGACGTTGTGGAGAATGTGGAGGAGACGCAGTGGAAATAATTTTAATTGCAGCCAAACGCACGCAGCAACAACAAGTTCATTCAACTTGCCGACACGCCCCCGCCTCCCAGCTCTTTGGCACAGCGGAAATTACAATTTACATTTATGTGCCGCACTTTTACGATGGCATTTTCCAACATTTTCTTTAAATTTAATGCTCATCTCGTTAAGCGGCCCGCCTAGAAGTTATGTATATTTAAATGGGAAGCAATTTGGTAGGCCATAAACTGATTAATTGCCATGTGAGCTTCAAATAACCTTTTCCCGTACCGGCTTTCAAATCGATGGAAAAATAAAAACCAAACTTAAATCCCAAATGTTCAGCAACTTTGGCAAAGTTAACCGCAAGGCAATATGTGTTCTTGGGATACCCAAAAATCCTGCACACACACATGATAAATATGCCATTGATCGATTTTTGAGCAGTTTCACCCGCCTTTCCTCTCCGCATTTATATATGACACTGGGGAAATTTATCGCCCCCGCATATTTATAGCGTCATATCTTTATGCCCGAGCCTGTGTTTACAGGACATCATCAACATCAGCATCGACTTCAGGCAGCCAGCGACACCCTCATAATTTCTTTTCCCATCAAATTTATCACAGCGGCAGCAGCGGGCGGTGGGCGGTGGGCGTGACTTTTGGCCAGAACCCCTCCCCAGAAACTCCCCCCCCCCATGCTGATGGGTAGGGGGAAAAACTTGGCTTGATTTGTGATAAAGTGCGTGTGGCATTTGGCAAAGGCCAACACACACCCGCCTCCTCTCGCCTTTGCCTATTTATCAGACGAAACTTTGCTTTCAATTTTCCGGGGGATTTTACTACTTTCCTGCTCGTCCCTCTACGTTTTTTATACCCGCTACATTTTTGTTTAAAGGGTATGCTGTATTTGTTCTTTTGGGTTATTAAAAGGGAAAAAGAAGCAGTTTTCCCCGGAAAAATTCTTACACGAAATCCACTGCTGACAAAGGTATTGACAATTTAATTTAATTTGGAGCTATAAACAAAAAATATGAGTTCTGCCTTTACAACCAACCAAACCTTCATTAAAGGGATTTTACCAGCTTCCTCTCAAAGTTTTCTCCTTAAAGTATTCAACCTTTTTGGCTAAACTGTGTGCTGAGTATTTCCTAAACGAGACACTCCCTCGTAACCTTTCTACTTATTTTTCCTTAAGCTTTTTCCGGGCGGTATATTAATAATATTTCTGCAATACACATACACAATGTGCCCCTGTTCATGGCTTACAGCTCTCCCTTTTGCCACGCATCATCATAAACCCCCACGACTCCCTACTTGCATTCATTTCTGCTTTTCTTGGCTGATGGACGGACCAAGGCAGCGTATCAATAACTGAAAATGTCTCAAACAGCATTTTGTCATATTTCAATGGATCATGGGGACCCTTCGTCCCGATGCTTTTCCGCACATTTCCTTCGCTCCGTGTTGCCGTTTTATGTTTGCGGAAGTAACACCGAGCCAAGTCAGAGGAAAAGGCGAAAGGCGAAAGGCAAACAAACTTTCAGCACATACTACATCTGGAGCTGGAGGGGACAGACTCCGGTGGAGTTTTTCGGTCTGATTCTGGCACTGGCACTAGCTCTGGCTAAACGAAATTATTTATTACTCGCTCGCTGTGTGCGTAGAAGCTGCTGCTGCTGCTGCTACTGTAATGATGATGAAAAACGTGAAAGCATCGAAAAGTGCAAATGGCAAAGAAAAAGGTGTGCGAGAGTCTGAAATCAGAAGGATTGCCCGGCCTCAGACACCGGAGCATGCGAACCTGATCCTGAACCTCGGCGAGTGCCAGAGCTTAATGATGATTAAATGGGCGCTCCGGGTTTTTTGGCATTAGATGGGGGGATATTGAGGGTGTGGAAGCCAGGAGACTCTAAGGCAGTGATTTCCTCCTCTTTTTAGTTGGTTGATTTGACTATGAAATGGAGCTTATTGGTTCGGTTCTGGGGGCGGGCAGTGAGATGTAAATAACTCTCAAATGAGCTGGAAAATTGAAGCCAAGGGCAAAGGCATTTATTTTTCCGCAGACTCCGAAGTCTCCGACTGGAGACTTAATGGAGGAGGTGTGCATGCCATGACTTCGGGGAAATTCCGCTCTCTGACGGACAAGGAAGGGTTCTCCAGCGAGCAATGACATAATCCCGGCCAGAATTAGTTGGAAAAATATATCTCCACTCGATGCTCCTCTTGAGATATGTATGTACATATGCGTGCGCAAAATTACTTAATATTTGTTCACGAGTTACTCGTCTTGTTCGCCGACTTCAGTGCTAATTTCCAAGAATTTTGCTAACTCGACTCATTCCCTCAAAGCCATATGCATGGCTAGCTATGCAGAGAGAAAAATAATGCAGATCTTTCCATTTAAATATATATGATTAAGTTGTGAAAGCTACAGAGATTTATAGCTGCTTAATTGGCTTTCATTTAATATTTATAAGTGCAGGAAAATATAGGGTAATTATAAGTGAATAAATGACCGATTTTCCTCACATTTCTCTCTGTGCTTGGCGATAGCCAGAGTCATGGACGTGGCCACAAAAGCAGGCAAGTTGGCAATCCGCAGGCGGGCATAAATTTTACAGCCACCACACACAATTGCCACATAACATATGAGGTGGATTGGATTGGTGGTGGTGGCAAGGATACGGGGTGGCAGCAGCGGTGGAGTAGCCCAAGTCGGGTGGGGCGTTGGGCGTGGGCCCGGCATACCTTGAGGCATTTTCAGCAATTAACACGGTCGACGGCATGTCTTGGCGCCCACTTTCCACGACGGCGACGGGGTCCACAATCAGACTCAGATTCACAGCCTCCTGCTGCTGCTGCTGAGCGTTTCTTTCTCACTTATTTTTGGCACGTAATGAGCCTGGAGAACCCATTGGATTGTCCGAGACAGCCGGGGCTCTAATTGCATTGACGCTTGTGCTCCGGTATGACACTGTGGCCCCCGTCTCTTCCGTCCGGCATTGCCGCATTCCGCATCCTTGTCCCCCTTCCTGGCAGACTCCTTGGACTGATTGAGTTGCAGTTAATTATGCCTCGCTGGCATTTCGATGATTTTAATGATTTGTAGCGGTTTGCGGGCAAATATTTCGCTTGCGTCTTGTCCCCGAGTAAAGTCACGTATGTATGAGCCTCTCAACTGTTTGCACATTTTTTTTGTCGTAATAATACCTGGCAATTGGTGGAGATAGAGGTATGCTCTGCTCATAGGAGAGTACCTCAGGAAGAAGGTTGGTAGATTACTTAGTCTTTTCTCCATGTAACTTAATTTTAAAGATTTTTCTAAGCTGTTAAATACAAAAGGATACTGAACAATATACATTAGTTTCCAACGAGCGGAAAACAATGCCCCCAAGGAGTCCTTATCTGCAATATTAAATTGGTTCCTTCAAGACGAATTACTAGCTGTTACAGGACATCATCTAAGGACATCATATTAAGAGATGAACAAGCCTATGCTTTCCAGTACTAGGTATATCATAGTCTATGCCTTGACTTCTCTATAACGTTCCTTCTTGTATATATTTATTTTTTTCGCTGAATCCTTGTTGGGATCCCAGCAACGACAACCGTCGAGTGCAATGACACACAAGATTTTTGCGCCGTGTGCTGTATGAGTATTTATTTACAGTTGCCGACAACGACAGCTGCCTCCAATGAATCAGCGTGTGCTGGTGTGTGCGTTAATATTTAAGCGGTTGCATGGGAACTTGTTAACACCAACCAGCAAGCCAACCAGCCAGCCAGACCAGGAGACCCGACCCGACCAGAACGAGACCCAGCCCCAGACCAAGTCTCTAGCCCAGACAAGCGTCAAGGGAGCCAGAAGGGAGCACCCAAAAGGGTGCCGAGGATGTGGTGGCAGGAGGGGCAGGAAGCTGCATGGCTACGTGAGTGATTGTCAAGTGCTTGACGCTGCAGACAAATGAAATTCGCTTAAAGTGCGCCACAGCCGCAGTCGCAGTTGCACTTGGACCAGGGACTAGGGTTCAAGCTGGAGGCAAAGCAATGCACTTGAAAGAATGTCGATATAATACTTACAAAGAAGAGTTCAAAACTAATCGATTTTTATTTCAGAGATATTAAGAAACATACATGCAACCTGTTATATTTTAATTAGTATCTTAGTTCACTCAAAGTGATAGTAAATATAACATATTACCTCATTATATTGATTAATCCTGTTTCCTTTAGGATTCCTATTTTTATTCACTTTCTTGATTTATTATTAAAGTATTATTAAACCTATTTCTAAAGTGTATCTGTAGCTGAATGCCTGGTACCGCGTCTGGTCTGTAGGACAACTTGACTGGCTGTCTGTGAGGGGGCGTTGTTTGAGGCTGAGGCATGTTTCAGCTTACCCAGGGGACTAAGCTCTTGGGATATATAAGCACTTGATTAAAGGAATCCCTTACAATTCAGACATATTCCCATATACCTTACCCGATTGCAGGGTATCCCCCTGCAGCCTTTGGCTATCAAGCTTCGTGTGGTAGTTGCCTCAGGCTGATGTTGTTGCAAAGGTAACGTCATCATTCCTGTCGCTGCATTCCTGCTTACCTCACACCCCTTGCTTTTATTTATAATAAAAAAAGAAAGAAAATATATATATATATATTATACAGTAACTAAAGGAGAAAAATACTCTTTCTTGTTTTTCTCTTTGCTTTCTTTAATGGAGGCTGCACTCTGCCAGCGAAACTGTAAAATAGAATCAAGACATTCGTCATGTTGCGGAAAATGCATTTTATTTTCTATTCGGTCTGGCACATGCGTGAAAATTGCTTTATTTTTAATGACTCCCATGGAACGGGGAGTGGGAGTGGGAGTGGGATTGGGAGACAGCTGATGTTGCATTTGCATGGCTCCGAGATACAATGCAATCCCAGCCACGAGATGGTTAAGTATAGTAATGCCAGCTCCATGATGGGGGGTGTTTTCTGTGCATGTCATTAACTTTATGAGTGCTTAAATGTGGCTGAAGCCACAGAAACTGTAGCAGCTCAAGGTAACGGAAGCTGCAATTGCAATCGCAGTTATGGGGCCAGGCTACCCTGCAAAATTACCGGCATTACCACGCCCCCCTGATATATACATATGTATATACTGGTCTCCGGCAATTCTCCAAAGTGTTTCACTTGCTGCCAAACAATAAACCGGGCCAACATAAATTTTCCTACGCACCGAAATAGAAATGCCACAGAGCGATATACCTACTCCTATTCTATGTAACATATATATAAGTGTATATATATGGCCACCTTGCGACACACGTGTTACAAATTTTATATGAGCCAAAGGAAAGCCGGAAGCGGGAAAAAGGGAATATAATATAGGAGAGCCTTCCACTGAACAGATAAAGGAAAATACCCACAGAGGAGTCAGCTGGCGATGAGGATTCCATTGCTCTGCTCATCTGCCTCCCGGTTTGGTTACCATTTTTATATATGCGCACAGGAAAAATGTCGTAAAAAAGTTTTACGATCAAACATTGCACTTTATGTGCTTTTATGTAAAATTACCGTACAACATTGGCAACATTGTCAGCTGAGCTGTAAAAGTAGCAGGAATAGCAGCAATAGAATAGCTCGAGGACAGGGATCAGAGTCGGGAGTAGGAGCTGGAGCTGGAGCTGGAAAGGTACCCCGAGGTGGCGCCCAGAAGAGTCCCCAGGCCACGAGGCAATCAGGCAAAGTTGCCGCATCCCCATCCCCATTCCAGTAAAGGCCTTGTGGCCGGGGTAAATCCAATTTACTTATTTGAGTGACTGTGCCTCCCATTCTCTTCCACCCAAAATGCCACCTGCTGCCACCTTTCACTGCTTAAAAACTCCTTAAAAAAATCGCAGCAACTATGCGTATGCCTGACATAAGTTATGACTCCAATTAGCTGCTCCCTTTTTAATTGGTCTTCCACTCCTTTTTTCCCCCTAAGCCCTGTTTAATGTAAGTGGTTTATGGCCGACACTTTGTTTTGCATTGAGTTCGATGTGCATTTAAGGGCCAAAACACAGGCATTTATGGCCCGAAGCTCGCTGTCATATCAGTGTCTTCTCAGGCGTTGGGTCAAGCCATAAAATTTATGTCAACCTTAGGGAAGGGGAGATACCAGAGTCTTCTCCCCTCTGAGCCATTAGCACACATTTATGTTTGGCCATAAAATCTGTTCTTGGCCAAATCAAAAGTGTCAAATGGCAAAGCTCATTTGCACATTAATAAGAAAATTATTTAAATACCCAGCCAGTGTTTGATATGCCCAACAACAGGTTTCATTTCGATTCGTTGCGTTCGAGTGACCCATTTCTCTTGTTCTCGGAAGAATCTCAGCGAGAATGGAATCGGAGAAGAGAAAGGGGGAAGTTCAGTGAACCAAGCAATACAAAAGCCAAATGCGGGTCAGAAATGTCGAATCAATTTGCATAATTAATAAAGTGAAAAACGAGTTGGTTGCCGCAGCTCGTTCACATAATTGCCGCAATTAGGCGATCCGATTAGATTATTCCTAAGAAACCCGATAATGCACTGATTTAAGCAGCAATCAAGTGCATGCCATGTTTGGATTTAAATATTCTTAATGGTTTTTTAGTGTAAATTGAAATTTAAGGAAGGAGGAACAAGTAATAGAGTATATTTATAACTCTTGAAGACTGGGCTTTCCCCGCTAGTCTTTTCTTTGATTTATTTCCTCCTGTGAATCATCTAGCATTTAAGCTTGTTATAGTTTTTAATTGGGCACATGTCAGTTGTCAAAATAGTATAATAAACAAGGCTGTGCGGGGCGGTGCAATTGCATCAGATTGATGACAGTCGATAAGAGCCGCTCCAGACAGCTGGAGTGAAGCCATCATAAAAGTGATCCCTTTATGGCATTATGCGATATAAATTTAATCAACAAATTGACAACAGCGAAACGCGACACCACCAACTGCAAAAGAGTGGCCAACAAAAAAACATTAAAGGGAAAACGTGGCCAACATCGTTCCGAGTCTCCTGCCGCAAAAGTTCACAGCGATTCCCGGGGGAAACGGGGTCAGCAGACGGCGGCATTTAGGCCCTAAAAAAGTGTCCCTCGTTAATGTATTTAATTGCTGCAAATGGGGAAAAGTAGAGCAAGTGCCGAAGGATGGCCAAATATTTACAGTCGGCTGGGTCTCTAGGTTCGTTTTGGTTTGGTTTTTCGGTATATATCCCGCGCACTCCTCCCGTGTTGCGGTTCACCGACTCTGCAGACTCTTTTTCCCCCATCTCTCTGGCATAATGAGCCGCCGGATCTGGGGCCTGGGGATTTCGGATTACTGGTTCCTAGTTCCTGGTTTATGCTTCCCGATTTTCCCCCTTACTCAGATTTGTGTCTGCTTTCCGCCCTGTCTCCTGGTACTGCGACTACGACTCAATTACAATTTGTATGCCGTGTGCTGCCGGTTATTTGCGGCACTCAAGTTGTTTTGGCCCTTCCGTATTGCCATCAATCTACCCTTTTCCGGTATTTCTATAAACACTTTAAAAAATATCATATAATGAGGGAGTAATAAATCGATTTTTAAGGGATTTTAATAGTTATAAAGTTTCGAGAGAATCAAAATCTATGAACATGTTAGGGAGAGAGCTAACGCTTTTGCACATTCATTTTAGGTACTAGATAGATATATATAAATGTAATATTCCTTAAGGCAGTTGCCTATACAGTCTCCTTTATATCCCTTATGTTAATTACCATTTCGTATGCCAAATTTTTCTCTCTGTGCAGGTGTTAAGCGTTCGTTTTGCGGTTTATTTAATACACTTTGCCGTGTGCGCTGCACTTGAATACGGAAACGCAAAGCGAAGCCAAATGAAGGCAAATTGATTGACACACTGAAATCTGAATACTTCACAACCGTTGGGATGCTGATGCTTCTCGGGATGCCTCTGATGCGGCTGTGTTTCACCTCGAGTGTAAATAATCGACTGCCTGAGCCGGCACTCTTCGTGTTGTGCGGTTTATGCGTTTTACTTAATTACCTATTTGAAAATTTTAATGCCCTTTGATGTGGCCAGATCGGGATGTTGGCCCCGTGTGTATGTGTGTGTGAGTGGGCTGGAAGAGTAGTAGTGGTAGTGACTGGCAGATTTTCCCTTCGATTTTCCAGCCTCCTCATGTCCCAGCCCGCCCTTTGATGTGGGCGGCTGGGACTGACGCGCTCGTTTCCTGTCGCGTGTAGATAAACCCATTCCGGCCGTATAAATCAAAATGCAATTTGTTCTGGGCCAAAAAGGGCAAGAGCTAATAACTAAACAAACTGCGGGCCACTAAATCAACGGGTCTCACGATAAAAACGAGCCATCGGAGACGTAGTCCCAGTCGAAGTCTGGATCTGAAGACGGCGTTTTTTTTTCTGCTTTCTGCGATGTTGCTTAGATGATTATGATGTAGTTGTTTCTCGACTAGGGCCTGGGCCTTGTAGGACGACCAGCGGCGTGTTGCCCATAATTTATTGGCTGACAAAACAAATTCATTATGAAATGATAAGCCCATGAAAATTGTCATGTTTAGGCCGATGATCATGATGACGACCACGACGACGACGACGCCGACGAGGAGGACGATGATGATGATGATGATGGCGGCGTCTCGGCAAAGATGAAGCGTGGATATTGGCCACTTGCAGTCGGCAGGCCAAACGTGACAAGCCTTTGGACAAGAAAGTAGAGAGTTCGTGGAGAACAGCGGTCTTAATAGGCCAACAAAAAAGAGATTTACACTCAGGTAATAAAGGTATTAATGGGTTCGGGGTTGCTTGAAAAGGAATTCAGTGGAATGCCTTGTGTTTTATTTATCAAATTTAATATATTTTTTAATGAAAATTCTGCAAATAGGTTAAGGTGTATTTTAAGACTTTAAATTTTAATAAATTTGTATATTTTAGATATTTAAAACTTTTCTCTGTTATTTATAAGCTCTAAAGTCTATTTCAGTGAGTGTCTCAAGCTTTGTCTTCCTTTCTCGCAATCGAATTTGCAGCTTCTGTGAGAAAGGCGAGTTATTGCCTAACACATCACGCTAGAATTTTCCAGAGTCCCGAGGAAAGTCAGTGGAGACCCACAGCTGCAACAGCTGGCGGTGACAGTAACCAGTAACTCGGAGCCAGTAAGCAGCAGTGAGCACTCACAGTTACACCACAGCCTTGCTCTGGGGCCCTCTATCTCTGGCAATGTCAATGCCATTTCTATTTGAAGGCAGTGCCCAGCATCCCCGCTCCAGCTCCAACTCCATCTCCATCCGAAGCTCCCGCTCCCGCTCCAGCTCCAGCTCCGGCAACAGCTCATAAAATGCCGGAATGACATGAAGCTGACAGGTAGTAGATTTTCAGCCTCAGCCTGCTGATTGCGGTTGCCACAGCTGCTCATCATCAGCAGCAGCAGCAGCAGCAGCATCCGTGGCGGTAAGCAGCCGAGATGGAGAGCTGTAGAAGAGTCTTGCAGGCATTACAAGGCTTTAATAGACAAGCGCAGCGCAGAGCTGAATAAGATTAATGAAGCCGTTTAAAACGCTTCGGTTGTTTATCATGCGGCATCCCTGAGCTTCCACAGCTTCCTTGGCTTCCCTTCCAGTATCAGGAGAAGGTATAGCTCCCGCTCCCGCTCCAACTGTGGTCGCTGTGCCTAATGTGCCGGGGCCATTCGCCATTTGGCCATTAGCCGGAGATGCCGACAGGGCTGCAATCGCGGCCAGAAGGGCACCACCGGGCAACAGGCTGGATGATGGCTGGTCACAGCCTTATTAAGTCGCCATAAACCATAAGCTCACGTTTGGCTGGGCCGCAGCGAAACAAAAATGTGTCTAAATACACAGTGACTAAAATTGTATACAAAAAAGATTACAAATTCACAAAAATTAAAGCCTTGATACCTTGTAAAATATAAAAAATCGAATCTAATATCCACTTGGTAATTATAAATGAACTCTTGAGTTTTTCTTATAGTTTTTCTTCAAGTGTCCTGGAGAAAAGTAACTTTTAATAAAGGCTAACATCTGAGGCTAAGACACCGATGACTCCTACTGAGCCTGCGACTGTGCCTGATGCTGATAAATGGCCGTGGGCGTGACCCGGCTAGTCTTTGATTAGCCTGACATGACCCAAAAATAGAAGGAGAGATGCCGATGCGAACATTCTCTATACGAAGCAACCTAAGTTCAAATGGAAGTGACATTACAGTCGCTGCAATTAAAGTGCTGCCTAGAGCGAACAGTGTCACCGTTGCTCCTGGGATCTGTGAGTTTCCAATACTCCAACTCCGAATCCGTTGATGAGGCGTGCAGCATTTTGATGGGCGAACACGTAAAGCTTGACAATTGCAGCTCCACTCCGCTTTTTATACTCTTTTTTATACGATACAGAAGGCAGAGGTGGACTGGCACTGGGGCCGTATATTTTATTGGTCCTAGAGATCTTTTCGAAACGATAACAAGTTTTGATTTGTTCGCCAAGGCAGCGGCTGAGGCAGCCGAAACGGGTTATGATTGACTGACTGTCGGACAGGCGACATTGGCAGGCGGATAAGCCGACGTCGCTATTGCCTTTGCCGTCCCCTGAACGAGGATGGGATCCCAGCGGAGCAAGAGTAGGAGTCGGAGAGCTGGAGCTCGAACTGGGAATTTTTCAAGTGTGCCACAGCACAGCCAACATAGTTTGTTATAAAATTAATGACCCTCATTTTGTATTCAAGTGTTATCGAAACGATTGCCAGTACACGTAGACTCACGGGCCTATGGACGGAATATGGGCTTGGTTTATGGATTGCCAACAATAAATACGCAAATATTTTTATGCCTGTACATGTAGATGGATTTCTTGGCAGCCAATTAAAGTGAGATTTTGATGGGACTCGAGAACCATTAAAAAGAGGCATCGGTGGGCCATACATCAATGATAGCAGAAAAGGAAATACTTGTCCTTTAATAAAGGTAAGGAACATTTTGCAAAGCAAATTGATATATAAATTCTTATTATTCATGTTGCTTTAGTGCGCTTCCCCAAGGTCACTGCTTGTTCTCATTTTTCCCACGTACCACGGGGCGTATGAGCATCGGCTAACAACCGTTTCGACACCTCATTTCACTGCAGCCACATGTTGCATGTTGCCGGCACTTCGTTTCCTCTCTAGACTGCTTTTTTTTTCCTAGGCGTTGCCCCATGTAATTTGCTAGCCAGATAAATATCTGCCGCTTATCACGATGTCTTAAACATTAAGCTGCTCCGTTGCTGCTGCCGGGATGCCGCCCGACTTGGCTGGAGCTGCTCGTATCTGCAGCTGTTGATGGGAATAATTTATGTGAAGGTTAGTTGCGGGCTCACACGAAATTGCCGGCGTATGCAGGTTGCCCCACTGACGGGGGAGGTGTTTTCTATATATATATATACACACACTATAAACTGCACTATAGAGATCCTAACCGAAGCTGGGGCCTTTACTTTCACAAGTCAGCACGTGAGGCGGCAGCGAGTGCTGCAGGTAACGGCGCACATTGTGCGGCTGACTGACCTCATTGTGGGCGCAATTTGCTCGCTGAAAGTTGGAAAATCTGTGAAAATCTGTAAAAATCTGTGGCAAGCGGACCCAGCCAGCACCGGCAGGACGGACAGTGCATTCATTAACAACAAATTGTGCCCGAAATTCGCTTTAAATAACATTTTATGTTCGCGCATTGGCCGAGATACTGGCCAAGATACACGGAGTCTGGCCCAAAACGCCAGCCTGCCCGCATTTTCATTACTTTATCGGTTTTTCATCTGGTGCCGGTCAAGTTGGCAATTTGGCAAAGCGTGAAATGGACAGACCGCAAAGACCGCTGTAGCAACAAATCCAACCACAATGGAATCGAGGCTATATGCTGTATATAAGGCTTAGTTGTAGGTGCCGTGGAAGCGGCACGCTCGTTGCATGATCATAAATCTGCAGGTAGACAATAAATGCAATGATCACAGCTCCCCATCACCGGCTGACTCTATTTGTGTCGAGATTTTTGCACCAGAAATGTCAGCGTGGCACGGCATGCCTCTACCCTATAATTGGGCTGATTTAGGCCAAGAGAGACGGTAGTCGATAGAATGGGTTAATTAGAGCAAGAAACCACTAGGTTCTAGTTTAGCTTATAAGAGAAATGGATTTGTTTTTAAAAGATAATGTAAGATCAGGTGTAATGCACTATTTACTTGGATTTAATGGAACACATCTTGTGTTCATTGGGTATAAACCTTCAAAAGTATTATACCTCTTTAGTTTTGATTTAAGTCTGAACTTAACCTTTCTATTTATACCCTTTTCCTATAGGATATCAAACAAGACTATACTCTTCCCACCAGCATATTTTTGTTGCTGTGATTCATATGCCTTTGCCCGCTGGACATAAATCAAGCGGCAGAGAAGTCCGAATGAAATGCAGCAGAACGAAATGAAATGGATTGTGCAAATGTCTGCCAAGTTGAGCCCGGCTTAGCCAGCTCTGGGCCATGTTTGGGCCAGACCAGGCTGAGACTTGGCCGCTTTGGGGGGCGTGACAGGTACGCACCTGTGAGGGACTCGAGCTCGGTGGGCTCCAACAGGTAGCAAAACCACCTCCAGCTCCTGGGTCCCAGCTCCCAGCTCCGAGCCCCACCGGCATGCCAATGAGGCAGGCGTTGCCCCGTTGGCGGAGCACGTGCTTTATGCTAATTACTTGCTGGAATCGGGCGTGGGTCGATCCAAGCGGAGTCAGGCATCCAAAAGCCGCGTTATTAAAACGCATTTGGAATAACTCTGAAACTTGTTTATTTTTATTATCGTCTTGGCTTGATTTCTTTCACAGCTCTGTTTTTATTTACACCTACGAATGCGGTTTTACATGATGCTAATTAATGCGTTCGCGATTAAAATGTATATATTACGAGATGTCGTGTGTGCTTTATGGCTTGTAAGTTGTAAATTGGCCTGGCCTACAAGTTCGGTTTGCAGGTAATTAGCCGCTTGATGGACGGGCCAACGCTGCGTATGCTCAATGTCTCGCTCAGTGCAAATTAACATCAAATGTCAGACTGCCGTTGCCGTTGGTCTTGCCGTGGCCAACTGATTAAAGCCAGTCTGTGCAGCGAACTGTGGAACGAGGCAATGTCAGCTTATGGGTAATCATGTGTCCATGGACCCAGTCTCCTTCCGAGCCTCAACTTTAGCTCCGACTTGGAGCCAGAGTAGTTACTGCTGTAGCTGGAATTGGATGTGGTCGCGGAGTTCAAGTTCAATTTTTGTTGAATGCTCTCGCGTTGCTTTTAATTAAAAGTAATGCCTCGCCATTTAGGCAAAATGTTTTACCTCCCGCTTTTCCCCTCACTTTTTCCCTTAGTTCTTGGCCGTTTTTCCCCCCATTTTGCCTCTTCTTTTCCGCTTTTCCGCTTTAATGCTTAAGCTGGAAGAAGGAGGAAAAAAAGGGCGGCAGGCTGGCAGGACACACCCATCGACATTAGGGGCAATGCCTGGCCCCGGCATTCTTTCACTGCGGGTCCCGCGGTTATTTATTTGATGGCTTTGGCAGCTAGAGCCGGCTAGAGTCCGTCAGTTTTTGGTCAAATCACAGCGGGCGTCGGGCATTGATTGTTGGTAGTGGAAAACGGGGAGCTGGGATTCCGGAGGGGGAACACAGTGCGGTAACCATGCCTGAATTATGCTCCCCAGAACAACAACAACAACAGCAGGAGCCGCCGCCGACGAGGCAAGTTTAATGCTCGAAATATGCAAAATCATGAGTCTGCGTTGATTTTAAATTGTATCATTAAAACGAGAACCCGCTACGAGCAGCAGTCGCTCGCTGCCGCGTAATGAAAACCAAACCAAAAAACCATACACACACCCTCTCCCATCGAGAATTTTGTGTGTTTTTAACTTTTTTTTGGTGTGTGTTGTGGTGTTGCTTGTGTTATTTTTTCCGGCTTGTTCATTACACATTTTGATTGAACCCTGCCCAGTGGTAGATCAATCAATTTTTTCTTTGTTTCCCCCGGCTCGCTAATAAATTGCGGTACCGAACACACCGAAAAAATAAACAAATTAAACATTTTCTGGCCCGTAGCCGTGGTAGCAATTATGTATCTCGCTTCTTGCCCCGCTCACGCTGTTAATTCAATTTATTTTGTGTGTCTAATTAAAGGGGAAACGGATCGATGGGTATGTTTGATTTGTGACTGGAATAGAACCACCGAACGATACGAGAGAAAAAGAGTTGAAAATTAATGAAAACCATGACAGGATATGTTTAATGAATAATTAATTGAGTGTATGGCCTCTGGGGGGTGTTCTTGGAGAGCAAAATAAGATACGATTGCCAATTATATAAATAGATATGTGAGCCAAGTCTATGCAAACACTCTATAAACCAATCGCAAATTGTGTGTGTTCCAATTCTCCTGCATTTGCATTTCTATCCACAGTTTCGTTACTCCAACAAAGTAAGTACTTATATGCAAACGACAGTTGTTACAATTTATGGCCAACAGCATAGCCATGGCAATTTCCAAAATAATTGTTTGTGTGCACCATTTTTGCGCAATGCGAATGGAAATTTTGCAAGCGATTCAAATTACTGATATATCCATCGATGCATTTGACACATTCGCGGCACGACGGCGCGAAATTGTACCCCCGAGTCGAGTCGAGTCGAGTTGAGTTGGCCTGGCCGGAACTGAAATGCAACACGTCTGAAAGCATTCACGCAATCGCAATCTCAATTCAAAAAGTTGCCAGCTATTAGCAGCACTCATTGTTGGCTTTCCTCGATGCTTTTTTCGCAGCTACTGGAAAAGTTTTTCATGCCGTTAAGTCATTCTTTAGATACTCGATGCCTGATTTTCCACTCAAGTATGGCCTGCATTGTTGTTGCTGGAAAAGCTGCTGCTGTTGGCAATTGATTGCTTGAGTCATAGACCGCAACGGGTTTAAGTTTCCACTGAAGCTTTGAGACAATTCGAACAGAACATACGCTTCTTGAAGTAATTTTCTGGTTTTCTATTATATTATAAAATATATTTATTAGTTAAATTCATTTAAATCTATAATTTTTAAAGGTGAGTTCAGATATCGTATTGCAGGGTATTATAATATCAGTCAGAAGCTTAAAAACCAGTGAAGGAGTCATTTGCGACCCTATAAATCATATATATTCTTGATCAGCATTAATAGCTGAGTCGATCTAGCTATCTCCGGTCAAAAAATAAATTTTTGAAATTTTTCCGAAAATTGAAAATTTTATAAGGGGTTACATCATTAAAATTGTCAATTTTTGATGAAAAATTGAATTTCTTTAATTTTAAAACTGAGTACGCAGATTTGTTAGCCCTACAAAAACTAGCACAGAAATGGTTTCCGAATTGAAATTAATGCATTATTGGCTTAGTTATGGTATTTGGAATACTGTGATTTTATGCACTAACAATAGCATATAAAAAATATCGATTCTGGTTTAGTATCTTTTTAAATTCATATTTTCTGCTTTGCAGGGTATTTGCCTTATCGTCTGTTGCCTGCATTTTATGGGCCAGGCCAGTATGCTTGTCGCCAAACCGGAGCAGGCTGCTCCGGCAGCGGATTCCCGATGGCAGCGCCAACAAATTGCCACTCCAAAGGTGTTGGAGTCGCTGTCGCCGCCATCGTCGTCGTCGTCTCATCGTCGTCGTCATCATCATGTTTGTTTGCCTTTTTTTGGTTATCGCTGACACAACAATGGGTCGTAGCTGTTCGCCAGTGGAGCGAGCGCTAACAGAGTTTTTTTTTCGGGGTGAGTGTGCGCGCGGGATGGCGGGGCGTATACGTAATATTTGATTTTCCATTGCAATGCATTGGCAATTTGCGCCCCGAAGTTGATTGAACTGTCAATCGCTGGCGGGCATTGCGATATAGTTTCGCTAATTTCGTATATGTCTGCATTTATGAAGGCAAATCGACCATTTGGCTAATTAAAATGCCCCCCAGTGCAATTTGGTCAAATGATATCCCCGGACAACTTGCATTATAAATATTTAAATAGACTCTGCTTTGGCGAATGGCTAATGGGGAGAGCTGAGAGTCGGCTTAAGTGGACTGGGGACCTGACCACATACATACATATAAGGTAAATGACATTTAATTGGCCCACTCTTGCATAGGGGCGGAAATTGACCAATTGACATACATTTTTAAAGAGTCCGCCGGAAAAAGAAGCGACCAGGAGGTGGGGCACCTGAAGAAAGTAATTGCCGTTCATTGGAAACAATTTCTGGATTCGACCTCCTGCCTCGGTTCCCATCGACTTTATTAAATATTCAGACTGTTGGCTTCTGCAAATTTATGATTTCTTTTAGTCCCCTATTCTACTTCTGCCTTTCTGAGCAATAAAAGCAAGGGGTATTCGGGCTGGAATATTGTGGGGCAAGGCAAATAGCATCACGTTCTACAAGGCACAGCTAACTATAAAATTACACCAAGATATCAGAGATACAGACGGGCAGGCAAACAAAACACAATCGTAAAAAAATGCCGCACTTTTCTTTTGAAAGATTTTGCAATTTATTTCGTTTGGATTATTTTTGTAGCTGTGATTTTTTCGGTCTTTTTTTTTTTGAGTCATGCTTGGCAATTGTTTGAGTTTCACTGGGAAAAAGTGTTTGCTTGAATTTAAACATTAAAAGTAGTTTTATTTGGCATTCGATTTTAAGTTTTTTACACATTTTAGTGTGCAAGAATATGAGTTGAAAGATACAAAAAAAAACCCCTTGAAGGGTATTATCATTTTAGTCCGAAGCTTGTTACGATGTGAAGAAGTCATTTCCGACCCTATAAATCATATATATTCCTGATCAGCATTAAAAGCTGAATCGATCTAGCCATGTCCGGTCAAAAAATAAATTTTTGAGATTTTTCCGAAAATTGAAAATTTGATAAGGGGTTACATCATTAAAATTGTCAAAATTTGACAAAAAATTGAATTTCTTTAATTTGAAAAGTGAGTATGCAGATTTATTTATATTTAAAAATCTAGCACAGAAATGGTTTCCGAATTGAAATTAATGCATTTTTGGCTTAGTTATGACCGATTTTGCAATTGGATCTAACGATACAAACCTTATCTTCCTGTATTACCTACCCATCTCATTTATTTTTAAAAAATATTACTATATGATGTACAGTTTAAAATAGAATAATAAAAATTACAATTAAATAGAAAAAATTTATTTTCCAGTGCAAACTAAAGTTGCGCAAAAATCCCGCGAAGAAGACGGCAAGCAAAACGAGAGAAAAAACAACTTTTTATTACTCGAAATCTAACGGCGAGGCAAAACGAACGGCCGCACTTTGGCTTTAGCGGATTGTGGCCAAGAAAGGGCGATGAGGGGGGCCGGTTAAAGAGTGGGGGGGGGGGGGCTGTGGAGCAGCGAGAGTGAGAAGGGAGAACGCGGAGATTCAGAGCCAGTTGTTGGTGTCAAGGTTAAGCGTCTGTCGGCACGAGCGTAACCAGAAATACGGGTCAATCGCGGATTCACAGTGGTAACGAAAGGCTTTTCCTTTACAGACTTTTCCAGCACCGCCACACACATATACACTCCCCAAAGGCACGCGGACTAATGCGTCATCATAAATTCTGCACAAATGAAATTTTCGTGGCCAGCTGCAAATGATGGTGCAATTTGTATTCATTAGGAAATGATCATGCGATCAGTGGGAATCTTTACGCTCCACGATCCGGAGTACAGAGTCCGCGGTCTGGACCTTCAACCATGACCAGACCGACTGTCTAACTGTTTTCCTCCATAGACTTTTATTGGCCAAATGGAAATTGCCATAATAAAAATCGGAAAACCAATAACAATTACGAAATCATTTATGCCTTACGGTTTTCGAGTTGGAATTTTAAATTCGAAAAGATTTACCATCTTTGGATTATACTCTTTGAGGTAGTTTATTGGTTTCAAAAGAGATTTAATTAATAATAGTTAATGCTAATCATTAAGAGTAGAAATGCAAATTAATTCTGAATGCTAAATCAGTTGATTAACCATTTTTGTAATCATTAGGGAACACACAGAAGTTAAGCGATGAGTTCTTTTATCGATTGTATCTTTAAGTTCCTAAATTCTACTCTGACTGCTTTGATTTCCATTTATTTTTGGATATGTATAGTTCTACGAATAAGTATAAGGTTTTTATTTAATTTTTATTACACAAGAGGAAACAGTTGCTTTCAAAATCATTGCAAGAGTATTTTACTTTGTACTCTTTAGACTTTTCAGAATCCCCTCCTAAAGAATATTCTATTTCCATCTATACTCCCTTGTTCGTTTTTAAAGACCTCTGGTTTACTAATTTAAATTTATACTGGTCGTTAAACATTTATTAACTCTGAAGTTCGAACTGCGGCTAGCTCGTGGGTGGGCGGACAAATAAATCAAATCTGTCTGGCAGATAGCTGGAAACCTGCCCTGGCCTAAATGAGTCTAGAGTTGGCCAGAACTGGCTACTCCGTTTGATGTGAGCTGTCAATGTTTGTTTGCAATAGACGCCCTCGGCACCCCTACGAGCGGGTATAGATGATGACTCCCCCGGGTGGCACATCGTTAATCACTGAACCAGGGTCTGGACCTGGACCTCAACCTCGACTCCGTCCCGAACCCGTTCTCCTCGCTAATTGATTTTTCAACTGCATTCGAGACACGTTTCGCCGGTTCTCCTGCCCGAAATTAGAGGTGCTTTACACTTTTCATTTCGCATCTCCGTGCGCCGCCAGTGAAAGTGCCAGCTGGCGGAGATTTGTGTCTGTCCAAGTGTTCTGGGAATTTCGTTTCGTTCAAGAGAGCTATTTCCAGCCAAAATCCGGCAGTTAATGGGCTTTTGAGTAGCTTAGACATTATTGATTAACCGTCGTTTGGTCTTTCTCCTCAGCTTTTTTTGTTTAGAAGAGATGTTTATGGGTTAGGGGGTCGATTTAGCAGCGGAAAGCAAGGCATCTCTCTCGAGTCGCATCAGTCAGTCTCTGATGAGTGGTCTTTGTTCTAAACACAATCATTAGTGAGGTGCTTCAATTACCTAAGATGAAGCGTGACTTGCGGCTATTTAAGCTTGAATTTTCGGCTATTGTGTTTTATGAGTATTTTGTGGCTTTGCTGATCATTCCCATTGCCTTTCTTAACTAACTAGAAGATGCTACACAAAAAACACTGGTTTACAATACTTTTGATCACGATTAGGCAGGAAGAGAACTAACTTTGGGAAGGCGATGGAGTTTATATATTTGTTGCAGTTTGAAATTTAATTAGAGGATTGAATCAAAAATAGATCATAACTAAATTAGCATTCTCTGAATCGATATTTATAGATATTTTTGTATGACAATTTTCTTCGACAATCCAGGCTTAAAAATCTCATAACTAAGTCAAAAATGTATTTATTTCAATTCGGAAACATTTCCCAAGCTAGTTTTTAATAGGATAACAAATCTGCATACTCAATTTAAAGTTTTAGAAAATTGAAATTTTGGCCAATTTTTGACAATTTTAATGATGTAACCCCTTATCAAATTTTCAAATTTTGGAAAAATTTCGAAAATTTTATTTTTTTCCCAAACATGCTTAGATCGATTCTCCTTTTCATGCTGATCAATAATATATATGATATATAGGGTCGGAAATGATTCCTTCACATTATAACAAGCTTCTAAACTTTCTCTATTAAAAGTGTGTATCGTATACTTTACTGTACTGTATACTATACATTTTGATGTTTCCCTGATTTAATCAAAAGAACTCTTCCCTTTTGTGAGCTAGTGTAAATCCCAGAAAAGTTTTCTTTCCCTTTAGTTGAAGACGAATGCCGCATAATTTAACAGGAAATCGTTAGCGAGCGCGGCATGTTTAAAAATATTTCACGCCGCCGCCATGGAGAGTCGAGCTCCTCCCACCAAGAGGCAGGCACTGGGCATTACTGCCTCAGACACGATGGCATTTAAATGAAACGCTGCTAGAATTAGAACTGTAAACAACATGTGTTGAAATGCCTAATTGATTGACTTGACTCGATGCGGCAGCACCGGCACCTGGCTGGGGGGAAGAAAATAGAAGCAAAAGTTGAAGTTGGAATAGAAAAAACGGGCTTCGGCTTCGAAGGGGGACAAATTATGGCATTGGCATTCAAGGCGGCATTTGATGGATTCTCAAAGTCGGGCCTAATGAATGACCAAGTACGAGTGCATCTCTGAATCGGAGTCTGGGGCTTAGTGAGTTGATTAGCTGCGTCTTGGCTGCAACGCGGAAGAATGCCATTAAGACACTTTAATGGTGCGCAGTTATTAAATTAATTTTCCCCAAGCTGCCGTTCACAATTTATTACTTAACTCCGCTCTTGGCCAGCCTTTCGGTGGGCTTTTTGCCGTATTTATGACTTTGCATAGCGACTCTTCCAATTACGGCCATCTCAGACAATGGCCGGTAAAGCATTCTAACACCGATCTCCGCTCGTCTTCAATGGCTTTCTGGCTTACTAGCACTCTCTAGAGGTTCTGGCCAGGCTCTGGCTCTGTTGGCTTGCCAACTTTCCAATTGGCAATAAAGCATGCGAAACCAATGGCATCACTTCTTTCTATTTTTTGTTGGACACCTTTTGTTTTTTTCCTATTCGTTTTACGTTATTTGTTGACCACAAACTGTTGATTACCGGGCCAAGATACTGGCAGCCACTTCGACATGGCCATTTTCACGCGCCCTCCAACCGCAGCAGACACAATGGAGCAGAGGCGTTGTAGAATGCCCAAAAAAGGTTTCGGCATTTTGGCCAAAGTAAACCCAAAAATAAAAAACGGAGGGGTAAAACCAGGCTAGGCCTGTTGCAATTCCTGCACTGGAGAGTAAAAAGCCAAACTGCTAACGGTAGTTCCAGCTAACGAGCTAACGTAAATTAAGATCGCTTGTTCTGGCTCTTTTCTTTTCTGTTCGGCTCGGTTCTGTTCTTGGTTTACTTTTCTGGCCACCGGCAGCATCTTTCGTGGAACAAAAACCAAATGTGTACGGCAGCAAAAAATAACCGAGAAGTAAACAAAAGATTCGGCCAGAAACAACAGAGAGCAGAGGCTATGCGGCATCAGCAACAGCAGCTATTCCCAGGGAATGTGCCTTCTTTCGTTTTGTTTTACTTTCCGAAAACGGAAAGGCGATGCAAAGACTTCACTCAACGCCAACGCACCGCCGAACGCATGGCTCTGTATCTGGATCTGGCAGCAGATCCCCCGACCCAATTTTCCAGCCCCAGTCCCGGTCCCGGTCCCGGTCCCCTTACCCCACTCCCCTGGATGCATGCACTCACTCCAATCCGTTGCATCCGTGAGATACTCGCCTCATTTGCATGTGGGCAGTGGGTCAGTGACTGTCGGGAAATCTATCAGTCAGCACTGATTCCTAGCAGTTTGAATGCTGCAACTCTCAAGGTGGGTAGTTGGTAATGTTCTCGTTGGTTACATATAGAGAAATATGTCTTAATTGATGCTGTGAAGATTAGAAACAAATAAATCTTGGAGCCTTACTAGTAAAAGAACTTTCCTGGATTTTATATCTTAAGCTTAGAGGGTATAGTTATCTTTGTGGCATTTAATAGTTATATATAGTCACTGTCTTGGACCACGCACAACTCCCCCAGATGATCTCTGATTACCGGTGGCTCCTTTCCCTCTCCGTTTCCATTTCTTTCTTGCCTCCAATGATCAATCAGTGGGGTTGGGGGAAAAGACAAAGAAAAACAAAAAGCACATTTTCCCCACCCCCACCTCAGCAGGTTTTTTCTCCTCCGATGAGTTCTACAAAAGTCTTCATTGGCGTGGCCGCAACTGTAATAAAGAACTACATACCGTATACAAATCGATTTCACCCAGTTCTTTGGACTTTTTATTCTAGACTCTTACATGCTGCATATTTTCTTTTATGGCCTTCTGTTTGGCGCTGTCCATCCGCCATTGGGTTCTCGATTCCCAGTTGCCAGCTCTTGGCCTGCCTGGCCAGAACCCATAAAAAACTATTGCCACCGTCGATGCAAAGGAAATCTGCCCAACCCAAGTTGGAAAAGTTGGAATTTCGATGGTTTTTGGCCCAGGTTAGCGCTCCTTTTTAGCCGATTGCGTGCAACATGCGCCCTGGCAGTTTGCTGTTGTCATAAAAGTTGCCACTTTATGACTTACTTATGAAAAAAGTATATATATATATATATGAAGAAAAAACTGAGCTGGCCAAGGGTAAAAAACTCGTTGAAAAGCCAAGTTGCCATCTCACTGCGGAAATAGACCTAATGATCAATTAGCTCTGAATCGCGAGCCGTTAGCTTCCGACTTGTATACTTTTCCACTGGGAGCGTCTTTCAACAAAGATGGAGATGGATTATGGCATCGGACATTGGACATCGGACATTGGACATTGGCCATCGGGAATCGTGAAACGGGGAGCAGCAACTATGCGTCACTGCAATTAACCCGCGGCACTAATTGGGGATGGTTAGCTGGGCATAAAGTGTGTATTTTAAGGCCCATTACGGATGACTTCCTGTCCCGCAACCGAGAGTGGCAATAGAAAATCAAATAGAGCCTGCCCCAGTCGAAGGAGCTGGTGAAGGAGAAGGAGTTGGATGCAGTTGGAGCTGTCAGAAGTGGCCCGTATGATGATTGCGCAAGCGACACATAAGCCAACTCCCCGAGCAACTCCAAGCTGCAACTTGCAACTCCCAGAAGCAGCAGTAACTGCTTTAATTGGAAATTGTTGCAGCAGAGGCATCCGCAGCAATAGCAGCAGAAGCAGCAGCAGCAGCATCACCGTCAAGTGTTCTAGTTACGTGGCTGTCGTTTGCCTTCAATCTTTTGGCGCTCCAACGCTCTGGCTCTGGCAATTGCATCACGCAAGGCGAAGTGAGCCGCGGAGCTGCCAACGGGTTCTGCAACGCTCCCATCTATCTCTTCCACCTCTTTGGCTACTTTCTAAAGCCTTTCCTTACACTGCAGGAAAATCAAATAACTCGGGCAGAGGAAAACTCTGAGACAAGGCTTTAGCACAGCAATCTTTCTATGGAAAATGATTATTAAATACTACAAGTACAAGCATATTCCTATGTCTTCCAGTGTACTTTCTGTACAGCTTCAGACTTCATCTTCATCTCTTCTCAGTTTGGTTCACTTGGTTACTGTGCACAGTGTTTTTCCCCCCGGTTTTCCTTTTAGTTTTTCAACGCTTTTTGTGCATTTTGTTTAGCGCCCAGGTAACTGTTTCAGCATCGAGAACTGCTGATGTTGCTGCAGTTGCTGCTGTTGCTGCTGCTGTTGCGAAACTGGTGCAAGTTGCTGCTGCTGCGTTTCAACTCCTCTCCGGCTGCAAGTTTGCAGTTAGTTCTACTGTTGTCCGCCGTCGTTGTTTCTTTTGGGCTTTGATTTTGCAGCTCCTATGTATGACATTACTTGTTCACTTTTTTTCCAGCCATTTTCCCATCCTACCGTCGAGTATTTTCCTTTCGCTTCAAATTGGAAATTAACGTGCTACCCGAACTGAGCCAAACAACTGCGACGACAACGGCAACGAGAACAGCCCTTTGTTCTTAAAGTTTTTACAGAAATTAATTAAGTGCCTCTCGGCTGAGCCGGTAGAAGGGGATTTATAGAGGTTGTTAGGAAAATTGCTGCTGGTAGTTTTCTGTTTTGTGTCACATGAGCCAAAAGTCTATAAATTTGCAAGAGCCATAAAATTAGATCGTAAAGTTCCTGTTTTTAGTGCACATTTATAATGTCACTAATTAAAAAAGCGGATACAGCGACCAGAAATTACTTTGTGGAGCATTATTTTATTGCCAAAGATGGGAATCGCTTGATTTACGACCCTTTGGGGATGATTAGTGATATGAGAGCATGGGAGAATAACCTCGGAAACCCCTTTTAAAATGTGATGTTCTTCCTGGTTAATGTGACAACCGAAATGAAATGATTTGATATTGCCCCTCGCTTCAATGTCGCCATCAATTTCTCGTTTAGACACCGTTTATGACCATCAAAGAATCATTTATAACCGAAACACAGTTTTGTCAAATTGTTCGATTGTTAGGGGGCGCGGAGGCCAATCCTTTTAGCCAAAAGCCGAGTGACGAGAGACGGGAGAACCAAATACCAAAAAACCCGCTGACAGCTGCCGCTCATCGCTGATGGATGGGCGTTTTTCGCTTTTCGACCGCGACTCGTGGCCCGACTTTGGCAGCGATTAGAGGCGGCTGAAAGGGTTAACCAGGCGGGGTTTTTAAAGCTGGGGTGGGACATGGAGCTGGGGAGCCTTTTATCAGCAATCTGTCAGTGTGGCAACAACATCATCATCATCATCATCCGCATTTGCGGCATCTTCAAAGGCCCCGCGGAGCCAAACTGCGTGGTCGGTGTTTGACGTTGAATTTACAAATTACAACTAATTAAAAGTTGATGAGTCTGCGTGAGTGAAATCAAGCGCAGCCATCTCTTGGACGATTTTAAATTTCCTCCTCTTTTCCGCCGATAAGCAAATGAGGAAGTCACAGCGGTTCTTTGGAAAATTTTATTTATTTTTCTGTTCATTTTTCCCTACTTTAGTTATTTGCGCAAGTCATAGTCGTCCGTGTCAGTCGAGCGTTCCCAGTTCCCAGTTCCCCGGTCCCTGATCCCTGGTCCCTGGTCCCTGTTGCCTCTTCCTCGTCTGACTGATGCCTATCTGGATGTCTATGATGGGGCAGTTGTCCGCGGAATCGGAATCCAGGGGGAGACCGGAGTTCCGGAGAGGGGGCATCCGTGCACAAAATAGTTGTACAGGAAATGTTTTTGTCAGCGGTGCAAATAAAATTTCACACGCGAAAAGCAACCGATAAAATGTGTGACAAAGTTGCAGTTCTAAAGGCCAGTAAATATTTAAATACTCTTACTTGAAAATGTGCTTTCTTCTTTAAAATTATATTTCAAATGAAATTAAAAGTTAAATCCTACATTTGAAAGCAATAAACGAAGCGAAGGAGTCATTTCCGACCATATAAATCATATATATTATTGATCAGCATGAAGAGGAGAATCGATTTAGGCATGTCTGGGAGAAAAATAAATTTTTCGAGTTTTTTTTCAAAATTTGAAAATTTTATAAGGGGTAACATCATTAAAATTGTCAAAAATTGGCAAAAATTTCAATTTTCTAAAAACTAAAATTGAGTATGCAGATTTGTTAACCTATTAAAAAATAGCTTGAGAAAGGTTTCCGAATTTAAATTAATGCATTTTTGGCTTTGTTATGATATTTTTAAACTTAGATTTTTCGAAAAAATTGCCATATTAAAATAGTGCAAAGTATTAATTTTAAAATTGCGAAGGTTTTAAGCTTAGTTATGATCAATTTACAAATTGATGATTTAATTTAAATTTAAAACATTTATACAGAGTTATTACCCCAATAAAAACTAACCAAATAAAGTTTTTTGATTGAAAATAAACTAATTTTTTATTGAGGTATGATGGATTTTCTCAGCACGGGTATAGAAATGTCTGTTTTCCGAAGTTAGCTCCCTTTTTTTGTCTCTCTTGATTTTAATATAAATGTTAAATAAATACATCACAAAGTAATTCAAGTAATTTGATCTAAATCTGTACTAGTTTACCCATTAGTAATGGTACTTTTAGACACTAACTTTCTTGTAAAATCTATGAAAAACCTTACAACTCAACTTCCAACTTTAAACTGCTATCAAATCAAATTTGTTGTCATATCCGAAACTAATAAAAGAAATTCCCCCACAATGCAAAAGGAAATATATAATATAAAACACAATTTTTTAGAGAATGAGAAAGTTTGTAATAAAAATATTTCGAGAAATAGTCGTAATTGCGAAAACATTTTGCCATAGCAACTCTTAAGATTTCCATAGAAAGAATTTCTTTTTGCTTTGATGAAAAAAAGGGCAGAGAGTAAATGCGCAAAATGAAAACATTTTTATGCCGATTTGTGTGGGAAAGAGCAACGAAAATGATTATGACAATGATGATGATGTTGACGATGACAGCAGCAGCAGCAACAGCAGCAGCAACAGCAACAGCAGCAACATCAACTAGAGCAGTTAAAGTTGCTGTTGCAACAACCACAGAACTTTTTCTACACACCAAGAAATAATAATAATAAAAACTTTAGCTTGAAGGGCAGCAGTTGAAATGTAAATAAAATATTTTAAAAGTATCTGAAGCACATTTTAATATAAACTGTAGCAAACTTTATAGAATAAAACCTTTAATGTGAGTTCTCAGGCTATGCATAGGGGTTTTCTTTAAAATTTAAGGCAACAAAATCCATGACAATTTAAATGTATTTTTTACAGCCTCAAAACTATTATTTTTCTTATAGGCCTTTGATTATTTTTCCCGTGTAAATAAAGAATCAAGAGAACTAGATTGTTAGGTTATTGCAATGGCAACTTCATAATTAAATATTGTCAACTACACACAATGTTGCTGTTGCCGTGATTCAGTTCTGGCAGCTGAGACCGAGTGCAATTTGATGAGCTGATAGTTTGCCAGTTGCCATTCTGCCGGCTGGCCGACAACAGGAAGTGCGAAAACTATTAGTGGCACTTATTTATTCATTAGAGCCAGTTAGAGACACCCAGCACGGCGCTCCAATTATGCAGATCACTGGCACCAGGATGCTTAGGTGGGATGGGAAATGGAGTTGAGGATGAGGTTGCATCGAGATGCAGGAGCACGCCTGCTCATTTCATCATTTGCCCATTTGCATAATGATGATGCATTGCTCTGGCGGTGTCATTGCACTTTTCAGTTCGGTTCGAAGTAGAACTTGACGTTACGTTGAAGTTCAATGTGCGTGATGAGGTCTATACGCATAATGGGGCCTTTAACCCCCGCACTTACCTGCTTCTGATGTCTTTATAGGGAGGCCCGGTGTTCGGTCTCCGGTCTCCGGTTCGCTGTTTTACGGCTGGCAATCACTGGGCTTATCAGCACACACAAATCAGAGCGGATTCCGAAATATATATTTTTTATGGACGAGGCGAGAGCACATTCATAGGTATATATGGTGATTGTATGCAGAAGATGATATTTTAAGTGGAACCCTCCTTCTATGCTTTTATTTCCTGCGCCACACGATTTCCAGGGAACTCAAGCTCAAATTCAAACCGAAACTCAAGAGCAACTCAGCACACACACCGCACACACACCGCACAGCACAGCACACACACTGCACACGCACACACGCGGGGCGGGCAATAATAAAAGCGTAAATGCTTATTTATTTGCAAGTCGTTCGCAAAATGCGCTCTTGTATAATTTATGAAGCCCGCGCACACGACGTTGCCGCTGACCGAAAAAAATCGCAAAATGCTAAAGGAGAGCTCGACGACAAGCAACAAAAAATAACAACCGGCGAAATTGAACTTTTTTATTTGATATATTCTTCGGTTGACTATATGCTCATTGATGATTCTTTTTTTTAGGTTTTAGAATCGGTCAAGGGACCGCCATAAAAAGTTCCCTTTTCCGAGGGTCCGTCAAGTTAGCCCACACAATTTGAGATTGTCCAGTCCAATTTGGATATGTTCGCTATATTTTTTTTATTTTTCACCGAGGTCAGAGTTCAGCGCTGCACTGACTGCACTGACCGAGAGCGCCGGGGCAACTGCAGTCCATCAATCACGATGGGCAATCACGACGATTGCCAATAGCCGACAGGAAAGCGCTGATCAAGAGCCCGAAACCGAGATGGAGGAAAGCCGACAGCGACGAAACCCGAAACTGCTCACGATTCGGCGGAGCAATCCGCACAGAAGTTGGATAAGACCGGATGTAGCGCCTGAAAGCGTGCGATTCGTGCAACGTTCCAACAGCAACTGAACGCACAAAGTATCTCGCAGATACTCTACGGCCTGCGGTTGTTTTGGAGCCGCACTGCTGCTGAGCCCCCTGTGGAACCCGTTTCGAGAGTGGACCGCGAGCGCGAATGTGGATGGTGTTGGGGGATGGTTTTGGCGCCAACTTTGGAGAGTTTCAAATGCCGGCACTCCAAGTGGAGAGTGCGAGAGGAGAGCGCACGTGGAAAATGCCTAAAGCCGGAAAATTTAATCTAGGGAAATTGGAGTTCATCTTTTAACAATTGCTTTAAATTTTAAAATTTTATTTAAATATTATAAGTATTATATTTCTCATCATTCTTCGAAACAAACTTGAAGATACATATTTCAATATATATATTTCAAGGGATTATTATTTTTCAGATTCTTACAAAGTGTTTCTCTGCTTTTTAGCAATATTAAAATTATAAATAAATACACATACACAGATTTAAAATGATTGAACATTTGGATTATGGTTAACCCATATTTTATGTTCTATTTATTATTATTTATTTTATTTTATGCTATATAGTTTTATTTTATATTCTTAAATTAAACTCATATTTTTATGATAACTATTTTCTCTTGATTTTCTTTTAGTCTCTGCCGTGTTACGAATGAGACGAGCAAAACAAACATCAAAACCTCTGTAGAGTTGGAGAGCGCATGCGCACACTCACTGAGAGAAACCACTCGAAAGAGATAAAGATTCAAACTCATACAAAAAGTAAGAGAGCGCCAGAGTCAGCCGGCAAAGACTATGGAAATAAATGCCTCGAAATTGACAGGGGCGGCAGTTGGATTCGGATGAGCTCGTCAAAGGGGGAGAGGGAGTAGTTCCACTAAGTAATGGATAGGGGGGGAGGCTGGAGCATCTGCTTTGTATCTTGAGTGATAGCCAAAAGATACTTTCCCCCTCGCATCCACAACTCCTGTCGAGCGCATTAAGTGCGCTTGTAGCTGTCTATCAGACGGCCATGAATCCGACACACAAATCACCCCACGGAGCGCCGAACGATGATCCACTGCCAAGTGGAGGTGCCGGAGGATCCGAGGAAAGCCTACCCCTGATTCTCCCTGCAATTTGCAAACCGCAAGTGCTCGAGACACATTGGAATTCGCAATTCTCCCGCCGAGGAAATCGCATAAATCCATAGATCTGTAAGTCCTGAAATGCACACAATGCACACTAAAGATCCACACCCACATTCACTTCAACTCTTACTTCCCTCACCCATCGATCAATGGTCATCGGCAAAGGAATTTCCGTAGAAATATTTATGTACGCTAATTTCCAATGCCTAAGTTTGTGCAGGTTATGCACTGCAGAAAAGAAATCATAAGAAGATATTATGAATAGAAAGAAAACTTTAGTAATATAAAGAATTTTAGTAAGGCTTTCCAGCCTAATATATTATCAACTTTAACTGATGATGAGATGAAAGTTGGTTAGTTACAGCAATTAAAAGTTAAATTTAACTCTTAAATAAAACCATTAAAATGTATGTATTTAAAGTCTTCCTTTGACTATTAAAATGTACACTAAGGCCTAATCAAACTTTGAAATTTAAG
Source organism: Drosophila serrata (assembly GCF_035046125.1). Taxonomy (NCBI): domain Eukaryota; kingdom Metazoa; phylum Arthropoda; class Insecta; order Diptera; family Drosophilidae; genus Drosophila; species Drosophila serrata. The sequence goes on along the minus strand of NW_028257274.1, from coordinate 1,601,928 downwards.
TGACCAAAATGTGGTTGAATCTGCATCTAAAATATATTTTTGTAGTGCAAGGGAAACCGCATCATTGGCTGCCCGCAATTTTCGCTCGCGTGCCAGTTTGTTGCCACATTGCAGCAACATCAACAGCAAACAGCAAAAGGCACATTGCAACATCGCAGCATCGCCCATCTCCGAACGCCTTCAACTTCCCATAGAAACATTTGGCTGTCCGTTTTTGGCCACTTTACTCCGAGGGCAGGGAAGAAGCGACTCCAACCCCATCCTCATTCCATTCCAGAGATCTGTGGTCGGGGAGCTCTGGCGTTTGGTTTATGGTTTATGCGCCGCCGTTTTTGGTCTATTAAAATGATTGCAGTATTTACGTAGCGCTTTTCAGCCATAATTTGTATTTGCTATGCTCATCATCATCATCATTGGGAGTCCATCCAGCTCCCCCTAGCTCCATCCCAGCTCCATCCCAGCTGACCATCTCTCGCTCTGCGGTTTCAGTCTTTTGGCCCCGGTATCTTGCGTTTCCACAGCCCCGGGCACTTGACCCTTCCTGCTGCGTCTATGCTTTTCTATTGTTTATCTGCAACGAGCCAGGCCCAAACTGGTCTGGTCTCAGCTCTGCTCTGCTCCCTTCCATGACTGTGGTCCTGCTGCTCCTCCTCCTTCTCCGACTGTTGCGTTAATATTTCTGGCTTTATCGCCGGCGGCGTCACATTGGCGTATTTACCCATGATTATTGATCGCTTAATACGAATTTGCTGCTCTTCGTGTTTATTTGTGCAGCTTAGGAGATACTGCTGTCTCAGTATCAGTATCGAGGGGGGAGCTCTATTTTCTGGCATAAATATTTGTCGCAGCGTGATCAATTACAGCTGGCCGGGCTGAGCCGCAGATATAGAGTCGTTGACTCTCTCTCCATCAGTGTGTGTGAAAGTTGATTAAAATAATAATAATTGTCTGCCAGGCCGGGCTTAAGACTTTCGGTTTCACAGACTTCACGACTTACTGTGCGACTGACTGGCTTCATTCAAGTGCCAGTTATGCGATCATTGCAGACATAAATGCATTCTCATGGCAGAGGAAAAGAAAACAGAGGTAAAAAAGCAAGAAAGTCGAAGAGGAGGCTGGCGGATTTCAAAGTCAATTGACACGCCCACCGAGGACATTGAACTGCAAGCAGACAATAAAAAGGTTTCACTAAGAAAAATATAAATTACTATATATATTTATTCTAAATTACCAAGCAAATATTGTATACAAACTAATCATATATCGAAGCGAACTAAAATGATATAATTATTCTAACCATGAATACAATTTTTCTCCTATTAACAAACAATTTGAATCTTATACAATCTTCAAAAACATATTGTTCTTTCGGTGTAGCAACAAATAACCAGTTTAGTGTGGCACATTTTTTGTTCGAACTTCCGCTTAGTCAGAATGCTGCCAATTTTGACAGATTACAAGGCAACGAAAGAGCCTGCGGGCCAGTTTTTGGTAAGCCACCCGGCCATGGAACACACCGAGGATCCAAAGAGGAACCCTAATCAATGGGCTCAGTGCAGGCGATGCCATTGAACCACCGGGATTGAATTGGATCGGTGAAACAGTGGAAGAAGTGGGAATTGGCCCCAAAAAATGCCAGTTGGATAACCAAAATGGCCAGAAGCTGCCCCGCTGCTTTCAATTACGTGTGCTGGCTACCAACGAAAAAAAAAGAACAAAAATGCAAGCAGAGCCAAGCAAATTTATGGCCAGAACAGAACCAAGCTTCGCCTCGCTTTGGCTGCATTTAAAAACACGAAATCCGCAGACGCTGCCAACGATTAAGCACCGCAAATCAAAAGCCAGGCAAAAGTGCAAAAGGAAACCCCGAAAACCCCAGGAACACCAGAAACCGATGGAAATCCAACACAAGTCCGCAAATGACAAATGTTTGCACTGAGAGTTTTGGCCAAAATGCAACAAGAAAAGCCCCGAAAGGACGTCTGGTGGTAAGTCTGGAAGGGAAAACAAGTGGGGAAAAAAGTGAAAAACGGGCGAAAACAAACATAAAGTGTTGAATGCTGGCGGAAATCACTTGAAACCGAAAATAAATCAAAGGAAACAATAATGGAGCACCCGCAGAAACAAAGCCAAATCGAAGTGAAGGAAAGGCGGAAAATATCGCTGCCAGCTTCCGCCGCACCCAGTGGAAAAGCGAACAAAATATATATATAAAAAAAAGAATCACAATAAAAACGCCGGGAAATCTGCAGAAATAATAAAATAGAATGGACCAAAAACCACCAGCTGAAACAGTTGTAAAAAGCCGAGCTGTAATAAACGAGCTCGTGCTCCAGCAGAATCAAATGCATGACAAGCCCTCAAGCCATCTAGCCGCAAGGATCCAAGGACCTGGCCCGGCCCGGTGTCCTTGTCCGGCGAGTCGTGTGATTTATGTGCCATTGTCCGGTGTCCAATGTCCCGCGTCCAATGTCAACCTACCCGGCATCACCATCACCATCGTCTACTGGAAGTCTGGGCCAGCCTTAATTGCTGTGACGGTCAGCCAGGACACGCCTCCCCAATCCTACAATTACACCTGCGACTATTACTCACCTTCACCAGATGGAGGAGGAAGCCTTACCCGACGCTCAAATACCCGGTGCAGATTGGTTGCAATAAAATGAAGGTGAGATAAGGTGATACCTGAAAGCAAGTGCTAAGGTTAGCTTCTGGGAAAAGCATTAAATAATAATAAATACTTATATTCATTCTATGTATAATAATAAAATCAACAATATTCTTACCTTTATAACCCTCGATAACAGTTCATAATTAGAGAGCACTCCTTGGGCTTAATCTTCGGCAGAGCAAACGCTCGATTGCCGTTTAAAGGATTATAATTTTTGCATTCGCCCGAAAAACTAAAAACTTCAGACGCAAACTTTGCAGACAGTTTTTGTGCCATTTAAACTCCCTTTTTCGTTTCGGTTTCATGGGGAAAAGGGCTCCGACTTCGTCTCCCAGCTTCGTTTAGTTTTTATTTCGCCGAACGGCATTTGAATTCAAATGTGCTCTTAAATCGGCTTAGTTTTGCGAGCAGCTTTCATGTTCCAGGCGGCTTAAATTAATGCGCCAGCAGGGCTCCAAACAAAACAAAAAGAATTGGCACTCAAAAAATGGAAATGAAATATGAAAGCTTCTGCCTGGCAGCGAGGATGCAGCGAAAGGTGATTAAATAGTTGAATGGATTTTCCGCACTTATATGGCCTGCTCTCGGTGTAGTGAGTGATTTTAATTGATTTCAACTTGTCCGGCTACTGTGTTTGTGAGCCTTCTCTGGCTCTATCTAATCAACGCCACTTTCACGCCCACTTACAGTAAAAATCACTGCAAAAGTGTTGTGAAAATGCGATTGTAAACATTTTTAATGTGCCTTGTTAGTGGGGGGAGATTACGGCTTTGTCGAATCACGACATACCCTTTACCTTATTTTTTATGATGTGTATAAATTTGTCAGGTGAAAGGCATATAACAATTGTTACAGTATATCAGTGAATTATGATTGGGCTTACAGCTAAGTAAGTATTCTCTATGATATCTGCCATAAATTCGTATAAATAAATTATATTGCAGGAAGGTTACATATGTATCTCATAAGTTTATTTTATACTTTTTTTAGATCTGAAATATTTGGAATATTGAGAATACTCTTTAAAAATAATAAGATCCATTTCTACTTTATAAAAATCTCCTATTTTGTTAACAGCATGTGTGGCACTTGTTATGAGTGGTTGTAAATATTTATGGTCTATCTTTGACGCAGTCAATAAATTGAGATAAGACATCTGTTAAAACAATAAAAGGAAAGCTTAAATTGGCAATCATTTGTTGAATTTATTATAGAATATATTATTATAGTATACTTTTCTAAATACATAAATACATAGTAATGTTTACTAGTATAATTAATTTAGTGTAACACATGTTACTCATCCTTAAAACATATAACTCTTTACACTCTTTTAACACCATTTCCAGTTAAAGTACCTCTAGATGGATCACTCTATATTATAAATCAAACTTGTGGCCATTAGATAAACGTACAAACACTTGATATAGCCATCCATTTGCCAGCCAAAGAGTCCAATCTGCTGCGATTTCGCAGCTATCTGCGATGTTGTGGGCCGCCTGCTGCACGTGCCACGTGCCTCCGAGTCCTCCGAGTGCATTAATGAGGAAGTGGTGTATGTGTGTATGTATATTACAGATGGATACAAGGGAGGATAAGACGAGGTGTGGATGCCACTACAGTCACATGCTACTGCGTAATGCACTCCGACGTAGTTTTGTTTTCTACGTCGTCTGTGCTGCTGTGCAGTCATAAATTTTTATGGCTATCCATGAACAAAACAGCGGGAGGCGTTCTTGTTCTGAGTAAAACAGGGCGGGCAGCTCATCGCATCGAATGGTTGATTAAAGTGCTGATGAGGAACGCGGGACTCAATGTTGGGGGAACTCCAGGGGTTGGAGTCGGCTTCGAGTGCCTCAAGATGAGGCGGCGTGGATTCATTAGACTTCTCACGCACTTTACACAAAAGCCGAAGACAGTGATGTTTGGGACAGAGGAGATTATCTTACAGAACAAGAAACTGAACTTACTTTATTGTAGGTTATTTCTTAGAGATCAAGTATAATAAAATATAATAAAATGTGTAATATACAATTCCCTTCTTATACTCTTTGTAGTGTATTATAACTTCTAGTCAGAGGCTTGTAACTCAAAAAGGAGACATTTCCGACCCTATAAATCATATATATTATTGATCAGCAAGAAAGGGAGAATCAATCTAGGCATATCTCGAACAAAAATAAATCTTTCGAAAATTTTCCAAAATTTTAAAATTTTACAAGGGGTTACATCATTAAAATTGAAACCAAAATGTTAAATTTCAAAATTTTATTTATTCCATATAATGGAATTAATGGAAATTAATGCATTTTTGGCTTAATTATGATCGAATTATCGGAACTGTAAGGGTTATAGGAATTAAGGGTTCCTTTCTTGTTTAATTCATAATTTGCAATAAAATACATACACAAACAAATTCCTAGCAATTTCCTAAGCAAAAAGGGGGCCAATACTCTGGGCTTCTGTTGTCGAGTACTATTTTGGGGTTGACTCTCTCCAGACTGAAGTACTCATCGACATCCGTTGGCTAATCTGATCAAGTAGTTGCAGAAATATTTGTGCCAAAAATAAACCGCTTCTGACAAGGGGTCATCATCAATTATGCGATCGCCAGCGCTAACTGTGAAGTGCGACAGTGAATATCTTTCGCTACTAGTACTATGTACTATAAAAATATAAATAAAGACCGCCGACTGGCGTTTCGCTGGCCACTTAATCAAAAAGCCGGGACATGAGCAAACATTTCGTACTTACTCACTCTCTTTCTCTCTCTCCGGTGGCAGTGATAACCGCAATTAAAGGCATTACACGGCAGGTGAGGGAGAAGCCCCCAGCACTTACAGGCGCTTTTGGCCAAGTGCGATAAGGGGCCAAGAGCCACCGAACAATAATTGCCCGAACAAGCTGTCATGAGTGGCGGGGAATTAAAAGCTGCTCGCAATTAAAATAAATAAGTTAGTTAGTAATAGATATTACGTAGAACGAAGTGGAGCCGAACCCGAGCCGGTCCGACGGCCACCATCCGATATTCTTGGATGTCCGCGAACTTGCAACCCGTTGCCAAATAGTCAAATAGTTGATCGGGAAAAGGCCAAGCGAATGGCCGTGAAATCACAGCGCGCTCAACAAAGGAATACAAAAATTAAAAAGAAAATCATCGGGAAATTACCACTAAATCGAGACTCGTGATTCGGTGCAAAATATGACGCATTGGAGAATGGATATATTCAGATTTGTAACACTCTTCGGCTTTTTGGGATTAACAACTTCGTTTGGGATCGATCTCAGTGATCTTCAGTTGAAATTGGGTATGTCCTGCGAAAATGAAATGGGAATTTGTTTTAAAAAGCTAAAGAAATGTGATGCAAATATTATTTACTGTAGATTTGCTTAGGACTAAGGATCCGGAAATATTATTTTATAACTAAAAATATAAAATTAACTAATTTAACTAATTCTAGGAAACGACTCAGCTTAAACTTGAATTTTGATTCAATTTACATTTAGAACAAAAACAGTAAGCTAAAAATACATAATCTTTTCAATTACGTGTATTTTTATCGAACAACTTCGATAATTTAGTTTTAAATTGTATCAATACATTTAATGCACATTTATTTTTATGTGAACACATTTTAATTAAAATTGAACGAGAACTATATTTAATTTCATTCAATCTTATCAGAGTTTTAGTAATTTTATCGTCTATAAAGCTATATAAACTGATGTGACATTTACAACCTCTGGCGATATAAAATGTATTTCACCATTTTTAATGTCCAAAAATCTTACATTAAATTTATGAAGTATATAGAAAAATCAGTTTTTCTTTTTTTCAATTTATTTTTTTCCAAGGATAATGCTGTAAATCTCTTAATATGGAAACTTTACTTGAGGTTGCCATATCTTAATGACATAATATATATTTTTAGTTGTGTCTTGATTATTGCAAATACTGCGAAAAATTATCTGCACTTAAAAAACGTATCAATCATATGGCAATAGCTTGGCAGTTTAAAATTTATTCCCTCCCACTAAATATATTATGATTTCACAATTTTTTAAATACTTTAAAAATGTTACGGGAATTAGTATTGAGCAAGAACCTGCAGTTATATGTGTTTAGCTTTGAGATAAATTGAGTCAAGTATATAGTTTTAAAATATTTCGAATCTGTGATATCCTTTTTTTATACCCCAGGGTATACTACTTTTAATCAGAAGCTTATAAAGCAGTGAAGGAATCATTTCCGACCCTATAAATCATATATATTATTGATCAACACAAAAAGGAGAATCGATCTAGGCATGTCTGGGAGAAAAATAAAATTTTCGAATTTTTTCCAAAAATTGAAAATTTTACAAGGGGTAACATCATTAAAATTGCCAAAATTGTAGAAAAAATTGAATTTTTTAAATTTGAAAACTGAGTATGCAGACTTTTTATTAAATTAAAAACTAGCACGGGAAAGGTTTCCGAATTGAAATTAATAATTTTGTAGCTTAGTTATGAGTTATTTAAACTTCGATTTGTCGAAGAAATTTGTCATATTAAAATATTGCTAAATATTGATATTTTACATATTTTCCCACAGGTGCCAATGGATCGGTTATGCTGGCACCCAAGAACGACTCCAACACCTATGATGTATCCCTGAATATTACGGAGACTGTGAGCAGTGGATGTCCCTCGCTGATGAATGCCGCATCCTTGACACAAATGGAGTTGGTGATTCGGCTGACGGACAGTTGTCGCTACGACAGGATGGTGCCACCACAGAAATTCGATGAGAATGGCGAACCCGTGGCCATTCCCATATATGCACGATTCTATATCTATGTGATGAAGAACCTGGACTCCAGTGACCTGCAGTTCAATGTGCAGGGTCTCCTGCAGCTGCGCTACAAGGATCCGCGCCTGGCCTTCTCGGAGTACATGCCCCATCGGCGGCAGCCCATTATGGGCGAGCAGGGACTGAAGCAGCTTATCTGGGTGCCACACATCTTCCTGACCAACGAGCAGACATCGAGTATTCTAGGCACTAGTGCCAAGGATGAGCTAACAACCATCTATCCGGATGGCACAATCTTGGTATCCACTCGACTGCAGGCGACCCTATACTGTTGGATGAACTTCCAGAAGTTTCCCTTCGATGAGCAGAAGTGCACCACAATCCTGGAAAGTTGGATGTACAACACCTCGGTAGTGGAACTGCACTGGGAGACCAACAATGCCGTGAGCTTCGACACACAGCTCCAGCTGACGGAGTACAACCTAATTGGATCCCTGTACAACGAGTCCATTCGCGTGTCCAATGGCACCGTGATGACCCATGGAGCCCTGGAGGGTAACTACAGTACCATTAGCTTTAGCGTGCTGCTAACCCGGGAGGTGGGCTACTACGTCATTGACTACTTCCTGCCCTCCGTGATGATAGTGACCATCTCGTGGGTGACCTTCTGGCTGCAGGCGGATCAGACACCGGCCCGGACCACCCTTGGCTGCACCACCCTGCTGTCCTTCATCACGCTCTCCCTGTCGCAGGAGAACAATCTGTCCAAGGTTAGCTATGTGACCATGTCCGAGGTGTGGTTCCTGGTCTGCACCATCTTCATCTTTGGCAGCCTGGTGGAATTCGCCTTTGTGAACACGATCTGGCGGAGGAACAACGATTTGCAGCTAAAGAAACGCACCACCAAATACATTGTGAAATCCACCTTTGTGCCGCATATAAAGAAGCATCGGCGCCATGGCTACAAGCGAACCGATAGCACCATGAGCACCACCAGCATGGACAGATCCTGCAGTCCCAACAACACGGTCATCACCATCGAGACGCCAATCATAATCGGAGGAAGTCTTAGCCGCGAGGACTCGGCCATCAGTCTGGATGAGAATGACGAGAACGAGAGCTCGGGAGGATCATCGTCGGGTGACTCGACGAAGGAGAAGCCACCGCAGACCTTCGCCACAATGACCCCCAAGGAGGTGTCCCTGTGGATTGACAGGAAGATGCGCTTCGTCTTCCCGCTGGCCTTCATTCTGTTCAATGCTTTATTTTGGACCTTGGTCTACTGCCTATAATATGGGATTTATTATGGACGGGAAAGACAAAAGAGGAGCGATACTGTGATTCTGGAGCATCCTCACCTCATTATGATATAGAACCCTAGTCTTAGTGCAGCAGGGGTGCCCAAACTTCGGGCGCAGTCCCTTCTCTTTTCCATAAATTTTTTACCTTTCCCAAGAAAGTATTTTCGTCTGTTAGAAATAGAAAATCAGAGAGAGAGCGAGCCCCTGTGCTCCCAGGTTGGGCATCCCTGCTTCAGAACCCACAGCCCCGACAGGTGATAGAGTTTCCTCCAGCCGGGCCGTACGTGTTATGTAGTCTGTATTTGTTTCTAATAAATTATATGTTTTGATACGCCAGGCAGCTTTTCCTCAACACCAACACCTCTCCCTCGCAATTCCAGTTAAGCCCCACGCACGTACGGAGCTGATAAATGTGCTCCTATTAGAACCGGACGGGGCCATAAAAAGAAAACCAAAGACAAGGGGCGAGGCGGCAACAAGTTGGCGATGATGGGGCAGTCAGGAGCAGACAGCCAGCGCGATATTTGTATCAATGAAAAAATCATAATGCCAGCACGCCTTGCCTCGCCACGCCGCCACTCCTCCACTCCGATTTTTAATTAATTGCCCATGATGGGACTGTTGAAAAGTCGCAATGGAGGAGGCTGCTCTCCAGCTCTTGCTCTAGCTCTGGATCCTCGGAATCCTATGGAGTGGTGAACTACTACTACCAGCTCTTGATAAATTAACGGCACATGCAACACGTAAATTGATTTTAAATTGCCTTATAAATGAACTCCAATTCGCTGTGCAATAAACAATGTGAAAACTCGGGTCGGATGGGATCGGATAGGATCGGTTCGTTTTGGGATTCACTTTGGAGCAGGCCAGGCTAGAAGCCAAATAATTTTGTACCGGTGAGAATGGGAATTAATTTGCAAGGTCCATAACTTAGATCGATCCGAGGCAGCATTACTATGCAAAGCCAATATCTGGCCATCAATCTGCTCCCTCGAACTGGAAATCGAACTCGTTTTAACAGCCCGCCCCGAGGTGTACATAATGAGATGTAATCTGTCAAAATTAAGTGTATCGCCGGACTCGGTCCAGTAACAACAGTTCTTCACCCTTTCCGGGGAGGAGGAGGCGGCTGGCCAGGCCAGGCCAGGCGATGCTGGCCAGTTTGAAAATTCGTTCGTTCGTTCGGCTGGCAGAAACTTTTCGAGGCTCAACAACAAGTTTATTGAACTCCAGTCGCTCCAATGCGAGGGCCGTTCATGGCGTTCCTGCCACCGGATGTTCCCATGTCAGGCGGTAAGCCCCGCCATATGATAGATGCCCCGAACAGCTGTCCGCTGTGGACTTATCAAGCGGCTCCCGTAATTTTTTCGAGGCGCTAAAAAACCCAAAAAGCAAACCAAATGCCAGGGCTCAACTCCCTCAACAGCACTTTTCTTTATCGATTGAGAGCAGGTCAGAGCTGTGCAGAGTTCATTTACACGCCGCTGCCTATATTTGCTTAGCTTAACTTCCGATTCCCGAGACTATATTGTGGAGAGAGCAGTTGAGGGACCGCGGGAACTGCCAGCCCTCTTCGCAAATGAGCTGCATAATAAGCAAGGGCCTCTCCTTTTGCACATGAGAATTACAGACATTTTCATTTATTATTATGTGGTCCGGTCCGGCCTTATAATTTGCAGTCACACGTCCCCGCATCTCTGAACCATGAAAAGCCACCGACTCCAGCTCCACTCCGACTCCAACTCCAACTCCTCCTTTAACCGCAAGCTTGGAAAAACTATATATAAATGGGTAAATTAATAAACAAACTGAACAGAACAAAAGAACCAACACGAAACTCGGAGTTATTGTAATGCGTTGCCTAGACTTTGAACTCGGCTTTTGCCCATCTAGCGACGGGGTACTTGAGCTACAAGAGCCGCAGGAGGTGATAACAGAAAATTCCAGACACGAATACAAATTGTTATTAAACAATTGCTACCGATAACTAAAATAAATATTGGCAATACTATCAATAAGGGTAAATATTATTGTATTCCTTTCGGAAGAAGTTGTTTCAGGAAGGAAGCTAAATAAATAAATGTAAATGAAATGTGGTTAGGATTAGGCTACGATTATAATAATGATAAGTAGCATGAATATCACAAATCAGCAAAAAACCTTAATAAATATGCATTCTCTTAATTATATAGAACTAAAAATATAAAATCCCCATTTTTTATATATGTCTTTTTCCCTCTATTAATGAACCTCTGTTTATTTTTGATACAATCCACCTTAAGTGGATCATAGCTACTTTCACCGAAGACAAATGTGCCCCCGTCTTGCTTACAAATAAACGACAAATATACCATTTATCTTGCAATCCAAAGATCTTTCAGAACTACTTAGTTTCGGAGGGCATTTTGTAGTCGTGGGCCACAAGATTCGATGCCAACCCTCATGTAAATACTCATTGCATTAGTCGCTTTATTTTTAGATGGTGGGAAAAATTCTATTTCGAGCGCTCAACGCGACTCAGATCTCCTATCTGAACAGAACTCAGAAACTCAGACACTGAACTGAGAAACTGAGAAACAAGGGGAGCAGTCACCATCATTGTTGTTAGTTTTGGTTAGCCAATTTCTGTGCCGTGTTTGAGGCCTGTCTTTTGGTCGTCTGGCCGAGGCCTGGGCTTGAGTTTGGGCTTGCGTTTGGGTTTGGGTTTGGTGTGGCTCCATTTCCAGTCCAGTCACGCTCGGTGGGCGCCGGTTCAGAAGTCAAGTACGAGCCGTGGCCGAGGCGTGCGAATGAGCCCAGGCAGCAGCTTGGACATAGGCTCGCTCCATCCAATCGATTTTATGACTAATAGATGCCTTAAATAACTGGCCAATACCGGCTAATTTGGCCAAAGCCGTGTGCAAATTTAATGCACATCATGGCACAGGCCCACGGACAGTATCGGGCATTAGCATAAGCGTTCGCCCCGGCGGATTAAGTTGCCAGCCGGTAGCCGGGTAGTCGGGCAGCCGGGCAAACCGCATGGCTAATGAGAATGCGCCACAGCGCAGCTTCGTGTCCAGTTTCCAGCCTCCAAAGCTGGTCCAGCTCCAAGACATTGGAGGGACTGGCATTAGGTATTTACATGCTGCATGCCACAACCTATTAACAAATTGCAAACAAAACCGGCGACCGCACAGTAGCCGCCCATTCCGAGAGGAGCAACTGCATCGGGGATCGGGGATTGGGCTGCAAAAGTGGGCGTGCATTCTAAATTATGGTGCTAATAAGGAGCTGCCTTGGCGGCTAATTTAATGGAATGCAAACGCGATGCGTTGATCCATCCGGAAGATGCGTGGTCCGAGATTCCAGCTGGCGCTGCCTTGACCCCTCGCCGGACTCTGGCGATGGCGCCGGGCGATTAGGTGCATGCAACCTGTAGACCCACACTTGGAGCACCGGTGGCGCCTATAATACCGCAGCTCACCATAGCACACAAAGATTTGAATCATTCACTTGGCTTAGGCCTTGATTCGCCTCGGGCCCAAAGCGTTTTGCACGTTTTTCCAATGAAGCTGCCGATCCCGTCCCGCGGTCATAATTAATGGAAATTGCAAGGCCACTTGGAAAAATTAAAAGTGAAGAAAAGGTAATCAAGGTTAAGAATTTTTAAGGAGACTTTGGGGTTTTTTTTTTACTCAGCGTGACGTATCAATTCTTGGAAAAATATACCATTATCTCCAGATAATATCTTTGAGAATTTGTCCAACAAAAGATATTAAATGAGTCAGGTTAATATTTATACCTGATATGATAAACATTTCAATATCCTTTTTTGGCATGATGATGCCCAACCCAGTTGGGTATTTCTTGCCATGTAAATCCAACTGGTTATGGGTAGACCACGCCCCGCCCTCAAGCTTCTGCGATCGATCGATCCCTCGACTGGCCATTTCTTTTGGCAAATACCTTCTGCAGGTAGCAGCCATGTGACGACTTCGCTGGGTTATTCAGACATGGCCAGGGGGCGGCGGTTATTAATTAGTATCTGCTTATCGCCGGCGCACTCGACTCGAACATTTGTCATAGATATGTGTACCAAACAAAGGTATCTGCGGCCACTCGTGTCCACATGTACTCCGAGTGTGTACTCCATATGGCGGGGGAGTGGTCCCCGGCGACGACATTAGCGTGGCTCGATCTTATCGCAATGTTTTGCTGGCCGTGTGACACTATCTCAAACTGGAAGCGAGTCGGCCGAGTCGGCTGAGTTGTGGGTTAGCCTTAGCCCATCCGCAATTTATGGTAGTACATCCCGAAAAATGGCCATTCTAATTTTAGGTCGTGTCATGCCGGGAGCAGCAGGCCACAAATTGATTCGACTGGGCTTTAATTAAACACGATATCGATAGTGCAAGTGCAGTCGGTTTTGGTGGCGCCACCAAAGTTGCGGCAGCGCCCCGTTTAAGCCGCATTGTCAAATGGTAATCAAGTACGGCATCAACCTGTCGCGGTTATCGCGCCAAGTGCGCTAAGCAGCAGCCACCGAAACTGGCGCAGAGACAAACAAGCATGACTGGCACTGTCCCTGGGATGTAAATCATGTACAGCTTCTAGATGGATGACACGTTTTCAGAGGCCAAGAACCTTAAATTAATGAAAGTGTTCACCCAAATCTTACTGCAACTATAAATTACTTTGAATCTTATTTAAGAAATATGAATATGAACTTCCTTAAAGAAATGTAAATATTTCTTATTCAGTGCTCTTGCTAGGAGTTCTATTTAATTTGCAACTCGTTTGTGAATGATTCAGGGCCTTGGGGCAGGCCTGATGGAGCTTCTGCCTCGGCTTTGTGGCTGCTTTTAGAGCTGTTCGCTTGCCGCAAACGAGGCAAGCGCAAAGCAAACTTCTGCAGCATGCAACTCCTGGCCATTACTTCCACCAAAGATGCTCAGTACACACACACACACGAGCCCACAAAAGTTAAGTACGCGGGCCAAAAAGCAACATGGAAAAAAATTAGTTAAAAGATAAACATGGCACGCCAGAAGCGAGCGCAGACAAAGCCAAAGTCAGAGCCAAAGAGCAGGGCCAAGGGCACCTTGGAGGGAGCGAAGATGAACCTAACATTTTTGGTAGAAGGAGTTCCTCCTCCTCCACCTCATCCTGGCCAGGGTCTGTCGTGCTGCTCTTGGCTTTGTCTTGATTATGTGGGTACGGCAGCCACCAAAATAAGATACTCGCGGCATTCTGCTGGCCCCAAACTGCATATACATTCTAGGCAACTTTGTTGCCGCATCTTGTTAGCCAAACTCTGAAATGAAGCTGCAAAGAAGCATCTCGAGTTGCACAATGGCTGGCTGGCTGGATGGCTGCCTAGATGGCCAAAATAATTGCTTAAAAGGCGCATTTTAAATATGGCCAAATAACAAAGCGAACGCACATTTCTGAAGATGCATGGCCGCAGCTAATTAAATACAAACACGTGCCCACATAACTCAAACTCCGATTCTTTGACTGCTCTGGTCTACAGAGGAAAATATAAGTAAGCCGGTAAGAATTCAGCATTAAATATTAATCAAAAATGTTTAGCTATTTGTAAACTGAAGAAACAACCTGAAAAATCAAAAGAGACTCAGTTTGAATACTTTCTATTACTTTTATCAAGTTTAAACTTTAGGTAATTCAATATCAAATGCTTAATTTTTTCTCTTCAGAATTTCGATTTAAATTATCTATATTAATTTCATAGTCATTGATATTTTCCCCCTGTGTAGTAATACTATTTCTTACATCATAAAAGCATTTCGGCGGACCAAGGGAGTGTCTTCTTTTGGCACAAAGACGAAGCTTTGTCTGCAGGTCGCAGAACAAGCTAAAATTGCCCTGTGTGTCGCTGTGCCGTTTTTAATTAAATTCATAAATCAGCATGAGAGCGTGGAGCAATGTTGGGTCCGAGTTCAGGGGAATATATATACGCACGCCAAGTCAAAAACAACTATAGTTTGGGAGCTGGTGCATAAAAATATAATCCGAATTGTCCAAGGACCACTTTGCAGATTGTCAACCAGCCATCAGTCTCGTTCGTCATTCGCCATTGACTTTGGCCAGATGCTGCTCCTGCTGATGCTCCTGATGCTCCTTCAGCGGAAGCTCTTGAAATGCGAGAGGACGCGCACATAATTTGTCTTAATTGAATGCCCAGCGGGGTCGGGGTATATAGTAGATATAGACGGCAAGTCGGAACCCTCCCAGATGAATGTCAATAGCAGCAAAATATTTGCCTTTCATTGTTCATGCAAATGCAAATGCAAACCCAGACTCAGACACAGACACGGAGCAAGAGCAATGTCTGACTGGCTGACGAAGACGCCAGCGCCGTCAACTTTTCACTTCATAATGGAAAGTTGCGAAAATATTTTGATTAGTTTGTGTCTTCATCCCGCGATCCAGGCGGACTCTGGCAGCGGCAGCTAAAATAATTAGTCTGTCGAGAGCATTGTTTGTTTGCACTGGGGCCGAATCGAAACTTTTTTGGTCTGCCAGGCTCGCACTTTTCGGTTTCTGTTTGAATTTCGGAGCAGTAATATTTGGGCCCGGCATTTAAATGTATCTCAGGCGGATCTCATTTGATTTACCCAGACAACGGCGGTCCCACTCCGACTCTCTCAGCCAGCAGCCCATGAATATATATACACTCGTAAATGGCCAAAAACTTTGTCAAACCAAAGGAAAACACACACCCAACGAGACCATGGAGACGCATTAGGAGCTGGGAGCATGGAGCTTGAAGCATGGAGCACGTGGCATGTGGCACGTGGTACGTGGTACATTCTCGATTTCTCAGCGATGTTGTTAATGGCAACAGTTGTCAAGGCTGGCAGGGAACGAAGGGAAAAAAACAACGAAACACCCGGATTCCGGTAGATATATGTGGGCATAAATAAAACCCGACCGAAAAAAAAATATATATGTATATATACATATAATGAATTTATCAAATGAAACGAAGCGCCGGCAGGGGACCTGGCACCTTATCTCCCGCCCCAGCTTCCGACTGTAAGACATCTCTGGGAGCATTTCAAGCAAATCAAGCGAATTAAGTGGTGCTCATGTGGATGTGTGGATCTGTGTACCAAGAAGGTTACAGCATTTAAATAATATACGTAGGGTAACTAAAGAACAACTTTTACTAGACACAACTTGCCTCTATGACATTTTCCATAGGATAATAAGCAGGATTTCTTGGTTTAATAGCATCTCTGAGTTTTCCTCTGGATAATTCCATATTTCAACTTTAAGTGACATATTCCTATATTTAATACACAAATTAACTAAGTAATACCCTTGCATTCAGAAGCATAAAATATAGTGAAGGAGTCATTTCCGACCCTATAAATCATATATATTCTTGATCACCAACAAAATCTGAATCGATCTAGCCATGTCCAGTTGAAAACAAACATTTAAAAATTTTTTTCAAAATTTGAAAATTTTATAAGGGGTTACATCATTAAAATTGCCAAAAATTGGCAAAAAATTAAAGTGTGCAAATTTGAAAACTAAATATGCAGATTTGTTAGCCTTATAAAAACTAGCACAGAACAGCTTTCCGAAATAAAATTAATACATTTTTAGCTTAGTTATAATATTCGAAAAACATTAAAATTACCCAATAAAATTAGACTAAAAAATATCGATATTATATACCTTAAATACAGATAGTTTAGGTTATCTTGGTTTTACAGGAATGCAAAGAAGCCAATGATTGAAAGAAATCATATTTATTTACAAGTTTCTATATTAAATTTCTCAATCTAATTACATGAATTAATTATTTTTTAAGTGCACTTATATAGAGCCTCGTGTGTTCTGGAATTTCTTTGGCTGCATTCACAGGCTGCATTTCAACTCGAGCGGAAGTCAAGTGCCGCCAAGTGGGTGGCTTGGAACACTGTGATGCCGTGTGCCTGATGGCTGATGTGATGTTATGTGATGCGATGTGATGTGATGTGATGTGATGTGATGTGAACTGGTGGCAAGAGTTTCAATTGAGCCAGAGAACTGCGTAATGAGGCGTCAGTGCCTGGGCTCTGTGCTAAATAATTTCGTTAGAGCAGAGGCACAAAAGACAGGCGCAAGGCGAAATGAAACTGGAGCAGGCCCAGGCCCCGAGTCATTAATGATGCTCGCACCGAATTAAGTGGAACGCCGCCTTGTAATCACTACAAAGCTCTAAAATTAATCATGCGACCCGGTGCCGCGGTACCACACTTCAGACCTCTCCATCTTCTAACATTTGTTTAATGGAGCCCGGTCGAGGGGACATTTATTTCGGCGAAATTCAGTGAAATTGAAATGCCTGACTCGCTGCTGCTGCTGCGAGGCGTGCCACTTGTCTCCGAAGTTCAACTCGAGTGATGAACTTCAAAGGGAAGATACTTGTCTTGCCAAGATACCCGAAACTGGAATTCCCTGCAAAATGGCTTACTTAGCACCTGAAAGTTGGTCTTTAGGAGGGAGTTATCAAAGGATATAATTACTAGGTAATACGAAGTGTATTCTTATATACAGCAGCGTTTAAACATACCTTTTTTAAAGTAGTCTGTCTTAGGAAATTATATTCTATTAAGAAACCTTTTGGAATAGTTAATGTCCTTTCCGGTGGAAAAACATGGCAGACTTCTAGGCACATGACTTGCAAAGAGGCCAACGCGAAACTGTCGCTTTTGCGGCAAAGTTTGTCTTACACTTGTCTGCCATTCAGTGCAAGTTGTCGCGAAACTTTTTCAATAAGCCTGCACTTTTATCTTTGGCCCGTGTTTGTTTGCGGCTACAAAGTTTGCTGTCTTTTAGATGGACAGGAAGGGGAACCTGAGAACTTGGAACTTGGAACCTGGAACGCAGAACGCAGAACTCTAGAACCTAGAACCTAGAACCTTTCAAGTTAATAACGCAATTTTATGGCCAGCTGACTCTCAGGGGTGTGGACTGGTCGTGTCTGTGGTTGGCCAGGGCTAAATGCAACCATAAATATCGCAGGCCATCAATCAGTCAGTCCATCAATCAGCCGCCTAACACCCGCTTAGGCGAGTGACAAGAATTCGATGTCAAATTGTTTATTGCTTATGGCAACTGTGTCAATGGCCGGCAAGCAGTTTATCAATCACGCTTCGATCCGATCGGTGCGATGCCCTGCCAATTGAATTCAATTTCAATTTCGCAGCAGATTGCAATCGAAGCCATAAAAGAGCACTTGCATCATGACGACGACGACGACGATGACGACGACAACAGGAGTTGCTGCGGTGCATCAACATGGGCAACATGCAGCAGCAGCAGCAGCAACATCCACACGTAACTGCAATTTGGTTGCTCGCCCCAGGGGCGCAATATTAATGAGTGGCAGCATGCAAAGCAAACCTCAGACCTCAGACCTCAGACTTGGCCCAAGTGCAAGACCAATATAATGCCCCCAGTTCCCGGCCAAGACATGGGAGCCCGTTTTGGCCAACTCGTTTGCAGCTCGTACGTAGCACGGAAGCTGTTGGTGCTACGGCTGCTGCTGCTTCAACTGCTGCTGCTGTTGCAGCTCCTAATGACTGCTATTACATTTATCGTCCCGGCCATTACAATAAAATAAGCAAGAATTTAGCAATTATCCAATTTGAAAGTAACAACAAATCAGCGTGCAAACGTGCCACAAATGACAACACAAACTCAGAGCTCTGAATGCTGCTGGTAAGGTGCTGCAAGCCAATTTTTGGACAAATCGATTCTTTTTAAGAGGGCATAAAAATCCAATTATGCTCTCTCTAAGGGGTTCCGATTATCGGTAGAAATAATTCCCAGTAAATAAGGTTCACCAAACAATAATAAACCTAAAGTTAAGGTTAAAATGCATATGTTTAAAGCGTAAAATTTAATTCTTAAAAACATTTTTTTCTTCCTTTTAAATATGTTTTACCTCTCTGATAATGATAGCAGGGATTCTGCAGGACACACTGTCACTGCACCACATTGCTTCAGTGCCACTCCGGGGGGGTGGATGGCGATATGGTTATTGGCCACGCCATTGTCAACTGGTCCAGTGACAGAGCATACACACTCACACAAAAGGCATATCAAATGGTGTTACGTTTGTGTGTGCAGATACCGGGAGCCACGGCCCAGATACAGCGGCGGACGGCAGGACTATTGCATCCTTTGGAGCATTTCAATTTCCACACTCCTGACACTTATCACGAATTGCGTGCATAGTTTTTTGCTCCTGGTTCGGCTCTGGCGCATCGGGTTGATGAAACGAATTCTTGCCGCTGTTTGCTTTGAGCCTTTGAGTGGGGCTTTCGCCATATCCTGGCCATATTCCAGGCGTATCCTGTTGACGGCCGTCCTGCCTTTGTGACGGAGCACAAAGCACGCCGCCACCTCTGGTTACCTCACACTTTTTCCCCGTCCCAGTCTCTGTCTCTCTGTTGAACCAATATTTCATTATGATTGCTGACACTTAAAGCGACATCAATGCCCCTGCAGTCGGTGAGGACATGGACATCCTTTGTCTACCGCTCGGCGAGTGGCTCAAAACTCAATTTATTTGCTTTAGTCGAGGACAGGAACAACACTTTGAGGGCTTACAAACGGGTGCAGGGACTAACCACAATTAATTAAGCTTTTGTGTTGATTTAATGTTTATATCTCTCTGAAAGAGGTGATGAAAGCGTTATGTACTTTACAGTAGATAAAAAATAGCTGCTGAATGCTAAAATATATATAAAGTATTCAAGTACTATGACCAAGACGTGACTGTGACCAGAGATGTGCGCTTCTCCCAAAACGAAGGCCAATCAAGCCTCATATATGATAACTTCACTGCAGCTCAAGATGCACCGAATATGATCCCATATAATGTGACAACATTTATGGCAACTCCAGCATATAATGCTGATGAAGCTCAACACATGACACTCTGACCCTTAAAATGTTGCGGCTCTGGGTGAAGCGTCAACAAAGCCATAAAAAGTCGCTTTTAGCCAAAGAGCCTCATAAAATACAAAAATATTTTCCAGCCACTGCTGCTTGGCCAGTTGCCAATATGTAAGAGGGGGTAAGTACATCCATCTATATCCGAAAGTATAAAAAATATTGTCCCTGCCAAAATATTGTCATAAACACCACCGAGGAAGGGCGCTCTCTCTTTAAACGGCGATAAAACGCTTAAGCGCATCACATAATTTATGGCGACTGATAAAGCCCAGTTGGCCACATATATAAATCAAGATTTTTGCACACGAATTTATGAATGAAGAACATGCCAGGCTGTGGCCCATTAATTGGCGTTCCCCTCACCGGGACTTTGAGAGCACCGATCGATGAATGTGATTTCCAATTAACCAGTTGACAGTTGCAATCGCCTATCGTGGATCGGCCATCGACCATCGACCATCGACCATTGAGCATCGGGCCATTGGCCACCGTCCACCGCCAATTGGCCATCATGGCTGGTCAAAAACAACTCAATCAAACTCCGCCGCAGCAGCAAATGTCATTCATTAAACTCAAAGAGAACAAGCCCAAGGCACAACCAGGAAAAGCAACACCATGGCCAAGACACTGGGGGAAACTGAAGAGCCATAAGCTATTCTTTAATTCTTTAATTAATTAATTCAACTGAAGTTGTAATGCTATCATATAGTTTAAATGGAAGAAACCTTAAATTTTCTCTCTGCTTTAAGATTTATTTGCATTTATATTAAAGAATTTCTCTCTGTGGATGTGCTACAACTAAGGCAGGCACGACAAAACTGTAACAAGGAACTGTTCTGGCCAAACAATGTGCAACAGGCAGGCTGAATCTGGAGGCACTGGGCCTCTGTGGCCGCTTGTTGGGCAACTTTCTAAATGAGTGCTCTATAAATCACGACCAGAGGAGTACAAGTTGTGCTGCCAGTGTTCGGTGCGGCTACCAGAACAAAAATTAATTTAGTCATACTGCCGGACACTTGCCAGATTAATGGCGTCCTGGATTTAGAAAGTCTGGGCCGGAGTTGGAGCGCGCTTCAGTTGACCCCGGGAGAGCACTTCCCCGCGAAATCAATGAAGCGCAAGTTCTTTTTTTTCGTGGGCGTTCTGGGCGAACATGGCCAGATTGTGTTTGTTTTTCCAGTGTTTTCTTGGCTTTATTCTCTTTCTGCCTGCCTGGTCTTTTACCCAGCCCACGTGCCTTGTGTCCCCAACAATAAGAACTTAAATTTTTATTCATGGTCAACAATGCGGAAGTTGCAGTGCAGCGAAAACAAAAGAAAAATTCACTGCCGTTCAAAATTTGCATTTTCCTTTTCTTGTTTTTTTTTTGCTCTGAGAATTCTGGTCATGATGCGGGTTTACCGCTTTAAACGAAGCTGCTGAAGACGGGAATAACAGTGTTCCTGGTCTTACCAATGTTTGTCTAGTGCCCGTTCCCATTCCCATTCTCATTCGAATTACCATTCCCATTCCCACTCAACGCTCATAATTTGATAAACCTTTCCTCCTGTCGGTTTTTATTGTGGAAATCTTTAAGAATCCATTAAATTCCGCAAAAGATTTATGACTGGACGCTCTGTCTGCCTCATTCAAAAGCGAATTGCCATTGATACGCAATTACTTTTAATTGCATTTCGCTTCATTACGTACAGAAATTTAAGATGTATTGGCCATTGAAAAGTATCTTTTTACCTGAGCCATCATGTATCAGAGAATTGAAGGATAAATTCAGATTTAAAGGGGACATTTTTTATGCACCAGAGATTGTTGGATTATCTTTTAAGCAAATTTTCAAGCATACAAGAAGCTTTGGCATTTAACTATTCAAAACATTGATTAAAATATTAAATATCAATACCCAGCCTCTACATAGGTTAAGAATATTTATACAAAAATGTGTTTAAGAGAAATTGAAATTGAAATCTAATATACTTTAAATTATGTTCATATTATCCAGCCTCTTTTATTTTCCCAAAGATAAATCTAAGCGCCTGTGGATTTTATCAATATTTCCTTAATTTATCCATAAAATGGATGGTTGAAATTGAGTGTGTGACTCGGCAGGAAGTTAATTGATTACATCAGTTTTCTTTTGTCAATCGCAGTCGATTAAAACGTACTTTTCAGCGCCGTTGACATTGGGTTGGGCCCTGCCACTGTCCATGACACGGGCCCAGGACTCAGACTCTGGCTCTGCCTGTCTGTCGAGCTCTCCTGCCCCTGCCACCCGTAATCCTGCACCGAACCGCACTCGTTTATTGCATCTGTTTGTTTATTTAGCTGGCATTGTGTTTCAGTTTCAGGGATCGGCTGTCCGTCCCCCCTGCCTCTTTGATTGTTTGCCTCGATTTTGCTGGTGTTATTTTTGCTTTGCCCCTGCTCGAACTACAAACAAGCCGTGGCAAATTGTAATTTAATACCGAAAAAATGTGTGCAACACAAAGCGCTTAAATGAGGTGTTGCAAGCTTATATCTGCCGCAATTTCCCCAGCCTTCTTTTAGTCGTTCTCGTCTTGTTTATTTTGGCCAGAGTGAGACCAACTGGCTAACTGACTGGCTGACTGACTGACTGTCGGGCTCTCGGGTTACGTACGAACGGAAGCAATTTGCCATTTGATAGAATTTCGCTCGCAGTCCGCTTTTAATTAAGCCAACTTCTGTTTCTGCTTGTGCATTTCAGCCGGCAAGAAGTTGACACAGTTATTTGCTGGGCCAGCAAAATATTTGCATTACTTCTGCTGGAATCCAGAAACCAGACAGTGGATGGGGGAATCCCGCAGGAAGCAATTTGTCAACTTAATTATTAACATGGCAGGCGCCATTTATGGACATGGACATACATGCCAAGTATTCCGCCACTACACTCTACTAATTTAATCAAATAGTCCTACGTGGCGTATGAGCAATGTGCCTGCCACCCAGCGAGTAGCGGCGGCAACTGTGTAAATATTTGCCACACATTTCTGCATTCAACACTCGGCACTCGGCATTCTGCAATTGCAGCAAAAGTGCCAAGAGTGACATTTGACTGGGAGAAGCCTCGATTCACAGACTCATAGACCCATTGAGACGCCCGGCAAAACAGAGTTTCAAGTGTATTAGATACAGTCTCGGTGGCGAGAAGCCCCTCCGGTTCTCCGGTTCATAACTGTAAGTATTTGCACTGCCGGCATAAATGTAATTTCATGGTGTGTCATTTTCAACCCAGTTGCTCCCAAAGGAGCCCGACCAAGCTGCTCCAGATGGATGCGGCAGAACTCTTCCCCAAAACATGTATATACATAACATATAAGAGCATATATATGTATACATATATGCAATGGATAGAATTTAGAGATGGGTTAGAATGGATGGATGTAGATGCTCGGCATGTTTGCTCTTTGCTCGGAAACTGATTTCTTTTCTTTCCATTTTCTTGCTGCTCGCTCTGCGGACTTTTTAGAGCAGAAATTTCATGTGGAATTTTCAATATAAATTGCAACGCTCAAAATGTATTTCATTTTCGGTTGCAACCTCGCAGGCAAAATGCTTCCAATTAGCAGGCATTCTCGGTATAGGGTAAAATATTCAACAATCAATCAACAATAGCTCCCGATAGCTGCTATCAGAACATTAATTAATTGGTATTTTCTTGGGATTTTTTTTCTAGCACGTGGAATTCTAAAAGTGATTGATTGGGGGGCCTAAAGTGTTTCGCCAAGAGATTTAATAGGTATTACACAAGTTATTGTTGTTTATTACTTTAATAAATTATTGTTATTTCAAGAAATAGTCAGTAACTACTATTTATTAATGAGCAACAACACAGAATACATTTAGTAAAACAAAAAATAGGCACTATTCCAGGGTATTTTAATTTTATTCAGAAGATTGTAAATCTATGAAGGAGTCATTTCCGACCCTATAAGGCATATATATTCTTGATCAGCATCAACAGACAAATTGATCTAGCCATGTCCCGTTGAAAAATAAATTTTTGAAATTTTTTCGAAAATTGCAAATTTTATAAGGGGTTACATCATTAAAATTGTCAAAATTTTACAAAAAGTTAAATTTCTTAAATTTGAAAACTGAGTATGCAAATTTGTTAATCTATTAAAAAATAGCATATAACATATTTCCAAATTATAATTAATGATTTTTTGGCTTAGTTATGAGATTTTTAAAATATGATTTTTGGAAAAAATTGCCCGTTTTTATATCTTTTTGTAGGGTTTTATAATTTAAGTCAGAAACTGACAATAGCATCAACTAACACAGTATGCAGATTTGTTAGTGCAATTAAAATTAGCACATAAAAGCTTTCCGAATTAATATTAATGCAATATTGGCTTAATTATGATGTTGTTAAGACTTTGATTTTTTTTTTAAATTGACTGTTTTTATACCTTTTTTTTCTGGGTATAGTGTAAGTCAGAGGCTTGAAACGTAATGAAGGAGTAATTTCCGACCCTATAAATCATATATATTCTTGATTAGCATGAAAAGGAGAATCGATATAGGCAGAGGAGGAGCGAAAATAAATTTTTCGACATTTTTCCAAAATTTGAAAATTTTATAAGGGGTTACATCATTAAAATTATCAAAAATTGGCAAAAATTTGAATTTTCTAAAATTTAAAATTGAGTATGCAGATTTGTTAACATAATAAAAACTAGCATGGGAATGGTTTCCGATTTAAAATTATTGATTTTTTGGTTTAGTTATGAGCTTTTTAAATTTTAATTTGTCAAAGAAAATTGCCTTAGGAAAGACAATATATATCGATTCAAAGAATGTGAATATTTTAAGCTTACTATAATATAATTTAAATCCAATCCGCAAGGCACATAAACTACCATTTTCTGAAGTTAGTTTCCTGTCTGGTTTTGATAAATATTTATATATAGAAATTTATATAGAAATTTATACAGATATAAAGACAAATATATTAAACAATCTTTTATCTAGAAAATTTCCATTATTGCCAATACTTTTTAAATATATTAAGTGCTTTCTATAATAATTAATTAAATTTTGGCTACTAATTGAAAGCTTTCACCTTAAATTTCTCTCGCATTAAAAATAAATAAAACTATTGTCATGGAAAACAGAAATAATAAAAATTCGCTCATTGGCTGCGGAATCGATTCATGTTAATTTATCAAAATACTTGTCACATTAAAAAGGCATTTGGATAAATTCGAATTTGTTGAATATATAAACAGTACTATGTGAATTATCTTGATGAGCACTTGCCGCTGTCAAAGCCTAATTAAAATATTGATAAACAAATTCCATTTAAGTTGCATATCGTTACTATACTGATTAATTGTAGGTAATGAATGGTGCGGAATTGAGTTGTAATCAAATGTTAATTTCAATTTAAAATTGCGAAGGCGACACGCCCGCTGGCAGAACTTTCATTGGAGTTTTGCTAAGAGTATAATAAACTTTCCACGACTATAAAAATTTTCCCAGCGCGAAAATTAATAGCGTTCTGGAGGGCGTTGCCCGCAGCCAAGTTTTCCAGACCCCCCAAGAATTTACGGAACAAATGCAAACACTCTGTGGATATTTATTACATTTTAGCAATTGTAAATGTAATTGTCATTGTTTGTCTTGGCGTCTGGGAAATGTCGTTTAATTGCCAACCTTTCGGGTTGAGTGGACTTCCCCTCTGGCTGCCCCAGTAACTGCAGTGACGGGGTGCGAAAGTCAGTTGGTATGTTAGTCAGGCCATTTAAAAATAGACACGCCCGAATGCTTAGATAAATAAACAAAATGTCAGGCTGTAAAAATTTATGAGCCTCAATTGAAGTATGGCCATTTCAATGGCAAACGATAAAAAAAAGAAGCAAAACAAAGTGAGACAGATAAAGAAAAAGGCCCAGGAAAGTAAAATTTGCCTATGAGTCAATTTGCACAAGTTGTCTATAGTTTTTGCTTTCGTTACATGAAAGAAGAAACTGGGTCGCAGGCGGCCACAAATGTATCTGGATTTCATTTAGATTGGGCCCGCAGGCGACGGCTTATCGCAGAATGACAATCTCCACGGCGAGCCAAATGGAGAAAGAGGCCCAGAACGAAGCGGAAAGCCATGAGATACATTTTCCAGCTCGAGCAAATACGACGACTGCAACGAGATCTCTATCTCTGTGCATTTGAAGGTAAGCTCTTTCACTTTTGATTGGAAGTGGCGCTGCAAGTGGAAGTGGACCATAAATGGGTCACTCTTGTCGAAACGGAAAAATCTTTGCGCTTAAAGTTCTCGCTCTCCACATGGCTGCGCACTGCGAAAGCAATTAACTTTTCGCATTAAGCGGAAAAACCACCAGCTGGGAAATCACTCTCGCTGCGAAGAAATTCATCACCGCCGCCCGCTGAGTTTCCTCTGCAATATGTTCTTTTGATTTGACAGAATTAAAATCATAAATCGAAGGTAAAAAATAAAACACTCAAAGAGGCAATAAACTGCTTGGCGTGATAAATCTCCAAATAAATAAAGTCGATTCGGCAAGAGTCACGACTTCTGGGCAAAGTGATTTCAATTATAATTGAAAATGAATTGGCAATTCGTTAATTAATTTGCCCGGCTATCGATGATATTGCTGAGCCCAGGCAAGCCCAAATAACCGCATGATTCACTGCTGCCGGAGGAGCTGCAGAGCCCCTAAGCTCTCAACTGCTCAAATTTGCTTTGATTTCGCATCATCGATGTATCTCTGCATTCAAGTAGCAAATTATCTTGTCTCAAGTTGTCAGCGGCAGCGCCACTGGAGCCGCTTCTTTTGTCAGGTCGGAACTATGTTCCCCAGCCATGTATCTGTCTTTGAATATAGAATATCTTATCGAGACTGAGACTGCCTTCAATTGCCATGGCATTTCATCGGCATCATTATGGGCACGCAGAAGAAAAAATAAAATAAACCAGGACAAGATGTACGAGTATCTCCATTCGAGACATTCGAGTCTCTGTTCTTGGTTGCACAAGTAAGTACGAGTATCTCGCAGAGCGTTCCCGTTCCCAACATCTTGTTCGCTTATCGCTGGAGGTATGGCTGAAATTACGCCGAATGAATTGAATTGAATTGAATCGAACTGCTGCCCTTCACGATGAAGCACTTGACGAAAACAGAGCCGTAATTGAGGCATGCATTAGGTATAAACAAATACAATAAAAGTTTAATCATATATGAAACACTTATTTGCTCTTCATCCCAACAATTCTGAGTTATGTTTAGCAGAAACTACAAATATATACTTATAATCCTTTCATATTTTCTATACCATTTCTTAAGGTGTAATTCACGAAATTGCAACTCGGAACTGGCAGGCGAGTAATGGATACTTTCGCTTTGACATGTCCCCAACTCGATTCATTCCGTCAATTTGCCAGCTTTATTTATTTTGCATTAAAGTGCACCGTTGCGTGGGCAGCTCATTAAAAGTGCCTTTGTGACTGGAGGGAGCCAAGGTCCTTGGCACAGACAAAGACCAGATTTGCTGGGGTCTCTTTCTCTGTGGCGCCATTGTATGAAAAATTCTTATTAAGTGATCAATAATCATTTTGTTAGAATGCCAAAAGCACTTACCGGTCGGTCTGTTGGCCAAAAGAAAGCTCGGAAAGGGCCGGGACTAAAATGGAAACCAGAACCAAATTACAAACAATTTACATAGTTGCGCCTAGAGCTTATTTGGACTGAGACTTAGACTTGGATTTGGTCTTGTTCTTGGTGTTGTTCTTGTCTTGTGGTGGTGGTCCTCGGCTGCGGGTTCTAGTTTCTTTTTTTTTTCTCCTGAGCCCTGTTCCCGGCACTCTTGGCCTTTCTTTACCTGGACACGCCCGCATTGTTGGCTGCACTTTGGCAACCTAAACGCGTTGCTCCAAATGCAATTTCCAAGCGTCAGAATTTGGGTTAAATTGCAGCAGATAAAACACAATTTAGCTCGGGGCTCCGACTGCGATTCTCATGCAAAGGAGTTGAAGTCTGGAGCGAGGGATATACATTAGAGAAGAGAAATGTGACAGTCGATACAAGAAGTATCGCTTACAATGTAGAAATATGGACAACGTCTATAAACTACGGAAAATATCTTACATGTTTTGCCTCAGAAGAATGTTTCCATATCATTAGATAGGTAATACATAGATAGATAGATAGATAAGTAATATGAAATTTCCTCATCAATTTAGCTGCATATATTAAGGAAAACTTTTATAGAAATTTCTTTTTAATATCAATAAAAAATAATAAACTTTATAATGCTTTTATCCTCCCTAAGCCCAGCTCTGTCTAACTTTAGAGTTAGAGGCAAATCATTACTACTTCTACGTGCCCAAAACTCCACTAAGCCAGACTAAAGTAAAGACAACCCAGCTGGGGAATGGGAGTACAAACATCAACATCACACCCAACCATTGAAATAATCAATTCAATTAAAATGCCAGGCAGCTGACCAAAGGGCTCGGTTCAGGTTCGGGTTTTGGACTGGAACAGCTCCCAGAAGGCCAAAACTGATGATGATAATGATGTAGGGCTGTGAGGAGGACCACAAGCAGGACCAGGACCAGGACCAGGACGAGAAGGAGGCGAGGCAAGTGCCCCTGTCCGCGGACTCATGAAAAATTCATTCATAGTGTGGAATTTCGCGCTTAAATGTAAAATAGTTTTTCAAACAAGTCGAACACAAAGCGCATTGTAAGAGCCGCCGACAAGGAAGCAAAGCCAGCAGCTGAGTCTCTGTGCCTTGGTGTTATGAAAGGATGCTGAGAAAATGCACCGCTGACATAGGTGGGCTTCCAGCTCAGCTTCTCGGTTCTCAATCCTGATTCCCAAATGTAACACAAGCCAGGGATTGGTACGGGAATGGGAATTGCGATTGGGACTGCGACTGGGATTGGGATTGGGTTGATTGGGATTGGCAGCTGCGTTGCGGACTTTAAAAGCCAAAAGACTTAAAGTAGCGGCATTACGACGCACCAACGCGATTAGCATAAATGTATAAATGCATACAGAAAAGCTCTGGGCTACAAGAGCCTTCGTTCTTCCACAGAACATTGAATACTCTGCAGTAAGGAGAATGCGAGATATATTGAAGAAATTTTAAGAAAATAAAATTAAATTAAACAGACTAAAATGAAAAGATATAAATTACTATTAAAAGTACCATAAATATAACAACCTTCTTCCTGTAATTTCTCTGTAAACAACTACGCAGTTGAGCTGCCAACATTTTCGACTGTCATAGAGCACTGTAAAGTCCAAAAACCCCTCTTTTGTGCGACATTAAAAGCATCCAGGCAGCGTTACGCATCACAGATACGTCGGAAATGCTGCGCACACACTCCCATAAGCCAACTCTAAAGATGCTCCAAGAAGATGCTGCCACATAGGCGACTCCATAAAGATTTCGTCGCATTTAAAGACACCTCGAGTGGAACGGCAGAGACACGAACGCAGGCACTAACACATATCCAGCGGACGACTTAATGCCAATGCCGGTGAAGTCATCTCGCTGGGTACGTGTTTAACTACACACAAGCTCTCTGGTCTGTGGATGCTGGAAACAGGGGTCCGGGAATCCAAGGAAGATACTTTTAGACAACAGCCTGCCGCTGTCTTGTTGTGGCCACGCCCCCCAAGTCTGGAGTTGCCTTTTAATTTCCCCATGGCATGTGCCAGATGACAATGGAAATGAAAAGTACCCGGCAAACCTTTTGTGGCTCACGTTTCATAATCTCTACCTTTTTTTCTTTTGCCCTAAAAAAATGTAACTAAAGCTAAAAAAAAAAAGTGGAAATTATTATGCATTTTTAATTGCCATTGGCGTGGCTTGTTCAGGTTTTAATTGCCCTTTTTGCCTAACTGGCCATAATCGAATGGACAAATCAATGGCCCGGGGCAAAAGCAAGCTGACACTTTGAGTGGCTTTTTAATTAATTTTCCAAACGTATTAAATTTTAATGAATTTAAACGCCATTCAAACAAAACATCATCGGTTGGTATTCTGTTATTTGCATTGGTTGGCATTTAATTTATGCCCAAACACACACGGAGAGTGCATCGCACATTAGTCATACGCAACGTTGCACAAATATTTATTAGCTATTGCAAGTCACTCCCTCCGATGGCAACTGCGGTGCAAACATGGCCGTAAATACAAACGAAAGCATCATCGATAAACGAACCTTTAGCCGCCATAAATAAAGCCCAGCACTAAATCAATCATACGCAATGTGGTGCTAATTAATTGAGTAAGCATAGCAAGGCCTATGATTGCTCCGATCACAAGGCCAAGAGAAGGAGGTCTTTAAGGTCAATACAAGGGAAAGCTGTGACTACTTTGGGATGTTTATTTTCATTCAAGTAAACAAATAAAATTTAAAAGTTAATAAAGAGTAAATTGTGATAGAATACATTTTCAGTATGTAATCTGTGGAAAGTCCAGTTATGGCTTCAGTGTAACCCTCGTTTCCGCTCTTGGGCTTAATCCCAGTGCCCCATTAAATACTTGAGCGAGAGCAGACCCTCCACTCGAGGGCCCTGGTTCAACGAACTAGCCTCCACTCGAAGCTAAAGCCCTTCCACGATTCAATATCAAGTTGGCAACTCGAAACCCACTTGGAATTAAGTATGACTGACCTGCAGGCGACTCAGCCTCAGCCTCAACCTCAACCTCAACCTCCACCTCAGCCTTGGTTGGGCTTCGGCATTCAGCGTTTAGCATTTAGCATTCAGCCGTGTCCAATGCTAAGATCAATGCCACTCCATGCTGCCTGTGCCAACTTCCTGTTGCAACAACCACTACTACCCTATATGGCCACAATGTGGTGGCTACACATAACATGCATACTACTATATATATATTATAGATATACCCGCGGGATCTGCCCCGGCATACAGTCCTAGTTCTTCTTCTCCTCGTCCTTCGCATTTTTATTTAAACACTTCCTTATTTCGCTTTGTGCTCTGGCATTTGGCATTTGGCAGCTATTCTGTGTCAATTCCCGGCACAGTGTCTGAGTGTCATCGGAGCTGGTGAGCCGGAGAGAGAGCCGGAGAACTGGAGGAGCAGCAGGTGAATGGGATCGGATTGCCCCGACGACTCGGTTCTCCGACACTCGTCTGGCTGAGTGCCAAGTGTAGTGCAATAAACCTGCCGTCCTGAATGGCTGGCAATCAAAGATTTGAATGCGAGATACGATGACATTTACTCGCACATTCAATTGCGCTTTTGATTTGAATATTTACATGCTTGCCGGGTCGTAGTCCCAGTTCCGAGTCGAGTTCCGAACAGATTCCCTGGGGGTCTGGCAGAGGTAAAGGCAAAGGCATTCTTTCATGTCCTTTCCTTCTATTGACGCAGCCAAATTGGCTTTGCTGCACACGGAGAAATGCAAGAATCACCGATTTATGTGGTTTTACTTAATAAAATATTAACTCTTTATGAGTTTGAATATCGCTTTTAGCGTTAAAACACTTTGAAATAAATAATTAAAGTACTTTAACTGCATGTAATTATTACCTTTGCTGACTTCCCAAAAACTTCCTTTTTTTCAAAACTGCAAAAGAGGTAAAAGTAAAGTACAAGCTCATATACTTTTTCTGTATCTGTAATAAAGCTTCATCATATTCGGTATATTGCCATCTAATGTTGCACATTAAATTCAAGTTTAGAGATTGAGTGGCTAGCAAAAAGGTTATGTTTCATAATTTTTAACACAAACTGCTTTCAATTTTTCAATTTGTTACTTGCGTTTTGTTTAATCTTACATACTTAGTTTTCGCTTATTTCTTTCTGTGCTTTTATTCTGGAGATCTCAGGATCAGGCCCTAATTGATTTTCAAACGTTTCCTCAGCGTCTCTGGGTGCAGTTGTCTGTATTTAAACAACTTAGTTAGTATTTCAGAGCCTTGGCATACTTAGCCGCAGATCTGCGTTTCAAGCATAAACAACTAATTTGCCTAATTGATAAGCCATGCAAAGGCATCTCAAGACATCTTGACTCGACTTCACTTCACTGGGGTCTGTCTTGGCCGGAATGGTTGAGTTTCTGTTTCAGTTTCAGTTCAGTTTCTATAGCTGTTTGCTTTGTCCGTCAACATCTTTTGAGCGGAGGCACTCAGGCGCAAACTGTTGCACTTCAGGCCAAGAGGAACTGAAGCTGGAGCTGAAGCTGGAGTTGGAGCTGGGGCTGGTGGTGGTGCTGCAACTGGAGCTGGAAGCATGCATACATAGTATGGAGTGTGGAGTATGGCGTATCGCCTAGGACCCCCATTAATTGCAATCAATTTTGCTGTCAACACACACTCCAAATAACTGCAGGATATTTATTTATGCTTTATGCCGTTCCTGCGCTGCCCTTCAGCCAACTTTTGCAACTGAATAATTGCCTTATGACACATTATCATTATTATTAAGCCTGCCACGATGGGCCAAGAGTTATCATTATCTTTTACCCTTGGCCCTGGGGGTCCACGTATCTGGGAATTAGAGAGTCAACAATGAAATGCCAAGTGGCCCCAGTGGCTCCTCTTGGCTCATAAATATATTTCCAGCTGGCAACATTATATAATTATTTTGCCATGGATCGGATTGAATGCCGGCCAAGTGCGTCGATGTTTCTCGTACGCCGTTTTTGCCCCAGGTTGCGACTTCTCATCGGTTGCAGTAACAGCAACCTTTTTAGGCCGGCAGCAAAATCGGCAGCAGGCCACCGCCTTTGCGCGAAATTCATTTTAAAGTGCAAATATTTGCTGCCTGGCCAGTTGCTTAAATGAGAAAAACTGGGCAAAAAAATAAATAAATATATATGTATATATGTATACTTACTATATGCATGCATATAGCTCACACACACAGAAGCCAGTAATGAAAATGTGTGGCACTCGTCATTGCGGCAATGAATATACATATACGTATATATACGCATTTGTATTGCTCATTGGCATTGCTGTAAATTAATCCCACCAGGGATGGGATCATTGTAATTATCGATAATTAAGATATAATACTTAAGAATTAAGGAACCCGTTGTACGAGGTACGCATTGAGCACTCATATCTAATAAAAACCTTAATTGACGCACTATTTTTAAACTGAACTGAAGATGATGATGCGAATATCGTAAGAATCGTAGATATGAAGAATCTTAAAAAGCAACAGCTTTATGTGCGTTGATATCTTAAATTTTTTTTTAATATTAGTTTTACTTCACTTTAAATAGACAATGAGGGCCAACTAGGGGGCACTCGTCCTCACCTTTAATTACACAAAATGGCAACGAAGCTCGACAATATCAAATTTCCGCTTCTACCACAAATAGAAATCGGTAAAGTAAAGATGGTAATATATTGAGTTTTACAACCACACAAATCTTTTATTTAACTAATCTATAGAATTTAATATCGGGATGGAAATAGTATCCCTGTTGGTGTAGGGGGTACATCGGAACTAGATAATCCATTCGCATGTTCCGCCTTATGGCACAATTGATATACTTCCACCAATCTGTCATATTAGCCTGGTGACACTCTTGCGAATTTCCTTCCTTCCAGATCTCCTCCCGAAGGTCCATCCACACCGCCCGAAAACTAAATACTCTGTTGTAAATGCGCGGCTTTAGATATAAAAAGATGTTCGGAACGTTATAGACTGTGGACCTTTTCCGGCAGACTGTGGAGAGGCCATATCTATGTCCGGGGGAATACATTCTGGGGCGTTCTGGGGCGCGAAACTTTACAGTGGAGGGACTGCCGCGGTAATACTCCTTTTGTTGCGAATCTTCAAGTGTATCTTTGTTGTTGGCGAACAACTTATCGAACACAATGTTTCCCACTTTATCCGTTTTAAGAACTGGGACTGATACGGTCATCTCTGTATGCGCCTTACTTTTGGCAGTACTAAAAGCTCTGGTACTTTTATCGACGGTTTCATTGGTATGTGCAATTTTGGGAAACATGCTAAATTTGCCCTTTTGGGAAGGTATTTTATTTCCACCCGCATTGCCAAGGGGAATCGGGAACATTGCCCAACCGAGAGCGTCCTCGGTGGCTGATTTCTGATCGTCCGAATCTTTAATTTGTTTTTGCGTTGCCTGGCGATTATCAATTATCTTTTTGTGAGGATGTTTTCGGGTATATGATGGTGTTTTAACGTTTAAGTTTCTTTCATGATACTTAATCGGAAGGGACTGAACCAACAAATGACTGGCCTGCGTATTAGATAATTGTAAACAAATTATTCAATTAACAAATCTTAACTTACGCCCAAAAAGAATCCAATGGCAATAACTAGTATAAATGTTCTTTCCATTTAGTTTACAACTGTCTGTGTCGGTGTATGTGAACTGTTCGTTAAAAATAAATGTAGATTTATTCTGAAAATTGATCCATAATCCCAAGCATGCTAAGAAATCTAGCCTTTTGTTGATAGTTACTCATAGTAACTTATGCGATTTCATTACCTAAAAACTCATGATCACAAATCAATAAAAAGCTTAAACTTTTTCTTTAGATCAGACAAGAAACCAATTTGTATTTAAATTAAAGAATATTTCCAACAGGGTTTCCAGCATAATTTGTGCATCTCTGGCCAATATAAACATATATATTATACATATATACTTGCGAAAGTTGTGCACTGTAAATATTTGGATCCACCACCACCCGCACTTTTGCCATAGCTACGAGTGGGGAGTGGGAAATGGGAAATGGAAAATGGATGAGGTATGGGGGATATGGTGGGTGGCAACCGCAGAGTATGCTTGACTTTGGTTTAAAAATACAATAAAAAAGAAAAGAAAAAAAGCACAGAACTACGCAGTCCGTTGCCCCCCTCTGACGACCACGTTTATTGATGGTCGCGGCAAGTGCTTTAATGGAAATTTAAGTATCATCGTTTAAAATGAAGTAGAAAAGCGCAAGGCAGCGGGAAAAGGCAAATTCCGAGCTGGAAATGCGATTGCGAGTGCCATTGCGACCCTCGGCGGCGAAGCCTTGGTCATTGCGTTGGCAACGCAAATTATTATTTTTATTATTATTGCAGGTTTTTCGGTGCTTATTTATTTTATGCAACTTTTACAGCGCTGCACATAGAAATTATATGCAGCCGCGGACCGCTCTAATGGAGGTTGTTTAAAAACAGAAAAATATAACTACAAACAACAAACCAGTAAAATACGACATCCCGAAAAAGGGGGAAATGGAATCAGGGGCATTAAACAAGCAAAAAGCTAACTAAAATATGCAACGAAAGCGTTAGGGAAATTTGATGGGCGGCTGCGTCGTGAAAATGCCGTAAAACTCGGCCCGTAATGAGCTACGGTGTGTACATCAAATATGCAACAATTAAAAGTGACAACAAAACTGAGAAACCGCAACCGAAAGACACAGAAAGTATTACAAAAATTTGCTCATCAAAATTAAATGCGAGGCAAATATTTGAAAGCCAAGTACAAATTTATGCCAAGCTGCTTAGTTAACCTGACGACCGCTGAAAGTGTGGGTGTAGGCACTTTTAACACCCTTTCAGGGAGTCTCTTTTCCATTAACAAAACCGGGCTCGTAAAAAAGACAAACAGCCTTCTTCCCCCACGAAAGACGCCCAGCCCGAAACTTTGGGCTAAACCGATTTGTGAATTTATTTAGGGCACCACTTTTGGCCTTAGCCTCGGCAGCTTCGATTTCCCAGGATAACCTATAAATCCTTTCCCAGGCTGGCCCTCTCATATTTAATTCCATTGAGATTTCGACGAGGGAAGTCGGTATTTTAAAGGAGTTCTTAAAGGGTCTCTCTCATTGTACACTTCACTTTGTTCAGTTCATTTTAAAATTTACTGACCGGAGCCCATTAATTTGTCAATATAATATTTTGTATCGTTCAGTTTGATGTATTTAAACTACTAATTTATCGGCTTTACAGTTGATTTGGCAATAATATAAAATTAATTTTAAGTCTGTGTGCAAATAAATACCGAGAGCCATATATGCCATATCTTCATTAACAATTAATTATGCAGATATATTGTCCGATAAGTGTTAATGCCTATTAATTATTAGGTGAGTAATATTGATAGGAATGAAAATGGGTTAACAGTTTACTCA
The DNA here is from genome assembly GCF_035046125.1 of Drosophila serrata. NCBI lineage: Eukaryota > Metazoa > Arthropoda > Insecta > Diptera > Drosophilidae > Drosophila > Drosophila serrata. The sequence goes on along the minus strand of NW_028257274.1, from coordinate 1,566,072 downwards.
TTCGAGTGATCATAAATAATATGAATAATAGTCACATTGAGTTCAATTTTAACATGAACTTCTTTAATGTTCTTGTTAATTTCCAGGGCCAATGGCCTCGAATACAAAACAACAAATACAACAAACAAACAGAAACAAAATGATAAACAATGTCTGCAGTTGGTAGACAATTTTAATTACTACAAAATGGGACAAAAAGCGACCATTACATTATTTCCTGTTGGCATTTTCTCTGAGGGCGCCGGCTTAAAGTTTCACTTGAATTCATTTCCCCCAAAAACATTCCTCCCAAAAAAATAAAACTCCCTCTCACCTTATCGCCGTCCTGTCGGCAGACAACAAGTAACAACAAAAAGAATTATGATTTATGTATTTAATTTAATGTTCTCGCACTCTCTTAGAGGGTGGACGTCGGATGTATGTGTTTATTTGTCAGGCGACAACGGGATAATAACAGACAACACCGAGGGAAAGAAAAGCCGCGCGGCGAATCCTACGGAAAACGATTTCCTTTGTTGCTTTTAACGGCATTTCGCTGTTTTAAAGGCATTAAATTATCTTGATATTGCTGCTTTTCTTTTAACTTCCTTCACTCCAACATAAAAATGAAAAATGTGCGGCAACTTAGCCATGTTTTTGGTTTATCATCCGCCTCCACAAGTTTCAGACATCTCGTCTCGTCTCTTCGGTGTCCTTCCGCTTCGTAATTATAAATATTTCGGTCTGTTGTTGGTTTTCCCGCCTGAGATTTTTTTTTTTTTTTTTTTTTTTTAGTGCATTAATAAGTAGACAATGAGGGACAACTATGGGGCACTCGTCCTGACCTTTAATTATACACCACAAATAGAAAAAGTACGGTAAAGATGTAAATATATAACGAGTTTTACAAGGACACAAGTCTTTTATTTAGTATTTATAGAATACAGAGCAAGAGACACCGGAACATCTGCTCTGCTTCTGCCCAGCGCTAAACCACATCAGATTTCGCCACTTTGGTGCCTACCAGATGGAGTTACTGGGAAACATAGGAAAGCTGAAAGTTTCAGCAATCCTAGGTTTCCTTACTGACTCTGGATGGTACTGATAGTGAATAACATCAACAGAGGGAGTGGAACATAAAGGAGCTTAGCTCTAATTGGAGGCCCCAGCAATGGGCCTCACCACTGTAACCTACCTACCATTTATAGAATTTGATATTGGGATGGAAATAGTATCCCTGTTGGTGTAGGGGGTACTTCGGTACTAGATATTCCATACGCATGTTCCGCCTTATGGCACAATTGATATACTTCCACCAATCTGTCATATTAGCCTGGTGACACTCTTGCGAATTTCCTTCCTTCCAGATCTCCTCCCGAAGGTCCATCCACACCGCCCGAAAACTAAATACTCTGTTGTAAATGCGCGGCTTTAGATATAAAAAGATTTTCGGAACGTTATAGACTGTGGACCTTTTCCGGCAGACTGTGGAGAGGCCATATCTATGTCCGGGGGAATACATTCTGGGGCGTTCTGGGGCGCGAAACTTTACAGTGGAGGGACTGCCGCGGTAATACTCCTTTTGTTGCGAATCTTCAAGTGTATCTTTGTTGTTGGCGAACAACTTATCGAACACAATGTTTCCCACTTTATCCGTTTTAAGAACTGGGACTGATACGGTCATCTCTGTATGCTCGACAATATCAAATTTCCGCTTCTACCACAAATAGAAAACGGTAAAGTAAAGATGGTAATACATTGAGTTTTACAACCACACAAATCTTTTATTTAACATATCTATAGAATTTAATATCGGGATGGAAATAGTATCCCTGTTGGTGTAGGGGGTACATCGGAACTAGATAATCCATTCGCATGTTCCGCCTTATGGCACAATTGATATACTTCCACCAATCTGTCATATTAGCCTGGTGACACTCTTGCGAATTTCCTTCCTTCCAGATCTCCTCCCGAAGGTCCATCCACACCGCCCGAAAACTAAATACTCTGTTGTAAATGCGCGGCTTTAGATATAAAAAGATGTTCGGAACGTTATAGACTGTGGACCTTTTCCGGCAGACTGTGGAGAGGCCATATCTATGTCCGGGGGAATACATTCTGGGGCGTTCTGGGGCGCGAAACTTTACAGTGGAGGGACTGCCGCGGTAATATTCCTTAACGCGAGAATTTACTTGGGAATCTCCATTGGTAGCGAACCATTTATCAAACACAATGTTTCCCGAAACATCCGTCCGTAATTCTGGCACTGATATGGTCATTTCGGTCTGCACCGTTGAATTATTGTTACTTTGACCACCAGGTTCATTGTGTCTTGTAAAATGGGGAAAGATATTAATTTTGCTCTTTTTCCAAATGGGATGCAGCCTATTTCCACCTTCAGAGGACTTCGGGAACATCACCAAGCCGACTGTGCCATTGAGCACCGATGGTCCATGACCAGCATCGTCCGCAGGTTTAAGGGGTATTTGAAGGGATTGGTGACTACCATGGGCAGAAGGTATTTCATTCTTTGAGTTTCTTTCGTGGTACTTTATCGGTAGTGTCTGAACCAACAAATGACTAGTCTGTAATCAGCTAATTGCAAATAAATTCCATAATACAAAAAAAAAATATTAATCTTAACTTACGCTCAAAAAGAGTCCAATGACTATAATTACTATAGGTATTTTTTCCATTTAATTTTCAACTGCCTGTGTCAGTGTTTGTGAGCTGTGGCCGATAAATAAATACTGTAGATATTATTTTGGAAAATGACACATGGTCCCACGCATTCTTAAATTTCAGGTTTTTAAAATTCACAAAGAAGTAATGATACTTTGATACTAAATTTGTAGTAATTTTAAATTTGCAAATATATAAAAGAAATACTTTGCGAATTCAATGTTTAATTCTATTTTCTGTATGGTAAAATGTCAAGGAACAACTTCCGTAAGTAAAACAACAAATGTTCCTTGCTTTTCAAAATCAAATTAAATAAATTTCACTTAATTGCAAATTTTTCATTAATTAAGCAGACATATTTTGGGTAGAAGCGAGTTCATTGCAAAGAATTATACACGGCCAGCATAATTGAATCCGCGTACCTACAGATAAAGTGCTGCATTATTCGGGATAATGCGATCCCTCCGACTGCATAACTTACTATGACCGCGGACCTCCCTTCATTCAGGACCAACAGACATTGTAATGAAGAAGCTTAAAATAATTAACCGGCCAGACTCCGTCGTTCAGAGATAAAAGAATCGCAAAAGCGTTTAACCAACATAACAAATATATGTATGTACTTGCATTCCATGTGGATTTAAACAAATAGTCTGGCGAATAAACCGGCTGAAAGGCAGTGAGTGAGTGGCGTTAACATTAAAGCCAAACCGTGAACCAATATTTTGCCGACATTTCCCATTCAGGTCTGCTGCCCAGCCCCCCAAAACGTAATTCATTTCCCGATCATTTATTTCATATTAATTAAATATGCGGTTTTAATATATACATTTAAATCATACACTGTACAGTACAGTACATATGTACATCACTTGGGCAGGGTGCGAGTAGTAAAATCTGTTTTTAAGCTGCAGTCCAAACCGATGGAAAGAAAACATTGAGGGATTTCCCCTTTTTATGCTTTTTGTTACATTTTCCCGTGACGGAAAATGCAACGAAACGAAATGAAAAGCTTTGACAAGCATCTGCTGTGGGCGGTTGTGGTGGGGGCGTGTTTTTGACAAATTGACTTTGCCAGCAACAATAATAATAATAATAGCAATAACAACAACAGCAAAAGCAAATAGAAACGGCAGCCGGAATGATTTTCAAGTACTACATTCATATTGATTTCAAACGAAACTTGAAATGCAAATGACAGATTTATTTTCCACGCTGCCGTTCTGCCGCTGTCAATCAACTTGTCGAAGGTGTTGATTGATGTCTAGTCGCGTGGGTGGGAGTGAGAGTAAAAGTACGGATGGAGGGGAGACTTGGACGGCATTAAGAGCATTTCAAATTTTTTTGACAGCCCCAAATTTACAATTTCAGCTTCTATCTAAGGCCAGGCCAAGGCACAGTGGTTTAAAATGGATTTTAACTTATGGCTGTGCTTAGAAATGAATTCCAATCTATCGACATTGTATCGATTATTAGCGACATGATATGATATGATATAATAAAGAGCTTCTTACTTTTTTCAAACATTTCCACTCGTTATACATCGTGATTTCCTAGAGTTCCATTTATTTTTATCCCATCCAAGAAATAACAGGCCAGCCATACATATCTCTGGCATATGGACCACTGTCTCCAGCTGTCGGAAAATGCTTGAGTGAGCTTTTCCTATTGACGTAAAGTGATGCCATGGGTACTGAATTACAGCTACTGAGTCAGCCATTCAAGCGATCATTGGACCTGCTCAGAAATGCAATGAAGCATGTGCAGCTTCAGTGCTAGCACAGATTACACCCGGCTCAGCCATGATTGGTGTTTAAAAAATATATATGTAAATATATAATAAAATCGCCACAAAAATTGCCATTAAATTCTTAGCCTACATTTCATTGTTCGGTGGCTACCAACCTTTGCTTCCAGATGCTGAACATATTTTGCAGGAGCGCCGTTTCTGCCTTTGTTTGGGTTTTCTCGAGTGCTGTAATTTGTTTGCATGTTTATTCATGGAAGCGTCGCAGGAGCTGCAGACACCGTGTAGACGGAAAAACAAATACTGGCTAACACACATACAGTTGCACACGCACTTGTACAAGCCAAGTTAGAGCAGCCCGCTGACACTTGCGTCCTAAATAATTCAACACACACCCAAGCACAGCTACGGGCAGATGAAAAGGATATTGTATGGCCTAAAAAATATATTATAATCTTAAACTCTATAGGAAAACAATTGTTTGTGAATGAGAATCCCCTGACTATATTCTTTGGCTTCCTGTGGCTACCAAAAATGTATTTCTAGTTAAGATATCTTTCTAATTTATATTTTTAAAGATATCTATATAAGTCTAAGTCTCTATAAAAAGTACAATAAGCATTAAGATATATTTCCTATTCATTGTTTGTAACTAATTCTTTGACCCTTGTTGTGCGGTGGTGGGTGTGTGGGTATACACACCGCACAACAGCATCAGCGAAATTGAAAGCTTAAACAGCCGAGGAGAGAGCTTGACATCTCTGGCAGTGCTTAAAAACGGGCAACGGAAGAGGAAACTAGGACCAAAACGAGGATATGGAGGAGCAGGAGCGAGAAGTGCTTTAAATGGGCTGCAGGATTTTGGGCACCATTCCGCCATGGATGGCAGGAAGGAAGTTAGCAAAGAAGGGACCTCCGCTCATTGGCTTTCGTCGAGGGGTTATCCTCTTAGCTTAACCCCATACGGCCACAAAGGATGTTTAGCTTTATTTATGTGTGGAAAATGGTAAAAGTGTAAGTAGACTGAAGAGGGCTGGGGGAATGTGGGTCTCATGGATTATGCACTAAAGATATATACGGATTTTATAGAATACATTTCGCCATCTCCAGAAGCAGCTTTTCATTTGCCACAAGGCTAATGCTACGTTTACTGCATTTATTTTCATGAATGGAAAATGTGTTCATGACATACATATACTTAGATTTATATAAATAAGTCATAATATTTATGATATACCTTCGGTGCAGGTACCTCTTCAAATTTTCCTATCGTATCCTAAATACTTTTAATAAACTTAAGTCGCTTCCTGTAATTTCCTCACTCGCAGTCCACTCCCTTAATCGTTCACCCTACCTTGGGGCTCATTCAATTTCAACTTTTTGCACTTTTGATGCAGTTACTTGGCATAAAACTTACAAAAATCACCGAAGCACCAGAACTCCGCTCTCCATACGGAATTCAATTAAAAACTTCAACTCCCCTTTGGGGATGAATGAAGGTGCAAAAATATGAGGAAGCGATGGGGATCGAAAATAAAAAAAAAGAAATCATAGAAGTACGAGTATTTTTGATTTTCGTTCGCATATTTTTGTGTTATTGGTTGAAATTCTGTACAAGCTGATAGCGTTGCGAGGTCTCCCTGAGGGAGGATTAGGGCCGCCCACTGGGAACAGGGGAAGGAACCCGAATCCAGGTTTCCCTGGCCAGCTCTCACAAACGAAATAATCCAATATACATATTGTATTGTGCGATAATACCAAACGAAGCCGGATTGAAGCTCTGTAGTCGTCCTGCCAAAAACTTCCTTCACTCTTTGGGCAAACCTAGTCTGCATCCACATCCCCGTCTTTTGTTTAACAATGCTTTCCATTCGGCTGTTTTCTCTCTCGATGGAGTGCGTTCATTTAAATTTTTTGCAATTTTTAGGCAGTTTTATGCTTGGCAAAGCCAACAACTGGCGTACAGAATTCAATGGGAAATCATTTCAATTTCTCTACAAATTTGCATATATGCACGGGCAAGTCTGACGGTCTGTTTGCCTGTTTGTGTAGGTGGAGGTCTATGAATTTGTATATTAATGGTTTTGTGCAAAAGAATTGGCAGAAGTTAAAACCCATCAAAGATTTCATTCAGGTAAAGCCTTAACATAAACTCAAAATACACAGGGAAACATTAAGAATTACTTACTTAAATGTGAAAAACCCTACTTAATACTTGGGCAATGATATGTAAAAGAATGTATAACTTTTATGTTTCCCAACTTAATTCAATTTTATTTTTTTCTCTAATCTATATTTAATTTTTGGGGTTTGCCACTAAAAATAAAGTCTGCCACTGTATTAAAATGTATGTGGTTCAGTGTATTTGGGTTAGACATTTCGAATTATTCAGGCAAATGTATAAACAAATAGAAATTTGCTTATGCTCCCGGTTCGCCGACTTCTTGAGCTAGCAATAAATTACTCGGCAGATAAAAGTAATTCGAGAAGAATAATTGAAATTGTAATTGTCGCAAAACGATGGCGAAGGGCTCCGTCAAGATGGTGTTTCCCCCATCGAGTTTAGACTCAATTTTTCCGCATTGATTTCATTTTCGGGCAGCTGGCCGCACTTTGTTTGCCTGTGGGTGTTCCCTCTTTTATTTTTTTTGCCAACTCTGCATACGACAAATAAAAGATAATGCTGATTGCAAGTGTTTCGGGAACTGTGGTCCATGTGGCTGTTCGACTGACCTCCGGATGGGCAACTGGCCAGCCGGAATGTGGCAACGGTTGGCGCTAATGTCACAGTCTGGGCCTTTTTTGGCAACTCCTTGGGCTTTGGCCAATCTCCCCCCATCGACAATTGGCAGTCGTACGTGTGTCCTGTTTATTTTTATGTGGCAATGCAAAGTAAGTGCACTTGAGTTGGACTCCACTGTCGAGGGATGTGCATAAAAATCAGTGAGCTTTAAAATTAACGATGCATCGCGCTCAATTACGGCAGTATAAACAACCTCATCGGGCGACCCGATTCCATTTCCGGTTCCGCTGGCTCTGCACGGTGCCTGGTGTCCCTCCGGATGTGATTCTGGGAGTCCTTCTTCTGGCTCCTCGCCTGAATGTGAGCGAGCTCGGCCCTTAGCTCCGCCCGGCATGCCTGCCATAATTGTTTGGCTAGGAAAAACAACAGCTCGCAGATGCCAATCAGCGAGAAGCCGGCTATAATGCCGCAGATGTTGCCAATTGTACCTGGCACGGGGGCATAACGGAGTGGGTGAGATATGCAAAATTGTAGCAGCGGGGGAAATGCCAGTTCCATCCCCAAATACTACTCACTGAAGGTCTCGTACCAGGCGCTCTTAATAATCTGGCGAAAGTATTGAATGTGCGTTTCGGCAAAATAAATACGAACCACGGCCAGCTCGGTGGCGGAGGATGAGTCCCAGCCGGATCCGGAACTGAAGTTGGGGCCGTAACTGTTATTGGCACGTGGTCCGGGACTGCTTCGCCTGCAAAATGAAAATCTTTTACGATGTTATGGAAGAGGAAACCCAGTGATGCCGGCATTCAGAGACAAAGTTTTATCGAAATATAAAATAAAATATCTATATCTATATATTATACTTTGTTACCAAAAAAATTATAAAATAAACCTACTACCAATGCCTTTTTAAAACAAACCAATAAAGGATTTAAATTTAGAAAAGCCCAAAGATATACCCCTTAAATTTTGAAGCCTACCAGTTTCCCTGTAATTTTTTCTTTAAGCAAAACTTCCACCATTAACAATCAATAAAAAAGGCTGAATTGACAACACAGGGCGGAACCCATCCCTCAGTCCCAAGATCGACTCCGTATGGAAATTGAAAAGAAAGCCGTTCATGGAAGGCAAATTGAAGCAGCGAATGAATCGCCATTTCCACCGCAATGAATCCGCCGTTCCGGTGGACTTACGGTATACTCCTGGCCGGACTGGTGGGCGGTAGGCCCAGGGTCATGGCTCCCCGCACGCTGTAACGGGTCTCCGTGCAGCTGGCCAGGCACAGGGGACAGAAGAGGGCATCCTGCAGCTCGTGCTCCAGACCCGTCACATTTTCGCGACTGGTGATGACATTCAACCACTTGACTGGACACGGGAATGGAATGAGCAGGAAGGAATAAAATGGAGACAGAGAAACAGAAGAGAAATTTATTCCCATGAATATGCTATTAACTCCAACTCTAGGACCCACACTCGTAGCGCTTGAGACAGGCCAGGTGCTGCAGGGTGCAGTAGATGCGTTTCTCGTTCCCATCGATGTACCTGTGCGGCAAGCTAAAGGGCACACACTCACAGAGACTGACCACACTCTGGGCCCGGCAGGCAGAGATGCACTTGCTGAAGGTGTAATGTCGAGCGAAGATCCAAGGCATCTCGTTTTCGAACAAGCACTTGCGCTGGTTTTCAGAAATTTAATGAGAACGAATAACGTTTCTTATAATTTAAGAATACTTTGAGTTATAAGGTTGTAGTTAAGTTGTTGTTTTCTATTTAAAAAGTAGCAATATCTCACCACAGATTGACTCATGCTACGGGCCTCTGGCAGAGTCTCAAATATTTTGGCCCTAACTGGCAGCAGGGTGTTAACACCCGCCTCGGCCACACGTTCAGCAACTCCGCCAGAAAAGGGATCCGGATAGCTGTGAGGCTCATAAATGGAAATCTGGAATATCCTTGCTTAACTCTAGTGGAAATTCTTTGGGTATATCTTTCAAATCTCACCAGAAATCCATTGTGTCCATTGATCTTGTAGAAATTATCACTAGGCTGAGTCTTAAGAGTCAAAACCAAGCCCATATCGGGTCCAAAGTAGCGCTGACGAAAGTCCCTTTTATTTATGTACCTATTAAAGGGAATACTTAAAATATTCAATAATTAATCTGAAATAATATTCGTTAGAAACCTCCCTTCCATCATAATTGAAAGTGCAGCAGTAGCCATGGCTCGTCAATGTCTCCTCGAACTGATCCATGCAATCGAAGAGTGCTCCTGCTATCCTGCAGCTTACAAACATATCGGTGCAGTTCGGCGTCAAAGCATGCATCCTTTTTCTAGTATTAAAAAACAGATCCTCTGCTCCTGTATCGAACCTATCCAGGAAGCTCTGGAAACGCAGGGCATCGTCTATGTCCTGCAGGTCCCAGGGATCGTAATACAAGTACATGAAAGCCGTTAGTTTGTCATAGAAGAAACTAGCATTATGCCCTTTGGGATCCTTGCTGCTTCTATTTAAAAAGAATCATTACTCTCTAAAGGATTGCTATTACACAAAGGATAGAACCCACAAATCCTGGGCATAACGCCAAGCCGCACGCCGTGATATACGGTTCAGACTGCACACGGATATCGCAGGAAATTCCACCTTCCAGATGGGATACATCGGATGGTACATGGTGGTCACCAGTGCATCCTGCTCATTGGTGTAGGTGCCCCAGAGGAATGCAATTAGGACGCTCAGGGCGGTTAGGTGGAAAACGAACCAGAAGAAGCTGCGGGTGATACGGATACGACCTCCGATTTGGTAATGGCTAATGCTAATTGAAAAGGACCCCGGCTCCGGATGTATCCGGCCCACCTACCGCTCTTGAATTCGCCGACCCTGCTCCACCAATTTGCCGTAACAATGAAACGACAGGTTCTGCAGAAAATCCTTTAATGCGGCGGCAAAGGACAGTTTTCGCGTATCCTCCGCGGAAGTGGCGGTGGGCACAGTCGCAGGTTGAATGACTATTTTCCCGGGGTTGGGTATCCACCAGGCGGCACGACCCACCGCCAGTCGAAGGGGCAGCCCGGCCGGCTCTCGCTTCATACTCCTGAACTCCATGGAGGGCTCCTGTTCCTTCTCGATTGCAACTGGTCCAACACTGGCATTGTTCCATTGAGTGCGGGCTGATTTTAATGAAAATTTCGCAGTCATGTCGTGCGTGTTGTTGTAATTAGGCCTGGTGCTCCAACTTATTGCCAACAAATTAACTGCGACATGGCACGTGGTGTTTTCTAGGAAGGGGAAACTGTTGAGAAGTACGAGTAAGTAGAACCAAGAGCCATAGGCATTGGTCCTGCTCCCGATTCGTCTTGGCAATTTCCCTTAATTGTCAACAATTTAAAATGAAATTAGTTAAATGCGCGTTAAATGTCAGCCAGCGGAAACATCATCATCATCAGCGGCGACAGCAGCAGGAACAACTTGTGTCCTTGTCCTTATCCTTAACCCCCGAAAAAAGGAAACATGTTTCCCACTCTACCGGATTATGAGCTGCGTAGGACACGTTTTGGTGGTGGCCTATGTCTATGATTACGATTTTTGAACTCTGGTGCTTTAAGCTGATTAAATATTTTACCAATGACTTTACAACAGGTTTCTTGGGGTTTTTTAAAGTAATTGGTTTCCTTGAGGAATATGTTAAATATTTTATTTTCATCAATCAATAACAACATCAGGGTTCAAACATTCTTAAAGGAGTTTGTAAAAAAATTTGTAGAAGGCCCACTTGTCATTAGCACTTCCCTACATAAGTGATGATGGAGTTAAATCTTTCAGTCATATTTTAAAAATAAAACTTTAGACTTCAAAAGGAGGAAATGGAGCTAGATAACAGACAAGGCATTGCAGTTGACCCAGACCAATTAATGATATACGATGATGATAAATGACCAATAATCAAAATAATAAAGGTAAATGATACGATAACCAAGGTTACATTTTCAAAGCCAAAGATGTTTAATTCTTTATTGGCTAAGATTTTTGGAAATATATATATATGTAACATTAAAATTTATTATCTTTTAAGACTTGTCTAGATCGACTCAGCTGTTGATGCTGATCAAGAATATATATGGTTTATAGGGTCGGAAATGACGGGTTCTTGTCTTGGTTGTAAACTTAGGACTGAATTTACAATACTCCAATAATGTAGCAAAAGTTGGCGCCAAAGTCAAGTTCGATTTTTAAACTATCGTAAGAAATCAATACTCGTGAATATATAATTAAGTTAGGCTCTGAACTCAGTATATGTTTCTAGTTATCTTTAATAAAAACTGCTGTGTCACTGTAAATTGAGTTTATTAATTAGATCCATGGCAATAAGGTAATTAAATGCAAAAGAAACAAATAGCTAGGCCTGATCGTCGTATAGCATATATATATAACATACATAATATAATTGTAATGGTTATGACTTACCGAAGTAGGGGACACGCACTTCTTACTGTTTATCCAGATGCATTCCATTGGCCACGTCATAGTTTTGGGGTGGAAGCGTAATCACAATCACTATCACTACCGATGTTACCACTCGAGAGACCACGGACAGACTGAGGCCGGCGGGCCTGCAGCACCTCTATTTATACTCCCCAGGCAAGAGAACAGAGAAAGTTTGAGCGAGAGAGTAAGGGATCGCATTAGAGAAAGGCAGGGAGCGCTATAGAGAAAGAGGCCTATCTAGAGAGGCACAAAGAGAGTAAGGGGGAAAGAGTTACCGCTCGAGTTACAGAGCGGGAGGCATACATTTAACGATCGTTCCTATGGCAGCTATATAGTGGTCCGATTTTAATTAAATTTTAATTAAATTAACACAGGAATTTTAAAATAATACAAATATAATAAATAATAAATAAATAATACCTCAAATTAGATAAAAAATTTTCAAAATATGGAAAAGTTATAATTTGTTTTCTAATTATTATCCGAACATTTTTATGGCAGCTATTTGGACTCGGCTGTTGATGCTGATCGAGAACATATATACTTTATGTCATCGGAAATCACTGCATTGCAAAATTCGAACTTAAATTATTAATTTAAGCAAGAGTAGAAAAAGAAAAAATCTTTGCCTATATAAAAAAAATAACACGCCAAGACCAATATTAGTTGAAACACACAGACAATTCACGTATAAAATCTGCTTGGAAAAGCGATTGTTGAAACATATTGACACGGGAGGAAATGGCATATTTTCGACGGGATCGAGTGGATGCCTCGAAATCGCGACAAATGGCACTCCAGGTGAACGGCAGCAGCCAAATTAATCTGCAAATAAGCAGGTAAAAGAAGGAGGTGAGACCAGAGTCGCCCAAGATAAACGCAGAAAGCGCTGGGAAAAATCTGTGAACAGTATGGAGGCTGTTCTCTTCCCTTTTCAACCTACAAACGGAAACGGAAATGAAAAATGTGAAAAATGCAATGCGCAGCGAGACGCGAAAAGCGACCCTCAATGAGAGGGGTGGGGAACACGTGGAAAAGGATAAGGATAAAGGGAAGGGGAAAATGGCAAATGCAAATTGTCTCCTGTGCGTGCATATGCGTTCCACACGGCGTATGAGTAACGTGTCTTTTATCATGCATCCACCTTACCTTGCCACTCCTTGGTCCCCCGCCCCCGGCGTTAATTCCGGTGCCAATAGTTTGCCATATCTCTTTGCGTGGATATATGGCGCAGTAAATATCCAGACAAAAGCTCAAGCCAAGTGTATCCTCAGCACTGAGCCGGAAGTTTCGCTTGACATTGGGAAGGGGGATTCCCTTTGATTCTCAATATTTGTTTTGATTGTTTTAATTGAATATTTCCAGGCAATTAAAAATTTTAAAATATTAATTTATTGTCAAAACAATGAATAACCAGAAAATTACTTAAAGGTATAAAATGGAGAGCCTTTCTTAGGGTTTATAATCTTCTAAGCTAAGACCAACCAAATCAAGTAAAGGAATACATATTTACCAACCCATTTTGTTAAAAATGTTTGATTTTGTACATTTAAAAAAAGAATTGACTCCCAAACCGCCAAAATAGTTTGAAAATAAAAGCTTCAAGACCATTTAAAGGGTCCAGAAAAGGGTTCAACCTAAAGGAACTTTTGAAGCTTTTTAGTTGCTAGGTGGATGACTCTGACATTCAAAGAACCATAAGGATAATGCTTCTACAAGCTTTTTTGGAATATACTTTATATATTTATGGCTTTCGGGCAATCCAAAAGATGGCAAAGAAAAAGACTATGCATAATTTTAGGCAAAATCAAACACTGTTGTAAGCTTATTGCTATAAAACATTTTCTTTGTAAATATATGTTTCTTTTTTTAGAGGAAACATTTAGGGCTAATGCGATTATATAATATTTTGATGACCTTGGATAACAATTTTTACAAGTAAAATTCATAATCAGCAAAACAAACATGAATCACTCTGACCGGAACTCACTTAAATGGGAATTAAAAAACTTGCTCTCAACTAAACCGATCCTCAGACTAATTAAATATATTTTATTAAATGTTTTAATTACATAATAACAGTAATTATCAGTAATTAGCTCATTTTCAATATTAAGGGTGTTTTGCGTTGAATAAAAAATCGCATAAGATTCCTGGAGTTAGAGAAGTTAATATATTTCAAAAATATAAGTCGTATTCGAACTCAATATCGATAAAAATTAGCAAACTTTTTGAAAAAATTCAATTTTTTAATTGCTGTCTTGTATAACACGATAGAATACATCTCTAAGTTCAGGATTGGTATCCTGCAAGCTGCGATAATTGTTTATCAATGGCTTTCTCCTCGAATCCCTCAGGTTCCAAAGCTTAGCGATTTGACGATGGGGGAACTCGAGAACATCATCGAAGACAGTCCAAGTCACAGCCTCCGCACAGTCCGGTGTGGTAAGAGATCCTTTAAAGGAGTGTCAGAAAATATAGAATAAATACATATATCTATACTAACTCACCATTGTATGTGTAAAACTGTCCTGTTACAATATTACCCAAAAGTTGTCCCACATTCAGTTGACCCGTAATTGTGGCATTCGCCTGATACTGGACAATACGCGGCAGCTGATTGAAGATTTTATTGAGACCATAATTCTGGGTAGTCAGCCGATTAACTGACTTAAACATCACCCCCAAAACGGCCAGACCATCCCAATTCTGGGTAGCCTCTGCCATGGTGTCGTAGCGCTTGTTCTTATGGACAATATGCATTTCCACATCGAAGCGCTCAAAATTAATGGCATGCTCCGAACCCTTGGTATTCCGTGATCCCCAATGGAAGTGTACACTCTGAGCCTCAAAATCCCCGGGCAGCAAGGCGCCATTTATATAAGGTCGATGGCCATCTCGGGTAACAGGTAAGACCATGTTTGCTAGGAATATGATTGATTATAATGGAAAATAAATATGAATAAGTATAAATTCAAATAATCCTTGATCCTTTCCTACAAGCATTAAAAAGAGTACTATGTACCTGTGTGTCCATTATTCGTAATCACCAAAGGTGTGCGCAGTGATTGATTATAGTAGTTGAAACGCAAACGACTTATAGAACTGACTTTGGACTGCAAATATTATATTAATAATCCCAAAAGCTCGAAAAACGTTCTGTGACAACTTACATCCTGAAGAATCAAATCTATGGGAGACTGTTTCTGGCCAGTGGCGCAAGTTCCCTGCCAGTCATCGCCTTGCTCATCGTAGTTATACTCACCAGCTGCGCTCTCATCCGCCTGATCGGCCCTTATATCTGCAAGGTATTCTTTAGGTATCTCTGAAAAAAAAATAACAACTTAACACAGCTGTTAACAAAGTCTTAGACCACTTACCTATGAAGGCAAGAGCACATCCCAAGGCGGTCAGCAGGCACCAAAGACTATAGGAGAACATTTCAAGTACTTCTGTGTTCCGTTCCCTTTGGAGATTGCAGTCAGACTGTGATTTGCTCCGAACAGAGCAGGACCATTTATACCCTGGCAGAACCTGGCAAGTGCAATAATTTTCACCAAGTGGGTGTGCATAAGAGTCAGATAAGAGCAATCGGTTCTAATCACTTCTCAGCTGAGCCCTGTGGGCACAATTTACATTGAAATTGCAAATCGCTTTACACTTTTACGGTTGCCAAACCACCTTGGTAATTGACTCTGGCCAAAACGAAGAAGATCCGTAATTACTTAAGGCGGTTACAATTAAATTTCTTAGATTCTAGAAAGAGAACCAAGGCACTGATTGCTCTGCTTCAAGACTTAAGGGAGTAATTAAGGAGGAGCATCATCGGTTGAATTATTAGAATGGCTGGTGAATCAGTGGTCACTTTGTCATAATCTGGGGAACTGCCTTTAGATGGGTATTGCAGATATTTTGTTCTTTATTATCAAGTATATATAATTATGTCGCTAAAATCAAGGCAGTACTTACATATTTTTACTATGAATAACCTCATGTCTTCTACATACCATTTTCATGTTCAAAAGTTTATCAAATATCAATAAAAGTTTTAACTTTATACCCTATTACTGATGTCTGGAAATCCGTCTCGATTAAAGGTAAACTCATAAAGCGTTTATCTTATAGTTTAACTAAGACATTGCCCCTTCTGAACTTGGGTAACAAATTAAGTATTTCTCATACTACTGATTAAATCATTTACTGGCATCATAAAAATATTTTATAATTCTTTATGAGCATAATTATTTTATCTTTATTTCGGAGACAGTTACCTGGGCAAATTGAATTTACTTATTTCTCAAATATAATCCGATTTGATTATTTTATAAAGACAATTATAATTTTTGTTTAATATAAAGTAAACACTTGCAAAACCCAAGTACTGACTTTTACTAAGAAAAGGCAATGCCACTGCTCTTGACCCAAAACTGCAACTTAATTCGGCGTAGTTCTATATAAAAAAAGTGATATTGTTAAAAACAATAAAGTAAGTTTAAAAAAAATTGGTTCAATAGTATTATACAGTGAGTTTTTTATAATTGCCTTTTTATTACAGGGATAAATGGCAGTCTTATTAAAACCGTATATCGGTCTTATGAAGCTTGATGATGGTTTCCATTACTAATTAACCAGAAATAGACTCATTTCTATAAGTTTATTATTCTCTCTCAGTGCCGATATTCTAATTCAAATTTTAACACCTGTTGCAACAAATAGAGCAGGTGTAACCTGCTTCCACATAAGCTAGGGCTCTTCGCTCTTGACCCGGCTATTTCTCAATTCCCTTACTTTTAGCATAAATTTTAGTAAAAATATTAAGTTAAGATGCAATATAATATTTAACAATTTTGTTATGAAAACTATTTCTCCTCCATCTTTTGTAAATATTAAATAAAGAAATTTTATTCAACAAAAACAGTTAACTTAAATAAAATAAATACATAATTTACAGATGGTAACCAAAATAATCATATCATCACTTTCCCAGAAAGGTTCCGCTTAGATCTTTGCCGGTTCGATAAAACACCGGTCGACCATTTCGCGGTTGGGTAAACCTATAATTATTGATCATTCTGTGACCCTCAGAGTCACGCAAGCGCCAGAATCTCGATATCAATGAGTAGGATATGGGCAGGATGTGGGAGAACACGGTCCAGGTGACTGCCTCCTGGCACTCCGGCGTGGTCAGTGATCCCCGATAGGTGAAAAAGTCACGGGTACTCAGGTCGCCCAGCATTTGACCCAAGCTCAAGCTGCCAGAGATCTGTGCCTTGTCTTTATAATTGATGATTTTTGGCAACTCAGCCAGGACTTTGTTTAGACCGGGAAAAATACGTTTAGGATTCTGTAGGTGAGTGTAAAATAATATATTTTAGAGTATATAAATTAATTCGTTATATATAACAAGAGTTAGAAAATATTTAACATTAAAGATACTAAGCTAGCGTTCGATAAGTTTTAACTCAGAATATTAATTTTAACTTAAGTTGTAGTCATATAACCTACTATTGATTCACACACTATATGTATAACATTTCATTCATAAAAATTAATAAAGCAAAATAAACACAATGAACACACTTTCGGTTTAATGACACGTAGTTTTGTTTCCCTTGAAAGATTAAGTTACATTTTTATTTGTGGCGTTTTTAAGCTGCATTATCACGTCAAGTTAGATTTGAAATGTTTTACAATAGAAAAGCTTTGAGTATTATTTATAAAACACTCTCTTAAACCATAAAATCTCTAAGACTACTTACCTTGACAATTCTAAACATAATTCCAATAACAGCCAGACCATCTTTGTGCTTAACTGCTTCACTGAGATCCGAGTATTTGGCATTCCGATGGACGATGTGCAGTTCCATATCGAAGCGCTGCTTATTGATCGAGTGCTCAGATCCCCGCTGGTTCGGGGATCCCCAATGGAAGTGGAAGCCATCGGCCAAATAGCGACCCTTAAGCAGGCCTCCAGTAATGAATGGTTTCTTGCCGTTAGTCGTGGCAGGTATATCCATGTGAGCTGCAATTAACGTTTTCCCACATATTCGATATTATATAATGGCAAGACCTGACCTACCTGAATGTCCATTATTCTCCAGGGAGAGCGGTCCCCGTAGCTTTACGTCATAGTTTCCGAAGAAGATGCGGGGCAATGGCACGATGAGCGACTGACAGAAAGCAAAAGTTATTGAAATAAATTGGCCAGCTCTTTTTTACAATCATTTCTACAATCATTACCCCTTGTAATGTGAAAAGTGGCGTAAAATAGGTATTCATTTCCAGAGCAATTTGTACTACAACTCGGTTTCGCTTATCAAATTAGCTGTCAAAGGTTTCAATTGTAACCAACGAACGTCAAATTTGGGTATCACATTGATGTAATCCAATTACATATTCCACTTTTTGAACTTACCTAACATAATTTATGTGATTACAAGAGCCTTTCCTAGGAAGACTTTAAAATTTCCCTATAGTTTAAAGTTATTACTGATATTATGGGCTCTAAAATGTTTACTTTTTTTGTGGAAAAATTCTAAGGTTTAGAACCTTTTAAGGAAAATTTTTAGGAACATTTTGACTAATGCCTAAACGATTTTGATAAACAAAAGACCAGACAAAGTCTTAATAAATGCGCATACCAATTAGGTCTAAATATTTTGCTTGCATAATTAATACACGTTAAGGTGATACATATTTTTAAGTTAATTGTTTTCTTTTTTATTAGGAGTATTGAAATTTTGACCAATGGAAATTCACCCTTAATCTTGCTCTAGATTCCTTTTTTATACCATTTAATTTTAGAACTTTACAAGTCTATTTTGTATATAGAACTCACTTTTTGAACCGCTAACTGAAGTGGTGACTGTCGCACTCCCGAGTCACAAGTGCCGCCCCAATTCTCGCCATGCAGCTCGTAATTCCAATGTGTCACCTCGGTCTCGGCATCTGCAAGTTTGAAATTGTAGCAAAAAACAAAAGCCTGACAACGTTTTCACTTTCTTTCAGCCACGCTTAGCTGGTAGTCCGGTAATCCTATTAGCCAAGACCGTGAATAAATTCACTTCTGTTTCGATCATCGACGGACTACGACGACGACTCTCTCATTTCTGGCGGGAGCCAAACAAGGTATGGCAGAATGATTAATTATGGATCGGCAAATATGGGGGAAAGAGTTCAGACCCGCTGGGTGTTAACTATTAAGTAACTGATGTAATATTTTTGGGCTTTATTGGTTCCCTTTTCACACACACTCGCACACACACAGTTCCTGGTATGCAGTTCCCAGTGGGAATGCGTTCTGGGCTTTCAATTACCATTTGATGTATGCTGATAGGCGAGCGGCAGCAGTAGTAAAAGCTTGTGAAAAACACTCGACTGCATTGTTGCAGATTTACGATCCGATGTGATTGTTCTGATTATGATTATATATATATTTAATTGATTCTAGCGGGCGCGTGTGTCTTTGTCTAGAGCCGTTTGAAAATTTTACATAATTTATCCAATCCGATCCGATTTGATGTGATGCGATGCGATGCGAATGCGAGGGAGATGTGTTAACGGTGGCAAAGTTACTGCTGCTGCTGCTGCTGCTGCGAACGTTGAACAACTGAAACGGCCCACAAATGGCCCCATAACTTTTATACCGGGGTTATAGTGGAGCGGTTGCTCAGCGTATTGGGAGTTGCTATTGGAAGTGGATGTGGAATTGGAATGGAATTGTATCCGATCGGATCGGATCTAAATTTGAGGCGTAAGTGGGGCGTGATTAGCGCCAAACAGTAGCACCACCAGCGGCAGCAAGTGTGGCGCTCTAATTGCAGCTGTTTGTTTTCGAAATGATAAATGATGGATCAAACTGTTGGTGTGTCTGCGCAATGTGTCGAGGAAAACCATATAAATTTAAACGCTGTGGAAATGCGGAAAAGATCTGACAAAGTTTGCTGAACTCTTACACATTCTTTGGGTATTTTAATTTAGTGAATGGAACTAAGACTTTATAAATGCAACTGGTTTGGTACTTAAATAAAATATGTTCTGCTTTAATTTTACAAACCGATTAAAAGGAATTTTTGATAACCTAAATTTAACCTTAAATTTGATATAATTTGATGATATTTTGTATGTAAAAATTATATTCATATTGTATAATTTGTAAGTAAATTTATAACGTTAAAAAAGATGAAATCATACAACAAAAGGCTTTTGTCTAAGGATTGTATTGCATAATATTAATTTTTAACATTCGCTAAAAAGCTTTATATGTTAATAAAAAAGGTTTTTGAAAAACCAAAAAAGATCTTTATACTTTTTATAGTATTATTATCATATCAAGCTTTTTCTCTCCTTACACATCCCCAATAAATATCCATTTCTTTAACAAGCTACTACCCGCTGTGATTATCTTACGAATGCATTCAAAGAAAGTAGATAAGATAACAAACCATTTTTGCATTTGAATTGCTATCAATGGCAATCTAATGACCAAAATTTTGGCAACTATTTTGCATTCAAATTATTGAATCACTTGCCAGATTTGGCAGAAGCTGCCGGACAGGTTTAGTATACGTCACTTCCGAAACCGCTGGGAAATACTCTGACCAGTTACAACACACTACGTTTTCACCACAAAACTTCTTTGTCGAATGTTCCATAATTCCCAGCGTGAGGAGGTGACTCACAGATAAGAGGATCCAATTAGACCGACAATGGCCACAAGCGGTGCTAACAACATTTGTCGCCATTGATCTTCGACACACAATTATGCTGGGCTGGCCAAGGCGGTTTCACTTTTCCAACATCTCTCTCTGTCTCGTGGAACCGAAGAAAGTGGCTTAAAATTTTTCAAGGCTTTACATTAAAACTGTATTTCGTATTCTGTCACTAATAGCTAAGTATTCATGCATACTCATGGTTTATATATATTAAAAGTAAAATAATGTAACTGATTTTTGATATATGTATATGTACGCTTACATGCCTAGTCAATAGAAACGTAACAAGCACGCTTTTCTGGGCAGTTAAACTGCGCCAGTGGCTGTCGCAATCTTCGCGGACAGCTTTGGTTTTAGTACAGAGTACGGAGAGTGTCAGAGCTCGGCGGCAAAGTAGATGCGCCGGTTGGGTCAGAAGTCTCCTACTGTGTGCGACACGAACTCAAACTGCCGCTCAACGCTGCTCTCCACGTCCATGTCGAGTGCGTCATCGATGAAGTGCATCTCTACGTGCTCGCGGAAGGCATTAAAGGTCACCTGGCTGTTGTACACCTTGCCGCACATGGGGCAGGTCTTCTCCATGGCATCGGCTGCATCGGCCTTTATTTTCTCCTGGACGATGTTAATGCGCTGGCTGGGCGGCGTTCCATTGTGTCCATTGTGTTCGATTGGATACTGTTTGAGTTCGTTATTGAGGCTCTCATCCGTCTCGAGACTCTTGTCGGCCATCTCCGGCTTCTTAGCAGACTTCTGGGCGCAATCTGGACAGGGCTGCAGCGCTGTTCGGAGATGAGAGAAAGGTTACATGGGAGCTACTAAGAATACGAAACAAGATCCCCTTACCAATGCGGTTCTCCAGCAAGTTGAGCGCTGTGCTCAGCTCCTGCTGCTGCTTCATTGCCTCGCGCCGCATCTCTTGCAGCCCGTCCATGCAGCGTTTGGCATCCACATTGGCATCTGGTTCAGTGGCGGGTTCCTCCACTTGCAGGTTGTACGGATAAGCCAACTCGCTATCGCCGGTTCCAAAGTCATCTAGAGCTATTTCCTCCAGACTCAGGTCTCTTAGACCATCAGATAGCATCTTGTGGCGCAGGTGCGGGTTCGGAGAGTGCTGTGTGAAGGTCTTAGATCTCACTAGGTTCTGGCTAAGGTTGGCACGCGAGTCGGGAGAGCTGGGCACCTGCTGGGCCAACTGCTGCTGTTGGTCCTTGGAGATCTGTGAGAGGCGCGACCAGAGGCGGCGATTCTCATTCGAGACCATACCGATGTGCTCCTCCAGCTGTTCCTTCTGACGCTGCAGCTCAGACACTTGTGCGCGCAGCGAAATTACTTCACCGGTGCCAGCTACTCCGTTGCCGGTAGAAGAAGGCATGGCGGAGGCCTCCCTTAGCCGCTGGTTCTCCTCCTCCATGCCGGCCACGCGGCGCTGCAGCTGAATGCATCGTTCCTTTATCGTCTGCAGGGCCACTTGCAGTGCGTAGTTCATCTTGTCACTGGATGCATTGGAGTTGGTGGATACTGAGCTGGCCGAGGCCGTGGTTTTAGCAGCGGTTGCCTCCATTGCGAGTCACCTGCGGGGGCAGGATCTTTGCATCCGAATTCTGGGCCAGGTGAAGTCAAAAGAAAATGTTTTTTTTTTTTCGAAGATTTCGTTTGATTTCCTTTTTTGTTGCGTTCTCATTCGTGTGACTGTGCGTGGAACTCCAAAGAATACTAAAATACGTGACGATAGTTTACGTCTTTGTGGACTTAGCAGTATTTTTATTACGTTATTACCGTCTATCGTTACGTTGTTGTGCATTGTGACCAGCTTACTTCACCGAACAGCTGTTTTTGTTTACGCGGCTTATTATCCAACACATTTCTCAATGTTTTACGGCAAAAGTTTAATAAATTTCTACAAATATAAGAGAAAAGTATGGCAGAAAGTATGGCCCATTATAAAGCGCTGCAATGCCACCTACCACCCACCGAAAATTCTCTTCTTTGGCACAGACAACTTTTCCCTGCCCAGCTTGCAGGCGCTTCATAAGAACTGCAGGTAAGCTCTTTGTAATTAGTGAACTATTTAAAAGATTATTAAATATTCTATAACCTAGTGATCGCCTGGGTGTGGTGACCTCATTCAAGAGTCCTGCCAACTGTGTGAGGAGCTATGCAGAGCGGGAGAAATTGCCGCTTCAGAGATGGCCCATAGATGCCTCTGTATGTTCCAATTACGACCTAGGAGTTGTGGTCTCTTTTGGTCACCTGATACCTGCCCACATTATTAATGGATTTCCCGCGGGAATGATCAATGTTCATGCCAGTCTCTTGCCTCGATGGCGAGGAGCTGCTCCCATTATCTATGCAATTATGAGGGGTGATGCCAGCACCGGAGTTTCCATCATGAAAATCGAACCACATAGGTTTGATATTGGTGCTGTAAGTTAATTGTTAAATGATACATAGATTAAATAATATACAATGATTATATTTTAGGTTCTTGCTCAGCAGGAGGTGGCCATTAAACCTGACGTTTTCATGCCGGAGTTGCATGCTTCTTTGGCTTTATTAGGAGCTGATTTACTGGTGGATACTATCAACAGTTTGTCTCAAAGACTAAAAGAAGCAAGGCACCAGGATAATGCAGCTGCCAGTTATGGTAAAACATCTCAAAAAATTAAATAGATCATGTTTTTAATCATGCTATCCCTTAGCTCCCAAAATAACAACAAAAATCACCGAAATAAACTGGTCCGAGCTGTCTGCCTCTGATATATACCGCCGGCACAGAGCTTTGTATGGTTACAAACCCCTTACCACAACCTTTCTGGATAAACAAGTCCAGCTTTTGGAAATCCGGCTACCTGAAGAACCATCTCCCATCCTAAAGCACGGCCATTTTAGCTTCCAACGGAAGCGGAAATCCCTCTTAATAGGATGCGCTCAGGAGAGTCAGTTAGAAGTGCTGCAGTTACGCGTGGAAGGTAGAAAAATCATGAGTGCCCAGGACTTTAACAACGGATTTCTGAAGCAGACCAAGTCCTTGCAATTTACAGATAGTAAAATAGTAGCATGTTGATAACAAAATGGTAGTTTTAATGAAGAATTATAGCTAAGAACCTAGGCCAAGTCGGATGGTTTGACCTCTTTGGTTTCGGACAGCTGCTGCGTGGATTTCTGTAGCAGATTCTTAGTGAACCACATGGGACGAGGCTTTTTGATCTCAACAATGCGCTTGCCCTTCAGCTCCTCGGCAGACTGCTCGGCTTTCTCTCCCTCGTAAAGAACGATTACCTCCTTGTCGACGGGATCTAAGCCCAGATTCTCCTGGATTTTCTCTTGCATGAGCTCAGTTTCCTTTAGGACTTTCTGGTAGCAGAACGCTGAGGGTTGGATATTGATTAATTCATTGCATTAGTCTGCATTGCACAAGGAACCTACGACACAGCACTCCCAGTTCGTGGTCATGTCCACATTGCAGGCACGAGCGAATGTTTCGCTTCTCCCTCAAAGGCTTCCATACGTATTCAGGGTATCCAAACTTCCGCTTCAGTCGCTTCTCCACGGATCTCCTGTGCTTGGGTACGGCCCAGAAGATACCATCACCAATAAGCTGCTTCAGGCTGAATTCCTGGGAGGATTTCTGGCCGGAGATGCCGCTGTGCTCGTGTTGGAAACCGGCCAAAGCCAGCGCTACAGGCAAAACGTACTTAATAAGATGAATTTTAGGAGGGTAATCCAATTATCCACCTGGGGGATGTCCTCCATGTGGCAGGAACAGGCGCTCAACGTTCCTTATAAAGTTTGTAATTGATAAAAACAAATTTTTCGACATTTTACGGCCAATTGTGCTGAATTTACGTAAACGTGATTAGGGATGGACAAAATTCAACAGCAATGCTATCGATATATGGCAACATAATCAAGGGAAAAACGTAAGCACTTCATAAATATTTATGGTAATATGCAAAAAACGATTGTTGTTATTACTGTTATTAATTTAGAATAAAATCTTGTTTTATAATTAAAGTTTTAATTTTATAATATCGGAAAGGAAAATTTATATCTTCCGCTGTATTACGAACCCCACTTCTAATATTACGTTGCGTACCAGTCGCCTTACGTCACCACGCACGTTGCAAGCGATATTATTCGTGAGAGCGGTCAACAGCTGGTTCATCAGCTGTTCCGCACTGTTACGTCAAAATAAAGTAGTGAAAAGGTGCAAATTCCCAACGAGTTAAATAAAAACTATTTCCGAGTCCGGAAAACGCGTTGCAAGTGGCATCTTCGAGTGGCCAAGTGTATGTGGAACATGAGGACACTGACGGCGGCCGAGACGTAGTGGCTGTCAGGCAGAGTGGAGCTGTCCTTATCAGCAGAGTGGAGCAAGGGCAAAGCGAAAAGAGCGGATAGTGTGCGTTGGCCACAGGTCCGCGGGGTCACACATTGCCCCCGCCTCCACTCAACGTCAAGTTCAAGCGGCGTTCGGCTCGGATTTCGAAGTGGGGAATCGGCCTGCATCTTCGGCTTTCCATATCCACCACAGCTTACCTGGGCTGGGAATACCTACCACACCTGGCGGCGCGCACGCGCGCATCGTTTAAAAAAAAAGTTGGCTGGCAAAAACACTTCGTTGGAGCTGTTGGAGCCAGACGCAAGCAAACCGCGCTTCGCCTCGAAACCGCCTGTGGAAAACAACCCCAAAGTCAGACCGAAATCGCCGCGCTTTTCAAAATCGCAGATCCTGCGACTCATAAAAAAAAGCAAAAATATTAAGGAAACCAATAAATATCAAGGAATAATGCCGGTTACTATTCAATGAGTGACTCGTCCTGAATTCTGTGTAAAAAAGCACTGGCCTACTCTGCCCGAAAACCTACGAAAATTATTGAAAAATAGTAACAAACCTAACAAAATATTAAAATAAATCAAAAATGGCCTGCTTGAGCACTTCCGGTCGCGTTGTGTGCGGTTCGCGTCGCCAGCAGACGCACAAGCTGCTGTATCAGCTCTTTGGCACCAGTTCGAGCTCCGTTTCCGGTTCCGGTGTCGGTTCGCGTCCAGGATATGCGGGGAATCCCCATTCCGGCTTGACCCAGCCCAAGACACAGCTGCAGGCCCAGCGATTATTTCACGGATTAAGCTTTAACATCGGCAAGGATTACCCCGATCTGCTGGTAAGTTCATTGCCAGCTCGAACCCGAACCTGGCCAAGAGTGCATTGGCTGCTGTTGCTGCTGCTGCTGCTGCGCATGCGCCAAGTGTTTGCCGCTAATGCGTCTGCGTGACTTTGGCTTTTGCCAGTCTCGCTTTTCATTCGTTTTCTTGCATTTTCTTTGCTGCAAAGCCAAAAAGAAAATGAAAGTGAAATTGGTCGCTGGCTTTTTGTGCAAGTAGCGTGAAACCGAAGAGTGGAAAAGAGAAAAACAAACCAAAGGCCGAAGCCAAAACCGAAGAAAACACAACTTGTTGCGCCCACAGTCGCAGATAGCAAAATTCGCGCAAAAATCGCGATAGTATGTTGTTGGCGGAAGCTGCCGCCGCGTTTATAGTATTTATTATTGTGCTTCGGTCTTTATTTTTTGTTGTTATTTTCCCGAACTTTTATGTTTTTCCTCGCATATTTGCAAGGTGAAGTTTTTTATCGGTGACTCTCTTTCTGGTCTGTCCGCTTGCAGTTTGTCATTAGTTTTTACATTGTTGACAAGTCTGTGAATGATTTTCTTCCTCTGACTTTTTTCACTTCTTTCTTTTGTTATGCAATTTCGCATAGTTATTTTCTCGATGATTTATTGCCTGTATTTATCAATATTTATAGCCTGCAAAGCGCACAGCTGATTTCGAGCAGTGCCTGTAAAACTGTGACCTGCGCCGTATACGCAATATCCGGCTCTTTGATTTCAAGTGGCTTTTTCGCGGGGTTCTATTCAAACATAGCAATTTGTGTTTTGTTATCAGACAGCAAAATGCTATCAGTAATTTCGTGATTTTGTTTTCTATAACATCATAACAATTGTAATCTCTCAGCCATCTGGTATTTAAGTCTATGAATGACGCGCCTAGAGCAATGAATCGTACCGAAAGGGTCGTAAATAACTCGGAAACCTATATTATTCACAAAACTATTACTCAAAAGCTAAGCTATATATTTCTTGGGTAAAATATGTGGAGGTTATGTTCTGGGAGCCTTAATTGTTCTATTGCTAAAATCAAAAGGCAATCCCGGCTATTGTCTTTAAATGCAATTGGCCAAATCGAAACCATTCAACCACTTGCCTTCAATTTAATAGCTTACTTACCGCCTTGAGTGTGTGTAGGCCACCATTAATGCATAGGCTTCTCTCACATTTGTTTTTAGTTAATTGTTTTATAGCACGCCACTTAAGTCAGCCAGCCTATTTAGTGGCTTTGATTTAATGGATTTAGCATTGCAAGTGCAATAAATTGAATGCAGTTTGCTGGCCATTATTCAATGGCTTCGATGGTAAACGTACATAACCCCCCAAACCTTGACATATAGTTGTGCCGTTTTTTTCTGATAAACATATGTGTCTGAAAAAAAAGGTTAAAAGCTTAATAATTTACATTTAATGCACACCTTTGACACTCACCACAGGCGGCCTTGATCCGAAAAGTTACTACACACCTTTTTTTCACTGGAAAGATGTACATTTTAGTCTACAAATAATTAAATTACTTCATTGTAAATAATAGGATGTTTTTACCATAAATTCTTCTTGTGACTCCATATTTTTCTCTAAACATCTATAAATCCTTTCGAATATTATATAGATTTTATTTTACATAAATTTTCCTTTTCATTATCATATATAAATCCTTTTTAAAAATATATAAAAATAGTTACAGGTTATGTTGTTAAATAATCCCATAACGTAACACTCATTCAAATTAAAATAAATGCATTTCTCGGCTCCTACAAAAGCTTGGAAAAAGTGAAATATTTTGTATGCAGCTGTTGTTATCAAGTTATTTATGCATTTCGGCTGTTTAAGACTCTGTCTGTTTCATTTTCGAAGCCGAATAAAAATTCATTCGACGCCAAATTGGTTTTATGCCCAACTCACATCCACACACCGCTCAAAACGGGACAAAAGCAAGCACCTGGAAACTGATACGTTCATCTATCATAGGTAAACAATAAACAAAACGCAAATAGAAAGCGCACGTCGCAGCGGCAGAGCAGCTGGCAGCGCTTGCTGCTGCTGTCCAAAAAAAGAAGAAAATATACAAAAAAAATAAAATAAATAAAAAACTAAAGAAAAAAAAACGCCAACTAATAATAGTCGGCAATAGCAGAAGCAACAACAAAATCAAGCGGTGAGCCAACCGCAGCCATAGAAGAAATTCACTTTTAACGGTTTCTTTGACTTTCTTCTTCATTTCATTTGCCAAGCTCCCCCGCCCCTCGACCAACCATTGTTTTGGCCAAAAGAAACCAGCCAAAAAATACAAAAACTACAAAACAAGTAAAGAAAAATAAAAGTTTAAAGTCTTTATCTATGCGCCACACGAATTTGGCAACAAACTGATTGGCCAGCTTTGCGTATTTTAGTACTCCTTATCGCCGGTCAGTACATCTTTGACTCGAATTAGTTTCCAAATCATTTTCGTCTACAAATCTCTTCCGCATTTGCCCCTCCTCTGGTTGTGTTTATAAACTTTTCACTTTCATTGTAAATGCGTGAAATAAAACCGAGTTTGGTTAAGCTTTAGCCGGCCCAAGAGTTTTAACGCCAGCGTGTGAATTTGATGGGTTCATAGTCCCAAGGTGGCGATTTTTTTTTAATTAGATTAAAGATTAGAGAGTAGAGAGATTGAAGTACAGTTAGATGTTTCTCTGAGCTAAACTTGATTGATTTCCGTCGATTCTCTGGCTGTTATTTTATATATATTTTTATGTGTGTGTGTGATTAATTTAAATGCGAGGGTTTGGTCGCGTGAAAGTGAAACCAAATCTTGACCTGTTTTCATTGAAATTTTATTTTAGAAATTTTTTGAGCACGCTTGAGTTTAAATCTGAGAGATTATTTTAAATATTTTTAAATTCTTTTAATATTAAAAAACTCTTAATACAAAAATTATAGGTGATTGTCCGAAAAAATTAAATGTGTAAGAAATGCCTGCAATAAATCCTCAACTAAAAAGATTATCTTATACATTTATATGTATAAAAAGGGAGCTTCAAATATTTTTTTTTCATATATATTATAATACATATATAAAAAATAAGTACTTTTCCAATTACTTTTTTTTTAAGAAAAGGTCCCAATAATTATAATATAATATTTTAAAGTTAGAATAAATGGTTTTAAAAACAAATTGATAACAATAACTTTTCTAAACAAGAAAGGAAACTATCTTTGGGAAGCTTAAATGTATAATTTAATTGCATTTTGCACTTTCAAACTTTAACTAAACTAAGCCAAAAAATCATATATTTTAAATCGGAAAGCATTCCTATGTTAGTTTTTATTATGTTAATAAATCTGCGTACTCAATTTAAAATTAAAAAAAAAAATTTTAACGATGTAACCCCTTATAAAATTTTTTAAATTAAAAAAAATTAAATTTTTGCCGGACATAGCTAGATCGATTTGGCTTTTGATGCTGATCAAGAGTATATATGTATGGTTTATAGGGTCGGAAATGACTTCTTCACACCGTAATCAGCTTCAGAAAAAGTATAAGACCCTGTAAAGATAATAGTTTTGCTTCAAACTTAAGCAAACTTTAAGTTCTTTTACTGAAAGTAACTTAAAATATAAAAAATAATCATTATAATGATTAAAATCCCTCGTTCCGGTTGTCTTAAAATTGTGTTTAACAATCACATCCTCACATCTTTTTCCCTCAACCTCTTTGTGAGAAAGCCATCAGGTTAGGCATAAATATGTGAAAAAAACATAAGAGACACGAAAAAAGTGACAGATATGCTAAAAGATACATCTTACATATGCACAAGATGCTCATATCGTAAATCGTTGTCTTTGTGACTGTATCTTTATTTCTGCAAAACACTTTCACTCGTAACTGACCCACAGATTGACCAGCAAACCGACCCCCTCCAGAACGTGTAATTCTCCGAAGGTTGGATATTATTATAATTTATTTTTAATATGCAATCGCTTATGGTTTAATTGGTTAAGAGCGGGGGAAGAGGACGGAGCTTTGGCTATGGCAACGAAACCGAAATTGGTTGTGGGCATGCCTAAGCGGATTGGGTTGACTTTCATTCAACCTGTCTTACACCTGCAATGGTCTCTTTGATCGCTTGCTGCTGGTGCCTTTACCTTTGGCTTTGGTATTTTTCGGCCCGTACTTGCTGACCCAATTCCAGAAAGACGCATGCGTTTTGGTGTTGTCCTAAACTGGTTTTCGGGTTCGGTTTTCGGTTTCGGTGGTTTCTGCTGCCGCCGCGCCAAGACTGTTAACTGTTAATGATTTCAGCGTTGTTTTCCTTAACAACAAATTTTCGGATTTCGATTTGAAAGCCCCCAAAAGAAGCGCCGCCATCGAGCGTTGTTGGTACGAGTTTAGTTTTGACCAAGTTGCGCAACCCAATGGCCGGCCCAAAATTCCCAAAGCCATATATGGGCTGTCAAGCCCACATTTCATCAATGTCGCTCATGTTGGTCCATTGGTCCATTGGTCCACTTGCCTGCCCTTTGGGCGTTTTACATTTTCAATGTTTTATCAGTGATTATCATAAATTTGACTATCTGCGATGCAAAGGGAATTCATTTCTCACACTGATTGGACCGCTTGTTATTTTTTGAACTTGCATTCTGAGAGTTTCCATTATCATCGTTAGTTTGTCCAAGGGTTTCCACCAAATTAACATGGAAATTTGCTTTTTAATAGTCTTAATGTTTCGAAATTCAGGGCCTAAATATCAATAACAACAAATTAGACGGTGTGAGCCTTAAATTTGGCAGCACGCCTTGCACTTTGCATTTTACGAATTCCAAATTTTGTGTTTTATTTTTTTTCCTGTCTGCGCGCGCACCCGTTTTATGTAATTTTTTTGACTATTGGCGACTTGGTTGATTTACAGCCAATGTCCCCCCCTTCCCGAAAGCCAGTCAATGCAGGATAAACTTGAATTTTCAGGTTTTCCACTAATAACTGGTTTCCAATTTGTCTGCAAAAATATTTCACAGTTTTAGTTTTCCTTTTTCTACCTTAATATTTTGGTAACATTTTACTTTGTCTAGCCTTTAGACAAATTGTTATAATTACCAAATAGTGTAAACCACCCAATATTTTGCTTAATAAAAATTATTTTCATAGTTTTTTTTTTTTGCGGCTTCTTGCAAGTTGAAGCGTTTAAAAACGCATTCGCTTTCGTACGTTTTGCTAGCGTTTAGAAACGCGTCTGCGTTTTAAGTCGCCTACATAGACTAATATCACGCAGCCGCCGCGTTGGTCAAGCACGCACTAATTTCAATTGTAAATCGCTTTTGGGTTGCGTAATATCCAAAGTGACGGTGGAATGCCATGTGATTCAATTGCAGATATATGATTGCGGAAAGTAGTTGGTGAAACTGGATCGGAAATCAAGTTTATAGCAATTAATAAATGAAAAATCACATTGAATCCATTTTTGGGGATGTCAGCTCATTAGTTTTTGTTTGGGGAAATCCCCCAGAGAGGTTGTTAAGAGATTTATATATACGTTTTTATAAGGCAAATGAACTCTAACTGAAACCCCAAACTATACGTTACCCATTTTATTAGTTTAAACTCCACTGAAATTCCTGAAACTTTAAGAACCCATTTCCGGAACTGCATTGGTATGTGGCTAACTAATCTTCCAGTGATTTGCGAACCTCAATTGGTCAATCGATTGCAGTTGTCATAGTCTCGGATGGGGGCTTAATTTCGACGCAATGAAACCGTGACGCATTGAGCATTCGCAATGGAGACATTAGCAAATAAAGTGGATACATTATGTTTGGCTTTTCCAGCTAATTTATGTGTGCTGTGTGTACTGTGTTGCCCCCCCAGAAGCGTTCTCAGTGGCACAAGGCACAGCAATGCTTTGTCAAATACAAATTGCCCAGTTTTCAGGCAAACACACACCACACACACACTTGGCACTTGGCATTCACACTCACTTCAAACCGCTGAGATGTTAACACGCATGTAAACCACTTGCTGCCAGCAGGCATTGCGGCTAATGAAGAAGCTACGAAAATCGAACGGCAAAAGCATGCTTAAATATATATGTATGTATGTATATATAAAATATGCAGCCAATAGAGGGGGGAAGGGGTTACGTTCGGTTACTTTGGTTATGTCAGCCAACAAAGCTGGCAATGGCCAAAACAACCGCAGCGATGACAAAAAGGGAAAGTATAAGTCCAAAGCCTCGTCTTCGGACTCCGATACGTTTTGTGGCCCTCAAAGAGCCAAAGAGAGGCGGTTGTTGCTACTTTCTTGAATGTTTCACTGTCTCCGGTTTTGGCCAATACTACCTTGCTGCTATGTGTTCGAGCCGTCGCTTCCGCTACCAAGGCCCGTCATTTTCGATCAAAAGGCAGCAAGAGAGGCATTTCTTTTTTGGCCAGCAAAGAAGCAATTAAAATTTGTTGTTGGTTAAAGGTATTTTAAAGCGATGATTCAGCTGGGAGTTCACATACCATGTATTTTATCCTTTTCGTACAGTAATCTGAATATAATTACTATAAACAATTTATGAGTTCAGCCTTCCGCATAGCACTTAATAAACGACTCAAAAGTTCTGTTTCTCCATGCAGCCTAAGCATTAATTTGTTAACTTGATTGCTATAATTGAATAATTTTTAGCATGTTTAGCTTTTAAATCGCAGGTGTTAACAGTTTTCGTACTTATGCCCGACCTCCATAGCAAAATAGCAACATGCAAAGGCAATTGTCTGTTGTTCACATATCGCTTATGATATACCGCACCATACGCCGCATACAAATTGCCTTAAAAAAGGCGAGCGAAACAAGAGCAGAAATCATAACAATGCGGCTGCGGATCGACACAATATACTATAGTAACTGAGTCGTAAGGCAATCAATAACACACAAATGCTAAAAAAAATGTTGCAATTCGCTGATTGTTAAAGCCTTCAATCAAAGCTGACATCAATCAGTGCGAGGCACTCGAAATGCTGGCTAAATACTTTCATCGTTTCATGTCTTCATCTTGAACTGAGGCCGCGCCATCAATGGACACCAGAGTGGGATGGAATGGGATGGGTTTTTGCGGCTGAAGAGGATTATGTCGTGGGAGCGCCCTGTGGCGAACAAAATGCCACCTCTATTTGATTTGATATTCGTTACTTTTCGTTTTGTTTTTTTACTTTGCACTTGTCTCCTCAATTTGCAAACATAAAAACGCTGATAATGCTGCAATTGCTTTGATCACTGCGAGCACCGCCTATTTTGTGCAATTTTGTTCACAAATTAAATTAATGAGTGCAAGAAATGCGAGTATTTAAATGAAAATTGGCAGAGGTGCCGCTAAACAAATAAAAGATAATTATTTCGGGGGCATTGTTGCTTCGCCGCGGCAAAAGATCATTATTATTATTATTATTATTTCTTCTTTTTGAATCGATGTGAAAGTTGGCTTGCCAATTGTTGCGGCTCCTCTTTTGTGGAGTGTGTGGAGGTTGCCAAAGGAGGTTTAACTGGATATCTTTGGTTGGCTTTTGAGTCAGGTTAAGTGCGATTTAAACTTATCAACTGATTGGAGGCAATCTTAAGAGGCGTGTTGGGGAAAAGAAATGCAAATCTTGATTCAAAACATAGCAGAAAATGAAACTGAAACTCTTTAAGCTTAATTCAGTTGATATGAAAATTATAATACAATATTATTTCCTGCCTTAATTTAATCCATATATTTAATGAGCCATTAATTAGGAGTACTCCTCCATTGTATTTGCATATTTTTCCCCTATATACACCCTCGACTTTCTAGATTTTTTCCTTATTTCTTTGCTCGGTTATAAAAGCAGCCGCATTGTAAACAAAATAAAAAGAGTGATTGAAAGTCCTCGGTTCATCTTCGGCAGCCAAGTGCAACGGCTAAGAGTGTACTTCCTATGTATTTTACTTACTTTTTAATGCCTCTGTTTTTTGGCTTTGTGCACGCAACAAGCCCATAATCCTCAACTTTAATTTGCAAAAAATATTTTCAGTCAAGATGCGATGCTTGGCCAGAATGCAGGCCAGAGCATTGACCTGGCTTTAAAGAGAGCACATTAGCAGGTTCATGAGGTTTAGAGACACTTAAAATCCGTTCGGCTTTCGTGGGCACCTGCTGACGTTAGATTGTCTTAACTTGGCTTGCCGTAAAAACCATTTAACAGTGCTTAAGAGTCTGACGGCGTATGTGGCCAACTCGAAATAGCCACAATTAAATGCATTTCTGCACGTTCCACAAATTTCTGTTTCTTTCATTCACTTTTTTTTTTCTTTATTTTTTGGCTTTTGCAAATATTATCATATCAACGGTGACGGTGGCCAGCTGATGGCACTAATTTTAATTTGGCGCACATATTGAAAATGAAAGTTTCCACGACTCGAATTTAATTGGATTTCTTCCGGCTGCTGCTGCTGCTGCTGCTGGCATTTTGCTGTTGTAATTGTGATGCCTCGGATTTTGTAATAAGCCATGGCTCGCTTTCTACTCGCCAAAAGCCAAAGGCCCCCCCTATGCCTTACCTTGCCGATGTTTATGACACATATTAAATATGAAACTGGGTCATTACAAGCTCTTTTCAATGGGAACTCTGGCTCTCTGACCAACAATTTGTTTGGTTATTTTACGATGCTTAACCAGTTTGGACAATCAAAAGGCCCCACACGTGTGGGTCAAATTAAAGACGATGATATTGACGATCTTCAATGATGATGGTGTTCGCTGCAGAAGCTCAGTTACCAAGGGCGTTGTTACGGCCATTGACTGTTTGAGACTCTTCCAGGATCTCGAAAGCAAGTGGGTCAATATCCACAATCCACTCCCAATGTGTAATCATAGCTAAATATTTGAAATCGCAGCCACTGCTGACAACTGGCAACATCGAATTTACATGTTATCGTATCGTGTGCGGCTTTTATTGACAGTCTGAGTGGTTGGCTGGTTGACTAGCTGACGGCTTGACTGGCTGACAGGCTGCACAAGAAGCAAACAAATGCGATTGCATAATTGCACATAAAAGTGCCTCAGAAAAATAAAAGCAAATACATACAAGTCCGGATTTGAACGGAAAGGCGAGGCACATTTCCTGCAGTGAAAGAAAATGTTGGAAAATTATTTCCAAATTTATTTTATAATTATTTGAACAGCAATTGAATTGTACATCGAGGGGATAATAAGTTTTAAATAACTAGCACAGAAAAGATTTCAGATAGGCAAATTAGGGAATTTTTGACTGAGTTATGATGGTTTTCGAAGTTTCCTTCCTTTCTTGTTATATTTAATTTATTAAAAAACCCTGGTTTTTTATTCATTGCCAAATTAAAACTCAATCAGGAGCATATTTTTTTGGCGAGTGCCGCAACATGTTGCCCGGCAATTTAGCCGCGCGTGTTGCTCTCTTTTGTGTCGCTTTGTTTTGTGGACATAAAAGGATTTTGCGGCTACGACAATTCAAATTCAACGACAAGGTCAAGAGTCGCGCGAGAGCGTCGACAATCGACTTCAATTAGTTGGCCATTTACTGTGGTTACAACCACACGGCCACTGCAATTTTCCAGTTATTAATTTTCGGCAACTGGCGGGCAGAAAATCCAACGGCGTGCAAGGCGAAACTCGTTAGGCGTGGCAGCGCCCGCAATTGAAAGTTGTTAAGTGACTTGTTTGCCCCTCCATTATTCACACTTTGTTATTAATTGCAGCATTTACCTGAAATCGCTAACCGTGGTTCTACCTGTTCTCTTTTTTATATCTCCCCAATTTTCCAGCAAAGTTCGCACAGCTGCAGCCACAGCCTCAAGTACTCGCAGTGCTCCAAGACGAATCTCCGCCAGCACAGTTCCGTGCACACACAGCAGCCGGCGGGTCCTGTCCGGGAGTTCCAGATCGATCCATATATCATACTCGATGATGACCTCAAGTACTTTTACGATGACGTGAGATATGTAAGTGGGAGGTGATTGGGGGGTATTTTGCAGAGAAATATTATCTTTTGGGTTCACTTACTCGAGAAAATTGAATGGAAGGGAAATGTCTATCATAAATAAGATGTTAAGGAAACCAATAAGGGTATTGGTTATCTCAATAAATCGTTGGTTATGGAAGTACATACGTGCTAAGCATTTGTATATGAATACTCTTTCTTTAAATTCAATTAAAAAATAGAGTATGCTTTCAAAGTAATTCTCTCTAATTTATTAAAATAAATAAGTCGCGAGGTAAGGCAGAATTTATTACAATAAGTTCATTAAAATGTCTGGAACTAAAACTCTCATTTAAAAGCAAGTTCTTCCATACATTTTGAAACTAGTTAATGTCAGGTATCTGTTTCACTTTTTATGTACCTTCATATATCTTTAAAACAGCAGTAAAAAGCGCAGTAATTGTTTCCCTGACAGATCTTTAATAAAACAAAATTTTACACTCTATAAAAATGAATAACAGGCCTAAGTAGCTCATAAACAAATTATTTCAAACCACAAAGATTAATAACGCATATAAAGTTTTGCGAGAAATTCCATTCACATCTTGTTGGGGACGTCATTGATTATATGGTTATTTTCCTCAAACCCAGCTGGAGGGGATTTTTTTATCTCGCAACCAGAACACAAATATTTGCTAATTTAGGCCAAAGTCTAGAATTTAGAAGGTGTGACTAATTTCTCTTTTGTGTATTCCATATTATTATTGTGTAGCTGCTAAAATCGGGGACATCGCAACCGGAGTTGGACACTATTGCCAGTTATTACTTTGATGGCCAAGGAAAGGCGCTGCGACCCATGGTCACCATGCTAATGGCCAAGGCGATAAACTATCATCTGAATAACGAGTCACAGTAAGTATTGTTTATATTTTAAATAGGGATTTAGTGCAAAAAGAAAACATTAAAAACACTTACCTCAATCACCAATAAATACATCTTTTTAACTCGGCAAATGTATAGACTTTGAAAAGATTTTTATTATCAACCAAGTATGAATTCTAAATTAATTTAAATACATTGTATAGACTTTCATATTATCTATTTGAAATGTATGCCTTATTTTTAAATAATAACTTAACATATTTTCCTATGATCATTCTGTGTGTTTGCCCTGTTGCCGAGTGTAAATGATTAGCATGGCTTTGCGAAATGTTCGCATTTCAGTCATTTTAGATTAATGCACGGTCGCAGTGTAGGTTTTGCCCCACCAAAACTACTAAATCACTAAAATCATATTTTGTCTATCGCCTTGACAGCCAATTAGTACACAAACAACGACAGATCGCCCTCTTCTCGGAGATGGTTCACTCGGCCAGTTTAGTGCACGACGATGTCATCGATCAGTCGGACTTCCGACGCGGCAAGCCCAGTGTTAATGCTCTATGGAATCATAAAAAGGTAAGTACCATTCGGAATCCGAATCCGAATCCGAAGGAGATCCGTGATGATATTAGGCATCGGTGCCATCGATGTTTGTTGAAGCCAAACAAACCAAGCCAAACACGCGCCCAGTTAGAGTCTCTTCGCAACCAAAGCAGCAATCAAGCTGGCAGCAGCAATCATCAATCCCAACTCCCAGCAGACCTCTGACTTTGACATCAATTTGTTGCGTATTTCGATTCACAGTGTTTATTGACTTTGTCAACAGGTATCTTGCATCACTCGAAAGGCCTCAAATCGGATGGCGATGCTGATGCTGATGGCTCTTCATTAAACTTAATAATAGACCAGACGCAAAATCCCACATATAGCGATCTCAATGCAGTTTCCCTTTCGACATGTCTTCAAATTGAAATGCATAAATTAATTTTTGATTTCGTATATCATCAGCTTCACAAGTCGAGGAAGCGTCAAAAGAGGCCGAAGCGCGAAGACCGTTAATATTAAAGTCTTTTTCCTTGATTGTCTTGAAGCTGGTCTTAGTCATGCCAGTTAATTTTTGGTTGTTTTGTCTTTGCCAATAGCTGTTAACTGTTGCAACATATAACTGTATTCCTTTGTAGCCGCTATTTTATTTTCTGACCATGTCTTAACATCGTCTTTGCAGGTCACAATGGCTGGTGATTACATCTTATCGATTGCCTCGATTATGATTGCACGTCTGCGCAGTGATGATGTGACGATTGTACTGAGTCAGGTAAGCATACATTTATACATTCTCTTAAAAGGATATGACTAAGAAGTGGCCTAAATTCTGGCAAGATATGTGTAAGATTTATTGACTTAAGCTGGAGGTAAATAATATTACAAATATTTGAAAGGAAAAGCAGAAAAATGTGCATTTAAAGTTAGTTTGGATTCCCAAAATGATATTCTTTACATACCTTTGTCCATCTATGATTAATCTCAACTAAATTTTAAACTTTAAAACCCAACCCCATAGTTTTTGCAATCGCTACCAAATTAAATAAAAATAGAAAACCAAACATTTCGATGTTACCAAGTACCTTCTCGCACATTTTATGCTGCCAGTTAATTGGTAAAGTAAACGCAAATATCACAACTGTTTGCCAAACTCATTCAGCAAAAGGGGAAGGCTGTTGCCACCAAGAATCAGTCACTTAAAAAAGTCCCGGATTCAGATGAATTATCTCTGTGTCTCTGTAAATAGGTATATATAATGTATATATTTTTATGAATGTACGTAATCAGATCGGGTGCCAAATTTCACACAATTGTTGGGCAAACAGAAGGGAATCTTTGTCTTTCCTGAAATTATGAAAGTTGCTCATTCTGTTTCGTGGCCAACTTTGGGTTTTTTGGGGGAACTGAAAACTTCTCCCCCTTACCTGCAGAAAGCCAAAAACCAGTCGTAATTTAACTTCCTGCGTCCCTGGGAATCGTCCAAGGTTCGCCCTTCGCCAGAGTTCGTAAAACTTTGCAACAACGTCGGCATTCACTTTTAATGTTTCGATGTTCCGATGTTTTTTTATTGCATTTCTGAATCTGCGTCCTTGCAATTGCAGTTACTGTGGCAGTGCAGCCAATTAGTTTTCTTTCCGGTCAGATATGTCTTGTTAAGGCGTTGAAAATTCAAGGAAACAGGTCTGTCTTACATAATTACCATTGAATTGATGTGTTTTATATTAATTTTCTGAAAGATAAAAGACTGCACTGTTCTGTCTAAATTCAGGGCATCAAACAGGTTAAGGTGTGAAAACATTGCATACTTTTTAGCGTCCCAATATTTTTCTCTAGGTGAATTTTAAACGCATCATAAACATTGTTATATTTAAGTGAATTTTGTTCAAATTTTGTGTCTAGAATTTAGAAAATTTAAAAAAATAGTTATAAAAAAGAAGCAAAGTAAAACTAAGAATAAATCATAATATTTTATGACTTTAAAAGTAAAAGAAGTTCACCATCATTTGATGTCCTTTTTATATCCCCCTTTTATATTGTCATCACTACTGTGATTGTGCCTTGAAATTCCGCAGAAATATTTCATCGCTTAGTGCGATGCATCACGTAGTTTCTATAAATTTGAAATTAGTCACACCTGCCAATTTCACTTTCGATGGTGGGGCACGAGAGTGAAACTAGATCTGCTAGTTGCCTTGGAAACGAAGGTGTCTCGGGGATCTCTCTTTCTTTCTTGGGACCGCAGCAGCAGCCACAACATCTTCTCTGCATATTTACACAATCGAGCGCGGCAAAGTTAATAGCCAAAGCAAACACAATAAACTTGCCTACGTTTTTGGGTTACACATTCTCCGTCTCGATGCGATGATGGGTTTTCTCAATTCGCAAAACATGCGTAACACCTGAGGATTGGCTTCAAGATAAATCCAAAATCCAAAAGGTGCGGCCCCCAGACACTTATCTAGTTTTTATTTGTCCATTTCATTTGGCCATGATTATCGGGACCCGTGTATCTAATGCATAATTTGGCTCATTAGCATTCGAGACATTTTGACCCCATCAAAATGAAACTTTCTTTACGGCCATGAGGTCATGAGATATACAGAAACTATTAAAAAACTAGTTCTGGCTATCTGATATTTATTCAAAATCTCCCCAAAGCGGTGAAGTATACAAAACAAAGGCTTGTAGAATTGGTTTTGCATAATCTTTGTCTTTGATTTCGTTTTTCAAAAGCGCATGTAGAAATGTAGCATGATATTAAGAGGCATTTATCTTGTATATCATTTCTTATATCACTTTTCTAGGGAACTACAAAGAGTGAACTAGAAAATCAGCAAAGCCTAATAACTAATTTTTCTAAATCAGTATTAAATAACGACTTAGAATCTATGGTGTGAGATCTTTGTTATTTCTTATAGAAGTCTTTTAGCATGTTTCTTTTCATCTAACACAATCTCCAAGCTTCAGCATATATGTATTTATCAGATTTTTTTGTGTGTTAAATATTCCCCACACGTGTCTGAATAATTTCAACAGCTTCTAAGACATTGGTTGGCATTCATAAAATGTGTAGAATGTCCGCTTGCCTTTCAATCAAGCATATTTATGACTATCTGTGAGTTTTGGGTTTAACCAGACCGTTAAGACCCAGACGAAATGAGGTAATTGGTAGTAGATAAATGTAATCAAAGGAAACACGAAAGAAAAGTAATAAAGAAAGAAGAGTAATAGTTAGCCTGCAGTAAAATAAAAGCTAAAGTGTGTATTTTATTTTTGCTGTCCAAATTCCCCTTGTCGGAAGTTGGCCGCTGAAAAAGAAAATTCCCCATGTACGTGCCTTACAAAACTCGCTTCGAGGCTAACCATTTTTTTATTTCACAAAGTGCACTTGCATTTTGCGGTCGAGAAAAAATACAAAAAAAATGTTGGCCTGCAGCATTTGGTATCATTTTGGCTTCATTTCGCTGCTTAAAAGGTGGCTCTGTGTTAATTTGTTTGGCTCTAAATGCACTTGCTGGTCGTTTTTGAAGCTCACGCACTTGTCTTTGGCTGTGTTGTATTTTTTTTTTACTGCCACTTGCTAGTTGTGTTAATTAACATTGAAAGCTGGAATTTGGCCGGGCTGTTTTGGCCAGAAACTATTGGCCAAATCACCTTGAGCTCCTTGGGATCGGATCAACGGAACGAAACGGCTCCCACACATAGGGGTTGTGTGTATTTGCCAAAGATTTTGACAACTATCTGTGAGTTTCTTTGGCCGCCGTAATCAATGAAAATGCCTATCGAAAGCGAGTTGGCGAAGGGCGTGCCAAACAGTCTTGTGGACAAACAAACGGGCCAAAATAGCCAAAATAGTCAGGTAGCATCGGTTACCCACCCGTCCTCATATTGAGCTCTGAATGAAATCTTGTTTGCCAGATTTATTTGGCACAATTTTGTGTTTGCCATTTGTATTTGAGGCTTCACCCATGCGGAAGTTATACACTCCCTTGGGCTGTAGTAAATCGCTTTGATGGACGTTACGGATCTTGGAGAAGGATGAACCAGGCAAATATTGTTTCATATACAGCTTAGTGAATAGTATAATTATATTCTAAAGTCCTATATTTTATTTGTACTGACACAAAGAATTACGTAATTCATTCAACTGGGAGTTGGGAAAACCCCAACAGAATAATCGTTGAAGGGGAAGTCATTGCCATTGACGTTAACATCACTAATCGCTGACATATTTATAACGCATTGTGTCTGACATTGCCATTCTTATATCTTATATTCGTATATCTTCTGTCTGTTGCAGATTTTAACCGATTTGGTTCAAGGCGAGTTCATGCAGCTCGGCTCAAGGGAAACGGAGAATGAGCGTTTTGCGCATTACCTGACCAAGACATACAGGAAGACCGCATCACTGATTGCCAACGCACTGAAGGCGGTGAGTACTCGTTATCCACATGCAATTCCCAGCTGGAATCTTTAGTATTTCACATTTATCGGACTTAAGCTTAATTCTGCAATTAGTTTGCATGCAAGTCGATGCTATTGTGCCCATTGTTGCAATTGCTGAATTGACTTTGAACTATGGATGACCGAAATATAACCATTTATTAAACGTGTTTCGAAATTCCATAAAAGTATTAGTCATTAATGTTTAATTTAAGTCGTAACGATTTTAAATTCCCATTTTAAATCATTCTTATTCTCCTTGCAGACCGCCGTGATTGCCCAAGCAGATGACAATGTGGCCGAGGTGGCCTTCCAATATGGACGCAACATTGGCCTGGCCTTTCAGCTGGTCGACGACATGCTGGACTTTGTCTCCTCCACCGAGCAGATGGGCAAGCCAACGGCGGCGGATCTGAAACTGGGCCTGGCCACCGCCCCAGTGCTCTTTGCATGC
This sequence comes from Drosophila serrata, assembly GCF_035046125.1. Lineage (NCBI taxonomy): Eukaryota > Metazoa > Arthropoda > Insecta > Diptera > Drosophilidae > Drosophila > Drosophila serrata. The sequence continues at coordinate 1,524,298 of NW_028257274.1, read as the reverse complement.
GAAAAGGTGAGTTCTCAGACATTTCCTTATGGGAAATGCATAGAGAAAAATGCTGGGTGTGTCGGGATGTAATGAGTATTTGCTCAGATCTCCGTACGCTTTGCATCTAAAGTGCCTTTGCACCGCCACTGTTGATGATGTGATGATGATGTATTCGTGGTGGTGGCGGCAAAGATGATGATATCATAGGTTGGGTGGGTGGTTGGACGAAAGCCCGGCCTGACAGCTGCTCGAATGCGTTTGCAACTCAATTGCCAGCGGGGCGATTAACGCCTCCAGCACTGCTAATTTCCATTTGCTATGCAGTCCGCGATCTTGGCCAGTGCCGCGTGCAATGCGTTGGCAAACAATATCCAACCACCGAACCCACCCCGACTGAGAGTTGCAGTGGCTGCATAATTGAAATACCTGAAATTTCTCATCTCTTTTGCAGTACCCCGAGCTGAATCCGATGGTGATGCGACGCTTCAGCGAGCCCGGGGATGTGGAGCGTGCCTTTGAGCTGGTGCACAAGTCACATGGCCTGGAGCAGACCCGTTTCCTGGCCAAGAAGCACTGCAACGAGGCGATACGGCTGGCCCAGGAGCTGACGGAGTCGCCGTATCAGAAGGGACTGCAGGTCGTCGCCGATTTAGTCATCAATCGCATGAAGTAACACTTAACGTAATCATATTAATCGTATGCAATAATAATAATGTTATGTAGGCCACACAGTCGATGTTTCGGTTAAGTTTTGTCAGCCAGTGAGCTAGCAAGGATAACGTAAAATTGTAAACAAAAGAATTATTATTTAGTTTTTAGGCATTTGTTGTTGACACTGTAAATAATTGCATAAACAAATCAAAAAGAAAAGAAAAACAAACAAAAAATCAACACAATTTACGGCTAACTACGCTGTACATACATAACTATATATATGAGATGTTTAAAGAATTTTTAACAAATTTTATATGCAATGTTTTTCGATCAATTTATTTATATATATGTTATGTATAAAGAAATATATTCGAGAAGCCAACAATAAGTAAAAAAAAAAAAAAAAAAGAAATTAAAGCTGTACAAATAACTCTTCAGAATGATTCAAGCCTAAAGGGAAATGTTGCCAACTTTAGCAACTCAAACTTAAACAAAGGAAATTTTGAAAAAACTACTATCTTCGAAAGAAAAAATTGTTTATTAGTCAATGCAACAAAGAAACCCGCGTGTAAACGATATTTATAATAATGATGCATAAAGCAAACAATTTGTTTATTTAATATTAAACATTTGTTTAGGACATTTCATGCCTAAATGGTTCAATGGTTCTCCGTATGCACTCTTCTTCAGAATCCCTTCCGGCAGCACAAAAATATAACTTAACAAATTTAAAAATTAAATTAAAAATATATTTTGAACCATTCGCGCATGAAATGCATATATAATTAAATAACATATAAAGAATAAAATATTATATGTTCTATAAGAAAATGAAAGCGGATGCTGCCCAGTCTTAATTTTAAATCATTTCTTCTTCTCCGCAATAATAATTTATAAGACATTCACACAAAATCGATCGACACAAGCCCATTTTGGAATGCCTAAAAAAAACCATAAGCTCTATATAATTTAAGTTTTATTATTTTAATTTATAAAGGCAACCTCAATTAAGTCAGTCAGCAGGAATTGTTTTTTTTTTTAGTGTACATAGTTTTGAAAGAATCAAGCAAGACTATTTGGGGCTCCTTTACAGCCTGCTCTACACTGAGAAAATTAAAGAAAGAATAGAAAGTGCTCATTCTGGCTAGACATCGGTTCAAATGGGTGCTGAAGGCGATTTACCCGCGACAAAAATGATGATGATAATGATGTTGATATTGATACATGTAATTACGATATTTGTACACTTAAAGAGATGAATAAAAATTCGATTTTGTAAAACAAACAAAAAGGCTTTTGTATAAAATTCCAAAGGAACAAGGGATTAAAGCTTAAATTTCTGATTGCTCTGCCCACAAAGATACTCGGAGCCATCAAACAGACATTATCCACATGCTCTCCATGGCGAGGAGGCAGCCAGAGGCAACTATGTATGTAGCTATGCAACATATTGGCCAAAAAACAACAACAACAACAAGGAGGACCATGACGACCTAGTGAAATAGTTTTGGACATGGCCAAAGTGCTTTATGTTGCGACGGGCAGGGCTGATATTCGGAATTGGGCCAAACAAATAAATTCTGTGTCTGTGGCAAGAAAAGCCAGCTAGCTGCTGGCACATGGGGCGTATGAGTAATGCCCAAGAGTATTTTAGCTTAAAAACCTTCAACAAGTCTCGGATTAAATTGCACGCAACGGCAGAAGATTTTTTTTTTCAGAAACCAAATATTGATGATTTAGCCCACTTTTTGCAGGCACGAAATGGGGTTAAGCTAAGGCTAAGGGCAGCCATGGCACAATTTTCCGCGCAATATAAGGTAAATATACATTTTATGTCCAGGCCTTGTTAGGCAAACAAGCCAAGGAGGCAAACAAAGGAGGAGCGTGCCTAACTGGCAAAATATTTAAATGGCCAACGAAATTAGCAGCAGTTACGCAGCTGAAGAGCTGCAGCAGCAGCAACAGTAGCAGCAGCACCAGTCCTGTCTGCCTTCAAGGACAGACAGGGAAACCGTCGCGCCGCACAGCTCACGTGCCTAGGCCTAGGCCTAGCCCAAGTGTGCCTTAACCTAGGCTATAAATAGCCTAGGCTTGGCGCTGCCTAGACAACCAAAGTGGTTCATCCGTGGCCCACCAGTGCCTGGCACGGATCAGTGCAGCCAAATCGGCGGTTAAACGGTCTGGCCGCGGCACAAGACCGAGTCAGTAACGCGGCGTCTGCTGAACGCAGCGCTACTTCCGTTCTCCCAGACTCTTTTCCTCCTTGGAATCTCTATACTCCCCCCCTAAGAGGCACGCACAATGACGACCAGCGATGAGATGGGCATGGGTGGCAATTTCTGCCACGACCACATCCAACATCCATTGATGTGGTGCGATGAGAAGAAGCGTCTGGTGGAGCGCAAGAATGCCGAGGAGAGTCTTCGCATGTGGCGGCGCAGGAAGGCGGAGGAGTGTGCTCGCAAGGAGAAGGATAAACAGGAGGTGGGTAACATGGCGTATGTGTAATATAGTGAATCAGGTGGATAACAGGGCGTATACGTAATGTGATGAATCAGATGGATATCGGGGCGAATACGTAATATTCGTGATAGTTTAAAATCGGGCAAGTGGAAAATAGTGTAAAAGTGTTATATTTTGGAATTGAAGAGTTGTAGTTAAACCCTTTTTTTAAGTGAAAATATCACCGCTAAGGCTTTTACTTAGAGTTCTCAAAAAAGTCAGTAAAAAATACATCTCTTTTGGAATAATACTTAACCCTTAACCAACAGAAACTCTTCTTAACTTAAAAATTGTATACAGTCCTAGATACACCCAGATATTTCTTAAGAACCTTAAGTTTTATAGCAAATTATATAAATATTACCTCATTAACTACAATCTACTCCCAACCCAAGCCATTCATTTAAACACAACACCCCCCCCCCTATATTACCAATCAAAAAACCCAAATCAATTCCCAACAATCTATTGCAAGGTATTCCTATCAAATAAACAAAAAACTTTTGTCAAAGCCAAAAAAGACCAACCAAAAACCACACGAATAAACTTCGAGAAAGAACCTATGACAATCAAAATCCATCTCGAACCTTCACCCACGCGATAACTAGCAACTTGGGCTAAGTTCAAAGACCCTACCCCAAGCAACATGTAATACATCAGCTCTCGAGGATTTTTGGTTCAACAAACCCTTTGACAATTTGGACTTTGGTAATCACATCACCTCTGCTCCGGCAATGGCCCAACTAGAAGCAAGTTGTGGGACTCCCACGAGTCCTTGCGTGACTAAAATCCTTGCCGATTATTCGGCTATATCACCACAGCCTGCAGCCTGTGCCCGAAAAGTGGGTGAAAAATAGAAGGAAAATTAAAGTGAAATGCAAATCGCGTTGCGCTCTGCAACTATAACAACAACCTACAAACAAAGTTCCTAGGCCAAAGGGAGGGAGACGCATCGGACTCAAGGGAATTTGCCAATTTCCGTAAACAAACAACGCCACACTCCGCGATTGACACGACGCGATGGGTTGAGGCGGTCCTGATGGGGTGGCACAATGTGTCTGGGACCCATAAATAGGCTGCCATGAAATCGATAAGACATAACTTGGTTTTGTAATCATCCTGCGGCAGTGTCTGACTGGCAGAGCACTGAACACATACCGAAAATCAGATAAATCGGGGAATTTATTATATTTCACATTTTTTGGGCTAAAAGGCAAGGAAAAATATTTATGAATATTGTGCGGATGTGACCCAGAAGGGTATAAGGAATTTAAGGTTGGTAAAATAATAATTTTAGAATCTTAATGGATTTTAAACTTTGAATATTTAAATGGAAATTAAATGGAGAATTCTAAAATGATTATGTGATTTAATTTCCTAAATTGCTTAGTTTTTGGCTTCAAAATTAATTTATAGTGATCTTAAATCCTTTAAAATAAAGCATTAACTCAAAACAGTATTTCTTTATGATTTTTAATTCAAGTGAAGTAATTTAAGACACACTTTATTATGGTTTCAAATTTTGTGAGCAGTCTTTTTACTAATTAAAACTATTTGTTTAAACTGAAAATGTGAGTCCAGAAAATGGGAACTTATAATTTTTAATTAGAATTGTAAGCTAATTCTTTAAAAAATATATATTTCCTCCAGTACTACGACCTATTCCATCAACACTGTCCCTGGGGTCGTCCTGGCGGTGGAGCTCCCAACGTTGAAGTTAGGCGCAAGGACATAACAGCCGTTGGCCTACACTCCACGCCCACAGTGGTATGGTTTTCCCAAATAAAAAACATAAGTAGTTAGAAGATTTTCTTATAAACTTTCCACCAATCAATCCCAGACCACTGCCCATCGGATGAATTCCCTGCAGCCGTGTCGCTACAACGACTTCTTCTCCATGCAGAAGAAGTGCCACAATAATCCGCTGGCTGCCTATCATCATCACCACCATCATGCCCCACCTGCTCCGCCTGGCCAGCGACTGCCCCATGCTCACTCCATTCATCATTTGCAGGAAAGTGGTCCAAGGAGCAGCACAGTGACCATTTGCGAGCGGGAGATACCCCACAAACCAGGTGCCGGCGTGGGCGTAGGCCTGGCCAAGAATGCCAACGGTGAGAGTCTTCACATCCAGCTCAAAGAGCATCCCTCAATGTCCTTTCGCAATAAAGGACATGTGGATATCGAGCTGCGCTACAAGCCCTCGCCCCCGTGCAAGGGCAAGCCACTGCTGGAGAAGATCGTGGTCAGCGAGAGTGAGCAGCGGTGTCCACTCCAGGAAAAGTTGGCCACGCAAAAGAAGCGCCTGCAGGCGAAGCTGGAAAAGCCGGTGAGCGGCGGCTATTACGCCCCCGTGATCATGGCCTTACTAATTGTAATGTTTTCTCCTTTATCCTCAGCCCTGCAAGGAGCCTTGGGGTAAGGCAGGTCCTGGCGGCAAGCCCTGGCGGAGTCCGAAGGACCAACAGGGCAACACTTTTATGAAGTCATTGGTGGGTACCTAATAATGTTTAGTTACTTAAATTACTATAAAAAGGGGAATATCCTTGCTTCAGGGCTGGACCAACAAAGAAATGCTTAAGGAGTTGGACCAGGACAACCCGGTGACGCCGGCGGAGAAGAACACTTTCCGTAAGTCCAGGCCCGGCAAGCTGCCAAAGCCGCAGCGTTGCTGTAAGATGTGCACCTGCAATTGTCCCGCCATGAACGGCAGTCCGCCGAAGCCATCGCCGCTGGCTCTGCCCCATCCGCCTGGGAAAAAGTGTCCGGGTCCGCCACCGCCGGGACCGCCCTGTCCGCCAGGACCGCCCAAGATTGTCCACCACCTGAAGCCGCAGGACTGCAAGCCCATTAGACTGTGCCCACGGATGGCGGCGGCACGTGGACCACCTTGTCCGGGCAGCACCAGTACCGCCACGCCGGATGCCAGCACAGCGGGACATGGCGGCGACGGTGGTGAAGGTGGCGGCGTGGAGCTAGTACCACTGCTCGCCCGGAGACGCGGCATGCATCGACCCATCAGCCTGTCCAGCACGGATGTCACCAAGAGGACGCCCTCGCACGATAGGTACGCATTGAAGCACAAGCCCCCGACCTGTCAGCAGACCAAGATCAAGTGCATCAACAGCATCATCAAGAACATCAGCCACCTGAAGCGGCTGCCCAAGAATCTGAACTGCAAGCTCCAGTGTTGCAGTTGCGATTGCCCCACGGCCTTGGCCACGGGCTGCTGCCTCAAGCGGCTCACTCTGCACATTCGCCAGGCTTAGACTATCCAATAGCCACTTGCCTTCCATCCGAATCCTGATTCCTCGATTCCTGAATTTTTTCCAGTTGCTTAATCCCTGTCCCTACCACTGCATTCATCGCATCCGTCCGTTTCTCATTTGCTTGCTCTGCGCTATATAGTTAAATATTGACGAGAAAGAAAGCCAACTTTCGGCAGGCCGAAGTTTTTTATACCCTTGCAATTATAGGTAAATCCCATTCCCATTAACGGTTGAAATCTATAATAGGAATATCAAAGAAATAATAGTGAATCTATGATATAGTAGTTCTTAATATGATTCAAAGAAATATATTTGATATTTCGTGACTCTATCTTTAAAATCTTTAAAGACATCCAAGTAAATTATGCAAATTAAGACAGATCAACCAAACGGATATTTTTTATTTTAAAGAATGTTTCATAGTTTTTCTGCTGATTAAATTATCTACAAAAATTTCAACAATTTTTTAAATCTTTTTCCCATTATATAATATACCCTTGCAAGGGTATAAACCCAAGAACATCATCCGCTTTCCATATCTTTCCTTTAAATGTCTCTCTCTTGCTGTATGCGCCTGTCATTCTGCATTGTTAATGGTTTCTCTACCTCCTACCAACCTCCCCACTTCTTCTCGGCTCATTCAGCAAGAAAATATCCATTGTAATCCAAGTGAAAGTATAGCAACCAAAAGAGCAAACCAAAATCAAAACCAATACCAATCTCACCAAACCAAAAACCAAACAAACTGAAACAGCAAAAAATCCAAAATCATAATACCAATCTTCTATGTATCCCCGTGCGAACTCGAAACTAAAAACCGAAAATCAAACCAAACTGAAACCGAAACCCGAAATGAAAAACCAAATAACATAAATGAAAACCCAACAAAAAAATGCTTTAAAAAACCCAACAAAAACTAACAACATTTGCTGCCCACCATCATCAACTTGAACAAATTCCACCACGTACAGGATCCAAACGGCTGCCGACATGCGCTATCTTCACGATTTGAATGTCCAAATATCGCAGAATCGCCGTTCCGTTTCCGTTTCGAAGCAAATGGACCGGGATCTGTGCAACCAGCATTTCGACACCTTCGAGACCTTCTGGGGACGGCCAGGACACGGAGCCCGCGGCGACAAGATTAACAAATTGAAGCTGGACAATCTGCTGTATGGCGCCAGTGAGTCGGCCTAGGCCTAGGATCGTCGAGGCGAATATGGAAACGGTACCGGAAACGGAAATCCAAGGACACCCATAACCCACGCTTACCTACCACTTCCGGCACTGGCTCGTAGTTTGTGTGCTGCAAAATCATCATCACTGCCCAGAAATCAATCGATGCCAGGCTCTTTCCCTTCCGCAAAAGAGAAAACTACAGTTTCCAAAACTTGGCTCATGCTAAATCGAAATAGAAAAACTTTTCTCCCTCTATGTCTGTCTGTGTGTAGAAATTTTGCCAACTTGCTGTGTCTGGTAAGTTGACCAAAGTTTTGAATAAGTCAGCTGGGTTTCCAAAAAAAGGAGAGTTAGAAATAAGGAAATAAAATGGTAGAAGAAAGGAAATTGGTTCCAGTTAAGGAGCAGACTTGGAAAATAACATTAGATTGTTAGCTATTTTCCATTTAGTTAGTTTTATAACAATATCTAATGCAGAGTACTTAAGATAGGCTTAGTTATAAGTCCAAGTAAATAATTATTTCTTTGTTAATTCAAGTATTTCGTTCCAGAAATTGTTAAAGTTTGTGTTATAAACATTTTTTTAAGTCTTATATATGTGTTTAGAGGTGTAATTTTCATGAATTATTTGCTAAATATGTATAGATATAAATATAACAAATACTTTGTAAATACATATCAAACAATTGTGCAATAAAGATATAAATAAAATTATCTACTTAGTTTCTTGTACTTTTCATGTATTATAATTATATTTTTAAATGGTAAATATATACTACATTTACAGATAATAATTTAATAACAAATATAACCACTTTCCAAATCATAATATACAAAGAACCCATGCAGAATAATAACTTTAAAAAAAATGAAATAAATGTACAAAAATTCAAATTGTTTTTGTTTTACCACACGTATGCCCAGAACTCCTACATAATAATCATTAAATAAAGTATCTTTTAAAAATAAAATTCATGTAAAAAACATGTCAAGAAACGTGCGTATCTAAATGTATTTTACATTCCCTTGTAAAAACCCCGTGAAACCACTGAAAAAATACGGAACAGTGGCTCTCAAACTGGTTTAGCATTGTATAGTTACACTAAAACTGTGGCTTTGGAAAAATCTCTGCCCGATGAAAATATCTCACGAAAAATGCTTTAAACTCGGCAGTCACCAGCATACCGCCTAAGTAAAAGATTTTTGGCTAAAAAACCAAAAGAAAAAAAATTTGACAGACACTGCGTATGTCGAGTCACGTTCTCGTCATTTATTATTTTAGTTTTATATTATCCCAGGAGATATATACAGGCATATATATAACAACGCATGGAGCACATTCAGAGGAGTGAGTGGAGTAAATATGAGCCTAGTTACGTGGCTGACAGCCGCCTGTCCCAAGAGTTTTTAGTTTAAAGTGCATTAAAAATGGTTCGGAAAATGAACCGGCAAAGTTTATCAAAGGGATAATGCTCCATTTTAGTGAATTATTTAACTCTCCTTTCATCTGGATTACTTCGAATTGGCGTAAACATTGGTAATAACCCCATAAAGCACGTTTACCGAGGCTAATTTGATTGCATTTCGCAATTAAACTTGCCTCCCAAAAAAAATGGCAGCACAAACTCCATTTCAAGGTTGGCTGAAGCTGCCAGCCAACTTGTACTCTTAATTAAGCGAAAGTGTTTCTTCAACTTTTTCGATGAAATAAATAGATTATTTTTTAATTAAAAAATGTACTGGAAATTCCCCGACGTCATTTGCAGGTTGCAGAATTAAAGGGAATTCTGGCTTGGTGTTGAGAGCAAAAGTATTCCTTTGGTTCGCACTTCTCGAGCATCCTTTTGCTAATTATGCCAAACATCCATAAACACACACGCGCCTGCCTAGGAGTCGCCCTTCCTTTAAGCTAATGATGACGACTTTCGACCTCAACGAGTTGGAAAATAGACGTGAATCCAAGTCTGCCAAGCAAAAACGACGATGCCAGCAAAGCGAAGCGAAAAATCAAGAAAATATTTGCTTGCACCTGGAATAAAAAAAACATGCGTTGGAGCGACTAAGCCCTGGGCCCAGTCCATGTGGCCGAGGTATGTACATATGTACATACGTATATGTTTGAGGCTCTCCACGCACCGAAAAAAATCCAGAAAAATAAAACAACAAGAGCTACGCTTGAAGAATAAGCCTCGACCGCTTTGATGTCGAGACCGTGGCTCAAACACAGCGTTCAAACGGATTGCAGGGGAAAGATTTTCCGCCGGCTTTAAGAACTTTAAATGCTTCGGGAATATGCTCTCCTACATGTGTGCGATTTTTTAATTAGTTTCTTTATGTTTCTTTTGAAGTCTTGAGATTATATTTAATTCATAAATATAACCATGGAACTATTAAAAGATAAAATTCATATAACTATCTGACCAAGATTCTGGAGTCAAAATAGCCAATGAAATAAGGTAAAACAACTGGTTTCTTTCAAATATTGAATACATTTTTAAATCTGTTTAAATTAAATCTTGGAATATATTTTTTAAGTCTTTTAAAATATAGAAGATTTCATGATTTTATGAAGTTTTCTTCAGTCAGTTATGAGTTTTTTAAACTTTGATTTGTCTTAAAAAATTGTCACGTAAAACATATATAAATATTGATTCAAAGATGCAGCTTAGTTATGATCAATTTCGATTCAATCCTATGAGTCAAGGGCTATTAACATTAAGGTTTTGGTTGTTTTATATATTTTTGCATTTCAGAAGCTCAATATAAATTTTCCTAACCTTTTTCTAAATCATAGATTACAAATTTCTTTCAAAAATTATTTTAAAATTTCATTTGTTGATAGATTTAATTACCATTAAGCCTTAAATAGTTATTAAATTCTTATTTTCAAGACCTAAACTTTTTTGCCAATTCAGCATTTCGTTTTATTCCAGCGAAAACAAAAAAATCTGAAACAATTTTACTCGGGAAATTGTTAATCACATGACAGGCTTTTCTAATTGAGCAGCCTAATCACCTGTTCTGTTTTTGCAACAAGGCCTAATTATGGGGTTTCAGGTACGTCCAGCTTTGTTAGTTTCCTCCCAATCCTACAGGCTGTGGTCAATGTTGCCCAATTAACTGGCCAAACTCCAGGCCGAAAATGGCAGCAATTCACTGTCAGAGTAACAGAGAATAGGAACAGGGAATTTTTTTTTTTTTGGGCCAAAAAAGAGGCTAAAAGCAATGCATCATATTTCTCATTGTGTGTGTGTCCCAGTCGAGGGAGCAGAGCTCTGCAGAGAAGGATGATGACCAACCGAGTGACAACCGTGGACAGCGCGTTTCTCCCTCTGTGACTCTGTGTTGTTTGCCTTTGCATCCGAATTTCGAGCAATTTTGTCTTCGGGAAACAAGAAGAATTCTTGAGGCTTCGCAGTGTCCTGGTATCCTGATGTTGACTTGGGTGAGCCAACAATGTCGGTGGCCTGCGCAAATATTTAGCTAACATTTTTCGGCTATTTCGCAGGATAATGCCAAGGAATTAACTATGCAAGCAGAAATGAGTTTACCATTTTGGGTAAATAAGACAAGGAGAAATTAAATTTAAATAAAAAACAATAAAACGGAGTAACAAACAGGAATAAAAGCTAACTTCGAAAAACAGAAATGAGAATACTCTTGCAGGTAAATATAGAGTTCTTCACATACCGTAACTTAGCAAAAAATTCGTTAAATTTAACTCGGAAAGCTTTTCTGTACTAGTTTTTTTAATGTTAACAAATCTGCATATTGAATTTTTTTAATTTAAAATAGTAAACATTTTTTTCAAATTATGACAATTTTAACGATGTTAAAAACACTTATAAAATTTTGAAATAAAAATTGGAAAAATATTTATCTTCCAGACATGGCTAGATCGAATCAGCTGATGATGCTGATCAAGAATACATTTGGTTTATAGGGTCGGAAATTAATACTTCTCCGCTTTGCAAGCCTTTGTCTGAAATTATAATACCTTGTAGCAATAGTTAGCCAAATATCAAGGTCTGATTTGAAACTATCTTAAGGGTAAGAATTAATATTCGTAAACATCTTTGAGTATACGTTTTGTAAATATCCGTAAAACAAATTGCTGTGTCACCTTTAATTAAACTTAAGTAATGGGGCAATTAGGTAATTAATTGGCAAGTAAATTAGGAATGGATTTATGCCAAGGCCTGATTTCTTATATAGCATCTATATATATAATATAATTGTAATGGTTACGACTTACCGAAATAGAAGACACACTTATTCGTCAATGCTTAAGTCCTTCCAGAGTAGAGTTATCATATCATCCATGTAAGCTTCTTCCAGGTTATCCGGATGCATTCCAATGGCCACGTCATATTCTTGGGGTGGAAGCGTAATCACAATCACTATCACTGCAGATGTTATCACTGGAGAAATCACGGACAGACTGAGGCCGGCGGGCCTGCAGCACCTCTATTTATACTCCCCAGGCAAGAGAACAGAGATGTTGAGAGCGAGAGAGTAAGGGATCGCATTAGAGAAAGGCAGGTAGAGCTATAGAGAAAGAGGCCTATATAGAGTGCCACAAAGAGAGAATAAGAGGGAAAGAGTTACCTCTTGAGTTACAGAGAGCGGTAGACATACATTTAATGATCGTTCCTATGGCAGCTATATAGCCATCCATAAAATTAATACCGTAATTATAAAATAATAGAAAATACTCTTAAAATATCTTAAAATAGATGAAAATAAGATGAAAATTTGACAAGTTGTAATTTGTTTTGTTAAGAATTTTCGATCCAAGTTGATGCTGATCAAAAATATATATACTTTATGTGGTCTGAATTAGCTCCTTCACTCCTCTCTTACTAAAATCAAAATACCCTGCAAGGGTATAAAAAAAATTACAAAAAACGGAAACATATAAAACATGCAAATTGAATTTTGTGGACTAATAAATTTTATTTGTATTTAGTTTTATCGCTTAAACCCCGTGTTGCCTTCCGGCAACTGTTTTGTTGCGTTGTGTTGTATGTGCTTGAAACCGATAACGTTTGTCTTCCATTAGCAATACAAACAACAATCTAATAAAAAACACAACACAACAGCTGTGTGTGTGTACGGGTGTGTTGGGTGTGACTCCGTCTTGAGCTCCGACTTCGAGTCCTTTTCCTGCGCTTAGGTGAGCGGCATAATAAGCTTTTCAATAAACTGTAGCATACTTGGGAAGCCGGGATTGGCATTTGTCACATGCAAAGCAGGCAGCCAAGGATTTATGCAAACGAATACACCGGGCAGGACAACAAAAATGATAAATTCAAATCGAAAATCGAATGTTATCCTCGTCGAGCTTCAAGTTTACCCAGTTACCCAGCACAGGCTCATGGAATATGCTGATTTGTAGCCATGTTTGCATTTTCACGTAATTTCCATTTCTTTTTTTGCTTTTTTGGGAGGGAAACACAGGCTGGCCACGCAGACAGCCTTTAACAAATGCCAAATATTTTGCATTGTTTATTGAATTAGTATCGATGACGTGTCTGAATTGGCAGACACAAACTAAATGGAAAATGTTGGCTATTAGATGGATGAGCCCACAATATAGAATGACATGCAAAATTTAATACCACGCAATTAGCAAGAGAATTATGTTATTTGAAATTCATTTATGTTTAAAATACTAATGGAGTTTTCTAGAAAAACTGATGAAAATTAAATGAAGTCTAGAATCGTTTTGGTTTTCCAAATGTTTTTACTGGATAAATATACATGTTTTGATAATTTTCTTCAATTTATTTAGCTTTAAAGGAAATCATTTTTATTACATTTATACCCAAAAGTATATATTTATTTAACTATTAATGGGAATAAAATAGTAAAATAAAGCAATAACTCGAAAATGTATCTGCAATTATCTTCCAGTTTTGATCCCCTATCTCTTTTAAAATTCCTTTTAATTTGTTGCCTCATAAAAGTAAACTCCATAGCCCAAAACCTTCAACAGGCTTGTGGCATTATTTAATTATTTATGCGAAATACTTCACAGCTTGTGGCAAACACTTTGTGGGTGCCGCCTGTGTTTTTGTGACTCTTTTTCGCAAATTCCCTCGGCAAAAGTCGGGGACTTCAATGCAATGGCCAGACACAAATTACTTCATGCATGCAAAAGCATATATAGTACTGTATATGTTGTACAATTATCGTTGGCTTTTGGAGACAAACGGTTGGGTTAAAGCCATAAACACGAATTCAAGAGAAAAGTAAGACATTTATATCGTTTTTTTTTCGGAGGGCGGAGGTACTTTGGAGGTGGTTTCTTATTTTTATTCGGCCATCGCTCTGCTGGATGTGTCGTGTTACATGTGTTTACATGTCCTTAAACCTGCTCTCTTACAAAATAATGCAGCTCCTGCTGTGTTTACGTCACTGGCAGCAGCCACCGCAGCAGCAGGAGCAGCAGCAGCTTGTTCCTGCCATGTCCTTCGCCCGGCCGATTGCCACGACTTTGACAGAGCCAACAGCAGCCCACACAAATGGCCCAGACTGGAATTGAGGGTCTCAAGGATATGCACTGAAATTGTAAGCTACACTGGCTACACATATTTAAGCACATATCTGGGTTATATATACATACATATACTATATGTTATGTATATGCGTTCACCTCCTTTGTTACTTTCACACGCATTTGTGAGCATGAAATGAAAATTTCAACTGTCGCTGGCATTTTGCATTTGCTTACCTTTCCCGGTGAGATGCTTTCGTTTCCTCCAGGGAATGACTAACGAGAAGAAGGTTTTCAAGGATATATTAAAAATTATATCAGAGTGTAAGAAAGGATCCTTAAAATATATATATTTCTATCCTATTTCTATAACTAAAGCTCTATCAAAAAATATCATTTTTAGCCATCTCTAGTTGTTCATTTTCACACAAATTCCTCATCAACTTGTATTTTAAATAATATATGACTTGACTTCATGTGTGTGTGTCAACCTGTCTTGACACCTGGACAATCGACCTTAGCACCTGGCCTTGCCAACTGCATTGGCCATGCTACCTATGGCCTTTTTGCCTCTTGGCCAAAAACATTAATTAGTTTCCGAAAATAAACTCAAAAAGGCAACAAGCCGAAGCTTGTTTGGTCCTAATTTGTTATGGGAATGTTAATTTGCGCAAAAAACTTGCTCTCGGGGGAGTCAATTTGATTAACAATGAAAAGTTTTGTGAAAGGCCAAGTAGGCCAAGTCCAAGTCCAAGTCAACTTGGCCAATTGTTTGAGCCACTAACCACAGGAGCAGCAGCAGCAGTAGGGCCAAGGCAGAAACAATTTTCTGGAATTTGTGCAAGAAGTTTGTGCTTTTGTGGAAAATTAATTAAAGTCAAATTATGGAGGGTAAAATTCAAGCGAGTTTCCATAGAAAATTATGATGAGGAAACAGTACAATTAAATAGAGCTTTACAAGAGCATTTTAGACATGATTGATTTTATGAATCGAGTAAGAAATGGGGTCGAGACAATGCAGTTAGAGCTAAGAAATAAATAAAAGGAAGCAATAAATCTTCAATCCAGTCCAATTCACCAACCGTAAGCAGCTCAATTTGGCCTCTAAGTATCAGCCATTTTTTCTCTGGCTCAAAGAAATCTACCTGACTGACTTCCCCTGCTTGTGATGCATGATTATGGATGCTGTATTTGCATACGTCGGTGGCTGCATTAAAGTGAGATACACGCGAAAAAAAGATACTCGTACAAAGGTGCTGCAGTCGATCTCGGGAATCCTTTAACCCCGAGCCTCGAGCGGCAAGATGAAGGAGCACTGTTTAAACCCGTAAATAAACAAAAACCTGTGACACGAAATGAGCTCGTTGCTGGTTGTTGTTGTTGGTCGTGGCTCATGGCGCGCTCTCAAAAGGATATCGCTGAGTGTGTGTGTGTGAGTGTGTGTGTGGGTAAGCATGTGTGCGAACCTTTAGTGCGATTGCTTTTCCAGGACATTCCGGCGAGCTTGTGCAGGAAATGCATTAAAAGCGTGTCGCCCCCAAAGAGCAGTTGGCTTAAAAAGTGTGAATACAGATATAGATGTGTGTGTCTGCTGAGAACGAGCGAGAATAACTAACACCCAAGCGATATGGTTACCCAAGTGCAAAATATATTGCTTTATTTAATCTGCAAAACATAAACGGTATAGAATTACCCCTTCACTCAAAGATGGTCTTCAGACAGTAATAAAGAGACTGAGTAGGGATTGTATGGTATTTGGTTTAACATGGCTATCCTGGTTTCCTTTATATTATATACTTTTGAGTAGGATGCAGCTTAAGTTAATCATAAAATTTATCACAACAATAAATTACTTTATATAAATGTTATAAATATAAACCCAAATGTAAATTTAATATGTGGCTTAGTCAGAGAGTAGGGCTTGTAAGGATTAGTTTCACAATTTATTGCTTAGATCCTTATATTTCATAAACATATATTTAGTAATTCGCTATCCCGATTGAGCTATGAAAAGATTAGGTTTCAAATTTATTACTTAAGCAATTCATATTTCTGAATTATAAACTGATTTATTTTACTGTTGGTAGTTTAATTAATTATCTGTAATTACACAATATTTCAACTTGAACCAATTAAGCTACATCCTAGACTCAAAAATTGCCAAGTTTTCAATCTTTCCAACCAAAAAGTAAAATTGAAAATCTGCTAGACGAAGACACAACGTTTATGGTGTAACGAGGCGTATGCGCATTATTACTCGTCGACGGGTCACTGAAATCTCAAGGAGTAATCGGTCTTAGCTGCCATCTGCCTTGGACGACAGATGCTAATTTTCCCAGGACTGCATCTGTTGGCAATTTTGGCCACAGTAACAACAATAATGAAAATGAAAACGGCGCGACGAGTCGAGTCGAGAAAGCGGCGACAGAATGACTGTAATTGGACTCTGCCTTGCCTGTGAAATCATAAACAGTTCTTGGACCTGTTCCAAAATCTAGGCAAAGCCACTACAAAATACCCTAAAAAAAAGGAATAAAAAACAAAAAAATGTACAACAAAAAGATATATATATATATATGACAAAGCAACTGCTATGAAAATGAAAACGCCTGCGGGTGAGCCTTAAATGAAGATTGACGCTAATTCCAGAGCGGAACTTTTGCTAATCAACAAGAGCTGCAATTTATACACATTCCCCATGCGCTGCAGGCACCTTAAAGCCTGTTGCAATTATGGCCGACTTTTCCTTTTCAGACACACTCGAACGAACACCTCGTTTTTTCGGCAGGTAAATTGCATTAGCATGCAATAGCAAATGCACACACAGCCGGGCCTGAAAGTGCTTTGACATCGCATTCGCTCTCAAGACTCAAGCCCTCCCGGTGGCCATTTGCATTAGCATGGCGATGACGTCACTGCCTCATGTTGCACACTCGCCATAGCACTGATGACCTTCAATGCAACATTTTGCCTATGTGTATATGTGTGTGTGTGTACAGGGACAAAAAATAAAACACTTAAAAAAAGAAATTAGGGTTTTACATTAATAGTAACTGATTAAAGATCAATTTACTCCCAAGACTTTTGGCATTTGATTTTCAAGGGTATATGTTTGCAATTAAATTAGATGTATATATTAAATTTAAAAAATATATTCAATAATTATTTATTTGTGAGAAAAATATAAAAAATAAATGATTTAAAAATGTATATATTTAAAGGAGTATATAATATTGAAAATTAAATAATAATATTGATATTAAGACCATTGCAATAGTCATGCATTGCCATTTAAAAGTTCCTCCTTTTAGTTTCTTAATTTATGGGGTGTAAGCATCCCGATTAAATGTATTAAAATTAAACCTTGTATGTAAAATATTTATATTATATTTATATATATTATATTATATTTTTTAATTTATATATTAATTTTTCTAAGTGCCCTAGATTTTTTTTTATATTTTACCAGCCGCTCGCTTGTTGGCAGCAAAGCTTTTGCCACATTAACGTCGTCAGCTGCATATTTTCTGTTTTAATTTTTCTCTTTTTTGGCTTACTCATTTCTTAGTTGCTTTTTTCATAATTTGTTTGCCTTGACTATTTGCCTTGTTGCGCTTTTGGCATGGATTTTTGCTACATTTTGGAGAGTGTGTGTGTGTGTGTGTGTGTGTATCTTTGTGCGGGCAACATGTGTTTGCCACTGACAAACTCATCATGGCAAACCGAAGCTCCAGACAGGCCAAAAGAGATGAGAGAGAGAGAGAGAGTTAGAAAGCCTTGATGGCCAAATCTGTGGTATCATTTGGTTAATATTTTATTTAATTACTGCATCTCAAAACCAAGGCGAATATACAGAGCCTTTTGATATGAAAATTAAGGTTAGTTTAACATTGGCCAGATGGCATTGTCAAGGTTGAATTGATAAGACCAGGCCTAAGGCTGAGCTGCACTCAGAAAGTCAGTAGAAATTGGTTGTTAAATCTCTTTGAATAATAATTAATTAAATTTTCTACAAGTCAGCATACAATTTCCAACTATACAATTTGGTAAATTATACGTTCTTTAATTTGAATTCCTTGTTTTAAATCGTAGACTAATGCCCATGTTAATGAGCTCCACACCAAGCCAATGGGAGTAAATTACTGATAACCTAATTTGGGGAAATGTTCTCCCTTCCGTTTGATATAAATTGCAAGGGCTGGCCGCATACTTTATCGCGCGAGTGTAACAAATTCGTGCACCTGTGCTACCATTAATTTTGTTACCAGCGATTTGTCGGTTGGTTCCTTAGCTCTCGATCCAAATACATTTGTGTCGGCCTGGATCCGGTGCTGATTTTTCGGGCCCAAAAGGAACAACTTAAAAATTTATACTTTCATTTGGCACTCTCCCTATATGTTCACATATGAGCACCGCGCACCGAGCACCTGCACGGGCAAAAGAGATTCGTTTCTTTGCGTATTTGATTTGCATTTCAAATCGAGATGGCATTTAAATTTTTAATCATATTTTTGTTTCCGCAGCGAGCACGGTTCACTTAGCGTTTAATAATTACAGTGAGGCAGTAAATGTGAGCACGTCGTAGTCATTGAAAGTCGTTGGCAGCGTCGCGACTCACACAACTCCTGAATTATAAATGCGGTGCGGAAGTGATGTGGGATCCCAAGGATTCGGAAACGGATGCGTGCTCCGCAGGCGCCATTATTAACACTTGCCTGCCCGCCAAGAAAAACAGGATTTGTTTAGGCCTTTTCCCTGGGCTTTAAATTACGGCAAAAAGGTTCAAAAATTGTTCTGTTTGCCATTATAAGCTCTGTGGGGTTAAACTATGTAGCTGAAAGCTGTTGGCAAACAAAAACAAAGTGTCATTTCACCGATTTCGGGGTCTGCGATTATCTGCTCCTTTGCCCATGAAATCTGTATGGCTTGGCAAACACATCCTGCGACTGAAACGCGCCAGGGCATTTAATTGGCTATTAATTACACACCAACTCCTGGCATCCGAGGCATGAATCATGAATGGCTACGGGGCAAGCTGATAATAGAAAATGGGTATTAAGGGAAAGCAAAGCCTAAGCCTATTGGGAGTAAGTTTAATTTCTTTACCGCAGGAATAGTAAGCACTTAAGTCCCTGCACGGGCGATAGAACTTTAGTCCTTGTTCGGTTGCCATTCATGCTTTAATATCCTTGAGATTTTCCTTGAGCGCAGAGGTAATTTAATCTCTGCTCTTTAACAGATTAAGTATGAATATAATTTGAACCCAACGTTGATTGTGCAACCCCCTTGAGGGCAGTTAGGCCATATTGATTGCATACTAAATTAATATTTATCGAACATAAATGCAACTCAATGTGGGGCAATGAGGCAGTCTGGCCTGTTTGTTTTCGAGTAAACAATTATTTAATTATTTTGCACCAACAACCGGACCTCTCTCATTCTCTGTTAATTGTGGCTTTTAATTGGGAAACAGTTTATATCAGTCAAACTCTTTTCCTGTTGCACCACTTAACTGCTTGCCACCTCGAAGGGCCGGAATGGCTTGTGGCAAACCGCATGCAATCAAAATGAAACATTTCGCTGCTGTTCCTGCTCCCTATTTAATTGTAATGAAATGGTATTGTAAGTCAGCGCATTTAATTAACACTACACAGATACATATTTAAAGCAATATTTACATAATTATCAAGCATACGACACGTGGTCCCATGAGCAACCATGATTCAATCAATTAATGCATTATCAATTGCTTCAGAGAACAAAAATTCAATTTCGAATGCCCAGCGTTTTCGCCACTCAATCAATCAATCAATCGATCAAGATTGAGTTAGTAGTACCCGGAGTTCTCCAGTTCAGCATCCATCAAAGTCACCAAGTTCGGCGGACAAGCGAGCGTTGATTGCCGAATGGCGGAGTGGTCACGTTATAAGGCAACTGGATACTGCTGCAAACCTCGACCGCAAATTGGTTTAACGCTTAGGTGGCAAACCCTGAACCTGGACCACCACCACACATCATGCATAAATTACAAATTAAATGCCGGGCAAACAACGCCAGACCAGGCAAAAACAAACAAAAACCGTGGCAATTATGGTTTAACTAAGGATGCGAATGAAAGATACCACCTGTCTTTGTCTGTGATTATGTTCATGATTATTCGAAAATAGTTATATTTCTAAGCTTAAAGGGTGTTTATAGGAACCTATTGATTACTTTAAAATACAAATCTTTTAATTTTAACCGATTTATTCGTATATTTGAGGGTAAGCAACTTTAGCTAATTAACTGTAAGGATTTAAGTCTAGTTAAGTATTATTTCCATACCTTTAACGTTCGATATTTCGATTATTTAAAATTATATTTAAAATTCAAAGCATAAAGGGTGTTTATAGGAACCTATTGATTACTTTAAAATACATATCTCAGAATTTTAACGCATTTATTCCTATATTTAAGGGTAAGCATCTTTACCTAATTAACTGCAAGGGTTTAAGTTTCGATAAGTATTATTTCCATACCTTAAAAGTTCGATATTTCGATTATTTAAAATTATATTGATATTTCGAAGCTTAAAGGGTGTTTATAGGAACCTATTGATTACTTTAAAATACATATCTCAAAATTTTAACGGATTTATTCCTATATTTAAGGGTAAGCATCTTTACCCAATTAACTGCAAGGATTTAAGTCTCGATAAGTATTATTTCCATACCTTAAAAGTTCGATACTTCGATTATTTAAAATTATATTTATATTTCGAAGCTTAAAGGGTGTTTATAGGAACCTATTGATTACTTTAAAATATATATCTCAGAATTTTAACGGATTTATTCCTATATTTAAGGGTAAGCATCTTTACCTAATTAACTACAAGGGTTTAAGTCTCGATAAGTATTATTTCCATACCTTAAAATTTCGATATTTCCAAATAAACATATAAAAAACCTATCCTGCTAGTTGCTGGATTATCTACTTTGAAGGACTTATATGCCCGCCACACAGAAACCCCAATTGGCGTCTCGGTGTAAACAGGCACCACATCGAGGCGAAACGAAACGAAACGAAAGCGACACACAATTTGCATTAGACTGGTGACTGGTAATGGCGACCAAAGTGCGTTGCAGTGACCGCATCGACATTAGCAGGCATTGCAGTTGCCGCTTTGGCATTGTGACCTCCCCTCGGATGAACCAAAGCCTTCCCTTCCCTTCCCTTCCATCCGTTTCCTTCCTTCCAGTCCCCCACAAACAAGTGCGAATGCTGATCCAATGGTTTTTCCACATCACAGCCCTTGTGCCATATCCCACTCCGTTCGGTTCTGGTCTGTTGATTTGCTGCCACAAATGGGGCAGACAGGTGGGATTCTGGGTTCTGCATTCAGCATTCGGCCGTTGGAAAAAGATTTCAATTTACCGCCCCCCAAAGTATGCAGCCAAAAATCAATGAATTCATGGTTTCAGCAAATAGCAAATAGTGGCGAAAGTGGCGTTAAAGTTCAAATCCAGCCCCAATGACGTATGTAGGTCTAGTTTTTTTTATTATCTATTTTCTCTAATTGACATTTAAGAAATATAAGGTGGCAACATTTGGGGTTTTTAATTTACATTTCAGTTTTCTATGGAATTTATTTATTGTAAATAATACACAAATATCTATTATTACACATGTTATATTCTTTTTACAAAATATGATATGATTAACGAGTGTGTGCGCTAATTTATATATAAATTATTTATTTTTTAATAAATAGCTGAATGTAAAAAGTGTGACCCAATTTTATTTATCCGGCAGCTCTACTATTATTTTATTAACTAATTAATACCATCGATTAAAATGGAAAATTCACTGTCTGTTATCGAAATGTTATCGAAACTCTGGAAGCAGGCTTTCAGGTCAGTTGCCAAATGTAAAGAGTTCAGTTCTTCATTTGATGTCGATGCAATAAGACGTCTAAGAACATTTGCTTTTCTTTGAATATATTTCTTTCTTGTTTTCTTGATTATTGTATTTATTTGTGATTTTAATTTGTTTATTTTCCCTGACCCTTAAGATTAAAACACACAGCACTTTTTCACATATGTTGATCAGTTCCTCCTTTAGCACTAACTGGTGTTTCTTTAATTTGGAATTTTATTTGTTAAATTGTTTTTCTATTCCTTTGATTTTGTATTCTTCACTATATTCCTGACCCGTAAGTTTAAAACACACAGCACTTCATCACTTTTTTACGGACAGGTAAAATATTTCACGCATTTTTTACGACAATTTTAATTTATTTCTCTCGAATATTTGATTAGTTTAAAGCATATATATGTTCTTTGATTTTAATGATTTAAATTAATTATTTGACACAATACTCATGCCCCGGAATTTTACATGTCAACTTGAGTGCCATGGAAGGTGTTATATCTCTTTTTTTTAATTTTCATTGCATATGTTGTTTTTTTTTTTATTTGTTTTCACAAAAAAGTGTAATTCCTTTTATTTTATAGTCTATATCGAAGTCAAATAAATTTTTTACACGTATGTTCATTGAGGAGGCGCCTCTTTATTCCGTTGTAAGCTTACTGCCACCAGCAAATTGTCACTTTTTCATTTCGACTACAGAAAGGTTCAATGATCCTGTTTCGTTTTCAATTATTTTATTTTAAACATTCATTGCGTGTTTAGCATTTTTATTTGTTTCCACAATAAAGTGTAATTTCGTTTATTTTGTGGTCTAAATCGAAGTCGTACCATTTTCTTAACCCGTATATTGAATATGTCTCCTCTCTGTTGGTGGATATCAGCAGCACTAAAGCCGAACAGCGAATGAAGCATTTTGCATAAAAATGAGGGAAAAGTCCAAATAGGCTTAAGCACCTGCGGAAATGCCACCAACAACAATGGCCGTGCAACATCATCAACGAAACGAGGTTAAAACGAGTTAAGCACTTGAGGGTCCTGCCGTAAATGAAAAAAAGGGAGAAAAATCGGGTAGCCGCCCCGTTACCTCCACCCACCACCAACTCGGACGCTAACGGAATGCCAAAGCCGACTTTTTTTGTTTTGAGCACAAATTTTACGAGTTTAATGAAACCTGAAGAGGTAAACACAGTTAAGGCTTCTCTGGGGAGTGGTCAAAGTGTAATTACACACCTAGGGCCACCCATCATCTACCCACACGCGGACGAACTGTTGACCGCGCAGGTTAATTGCATCAAAATCTCAACAGTTCGTTGAGAGCATCGCATCCCAGTGGGGTCTTTTGACTTTGCATTCACCCGGAGGCCTTGTGTAGTGTACGCATGATGGAAAGTCTGCTATCTGGCTGTCCAGTATCCTCATCCGCAGGATGCGCCATTAACGGACGTGATTTTGCTCTCAAAATCTAGATATGCCGGCTAACAAATGGGGATTTATAATGATGTTTTCAGTTAGTAGGTTGCCTCTAATTAATTATTCTATTTGTGTGACAAATCTATGAAAGTTATTTGCATTACTTGCTAAAATTATTTAAAACTAAAGATAATTTAAATTTGAAAACCCTATTAAATATTTAAAATTTAGCTTCCATTTGAAACCCTTCTCAAATGACCATGATTTACCCGATTTCAATGCTTGTATCATCCAGTCAGGATATCATTACATTTTTGGTACTCATTTCCCTGAAGTTGAGGACAGGACATTACTCCCAGCAGGATGGTCTCTCAACAATCCTGTCACACTGCCCCACTAAAAGCCAGCCACTGAGCTGCCGACAGTAACTATAAACCCAGTTAACGCACACACACACACAACTTCGGTCGGTGTCCTTTGCATAACCAACTCTTCGTCCTGGCTCCCCGCCCCCCTTGCAATTTGTAGACAATTTCGTTATACGGACCATAAACGCGAATTCCCGATGCTCGACGCCTGTGTAAATAAAATTTATAATCAGTGCCACAGCCACGACCCGAAGGAAGCCCAAAAAAAAAAAATTAAGCAGGAAAAAGTGTTTTTGTGACGACACTTCTTTGCACAGCCACTGTTCCCCTGACTTGGCTGAATAGCCCTCCTCTTGGCAAACACAAAATGGCAAATGTTGACGCCTTTATTGAGTTCAAAATGCGAATGGCGTCACGGCAGATGGGCGGACGTTTGGGGGTGCGATGAAGCCCTTTAAGGGCTGTCCTGGTGTAAGTAGTTGACATTGCCCTAAACACGTTTGCCAGCAGCCGCAGAGGCTGAAAATCGACTTCAGGCGGAAGGGGGAAGCCAAGTCGCGGGTACACGAAATTCCAATTAGTCTTCATTTTAAGTAAATTTACCAAACAGTCCACTTTTTTTCGATACCATTTTTAAAGCGAGAAAAATGGTCTCAAAGTACACAGAAAAAATGGGAATTATTGTGTAAATTTGTATCCATTTTCATTACAATTAACATTTCTCTGACATTTTCAGAAAAATAAAATCTTGTTGAGATGTTTTATAAATGAACAAAAAATGAATTTCATAAAAATTACTATTTATTTTCCTGTGTGCCTGACTAACTTCGATTTTGGCCTTTAAAGTTACGACTACTGATACCATCCTCATGAATTTATGCCCCATTCCTTGTTCGATTTTTTGGCATTTTTATTTAATTTTAATTTAATTTATTCGCATTTACCAGCTGGCAATTTTTGGTTTTAAAAAACGCTTTCGCTGACAGACAGTACGAAAAGACAATGTGTGTGTGTCGTGGTTTTCTGGTGTGGTTTTTCAACTGTCGTTCAACATTTCCGTCCTGGCAGCAGATGGATATACAGCTGGACTCGATCCCTGTTCGGTTGATAAATGTCCCTCCGATATGTTAAACTGAAATGTTATTGCATTTTAAAAATGACCATTAAAAATTCTGTAGTTACACAAACGTGCATTTGCAATGAGAGGATTATTTGCAAATAAATATTTCATTTGGGGTTGGTTTTAGCTACGCTGTCGTGCTGACATAATTGAAACAGGCCAAAACATATCAATTTCGCTCAAATAATCATCAGTAGAGAACAAATATTGCAGCAGCACACAACAAGCCAAACTACAAACTTTGCAGAAACTACACCCATTTATATATACTATATACATATATGTATATAGTGGCAGCAGAGAGCCAAAGGACGATATAGTCTGGCCGTGTTATTGATGGCCACATTTCGCGCTTTTTATTTCATTGCATTTTTATATTTTTTAATAAACTCGCAAGAGCGACAGAAATTACAAGCGATGTCAGGGCGAGCTGCTGGCATTGCGCCAAGCTTGTCCCAAAAAGGAGAACGAAATAAAACCGGGCTGCGAAATATGTCGACTGCAATGGCGGACCGCGGCTTTTGCCTCAATTTATGTCAGCACAATGAGCAGCAGCAGCAGCAGCAGTAGAACCACCCGGAGGACACTTTAAGAGATGCCACCATCGCTGCCGCAGCATCCTTGGCGGAGGCATTAACGAGAGGGGGCGGGCGAGCATCAAGTGGGAAATATTATAAAGGAATAAATCAAGGCATTTCCCTGCACCGGACACGGGGAGTCTGTGGTCATGCCTAAGAACGCCAAGCTGCCCCTGTGCATTATTAATGCGACACTACATAAGCCCAGCCAGACACAGTGGTAAAAAATAGGTGAAATTTTAGCATACAAGAAACTGGAAAATGTGGTTATCAAACCAATAATACTAATACTACTTAAATATTAGTTTAAAAATTGTATTATTAAGTCAGATACGTGAGAGGTTGTGCGCTATTAGCAGAAGCATTTTATGCAGGGTACAAATGAATGGGTTTTAAAATTCTTTATTGTAACATAAATAAGAAACAAACAGGAAAAATAATTTCAAGAAGACGAATTTTACTTACCCTTGCAGTTTTCAAATAAATTATTAGTTTAAATCGGAAATTGATCATAGCTAAGTTAAAATATTCGCATCCTAAAAATCTATATAGATCTATATGACAATTCTTAAGACAAATCAAAGTTTAAAAAACGCATAACTAAGCCAAAAATGCATTTATTTTAATTCGGAAAGCTTTCCAATGTTAGTTTTTCTTATATTTATAAGTCTGCTTTCTTCATTTTAAATTTTAAGAAATTCAAAATTTTGTCGAATTTTTTGTTAGTTTTAACGATGTAACCCCTTATAAAATTTAAAAAAAAAATTTAAATTATATTTTCCTTCCGGAGATTGAATAGATCGATTTAGCTGTTGATGCTGATCAAGAATATATATGATTTATAGGATCGGAAATGATTCCTTCATGACTAAAATTATTATAAGCCAAATTCTTTTAATATACATAAAACCCTTAAACTTATAATATTGCAATAGTATTTTTTTGTCATTGAAGTAATATTTTGAAATAGTTTTACTAGAACAGATAAGATGTATGCATGTATTCATGAAATAAATATCTGAATGAATCTTTAAGAGGAGTCTTTTTAAAATATAAGGCACAACTATAGGCCAAACCAAATCTATAGCTTTTACTGTATTTCAAAATGTAAACCAATTTCCCTCACCTTCAACCACTGTACCCTACTCGTCCTGGACATCCTTCTTTCCTTTCCCCGTATTGCCGAATGTGTGTGAATATCTAATATAGTTTGTCAGTCCCTCCTTTGACCGTCTCAAGGCCATCGCAGTTTCGGGAGCTTTTGTTTTCACTGCGTGCTTAAGACCCCCGAAAAAATATGTCAGCCCGTTGGGAGCAACAATTTATCATCCCGGCGGGCAAAACGAGGCCGAGATTGGTCCAGTTCCAGGTCCGTTTCTGTTTTTCTGGTCAGCAATGGTCTCATCAAGCGCTGAAAGCCAACTGCCTGAAGCTGTCAAACGCAAATGTTGGCCCAATGTTCAGATTAGCATATAACAAGCGAAGGACATATATCTGTGTGCCAGTGTATCCAGGATGTTGGTGAACAGATACACGTGTCCTTGCACCGCGTCAGCTGGAAACCCATTAGAGTTGTGATTGAACAAAAATTAGTTGTGAAAAAATATAGAGATATGGAAATGTGGAAATTAAATAGAAGTGCTAATTTGGTATTTGTTTTTATAAGGGATAAATACATAACTGTTTAAAAAATATCCGCATTAAATTTTTTGTTAAGTCCCTTTGGATATTTTAGAGAAACTCCTGTGGAAACTGTTAATACCATGAATATTCTGTAAACAATTCTTTAAAATATTTTATGATAGTAATCAGGGTAAAGTAATATTTATATATTACATTTTCTGAAGAGAGAGAAATATTATATAGCTAAATTCCCAGCACTGCCTCCCATCAGTCCTTATGTGTTTGCAAAAGTATTTCTTTCATCCGATGTCGTTCCATATAAAACAGATGTCCCTGCTCTTATTACGACCGACCGTTCACTGATGGTCATGTGCAAAAAGGTTATGGCATTTTTTCAGGTGTCGCACGGAATGATTTGTTTACGGATGACACAGCCACACACAAAAAAAATACGAATTTTTATTGCCGGTGATATTCTCACGCCTCTGCTATTTGTATAAAATACATTCGGCAGATGAGATCGCAATATTTATATTTAAATTTTACAAAGTTAAAGGCCTCGATGTGAGCTGTAACGATAAGGATTCTGCAATTTAACTTTAAGATATAGACCAGTTCTTAGGTAACATGAAATTATACCTTGTTAAAGATTCATAAGCTGCTTAGCCAAAGGGAACAAGAAGTCCCAACTTTAATTGGAAAACACCAATGCGACATTCTTTTGTGAGTTTCTAGTCCTTTTCCTTGGCCACAAACTGCGGGCTGCCTCAAAGGCAAGAACCTGCTGGTCGGTGAGTGCAATGAATACCGAAACCTGGTCGTTATCCCTATTGGCACTAAGCGCCATAAGCATTTTCTCTATACTCTTATTTATATGCAAAAATTATTTACCCATTTCAGTTTTGGCCTGCAACACTTTTTGGCCACTTCCGGGCTGGCTCTCAGCCTCCGGCTCTTGACATGGCCGCAAAACTGGGCCTGTGGCTGCCACTGCCCTTCATCTACCTTATCCTGAAGCCTCAGAGAAGGTGATCCCACCGCTGTTTAGTGGTAGTGTTGTTGCAGTTGACACAGTTCTGGGACAGTTAAGGGATGAAGCCAACCAAAAAATACCATTATTAAGAAGTTATTTATAATAATTTATAGATTCTCAAGGTTGTTAAATTGTCCCATTATTACTTCTATAAATAAGAAAAAGATTGTGAAAGGTTTTCCCAAAATAAATTGTGATCTAACACAAATCACTATTTAAAATGTTTATAATACAAATTATGTCTTATATTTTCTAAAGAACTTTCTCTAATAGAATATGTTTTAACTAAAGACTCCTTTATAGACTTCTTTTCTATAGTCCTTTTTTGCATTTTGCCATCACTGACGCATGTCCCCTAAGTCACTTTGTTTTTGGCCGCCCTGCATTCGGGCCTGGCCGAATTTATGCGGCTTGCCTCTGCCAGAATTGTTATTAATAGCCGATGCGATACATCCTGGCCCACTTTCCTCCTCACGGGATTCGGGCTTGCACCTTTCACATTTCTGCATATAAATTTTGATTGCGGCCCATAAAAACAAAGTTATGTTTTGCGGTCGAGATCAGGTGACTCTGTTCATATATACTATAATTCCAACGGTTTCTGGCCAGATTGGTCGCAATGTACTTGGCCTAAAAGGTATTTTGAGTTGGGAACTTGCAGTGAATTCTTGAATTTGAGAACTTAAAGGGAATAGAAGATTGGATTAAAGCTATTTAAGTGCTTTGAAATCAAATTGAAACTTGGTCAAGTAAATATTTAAATTTATTATTATTATTATTCAGCTGCCTAAGGTCAACATTCTCATCTCTGTAAATTTTAGTTACTTCTTTAATGATGAATTTCAACTGCTTTAATTTACTCTTTCAACACCTGTCAATACCCAGCAAAAACTACTTAACTTCATGAACATCAGTATAGCTTGGAAAACTTTTGCGAATAGCTCAATCACCGAACGATTTGAAACAGCAATTCAAAGTTCAAGTGCCGCATTAACCTGAAGTACTTGCAGGTCACAGAAAAGTGTATATATATATATATTGTAGAGCACATGGATCGGAGCTCAAGACAAAAAGAATCAATGAAAGGGAAACAAATTGTGTGCGGCCGGGCAGGAGGACAAACAAATGCGAGTGGCAGCCAAAAGACAACCGGAAAATAATGTGCGATAAGGGAAAAAGGATAAGGGGCAGAACGACGACCCACTCGACTTGACTCGACTCTCGCCAAACAAACAGAAGGCAAATGGCAAAAAGACAAACCGAGGCAAACCTCAAGCCACCGACAATAAACAGCAACAAAGATTGCTCTCCAATTCCATACACACAAAGGGCAACAAAAAATGCGAATTACCACTTGAATTATTTACGCTGGAATAATTCAAGAAAAATGTACGACATTTACCAAGAACCCAACCGGGTTCTTAGACCTGACTTGGCGCCACACTTTTTGGCTAAGAATTTATGTTTGCTTAACAGACTGAGCTCAAAAAATAATTCCCATGTGCGCCTATAGAAGCCAAGTGAAAGACGGAAAGCTCATAAATTTATTGACAAATCTCAGTTGAAGGAAATATTTTAAAAAGAGTTTTATTTCGTTGTATATTTAATGAGGCAAACATGTTGAGTTGATTTATAATAATTGTTTTACAGGGCTATTACATTTTTCAAGAGTTAATAGCTATAGAAAATTCCATAAATTCCGACGTAAAAAATATATATGTAGGATTGTTTAAGTTTCTTTGCCTTTTGTGATTAACAAAAGTAAAAATAAAAAAAGTAAAAAGCCGAAACACTTTAAGCTAAAAACTTGATTATCAACATTATTCCCTCGCAGCTTAATAGAGTTCTTCGTATATAAATTCAGAAATTACTACCTGCATGCTTCGGTAAACAATTTATATTTACTGCCGAGCTGTCCATTTCGCTTTATCTGCCCCTTATCCCCAGGTAAGCAATATGAAATAATGCCAAGAAGGACACTCTTTTATATACGAAAAATGCGCTGTCGGGCATGTCAAGTTATAGTTTGTCCTGCGGCGCGGAAATGAAACCAATACACTGTGCACAATGCTATAGTACAATGTACATATAGCGTGGCCCGAAAAAGTAGGCAATATTTTGTTATTGTTAGAATGGCATTGTTCGGGGCTGCAACGTATGCCTTTTGTTACCTTGTCGCCGCCATGTCCTTGCGGCGGCAGCAGGGACCTTGAAATGGCAACGCCATCACCAACACCATCATCGTTGGATAGGGTCTCTTTCCGGCTCCGTTTAGTTGCCCCTCTAATATGAAATAAACAAAGACCCGGCAGCGCATTATCCTGATCCAGATCCTGTGCAGAGAGGTGTGAAATTCAATTTCGCCAATTCCAAGCGGCCATTGTTACTGCCCCTCTACTGCTTTCGCTTTCGCCGACGACCGGCTGGCTCTCCTGTCCGTTTTCATTATTAAGGCCATTTTGCGATGGCCCTGTGACTTTTGCCCCGGAGCCAAAGTCCGGCTACTAACTGACAGATTGCCGGCAACGGTTTGAACCTCAGACACAAATTAAATTCCAGTCTCGTGCAGCACTGTCTCTCTGCAAAAAAAAAATAAAAATAGTGGAATAGAAACGAAAGTAACAAAATCAAATAATTGAATTGTGTGCGGCTAGTTGGTAGCTTAAAAATTCATTAGGGACACATGCACGTCGTTGAGTCTGGCTCTCAATCTCGGCATCGAACTGACAACGACCCGAAGGACCTAGAATAAGAGGAAGGACATTCAAATGGAGGTGGGAGGTGGTTCAAATGGAGGATCCCAGGGCAATAAATTTCAAATGAAACCAGTCGATAACATAAATTATAAAATTAGTTTGCCAATGCGTCGTCTAGTCTATCGAGCACTCGTCTCGCAGACAGCAAATAAATTGCAACTAAATTTGGCTCTCTGCGAACATTTTTGGTCAGCTTTTTCATCTTCATTCGGTGGCGAGTCCTTTTATTTCGTGGTTGAAAATTGTAAAATGATTTCGCGTCTACTTGGCATTCAATAAATTGAATTTACGCCCAAGTTGAGTGAATTATTGCATTGCAATGTCATTATGCCGCTTTTACTTAGAAATTTTCTGAAATTCTATGTTCCATTAACTTAATTAACATTTTTCTTGGAATTTTTAAGTGTTTCTAGTTTTTAAATTTTATATACTCATTTTATTTTTACTTTTTTATACATTTAAGATTAAAAAAAAACATTCTTTCTTTCTTGGAAATCTCTCTTAACCTTTTGTTATTTATACTTTTCTTGTAAACTGCAATCGGAATTAAAGTTCTAAGAATAAAAAAATCCTGTGAAGTGATCCAATTAATTGGTACTTTCCCTGCATTTTTTTATGGGGAAAACTCAACGCGTTGTTCATTACGCAACCGGCCGTGAAACATGCAATGTTGTAGCCGACAAAGTGCCCTCTCCTCCTCTCAGTTTCAAAAGAAATACACATAAGAGGCGGCCACTTCTTGGCCAACATGGCGTATGCGGATCATCGCACGGAGTGATGGCCACGTTTTGATTAATTAACAGTTTCCCGGACGCCTCGTCTCGGCTTGTTCATGCATTAATGGGTTTTGTCTAATTGATTTCATTCATGCCGGCCTGCTCGCCCTTTTTGTGGTCTGTAAATGCGGACAAATGTAGGTCCGGCGGCATATGCTGCGTATACGTAATGTGTGTTTGAATAATTAATATGGCAAGAAGGTCAGAGGTCGCAGGAATGATATTTTAAAAGATGTAGGCGGAGAGAGAGAAAGCATTCGGCGTGGGATTAATGTGCTGGCCAATTTTTCATTTCAACACGTGGCTCAGGCAGCCAGCGGAAAAGTCAAGTCCAAGTCAACAGAGCAAAGTCGAAAAGCGGAAAATGGAAATGAATTAAATTAAAATATGAATTGCAGAGAGCAAAGGCGACAGCCAGATCAGGCGATATGGCGCGAGAAATGCAAGAGAGTCCTGGCAACTCCTTGCCATTGTCGTTCCGTTGTTAATGACATGAAATGGATAAAGCTGCTGGCTGCCGACTTTCGCCGCCTGCAACTGACGCTGATATGGCCCTGCTGAAAGCCAACAAGCAATTAAGAAGGCAGCTGCTTAAAGGCCATCTCCGAATCTGGATGGGAATGGGAATGGTATGGAATGGTATGGCATGGAGGTGTGAATCGGCAGCTGTGCCAGTTAAACAGCTGCATCGACTGGCAGACTCCCGAGGGCCATGCTCACTTATGTGTATACACCGACTTGTGCCACAAAAGAAACTTAATTGTTTTTCCCTTCATGCCCCGAGTGTTTGCAGTGAGAGCTGTTAATTGCTAAATGGTTGGATAACTATGATAATGGCCATTGCTTAAATGTGCCAGACAAATCAATAAAATACAGAAACACTCGCAGCCTTGAAGGACTATTTTTGGAAAGAAACTTAGGCAGAAGGTCTTGACTTGCTATATATAATACATATCTCTAATGGAGATATAATGTTTAAGAATATGATATATCTAGTAAATATAAACAATTTCTCGAAAGATTTAAAAGCCTTAGAAAAGTATTTAGTGTTAACCTAAAGCAAAGTCAAAGAAACCTTTTTATTCACTTTAATTAATTAATTAAACTGCAGTTCATTGTAAATGTAGATGAAAATATATCACTCTAGCAGCAAGAATTTAATTACATTTTCATTGAAATACTGCAGAGTTTTAATCAATTACTAAATGTCATTACCTTCATTTACCTTTTCTTTAAACAACAAACTTATCCATTACGTTTTGCACCTGGCTTTTGTATGCCTGCAGCTAGATTACTTTCCATTGCAAAAAGTTTTTCCATCAGTCAGGAAAAGGAATTTGCAAATTGCCTTGAGCAATCGATGGACAACATGTTCAATTTACTAGCTTCGTGTCAGATGTCTATTAATTAGATGAGCTGGCACTTGGCATGGTTTTCATATTTGCTGGCATTTTGCCTTC
This sequence comes from Drosophila serrata, assembly GCF_035046125.1. NCBI lineage: Eukaryota > Metazoa > Arthropoda > Insecta > Diptera > Drosophilidae > Drosophila > Drosophila serrata. The sequence continues at coordinate 1,491,181 of NW_028257274.1, read as the reverse complement.
TGAAGAGTGTGAATGCAGCAAATCGGTGACATTTCTCATCATTTCAATCTAGCCAGGACCCCTCGATTCCCGTTGCATTTGTTGGTCAACAAGCTCTTGGCAACAGAACCGGCGTTCATTATGGTCTTGTTTTCTTTGGCAGCCCTGGCTTTTGCCTCAGATTGGCTTAATTCGGTTTCAGCTTGACTTGGTCCGGTTGGAGCCTGGCATTTATTATGCTGCTGCTGCTTCTGCTGCTGCTGCCCTCAAGGACACCGAAGGCAGCAGGCGGCTTCTGCAGGCAAAACGCCCACAAAAATGTTGCCCGGCATCCGAAGGATGTGTTGTATGTTTGTGTTTGCCTTTTGCTTTGTATGTTCGGCACACAAAGTGTCATAAATTAATTCTGTGTGTGGGTGTGCCTTTGGTGCCTTTTGTTCAGTTTGCTGATTTTGATTGCAAAAATTGTCAACATTATTTCATTCTCAGTTGCATTAAAGTAGAAAATTAATTAACAAAATATTTCAAGCAGATATTTCTGGCAAAAGTTTAAAAAGATTTGAAAGTAGAGAAAAGTAACTAAGAAATATTAGAAATATAATCAAATTAGTGCAATAATCTTTCAAGAAATCATAGAACACAATTTAGCTGCGGTTCAAGCTTAATTCAAAGAAATTTTCCCCAAGATTTCCACTAGAAAACCTTTAAGAAACCTCCCCCATCAACTGGGAATTCTCACTTAAATATACAGCGGCTTTGCTACCAATTAAATGAAATGGAGTATATATAGATATAGTACTTTCGAGGGAAACTGCAGTGGAGAGTAAACGATTCGAGTGGAGCTCGATGATGCGAATGATGCTCAAGTGGATTCTAGTGGCGATGCCACTGACAGCGAGTCCTGTATCCCTGCAACCAGGCTTGATGAACCGTGCCGGAATGCCTCAAAGCGGCCAGAAATCCTTGAAGCAATTTTATAGCTTTCTGTCCTTTTTCCCTTTTGTCTTGGGGAAAATACCTCAAAAATGGTCTTGGGCAACAGCAATTGAAATAGTCGACAGTGGCCTTGCTAATGGAGCAGGACTATCGCTGCCTTTTAATCAAGACCATTGCAATTTGAGGCGCGACTTTAGATTAATCCATTTGACAGCGCCAAGGCTGCATTTATTTTGATATTTATGGCCGGCTCCCTTTTTCACTCGCTGTGCCGCGTAATTGCACAAAATCCTTTGCTGACACAAACACACAGACATGCTTTCAATTGTTACATCACGAGAACTTGTTTGTTAAGCTTTTCGCCCTAAGCCTGCCTCCTGCGTCGCGTTTTTCTGGCCGGGCATTTTCCGAGCAACTTTTTCACTGTTTGTCCCAACGATATGTAAAATGCGTGGCTTATCCGGATTACCGTATGCTGTGAAGCGTACAAACATTAGCACAACTCTCTCCCTATTTTTTTTTGTATTTATTTTTTTTCTATTTTGGGAAAGGCTAACACACAAATAGCAGAGCTGATTTTTAAGCGTTAAAAGGGGGCTGGAAAAAAAGGAAAAGTGGATTGAAATTTACCAGCAATGTTAAACCATTTATTTGGTTACTTACTTTTCAATTTGGAAAGCTAATAAAAGCATGAATAATATTTACAGACCTGTGTAAAAATAAAATCAGCATAACACGAAAGGGATTTTAAGCTTCTACTTGTAAATAATTTATACAACTTGTGTTAAAATTAATAACTATCCCCAGATGAATTCCTTTCTTCTGCAATTTTTTGCAAATAAAATATCCTTGCCATAAATAATATTTTCAGCAGTTTCTGGCTAGTTCCGTGGCCCAGAGCTAAGAAAAGCCCTCAATTCGAGCAATAAACTCCCGGGGAGACAAATATTTATGACCCTGCTGAACTCCGAAATATTTCTCAGCCCGGGGCCTTAGCCAGGCAATTACTCTTTTTTGCTCCAGTTTGTCAAAGAGATTCTTCTTCAGCTGCTTTGTTAGTTGCCGAGGAGTGGCTCTTGAGCAATGGTTGCTCATTAATTCAATTGTTTTCGCAAAATCAGAGAAAGAAAAACGAAATTGGCCTCGGTTTTTTGTTTGTTTTATTGAAGTTTATTACTAAAATTTTAAATTAAAATGTTATTTTGGAAATACATATACCATATACATATACAATTATTATTAGTGTTGTGTAATCGCAATTGGGAATTTCCCTTCCGCCTTTCCTATATCATAATTTCGTTTGCTCGCTCGTCGGATGAGAATGTAAAATGAAATAATTGCATTAAATGTAGCCAAAGCAGACACTATGGTTGACATTTTAATTGGCAAAATGTCAAATATAATTTATTTTGTCATATATGCAGTAATATAATTAAATGAAAATGCGATTTACTCATTTTATTAAGTGGGGAAAATGTTAATCATATGCAAATTATTCGATAGTGAGCATTAAATACGAGTACACAAGCTGCTTTGGTTTTTAAGGAACTAACATTTAACATTTTTTATATGTTTAATCGTTTCTCTTTTTTTTTTTTTTTTGCATATTTCACACGTTTTTTTATATTTTTTTTTTTTGCTTTAATATAGTGAAAGCCCTTACCTAGACTCTATTTTGTTGTATTTATATATATATATATATATATAGATATATATATATATCGTATGCATTGTTTCTTCATAAATGTTTTTTGTAAGTATTAATTCTTTAAAATATTATTATTGTAAATAATTAAAAATGGAATCGCGTAAGTGCTCTATATAAGAAAATCGTTAAGAACTTTCATGGTAATTCACTTGGGTTCACTAAACTCTCGATAATTCTAAATAATTCTATTAATTAGTTTTGTTTCTTTTATTTTTTGTTACCTACGCTATGCCGAATGGTTTTGTCTCTATCCGAGCTAGATTTTTTGCTACAAATACTTTCTGTTTTGTGAATATCAATTGATTTATATCGTGTTGCGGTTTTAGTTTTAATATTTAATTTAGAATCTCATGAACAGTGAGTGAAAATTTGTTCGATTTTCGTTTAGTGTTCGTTACTATTATTCATAATTCGTATTGCCTTAAAGTTACACACATGTTCACATATGTTAATAAACATTTTTGTTTTATTTTTTGTTCAAGGAAAACATCATTAGGTTATTAGCTTAAGGAACAACATATAATCTTTGGGGGGTACCAGCAAATATTACTGTCACAAAGTGCAAAATCACAGACCCCAAAATAAACTCACTGTGACTTTGACATTTGCGTAATATTTGTGGACCTACTAAGATGGAAATTATAAAGCAAAACACTAAGTGAAGCCGGTTTTTATTTAGTTTTGTTTTGCTTTCAAGCATCGCTGGATATTTGGATCCTAATTAATTTCTACGTTCTTCGTTTTTTTAACCTTAGGTGTACATTAGTATGTCCATGAAATGCATTCAACACGAATTCGGTGATATTTATATATTTGGTTTCCCCTTTTCTTTAATATGATTGCGATTCTTATGTACTTTTGACAGCTGGCATTATATCTCTTACAAAAACACTAATCTTCTTTGTGTTTTGTGTTTTTCCTCCAATTTAATAATTATTTTAACACGATTTAAGTAGTAATTTGGCATTGCAATTGTTATTTTGTTGTGAATATGAGTTAGTTAAGCTGCTGGGCGACCTTGCACCCCTATCGTTATCGTTATCATTTTTCGTTTCTGTTTTGTATCTTTTATTTTTATTTTTGGGAAGACAGTCAGAAATACGAAGCCCAAAGTATTAACAGTAAATATATGGCAAAATATACATACATTCAAATGTGTATAATTTATAAATTTTACACCAAAAAAAAACAGATTCAAATGCTACATTTTTGTTGAGTAACTTTTCAATATCTCTTTTTTAGTTTGATTAGGTCCCGTTCACAGAATTTTGTTTGTTATATATATAATTGGTGTAACCAAAAAATAAATGCTAAAGTGGAAATTTTATACATTTTTCTTTGCTGAAATTATTAAAATAAAACAATATTAACTGAAAAGTTAGAGTTAAGAGTTAGTAAATGTGTTCGAGGACCTCTTAACGCCGCGTATTCCAGAGATCGACGAATGTGGGCCAGGCCATCGAAACGAAGGGCAGGGCAAACAGGACGAGGGAGTAGGCCAAATGGTTGCCCGAATTACAGCCATCCTCGGTGCAGCAGTATGTTTGAGTTTCCCAAATTTCTATGGAAACAATTCGAGTAAAATTTAATTAATATTTCATTATTTATTAACCAAAAGGCAAATGTCAAAAATCAATTTATTTTGCGGTGGACTAACAATGATGCCCAATTACATGCTTCAATTAGCTTATTATTTTGATTTTGTGGTTAGCCTAAAAGCCTGATAAATAATGCTTTCACTTACCTTTCTCCTGGCACTCGGTGGCACAGTCACGAACAGTCGACAGCTCACTGACGTATTTCTGTAACAAAAAACAGCAACAAATATATAAATATAGTATATATTAAATGACTCACTTTTTTATGGATAAAAAGTTCATTAAATATCAAACAAGTCCAACTGACAGAGCCATAATATAAAAATCTATTGGTCAACAGTGCGTATGAATGTTATTAAGTTCATTGGGTAAACGCTTGTGAATAGCTTTCCCGATTCATATTAAAAAAAGGTATGTATACGGAACTCATTCATATATTAAATATGAAATTATTTCTGTAATATATTACATATATTATAAATATTTAACTTGGCCAGCATAAGCCTTCATGGCGTATACGTAATAAACCGATTAAAAGCGAAACGAAAATAATACACATCAAAATATAGCGATAAAAGTGGCTTCGGTTTAATTTTCAGTTATCTAAAATATATATAAGTTAAGAGTTTATCAATAAAACATGTAATATTTCCATTTTGCAAATAATGCAATTAATTTCCCATTTAATTTGTGCAGATAAATGTCATTTTGCTCCAAATAACTGCAATTATTTTCCTGAATTTAATAATTTATCGGGTCAAAAGCAGCTTGTAGTTATTTTTTTACACCACTCCTGGCAGAATATAAACTTAAAATAACCGCAAGGCAAGACAAAACCAAAACCACAGACATTTATAGGACTAAACATAAAAAATTTTACGACAGTAATTCGGACTGTGTGAAAGAGGATTAAAAATCACAAGAAACAAAGCAAAGGTTACATGGAGATAGGGGAATGGTTTTTGGGCCATAAAGTTGGCCATCCCATTCAATATGAGCGCTTATCCTGATAAGTAGGTCATAAGTAGGTTATCTGGCTGACCCAAGCAGATTTCAATCTCCCCCCTTAAAATAACCCTCCATCCATACCAGTTACCAGCTTTGATGTCTAGGTAATTCCGTAAGTATACTCTAAAGGAATTATTTATTTTACTCACACACTCTCGGCTCCGTTAGGTTTATTGTAGTCTAAACCACTTTTGATGCTCTTTTAACGACGGCTTCGTGAGTTCAACTGGGGTTCAGGAATAAATAAACGTAAAACACATCGTACTACGACTTGGTAATGTACTTGCAAGTTGCACACAAGCTGCTTTTTAGCATATAGTATATATATAGGAGGTGTTAAAGTTTACGACAACATGAGCCTGGGACACTAAACACACACAGATAACATACGGGGATGGCAAGGACATAAACTGCACACGAACAACAGAACCGTAAGTCCTTGCAAGGAAATTGAAAAATGAGACGCCCCTAAGTAGGCAACACATTTCAGCAGCGCCAACGCCTTGCGGTCCATTAAGCAAATAATAAACATGTTCAATAATTACCCAGGAGTGCGAACTCCAGCCGCAGGACTATAACAACAATGCACCTGCCACTAGCTAGCTGCAACCTGCAACGCAGCAACCCTGCAACCCTGCAACTATCAGACCAGCAATGTGTTCCGCCCGAGGGATAGGCAATACAAAACACGTGTTCACAACAGGAGGCCGCAAAGGATACAGGCTAGAGCAGCGCGGCTCCTGCGGAAGGCAGTCAACCGTGGCGGCTTATGGGGCACTTAAACCGCTTAATCGATTGAGTCTGGGTGTCGGGGAGTCGGGAATGGGCCAATGTGCAACAATCCGAGTCCAGAGAGCCCCGGCTAAGCCATTCCGCAGCACTTAACGACTTTGCGTGCTCACCGACCATTTGTAGGAGCATTTTCGCTGCAGAGCTGCAGTGCCAGGACATCTGCAGCTGGCATCCTGTACCATTGGCAGCTCATTGTTTATGTAACAGGTCCTGCAATGGTGACCGCTTTAATGGATACTACACAAAAAAAATGTATATAAATAGAAGCAGTGATACCAACAAAAGAAACTGTTGAACGATTGAGAGATTAAATTAAAAGAGAATCAATTAAAAGAGAGATTCAATTTAAAAGGTTTAAGGAAAATGAAATCAATTTATAAAGAATATAATAAAATTAATTAAAAGCTATTATATTTGCTGTATCATACTTTTCTTTCAGTGGATTATTCTGCTCTTTGCTAGATACCAAATGTTGTCTTATTAAAATGAGATGACACCTAACTAAGGCAATATATACTATATGTATGCTCGCTCTGCGTTTTCCCTGGCATTGTTTGTGCATAATTTGTGCCGCATATATTCTCGGTGTCGGTGTAAGTAACCCAAGGAAAACAACCCCTCCTAGGAGCACCCAAGGGGTCGTCGAAAGGGTAAGCTCATTATGTTATGCGATGGCACAAATGCGTTTGGCCCCAGTCTAGTCTGGCCCAAATGTGTGGCTGTGGGGCTAAGTAATGTGGCTAATATAGATAATGTGTGGATAATCACATGGGACAAGCATAAGATGGGTCATATTACCAAATATGTTAAGGGGTTAGTTAGTAGTTGCTGAAATCCTTTTGGCAGTTAAGTTATGTAGTTGGGGAATTGTTAAATAATTCAAATAAATGTACAAATATAGGAAAAATTACATAGTTTCAGTAAGTTTATAATTTTACAGGTTTGGTAAGCTAGAACTTCAAGAGAAATATAGTTATAGTTTATTATAATTCCATTTGAAGGGAAAATATATTATGCAATCAGCTGATTTACCACCAAAATGCCAACAAACTTAATTTCCTTTCGCCTTACCGTAAGCCTCATCTCGACCATCTTCAGTGACTCACTTGCAGAGATTTATGCATCTGGCCTAGTTTAAAAATGTGAAATGCGAACAGCAACAAAAAAACAAGGAAAATGTGCCCACTGGGTGGGCGTGGGCCATGGTCTGTCGAGCACGTCGACCAAAATGCAGCTCGGCATGTTATTTGGTTGTTAGGGCAAAAAGTTGCGGGGCCACCAAAAAGAAGAAAACACGAAAAACGTTGAGCAGAGCAATAATCTTGAGACAGGCGGCAAAAGGAAAAGTTCCTGCTCTGGCTGTGCTACTTTCACTTAAGCCAGTTATATCATCTCAGCTTAGTTGTGATTTGAACAAGCGAAATAGCCCCAGACCCCTTTTGCTCTAACCCACCCTCAACTTGGCCAACTCGGGCAGACAGCAAACTGATGACGACGTTGATGATTTCAATTTTGCATGCGAGTGACAGCAAAATGACTAAAAAGGGACCTCAGAGAAAGAAGAAAAAAAACTAAGAGACGCAAGTTGCAGGCGGCACAAAAAGAGCTAAAAGTGGTAATGACAGGAAAAGTACTGCCAATGGAAAAAACGAGGAAAATATAAAAAGAAAAGAAAGGAAGCCAGGATAAGGGTAGGCAGAAATACCCTAAGGACTATTAAATTTCATAATATTAACTAGTTATATGTTTACTTTTAAAGACAACAAATGTTTTTTCTATATTCCTAAATTTGTGCAGATCCTAAATATCCCTTAAATATTTCAAAACTCCATTATTAGTTAACGTATAACATATTTTATGCTATATATCTTTTCCGGAACTTCTGGCAAATAACTTTTATGTGACGGTGTTCAAGTATTATTTATGGGATCGTAGATGACTCCTCTCCATTGGCCTGTAAGCACCATAATACCCTCCATCAAGGGTATAAAAATGAAGATGGAATCGAGCAAAACGACCCACAACGTCATCAGTAGCAATGGCAACGTGGCATTGTGGCCATGTGAGAGTGTGTGTGTGTGTTGGCAGGTTGCAGGCAGCATTCACATCATCCTGGCATCGTCCTTAAGCCATTTATGAAAATTTCAAGTGTTCGGGGCCAGAGGGCACTGAGGGCAAGATGTCGGCATCTTAATCTCAAGAGGAAGATGATGATTTGCCTCAAATCATGTGTGTGCTCCTTGGATGTGCCTGCAGATGTGGCTCTGGTGCTGTGCTCATGTCCTTAATGTCGGAATGGGTTGGGACTAATGCAAGCTTATCCTTATGCATACACTGGAATGATGCACAATTTTTCACAATTTCTATATAATAACTCAATTGAGATTGGCTTCAGGATAATGGCATCTGACTGGGAAATCACGGAGTGCCATATAAATATAGAAACTAGACTCGTTCTCAAAGAGATGAGAAAGCCTTTAAGAGAACTAAAATGTGTATTAAAGAGTTATTTAATTATTATTAAACTGTTGTTCAGCTTAAACAACGAGGATGACCTCGTTAAAATTTCTTTACTAAGCTCAATAAATCCTTTCCCATCTGCCTGTCATTAAAATCATCAACGAATCTGGTCACGAACTCGATTGTGAAATCCACTTCAGCATTTTGGAGGCGCCACAGTTGTGACATTAATTACAAAATCGTGACTTATCAAACGGCAAGCGGCATCTGCACTGAAATAATTCAATACGGATTCGATTTAAACTCACAAACAAATGAATTATTCAAAAGGATCTGACCTCCCTCTCCCCAAAAACTCTTTAATTCAATTTCAAAATGCAATTTCAGGCGTATAATGAAAGAAAGCGATAGAGTCAGTCATGTGAATGCCAAAGAAATGCAATGAGGCGCAAAAAACAAAAAGTGATGGAAATCTGGAAACGTTTGGAAAAATGAACGGGAAAAAGAGATGAATCAAGAAGACAGTTTTTCCCTTTTGCAAAGCAACTTTTTGGGTCTCATATGCATTTTCCCAAGCATTGCCTTCAATTATTAAAGCCAAATTGTTCCCAGGTGTTGTGACAGGCGCAAAGCCATCGCATCCAATCCCAATACCATTCCCCGGAAGCCTTGAGCTCTCGCTTCAGTGGCCACATTGAATGGGCACAGAAAGTTACTCTACATCATAGTGTGCTCCATTATCAAAATGCAATTTCATCAATGCCGGGTCTTTGAGACCTCAAAAAATCCGGCCAGCCAAAAAAAAAAAAGAGAAAAAAAAAGAAAATGTTAAAATGTCTGAAATTTGATTTTGCCTCCAAGAGTGAACGATGCACTCTGCCATGCAGGCATCAGCTTTCAACAGTGGCTCAGTGTAAATCCCGAGACCCCAGGGAAGCCACACTTTAAGAAAATATGCAAGAAATGCCACTAACGTTTAGAGTAATATGTAAATTTATTAATTGAACTTAGACCTACAAGCAGGCTTTGATTATTTCTCTGTAATTTAACTTAACGACTTCATTAATTTAATTTACTTTGTGTAATCAAGTTCCCGAAATGTTCTTTAAAAACTATTTTTGTATATACCCTTTTCGCATCTTAAATAAAATGTTATATGATATTTTTCAGTGTATTTCTCGTCACAAGTCCCATTTAAAGTCCAATCCCAGCCAGAAGCCAGCAGACAGGCCAAGGAGCACAAAGCAGGCAGCCAGCAAACACTTTTTGGTAGTGCAATTTGTTGTTTGCCAGCTAACCAAGGCAACACCATTCGTCCTTTTTGGCTAGAAATGTTATATAAAACGGCGCTTCTATCCATTAGAAAAATGTGTGTGCATATTAAGATCTATTTTGTAAGATATATATAGTCATACGAGTCGTATACGTAATGCAATAAAGTGATTTGGCCACGCAATTAGAAAAATATATAAATAAAACTCATCTTTGATTGACACAAAAAAGCTTTTACAATAAAAAACAATACAAATTAGAGGATATCTGCAGCCTAAAGCTAACATAAAATGACAAATTTGTGCAGCCCACAATATTTTCCTGACACTTTTATTGCTTTTTAAACATGATTTGCCATTTTTCTTGCACATTATAAAAATAAACAAAGCTCGTAAAAGGTTAAGCCCCGCTTTCTAGTAAATATGCGGTCTCATCAAAATATTTTTATCACCATATTGTCCCACGCTCAATTACCCAATTGAAGCATTAAATTGTAGTAATAAAAATAAATTGATATTAAAAGTAAACAAAATAGGTAAGAGAATTTAATGGAACCATTTTGGGATAAATCTGACAGGATGAAATTATTTCCAGCACAAGTTCAAACGGTTCCATCTAAATGTCACATCAGCGGAACTGACCCCAACTCATCTGGGGCAATATTCAATTGGCGGCCCGAGAGATTGCCCTCATCATTGTCCCGGCTCACCTTTTGGCCAGGAAGGCAGCTAGGGGGGAAGGGATTAGCAGATGACCCACATCCACAACGCACAATTGCCACATAGACAGAAAAAGGGCAAATGTTGATGAGTTTGCAATACAACAGACGTGCCACTAGCATCTGGGCCGCATCTTAAGACTTAAGACCATGGCTAAATGGCAGGCAGAGCACACACAATACACACACAAAGATAGACCGGCTAAGAGTTGAAATGCAAATGTCCGATTTGGTTTGGAGAAACGATTTGTGTGTCAGGCAATAATTTTCCGAACGACTTTTGATAGGCGAACGTGGCCCAAAAACCAACAAATGTGAACTAATGCAATGGCAAACGACAATCGACAAACGACAAAACGGGTAACAGCAATTGCATTTTCTTTCTTTTTGCGCTTAGAGATGGTAAAAGTATCAATATAAAGTTCGATTCTATATCGTTTTCGCTTCCTACAGTACAAACTAGTCTGCTATAGTTTATAGTTTTAGGTTTTATATCCACTTCCTTCCTTTAAAATGCAGATAGTAGTATTTAAAATAATTAACAAATCTAATTCTTCAATATTACTTAAGTTATTCAGTCTTTTTTATAATTTCAAAGTCCATAAATGTTTATATAATAAACTAACCTGTATAGACACCGATAGTTTTCCCAATATATCCCACCTCTAACATTTTCCTCTCGACAAAAGTTCTATACAGCAACACCATAACGTATCAGTATCAACCGACAGCCGGAAGCCGGATGTATTGTCATTTATTTACAAAGACCAAAGCTGCGACTGTCCCACACACTTAGTGTCCGGCTATTATGTGTGTTGCGATGCTTCAAAGGATCATTCCAATGGCCACGTGGCAAACAATGGCAACTGCAGTTGCTACTGCAGCAATGACAGTGGTAAAAACAACACACAATACCATACACACAGCTGCCGCAGGAAGCAAATCCGATGGCAGATAATCAAGTGCACAGGCGATAAAAACTACACACATTCCTTCCGCCATTCACTTGCTGGTACATATCTTTACCGAAACTATGTATTATCGATTAGCAAACTCTTACGACTTGTCTCAATATTTGTAAAAAAAAAAACAGACCTTGACTAGCTGACTTTTATAACTTACAAGTGTAAGGAAATCGGTTGAGTTTGAGCATTAAACCACAACATAGAACAAAAACTATTATATATATTATACATTTTTTTGATAGGATATCACCTCTCAAGATGTAATTGATGCTGGATGTCTATATATTTGCATTTCAAGAACATACAAACAGGAAATAGCATGATCCATCTTAATATTATTTATTTATTTATTGCTGTTTTCCCAGAGAGTTCTTTCAACGTAGTACCTTACCACGTTTTGGGGGAATTTAAGACATAATTGGATGGCATTTTGAGAGGCATTTAGCTGCGCACTTAAGAAAAAATTTCTCCCTGATTCATTAGTAAAAATAGTTTTTCGAATTCCAATTGAATAGCTTAATTTGGCAGCCGTTAAATATTCATACATACGAATTCAATAAGGACCATTTTTAGACGCATAAAACTTTACGTCGCCAAGTTTGCCTACGTGAGCAAAAAAGGACAAACTTGGCTTGCATTAATTTGCGTTAATTTCGAGAGAGCCAAAAGTCCAGCCAGCATGCCACCAAAGACTTGAGCAAGTCGTTGGGGGGTCCGGCGGGCACCTCTACTGTAATTAAATTTGATAAATGATGGCACTACGACCTCTGGACGAACTTAAGGCACTGAAACGCCTCCTGGCAGACTTTGGGGGGGTGGTGACAGTCTGGCGGCGAGCCAGCTGGCTAGCTGATTCCAATTCTAAGAAACTGCTCAAGTGTAAATGATCTGCGATTGGCTGGAATTCGATTCGATTGGGCCAATTTTATCGGACTGTTGAAGCACGCAAGAACGTTGACAATTATGCCATAGCCATGCTCTGCTTTATGAGAGGTTTTTGTGAAGGCGGTGTGAGGTATGCCCTAATTTATGGCTGCTAATTTGTCCAAAGCAGCCCCCAAAAGGAAACCTTTGGCAAATTAATTTGCAACAAAACTTGATTAATGTCGATGTTTATGCGGCTTGGCTTGGCTGCGGTGTGGTAGCCTTTTTCCACATGAATACCGAAAAGGAGAAGAATCGGTAATTAATTACACATGGAGCGCCGCAAAGTATGCAGAGAAACCGGCAAGGCTTGCTGCGTATTGCGTATACGCAATGTGACCCAGCTCAAAGGCTTGAACTCAATGCGGGTCCAATGTCCACATGGACAGTACTTATGCACAAAACCATTTAAATTTCAAACAGATTTATGGCTCTTAATTGTTTTTTAATTGCTGCATTAAATGAGGGGATTTTCCACAGCTCTACCTGGTTAACATGTAAATTGCAAAAGTACTCTGATTTCGAAAAATTCCAAAAGCAATAAATAAAATGCCAATGCAGGACACAGCCAAACCGTAAATGAAGATTAGTTGGAAAATGCTTAACTGACACAACGATAAATTTCACACAAAAACACATATATTTTGGCACAGCCAAATATTGGTTTTCACAAAAACACATACACACACCTATTGCGTTTTATTTGTTCATCGTTATCTTAATGTTTATTTTCAATAATATTTTAGTGCAAAGTGCATATATGCAATTATTCATGTGTTTGTATATTGAATAACAAGCGAAATATGTGTCCCAGTTATATAACATTGCCTTTTGTTTACATTCTCGCATCATTTCTCTTTCAAAATGTAGTGTGTAAAAACATTTCCATCAAATTTGCATAAGCGAAACACAAATATAGACTTTAAATGGGCATTATCACACCCTTGGGCCTTTGGCACATATCGAGGTAATCAATCAATTAGGCCATCAATCACCTCATGGGACCAAGGTTACGAGGGAACTATGGGAATTTATTTATTCTGTATTTCCCTTTTGCGGCCGAATGACTGATTGATTGTTGCTGCATTGAATTAAATGAAATTAAAGTGTTAATTTGGTCAAAGAATCCAACGATTTTGGGTTACAGCAGCTTGCTGGTAGGAAATTAAAAAACAATCGACAACTTTTCCGGTCACAGCGGTTGCCCTTCTTAACTTTTCAAGTGCCACAAAATCCAGTGCGAGTCCGAGGTTTTGCTTTTTCGCGGAAAACTTTCACCACCATTTTCTGTTTCAGTTTTAAGAAAATGTACTAATGAAATTTTCGCGACATCTCTGCAGGTATTTTTTTGGCTATTTATAGTTCTTGTTGTTACAGAAACCTACACTTTTCATTAGAGGTGAAAAACTTTTGGAAGTATGTCCCACAAGAATAAGGGGTGAAAGTTGCACTTTTGCCAACAATCCTTTCTCGCTAATTAATTTAGTTTGTTTCTTTGGTTTTTGGGGTTGACATATCGGGGTTTCTTACACGGAGAGAAAATGTCTCCAGTCATATTTATTTGTAATATAGAATTATAGATAAACTTATCCAATTAAAGAAATAAATAACCTAGGATCTGTTTCCCCTCAAAAACATATATTCTATTGTGTTAGTCCCACACCTCTCTCAAAGATTACATTATATATGCTCTGTGGAAATTGCTTGACTTTTCCTGTCCGCAAATTTAATTTCCCATTTAATTGCCACATTTCAAAAAGTTTAAATTGTCATAGATTAAACTTAAAGGGGGATCCCCTTGACAAATGCCTGGAACTTGGCACAGCCTCTGACAAAACTCAACAAAAAATAAAATATACAAATATGTGAAGGCAAGATGAGAGTGACATTCGAGCGTTAAAATTAACGAGTGTCACAATTTACGTGTGTGATTTACGACATCAAATTTTCAACTCCAGCTGGTGGCCATTTTTTCGGGATTTTCTTTTGCCTTTTTTCCCGCCCTCCGGGTATTCGTTATTGTATTGTATTTTTTTTTTTTTTTTGCCGTACCCTCCATTAACCAGTCTGGGCACAAGGTCGCGTGGAAAAACATGAAAAACCACTCGGTAATTACTATAAGCAAGCATTTGTTCGCCGCAGTTTTATTACTTCATACTGTTGCTGTTATTGCCTGTCGTTTGTCAGCCCTACAACGTCCTGCGTCCTGCCTCCTGCGTGGTCCTGTGAAGCGATGCGAAAGTCCTTGCTGCTTGTCGCTGGGCTCGTTAAAATTAATTAACCTTGCATAAATTTTTTCATTAACCAGAAATATGAATGCGTATAAAGAATGGCCTCTACAAAATGCGCTTGATCATTAATTATGTGATTTAAGGTAAAGTAAGGCCGAGGGGTTTCCTCATTAACGATGAGATATAACCAGTATCAGAAATAGATGCACACAATGGGCTTAAACTGTGTTGGCCGCAATTAGCCGGCTTATATGACCAAGCCGAGCTGGTGGTTTAGTTTATTCCGGTCGTAACCGCACTCGCAATCTGTTACTGTATCTATATTCTGCATTTGGGATTTGCATTTGCATTTTGCATCTGGTAAAGTAATGCGGTATCTGGATCTTTGCCACGTTCAACGGTTCCATGTCAGGGCCGTAAAATGCCAGAATCCTAACATTTTATGGCATTATTATTCGCATGTACTCAAGGCACTTGAATGTGGCAATTTATTGTAATTGCACAATTTATGCTGCACACTCTTTAGGTGCCATTCAACATAAACTTGTCAAATACGTGCAGGATTCTCCTTGGGTAACTTTGGGTTCGAGGCTCGAGGAGAGGAGGCCGTGAGGCACAAAAAAGACAAACGATATCACGCTCAAAATACTGCCAGGCAGTTGACACTTAAGCGATTCCAAATTCCATATGCATGTCGCAAATTTCACTTTACATATGCGTACAGGGGGTACTTGATAAGGTGAACAAAGGCCAAGGAATATTTTAAATTTAAGAAAATATTAAAAAGTATTTAATGAAACCAGTTGCTCGCGTATTTGTATTATTATTTACTTTAGGAGTATTCATATATGATATGTATGTATTTATCTCAAGAAATAACAAAAAAGGAAACTAACTAAGGAAGCCGATTGCAGTTTGTAAATGAATTATATGATCGAACCAAAAATTTTTCATAAATAAGTATTCTTTAAATCAATATTAATAGATATTTTTAGATGACAATTTTGTTAACATATCATTGCTTAACTAAGCCAAAAATGCATCAATATCAATTCAGAAAGCGTTGTTATGTTAGTTTTTAAAAGGTTTAAAAATCTGCTTAGTCAGCTTACAATTTTTAAAAATTAAAATTTTTTATTTTTTTTTTACAATTTTAACCCCTTATTATATTTTAAAATTTTGCAAAAAATTCAAAAATTTTATTTTTTGACCGGACATGATTAGATCAACTCGGCTGTTGATGCTGATCAAGAATATATATGAGTTATAGGATCGGAAATCATTCCTTCACATAAATGTAATATCAATGACATATCATAATAATTTAATTACACATCGAAAAATATCGAATTTAAGGTTTAAATTTAGCTCTATTTTATATTATCGTGTCATTATTAATTCTATTTTCTTTTTTCAATTATATTTTTACTCTAATATTACTATACAGTTTTGTTCAGTAAATATTTATTTTTTCACCTCTAATCTTAAAGTATACTCTAAAGGGTACTTACTGTACCCAGTACGTCTGTCAATTACTCTTGTTGCAATTGCCAAGTCAAAGACAGGGACACAGAATGCCATTGTTTGCCACAGCCGCCATTCAAATAATGTCCTTCTAAGCGTTTGTGTGAGCGCGTAAATCATTTTCAAAATGGAAACTGGCACAGAGACATGTGAAAAGTTGATCAAACCCTAACCTATATACAACGGGATATATATCTAAGAGAACCCCAGGAAATTCTGTGAATAACTCACATGCACTCGCAACCGAGTTATTTTTGCTATTTCCTCCCCACTATCTGTACGAAATTTAGTTGCTCGAATTCAGTTCTCCCGCACATTTTTCCGTGTGTTTTTCCATTTTCCTTTTTCCTTGCTAGCGTCTGCTGTTTTTCACTTTTTTTTCCAGAGCATTGCATTTCTATTATCTGTTGTATTTCTTGTATTTCTTGCTCAGCGTTTTGTTCAACTGCAGCAGCCGCTTAACTTGGCTTTCTGCTGCCGGGCAAATCTTTGAAATATTTTAATGTGCTTTGCCTAGATTTATGAAGAGCGTACTCTTGCCTCTTCTCTGTTACTTGCTGCCACTTAAAATCCTGCATTAGCTGTTTGCCGCCTGCGAATAATGCTCTGTTTTATATATGCTTAAATCTCGCCTGCTGCGGTTTGACTTTTGAGCCGACTAACGACTCGTGGGGAGGGAGGGGAAGGGGACCCTTAACGGTGGGCGGTGGGTTAGTGGGCGTGGTCATAGCTGCCATTAAGTGGCTTTGGCTTGCAGCTGATAAACGATGCCAGTTGGCCTGGCCATAAACATTTGCGCCTGCGATTTGGCCAAACAATGAAATATGATAATCTCCCGGTCGTTGTTGAAGTTCATAAATCCCATCGAGTGCATAAATAAACTTCTTGAAAACGTATTTCTTTCACCAGTTAGAAAGATATTAGAAAAGGAAATTTACTTTAAAAAACTACTGCCTTTAGAATAGTAAAATTCTGTTATTAGTTTTGATTAGAATTTTAAAAGAAAGTTGATTACAAATCAATAGTATCTTGGAACTTAAAATAGGTATCATTATCAGAATATAAACTAATCTCTTTAATTACATATTCCCTGAAATAAATTTCACTTTTCCGTTGAATTTAAAATGTATCTAAATACTACCAAATATTATTTTTTCATTTATTCTGTCTGTGTTTCCCCCCCTCACAAAACAAATAACAAAGTTAGACCAAATGCCATGAAATAAACTAAATTAAATAATTAAATTGCTGGTTTACCTAGCGAGCAAACTATTTAATTAAATTTAATTAGTTTTTGCGGTTGCAAATAATAACATTCATTTGCCAAATTGATAGCGAAAATATTTAAACTAATTAACCATTGGCCGGTAGCACAAAAAGGTAAAATGTCCAAAAGTACAAATTCCCTTTTCCCAGCGAAATGATGGATGGAAAGCCCGGAAAATGCCAAGCGACCGAATGAAATGAAAAGCTCAGCCCTAACAGATGATCCTGGCTTGGGAGGGTGTAGAAAACCCCTTACTCCAAACCGGGAAGTGAACGAATTTCTCAACGACTTAAGGCAACCGAGGAGGAGAAAGGCATTAGTAGGATCTGACAACAACGACGACGGGCTAAAGTGCCCCTGGAACCAGGTGAGATGGAGCTATTGCAGCCACGTAAGCACAAATTCCGCGCCATAAATCACGGGTAAACAATTTTTTTCCTACCTTCGGATAAAACAGAGCCAACTGAAAAACACCCGCTCCAACTACACAAAAAAAAAAACACGAGGCAGTTGCGTAACTGGTCAGGACAGGGCCAAGAACGAGGTCGTGTCCGCAAAAAAAGACCGAAATTGTGCCGCAAAAAAAAGGAAACAAAAAAATGGAAAGAGAGTGCTGCGAATTTTCAACGACACAAATCAACAGCGGCCAAATTGAACGTCAACATGACTTTGATTGTTCCCTGCAAAGTGCGAGTCTATGGCCGTTCCTCAGCTGGATGCATATCAGCATCGGTCGCTGAAAAGGCAAACAATCCCGGTTCGCAGATCCCCAACTAGATACTATTTTAGATACCAGGCACTGGGCACTGGGCACTGGGCACTGGGTACACCAGACCAGGCCAGAGTCATCCAGCAACTGCCAGAGCCACTCATCGCCACACGTGCCACATGCAGCCAGTAAAGTTGGAAAAACTAAAGGAATGCACTCTGAAAAATCGTATATAACTTATACTAAAAAATACTTTAACTTTACTTTTACTATTTAGACAAAAAAGCATTATTATTTTTTACAGCTTAAACTGTGCTATATGTTTTCAGGAATCTCTAATCCAAAAACATCCTTTTTAGTTATCTTACTTTCAAAACTTACATTTCAGAAAATATTCTTTAGCGTGTCCCTAGCTTAAGAAGAACTATTGGCCCAGTCAAACACACATATTTGAAATTCCGGCGCACAATTCAAAAGCCGACTATCCTTGGAGCCCCAGGACCTGCCCTACCTTCAACTCAGCCTTTTCACATCCCTCAAAATTTGCTTCAAATGAATGCTAAAAGCCAGTTGGCAGCTGTTTCCTTAAAGCCAAGTCCTGTAACGAGGACCAGGCCGAAAATATGCCAAAATGTCATTCACAAGCATGTGCAAAGTATGTCGTCGTTGTCGTTGTCGTCTCTTGCAGGACACCGAAAAAATAAGGATGCCCAAAAGAGAGGCATCCAGGATCTGTGGCCAACAGACAAACACCTTGGCCAGCAAAAACACAGATTCCATTTCAAAGATTTAAGACAGAGATAAGAGTAATTCGTAGAATAATAGTTTTGTGGAATATCTCGTTTCTTTGGTTAACTTTTGAGAATTCCAGGAAGACATTCGTATATAATTTAAGTTGGAATTCGGGAAATTAGTTTGTTGACATAAAGAACCCTTGGGATTTCTTATCTGGTATGCATAGTGGGAATATTTAAGGATGAATTATTCAACTTGATATGTTTATTTTGAATAAATCGCTTAATAATTCTTTACTTTCTAATCCTAAATCATTCGGATTCATCTTTATGTATACTGTTCACGTCAGAAGGCCCTTCGCGGCGGCCGCGGCGCCGCCTCTGTCCACCGAGCCTCCAAAGCCTTGGCCGCTCTTGCACTCCCGCAAGTCGGCTCTTCGAGCACTGCTCATCGGGCTAGTCTACGCGCTCCCGCGCCCACTCTTCGATGTTCGCGAACGCCCGCTCCCGAATTCCCGAGCTTCGCTCGCTGCTAAGCGAGGTGAGGGACGGCTTGTTCGCGCTCCACTTCTCGGGCCCGCTCTCGCACTGTTAAGCGTAGCTTATCGGTCGGGAGCGCGGCCCTTACATTTAAGCTAGAGTTAGTCTTATGTATGCAGCGCAATAAAGCTGACCATTTGATTTGCCCACGACGCCCCCGTCTTTTACTTTTCACCTTCGCTTGCGACGTGGGAATTTCCATTGGGCTACATTTGACAAAACAGGATCTTCAGCGGCAGGATCGCCCCCCGACAAAACATGGTCCTTCGAGCCGGAGTCCGCTGGTTGTCCTCAAGGCATTTTCCGCCAGAGTTGTCGACTCCGAGGGCCCCAGCGCCCCGGCTCCATTCTTCCGACTTCAGAGTGACTCCAACACCCAGACCCAGAAGGTGTGACCTATGTTCCAGGGAAAACCATCCCCTGCGAAGATGTCCCCGTTTCCTTCAAATGACCGTAGTCGAGAGGTCAAATATCATCCGAAGAAAGCAACTCTGCTTGAATTGTTTGGCACGAGGCCATCAGCAGCGGGATTGCCCCAGTGCCCACTCCTGCCGTACATGCCGCAGACGGCATCACACCCTGCTGCATCCCAGAAGGTGTTCCTCCAGTGTTCAAAATGCTCCTGAACCTTCCAGCCCAGTAACCGCTCCGATCCAAAGGATATCCGCGTTCTCCACGCGAATCACTACTCCCAACGCCTTCAATTACTGGGTACCCTACGACATCAAGAGCAGACGTTCCCGAGGTAATTTATCCTACCCATGCCGAGTCTGCAGCGGAGTCCATCCGCTTCGAAAATGCCACAAGTTCCTCAGGCTTAGTGCTGAGAAGAGGCTCCGCGCGGTGTCCACCAACCGCTACTGTTCGAACTGTTTGGGCCACGAACATTCCCAAGGCAAGTGCCGCAGTGGTGACCGATGCAAGACGTGCAATCAGCATCACCACACGCTCCTGCATATGCCGGGAAGTCCAGTTCCCGCACCCCGATCGCAGCATCGGATGACTCCGTGCTTATTTACTGACCGCTCTTCTAAATGATACTTTTTTTCCAGTCCGCTTCGAGAAGATGCCACCGCTTCGCACCACGCGAACGCTCTGATCAGAGGTCCAATCCAACCGATTCCGAGGTTGCCACCGAGCTTCATCCGCTTCCGACGTCGACGTCACCTCTAGGATCCTGCGCCTCTCCCCGCCCCTCCTCAGCCACTCCACGGCCTCCGTCCACCGCTCCAGTCCGGTGCGCATAGGCAATTTCCGCCGCTAGCCAGGACCCCCTGCAGAACGCGGCAGTTATACAGGACGAATATGTTGCAACCCGAGTAGTTGCAAGGGGGGGAGAATGTTCACGTCAGAAGGCCCTTCGCGGCGGCCGCGGCGCCGCCTCTGTCCACCGAGCCTCCAAAGCCTTGGCCGCTCTTGCACTCCCGCAAGTCGGCTCTTCGAGCACTGCTCATCGGGCTAGTCTAAGCGCTCCCGCGCCCACTCTTCGATGTTCGCGAACGCCCGCTCCCGAATTCCCGAGCTTCGCTCGCTGCTAAGCGAGGTGAGGG
Organism: Drosophila serrata; assembly: GCF_035046125.1. Classification (NCBI taxonomy): domain Eukaryota; kingdom Metazoa; phylum Arthropoda; class Insecta; order Diptera; family Drosophilidae; genus Drosophila; species Drosophila serrata. The sequence goes on along the minus strand of NW_028257274.1, from coordinate 1,470,266 downwards.
ACGGCTTGTTCGCGCTCCACTTCTCGGGCCCGCTCTCGCACTGTTAAGCGTAGCTTATCGGTCGGGAGCGCGGCCCTTACATTTAAGCTAGAGTTAGTCTTATGTATGCAGCGCAATAAAGCTGACCATTTGATTTGCCCACGACGCCCCCGTCTTTTACTTTTCACCTTCGCTTGCGACGTGGGAATTTCCATTGGGCTACATTTGACAAAACAGGATCTTCAGCGGCAGGATCGCCCCCCGACAAAACATGGTCCTTCGAGCCGGATAAGGATATCCTTCCGTCCCTTCACCAGCAGTTCCTGGTGATTTTTCCGCTGAGATAAGTATATGCTTGATTCCGTCTTGTTCTCGCTGCCGGTCTTAGACAGTGGGCCGAACATTTAATTTCGGTCGCACCGCTGCAAAATTTATTGTTTTTCGTTCGTGTCAACTCCCCGTCCGAGTTTTCCTGACACCACGGCAGTGAGAAATTCCACTTTTCTATTCGCCTCCGAACTTCGAAACTTTTCCATCCGTGTCCGTTTTGTGTGCGCCGCCATCCTCCTCGCCGTCTCTTCGATTCCCCGTTGTTCATCCACTTGCCAACGGTCGAGGCCTATGTGCAGCCACATACACACACACGCATTCTAAACTTGTGCTAATATTTCCGTGCAAAAAAAGTTCTCCGTGAACAGTGAAATTGTGTTTCAAAAAGAAAGGCATAATTAATATTGGCCAGCCGGTGTGCGCTTGTTTCGGGAATTCACGATATTCACGATGTCACGATATTTTTTGTATGCTGTATCCATACACATTTTTCTGTTCGCACAATTCAATACAGTCCACTTCTCGACGCTCCACTGTGCCAATACAAACCCTACAGTTGTTCAAGAAACAGATTTCGTCAACCAAGGATTTAAAATAATCCGAATTTTATAAATCCTATTTTTTATTTATTTCAATTTACGATACATATATTGGGCAAGCTTCGCGCTATTCTGCGCTGAGCATCGATCTCCAATTACATACATACATATATACACACGCCCGCATAAGGGCATATTAAGTTATTATTTGTCATTTCTTTTTCGTCTCTTTGTGCCTAGAGCGTGTACAAGCACTTGTACTCATACATTTCACAGCCGAACAGTGCCGACGAGATATAATCCGCCACCTACAATTTTAAGGAAATTTCGTGAGCCAAGAATTTTAAATTATCCGAATTTTATTTACCCTATTTTCATTTAGGTGAAAGAAATACAAATTTACACACATACCTCCATACCTACAAGCTTCGCGCTATTCTGCGCTGAGCATCGAAACCCAAACACAAACGAGTGTTTTTAATTGTCTTCGATTTAACCGCCGCAACGGCTGTGTTGTTGCCACCCCTTAAGTTCTTTGGGTCCCTCACTCATCACTGCTTTGCCGACGGCTTATCCCAGTGAGCTCTTCTCCGCGACCAGAAACGGATGTTTGTTTTTTAAATTCTACCTTCTTAGCGTTTAAATAATTAAACATCTACGACTCATAGTTAAACATTCATTAATCGATCCAGAATTTGAATTTAATTAATTAATTTAAGTTAATTAATTTTTAATTCAATCCTTTCAACTGAGTCGCCGCAACGGTCGTGTTGGTTTTTCCTCTGGGTTCTTTTGAGTTCCGCACGGCTTTGCCGACGGCATGACCCACTGAGGTTTTTCTCTCGAACTAAAGCCAAGGGTTTATTTCGACCATTTCATCCGTGATCAATAAATTTGGCAACAATTAATTACTTCCGACCAATACGTTCCTAAATTCGTATTTAATTTATTACGGGATCCATCCACAATTCGTGCCCAATTTTCTGAGCAAAATATAAGCAAACCTCCACGTCCGAAATATATTATATATTCTATAATACACAAGGCTTTTTAATTTCGAATTAAAATTATTCCGGTATTTTAATTACGGGCGATTCCGTCAATCCGGTTGGGAAGATCCCAGTCCGCATTTCCGCGACCCTCTCCGATTAACTTAAAATCCACTGCTCGACTACAAAAATGGCTCAAACCGCCATCGACATAGCGCTGAGGAAGTTTATTGCCACGACAGACCGTGTTAGTCAATTCGAGGCAAAGATCCAACCTCTAGACGCCCCAGAAACCGCCCAGCCCTCTCCTTCCACGTGTAAAGTGCGTCGCGATCAGATTCGCGCACTGTGGGAAAAGGTCGAAAGGGATTACGATATTTGTTCGGATCTTGTTTCGGCATCCGGTGAGAGTAACACCAGCAGGCTAATGCTCCAGTCCAGATATGAGCATTGTTTGTCGGTCTACGAAAGATGTAGTGCCGACCTCCAACAGTTGATGGAAAAGGGATCTTCTCAGTCCGTGCCGATTTCCCCAAACTCGTCCGTCCCAGAGTCCGCTGGTTGTCGCCTGCCACCGGTGGATACCGAAACTTTCGCTGGTGACTGTCTTCGGTGGCCCACATTCAGAGACCTTTTCACGGCGGTATATATCCACAACCCTAGTCTCACCCCGGTGGAGAAATTGTTCCACCTACTATCCAAGACAACTGGCGAAGCGCACGCCATTGTTTCCAAAGCCCCGCTCACCAATGAGGGGTTCGTCGCAGCTTGGCAAAGCCTCACCGACCGCTTCGAGAACCGGCGGTTGTTGGTCAACAGCCAGTTGAAAATCCTTTTCAACATTCAGGCTATCCCCCAAGAGTCCGGCAGCGCGCTAAGGGAGCTGCAAAGCACTATCCAGAATTGTCTAGCGGCATTAGAGATGACCGCCATTCAAGTCGAAGCCTGGGACTGCCTCCTAGTGTACATGGTTTCCTCGAAGCTCCCCAAGCTCACGCTCTCCAAGTGGGAGCAATCTATTCACAATAAGGACAAAATTCCAACTTGGAACGAGCTAGACGCGTTTCTGACCGAGCGCCATCGTACGCTGGAGGCCATCGACGACGTTTCGCCTACCAACTCAAGGCATTTTCCGCCAGAGTTGTCGACTCCGAGGGCCCCAGCGCCCCGGCTCCATTCTTCCGACTTCAGAGTGACTCCAACACCCAGACCCAGAAGGTGTGACCTATGTTCCAGGGAAAACCATCCCCTGCGAAGATGTCCCCGTTTCCTTCAAATGACCGTAGTCGAGAGGTCAAATATCATCCGAAGAAAGCAACTCTGCTTGAATTGTTTGGCACGAGGCCATCAGCAGCGGGATTGCCCCAGTGCCCACTCCTGCCGTACATGCCGCAGACGGCATCACACCCTGCTGCATCCCAGAAGGTGTTCCTCCAGTGTTCAAAATGCTCCTGAACCTTCCAGCCCAGTAACCGCTCCGATCCAAAGGATATCCGCGTTCTCCACGCGAATCACTACTCCCAACGCCTTCAATTACTGGGTACCCTACGACATCAAGAGCAGACGTTCCCGAGGTAATTTATCCTACCCATGCCGAGTCTGCAGCGGAGTCCATCCGCTTCGAAAATGCCACAAGTTCCTCAGGCTTAGTGCTGAGAAGAGGCTCCGCGCGGTGTCCACCAACCGCTACTGTTCGAACTGTTTGGGCCACGAACATTCCCAAGGCAAGTGCCGCAGTGGTGACCGATGCAAGACGTGCAATCAGCATCACCACACGCTCCTGCATATGCCGGGAAGTCCAGTTCCCGCACCCCGATCGCAGCATCGGATGACTCCGTGCTTATTTACTGACCGCTCTTCTAAATGATACTTTTTTTCCAGTCCGCTTCGAGAAGATGCCACCGCTTCGCACCACGCGAACGCTCTGATCAGAGGTCCAATCCAACCGATTCCGAGGTTGCCACCGAGCTTCATCCGCTTCCGACGTCGACGTCACCTCTAGGATCCTGCGCCTCTCCCCGCCCCTCCTCAGCCACTCCACGGCCTCCGTCCACCGCTCCAGTCCGGTGCGCATAGGCAATTTCCGCCGCTAGCCAGGACCCCCTGCAGAACGCGGCAGTTATACAGGACGAATATGTTGCAACCCGAGTAGTTGCAAGGGGGGGAGAATGTTCACGTCAGAAGGCCCTTCGCGGCGGCCGCGGCGCCGCCTCTGTCCACCGAGCCTCCAAAGCCTTGGCCGCTCTTGCACTCCCGCAAGTCGGCTCTTCGAGCACTGCTCATCGGGCTAGTCTACGCGCTCCCGCGCCCACTCTTCGATGTTCGCGAACGCCCGCTCCCGAATTCCCGAGCTTCGCTCGCTGCTAAGCGAGGTGAGGGACGGCTTGTTCGCGCTCCACTTCTCGGGCCCGCTCTCGCACTGTTAAGCGTAGCTTATCGGTCGGGAGCGCGGCCCTTACATTTAAGCTAGAGTTAGTCTTATGTATGCAGCGCAATAAAGCTGACCATTTGATTTGCCCACGACGCCCCCGTCTTTTACTTTTCACCTTCGCTTGCGACGTGGGAATTTCCATTGGGCTACATTTGACAAAACAGGATCTTCAGCGGCAGGATCGCCCCCCGACAAAACATATACTTTTGTTTAAAATCATTTTCCCTGCCAGTTCATGTTCATAGAAAAGTCTAACTAAACACACACCTCTCTCTGGCTGTTTCCATGTTGATTTTGAATGAATCCAAAAGCCAAAAAGAGGTAAAAGTGCAACCATGCATTAGTAAAACGGTTTACCTTTTCAAAAATTTTCGACATTTACAAAATGCAATGCGAGTTTGTTATGCATTTCGCGCTCTTGTCATGCTCTGGCGCCTATCGTTGGGTTCAGGATGTTCAGGGAGGGCTTTGAAGGAGGGGTTTTTGGGAAAGGACTTTAGGGCGGTTCAGCCTTTCACTCTAGCTTTAATCGATTTTTTTGCGCTCAGTTTAGTCAGCTTTTTCACTGGGGAAATGCATCTTAAAGTGTCTCTATTTACCAAATGCAGCCAAACAGAAAGCGGGTACAGTGACAAGTGCATTTAGTTTTGAAAACAAATTGCAGTACCTTCTGATACTTGCACACAGAAAAAAATAAAATTTAAATGTCAAGTAATGAAAAAAAGTTTAAGCTTATTATGCTTGAGGATTTTATAAATGTTTTTAGTGAATTACTTAAGTTAGGCATATAATAAGGGGTTTATATCTAATTATTATGACCAAACTTAAAAGCTATTTATGATACGAGATAGGGACTATAAAGAGACATCATTTAATAGCCAAGAAAATAAACTGCAGTGTTAAAAAAAGGATAAATAATTAATTACAGTAGAACTGTAAAAAGTTTACTTTATATTACAAGTTATACAATAAAGTTCTAAGTAATAGAGTAAGTTTTAACTATCAAAATAAATGTATTTTGTCATAGAAAGAAATACCTTCTCTAACATCAAACTGCACCTTTTTAGAAAACTACAAAATCCTCTTATTAAGTGTTTTGCACTTAAGTCAATTTATTTCCGGAATACAAATGATTCCAGCCCGAATCCCTACCCAAGTCAACTCGCATCCCCAGGTGAGATGACCCTAGTGAATCGCATTAGGATAATAAGAATCCATCTGCGAAGTGCCAACTAACAGAAGGTGCCTCATTCCGGAGTACAAGTTCAAGCTGAGAGCGATGGCAATTACATTTTGCAGTTGTGGGAATGACTTTTTGAATAAGTTAAACAGCTTTAGTATGATTAATATTAATGGCCGTTACGCCTCGAGTTGCCATAAAGCGAAGACTTGCACTCCCATTACGCCTAATGAACCGCAGAGCCCCAGATGGCCAAATGGGCAAAGACAATGCCCCAAATTGCAAGGAGCGACAGTAGAGGCTGTGAGATGAGATGAGCTGAGCACATAAAAACTGCAACAGAATTTCCCATTTTGCCCAAGATCCGTTTTTATGCGTTTTATTATGGCGCAATTCCCCAGCCTCAGACCCAGACATCTGCATGGACCACCAGCTGACCCCACAGATATGATGGCTTACATTGTCGATGGCTTCGTTTATGGCCCACATGGCCCACTTGGCCCACTTGGAGCCCATAGGCGGAAGGATATACTAAAGGACGTTGATCAGGCCTCGGAATTTATATCAATATTGTGAGATTTTGCAACTTGTCACAGTTCTCGAAAGCTGAACCAAATTACATTATACACTTGGGTAAAATACTTGAAAATTGTTAAGAGGCCAACAGGAGGCTTGGTCCTGGTAAAGGACTCGCCCTTTTATTGTGGTTTTCTCCTTTGGTTTCTAACCAAAAGTTTTCCCAAGAAATTTCACATTTTTCTGCAGATTCCCTTTCAAGAGGTTGGCCAATTTATGTTTTAACTTTGGAAGAGTTGAGAAGTTGTGACGTGGAAAGGTGAGGAATACATATGGGAAACTCTGGAATTTTTGAGTTTATAGAAATCTTAGGATTAAGATGCAAAATCTCTTAATTTACTTTCTTTAAATTAATATTAAACTAAAATATAAAATACATTTTACCCCTTTCTACTGTTATTTCTTAAGGTTATTCATATTTATTTTGTACCTTATACTTTTTAATACAAAACTTTACTTTATAAGCACTCAGTTTTCTCTAAAATGTCGGGAAAAGTTTTATTTAGTTAAGCAATATTGTGTCTTTTTTATAAACCTCTTTAATTTTTATAAAAATACATATTTTTTGCCATTTCTTAACTCTTAAAACATTTATTTATTATTAATAACTAAAACCCTTGTTCATTACCATAATAAAACTTTTTCTGTTTAATTTCCTTAATTTCCTAATTCAACTATTGTTTCAGAAAGTATGTTGCCAACTTCGGTTTGCCAAACTTATTTGCCTGCCACATAGTTCTACATATTTATTGTTGTTCCCTGCTGAGGCTGTGTGTGTTTATTGATAACTTTGCTGAAAACTGAGTTTGGCAAATATTTTGATTTGCAATCCCCAAGGGGAGAAGCAACATGCCACCTAGATTCGCATATTGTTTAGTTTTGCCAAAAAGCTCGAAACTTCGGCCTCAGAGAGTCTGACAACTTGATTGATGGTGCCAACAATTTTCATTTTGTCTTTTCAGTTGATTAAAATAAATGACTCGTTGAAGGAGCAGCAAACTGCAAATGCAGTCAGTAAGTAAGTAAGGCCTTGTCAATTAATAACTCGACAGTTGATATCGATGGCCAATATGCCATCGTTTCCGCGGGAAAAACCCGGGAAATACTGCTCGACGGAAGTCAGCAATTTGCCAAGGGCAAGTTGGCGACGCTTTAAGTGACTGCAACGAAATCTAATAAAAAAGAAAATATGCCACTTTTCCTCCGCAGCTTTCCCGCTTGGCCAAACTTTTACTCTGTTTTTGGGCTTCCTTTTTATTCCCGCTGCCACCAGACATTTTCGTTTTTTTTTTTGTGTCAGGATGTCGTTGTCATAAGGAAACTAAGGATTTCCGTTTTGGCTTTGCTACGTAAGACCGAGCATCAGCTTTATAAAAATTTCAGTGGATGTTGTGACACAGCACACAGATACTCACACGCACACTACGAAAAGGGAATAAAAATGAGTGGCGCAAAATTATGTAAAAAGTTTTTTTCGTGCACGTTTAGCCACGCCCCCTGGTTATTAGTTGGTCACAGCTGCTTGCCCCGTCGGCTTTTGTCCAACAAAAAAAACACGTCGCAATGCCACTGCTGAGGAACCATTTTTCATTAAGTTTCTCGCGCCATATTGCCTTTCATAAGTTATATACAAGAAATAAATTTTATTAGTGTCTTGGCAATTGTCTGTCTCATGGAAAAAGAAAATGGTATAAATTTCGAGTCATAAATTATGCCCAGAACTCGAGTGTGTTTCGGTGCTCGATGAACTGGGAAAGTGCCTTTTCCTTTGCCATTGCCATTGTGCCTTTGACGTGAGTCTGGCGCATTATTTAATCCAGTCTTTTGGGGTTTTTTGGGGTTTTTTGGGGGGGCTGGAAAACCTTTATCAACCGCCAGCGGGCTCGTCAGCAGCAGCACAACATTCTTTATTTGACAGGACAACAGCAAAGGGAGATGTGAAACATATAGGCCATTTCAGATTTGCATACGTGACGTATACGTAACGTGGCCGAAACAGAAATACAGGGTACGCCAGTTACAGTGAACCAAAACATTATATTTTCGACTTTCTATAGATTTTTGTATGTTATTTAAAATATTGTCTGTACTAAATAAATAAGTACTTCAAATACTTTTACTTTTGGTAATAGGAAAAAATTCTTTACTTCTGTAGTAGGCTAGCAGAGAGCCCATCTATGTTAAGCCCGTCTATGTTAAGCCAATGTATGTTAAGCCAATGTATGTTAAGCCAATGTATGTTAAGCCAATCTATGTTAAGCCTATGTTAAGAGATGTTAAGATCATGTGAAACAGGAGAAGTAGAACATTCGGTTGCGTGGAGTGTAATAAAGAAGTACGAATTAAAACGCTCGGTTATACCTGCCACACTTCTAATCTAAATTATTAATTAAATAAAAATGGGCATTATATTGAAGAATTTTAAATATATATTTCAAATATTTGTTTATGGAGTATTGTTTTATTGTTTAATGATTTTCATCAAATTTGAGGTGTAGCCATTTTATATTAGTCTTAAATTTTGTGTCAAATTTCATGAAAATCGGACGACTATTATATAGTCCAGAAAAATGAACGAATAGAGAAAAATGCACCTGTGACTGTAAAACTGCAAATATAATATGTAAAGGTGAATGAAATGAAAGCAGGTATTACTTCATTGTTTTTTAACACAAATAAATATAATTAATATTTTTGGGATTCCAAGTCATAGAAGTTCTATCTGCAAGGGTATATAAACTTCGGCGTGCCGAAGTTAGCTTCCTTTCTTATTAATATATTAATATTATATAAAATAATATAATAATTATAATATTGTAATTGCAGTGAATAGCTTACTCTCGCCCTCTCTTTCTGTATGCCTCTGTAAGCCTCTGCCTCTCGCTCTCTTTCTTACTCACAATAACATTTGGTATGTCTGCCTCCCTCTGTTGCAGCTCTAGAGATGGCGCTAACGCTCTCTCTCTCTCTGTTGCAGCTACAGAGGTAGCTCTTTCCCTCTCGCTCTCTTTCTCTGTTATTATTGATCGGGAAGTATAAATAGAGGTTCTTTGATCGCCGCGACCTCAGTCTGTCCTAGGGGTACCTAGTGTTAACATCTTTAGTGATAGTGATAGTGATAGTGATAGTGATAGTGATTACCCTTGGACCTGAAATATATGACGTGGCCAATGGAACACATCCAGATAAACAGGAAGAGATCTTCGACGCCATGATAATTCTAATTGAAGTCACCACGATTATAAGTCGATACTGGAAGGAATTACATCTAAAGTGATAGTGAAAGAAGAACACTTCGATGAATCCATATCGTAAGATGATACTTAATTAACTCACCAGGAATATAACTCTACATCGGAAGGAATTAAGCAATGACGAACGATGATACGTCATCCTCTACTGGGGTAAGTGTTTATTTTGACAAATATATCATTATTATATTTTAAACATTAAGAGAAGCTATATTAGTGATCAGGCCTAGGTCTAGAATAAGTTGTGCTAGCTATGAATTTATTCTTTCATTAGTTTCCTTTTTGCCATGGACCCAATTACTTAATGCTGATCAAGAATTTATACGATTTATAGGGTCGGAAATGGCTCCTTCACTGATACAAATTATATTTTCCTCTGCAATCGATTTTGTGTAAAATTTTATGAAAATCGGACAACTATATCATATAGCTCCCATAGGAACGATCGAGAAATTAATACAATTAAAATTTATAACTTTTCCAGTTTTCAACAGATTTTTATCAAATTTGAGATATAGCCGATTCATATTATTATACAATTTTGTGTAAAGGTCTATGAAAATCGGACTACTAATTAATTCATTTAACTGCCATAGGAACGGTAAAGAAATGAACGTTTCAGAAATAACGTTTTCAGTTTTCAGCTGATTTTCACTAAATTTGAGATATAGCCATTTTATATCAGTCTTAAATTTTGTGTCATATACTGCAAATATAATATGTATAGGTGAATGAAATGAAAGCAGGTATTACTTTTTTGTTTTTTAACATAAATATATGTAATTTTTATTGTATGGATTCCTAGTCATCGAAGTTCTATATGCAAGGGTATATAACCTTCGGCGTGCCGAAGTTAGCTTTCTTTCTTGTTGTCTTTTATTTTCTCTACTTGTGTTTGCGAAATTCCATTGTTCGTTGGAATAATTTAAATTTTAGAATAATGAAGTCACAAAATGTCAGTGCGCGTTATCAAAATCATTTATATGCGAAACAACTTGGGCTGGCCATGGAGGAGAGGTCGACCAGAGGCAGCTCCCAAGCGCCAACTGCCAACTACCAAACTGCCATTTGCCATATTTTTGTGGGCTGGCAGTTTAAATCGCTTACAATGCCTCAAAAAACTGAATGCAAAGACCGAGAGAGATAGTTGGCAGCCCCAACTGGGAATGACAGAATATATATAGTGCATTTATTCCGGACTGAAATAAATGAATTATTATGCTGGGTGTTGAAGAACTTTCGGTGCAGCATGTGTGAGCTGTTAATGGAGCTCAGATGGAGCAGCTCAGCCCCTAAATACTTGATACTTAAATTGAGACAAACTGAAAGGGAGAGATATGAAAAAACTAACAGAAATTCGTTTGTTTCAATTTTTGATTAAATAAAATGTATTTTCCTGACATAAATGCAGCTAAGGAAAACGAATGGAATGAGAGAAAACTGTATAAAGTTTCCTTTTTAATTGAAACAAACTTAAATTGCGAGAAAAGAAATGCTTGTTTTTCAATAAAATAGGACACATAACGGTGAGGAATTTAGTTTATATTTATTTAATAGTTTTGAATTTGTAAACAAGCTAAATTATTGAAAATGTAAACACATTATTCCTTTAAGTTATTGACAGAATCTTTAAAATCATTAAAAAAAATATGATCATTAAAGTCATTTGATTCTGGGAATAGTAAATAAATCATAAAAAAAATCCTGACAAAAAACCATTGCCTACTTATGAGCGCACACTTAGTTCCCACATCGCAAAAAAGGAATTTGCTTTCCTTACCAAGTTTCCTTCCATTATCAAAAACAAACATACAATAATTATAATGATGATCAAATAAAACTGGAAATTAGCCCGAAAGTGAGTTAAGTCAAGCGGAAAATGCGAACAAAAGCAGCTACAACTACCACAAAAAGTGACAGCCGAATTGGCTGAAAGACAACGGCTAATGAGCGTGAGATAGGACATGAGAGAGTGGTGGAGATACACTCCGGGTCTAGTCAAATACCAGAATTTTGGCTTGCGGCAGGACTAAGCGTCTTAGTGGCCAAACAGTAGAAAGGGTAACAGGATGGAAAAGGAATCCCCGTCGAAAGCAAAACAAAAGAGGCCAAAAGCAGATGCCAAGAGAAAGAGAGAGAAAAAAAAAACTGAAACTCAATTGCCGCACAAACTGAGCCGCCATTGTTTTCTTAATTGAGTGCCTCTGTATGTGGGTGTGTGTCTGAGTGTGTGTGTTTACCCAAAGTCGAGTGTATATAATACGTGTGTGTGGAGCAGGACCAACTCTCTATCTGTGCAGAGTCGCTTATCAATTACATTGAATTTATCCAGGCATAGCAGCAGGCTCCCCTTAAAGGAGCAACCCCGCCCAATCAATGGCCGCCGGAAATGATGGCATAGACAGTCACCTCGACTTTCGTTCTCACTTCCCCTGCCACTCTACATCCCTCTCCACTTCCTGTCTTCCGATTTGACGCTGATTTCACAAGTCGCCGCACGGAAATTGCCAGCCCCCATTGCCATTTATGGCTATATTACAAGGACCGGACCCCTGCACTTGAGGAAGGTTCTCCTGTTACTCTCCTTTTATTATATATCTTTGCACTGACTTTTCAAAATCCCAATTCTATGCCAGATTTGTACCCATACCTTCAACGATTTATTCCATTCACGTAGCAGTTGGTGAACAGTTTGATTGCCGCATTGCCATGTAAATCTCTGGGCCTCTAAAAAGTCCACCGAAATCCTAACAAAATCTGGCCCACGTCAACACGCATAATCGAGCTTTTAATTTTGGCCAATAAAACTTTGTCGATTTAATGCCGGTTACGTGCTGGTTTGAACCAAACATAAAAAAATATAGTAATAAAAAGTGGATCTGCGATTGACAGGCAGTAAAAAGAAAACTGACTGGTTTTCCGCTTTTTATTTGCCTAAATTAAAGTTCTTAGGGAGTTATAATTCAGGTAATACACACACATATGATCCAATTTCAACTCGTAAAAGCCAAGTGATCCATCAAGGAAAGTTACTCTTTAAAAAAAAAAAAAACAAAAGAGTAATGAAAAACAAGCAAGTTTTTCTTCATTAAACATCGTGATACCCGAAGCCCGAAACCTCGTGGCAAAGTTTTTGCTGTGAGAGTATCTCAAACTTTTCGCCAAGTTTAGATTTCCGGGCAAACAATTTTATTCACTTTTCTTATATTGGATTGGATTTTATTATTAATACCGTTTGCCTAAGCTGTGGATATTAAGATTATGGCAAACTTTCTGATTCAGTATGAATTCCAAGCAATTTTTATACCACAATTTTATGATAATTTCAGGCGAAAGAGATTGAGTATTTTTGTATTTAAATAAGTAAGTAGAAAATATTTAAGGTAAAGATAAATAACTGCAACTTTTTAAAAAAATAAATACAAATAATTTTGCTTAAAGAAAATGTCACCACAAAATGTCAAGAACTTAGCAACCGATAAAAAGTTTGAAACATACTTTGACATTGAATAATTTTATGATACAGTAGCCTCTTTATCAAATGTCATTTGAAAAATACATCAAAAATAAATAAAAAACACAAATAATAATGTCGGACTCTACTGAAAGTTTGAAGAATGTGGATTATTCAACGGAATTTGTGGTGGAAAGGGTACTGGATCATAGAATACACAAAGGGCAACTACAATATTTGGTGAAATGGCAAAATTTTCCCGAAGAAGATAATACCTGGGAGATGGCTACGGACTTGGTGGATGTTGTTCAAGATTGTGGAAGTCTCATAGCAGCGTACAAAATGCTACAACGTCAAATTAAAGAAAAAGACCTTAATAAAATATATGAATTAAAGGCTAAACGATTGAAAATTGATCCGGGCATTGTGATGGATAGTCCTTTCAATCGTGATTTTAAGGCCAAAGAAATATTACAAGGATACAATGACAATGGTGAAATCTCTTTCTTGATCAAATTCTGGCATCTAAAACAACCCGAAATTGTGCCGAGTTGCATTGCTTATGTGGAAATACCCCAAATGGTTTTTCGTTTCTATGAAATGCACTCCAATTTTCCAAGTTCCCAGACAGCTTTGTGAGTATTCAAAAAACTACCCAATAAATAAAGTTTAATGATTTTAAAATTACAGAGAGGATAACCAACAAAGGAATTCATATATATAACACTTAGGCCACAATTAAATTTTCAAAATGTTTATTATGTTATTGAACGTTTTTTTGCGGACTTTAAAATATATATTTTTAAACCATTGTTGCATTATTAAATTGTGCCACTTTGCTTTGACATTGCAAATATTAATGAAGGCAGAATGCCAACTTTTAAGTGATTTTGGGGGCGTGTTTGTCCGTGGGGCAGTGTAAACATTCCTAATTGCAACAACAATGGCGGCAAACAGCGGCACCACTGCCATCTACGACAACCAGAAATGAAGGCAAAATATTTGCATTCCGTTTTTCCGGCCATTCCCTTGTCTCTCTCTCAGTTTGTGGAGAAGCTTTTCCGGACGGACTTTGCCCTATATATTCGTGTTTGTTTTTTGGCACTTGGGTTTTTAGCTGGTCCCTTGTTCTAGAAGGCACAGGCACGTAGCCACAACAGCAGGTTTTTTGTCCCTGCCTTCTGCAGCTTAACTGAGAATTGATACTACAATAGTTGACAAAAGGAAGCCTTGAAACTCCCTATAAGTGGAGGTCCTTGCACAGGAAAAATCTGGGTATAATAGTGGGGAAATTAATACATATAGAAGTTGTATTTGTAGCTTTATTATTTCATCATCTTTACCTTCTAGTAATCCCTAGATCCTTAAACACACACTGTAAAATACCCAGAAGTTTCCTGTTTTTTTATTTATTTCTCACAGTGCCCTAGATTCGTTTTGTTCAAAAGGTAATATAGCGTTTACTACTGATTCGAACTGCAAGACAATTGGAATTGAGAACAAAACAAAAAATTAATTACGTGCCTAGGCGTTGGCCGTATCTCCCACTCCACCCAGCGCTTTCGCGTTTTATTCTTTAATTTTTTTTTGTATTGTTTTGCATGAGGTCAAGGGTTAAATACACAACCATGCATACATGCAGGCCGTGTATTTGTTTACGTGCTCACCGACCCGACCCCATCAAAAACAATGGACTGCTGCCATTGTTTTAAGCAAAAGATGTAGATTACGTGTGTGAATAAGGAGAGCGAGCCTTCTGCTACCCTGGAGCTCATTATCGAAATTATGAATTATGCAATGGACGAGTGCCTAACCCAAACCCCCTCCCCTACTAATTTGAATATAAATGTAACTCATAAATATATATAAGACGATTCCCGGCAGACGGCGCCAGGCCAAGTAACTTTGTTGCGTCGCATAACTAACATAAAACAAATAATCAACAAAAACGCCAACTACTTGGCCGAAAACACGACGACATCAGGTCAAGCAGTCAAGACAACAACCGCAGTAGCCACTGGCTAAGGAACACTTCAACTTTTATGGCCAACAGCCAAGGGGAGAGCAAAAAAGGTTGCTTAATATTTAAACAAAAGTTTTGTTTCATTTTCTGCCGTTTTGCGTGCTGCAACAAATTTTTCCTTGCTTGTCCACTTTTCGGGGGTGGCAGCATCATCATCATCATCTTCATCATCAGCATCACCATCGGCAGCATCACCATCAGCATCACCATCTTGGCATTCTTCTGGGGCTCTTTACTTTTGCGGCTTGGCATAAATTATGCCGCTAATTAAGTGCCTGTGAAGCTGTTAATAACAAAATGAATGGCAATTATCAGGCGAGGCGACGGCAAGAAAAAACGGAAAGATAAAAGCTAAAACATAAATACCCAAGGTCTGGCGAAGGCAAGTATTGTGTTTCCTTTGGCAGGCTCATCACAATGGAAGATCCTTTTCAATTTATTGGTTGACATTTAAGCTAAAACGCTTGTGGGCATTGATTTTTAGCGTAACTTTAGCGATATAGAAGAGGCAATAATGCGCATATTTTTTCCATCTTATTTGAGTAATTAAGTAGCTTATCCTTTAGGTCTTTTATTTTACTGTAATATACATATGTATACCCCTGCAAGGCATTCTAATTTTATTCAGAAGCTTGAAACGCAGTGAAGGACTCATTTGCGACCGTATAAATCATATATATTCTTGATCAGCATCAGCAGCCGTGTCGATGTGGCCATATTTGAAGGAAATTTAATTTTTACAAAATTTTCAAAATTTTAAAAGGGATTACATCGTTAAAATTGTCGAAAATTAAATAAAAAAAATTTTAAACTGAGTATGCAGTGCTATTAATCTAATAAAAACTAACATGGGAAAGCTTTCCGAATTAAAATTAATGCTTTTTTTGCTTAATTATGCGTTTCTTAAACTAGGATTCTATTGAGAAAGTGTTCATAGAATATATTGATAAATATCGATTTCAAAAATATAAATATTTGAAGCTTACTTAATAATGATTTTGAATAAAATCCTATATTTCAATTCCAAATTAAAAATCGGCTTTTCGTTGCTTGTTGTTTTCTTAAATAATATTGCAATTGTTATAGGCAATAAATTATTAAAAAGATTAAAAATGACTTTAAACCCAAACTATTTAATTGTTTTTTATTTTCTATTATATTATTCATAAATAGACAGACCAAAATAGAATTATAAATGCAAATAAAAATAAAAACCATAGAATTTTTTCCCATTGCTTATAAATCTAAACTGCATTTTAAATTAAGTTAACCACTTTAAAAATGCTAAAGAGCTACAAACTCAAATTCTTTGCAATTCTTCCCACTTCACAGTTATAAAATGCATAACTATACATATAAAATGCAGGATTTAAAATGCAAAATTAAAATATAAAAAAATATATAAATAAAATAAAAATAATGCAAATTAAAAATGCAAAGCTTTTTTCCCCATTCCCTCTTTTATTATTCATAACTATACGAATTAAAATATAATTTGTAATGCTTCAAAAAATGTTAAATATTCTCACACTGAAATGATGCACTTTAATCCCACATCAATAAATAAATAGTGTGAATCTATTAAACAACTCAATAGTTATTAAAGAAATAAATATATAAAAAAAAAACTATAAAAATCTGTCATCATAAATAATGCAATCCCTTTGGAGAATCACAAAAAATTAAAAACAAATGAAAATGTGCAACAAAGAGACACTTTTGTGGGGACAATGAAAATGCCGCCGCACTCTCACCATAAATTTGATATCATTTGCTGTTTGCAACGAGCGGCCTGCCAATTGCAATTAAATGCAATTTGTCGGCGGTGTGAAAAAAAGCGCGTCGCATTTTTTCCACAAAAATCAAATTTAATGGCAACATATGAAAAAAAAAAGAAAATGCAGATAAAATTGCACTCAACTCGTTTCCACATTTCATATCGAATAGTAATGTGTGAAAACGGCGCTCGCTTGCCGATTATGAAAGTAACAAAAAGTGTGTTGAAAAATGTTGGTGAAAAATCGTTTTTCTTATTTCCTCAAAGTCCCCCAACACAGAACCACAGATATGCCCCGTGTTCAAACGGAACCCCCAGCAAAAAAGAAAAAAGAAAATGGTAACAAAACTAAATTATGCCCAAGAGGGGTTTGGTATGGGCGGGGAGCATGTTGAAATGAGCGGGACGTGTTGGCAGAAAATAACAATTTATGGCCACCAAATGCCAAAAAAGGAAGGGTGGCCACCCACAGAAGATGAAGCTGCAAGCTGTGCATGGCAAGTAGGTGTTAAATATTTAATGATTGCCAAAGCGCAAACAGGACCAGGATCCAGGATCCACATTGCTCCTGCTGTTGCCGCCGCTGCAATTCGTTAAGTGCTCCGCACACACACACACACACCCCAGACAAACACACACACACACTGGAGAATTGAGTGCATACAATATGCCGCAATTTATGCGCACAATTGCGCTGCCACGCCCACAATCAGGACATGAAGGCAGAGAGTTCTGGGAACACGTGCCACAGGAATAGATCGGGTTGGCGCACCGCTCGACGACCGCAGAACTAATTGAAATTGCCAGAGCTGGCAGTTGGCATTAGTTTACCTGGCTGCCATCATCCTCCTCCTCCTACTTTGGGGACAGTCATTTTCACCCCTTCCCACCACCTTCATCACCTGAAAACAATGAGCCAGGATGCTGAGCATCTTGGGCAGAAATGGGCACACATTGCGTATACGTAACGTGGAAGGTTAGGTAAGACAGAATGTATGCTTGAGGAGAGATCTTAAGCTTCAAAGTGGTTCTAATTATCGATAATGACTTGAATTTAAGTAGCTAATGGAATGGAAATGAATACAATCTTTACATGTTGTAACAATTATTAAATAAAGTATATTTAATTTAACAGGGAGAATTGCATTTGTTTTATTTTTCAAGTTTAAATGGTTGATGAGTTCAAAAACAATAAAAGGTAATACCTTTTTATTTAATAATTAATACAGAAAAACAATAAAAGGTTATACCTTTTATATTATATTACATAATATAAAAATAATTATATAATAAGAATAATTACAATTATTAATTAGTCAATTTTATTTTACAGAGAGAATTTTATATATTTGTTTTTGAGGCTACAGTAAGTAAAGTTGTTAAGTTGAAAAATAATAAACGGAATGTTAAGAAAAGTTTGTTGATTTGAAAAAATTATAATAAAATGAACCTATTTTGCTATAATTTTAAAATTTAGTTTAATTTATTTAACTAAAAGAATTGTATTTGATTTATTTTGAAAGTTTTAATGGCTGATGAGTAAAAATACAATAAAAGGCTATACTTGTTTTGTAATAATTAGTAAATAAAGAGTATTTTTACAACACAGATATTTTATTTATAAGATTTTATATTAAAGTTATGATAGTTTGATGAAGTTTTTACTATTGTTTTCTAGCTTTATTAAAATATAAAACATATTACATAAATTCAAAGGACGTCATCGTTAATATAATAAACCTTACAAGCAATTTATAATTTATTTAAAAACCTATTTTTTTAACAAATAGAACCGTCTATATATTTCCTAATCTTAACTATTCTTCATTTCTAAGAAACAATCCAGCTTTTAATATTACAAATCCAATTTCCCTTTGAAATAAAAACCCAAATCGATTTGCCAAAACCGATTATTTCTTATGGCATTCAAGCCACTCTAAGCTCAAGCAAATGATTCACTTTGTTTTTATAAGCAATTTATCTATTTTTCTTTGTTTTTGTTTTTTTCCCTTGAAACAAAAATTTGTGACAACAGCAAAACTCTCAACGACTTCACTTTGCCACGTGGTATATATGGCCAAAATCGGAGAGATAAGACAAACAGACGGAGGCACACACAATCAATATGAGTACAGGCGAAAAACAATAAAATGGAAACATCAACTCGAGAAGTCATCAATGGTGGAAGGACTAAAAGGAAATAAGGAGGAGGAGTAGCTGCCAGGACAATCGATGCTTTTTTTTGCGCTTCCCCTGGACAATGACAACAATTCACAGCAATGAGCCAAAATGAATGAGTCTATAAATAAATGAATGCAACGTTTCAATTTCGGTTCAATTCGCAAGGGAAAATCAAAGAAAAATGTCACAGAAATTGATCAGTGTCCAAGCAAACTGTTTATCATTTCAATATGATTTTTGTGGCTTGTTTTTGGGGAAATATAAAATGGTCTCTAGAGAAATTCTCGAATTTCTTTGGAGTTTTAGATTTTAAAACAAAAGAAACACTTACCACACAAAACTTCTCGCTCTTCTTGGTGCACTCCTTTAGATAAAGATGGGCTATGTCCTTGGTGTAATTAGTGCAGGGCGTTATAGAGCCCACTCCCTCGTTATATTGCCCACACATGTGACACTTGAGGCCGTCGGCAATTCCCAGGCTGCCGCTGCACAGGACAATGGCCACCAGGAGGGCCAGAGCCACCGTAAAAGGACTGGCCCTCAGATGGGAGCTACAGCTGATGCTGCTGCTGCTGCTCCTGCTGCTGCTGCTGCTGGAGGCAATCGATCCCGGTGGTGCTCTCATGGTTTCTGGATGCATTTCCACTGACGAGACCTTGTCGGTGACAGCGGCTTTTGTTGACATTGCTTCCAGGCTCGACATTTTCATATGAGTTTCTGACCTTTACCACAGAGTTCACACACAGTGACACTAATACACACGCGGACACAGCAGCACTGACAAAGTGACAAAGTGACGGAATGACACACTGATGCAAAAAGACCGAGCACTCACTGAAATTGCTATTTTGTTTTTTTGTTTCTCTCCCAGATCGGTTTGACCTTTTGTAGGGTTTTTGTTTTTGCTTTGGTTATTTTATTTATATATTCATTAATTTATGTATTTTTAAGCTTGGGCTGATATTTGCTGGATATATTCTTGGAAAGACTTTTGCGAAAAATCAAATATTATGTTTGTTTGTGCTTGAATTCTATTAAAAAATAGGAATTTAAGTACTTTAATACATTAGAAACTACACTTAAAGTTTGTTTATTTATAAAATACAATATTTAAGATATATGTAGTTTTTAAACAATTTATAAGTATTCCTGATTTAAAAGTTTTAAAATAATAAAACTCTATATATTAGTAAGCTAACAATTTGCTTGGCATTCGTGTGTAATTTCAAATCTCATCTTCTCATTTCTTTTAAGCAGAAGGCAGTTCTTATCTTAATATTAATATTATCATTAATATTTAATATAATCTTTTGCCTAAAATTTTGATTTGAGCTACATTTGAATAAATAATTCCTATATCTTAGACATTTTTGTATAATTCAACCTGTTTTAAATGATTTATTTTGGCATTTCATTTAAAGATATTACATTTTTCTCTTTGTAAGAAAAATTTTAACTCTAATTTCTGAATTATTTCAATGTGAAAATAATAATTTCAAGCAAATTCAATGTATTTCTCATAAGAATTTCCAAAATACAAGGAATAACTTTTAAAATTTCTTCAACTTCTATATCAGTATCAACCCTGAACTCTTTTCTTTTTCATTATAGATCACACCCCAGCTCATATTGATTCCCAAACTCAATACTAAATTATTTAAAACTAATATTGCAGCATACTTCCGCACTTTTCAGCTGCTGCACTTTTCGCGAAAATGCAATTTCTCTATCTATTTCCCAGTCAGTTCATGTTGCTGAATAAATCAGAAAGAGCTGTCGATGCTTTGGCCACTTTTGTTGCATCCACCTTTTGTTTGGCGGCTGCAAAAGAAGTGGCAGAAATGAAATGTTACAAATTGCCAGCAGCAGCAGCATCTGGCTGTTGCCACGCCCAGTTTGGGGAAGCCCAACAGCTAAAACCAGGAGATGGATCCTGTAGAGCCATAAGCATGTAGGCCACGACCGCACAGGGCCACACGTATTTCTCGAACTCAAAAAATTGTTTTCAAATTGCTTTTGTTGTTAGTTAAATGCGCGAATGCGAAGGGGTTTTGCGGATTACATGGTGAAGTTTTAAAGGTAGGAAGGGGTGTTTGAAAGTTCTTTTCTATGCGTTCAGGGCTGAGTGTTTCCACATCATTTTTTCTGAAAATACTTTGAGTAGGGCGGACGGGCAGGAGCAGGAGCAAAACCGAAAATCGTATTACGAACTCTCTCATTGTGTGTACGTTTGTTGCCTACTTTTGAGCTTTGATTTGATTTGGTGAAATATGTATGAGAAGAGAGGAGAAGGAGGAGACCCAGTTTCCTTTTTTTCCTAGGGGGAGGACTGGATCAATTTGTGGCGGAGGCCCAGGCCTTTGATTGCAGTTTTTATATATACAATTTTTTTTTCTCTGCAGGCCCAAGCATCACGCATTCGCAGTGTGGCCCTCGCAGCAGCGGCAGCAGCAGCCAATTAACGAGTCATTTTGGTTCTGTCTTTTTATGTGTTTCTGTTTTTTAATTAAACGAATGAATGCAGCCTCATAATAGACGACCTTCCGCATTCTATGCCAGCAAATGGTAAATATTTTCCTCTCTCATTTCTTTTGCCTCAATGGCAAATAACGAAAAACGAACTAGAAAACACAAACAAACAGTAAAATCAACCAACAAGATCTTTCACAGAGATCTATCTGTATTTCATAATGATATTTCAAAGAGATATTTTATAGAGAATGACTACACCATAGTATCTTATTAATTTGAAGCTTATTTTCCAGTTTACTTTCAGGTTATTTCAAGTATTTGATCAGTTTTTAATGATTTCGCACTCAAAAACCACGTTCACCTTGCTTTTGGCTCACTTTTTTTGAATTAATTTCTAACTGCTTTCAGCTTAAGTCCGCCCAACCGTGCGTTCCGTCTGAGTTGAAAATGTTGACTGCAGTGGCAGGAAGCTGAAGCAACGGTCGCCGCAGCACCATCCGCAAGAAGCAGAGCGAAAGCAGCAGCCGACGGGGCGGATGAGTGATTCGGCTCGCGTCGCCTTCGTATTGGTCCAGTTGAGCAGTGGCTCTCAAACTGTTTACTTCTTCATTTTGATGGTGCAGGTGGACTCTATTATTATTACTAAATATTTATTTGGTGGGGAAGAATTCATAGAATATATAAAAGCAGTTCTTCCTTTGATAAGCGTTTTATGGTATTTAAAAACTATTATTTAATCATATAAAATATCATTTATTTCAATAAAAATCACGAACTTTTCTCGAGAATAGGTATATTAAAAAAAAGTTGAAATTTTAATAAAGTTTCAATTACTATATAATAAAAATCCAAACATGTGTTAGAAATTCTATTTTTTTATTATTTACTATTAAGTTATATACATTAATATAACTTTTAAAACAGTTTACTTCAGATTTTATTACAAAATATTTCTTATAAAAGAAATATAAGGTTTAATAAAATTCCAATTAATGTAAATTTTGATATTTAAATTAATATACAATAGTAAACAGTCTCCAAAAACATTAATTTGTTTGTATAATTATTTGATATAATACATATATACTCCTTAAATAAATTTTACTTTTTAATCATTAAAATTCAAACCTTTGGTGGCTTTTAATCTTTAATGTTCGAAAGTCTAGACTTATCTTTTAACATTAGTATATAATATATATAAATTCAATAAAGAAATTAATATAAACTTAATTCACATCAAAAATTTTCAACATAAAACAAAATAAATATAGCCCAAAACTTAAAGAAATCCACTTACAGTTTGATGAATACTACTAACCTAGGTTCCTCCTTGGACACTGCTTTAATCTTCATGCCTAACGTAAACAGGCGCACTGCTTAACACTGCTTACAAAGGCGCCGGAGTAATCTAATTTTAAACAACTTAAAAATATGCCAAATTTATGGGCACAAATAATATTATTTAAGATTTATTAGCCCCCCACAGTGTTTTTAATAATAATCGCACAGATAATTTGCTTATCGGAAACCAAATGGACTCTTGCAATCACATTGATTTATTAATCAGGTTAAATTTACATTCAATTTACTGTTCAATCTGTGACTCAGCCAATATGATTTGATTGCGAGCGATCCAGTCAATGTACTGGCTAACCTTGCAGTAGACACCAGGATAAGGGGCCACAGTGCAAGGCTTGACGCTCCAGGACACAATGCCCACCTGCTGACCTTGATAGATCAAAGGACCACCGGAATCCCCACTGCATTGACCCTTACCGCCCTCATCCACACCACCGCAGATGTGATATTTGGGATCCGTTTGTCCTTCATGTCGCAGAGTGCACTCCTCGTCCGAGTAGATCTTCAGAGAAACCTCCTGCAGAGTCTCCTGAACACTGCCATAGGTCTGCGTTAAAATCGAGTTAATTAAATACGAACTATAAGAAAAATCACTTAGAAACCCACATCATTATAACCCCATCCAATGAGCACGCCTTGGACACCAGCATTGGATTCAGGAACTACAAAGGCCGAAGCTGGCAAGGTTACGGGAGCCACATGGATGCCATCGAAGACAAAGGGCTCTGCCACCATTAGCAAGGAAATATCATTGGCATTTTGCCGCCAAGGATCAAATTCCTCATGCTGGATAATCTTCTTCACACGGACCACGTTGGGACCCCCAGAACTAATATTGGTCACTCCATACTGCACCGAAAAGGACTCCACCGAGCGTCCATTGGTGCAGTGAGCGGCGGTCATCACAAAATGCTGGGAAATAATGGAACCACCACAGGAATGAGAGCCATCCGAGAAGCGCAAAGATACCTGGAATTAAGAAAGATAAATATATTTTAAATATATTATTATTAAATGTTAAATATATATTATTTAAATATCGGACTCACCACAAAGGGATACTTCTCCACGGTGGAATCTGTTCCATTGACCACTCTCCCATTTGGAGGCGCGGCCTGGCCTAATGAAGTAAAGGCCAGGAGAACGATTATGCCCAGACAGAGATCTTTATTCGGCAACATTATTTTAAATTAAACATACCTCCCTGGGTTGGTTACCGCTTTTTATAAGCTTCTCGTCTTGGTTGATTGTGTCCCCACATTAATATAATTTACGAAGTGCAGATAGAAAGTGATTAAATCTGCCGTCATTGATATAAAATGGCACTTGTCTGGCTATCAAATAATAATTTAAATAAAGACCAACGGAGAATAGAAATAGGAGCTTATATACTTGATTGCATATATCTTATATATAATCAGAAAGTTTTTACCAAAAGATTGAAAGTGTGTTGCTTATCAATATGTTTTAATACCCTGTAACCATGAGGGGGTATGAGGGTATTATCACTAAGCGGTCACATAGAATTTAAGCAAAAGACTAAATATGCAGTCCCAAACCCCAAAAAGTGTATATTTTCTAGACCAAAATCTTCAGACGAATCGATTTAGCCATGTTTGTCAGTCAGTCCTTCCATCTATCTATGCATTTGAAAAAAAATAATTTTAGAGACTATATAAAATAAAGCTACAAAATTCGGTTAATACTTTCTTATGAATTTCACATTTTATTGTATGAGAAAGTCATTTCCGACTCTATAAATCATATATATTCTTTATCAGCATCAAAAGCCAAGTCAATTTAGCTATGTTAGAAAGAAAAAACAAAATTCTAATTTTTTCTAAATCTTACATCATTAAAATTGTCAAAAATTTCAACAAAAAATGTTAATTTATTCAACCTTAAACTTAATACGCTAATTTGTTAAATGAATAAAAACAAACACAGAACTGCTTTCCAAATTAAAAATTAATGTATTTTTAGCTTATTTATGATCAATTTTCTGCAAGGAACTTTGACTTCCTTGCTCGATTTAAAAAAGGATAGACGTAAAAGATTATTGAATTTTTGGTAGATATATGCTCTTAACAAATTCACTTTTATTTTAAAATTCAATTTAAATAATCTTTCCAATTTATACTAACAAAGATAATGACATGCTTATCCCAATACAATTTGGTTCCTCTTGATCCAGTCAATGTACTGGCTAACCTTGCAGTAGACACCAGGATAAGGGGCAGCAGTGCAGGGCTTGATGCTCCAGGATACGATGCCCACCTGCTGACCTTGGTAGATCAAAGGACCACCAGAATCCCCACTGCACTGACCCTTGCCGCCCTCATCCACTCCTCCACAGATGTGATGTTTGGGATCCGTGTTTCCCTCATGCCGGGCAGTGCACTCCTCATCCGAGTATACCTTCAGACCCACCTCCTGCAGGGTGCTTTGGATAACGCCGCCAGTCTGGTAGGGATTTCGATTTAAATATATTATATAATTCTTAATTAAAAATCATCTCTAAACTTACTGCATTTAAACCCCAACCGATGAGTACGCCCTCACTGCCTTCCTGCGTTTGAGGCGTGGCATAGGCTAATTGGGGCAATTTTACAGGAGCAACAGTGACACCATCGAACTCCAATGGTTCCTCCAGCATCAGCAGGGATATGTCATTGGCATAGTTATTGTAAGGGTTATATCCCTCATGCTGGATGATCTTCTTTACACGAACAACAGTTGGACCCTCCGCACTGATTGTGGTTACTCCATATTGGACACTAAGCTCGTGAGCAGAGGTTCCATCGGTGCAATGGGCGGCGGTCATGACAAACTGCTTGGAAATGATGGAACCGCCACACCAATGGGAGCCAGAGGGACCACGAAGGGAAATCTAACAAATAAAAGTTAGATAGGATTACGAAAAAAATTAATTTTTCTTTTCAACTTACCACAAAGGGATATTTTTCCACATTGGAATCCGTTCCATTGACCACTCTTCCACTCATTGGCAGGGCCTGGCCAATGGAGGTAATGGCCAGAAGAACGATTATGGCCAGGCAGAGGTCTTGTTTTGGTAACATTTTGGAATTAAACGTGCTTTCATGGCTTGGCTACCGCCTTTTATAAGCTTTTCGACTTGGCCGATAGTGTCATATTAATATAATTTACAAGCAAAGATAGTCTGTGATTAAATCTGTCGTCATTGATGATATAAAATGGCACTTGTCTGGCCAACAGGCGATTTAAAGAAAGACTAAGGGACTGTTTTTATAAGAGATTGTAAGCGTGTGGCTTATCAATGTTTTGCTTTTATTATATTGATTAGTTATTATAACCCTTTATGGTAGTTGATCTTGTTAAGAAAAACTATTCTATTGTTTTCACTGCCTTTGATTTCTAAAAGGAAGTTCTTACCAAAGCGAGTGGTATTTCCCTCCCATAAATTCTTTTTTTTTTTGTAAGCTTCTTAAAGCTAATAATACACACATATATCAAATCCATTTAATCAGTGATTTATTGCTGGCTTATATCAATTAACCGATAATGGGTATGACTAGGCCAATATGATTTGATTCTTTTTGATCCAATCAACATACTGGCTCACCTTGCAGTAGACACCAGGAAAGGGGGCCACAGTGCAGGGCTTGATGCTCCAGGACACAATGCCCACCTGCTGACCTTGGTAGATCAGCGGACCACCAGAATCCCCACTGCACTGACCCTTACCGCCCTCATCCACTCCGCCACAGATGTGGTATCTAGGATCTGTTCTGCCCTCATGCCGGGCAGTGCACTCCGCATCCGAGTAGACCTTCAGACCCACCTCCTGCAGATTGTTTTGGATGTAGCCACCGGTCTGAAAGGGATGTCCTTATTAATATATTTAATAATCATAAATTATTTTATATAAACTCACCGCATTTAGACCCCAACCGATGAGCACTCCCTCACCGCCAGCGTCTGTTTGAGGTGTGGCAAAAGCAAGCTCGGGCAATTTCACGGCAGCCACAGTGACGCCATCGAATTTTAAAGGTTCCTCCAACATCAGCAGGGAAATATCATTGGCATAGTTGTTATTCGGGTTATATCCCTCATGCTGGATGATCTTCTTGACACGAACGACATTCGGACCTGCCGAATTGATGGTGGTCACTCCATATTGCACACTGAGCTGTGCAGCAGTGCGTCCAGCGGTGCAATGGGCGGCAGTCATGACAAACTGCTTTGAAATAATAGAACCGCCGCAGGAATGGGAGCCAGTAGGACCTCGCATGGAAATCTGAAGGATATGATTCAGAAAAATAATAAAAGATTTAATTTCCTTTTTAAATTATTAGAAATAAATTCAAAAACCTTAATAGAATCACCACGTTTAACTGCATTAAGGATGATCCTTGGCTATTTCCTTTCTACTCACCACAAAAGGATACTTTTCCACACTGGAATCCGTTCCATTGACCACACGGCCCAATGGGTGGAGCTGCCTGGACAACGCCTGCAATGGCCAGGAGGGCAATTCCTACCGTCAGGTTAATATCTCCACTCGACCACATCGTTAGACTAAATTAGCGCTCTCATCGGCCTGACGGTCGCCTTTATAAGTTTACCGACGACGACATTGCCAATTTAAGTAGATTGATTGCAATCATTTACGGCAGGAGATATGGCCATAGATTGTACCTGTTCGATTACTAGAGAGAGAGAGAGAGCGCCACTATCGCGTAGATCAAAAGACCCTTGTCCGGTTATCGTTAAACCATTTTAATCAAATTAAACACAATGAACAGAATGATATACAATCGTGACAGATCTGAATGGCCAGGGAATGTGTGGGTTCTCCCCAAGGTGCGCTTAAAAAAGATAATTATAAGGGTTTTTTTTTTAAAAAAAACTTAACAACGATTGTACAGCCTCAGGCAGGCAAATGGGTCAGTATACAGTAGGAAAGGCCATTAGGATTAAAAACAACCAAACATAGAATAGATATTGGGAGCGTTACAAAACGTTGACATGGTCCTGTTCTACATAGTACATAGAAAGCGAGTCTAGTGTAGACATATGTATGTGTATATGTATATCTGTATATAAGTAGTATATAAGATCATAGAAGGCTACGTGACTAGGCGACTACAAAAATACTCTAACAAATGGCGCACCAGGCGCCGGAAATTGCTCATCGATTTTAAATTTGTTATTAATTTTGACTACTGTATGCTGCAGCTGCGTACCGTTGACAGCTTCTGCTCCTCCTCGTCCAGGTTCTTGGTGCTCAAAATGCTCTTAATGCTCTCTGCCTCCTTCATCCAGAATTCCAGCTATAAATAAAGTCAATTAGAATTCTGTTTTTATTAGAAGCTACAAGCTCACCTGTTGCAGCAATAGGTTGCGACGTTCGCCCTTTGGTTCATTGTTCACAAACGGCACCAGAATGCCCAACGCTGAGGTATACGATTCCAAGGCCGCATCCAGTTTGCTCTCATAAAGATATAGCTCGGCTTTTCGTCCGATTTCCAGGCCAGTCTTCAGGGACGGACTTGAGTTCGAAAGGGCAACTAAGAGCAAAGAATTTAGATATAATTTAAATTAATCTCAAGCTACACTTACAAAGCTGCTTAAAGCGAGCATCTGGTTCCAGCATTTCTGTCACTTTTGAGCTACTCGGCTGTGGTTTAGCCTTCTGTGCAGCCTGTGGTGTAGACTCTGTGGCGTGAGCCGCCTGCTTTTGCCGCTGGGCCAACATCCTGTACTCGTCCTCGATGATACAGTTTTTGATCTCCTCTGCTCTCTTCATATAAGACAGAGCTCGATTCCGGAGGGCCAGACGCTTGGTGGCGTCCGTCTCCTCCGTAATGAGAGGCACAAAATACTGCAAGGCACTGCAATAGAGATAATAGGCCTCCTTGTAGTTGTGCTTTTCATCGTACGAGCACGCTTGGGTAACCAAATCAATGGCCTTTTGCAGAGTGTGCTCCGTGGGAAAGGTCTTCAGATCGAGGAAAGGATGGGCAAAGAAATCTGCAAACGAAATGCGCGCCGTGGGTTCGTGGGCTAGCAGGCGGCGCAGGAGATCGTGACACTCGTTGCTAATGCGAGCATTGGGTGGCAGTGTTATTGCCTCGGCATTCTTAATGCGCAGCAGCAACTCTTCAATGGTTCGCGAACTATACGGCGCCTTGCCGAAGAGGCACTCGTACAGGATCACGCCTATGCTCCAGAGATCCGCCTTGGCGTCGTACTGATGTTTTCGTACAATCTCTGGGGCCATGTAAAGCGGAGATCCCTTCAGCTGTTGATTGATCTCTCCCAACTTTAGATGCTGGGCAAAGCTATGGGAATTAATAATTATTATTATGCTGTTTTTCTTTGTTATAAATATTCATATTTACCCAAAGTCGGCCACTTTGAGGGACACATTATTGGCTCCCCGGGTAAGCAGCAGGTTCTGCGGCTTCAGATCAAAGTGGGAGACATCATTGGCCCGCATATACTGCACTGCTGCT
The DNA here is from genome assembly GCF_035046125.1 of Drosophila serrata. Classification (NCBI taxonomy): domain Eukaryota; kingdom Metazoa; phylum Arthropoda; class Insecta; order Diptera; family Drosophilidae; genus Drosophila; species Drosophila serrata. Next base: position 1,441,225 of record NW_028257274.1, on the reverse strand, counting down.
GCCAGCTGGCGAAGAAAGTAGCGACAGGTGCTCTCTGGCAAGGCCTTTTTGGTTCGTATAAAAGCGGAAAGATTGCCGGCATTGCAGTATTCCAGGACAATGTAAATATTTCTGAAAGAAATAAATAATATGTTAATAAATACTATATGAAAGTACTTCATTCTTTCTTATAAACTACAAAAGGTCTAAGAATTCTCTTTTAGAACAACTTAAATTTTATTTTTTATAGACCACAAAAATAATATTTACCATTTAATTTATTAAAGTCATGTCATATAGCAAAACAACCCAACAGTTGACCTAGTTATCCCCTAAGCATCTCTTTTACACCTAACATAAACCCTATAATTCTTCTGGCCATGGTAACCCACCTTTCCCTATAACCTTATCACGCTTAACCCACACACATCTAACCCAAGAATGACTCATTCACATGGCTATAAGCTCTCAGGATATAGGATAAGGATATAGCCCCCTTGGGTGGGCTCTTACTTGTCGTCCCAGAAGAAATCCTGCAGGGTCACAATGTACTTGTGCTTGAGATCCCGCAAGAGGCGTATTTCCGTGATTAGGTTCTCCCGCGAGGATTGCGATAGCGTCGACATTTCCACATACTTGATGGCATGATAAGTGCGCTGTTTCTGGAAAAGATAAAGGTCCTGGATTAGTGGTTCCACGAATCTAGAAAAAAGATGGGTGTTCTCATTCGTTGTCGCACTTTATGTCGCGCCTTGTAGACGGTTGCATAGCTTCCTGCTCCAAGCTTTTCGAGGATTTCGAAGTCTGTGATCTTCGGCAGGGACATTTGGAGGAAATCATTTACAAAATTTACAAAAAATGTATGTTTATGTTTTTTATTAGAGCTGGGAAAATATCGATGGTCCTAACGATAATAGAGATGGTTTTTAGGTTAAGCGATACATCGATTTCAAACATCGATGTAATCAAAAATATATTTATTATTGTTATTTTTATTGTTTTTATTGTAAATAATACAAAATAATGCTAATAATACATATAAGTGCTAAATTTCTTAAATTCCCGGGCTTTTTTAACAGCTGTCAGCTGTGCATATTCGATAACACTTGTTGCTCTATCGTTATTTTCGGAAACCTGCTTCGGTATCCCTGGAACTTCCATGAGTTGGCAGCGCCGTTCTGTTTTTTGTTTTTAAATTGTTGTGAAGTGATTAATTTTTCGTTTTTATAAAGGTAAATAAATGCAATCTCGTATTCCAAATAGTTTTTTATAAACTTTAGCTGTCCGACAATAAGTTAACAGTGAAAGATTTGAGTTTGTGTAGAGTTAAAAGCGTTAAATTCGCCCTCAAAGTTTTCGGGAGCTCCCAAAGCCCAGCTTGACACACCCAAAATAACAAATTAAGCAAACACGCCCTGGCTCATGAATGAAAAATGGAAAATAATACTTATTTTGTTTAATTTTATCCTCATCCTGTAGTAATTAATTGGATATCGGTAGGATATCCACAATTTACCGCCCGTGACGTCACTTGCAAGGCTTCAAGATGAATTACGGCAGGAAAACGCCTTCCACATATCGCTCGAATCCGTCGGTTTATTCCCATGCCACGGGAAGGTACGTCCCTTTTTTTATATGTTAATTGGTAGTACTTAATCATAATATATCCCTTTCAGATCCTCGACAAACCTGCACTCGAAGATGTCCCGGTCCACGCGATCTGTAAGGATTCCCTGGTACCAACGACCGTTGCTAAAGAATAACCAATATATTGACATACAGAAGGGCGCCATGCTCATCGGATTGTTTGCCATTGTAATGTATCCTTAAAAGAATCCTATTTGCCTTTAATTAATGAAAAACTATCTCTAATTTTAGTTTCTTTCACTGTTTACCATTGCCACGAGCATTTTCGACATCTATTGTTATGCGATGGCTGCGCCAGGATCTACGCATTATGGCTATTATATTATATCCTACGAATTTGTCTATGTGGGCAACAAGCATGGTACGACTCAGACTAAGAATAATATCTAAAATGTAATGTTTTATTGTTTTTTTATAAAAGTTAAGTCTGGTTTTTTAGGAGATGGAGTTTTATATTTTCAAATCAGTATTATAATCTCCTCTTATCGTCTTCCAGTTCGCAACATGCTGATTGTCTTTGCTCTATTCTCCCTAATCATGGCATTAATTAATTTTGTGACCAGCGTCCTGCTCTGCGTGGCTCTGCGCAAGGTAAGTTTGATTTCAGGATAAATAGTTATAAGCATGCGAATTCATTTACATTTCTCATTGCCCGAAAAAGCAAGAAAAACTGGGAGCAAAGAAACGCTTACTGAGCAGAAGGGTAACACAAATGCATACCCGCACCAATCATAACCAAGAAATTAGCACTAAAAACCATTGGCCATATCTCGCCTCTCAAAGTAAAATCTTTTTATTTTAATACTTTTTACAAATCTTTATTTAGGAATACGAGAAGAAGGTCATGCCCTGGCTGTGGACCTTTGCCATTTTTACTGTATGGCGAGCTTTGGCTTTGATTTTCTTTGCCATTGTCAATGATTTGTACTTTGCCTACAACGTGATCATGGTGCTGCTATGGAGTGTCTTTTGCCTAGTTTCTATCTACGGCTGGGCTGTGGTGTACTCGCTCTTCCTGGAGCTGGTGGATCTCACCAAATTGGAGGACTTGGCCCACTTGCGCGTAAGTATAAAGATTATTATGTAGCTCCAAAGATAAATATTTTATATGTTTTATATCTACCATTTTAGATGGGCACAATGGCCTCGCTGCACGCGTCCACGGCTAATTCCCTGGCTGGCTCGCGGCCAACCACTCCTCACAGCACCGTGTCTACGATGCCCGTGGGTTAAATAAGAGAGTATTTTCCAAATCCAAACCTGAAAAAATGGAGCTCACAACGAAAACTGCACAAGACATAACACCCGATGCTTCTTCGTACACAAAAACACACATTTCTTAAACTATTTTGTACATTCCATCCACCAGTTCCGTGCCTTAGAGAAACCGTATCTCGAAATACCACAAATTTTATACACGAATCTGCGTAATTTAGTTGTAAGTCAGTCGCATTCCGTCCAATTGTCGTATGTTTTTGTATACATGTATACTGTTGATGAATCTCTGCCTACATATCGTGTTTTTTATATCCATATATACAATATATATGTGAATGTACAACCTGAATTGTAGCCTATGTATCTAAAATAATAAGCGACAAAGCAATATGCAAAATACAAAAACCCGAAAATACATATGTACAAGTCTAATGACATCTCTCGTGAGACCATTTTCCGGGCGTTAACCAAAAGAACGCCCACAGGGGACATCCATTCATCATGATTGGAAAATCCTCAGGCATCCATTAGTATTTTTCATCTTTTCGGAGAAAAGTTGATAAGGTTTTTAAAAACTGGATTATATATTCCCAAAACTAGTAATTACTTTTTCGTGGTTGATTTATTAGATTTAATTCCAGGAACTTAGTTTATAGTTTTTATATTTCAAGATGTTATAGTTATATATCTTAGAAATATCCTTATATATCCATAACTTCAAGTATATTTCAGACTTCCTACTCCAGGATAATGACAATATTTTTGTGTGAACCCCTACAAGTGGGTAAATGTGATTCCCCTTCGCATCTGAAATTCCCAGAGAGTGCAAGTATTCCCCATCGATATCAGTATTTGAAATACGATTGCTGGACTTGTTGTGTGTGTATTTGCATCGTTCAAAGTCAGTGCTCTGGTCATTAACACCCGAAATTATGGGCTCTCCAGCCCCAGCCCCGGCACACACACCGCAAAGTGGGGCACTTCAAGTACACACCAAGTGAGGGCACTAATACAAACAGTCTCGCCGTGGGATGTGTGGAGGCCAAACAAAGTTCAATCAACTGTTTTTGTTAATCACTCCTTGGATGACGACAACTCTGGTGATTTCGTAGTGCCCAGTGCCAGTGTCAGTGCCTCCCTCCCGGAGGAGGAGGAATGGTTCCCCGTTGCTGGTGGTTAACCTACCCTTTCCCATAGATATATTTCCGTATCTGTGACACTTTCTTGTTTTGGATTCTTGTACTGATTTCCTCTAGCGAAGCATTCAAAGCCAAGTGGGGTAATTCGGAACAATTGCAATTGGGATTCAGCTGGAAAACAAACTACGTCATCAAGTGGCGTTTCTTTGTAGCCTTTGTGGGTTCTTTGGATAGAGTTGGTATCTTATTTAGCTATTTATAAGACATTAGAATTCTTAAATGTGGATAATATATAAAATTTATATTTTTATTTTTATAGAATTCATATTTATAGCCTTGCAAGGTATTATAATTTCAGTCATTATCGTGTCATATTGTGAAGGAGTCATTTCCGACCCTAAAAATCATATATATTCTTGATCAGCATAAATAGGCGAGTAGATCTAGCCCTGTCCGCTCGAAAAATAAATTTTGAAATTTTTATTTTAATTTTATAAGGGGTTACATCGTTAAAATTAAGAAAACAATTGGACAAAAATTTCCTTTTTTTTTAATTTGAAATTGAGTATGTAGATTTATTAACCTATTAAAATTTAACATAGGAAAGCTTTCCGAATTAAAATGAATGCTTTTTTGGCTTAGTTGTGCGTTTTTTAAACTTGGATTTGTCGAAAACTTGTTTGTTGTAACGTGCGTTTCCTGTACTTTCCAATTCTAGCTATTATAAAGCCATTACTGACGGCTTTTGTTTGTTGTGTGTTGTTGGTAGAACGCAATTTGTTGCATGCGCCGTTGGCTTATCCAGAACCGGAGAAGGAAAACGTCAGCAGAAAGCGCTACGCAGCAGCAGCAACCCCATAAGCTTGGACAGCAATAACAAAGCATGACATGGCACAGGGAGGTGGGAAGTGGGGTGTGGGAAATGGAGGGCAGGAAGGCAGTTAGCAACGATTCATTGTTTACTGCAGTTGCGATTTGCTTTGCTACGCATTAAAGTTCAACAAATTGCGTTGTCTCCAGGTCCTGTTCTCATGCTCTCCCACTCTCTCTCTCTCTCTATCTGTGTACTGGCTGGTTTCCCCATCACTCGCACAGCTGTTGATCTCGGCGAACGGTAAATGCCGCCGCCATCGTCGTCGTGCACCTGTCTCGCTCCGCAGCAAGTTGAATGCACCAAAGCGCAATGGTATGGATATGGCAGAGCGAGAGGGCGCGTGTGCCAAAAATATACCAGGCTTGTCCATTCCGCTTCCCCCCTCTCTTTCTACCAATTTAGAAATGTGTTGTTTGTTGTCCTTTTTGGCTGCTGCTTCTTCTCTCTCGCCTGTCCGATGCACTCACTCTCCCACAACCTTGTACAGTGTGCGATGTACATGTGCCACATGTTTACATAAGTATACAATAAGTAAGTGTGCAAGCACATACTCTATTTGTAGCTCCATAATTTCACACACTGGGAGAAATTCTTCTTTAGTTTTTTAATTAAAAAATTACAAAACATTAATTTGATTAAAATTATTAATATTAATTATTATGAATAATGGATATTCAATTAATTTATTAAACATTAGTTATACTCGCCAAAAACTGACAAAAATCTATTTTTTCCGCTGAATTAAATAATAATACATCCATACATAAACACATACTCTATTTGAAGCTCCATAATTTGCATACTGGTAGAAAAATGTGGGAGGTTTATTATTTTAAAAAGGAATATATCAATATTAATTATTAGGAATGATTAATTAATTATTATTAACAATTGAGACTCAGTTATTATATTAAATATTAGTTATACTCGCCGAAAAATTACAAAAATCTGTTTTTTATGCAACTATTTTTTTGATAAATTAAATAATTTAAAAGTTATGAAAACAAGGGAGCTTAAAATAACTTCTGAATATTATAGCCAACCGATTCTTATGAAATTTAGTAAGTGGGTAGACGAATCGGAAATATACCAACTTTCAAATCCTGGATATCGCAGGTTTGAGTACTATGCAGTTTTTAAGAAAATATTGTGACCACAAATTGAAATTTAAAGAATTTTTGATTTACAATGATATTAGATTAAAAATTTAGTAAAATTACAAATACCTAAGGTTTAGTATGTGTTATACCCGCCAAAAAATTAAAAAAATTTATTTTTTATGAAAAATATTTTTTGCTAAATTAAATAATTTAAAAGTTATAAAGATAAGGGAGCTTAAAATATTTTCTGAATATTATAGCTAACCGATTCTTATGGAATTTAGTATGTGCATGGATAAAACTGAAATATACAAACTTTCAAATCCTGGATATCTCAGGTTTAAGTACTACGCATTTTTTCAGAAAATATTGTGACCACTAATTGAAATTTAAAGAATTTTCGATTTACAATGATATCAGATTAAAAATGTTGTAAATTTACAAATACCCAAGGTTTGCATAAATTAAATACATAGTATGTACATATGTATAAACATTATTAATGTTTATGATTTCCTTGAATAATAATGTATTATTCTTCATAAAAAAAATTTTTTTTTCATATGTACATATATGAAAGCTTGTATTGCCTTGTGGGCAAATTTAAACTATTATTTTTTAAATCGACGTACTAAAATAGATAAGCATATAAAGTGCCCCATAGATTGGAGGTCTCAAGAATTTTCGTACTTCATCGCGGACAGACAGTGAACAATTGTAAGACGCACCTTGTTATCAATCACCCTATTTTTTTGTTCGCTTTTTACGCATTGTTTGGTAGCACCTTTGTGACTCTTTCTGTTGCCATCTTACCCCACCTCCCGCACAATTGCGTTTTGGCTTTGTGGCTAAAAACGAATGGTAAACAAACTGCAACGCAACGGTTAAATGCGGACTCACCACGCTCTGCTCTGTTAGCCCTGCATGGAAGAGAGCACACTTCCCCCACGCCCCCACCCACTCTCCTCTTGCACTGTTATACTATCTGCTACTTCTCACCACGCGCGGCTGTTATGGCTAAAAACAGGAAATAATTTTCGTTTCGTTTTCTATAGAAAACACTGCTGGCAGCCGTTGCGTGTCTGATTTTATATATTTTATTTTTAACGCTCTGCGACTTTATACTTTATACTACACATCGCAGCGTTCGCGCACTTGAGTTTTGCCTTTTTACGTCTCGTATAATTTTTGAGTTTTTCTGCCCGTTGCTGTTGCTGCCTTAGCTGTAACCTTGCCTTTAAGTTTATAAAGTTCGTTAACATTAGCGCTTATTTCAATTTGTTATTATTTTTTGTCAGCTTTTATTATTTATCAGCGGCAAGGTTAATGCAGAACCAATTTCGTAGGCAGGCGCGACCTTTGATAGCCAAAATAAACACACAGATTATATCGAGAAACTTCCCAAACTGGATCTTAAGCAATACTTCATAGTATTTTTTATATAAACACGATCAGGTTGAGCCTATGACCTCTAATTAAGCGAATTCTTAGCCCCACACTGATTTTGCATTTGCCTTTGCATTTGTTTTGTGAGTGATCGGGGAAAAAACACAAAAGCATTTATAGCTAATTAAAAGTAATGTCGAATGTTGTTCTACACTTAAAAACATTGGGTTTAGTATATTTCTATGCAGATTGTAATGTATAGTTTTAAATCAGTAGTGTGGTTAAAATGTTATATACTGCTGAAAATATATTAGTTTAATTATTAACCATCAAAGTGAAACACCACAGTTGTCTTTACCAATAAGTATCTACATATATCAAAACAAAACTAAATTTAAGAAAATTTAAATCGAACAAAGTGGACCAAAGAACAGATGTATCCCACTGTAGGGTACTCGGACAAAAAACAAATTGCAGGCCTGTTAACCTGTGCGAAACTCACCACGGCCAACTACAGCAATTTCACAATATGGCTATGTTATTGAGCGAACTACAATTGTTCAAGACAAAGCAATTGGCATGCGGAGAGATGTACTGGCGATTTCAACATAATTGCTTTTGTTCACAATGGTCGAACGCATAGAAATTGATATAAAAAATGATTTTTTAAAAGTGCGCAGTTTGCATTGATGACGCAGCAGCAGCGCAGTCGAACGCTCTCTTCCGCTGTTAACAACGCCGCGCTCTCTCGTGCTCCCTCTCACGGATGGCGAACAATATGGCGTCGTCGAAATTGTGTCGTCGCCTAATTTAAAATCATACGAAAACCATAAAGATTATTAAAAGCGCATATAAAGGGTTGCGAAACGCCCAGTAAGCATAAATACTAGCTGCTTTTTGGCAGGATCTTGGATTTTATTTAGTTGCAGCACCCTACGCTCTCTGTCGCTGCATTGGTCTTTTGTCTTTGCCTCCTCCTCTCCGTCGTTCTCCCTTCCTACGCCTCTTCTTCGCATTTGTCTTATTGTGTGTGCACTTTGCACTGTTTTTTCTTAAAGGGGCGCTGTTACTTAACATAGTCGGGTGTTTTCGGTGGAAATACGCATTTTCGACCATCTTTGCTCAAATCACATTTAATTTATTTCCTACTTGCCTCTCTCCGTTGACTGGCGATTTCTTTTTAGCCCGTCATCCTCTCCCTCCCCGAGCACTCACCACACCAGCCAACGGTGCTCTCCACGAGTTAACAGCGCTCGTTTCGTGTAGAGATGGGCAAGTGTGCTGGATCTGTGTTCGTGTCACGAAATGTTAGCGAACACAAATAAAATAAATAAAAATTAAAAAATAAAGTGCATATGTGGAAATATATAAACAAACTTTTAGTAATATAGTATAAGTCAAATATCAAAAACGTTTAATTATTTATTTTTTATAATAGGTCAGCATTGGAGATTGTGTATATTTTAATCCCCTAAATAAAATAATAGTATTTGTATAATATTACATGACAGAAATCCAACTTTTGATAATCATCATTGTACAATTAAACGCCCCCAACATAGTTCGTGCATCGTTCTGCAGCGCTGACAGAGAAAAAGTAGCTCACGCACGCATCGCTAGATTGAAGCCAGCAGAGCGCTCTGCCGAGTTCACCACGGGCTAGCTGCAAACGCTTCGAGTCTGCTCATTTCAGTTCGAGACTTTAACCAACAACATCCAACAACCTCTTCGAGACCAGGACCAGTTTCACTTCGCGTTTGGAGGATAGGATCAGATCCACGTTGGTTTTTGGCTTCAATTACCCACAACTGTCATTGTCAGCGACTTGCTAACTAATCGAAAGAATTACTGTAGAATAAAGTAAAGAAATCGCGCTCCCCTCCCTCTCTCTCTCCGCCCGTTCGCCTTGTTCGCTGGTGTGTGCGTCGCGATAAATCAGTAAATTCGAAATCGGAAAACTGCCAGCGTTTCGCTCGCAGCTGAGAAAAACCGCAGGACGCAGCTCTCCTGCACTTAGCGTGTCGTCGTGTGCGTTACTTGTGCCCAAGGAAAATCGAAAAATTCTGCTTGGTTCCCCGCAAACGGAGAGAAACCGTTTTAAAGAGCTAATGCAAACGAAAGAATAGAAAACAACTGCGTCGTGCACCATTTTGTGATATATTATTTGCCCCTTCTCCTGCAACAACGATCCCTGTGCAATTCTCTGTAAAAAAAATTTTAATAATTACTAGCAACCAATTTAATTACTGCGAAACCATCAAAACGAATTATTTCCAACAACTGTGATCCGAACAAAAAACTCTGAGTTTTTGTTTCAAGCCTGTGTAATTTCCACGAAACGGATTGGAAAAGTAAGTGAATTCAATCGAGAAAAAAAAAAGAAAATTATAAATTATTTCATTTTCCTCTTCGCTCGCCTACGTTGCTAATTCACCACCATTTAATTCCCCACGGTCACACGTTCTCTTCACCACAGCCACACCAATACACACGAGCGGGCCTACGTCACATGTGCGTGAGTGTGTGTGTATGTCTGGCAAGCGTTGCCATGTCGCGCGAAATACGAAACAAAAACTGAAGAAAAATAAATAAATAGCAGTGGAAAGGAAATGTAAGAGAGCAGAGAAAAAGGATTTATTGTTTCCCAATTGAAGAAATCTTAAGAATCTTGTTTTGCAATGAAAAGTTTGAATTTAATATCTCGAACGGGAGAGATTATTAAAAATAATTTATTAATTAATCAAAAAATAATTAATTTTCCTGATTGGTCTTTAACCTTTTTAATCAGATTCTTTATCTTGTTTTCCTTAATATTTTTTGCTATGTGCAGCCAGCAGCTGCTGTCTAACTTTTATTTTTGGGTACTTTGCCAACGGAATATTACGACTTGCCAAAAGAAAACTTAAACTAAGGCGAAAACCCAACCGCGAAGGACGTCGCCCGCTGATAAGTGAAAAACAAATGACTGATAGCTCAAGTACATACACACACACACACGCTCGAATGCTGACAAAAGATATCGCATAATTTAGGCAACATTTTCCGCATTATCGCCGCCCCTAACTGAAATTTCTTTATCTCCACCACTACTTTTTATATTTTGTTTTGTTTTCTTTTTATTTATACTTTTTTTTGCCTGCAGTGCGTGACTGGAATTTTTGCTCGCTCACTTTTCGGATGACTCATGCTTAGACCCGTATATACAAACATATTTATATAGCGAATTTGAATTATCTACGGATTCTTATCAGCAGCTGCATAGGGGTTTCGGGTGCGATGGCAACCCTAGAGGCAGCAGGGTGCTCGCTCAGCTGATTTGTATTTTTCCCATTTTCCATTCCCTTTTCATTTTCTTGGTGACTCACTACTTGCCATTTATGTTTTTCCTTTTTTTTTCTGTACGAACTCCAGCTCACCTTGTAACAATTATAAAAGAGTACATACATATATTGCTGCATTTTTTGTTTGCTTTTTTTTCTGTGTTGCTTTTTGCATCCCACACGTGTCGTGGGGTAATCGTAAACTTAGTTTTTTATTTTTCTTCTATCACAAAGCCTCCGCTTTTGTTTTGTATCTCCGCTGGGGCACGTTTTCTGTCATGCATCCATATAGTGAATTTCCACACGTCGCTCCGTATTCTCGGTAACTTAGAACCTGTATCTGAATTGAACGACTTTCTTGAAATTTCTGCGGCCCATTTCGCCATTTTCCATTGAATTTTGTGTTGAGAGAGATAAGAGAAGCGAAAACGATTCGAAGCGCTAATTATTTTTGATTGACTCTCGGCAAGCAAGCAGACATGTTTACGAGTGAATCAGAAAGCCAGAGCGTAGTAGGAAACACTTGAATTCATTTTAGTTGATCTTTGTTCAAGGCGTTTTCTTCGCTGAAATTGGCAATTGATACTTGGCCCCAAATGGAGAATAATAATAGTCGCAGCAAGTAGAGATGGTAATATCATAGATAAGAGTGATACTATTAATATTTAGCCTAACTAAAAGTTATATTAAAAGAGTAAAAACCCGTTATATAAATTCAAGTTCAAAGTTCATAGATTACTAACGTATTTGTTTGTTTGTTTAATCACTAGTGATTCATGGAGTAAGTGAGTAAGGGAAATTGTTTGTCACGTATAATGTTTGCAGAACCTTCCCGATCCCGAATGACTAATCCCCACCTTTCTTGGCTATTGTTTGCTTCAAATTCGGATTCTTGGCAAAAGTCGCAAAACAACAACACGTGTCGTTGTCTCTCGCTTAATATCTAAAATTATAAAAATTGATATTCTGGCGAAAACAACAGACAAAATAGCAGCAGCGCTTTTAAACAAGTTTTTCTGTCGTTCGAATGAAAAAAATCAAAAACAAATGGGAAATCAAAATGAGTTAATAAACATAAAAACAAACAAATCGCCGTCTCACTTACTAACAATATATGTACATATATTTAGCATTTTTCTATATATATTTATCCGTTGTGTGTACCCCCTTCCCCATTCCGTAGACGCTCTACGCCTTTTATTTTTCCCCATTTATTATTTTGTTGTTGTGGCAAATGCTAAATGCTTTTATATAAACAACACACAAATACGACTGATAAGCGTATAGAAAAAAATATCAGACGTCTGACGTTGGACGCGTGAATGGCCGCGGCCTCATTTTCAGTTTGGGTTTGTTTATAGGTCGCGTGTGTAAATGGATGCCGTGGCACCCGCACCCCAGAATACCCCCTCCCCCCACAAACCACCCACCCACCCAAGCATATGGCATCACGATCGGAGCTTCGGTTCTGTTCGGTTTTGTATCGGATCGTTTTCTCGGGGCTTTTCATTATCTTTTGTTGCCGTTTTCGAAATGTTTTGTGCGGAGCAGTGAGTGCTATTTATAGACACTCTAATCCTCTATACTTGATCTTCTTTTTGTCCGTTGTCGTTGTGTTTTCATCGTATTTCTTTCTCTCTATTTTTTTTTTTAAGTTATGCAATTTTTTGTTTTTGTTTTTGTTGTCTCTCCATTCATCCATATGTGCTGGGTGTACAGACTGTACCTCTATTTCGAATATCCAATGAAAATGGGCATTAAGTATGCACATAAATCTGATATATTTTCTTTTTTTTTTGGGCAACACAATTACGGCGATAAAATGCGGGCGTATAGATCCCAAATGTAAATTAATTTGGTGTCTGCATAAATTGGATTAATAGTGAGTGGATGTCATCAATCAATGGGCTCTTGCATATATTATCCCCAGAATTTTCTTTATCAATGATATGCATACATACACGTTGTTTATTCGTTGGGAGAAAAACAAATAAAAATAGACCAGAGCCACCAAAAATAGTGCCAAAAATATTTAGGTCAACTCATAAATTTCACCTAAATCTGTATTATTTTATTTGATTTATTTTTCCAATCAATGGTATTGAGCTATCCTTGGCTGCAAGTCCTTGATTGTCTAACATAGCCGCTGTATATCAACTTTAATGCAATTTTAATTTCCTGGCTTTGTGTATGAGGAAACCGCAAAAACGAATAAACAAGACACAACAAAATAATACACAAAATAAAGCCACAAAGAGAAGAGACCTGGGGGGGAAAAAATAACAACTAAAATAAAAGCCAACAACTGGCTCACCTTGTGGTTGGTCGAGAGCTACAAATTTTCTATCCAACATCGATTTTCCCATTGCAATGTCTAACCTTTCTCCTCCCTATTATTGTTATCTATTTCCCCCCTAGTTTGTTTTTCCTTATTTTCAATTTTCTCTTCAATTTGCCGTACAGGTTTTCATTTTTTTTTCTTCTTCATCTGGTGGGAATCGATTTAGGCGCTCGATTGGTTTTTAAGCCCCCCGCCCACGAATTAAAGTTGGTGCCCGATGGCAAAAGAGGAGAAAAAGCTCTCGCCAGCAATTTAAATCGACTGGCTTTCCTTTATTTTCCTTGGATTTTCCTAAGCGCCGACAAACACAAGCATGTCTGTGCCTGTGGCGCGCATATTCACCACATCTGGCAACCATGGCGACCGTTAACTTCCCTGCACCACACCGCCCTGCCTCGTCCCGCCCCGCCCCATGAACCGTTACTCCAGACAAAATGAAAAGCGAAACTTTTCCTGGCCCTGCCTTTTCCTTTGTGCTGCGCTTCCTTCGACTGCCTCGCCCTGTTCACTGGACTTCTTTGTCTCGCCTTGGTCTTCAGTTCATTGCCTTTCTTTGGCCGAAGAGAAGAGAGTATAAAAGCAGCTGAAAGATGCGTCCAAGAGGAGTCAAGAAAGGAAAGCAACAGCAGCAACCACATCCAATCTGTAATGCATAAATCAATAAAACCAACGGATGCACACTGCTCCGGGTTTATAATGTAAACGAACTAAAATGCCACCGCCCAAAACAAAGTCATCATTTCATCTTGGCTCTGACTCAGCTGCATCATTAGCCTTCAGCTGCTCAACTCATCTCAGCTGAACTCATCCCATTTGAACTCGAAGAGAGATATTCATTCTCTCGGTTCCCTCGACAAAGTTCAAGCGCCAACGGCAAAGTTCAATAGCACAAAATGGCAGTTTGCAAAACGAATATTACTCGATTTACAGGGGAAACTCCCTAAAAGCTTCGTTATTTAAAATTTTAAATTATAATATCCTGCAAGGGTATAAATAGTATTTGATATATTATCTTAAAACTTATTGATAATATAGATAGTTATTAGATTGATCCCTTTATCACTCATCTTAGTAGTTCGTCTCAACGAAGCTTGACTGTATTTTCATCTAGCTTTAATTCCATCTTCCACTCCATGACTCAAGGCTTCCGCATCTGTCATTGTTTTGCTTTTGTTTTCGCATTTTCCGTCAGTCTGTCAGTCATTCAGTCAGTCATTGAAATGACCACAGTCTTAAGTCTGCAACAAGCTCAACGATTTCCAAAGCTCAGTAGAGAGAAGAGTCTTTGAACGGCCTTCGCAGATTGTTGTTCCTATATTGTACACATAATGCCAGCCAGCTCGGATCTCGCTCGGTTACTTCTTCTTTGTCTTGGATATATCTCTCTTGCTTGTTGTCGTTTTGTTGTTTGTTTTGCTCCTTTGTGCACTTACTTTTTTGTGAATTCTATAAAACTGGTTTCTCCTGTCTTTTCGGCGTACTGCTGAATCGCGGCCATAACACCGGAGCTACGAACTCCATTCCACTGCCATTTTTACACTCTGCTACCCGCTTCAGCTCCAAATGCTGGCTGGCTGTCTGCTTGGGTGATTTGATTAGCCCATAAAGCCCATAACAACAGCGACTTGGAGGTACAGTGGGTTCAGGTTTTTGTTTACCAATTTGTTTCGTCACTTGGTTCTCACTGTATTGCAACATTTCCCCCGACATCTACGCTATTTTTACCCCTGACTTGTTGCCCGCATTTTCCCATTTTTCACACTTAACGCAATTTGTATTAAATTGACTTGCTCAAATGGAACACAATAGCTTGACATTCTTTGGGTTTTTGTAATATTTTATATATTATTACTCAAGTTTATTAAATATAAGCTATAAGCATATGAAAACTATGCGAAGTAATTAGGTAAACAATTATATAGTTGTTTAAAACATATTATAAATTTGTTATATTAAGTTTAAAATATCTATTTTATATTATACCCGTACTTTTTTTTTTCGTGTGACCGCATTCGACGCCCTTCGGTCTTATGACACTGTAATTCTTCTCATTTTATTGCTGCAATATCAATTTGCCAATTAGTTCCGCTTCACACGTTGGCTAATATTTAGTACTCCACTATCTTGCCTTTGTCCCACCTCTTGTTACTCCTTCTCCCGCCTCTCTTTCTGCGCCTTCTGGTGGAGCTCCCCTGCAGCGTTGCCCCATATGACGATCTTCATCAACATCGCGGTGGTGGTTGGTTTCATGGGTTTGTCAACTCTCCGCTCTCTCTTTACCACTCCACTGAGTGCGTTCTGTTGGCGAGAGGAGAGCCGCTGAGCTACTCTTGTGGAGCAGCGTTTCATATTTCATTTTCCCATGCGATTTTCATTAATCTTCAAGTGTCTGGCTGAGCGCTAGTGTGTGTGTGTGTGTGTGTAAAGAGCAACTGAGAAAACTACTTTATAACAATTTAGGGATTACTAGGGGGTGGAGGTGGAGGGTTTGGGGTAAAAGATCTCCTTTTCCCTTGCACGCAGACTGACAGGCATTGTAACTGCACACCTTGCTATTTGTTTTCTTTTTTCCTCGTCTTTTATTTGTTGTTGTTGTAGTTTCTGACCTGTAGCAGGCAGTGTAGAAAGAAGAGAAGAATAAAGGAGAAGAGAGCAAAAGTTGTGGTGACTTTCGCTGCAAAAAGAGCGGAGTTTCGCAAGGCCCCCCTATAGTCTTGGCCCCCCTGTATCTTCTCTTTCTCGCTCTGCAGCCTTTCCGGCCAACGCCTGCTCCTTTTATTTTTATTTTTATGGCTACTTCTGTTGCTGTTTGCCTTCTTTCATTGCCTTTGCTGCACACACATACACACACACTTGCACATAATTCATAAAAAATGGTTGTGAATTATTGGCGCTCGTAAATTCTTATAAATGAATTTTTTAAATATACGAGTTCGGTCAGCAGCAGTGAGAAAAACCGGGTTCGTTATGGTTAAATGCAATTCCGCTTTAGTCATGTTAATTAATTATGCGTTTGAGTTTTAAATCACTTCAAACACTGTCCCTTAGCTATAAATAAATTATATATTTGCCTCTGCCAAGGTCAGTTATTAAAGCTAACCAAAAGGTTAAACTCCACGTTGAACATTAAAGAAAATTGACTTTAAACACTAATAAGATTTTAGCATTATGTTGCTTTTTGTAGTAAATTATTTTTGTTTATTTAGTCATTGTTTATTTTTAAAGTAGTGCTTAAATTTCATTGAATTTAAGACCTCAGCTTCAAGAAACATTTTTGTTTCTAAGAAAACAAGAAAAATTACGTCACGTACTTGCTATTTGAGCGTAAAACGTGTCCATTAAATCACGTGGAAAATTCATTTGAAAAATGCAGGCAATTTAAATCGATCCATGAGTAAGCTGGGGTGTGTGTTTTATCGCATAGTGCAAACTATTTTTATTTACAAAAAATCACCATTGTTTTTGTTCTACAAAAAATACACAGCGACTAAAACTAATGGCTTTCGTCATTTCATTGTGGATTCAAAAAAGGAAAGGGGAAGCACACACTCGGCAAGACTTGACTCGTTTCGATAGGTAAATAAACGTTGCTTACGATAGCCTTTTCGATAACGATTGCTCACAGTCTGCACTTAAATGTGACAATCTGTTTATTGCTGCCGTTTGCCGAGTGCCTCGCATCTTTGTGTGTACGTTTTGTGTGTTTGCTCCTCATCCACCGAAATGGCCGCCATTGTTGTTGACTTCTGTGATTCCTTCACCTCTCCTTTGCCTTTGTCTGTGCCTGGATTGGACCCAAAGAACAGCCCTGGGTTCAAGGTGAAATCAGTTCAAGTCCGCAGGGCAGCCTGTGTCGTCTGTTTGTTTGTTTGTATCCTGCCACGCAGGCGATCGCTGTACAGTCATAAGTCCAATAAAAGAACGGGCTCTTCTACAGACTCTTGCCAGGAATCATAATTTCCCAATTATAACATCCTTGTAGATTCCATCTTTAGGAAGCTACACTGTAAGTATCTGTCCAGTTTTAACCCTCCAGTGCCTCATCCCTTCTCTGGTGTCTTTCCAGTCTTCAAGCGAAACAAATCAATAGGTGGCTCGGTGGAACAACCCTCTGTTTTTGAACTTGTACTCTCACATCCAAATACGAATCCGAAACCCAGGCATGTGCACCGAGTTTTTTGACCTATCGCACATCATCGCATAGCATTTTGTTGTTTGGTTCCCAGCTCTGCTCCGTGTGTAATTTTGAACAGGTGTTTCCAAGCGCTGTCTCGGTTTTTTTTTGTGGTTTTGTTTGCTGTATATATACACATTCGGTATGTACGGGAGTATTAATCCTAAGCTGCCCTGCCCCGATGTCTGGGATCAGCCTTTTTTTTGCCTCTTTAGCTGATAGGTTTATTTCTCATCCATTTTCGTATTACTTTTCGGGGGGGGCGTTATTCAGGTTTTAATATTTATTCTTTTTTTTTTGTATGTTGCAAAAAATTGCCGGAAACAAGAGAGGCCGACGATGCTGTCTGGACTGGTCTGGTCCCGGGCTCTTGAAGCGATCATTTATTATGGCGAAAATAACACTCCTTGAGTTCTGCTCAAATGTAGTCGTCATATGATTTCTCGCCCGTTCATAGTTTGTAATTTATTTTGATTAATGATGGGCGGCACCGACTCACGCTCTCCTCCACTTTGTTTCTCCTATATTTTCTTTGCAACTTTTCCGTTATTTTTTCGAATTCAAGTCTAATTTTAAACCAACTCCCATTGGCACGCTCTTTGTGTATACTCGTATTTATGTTGGGTATCCACAACATTTTGATTGATTGTTTAACCAATTTTAAAGCGATTCTGACTTGAATATCTCTATTTATTGGTAAATACACTTTTTACAGACCTTTTAGATACAACTTGTTGAGCAGTATATATAATATTTTTGCAAATGTTATAAGTAAAACTGTTGAAAGAAAGTACTACATTATTTTGAAAAAGTAAATAAAATAAAAAGCATGGGTTAATATCAAGCCAAAGAGCGATTAAAGGGTTAAAAGAAGGCTTAGGGGTTAAGCTGCTGCTTGAATGACTGACCGGAAGCTCTCCACATTCTTTGAAGCCGAAGCTTAAGGCCTGAGCTCTCCACTCAAGCAGCCATCTTGGCTTGGCTCTACCGCCATCCTGCCCCCTCCCTTTCTTTCTGCTTCTCCCCACGGCTTTTGCTGTCTCTATCTGTTTCCAGCGCTCCTTTTTGCGCACATTTTAATAAAGTTTAATAATTCAATGCGCGCGGTCGAGCCGCTGATGTTGTCTCTTTGTTGCATTTCATCAGCATATGCATGTTGTTGTCGCTGCTGTTACTGTTTCTCCTTTATCGCTGTTGTTGTTGTTTGTGTTGTAGTCGCGCTCATTAATATGCAAATGTGAGTCAGAAGTGCGGTTGTTGCTGTTCATGTTCTTGTTTTTGGAATTCTTTCTTCTCTTACCTTTTATGCTTGCCCATCATCATTATCATCATCGGTGTCTCCGTTTCGTGTCTCTTTCCTGTTGTAAATTTGAGTATTTTGAATGCAGGTCAACAGCACATTAACCTGTGTATGTGTGTTTGTGTGTATGTAATTTGTTTACTGCTGTCCATTTTATTTTTCTTTGGCTTTTATCAGAGTTTTTAAATTACCAAGTAAGCTGTTTCGGTAGTCGACTTTTTGATACCGAGTTACAGGTATTTCGCTATGCGGTTTCACGTCCGCTATGAAAGATAAGTAGAGCAATACACAGTGAGAAATTGGTAGAAGTTTTGGTATTATTTACAATATTATATTATATTTACATTTGTTAGCTACATTTTTGCAGTGTAAAATCAGACAAGTTGCTCAATAAGTATGCAAAATACCCAAGAATTTTATTTAAAGCCGTTTTCGCCACCCTCTTTTCTGTTTCCTTGCATAATAATGCTGTTTCTACATTCTTTCGTTCTTTCTTGCATTGTATTTTTTTGCAATAGCAACCACGCGCCAATTTTTTCATTGTTGCTAATTGGTTTGCACTTAACACTTGCATTTATTTTCCTTTTTTTTTATATTTTTTGTTCTTATGCAACTCATACAAATGCGCATTTGGTGGCTATCGGCTGCAAATAGTGACGTCACGCGCTGATGTCGAATGATGTCGTCATAAAGTTTGCCCCGAAAGAATCATATGATTTCCTATTTGCTTTAATGGCCAACACTTTAACATACAGCAACAACAACAACTACGACAGCTCAGTCGCTCACACACACAGAGACACTCACTCACTCACGCTCGCCAGATAACAAAACGAATTCGCTTAAAAATAGCAGAGGTCGTTGGGTCCGGGAAAGGGGAGGTGCTGCGGCGGCGGATGAAGACAAAACAAAATAAATAAACTCTATACATATGCACAGCTTTTATTTGTTGGCCACAGCAGCGGCGCGTGCTTGTTGACGTACATACAAATGTATGTATGTACATATCCATCTACGTACATCAGCCCTGGCTCTCTTTAACAGAGAAGGAGAGTGGGGAGAACTTTGCTCTCTGCCACTCTCTCTCACTCTCTGCCCGCAGCTTGGCCTGCCAATTGTTGTGTGGGGAATTTTTTCTTTTATTGTTGACATTTTGATTAGTCCACCTCCTGCGAGAGTGTATGAGTGTGTGTGTGTGGGGTGGAAAGAGGCGGAGGACAGCTGTTTTGGCTTTGCAATTAAATGACAACAGCAGGAAATCGAGCACACACACACACACACACACACACACGCAAACAACCACACTTGTACATTGCACTTTATTTGCTTGACAATAAATCAAAATAAATTTTTAAAAGCAAAAGGCAAGGTAGAAAGAAAAGAAACGCAAGGAAATTATTTATGACTGCGTTTACCAGACAAAAACAACTCAATAAAAAGGCACCAAATTCAAAGTTGTACAGTACTTCTTTGATAAGACAAAATTCATAACCATTCCTCTCATTAAACTAGTATAATTTACAAATATTTTAAAACATTTTAAATTCTGTCTGTATTCACAAATGTTAATATTCCTAGTAAATTCAAGGAACTCTTCACTGTATGTAAACGCCTCCATATGTCCACCACACCTTGATGTAAAAATGTCAAACTCACCACGGCAAATTTTACGCTCTCTCAACAAAAAAGAGAAAAACATATTCCCCATGCTACGTTGTAAATGTAAAAGTTGTTGAGGCCATTTTTTTGTTTTACCAATGCCTCCTCTGTATTCGGGTAAAAGTTTTTGTGGTTGGCTTCAAAAGTTGTGCAACATTGGGAACTCCCCCCTAGAGTAATTTAAGCCATTTACTAGTTTGTAATTTATGCCAGCCTGTCGTAACAGCACGGAGTGGCGCTGCTACGTTTCTCACCACTAAGGTCAAATTTTTTATAACAGAATCCCCACTCCGCAGTCCCCTCACACTGTTGTGCACCAATACATTCGTAAGCGCTACGTGTGCCCATTTTGATTCTCGCCCCAAGCTCCATGGCGTCGCATTGAAAATAACAGTAAATGTTATTGTGCCCATTCTCCTCTTTGCTCTGTCCTCGCTCGCTCGCTCCCTCTTTCTCTCTAGCCCTTTTCCTTTCTCCGTCTCTCCTCCTTTGTTGGCCATGTAACTGATGGTTCAATCTCCACCTTCTTTGTTGTTACTGGTGGATGGCTTTTACCATTTTGCCATTACGTTTTGACTTTGCTTTTTGCACGGCGAGAAATTTGTGCGAAATTTTAAAAGTTTTCAAATAAAGTTACATATTTCAAAAACTCATAACTAAGCCAAAAAAGCATTAATTTCAATTCTGAAAGCTTTCCCATGTTAGTTTTTATTAGGTTAATAAATCTGCTTACTCAATTTAATTTTCCTTTTTTTTCTTTGTAAATTTTTGAAAATTTCACGATGTAACCCCTTATAAAATTTTGGAAAATTTTCGAAAATTTATTTTTCGACCGGACATGGCTAGATTGATTCAGATGTTGATGCTGATCAAGAATGTATATGATTTATAGGGTCGGAAATTACTCCTTCACTGCTTTACAAGCTTTACACGTAGAATACCCTGCAAGGGTATAAAAATAATAATATATTATAGGTTCCTTGCAGTATGGCCTTTGTTATTTGTTATTATTATTTGAGGCTTTTTAATTTCAAGTGTACATTGTAGCCAATATGTTTGTATATCTCTCAGATTTCGCCCATAACTCTCTCTCACTCCGCTTGTGGTCTTCTGATGGATGTGCAACTCGGCACGTCAACTCTTCGACTTTGAGAAAGTAAACTGATCGCGATAAATCGATACTTGGCTGGAATTCTCTGTTTAATCGATCGGCGTAAACAATTGAATGTTTTCGGGGAATATACATATAACAAATCGTGGGGAAACCGTTAGGTGTGAGGCTGCTTTAAATTCATTAAACATAAAACCAAACTCGTTTGCTTTACTACCACTTACTACAGAGCTCGTTCTCTGTTTCTTTTTTTTTTCGGTTTTTTATTATTATTTTTATTTATTTGTTTTTTGGTGGGAAAACTGGTTTAGGCTCGATTTTCCTCTCGCAACTGTGAGTGTATTGGTGCGATATGCTTGACAGCCTTGAAGAGAGCAAAGCGAGAGAAAAAAATAAATAAAATAAGAAAACAAACATAGTCTTACTTGTCATGTTGCCTTTTGTTGTTGCAACATTTATTATACCTCCAAACATACATATGTATGTACAAAATATATATATTTCCTACGTGTGAGTGAGTTTGTTTATAGCCAGTGTTGCAATGCGGTTCAATGCAACTTTGTTGCAGATAATCAATATCAATCTTTGTAATGCACTTTAATTGCCATCATAATTTTGTTTTGTAGAAATTGAAAGGAAAAGAAAAATGTTTAAGCACTTTAACAAAAAAAGGTTAAATTACCAGAGAAAATTTAATTTAAAATAAATATTTTAAATATGATGGGAATACAATTTGATTTAGATTTACATTCCAGAGCGATCATTTATCATCAGCAAACCTGTATTTTTATCTACGATTTCTGCTTAAACTTTACTAACTTGATCTATAACTTTTTCTTTCGATTTATTGCAGATCGTACCGCGAATTATTTGCAGTCACGAAGCAAAACACAAGCGCAGCCTAATAATTGGACGAACTGATTAAACAACAGTTAAACTAAGCGCCGCAAATCAACAGCAAAAATAAAAAGTACAACAACGGCGGTTCAACAGTTGCGAGTTGCAAGTTGCTAGTACATTGCACGTTGCCAATTTGAAATTGCACGCTTCCACGACTGAGAGCAAGCAGGAAGGAAAGGAGCCACCGGTGCCGCTGCCACACACAGCAGGAAGAAGCCGAAGAAACTTCGCTGGGCGAAAATCCAAGAGGAAACAACCAATCCGCATCAGCACACTCACAGAGGCGCTCTAGCCAGCCATGGAACGTGAATCCAATCCAATGCAACCCATGTGCCGCTCTGGTTGCGGCTTCTATGGTAACCCTGCCACAGATGGTCTCTGCTCCGTATGCTATAAGGTATGTTCTTAATCATATCTCTCTCGAAGCTCACATGTATTAATTGTTTCCACATTTTCGATCACAACAGGACTCGCTTAGAAAAAAGCAACAGCCACCTGTGAGCAGCACACCTGTCTCCGTTCCAAGCCCACAACCTAGCCCCACATTCAGTCCGGCCATTGCAATCACCAACACCGCACAGCCCACAGTCACCAGTTTACAACAGCCACACAACGATGTTAAAGAGGTGAGTGCGTTGCGAAGGACTTGCAGGATATACGGAGAGACTACTTTGGGAATTTCTTTGAGTTTTATAGGATTAAAGCTTAGATTATTAGATATAAGGCAGGGTCACAAGATATAATGGAAAGAGCCAGGCAGAATGTCTTAGTAAATCAAATCAAATCAAATCAAATCGATATACTTTTGCTTACAATTTCTTAATAATCAGATTGGCCTGGCATTTAAAGCTTGTTATATGTAAAGTGTACGTCGCATTCGTTAGTAACTCACAAATTCTGTTGTTTTTTGGACATAAATTCAGTGTTATCTTAAGTGAAAATTGTTTCAACATTATATTTTTGTTTGTTGTTTTGCGTTTAAAGTCGGGTATATCCAAGGAGTTTCACCTGCACTTTTTCAATTAGTTCTCTGTGTGTTCTTATTGTTAATGTTAATTTGTGTGTGTAAGATAATACTGATGTGACTCCCACCGGCTACGCTGTTGCAATTTTATACCAGGTAAAGTCTTGAATTACAGACACTATCCAAGGAGACTTGCTTCCCAAAATAACCACGAAAAATCGGTGCGGAAAATATTAATTGGAGCGAAAGAGGAGAAGTAGGATCTAGAGTTTACCCAGAGAGATAGAAGTGGTGGCTAAGATTTAAAATTATTTTGTTTTGCCATCAAGTTGTGTACATATGATGAGCAAATAATGCATCAAGCTTGCAATTTCTTATATTAAATGTTCTTCTGATTGGAGCTCCTAAGAATCTTATGCCCCAGATATATCTCTCTAAGTTACCTCTGGAGTCTCCAAATCAAAACAACCTAACGTTTTCGTTTTGTGTCACTTCATCTGGCATTCCCATTCGATATTAGTTAACATTCCTTTCGGCTCGGAACTCAAAATTTTCTGTGATTTCGGCCAGTTATCGAAATTTAATAAAAAATATTTAATTCGCCGAGATGGTTGTATTTGGTGCTTCGCCTCAAAAGAGATCGGGTCGCGTTCCGTCGTCAAAACTCACTCCAGTTTCTGCATCGAAATCTAAAATTGGATCCGCTACCCTTCTGGCAGCGGGTCGTCCTACGCGGAGAAGGCCAGCGATCGGCAGTAGTGGAGCGGCGAAGCGAACCTCTGCCGGTGCGCTAACCAATCTGGGTGGACGGCTGGCCAGTGCGCCAAGCCTGGGCATGTTCCATAGTTCCAATTTACTTGCGGACCCAAAGGGTACTACTGATTGCTCCTCTTACTGGGTCTACCGGCGTCGCCCAGACGCACTAACCTCGTTTCCCACCTACACCTCTCTCCTCCACTTTGATGCGATGCTGCAGCACAAAAAACAGCTCTTCGCCAGCCACCGATACCGCCGCCACGACCTCTCCGCCGAGCTGCCGCCGTTTCTGCTCTGCAAGCCACCTCTGCACCCGCCATTGGACTTGCTGCCAAGGCATCTGGTGCCGGGCCAGTAAATTCCGCCATCCCAATAGCTCCAGCTATCCCTCTTCAGACGTTGCTTCCCAAGAAGAGTGCGCTATCCAAGCGGGCATTGAGCGGAGGAAAGGCTCCGGATACGAGTAACCAGACCAAGCGGCGCGTCAAGTTTTCAACCAATGTGAGTGCACAATCGACGGATACAAACATCACTGCCAAGAAGTCGGTCAGAATTGGGGAACTTCAGCAGAAGAAGCGGGTCAAGAAACTGAAACGGATTCGATCGCGACGGGAAGGTGGTCACGGTGGCAGTGGCATAACACCGATCACTAGTGGCATACTTACCACAAGCCCCCAGGATATTACCAAACACGGGACCATTGTTGATGTGGAACCCTTGACTCCAACACCACCAGCACCCCGTATTTTGCGCCTCAACGTTGTGGGTAAATCTTCACCGGCTACAGGGAAATCTTCACTTCCAACCGCTCTTCGTCGGAAGGTCAAGAGAACTAGATCATCTGTGGTGCAGCAGAAAGCCGCAACAGGAGCAGTAGAAACGACAGCGAAAACAGGCAGCGTCACAAGGATCAGGAGAAGTGTCAAGACTAGACCAAAGGTGAAGACCAGTAAGATTGGTGCCGGCAGCAAACATACATTGCTGGAAACTAGTACCCATTCGGTGGTGGGCAGCAGTGCGGGATTAGTGACGCGCAAGAAAACAGTGCCGACAACTGGGGTTAAGCGACGGACAAAAGCACAGCCTATCAATGGGAGCCGAAGCTATGGAAAAGCCTGAGGGGAAGGACGATCAGCCTGAGAATTCTGCGGAGAATCCGCAGCAACTGACGTCTTCGCCGCAGCCGCAGCAGAATCAAATGCAGAAACGTGCCCGTAGTGCTTCACCCGATGGAGGCGATACTGCTTGGGAGAGACCGCCGGTGGCACCAAATTCACCAGTTCGTGTGAAGAAGCGGGTAATCATCATCTAGCTCATCGTTCGACACTCTTGTCCGTCCTGTCATCCGCTAGGCGAGTCACAAAATAGATTCCAACTTAGCTGATTCGATAGGAATTTTTGGCGGGGCGCCCAGGCGCAACCGAGGCAGCCGCCAAAATGAGACACATCACTCTCAGTATTCGACACAGCGAGAACACTGGCTGAACATTTCGATGAAACACAGTCGAAATCACTTAAACTTGCTTTTACAATAAAAAAAGAAAGAATAATACGAAAGAAAACACTTTACAAGGCTTTTTCAATGCACTTTGAGGACAACAACGACGAGGAGAATGTATAGTGGGGATAAATCTTGTGGAAACGTACATTATATATATCTTAGGAACTATTTTGTTGGGAAATTTAAATGTTTAAGACAGGTTACACATTTAGAAATGAATTAAGAGCTTGGTTTAAATGTCTGAAGTAGTTGTTCAAGTTAGATATCCCTAAAGAACTGACCGCAGCTGTGATGATGATGATGATGATGATGCGAGGCTGCTGTTAGTGCTAGTGATGTTGTCATGCATTTTTGTCATGTGATTAACCTTCATGTTTTTGGTTTCTCTTCCCATTTCCGTACAGAAAATCACCGATGAAGCCGCCGCTGCTGCCAAAGTCAATAGCGAAGCCATCACATCGGCGACTGGTCCAAACACTTCCACACAAGCAGCCGCCTCGGCCAACGAGGAGGATGACAAGGACAAGGAAGACGATAAGGATGCCAAAAAGAAGAAGAACCGATGTGGCGAGTGCCGCAAGAAGGTTGGCCTGACCGGTGAGTCTATAACTTGATTTTCATTATCCCTAATAGGATTACTAATGAGAATATATTTCCCCTATAGGTTTCCAGTGTCGCTGCGGCGGTCTGTACTGTGCCGTGCATCGTTATTCTGATAAACATAACTGCACATTCGATTATAGAGAGCATGGCGCACAGGAGATTCGGCGCAACAATCCGGTTGTCGTTGGCGAGAAGATTCAAAAGATTTGAATTTCGATATTGTGCCAGTAACAGTAAACAGTAGCCGTAGAATGATAATAACCAACCTACACATAATAAGAGTATATATATATGCTACGCTATAAAAAGAAAAACCCACAACCAACAACAGAAGAAGATGAGCAAAGAGCCTAAACCCACACAGAAACACACATATAACACACAAATCCACACAGAGAGTAAAAATACTATATATATATATAAATCGATATAAACTGTAATTATGATGTAAACAAACAGCAAACAGGCAACATTAGTACAGAGAAACAACAACCAAATACCCCGCAAAACTGCAGCAGCAATATCCTGGAACAATAACGGCAACCAATTCGATGCTCAACACCACCAGCCACGTGCAGTACAAGGAGCAACATGCAACATGCAGCAGCAACATGCAGCAACAGCATGCAGCACCTTTCTACATCTTGAACCAGACGCGTAACAGCGTTAGCGCAAAGTGCAATCAACAATCACGACGGCTGCAGTGGTTATTGTAGCAAGCGGCCGCAATATAACAACATCATTCATCCATCCATCATCAAGCAACAAGGAACAAAAACTACAAGCAGTACAACAACAATTACTACAACAACATACCGATGGACCTTGGTCGCCTGCTGAGCTGGGGCTGAATGAAACCGTCTTGAAGGAAATAACAACATCAACAACAACAACAACAAGAATTGCTACATCAACAACAGCAGCAACAATAACACCTTTTATCGACTAGTGTTGAAACATTTTATTTTTTCTTGTGTTATTCCAAAAAAAATACAATTTGCAAATTGTTTGTATTTAGCTAAAAAACACACACACACCGCCACATTTACAACGACAAGCAAGCACACAACAAAATCAACCATTGTTACCATGTTACATACAACGCAACAGCTTTTAAGTAAGACGATGTGTGTCTTTTGTTTTTGTAATTCGTTGGAGTGTATTAAATAATAAAAAAAAAATAAGAAAAAATATGAGAGTATATAGAAAACAAACTTCAAGAAATGGTTAAGAACAAAATTTAACAAACCCCCAAACCACACAAACACAACAACACACACACACACCAACCAACTCTTTCTCAATTCTTTATTATCAGCTACTAAAATGAAGAAGAAAAAAACAAAACAAAAAACAAGTATATATTAATTAATTAATTATGTATATGTATTAAAAAGAGAGTAAAAAGCAAAGAAAAAAATATGCAAAAATTTAAGCGTAAAAAAACAACAAAACCCTCACCATAAAAACAAAAACAAAAAAATGTAAAAAAAAGGAAAACAAAAACAAAACAACCTGAAGAAAAGAAACCAAGAATAACGCAATTGTGTAAAAGAGAGAGCTCCTTAAAAACAGTTTGCTAAAAAAAACCAAGACCACGCCAAGCCAATAAAAAGTGCGAGAAAGAGAATTTGTGCGAGCGAGGAGAGAGTTAAGGGAGAGAGAGAGCAAGAGCAGGGCGCGTTTAGTGTAAAGCAACTTGGAGCATAACAACTCCCTAATTTAGAGATATATAAATATATAATTATGTATAATTAATTAGTGAATCAAAGCAGGCAAATGCAGTGCAAGCGGCGTTTTTTCTTCGTTTTACGTTTTACCATTTTTGAACCCCCCAAAAACCTCCACTCCTTATCCCTGCCCCTCTAACATAAAAAATTGAATTGATTTTAATTTTTATTATTATTTTTTCCGATGAATTATATACATTTATATGCATAATATTAAACTATATCTCTACTACATCTACATAACTGGTAGGCTTACATGTATAGTTTTCTTTTTTGGGTTTATGCACGTTAAGGCGAAAGATTTAACTAAAAAACAAACAGCTAAAAAAACAACACATATTCTATAAATATAGAAAGATCGAAAGAAAAATCTGCAAACACAAAAAAGAATAAAAAATGCAAAATATACACACAATAAATATATATGGTTCATCTTTAGATTTCTTTATTGCTTTAAGCGTTATTTAGTTTTTCTTTGTTTATATTAAAAACACACACACACAACAAGCAAACAGTTTTTATTTCCGCTTTCTCTTCATTTTGTAGTAAATAATTTACAATTTTTATTCAAAACCAATTTACACCTATGCAAATATAAATTTAAATCTAGCAATAAATTTTGTTGTTAACCCCCTCTAAAAAAACCTTAAAAAACAAACAAAATGAAAAAAAAAATCAAAAAACAAAATTTTAAGTAAATCTAAAAACTTATCAATAACAACAAATGGAAATATTGCAATAAATTTTGATTCTACAATTAAAAAACAACAGGAAAATTCAAGAAAATCCCTCACGACCAAACCAACACACACAGAACTGAGTGAAATCGTTATCCCTTCGCAGGAAGCAAAATAAAAGCCGACACCAAACACTCGCCTTTAACCAAACGCCTTTCTCCACAATTTTGAGATAAGAAATTGATTACTGGCAGAACCAGATCAGTCTCTAGTTAGCCAAGTGCCTTTGGGTCACCAGAGGCAAGGCTAGCTACGGGTTGATTGGAGGAATCCGATCCTGAAGCGGGTCCCTAGATCCTAGAGATCCTCTTTAGGCTCCATAGATTCCAGAACAAAGCAATCCAGCAATAGTCAAAGTCCAGCCGTAGTCAAAAAACATTTGAATTGTACAAAATCAGAAAGTTGAAAATGAGAGGAAATCAACAAAACTTCAACTAGAAACCGACTTCAATATTTAATTACTAACAAAAGATGAAAATCAAGTGTACAGAGCAAGATAATAAACAAAAAGAATGCAAGATATTAGGGCAACAAGAACAGCAAAATGTCATTATAATTTTTAATTTTTTCCACCATAAACAAAAAGGCAAACACCACAAACACTTTACACTTATACGTATATCATAATTTAATGCATTATAAAAACAAAAACCTTTAAAATTAATTAGTAAAATTGTACACCACACACAACAAGGGGGAAAAGAGTTTTAAAAGAGAATTAACAATACAAAAGTTCAGCACAGTTTACAAAATGTTTCAGTAATAACTTTAAATGATAAATAAAAGTAATAATATTTACTTGAACCAAGTTTCTGTATTCTTTGCATAGTTGTAGGTTTTCATTTTAAAATAATTTTAAAATAATTTACCATAATTTACAATGCTTTAGTGTGCTTTTAGTTGAAATTGTGTTTATATGTTTAACGACAACAAAAAAATAAGAGTAAAGTGAAAAGGCAAATAATAATTATAAAACTAAGCGTAAATAAACAAAAACTTTTATTATTATTAACCAACCAACGTTTATTCTAGTAGTTTCTTATTAATAATATTTACCATTACCATTAATTATTAATTATATATATATATACTTTTTTTTTGTGTGCACACCTCTTAGTCACTTTTGCGCTTATAATCTAATCAAGCCACACAAACACACATATAAACCCGAACCTGATCCTGAATCCTGATCCTGATCGAGAACCCATCCACCCGGATCTTGTTCCGCCAAAATGAAAAAGAAACTCTATTTGTGTTAAATCTTTTGCAATTGCTAGCCGAATTTGATCATTGTTTGATTTTTACTTTTTTGGAATATGTGTAAACACTGTTTTGTAGAATGGAGGAGAAGCGGAAACGGAAACGAAACGAAATTAGTTGACATAAGCGTATGAATGGGATATTATTATTATGAACCTTATGAATGCATCCAATCTATCTACAGCCACTTTATGCGTATATAAATATTGTACTAACGTGTAATTTGTAATTAAATGCGAAGAATATCTGCGGCCAGGTGAGAAGATTGATAGAGCGAACGATAAATGGAGGTGGTAACAGTGAACATATATTTAACACAGAAATGGTAAAGCTAGAAAATCTAAATAGAAATAGATATATATATACATGCATATATACCTATATATATATATGAGCCTCAGATCTGAGCGTATATAAGAGCAACAACTATTTTAATTAAACTTAAACAAATGCATAAACAAATACAATAAAAAAGAATAGAAGATAAAAACAAGAGCAACCACAACAAAATTCAGTACGAAAAACCAGAGAAAGAGAAATAAAAACCCAAAATTAACTTCAAGATTTATATAGCTAACTAAAAGAGATAATGAGATAATGTTCAATAAATGGCGATTATATAATTTTTAAAAACAATTTGCATGTTTTATTTGTTCAACTTCATTTGGCAAAAGAGATTCCTCCATTCTTTCTGCTTTCCCATAAAAAACAAACCAAAACCCAAGAAGCCAAGCCAAGCCAAGGTGCTAAGTAGAATAGAAACAAGGATAAAGATCGAGGATAATGGTTGATCTGGTGGAGAGAAGAAAGGATTCAGTGGCTCTGGGGATCAGCTTCGCAGTAAAATGGTTGGTTCGTTCATGCAATAGTTATAAAAACCTTAACTAAAGTCACAGCAAGTGTTCAAAAGTAAAACTCAGTAACTACCTAAACTCAGCAAGTAAATTGTAAAAATAATAATAATGACATTTTTGTGTGTGCTTATTTCGTTATAATAATTTGTAATCAAACACAATAATACAACTAATCAATTCATAATGCTACAAAAAAGGAAAAGGTTTTGGATCGGTAATAGAATATATATATCGAAATGGAAACAAAAAGAGAGATATAATGCAAGCAACAATTTCAAATATTTGGCAGATTCTTCGCGAAAGGCAAATCTATTAATGAATGCGTAGATCTAAGGAAAATC
This sequence comes from Drosophila serrata, assembly GCF_035046125.1. Lineage (NCBI taxonomy): Eukaryota > Metazoa > Arthropoda > Insecta > Diptera > Drosophilidae > Drosophila > Drosophila serrata. Next base: position 1,410,331 of record NW_028257274.1, on the reverse strand, counting down.
GAAGGAAAATATATATAAACAAGATATATATATATATATATATACAAGATATAACAGTTAATGAATGATGCAGCAGCAGCAGCAATGTCGTAAAAATAACAACAACAAAATATATCTTAAGTATAAATGAGTATATATATATAGACTATATCTGTATATCTGATAAATGAGAAATCGCTAAAACTGATAAACTTAAACCTAAGTAAAATTAAAAAGAAAATACAAAAGAAAACAAAAAAAACACGGAAAGAAATGGAACTAATAAAGAGAATTATTCTGAGAAATATAAAAAAACACAAATGTGCGTTGTCTTATTTTTAATGGAGAAATGTTTTGCTTAAATGTTAATGGATCACCTGCTCTTATTTAGCATTTCAAATTGACTTTAATTCTTTATAATGAGATCTAATGGAGGCAGTCAACAAAGCCATTGCAATCTCTCAAGTGATTGTGCGCAATAAAATACATATATTTTCCAGATAAGAAAGCGAAAAGCAACTGTAAACATTTATCTCCCAGCCTGGTGAGGAACTTCAACCCAAAGAACCGACAACTCTCTGAGCTGCAAGATCAGTTCTCCTCTGTCTTTCAAAGCATTCGGTTGATCTTAAAAAATATCTCTGGAGCAAAAACGAGAGGTGACCCACATTGAGAAGCTGCCAAGATGTCGACTGTGCAAACCGGTGAGTTACAGAGATAAGCTGATACTCTGGTTCTTATCTTTGCTCATCAAATATTAAAATTTTCTACTCTCTCTCCTCTATTAAGTTCTGGGTACCATTACCCCCAACCTTCTGGGTCGTACTCTGACCCATGAGCATGTGGCTCTGGATTTCGAGCACTTTTATCGTCCACCTCCTCCGGACTTTGAGAGCGAACTCAAGGCCAAGATTAGCATGTCCACCCTGGGCTATGTCCGTCTGTATCCATATTCCAGCAAGGAGAACGTGAGGTTCTATGATGGAGATGCTCTGGAGGCTGCCAAGAAGGATGTGCTGCTCTACAAGAAACATGGTGGTGGTAGTATCGTGGAGAATAGCAGTTATGGCTTGAAACGCAATCTGGAGTTCATTGTGGAGCTGGCCAAGAGCACAGGTGTGCATTTTATAGCCGGTACAGGTCACTATATCCATGCCATGCAGGATGCCAGTCATGCCAGCTTGAGTGTAGAGCAATTGAGTGATTTGTACTCCAAGGATATTATTACGGGTCAGGAGGTTAATGGCAAGATGGTCAAGTGTGGCTTTATAGGCGAAGTGGCCAGTGTCTATCCCATTCATGGTGAGGAATTATAATGTTGAGTCTGTATTTCATTTCTCATTTGTTAATTATTCTCTTCAGATTTCGAAAAACATTGCATCAAGGCAGCTGGTGAGATCCAGGAGGTCCTGGGCTGTGGTGTTTCCATGCATCCGCATCGCGTGACCCAGGCACCCTTTGAGATCATGCGTCTGTACTTGGAGGCAGGTGGCAGGGCTGACAAGTGTGTCATGTCTCATTTGGATCGTAAGTCTGACTCCTACATACTTCTATATTATATATACAAATTCCCTATCTTCTAGGCACCATCTTCGACTTGGATGAGTTGTTGGAGTTTGCCAAGCTGGGCTGCTATATCCAGTATGATCTCTTTGGCACCGAGTGCTCCTTCTATCAGTTGAACACCAATGTGGACATGATCTCCGATGGCCAACGTATCGATAATCTGATTAAGCTCATGAATGAGGGCCTGGTGGACAAGCTGCTCATGTCCCACGACATCCATACAAAACATCGATTGGTAAAGCTAAAATTATCTCGATTTTATAAATATATTTTCTAACTCTATATCTCTTTCTATATATAGACTTCCTATGGCGGTCATGGCTATCACCATATTCACACCAATATTTTGCCACGAATGTTTGCCCGCGGCGTAACTGTGGAGCAAGTGGAGCAAATGACGGTCACCAATCCGGCCAATTGGCTGGCCTTTAACCCCTAGTTGTTGTTTTGGTAGCTTCTCGTTCCATTTTAATTACGGCGCGGATTAGATAAGGCCTTGTTATTTTGGCAATAATAAAATGGGCGTGCCTACGAATTCAAAGTCTTATCAGTTTTTGTTTTTTAATTACGACACCAGTTTTTGGGGGCTCGTGCATGAATTTTGTGGTTGCAATTAGTAAATATGTTATGGATTGTTGGACTAACATTAATATTAATACTCTACTGTAATTGCATTTATTTTTTAGTATGCAATTTGTAAGGGAATAATTTAAAACCCAAAATAAATGAAAGAATTATATAAGAAAAGGTGGTAAATAATTGAAACTAAACTTTTATTATAGACAGATGTTTAACAAATTAGCTTAAACATTTGCATTAATATTTAAGGTATACCAACTCTTAAGTTGGGAATTATAGCATGGTGCAAGGAATAAATAATTGTTTTAAATTATATAGCATATATAAAAAGGTAAGATTACTTAAAATTTATGATAATAAAATAAATATCAATATAGAAATTATGCAGTCTTAGTTAAAGACAAAAAACATTAGTTCTAATATCAAAGGGAATAATACCAAAGAGCAAAATATGTAAAAGAACTGAAGCTGCACAGAGCCTGTAATTACAATTAAAATAAATCCTAATGAGTAGTTTAATTCATTCTTTTTATTTTGTTTTAGTTTACAAAATCAAACTTAACTAAAAACTAGAAGAATCCTTAAAAATTTCCACTGTTTCTAAGCGTAGATAACACTATAATACACACTCTTATCGATTTTGACCCGTATTATGTGAGATATAAACCAACTACCCAATTCTTTGGACTTGTTTCCCCACTGAGAGGGTTCGAATAGTTCCGATGATGTTGCCAAAAAAATAAAACAGAGGGAAAATAGCAAGTACAAACGAAACGTTATCGTTGTTATTGTTTGCCGGCATAACCTTATCAGGTCGTCGTCAGGCCAGGTCCCATAAAGTGACCAGCCGGCAATCGGTACGGCAAAGGTGCCGTATTTTTACGACCAGTCCGCCAATACAGTCTCCTCATCCATTTTCCGGCGGCTATATATACCAGTTTCAGTTATTGTCGCATTCAGCAGTATTCAGCAAGCAGTCAACATCAGCGGTTATCCTCAGAAAAAGTGAAATCAGAAAGCTAAAACCATGTCCCAGGCAGTGATTACGGATACACCCCAGGAAGAGAATGATTCAACAACCAAAACCAACGGTTCGACCGAGAATGGCAAGGTGGAGGATCTGAAGAGACCCATACATGTCTCCGGCGGAGTGGAGAAGATCATAGATCCGTTCTGTAATCCGGACAATCCTCAGAGAATATCCTTCCATGATGTGACATCAGCGGCTTTTCTTATACGTGGTGGAGTGGAGCGTACTCCTTGTCCGGTATTATATTTCTATATATGTATATATGTTATATTATTTTATGGGATATTTCCTATAATGTGAGAGTAAATTACAGAAATCCACATCATCGGAACTTTATGGCATGGATTTGTATTTGAAGAAGGATTTCCTGCAATTCACGGGCAGGTAAGTTGTGGGGGAAACATGTATAGGAAATATATAGAACAAGAAAGAAAGTTTTCTTGAAGTCAATGCTTGTAAAACATTACAGTTTGCAATTACTAATTCTAAAATAGTCGAATTTTTAAACCAACTTTTACGAAATTTTCATATGACAATTTTTTCCCCAAATCAAAGTTTAAAAAACTCATAACTAAGCCAAAAAAATTATTAATTTCAATTCGGAAAGCGTTCCTATATTAGTTTTCATTAGGTTAACAAAACTGCTTACTCATTTAAAGAGTTAAAAAAATTAAAATTTTTGTCTTTTTTTTTTGACAATTTTACCAATGTCCCTTATAAAAAATTTGAAAAAATTTAAAAATTGTATTTTTCTTCCGAAAACGGCTAAATTGATTCGGCTTTTAATGCTGATCAATAATACATATATATGATTTATAGGGTCGGAAATGATTTCTTCACTGGTTTACAAGCTTCTGAGTAAAATAATACTTTTATAAAAATTTCTGAGTTGGAATATCATATATATGAAATATATAGAAATTTATTAGGATTTATTTAAGAAATTATACAGCTGTTAGAACCCCTTCAAAGAATTCATAGTTTCACTAAAAACTTATTAGTGTTTTCCATTTCTTTTGATATATTTCTGAATTTATGGAAAATACTATTTTTATTGTTTTAGTTTTCATTTGTCATAAGACCAGAAAAAAGCATGCTAACATCCATTATTGTTCCGATAAAGAATACTAATTTTGGAACAATCTAATAGTCGAATTTAATGACCTCATTAATAGGTTTATATAAACTTTATAGAACGGGGTTTCCTGTTAAAGTTTTTATTATTTAAACTTTTTTTTATTTACCCAACTAATACACATAAATTACAAAATGATTAATTCAATGAATTATTTTCTTTATTTACTTATATTATTGATGGGAAATTCAGGTCCAAAGAGCATTTTACTTGTGCTTAATTATTGTATTTTAATGATTATAATCTAGAGCTTAGCTGCATATTAATTATTGTCTGGAGGTTTAATTTAAAATTTCAACTGATAAGCTACTGTCTACACTTGCATTATAATGTATTTTTCCATTATTTGTTAATGTATACAACAGTTCACTAGCTTTTTGTAATTCTCTATTATGATTAAATGATTGAAAGGGGCGCGTAAAATTTTGGCTATACATTTTGGCCAAGATTCGATAAGATAAGTGTTAATTGGCCGATATGGTTCGATGGGGCAAATTAATAACTGTTGCTAATTGATTTTTGATTTCATGATCGCCATGACGACTGACAAGCAAATTTATTTTCTTGACAGCTTCAAGGAGCGTGGCGCACGCTATGCCTTGTTATCACTCACCGAGGAGCAGAAGAAAAAGGGTGTGATTAGTGCCTCCTTGGGCAATCATGCCCAGGCTTTGTGCTATCATGGCTGGAAGCTTAATATCCCGGTTACCGTGGTTATGCCCAAGGCAGCCACAATTATGAAGATCCAGAAGTGTCGCAAATTCAAGGCCCGGGTCATTGTCGATGGCAATGATATGGGTGAGGCCAAGTCTCTGGCGTTGCGTATGTCCCGCGATGAGGGTTTGCTCTATGTGAATGGCTACGATCATCCGCATATAATGGCAGGACAGGGTACCATTGGTCTGGAGATTCTAGAGCAAGTTCCAGATCTGGATGCCGTGGTGGTTCCTGTGGGAGGAGGTGGTCTTATTGCAGGCATTGCCACTGCTGTGAAGGCTATTTCTCCCAACACTAAAATTATTGTGAGCATTCTAAATATTCTTCTTAGTTGTTTCTTTAATATTTATTTAAATATTTCAAAGGGTGTGGAGTCTGAGAAGTGCGCCAGTTTCTCGAGAGCCTTGGAGAATAATGGCCCCATTCACACTCCTATCAAGAACACCCTGGCCGATGGTTTGGCTGTGCCCAAAGTTGGCTATAATGCCTTTGCCACGGCCAAGCCACTCATCGATCGCATGGTGGTGGTCAAGGAGGAATGGATTGCAGTGGCCATTCTCCGGCTGGTGGAGGAGGAAAAGTGTGTGGTCGAGGGAGCAGGTGGAGCAGCCTTAGCTGCCATTTTAGCTGGTCAGTTGGATGAGCTTAAGGGAAAGAAGTGAGTGTGAATTCAATATATTATTACACAATTTATGAATTTAAATCCTTCTTCTCCAGAGTTGTGATCCTTTTATGTGGCGGCAACATAGATACCACTGTCTTTGGACGCTGTTTGGAGCGAGGACTGGCCGCTGTGGGTCGCCTGGTCAAGTTCAATGTGGAGGTCAGCGATCGTCCTGGCGGCATTAATGATCTGTGCGCTCTGCTTTATCGCGTTGGTGTCTCCATCAAGGATATTATGCATGAGAGAGCCTGGCTAAGGGACATCTACACTGTGGAGGTGAAGGTGGTGTGTGAAACTGTGGACTGGTCGCACAGTATGGAGCTGAGGGATGAGCTCAAGAAGTTCTATGCCAAAGTGCAGTTCTCCGATGTCCCAATGGCCCTGACCCAAGAAGTCAAATCGTAAACGGATCTTTTCTCTATATATATATATATATATATATCTATAGTGTATATAGTACACATATGATTTATTCAAAAAACTTAAAACTTAGAGCTTAGTGGCTTATGGGTATGTAAACTATAATCGTAGTCGAAGTAGAAATGTAAATTAGGCGTAAATAAATATACATAAAATACAGAGTCTAGAAATGAATTGACCAACGTAAGGATTTCATAAGGATACTTAACTCAAAACACAAACAACTAAGAATATAGAAATTCACAAGCTTAGGACTATAATGCAGTTCGTTCTTCCAGCAGACACACAATATCATCTTTATATTTTGTATTGTTTTTATTTTTCGTTTTTTAAGATCTCTTTGCGGTTTTTGGCACATTAAGGATTCATTACATACATACACAATCAGGATCAGTCAGACAAACACACTTAGTACGATACGAAATTTACAATTACATGGCTAGAAAATATATATATATATTTCGTCTCTTTATAAATATTATTTTATGTGGTAAAATGTATAGTATAATTCGTTATCTCATAAATACAGGCATCTCGTTGTTAAGTCCTTCCCTTGGACATGACGTACTTTAAAAGCGCTGACTAAACCTACATTGAGTATGCTAAGGGACGTTTTTTGGATGGATGCTCTCTCAGTGGCTGTTGTCCAGGCGCAGGATCAGGGCATCCACCACATTATAGATCTCATCGAAATGCGGCCGGGATTCGGCATCCGCTGCCCAACACTTGAGCATCAGGCGATACATTTCCGCTGGTGTATTCTCTGGCGTTGGCATGCGATATCCTTCTAAGCGAAAGTTTAAATCAGTATTATGTTTATAAATAAATTATAAATATAATTATTACCCGTATCAATGCGTTCTCTGGCCCGGGAATTGCTCATGCCGGAGTATGGTGTATCCCCCTTGGAGTAGATTTCCCACATGAGGATGCCATAGGACCAGACATCACACTGGGAGGTGTATTTGCCAAAGTTTAAGGCCTCCGGAGCTGTCCACTTTACGGGTATTTGCTTCATACCATCGGATACTAATTTAAAATATATAATTTTAAATTTAAATTTACTTTTTATTAGTTTTATACTTAATAGATTCCCACCTATATACTCCTCTTCCTCGCGTGACATGCCAAAGTCAGAGATCTTTACACAGTGCTCCAGGTCAACTAGGCAATTACGTGCTGCCAAATCCCGATGAATGCAGTTCTTGGACTCCAGATAACGCATGCCTTTTATAATATTAATAAAATATATAATATTAGTAATTGAAATTAAATTTTGTAGGATTTTTAGCAGTCTCACCTGCCGCTGCATCTCTGCACATGCCCATTTGCTGGCGATTTGTAAGGCCATTGGAGTTTTTACGTAAATAAGTGAGCAGGGAACCTCCTGGAAAAGATGGAATTTTAAAAAATAATAATATTAAAGAAGATCTAAGAAAGACTTGAAGGATAAGCACACAATGTTAAAATATTTTCTATACAAAAAACAAAGAATTTTGAAACCTACCCAGCACCAATTCCATCACAATCATTATCGGCTGCTTTTGTACACAAATGCCAATTAATTTCACAATATTTGGATGATCATATTGTTTAAGGATACGTCCTTCCTGCAGGAATTTACGCTTCTGTTCATCGGGCAAAGTCATGCGGCAGGTTTTTACAGCTACATCCAGTTTTGTGGACTTTAGTTTGGCCTTGTAAACATCACCAAAGTTGCCCTAAAAAACAAGCAACATATTAATAAGAAGCACTAAATAAATATGAATATGAATAAGTTAATTTACCCTGCCAATCCTCTCCAGCAGCACCACATCATCGTTGCTCAGTTCCCAGCGTTCCCTGCACACCGGTCGCCTAAGGATAGCTCCCGACTTGACCGTCACTGGCAACTCGGAGTGATATTGATGCATAATCAGTTCCTGGATGCTGGCAAATGGTGGACCCTCAAACCGGAAGTTACCCTCACCGGTGGTCTGGACAATGAAGTGCTTGTGGCCATTCCAGCAGACACTCAACACAATCTGACTTTCCTCATTGCGGATGGTTTCCCGGACCAGGAAGTCGCCATCGTTGTTTAGCAATCGAACCACTTCCTCCCGAGGCAGGACGCCATGGAACCATTCCTCCTCGTACAACGGACGATTCGTGGATAAAGATATCTGCAAGATCCAGAGAATTAACAAATCTATATACCATAGTCTTAGGCATAAGATTAGTGTCAAGGCATGCAGAAGACAGAACACAAGTGAAAAAATAAAATAGCGCGTCATTTCCACATTTCCAAATGCGGAGCGGAAATGCGTGGGTTGCAGTAGCTCAAACAAAGATACAAACGATTAAATATATACAAAAATTAATTATAAATTAAATACTGTAAGCAAAGAAAGGCTAATGAAATCAGAAATCTATATGTATATATTGTTACTACATTAATGTGGAAAATCAAACTTTTCAAGGTTGTGCCGTATGATGACTCACAAATACTTTGGATTTGGGCCGCTTTTTTCGGGCCGGTGGCACTGGGCGACCGGCAAAGACAAGTGTCTCAAAGATGCCACTACCCTCGGCTCCACCATAGATGCTGCTCCTTCCCGAAGCAGTGCTGCTCATGGTAGATCGATCTCTCCCACCCGGAACAAAATTACTACAAAAAACTGCTTGAACTTGCGCAATTGTTCTTTTAGAAAATCCGAAAAGGAAACTGAAATAGTCACGCGTCGTTCTGTCAGAACACTTTTCACTGGCCAAAACCAGACGCCAAACATTCGAATGGGCCAGATTAATGGCAACTGCCTGGCCCCGGTGTCCAAACAGATCGAGGAGAGAACTGAAAGATATATAAACGCTTTATGCTCTTGGTTGAACTTGTATCTCTTGCCTGATCTTGTTCTCTCTTAGTCTCTGTCACGCACAAGTAAATATAGCCATTGGAAGGGTGGAATATATTATAGTTTTAACGAAATTGGGATACTCTTTCTAGGGGTTTTTAATAATAAATATTTTAATAATATATAACTATTGATGGGAAGGATTTATAGAGTTGTTTTTCCATTTAAATTCTGGTTTAAAGATACTTATTTCTTATTTTTGATTCTTAAGGGGTTGAAAACCCTTTAAACAGTATCTAAAAGTTTAAAACACAAAGTTTTAGATACCAAATTCTATATAAATTTGGTCATTTATTTACGACGTATAAATTTCAAGCATATTTAAGATACTTTCTAATCTAATCTAAAGGTTACGTGTTTTTCAACTATCATAATAAGCTTTTATATTGAAACGCTTCTGAGGAGTTATGGCAAGAAAAATCGAATGAAGAGTTGAAAACAATTCCTAACTTACAATAAGTTCTGCTTTCAATATTATTAGATGAAGGTATTATAATAAGAAAAATATTTAATAGAATTTAGACACCACAATTTTCATTAATTTATAATTATCAAGCTACAAATGCAGAGGTTTCTTAATTTTTAAGTTTATAATTTTTTGTAGATTGCAAATAAACTTAAATATATTATTTATTTTTATATTTTCACTAAGGAACTTTGGTTTTTAAGCTAAAAGACAACTATATATCCTATAAAAACCATCATAAAACAAAATCTAAAACCAGAACACACCTCTTAAATCTCTCTATCCCCCACAGAATAAATTTGTGTGTAAGGTCACCCTGTGTTTTATTTTTATACCGTCCGATAATAAAGCTCTTTCCTCATGCTCTCAATACTATTGAAAGGAACGTGCAATTTTCAATCAAACAACATGCAAAATTGAAAGAGCAAGCAATGTGAGGCGATGCCAAGCGATGCAATGTGGTTTCTGTGAGAAGGTGGCGCCTGATGGCGCCCAGTTTTGATTTAGATACTCTCGGCTACGGTGGAAGAGTGATGCTCTTGGTTCTCAGATACGGATACGAATGCAGCTAGAGATTCAGATGCAGATGCTGGGAACTCACACTGGCCGCCAGGCTGGGCACACAGTAGCAGTGATCCTTCATGCTAAGCACATCGTCACTGCCGCTATCCTCATTATCGTTATGATCATCATCATCCTCGTTCTCATCCAGCTCCCCCGAACTGGACTCGAACTGACGCTCCTTGTGACCGGTTTGGATTTGGACGGATGGCTTGGATTTCTGCCCCGGACAATTGCAGAATTGATCCTCTCGAGTTGATTCCTCCGACTGATCCCCTTCGAATTCCCGGGCAAAGTCAAAGACACTCTTGCTGGGATGGATGCGTCTTCGCTTGGTGCACTGTTTGCAGGGCTTGGAACGTTTCAGCTGAAAGTTGAGCAGCTTGGAACGGAATGTGTTGCGAATGGCTTTGGATTTCTTTTGGATTTTGGGCACCTTGAATTTCAGTCTTGACTCCTTGGTTTCCTTGGACGGTGTTGTCGTAGTAGTCGTCGTTATAGTTGTGGTAATGGTGCTGGTGATGATCGTGGACTGTGAGGCACTGTGATTGCTATTGCTGCTGGTGTGATTATTATTATTGTGACTGGAGGAACTGCTGCTGTTTGTCTGACAATCACTACTGCTGGACTGGATCTTCTCCGGATCCTGTTCCTCGCTGAGGGTGCTACTCTTACCCATTCTCACCAAAGGACTCTTTGAGAACTCCTTGAGATTACTGAATATATTACTAATGGACTTTTGGGTGAAGGAGAGTGATCTTTTCTTGGAGTGACCACCCATATCCTTTGAACTTAGCTGCGAGGATCGACACTCAGAGCTAGAGCTGGAACTCCGCTTGGTGTGGCTATCCGGATCTTTGGTTATCTTCCGGGATTGCACTGGTCCCTCTTCGGCGGACTCTATGGCATTCACATCATCGCTGGTCTGGAGATTTCTCTTCAAGCGATCATCCAAAACACGATTCAACTCATCAATCCTGTCAAGGTGAGCATCGATGGAGTTCTGTGGCGCCGCTGTGGCTTGATTGATCTCTATTTTAACCTGCTGTTCCCTCTTTCCGGAAGGAAACTGCTCGTCTTCCTCTGCATCACTTTCCTGTCTGTTCTCCTGACCCTTCTTGCCCAGTTCAAGATCCGCGTAGATGTGATTGTTATTGGTGTTAGTAAGAACAGCAGCGGTTAGCTGGGTGAGCGGAGCGGGTGAGATTATAGTAGCCACCGGCAACGGCTCCAGTGGCTCCTCATCCTCACCCAAACACAACATGGAACACTGGGTACGGCGCAGGCGTGGCAGGGCAGGAGGCGTGGACCCTAGCGAGATCTCCTCACCCAAATAATGGACACTGGCCGCCAAACGCAACGGATGGTTAGTAATGGTCTCGTAGCGTGCAGGACTCCGGGTATCCCCATTACCCCCAATTACCGACAAGGATCCAAGGCTCTGGGAGCGTGGTTGCATCTTATTGAAGCGTCCTTGACGGGATCGTGTCATGGGCGTGGCCGGCTGTGGCGTCGACTTTCGCTTACAATGGCGTCCACGTCCACGGAGAAGAGTTAAAACCCCACCACGACGCATTAGCTCATTCATGAGACCCAGCCCAGGTGAGCTGGTGGAGTTGGAACGCTGCTTGGTTAGGATGGGTGTTATGTTTGTCAAGGAGTATGGATGAGTATGATGTGTATGAACAGAGGGCGGCATCCAGAGAGAGAAAGAGATTAGATTAGATTAGACCTTCACCACCTACAGCTTACAAACTAAACCAAAACCCAGGGATGTATCCTTTCTATAATAAGATCACACTTACCTGTTGGTCATTGTTGTAGCCATTCTCTATGAAGTTCTGCTCGAGGGTAAGATGATCATCGCATCCTGAGGGCAGCTCCTCGCAACCCACCTCGTTCAGGGCACACTTGATCATGTCCACCAGCTTTTGTTTCTGCTTCTCCTGACAGCGCAGGGCATTTAGATCCTTGGACTGTCGGCTGTTAGTAGGGAAATGTATATATATCTTTCTCTCATCATATTTTTAAGGACCTTCTCTTACCACTGACTATCCTTGTTGGACTGAATGCCATTGGATGTATTGCTGCCATTAGAAATAATGCTGCCATTGGCCACTGGTGAGCCACCATTCACATGCTCAATCATCTTCAGCTGCCTCTCCTGACACTCCTTTACAGCTCCCTCCAGTTCCAGGAGTCGATTCCTGAGCCAGTCTACTGTAAGGTTATCCACTGTCAAGGTGCTGGACTGTAGTTTGCCGGGTATGTCCTCGATGAGCGCCTCATCGAATTGAAACAGCAGCGGGGTTGTGGGGGAGGTTCTGTCATAAATTTAAATATATTTAATAAATAACTTAAGAAATTCTTAATTAATTAATACACAATGCTTACTTGTGTTTCTCGGTAAACTCCCCATATTCCTCAGTGGGATTAATGCCACCTATCACAGTGTCGATGCGCTTCTGTATCTCCTTGTACTTGTCCGATGTGAGATCACCATACTGGGAAGCCTCTTGGAGGATATTACGCCACAGCAGGATGAAGCTTTCTTGAACAGATTGCTGATGCTCTAGGAGACCTGGCAGCAGGACAGTACGAAAATCCTTTTCCACTTCAATTGCCTCTGTGATGGACAAGACGTACTCGTTGTGGGTGAGATGAAGCTTGCGGCAGGCCTTTTGGTACTTGTCTCGGACATCGTCCAGCTTGCGGCCACTGCGACCGGGTGCTGAGAAAGAAATTCCTTTATTATATACATCTATTTAATTAAATAATTATCATGTAACTTACCCTTGATATAATGCTCCTCGAAGCGCGTGCGCAGCGCCTTGTAGCCCTCCAAATGTTTTTGGTATTCGCTCTTCTTGCGCACCACCTCATCGGTGAGCTAAAAATGTAAAAAGGAAGCGAATTGTGGTTTAATTTTTGTTGGGGTTTCTCTCTGATATATATCACACATGTGAGTGTAGTGCCATTAGGGCACTTTCCCAAAAAAATGTATATATAAAAGCCGGGCTCATTACATCATGATTATCGTGCTCCACATGCGAGTAATCGCATAATGAAGCCCAGTCGCGTCCCCTCTATCACCAGTGACAACACCTATCTGCTCCATTGAGTATCTCTCACACTTTCTTTGCTAAACATTTTCTCACGTTTGCATATTATGCAAGGTACACGTCCGACCACAACAAGTACAAATAAAAAATAGCTACACAAATGACTGATAAGTGACTGGGCAAAAGGATTGCATTATGCAGCTGAGCCAACATCCAGCATCTCCAGCTAGCCAGTATCCCAGCATCTCAGCATCCGTTAGCAGTGTCAACAAAATCCACAACGACTTTGTTGCTGAGGACTGTGAATGCCAGCTCAAGTCGGGCTTGAGTCCCAGCTGAACCTGAAGCTGTGCACTGGAAAAAACATATTTCTCCGGCTTATTTAAGAAATATATTATAAAATAAAGAGATATTAAAAAGGATGTACTTTAATTAAAGGCAAAAATAACTAGAATCCTACTTGGATTTATTATAAAGAAGTACTTTTCAAGATAGGACACCTTCTTTCTTTACTTAAGTCTCGAAAAACCTTTATCAATCAACCCTAACAAGCTGTAAATAATATTTAATAAAATACTTTATTTAATGCCCATAAATATTCCAATTGTTTTCTGTGTAAATTATTTTGTTTTTGTGTAGCTAAAGCCACAAACTAATGGCAACCAAGTGCAGTTAGTCAAGCAGCTGCAAAGTTGCTGAGTTAAGGTGGCATAGACATAATGCAGCTGATGCTGTGTTAGAGCACAGTGGTTAATAATAAATAGAAGAAAGTAAAAAATATATTTAAAATGTCAAATATTGTAGTAAAGAAATAAATGTTTGATAATAAATGCAATAAAATATATACAAGACTTTATTTAGTTATTGAATAACTTTTCAAGTAAGAAGACTGCTAAATAAAATGAAATATAAATGTGTTCCCATAAACTTAATTACAGTTGAATTAATTAACTTAATATCAAAAGGTTAAAGAGAAGGTTATACTTGAAATTAAAGAGAAAGATACAATCTTTATAGTTTTTCCTTTAATTTATTCTGTTTGTAATTTGTTCACTTAAAATTAAAGAGTAATACAACTGTTTTTATTTAATCAAAATATAATGATACTAAAATTCTGTGAAAATATAAGTAAACATTACTTAATATACATATGCATAAGCAGATTTTAAGAAATCAGTTGATTTTAACAATTAAAGCAAGTGTAAAAACAAGCAAACAAGGTAAAAAATCGCACTTAATTTTATGACCACTGGCAGATTTGTAAAATTAACCAAAAAAAAAACCTAACTTCCCACATTTAAGTGCTGCGTATGCTTTGCTGGGAATTAATAAAATATAAATATAATCAGCAGCTAAATAATTCAATTTTAAGTCAAATTAGCATTTATTGAAAGCTTATAAGTATTGTTGTAAGAAATACATATAAGCTTATCAGCTATTTAATTTAATTTTATTTAAAGTCAAATTAGCATTTATGAAACCTTATGAGTAGCCACAATTTCCCAGCATTTTTCCATAGTTCCCAGCCATCGGCTTAAGCCTGAGGAAACCTGAGCCGCTTTTTTCTACCGTTTTGACTGTGCATATATTAATTGCAGACACTTTTGCACATTTCCATTAAACACGGAAGACGGCCAAAGAAATGCATTAACTAATTGAATGATCAGACAAAGCCTGACTAAAAGAATTTGCAAAATAAAATGGCAAGGCGAGCGAAAAACAATTTGATCGTTGCGAATGCGTATATAAATTGTTGACCCAGTTAGTGGATTTGGCATTGAAAGTGTTATTGTAGTTTTATTGTTGTTCTCGAGAGTGTTTTTTTTTCCCCCAGAGAGTTATCTTTAAATTGGCTGCAATCTAGACAACTTGTTGCTGTCCAGGTTCGACGCTGATTCCCTGCCAAAGCTACGTAATAACCAATTCTGTAAGGTTCTGGCTTGTTTCTTTTTTGGCTTATTTGTTAGTGTTCTTTTTTTCGGCAAGTGGTTAAGCAACTTTCAATGCCTCTGCAGCTGCTAATTTGCCTAAAAAGTTGTTTAGAAAGAGAGAGCGAGTGGCGGGGCGGACCGACGACAAGTAAAAGAAATAAACATGGCTCAAAAGTGGGTCATGCGCGCCGTATTTCTTACTTCTTGGCGGCTAAAAACAAAAAAAAAAAAACCGTCAATAGCGTTTCAGTTTCGGTACTACCAACCTCCACCACACCTCACACATTGTTTACAAATGATTGCCAATTTTTTGTTGTTTTTGTATTTTTCGTACAGAATCTGCCGGAGTCCGAGGAAAGTTGCTAATCCGCCACCTGCACTCCGCGTTCAGTCGAAAAACTTTCTCGATTTTCTCACGGGGGAAATTTCATTCGATATTTATTCAGTTGCTTCTGCTTCTGCCAAGAGGGGACAACGCACAGTTTAAGAATCTGAAATAGTCGAAAATCTATATGCAAATGCGGCGATGACCTAATGGAAATCTGTGACAAGTGGTGCCAGCTGGCACATTTTGCATTAATCAGCTTGATTCTTCTTTGCCTTTCGATCCGATTCTCTGTAGAATTAGACTTTTTGCAAATTATATTTTTCGTTTCTTAAAAGACATGTACAATTAAGCGGAAAATGCTTACCAAATTAAATGATAAATTAAGCTGGCAATGCGGTCCTATGATTCAACATTTAATAATTAACATATTCATGTCAATAAGCTTTTGGTTTTTATGACTTGTCACAAGATGACTGTGACATTGTCTTAAAATTTGTCCGCTATTTTTTATTGTTTAATATAAGATTGTTGTTGGATGGTTTTTTGATTTATATTGTATTCTTTTTTGCTAGGATTTTTTTGCAGTTTGGTTTATTTGTTTAGAGTTGAGCTAACAGTTTGGGGAATTAATCATAAGTATGTGAGTATCATATTTGTTTAAGTATGTATTTTATTAAATAATATAAAGAAACAACAAAAAGTTAGAAAGCTAGAAAATATTGATAAGCAAAAGTTAGCAAGAAAATGTGGCAATAAATATGTTTAGAAACATCTTTGAGTGCGGCCAAAATATAAGTAAATGTTTATCGTTTAATAACTTTTTTGTATATTATCCAATTCTGTTGATATTTTAGAGACAAACAACTAAATATATATTATTGATATATTTATAATAATTTACTGTATAATTTTAAATCTATGGCTTTAAAAAATATAGCAAATGCTGATTTTTAGAACATACATACAAATACCAAGATAATATATATACTTTTTATTTCTTCTATAATTTATTTTTTATTTCTTTCCTCTATTTCTCAAAGTGTATACCCCTATACATTGTCACATACACATCATAACAATAAAAAAGCACAGCTCAATCAAGCGAAATTCAATTCATGTCTACACTTCCAAAGAAATTGGCTTTAATCAAAATAAATTTGTCAAATGTATTGCGGAATCGTGATGCAATAAAAAGAAACCGACCCGAGAAAACCGACTGAGAGAGGGCAACACAAAAAAATGGAAAACAAGTCAAAAGTTAAACCCTAGACGGGAGTTGGTATATGTATGTATATTTTTTATTTTCTTGAATTTCGTCAGCGCGTGAGAGTTTTTCTTGGCCAGAAAATTTGAATATGAAATGTCGTCGGCAGCTGCTGACAAGTCGTTGTGGAAATAAAACGATAGGAAATGCCACACGCGTCTGGGATTTTCCTTTGTTGTGGTTGTGCCTGACTTTTTTTCTTCTTTTTTATTTGTGGTGGGGAAATCAAATCGGGAGTTTTCAATAAGTCAGCGCCACAGCTGTGGTTGCATAAGCGCTGACAGCATTGACAATAGTAATAATAGTAATAATAATAGTAATAGTGATGTTTTATGAAACAATTGAGATGGTTTAAACATTGGCAATTGCGAATTATGCAAATTTGTGACCGTTGAGTGAGATTGTGTTTCCGCGGACCAGGGATTTCGAGTAATTTAGACTGGTCTTGGTCGTGGTTCGTGCCTGGGCTCTGGCTCTAACTCTAGCTCTGGGCCTGGTCAATGAACCAACCGGCCATTGGCCAGCACCGGCTGGCCCAACAATGGACACGCTAATATTAACGACCAACCCGTTTTGATGGCTTTAACTGTAATCGCGCCAAAAGCAGTTTTTGCTCCTGTTGAATTCCCCTGCCTTCATTTAAAAAGGCATTCAAAAATTTTGGTCGCATAATTGCCACGCAATATCTTCACTTTCAGTTTGCTACAGTTTATTTTTTTTATTATTTTTCTTTTCTCGTTGCCAATAATATTTGCCAAGTTTTTATTCACGTTTTTGCTGTCCGTCGTGTTGTTTTTTGCACAAAATTTGCATGCGTGCCAAGTGAAAGAAGCATGACGAAAGGTTTCGCATTTAAATTGAATCTGCCAGCACTTTCTATTTCAGTCGGAACTAAACAGAAAATAAAGACAGACAAAAGAATAGAATGGCGAAATTGACGATCGCAGTGAAAGTGTCTTCGAATTGGCCAAATTGGCCTCGAGTTTGCGAGAGCAAGTTTGTTGCCTGAGTCTTTCGTTTTTTCCGTGTTTTTTTGGGGCCTGCCACCGCCATGGCCGCCACCGTACCGGGAGGTCTCAATCGACCCCGGGAGAGGCTGCAGAACGACTTTTCAATATCCAAAGCCACCTACGTGTCGCTTGCAACTTGTTTTGCATGCGGAGGGATACATAAAGACACATATACATAAACGCACACAGTCACAGACCGGGCCGTGCGAAATCCTGCAACCAATCTTGCAGATCGTTCCAGGGAACAAGCATAAATTTTAAAAGCCGAGCAGATCTCGAAGGAAAAAAGTTGTAATAACTCAGGGAATACCCTGGAATAGATGGATATTATATTACTGAGATATGCAGGAATTTATTCATTGAAATATACATATATAGAAGCTATTTAATAAAGTATAATTGTTTATAGAAAGTGTTAACAATTTAGTAATATTTAAAGAAGAAAGAAATAATACAATATAATACAATAAACCTTAAATAATATAATATTACGATGTTATACAGTATAATTTAATAAACCTTGAATACTATAATATTACGACTGTAGTAGAGAAATTGAAGAAAATTTTTTTAAGACTCCTAAGGGTAGTTTCCTTGAATTTTCATCACATAAAAAGGGGATTTCCTTGTAAATATATGTTTAATATAAATAAATACTTAAAGAAGTATGTAAAATAATCCTTATTAATATAAATTAAGTATACCAGCTAACTAGGAAGTCATAGTTTAACCTTATTAATATACTATTTAAAAGAATTTATTTCTAAACCCCTAACACTTAATTTCTTTAAGTTTTCATCTTAAAATCCCTTAATATTTCTACATTCCCTTAACTTTTCCCTCACAAAACCCCTGAATTTTCCTTGTAGAATAAAGTAAACCCTTAATAACAATTTTCTATTTCCCTTTTTTTTTTTGCAGTTTGTAAAAACAATTTACCAGCTTTTCGCAAAAGTCCAAGTCTGAGCCAAAGTCTGAACTTGATCCACAACCGGGCCCAGCTGCGCTTTTGATGTCAAGGGAGCAGCAGTTCGCACGGCTCTTTCTCTCCTGGGCCAGGTTATTACGTCGCAGCAGCAGCAGCAGCTAGACCAGTCCAAGACGACTGGCTTTTGTTAATTTATTTTTACTGCTCCCCCGAAACATGATGAAGTACTTGCAGCAGCACCGCTGCGCCTGGCCAAGAAATTAAGTTGCAGTTGCAGCGCTGCCGCCTGTGCCCGGAGCCAAGTGGCAGGTACAAAAGCCCCGACTCGACTCTTGTCTTCGATCCATAAAGTATTTTCTGGCGAGGCGCAGGCGCAGGCGCAGCAGCTAACGAGACGGAGTTTGGAGGTATAGGTAACCCCTTCCCCGTCCCCATTCCCATTGCCATTCCCCATCCCAATCCCTGATTCCGGGCCCAATACGCTTAGCCCTCGGGTTGGGTTCTTTATTGTTTTCTCCGCACCTCGAACCGTACTGGGCAGCCGCAGTTCCTGAAAGCCAACAGTGCCCCAGCCCCTTGGTGTGCATGTTGCAGACTTGTTTCATAACTGGTCCACGATTCTTGGAATTAAAGGAACAAAGGCTGGGGCTGATTTTGATTTTGACCGACAAACGTTGTCTGCGCTTGTTTGCCGTTGACTACGTTTCTCCCCCTATTCAGCGTCATAGTGCAGTGAGAAAAATAAGGGTTTATAAAGCCTTAACAAATAATTTAATATAGGAAATTATTGTAGATATTTAACAAAAATTTATAAACAAAAAATGAGTGTTGCCTAATGTATGATATTTTTATACCCATGTACAGAGTATTTTAATTTTAATCAGAAGCTTGTTAGGTAGTGAAGAAATCGTTTCCGACCCTACAAATCACATATATTCTTGATCAGCAT
Organism: Drosophila serrata; assembly: GCF_035046125.1. Classification (NCBI taxonomy): domain Eukaryota; kingdom Metazoa; phylum Arthropoda; class Insecta; order Diptera; family Drosophilidae; genus Drosophila; species Drosophila serrata. Next base: position 1,390,851 of record NW_028257274.1, on the reverse strand, counting down.
CAACAGCCGAGTTGTTCTAAGCTTGTTTTAACGAAATTAAATTTTTTTTAATTTTGAAAATTTTTTAAGGGGTTACATCGTTAAAATTGTCAAAAATTGGTCAAAATTTGGAATATCTTAAAATGTTAAATTAAGTAAGCAGATTTATAACCCCCAATAAAAACTAACATAGAAAAACTTTCCGAATTGAAATTATGCATTTTTGGCTTAGTTATGAGTTTTTTAAATTTTGATTTGTCATATTGTCAATTTTCATATAAAAATATAGAATGTGAATTAAGCTTACTTAAGATTGATTTTCAATACAATCTTATAATTCAACTGCAAACTGCTTGGATATATAAACTTTGGCTTCCCAAATGTAGTTTACTTTTTTGTAAGTATCTTATAAATACTCTGAAAAGCATAAATATAATATTTTTACCTGACTTAAGCTGTATTTTATGTTGCAACCCATATTAAATTAAAAACTTTTAAGATTTCGAAATAAAACTAGTAAAACCTACATTGCAAATGGATTTCAAGATCTTTAAACTTTACTTGTTTTAAGACTCTTTTTCTAAAAACTTTGTTTAAATAAATGTTGTGACTAATTGACCCATATCTACCCAATTTTTCGCTCTCTGTACCGCTGCCCCTCTTGGCTGTTTGTTCAACTTCCAGCCAGCTCGAACCGTCTCGGCGGCCTGCATCTGGGCAGAGGGCAGAGTGTACTTGAAATTGACTGAAAAGATACGAATGTGCCGCACATGCGCGTAGATTATAATGAGATAAAGGCGCAGCCAGTCGGCAGGCAAAAAAAAAAAACAGAGACAATACAGAAAAAAAAAGGGTTAGCAGACAGTTCGTTGCCTGGCGTGTTAGAAAACCTTTTTAACGCGCTCTCCGTTCGAGCCGGCAAATTAATTTTTTTTATTGCGCCTGGCCAAGTCGCAGCTCCAATTAGAACTCGTGCAATATGAGACAGGGATTTCTTATTTTTATTATTTTTTATTTGGTGTGACTACCAGACACGAAGAAGCGTTGTTAACACTTGAACGATCTTTGGCACTGCTCTGGTTTCAAGTAAGCCAAATTAGTATTCAATAAACGTAACTTCTGAGCCGGAATCATTAGCCAAATTGGTCAAGACCAAACTAGGGGAATGGCCATAATATCTCTCCTATATATATGTTTTTATAGAGATATATGGGAAAGTTCAAACAAAACAAGCGCCACCGTCACGGAGATTTGTTTTTGCTGTTTTCCTGTTTTTTATATTGTTGCTTTTGGTTTTGGTTTTTGCCAGAGATCAACATTCAAGTTAATTTCGCGGAAAAGAGATTGGCAAAAAAAAAGCGAGTCTAGAAAACATAGAGTAGAGCAGAACCGAGAGGGCAAAATACAAAAATTCACACACGAGATAAAAATCACAGCAGCAACTTCAGACGTGAGCTTCAGTCTCTGTCTCGGATGCTTCTAGTATTTATTGTCATACATAGTCTGTCACTTCTTTTAATTGTTTATGGCCTTGTTAAGAGCACTGGCTCGCTGACTGTTTTTGGCCAGCTTCGTTATTGTTTTTTGGCATTTCTCGTACCAGCCACAGCGAGGGCGATCAACTTTGTGTCGCTATTACTTTGAACGTAAATTAAAGCGAATGGGTCAAGTTATTAGAGGTGAAAATGTAATACTCTTATTGGTTAAAAAAAAGCTTAACAAAACATATTAAAATATTACATTTTAAGAGTTTTTACAAAATATTTGAATATAAATTCGAATTTATAGCTTTTAGTAGGCATGTATATCGAGAGTCCTTCCTGGATGATCTTTCAATCATTTGATGATCATATCGAAAGTATCGTATCAGTATCGATTTATCAATCATTTTTGCACTCCTTAGTTTACTAAAGTCTGTATAATTTACAAAATTGGTGAACTTATAAGCCAAAAGACAATTTAATAACAACTTTAATACAATTGAATTTGGCATTAAGACTTGATTTTCTCTGATACTTTCTCTAAAATATTATCAAAAATACCCTTAAGCTCTTTCAATTTCCCATTTAATTCCTCTTCATATCCCCACAAATCTCTTAACCCTATTATAATACCCCTAAGGTAGTGTATAATGAATTCTTTTGAATATACTAAGTGGAAATATACTAAGAACCGAAGCGGCGAAAGAACCTTTTTGAGGCAAGTGCGCATTAACCGGTTTATCGGAAATAAATACAAATGCCTGAAACCAAGTCACTGCTTCATATACATATATAAAAACATATATACCTTACATTCATATCTATCGCTTCAACGTCATCGGGCTTTCTTACGTACTGCTCCACTTCTTGCTATAATTACCTGATAATCAAAGCCTCATTACGTAAATTGGCAATTAGGAGCCTCGCATTGATACACTGATTTGTCTTTACTTTTGCAATTTACTTCATTTAGATGGCAATTATGTGATTGCTTTCATGGAGCTGCCTGTCTGTCGGTGGGCGTGTTCCCATTTAGCGTTGCAATTTTCCAGCTATTAATGTTAATGCAATGCCAAAATGCACATCAAATCATAATCACAGACGGTCTGTTGGAGTTTTTTTTTATTATACCTTGATTTCTTGTCGGCTTTCCAGCACAAATTAGACAAAGTCGACTTTCACGCTCGAAAGTTTTCGCTTAAGAATTTCTCTTTCGCAATAATTGACTCCAAATCTCTTCAATTAAGTATTTGCGAATGCCAAGACGCGACGCGATACAAGATACAAGATGCAAGAGATGCCGAGAACCAGAAATAAACTCAACACCGGACTTGGACTTGGACTTGCTTATGGACTTCTTTATGTTAGTTTTATTTCTCAACTTGTGTGTTATTTTTTTTGTTTTGTGTGTGTTTTTTTCAGGTTTTCTGCTCCACTTTCTGCTCGTCCCGACACGCTGACGCTGACACGGATGCGGATCTGGATGTGCCAGTGGCTGTGGCTTGTGTCTCTGTAAATCCGCAAGCGAAACAAGTTCAGCTGACAATCAACATCACTTTGGCAAATCTGGTGCATGGAAAACCCCCTCTCCAAAAAAGATCCCAAGAAATATCCCCCAGAAAAGTGCAAAAACCCATTTCTGGTATTTGGGGTTTGACCTTACTGGAAACTGCTAATTTTTAGTTGTTTGTAATACCAACTGTTATTATTGCTTAATAATTTTATGTTGGCACGTTTCCCTGCTTCACTGGTGGCCGTCTTTGTTGGCCATTGACACAGTCCGCTTTTTGTACTTCCTTTTCTTTTTGGCCATAAATAATCGCAATCTCGTTGTGTGTGGCCGGTTCAGTTTGGTTTCTAGTGGCACTTTGTCACTATTTTGTATCTTTGTATCTATGTATCTATGTATCTCTTGTAGTGTTTTAGTTCAAACACTCGCCTTGACCAAATTGGTAAAAAGGGTGGGCCAAAAGTGTGGCTCCAAGTGCTTTTCGGCCCGAGTTCAATGTCGTATGCAGCTGTGGCCTACTCCTTTCCCTGTTGCCCTCTGTGTGTTTTGTCCTCAATTTTAATTACCAAAAGTAATCGAAAAGTAAATAATTATCAGGGTGCGGCGGTAAAGAGCCAGAAAAATGGTTATTAATATTGGAATTGGGCTAATAGCAAGGGCGGCTATACATTTGGCGGATAATTTTTAATTAGCTTGCAGGTAATTGGATGAAGAGAATAACATGTGTAAGATAAAAAGAAACATGTGTTTTGTTATAAGAGCTGTTTTCATTATAGGAGATATGTATTTAAAGATCCATATAATATAGAGAAGACAATCAACATAAAGTACTTAAAATATTTGAAAATGTTTAATATAATGTAGAACCTTTATAATAAATATAATATAAAACTACCTTTAAGCTTTAATTTGGTATATTATTTTGTGAATTTCTCAACTCATTTTTAGTTAAAAGAAAACCTAGTTATTATTCCTTATTTTACCTAAAACTTCTCTAAAAGAAAATGTCATTTCAAAACCTTTTCCTAATGACCCTTAATTTAAAGCTTTTTCTTTCTGTTTTTCTTTGACATAGAATTTATTTTTTACCCTCTTTCCGTTCCATTTATTTTTAAACATTTCGAGTTGACTCACTTTTCTCATGTTTCATCATAATTCGGTCTCTCACGTAACTTTCGCACTTTCAATTCGTGAATGAGCCCATCCATCAATTAACACGTTATAAACTCTTGAATATTGGGCATATAATGTACAAACGTCTGCTCCATTGACCCCAATTGCATTTTATTTTATTTATTTGATTTTTTTGGGGAATTTTAGAAGCAACCCTCGAGCTTGAAATGATTTGGCCTTTATGCACTTTTTTTCGCTTGCCTGTCATTTTCACTGTTCGTTGCATTTTGTGTTACCTTCGACCCCGTGGGGTTTCCAGCCCAAGCAGATGCTTTTACCTGTCTGAACAAAGCACTTGAAGATAAGTTTGAACCTAACTTAAATTTAAAAAAACATATATAAAGAATTATATGCTAAAAATGTGGGGAAAGCAGAATATAGTGTACAAAAGACTTTAGTTTTTCGTTCCAGAAAATTGAGTAGCGCTAAAAAATACCACAAATGATAAAATAAAATAGTTACAGATAAAAATGTAGATATTAGAAAAAAATTTGGAATATTTTTCGTCCTCTCCTAGGCACTTATCTATATCGACTTTACTGCAGATGCCAATCTAAAACAAAAGTCTCCCTCGGTACATGGCAAACTTCAAACTAATATAATTAAACTTTTTAAACAGTGTATAAATAAGAAAAATATAATTTTCTGTAACCTCAGCTTACCTAAAATTTTTATATAATATTTTTTTTTGACAGTGTATCTTCCCGTTTCTCAAATACCCCCCCGCTCAAGCCTCTTTCGATTGCGTCAACATCAACACTTGGCTGGCTGTTCAAGTACATTTTAATGAGCGCAAACAAGACCATTTCGTTGTCCTTTTGTTCCAAAAGCCCTTGCCCCTCCAACGAGAGTCAAGCCTTCAAGGTGATTTTTGTCGAAAGGAAATCGATTGATTCAATGGGGTACACAGGTGTGCTGAGGTGAGAGAGCTGAGACCCGAGACCCAAGACCTTACCACATCAGCACACGCCGCCAGTTGACATGACCTGTGCCCACACTTCTGTGGCTTCTCATCGAGCGATGGATGATGAAAGTGCCTTGGCGGATTCAAGGTTCGGTGTGATTCCCTTTTTGCAAATTTGAATATAACCGACTGACGTAGTCACTGGGACCAAGTTTGGTCTCTTTTCTTTTCTGCTCTGGTGCACTGCGCCATTTATGTATATTTATAGTAGGCAGCTATAAAATCTTTCCGAGCTTTCAAACCAAATACAATTGCGATCCTATTAATTCTCTACTTGCAGCTGTCGCATTTACCCCATTGCATTTATTAAAAAAAAAAAATAATATCACTTTTAGTGGCACACGCGGCGGCTACGTAATATCCTATTTTTAATGACAAACAATACTATTTATATGTAGTTTCCCCAGCCATTTCAGCGAATGTTTTTGTGCAGCATAAATTAGCCACGGAACTGAGAACATAAATTTCACTTTTGGCAAGCAACAATAACAAAAACAAACAAATTTTCCGAATGACGGAAAGTAAAAAAGAACAAAAACCGAGGACAAAGAGCAAAAAAAAAAAGGGAAAAGAAAACATTTTATTTTATATAGACGTTAAAGATCATAGAGACACACAAAGAATCATTTAAAATGTGTCAGTATTTGTTGCTAATATTACAGTATGATTTACTAGATGGAACAGTGAATGTATTTTATGGGAAATATTATATTATATTATAAATTGTAGAATTTAGGGATTAAATTTTGGTTATTTATGTTTATCAAAATTAGGTTGTTGTTTATTATTTAATACCATTGTTATTTATATTTTAAAAGGAGCATACGAGAACCTAGATACTGTATTTTAGTCAATATATTATCTTATTCTACCCTAATCTCGTTTTAAAGGTAATTTAATCATTGTTCTTTGGAATTTCTTTTCCCTAGCTTTATACCACATTTTTACTACCCTTTCTCCGCTTTAGAAATTTAATTTCAATTAGTCATTTTATCGATTGTTTACTGTGGCCAGCTTCCCCAGCCATGAGGTGGATTCTTTCGAGCTTGCAAAGTTTTTATTTTCAATTTGGCGCCATTCCAAATTAGCAAAACCGAATTAACGCAGACACAGTAAACACGGCCAGACCCGCCCCATCCACCATCATCACCATTTCCCTGCCTTTATCTCTCGTTGATTTTCAATTTTCCACTATATTCTCTTCGCCACATTCTATTTTGCCGACGGAGGCAGAGGGAAAATTCTCGCAGAGCCAACGCTGCGTATGAGCAATGAGTGAGACGAGGCAGAGGCAAGTGCAAAGGAAAGCGCCGCTGGGCTGCTTTTAGCTTTAAACATTCAACAAACCGTCAACAACATTCTGCGCGGCATCGTAAAAAGCCAAAAAATATTACCAAGGAACTGCAAATTAGCGAGGGGAGTATAAGAGCGACACAAAACTTGAGGCATATTCCATGTTCGGGGAGGATCCGCAGAAAAAAGGGACGTGAAAAAATCTGAATGCGTTTCCAAGGAAAATGCCGGCGACGTTCCTGCAGGGGGGAGGGGGAGGAAAAGGGGGCGTGTCTGTTGGAGTTTCTCGTTGATTGCCGACAGAACGTTCCGCAAAATTACATTTCCCCTTTGGAATTTTTGCGAACAATAATGCGTTTTGTTAATGGCGAGGACGCCACACCATTATCCTATGCCGATTTCATGGCAGACAAAAATCCCCATTCCATATCCATGTCTGGCATAACTTTGCCCATTAGGTCCTAGTGGTGGCGGCATAAAATGTCCATAATTACGGGTTTGCGCCAATTTAATTGCTGGCAGTGACACTTTTTTTTTGTGGGTTCCACCTTCTACATTAAATTTGATTAAAGTGTTGCCGCCGATGGTCGCCGTGTGGTGGTGTGGCATTGATTTATGGCCACCATTAGTTTAATCAAAATCGGTTCAGCGACTTGAATCTCTGCTGGAATGATTTTGCAATCCATAAATGAAATTTTTCCCTCAACAAATGTTGCCACAAGTCTGGCTGGTCGTGTGTCTGGCCCTCTGTCTGGGCCAACAAACCAAAAGGCAAAGAGTTAAGGGCCAGGCTGTAACCAATGGACATGGCTACATGACACGAGCGAGAAATTTGTTGGCACTTGGTTAAGCTTTGGCAGGCAGAACAGAGACCATGTCGTGGGAGGATGTAGAGAGAACAGTAGTTTGGGAAAATTGGAAACAATATTGGCGGAGTTTGTAAATTAAATTAAAGCTACTGGGAATAACAGACAGAAAACTATAAGTTTTTGATGAAATTTTAAAGTTTCAGCGAAGAGGAAAGTTTTTGAACTAAGATATCTTTTGAAGTTAAAGTTCCTTCAATATATTACCTTCAATATAACCTCATAATGGATACAAATGCAAATAGTTATGCTTTTAAGTTGTTTCTTTCGCTATTTTTCTGTTATAAAGTTAACTAACTTTATTTTTTAAATGTGCTGCATCAAAATTGTTTTAAAAATGGCATATCAGTAATTTGATTCTTCTGTTGGTTTAGTTCTTTCTTTAAAGTATGATACCTTGCTACTTTTCATATAGTTCGAATATATTTTCTAAGGATTACATATGATATTTTAAAACATAATTTTAAAATGAGTATTGTACATGTCGCCCTTAAATTATAAGTTTCTTCATAAAATTCATAATTTCTTATCATTTAAGGTTCCAAAAATGATTAATAAATCTTATTTTTTACCATTTTAAACCCTAATTTCCCACTTTTCTCCCGCTTCCACTGTACCTTGTTGACATTTTTGGTATTATTAGAATTTTCAGCCAGGAGGACACTTTGCATGTGGACCCAGAAAGTTCGCCTTTTATGCATTTGTGGGCATCCGGAACGGAACTCATCTGGCTGATGTCCTGTCAGCCCCGCCGCCATTCACTTGGCAGCCCGTCAGGCCCTGATCCTTGACATTGCAGTCTGCCTCCTGTCCTGTCCTGTCAGCCAACCCCTCAGTTTCTGCCCTTTATTTTTGCGGTCGGAACGGACAACAGGCTTAACTCAATTTGCCACCGCAAAATCGGACTTCCCAAAAAAAAAAAATTAAAATGCAAACGAACGCGACACGTGCGGGGTTAGAGGTGTAATCCCCCCTTTTGCAATGTGTGTGTATATCATTTCTTTAGAAAATTAGCAGCAATGAAATAGCTATAATTTGTCGTCATTTAGCGAGCCAGATATACATTTTTTTTCTTGTTTATAAATAAACATTTATTCGGTGTTTTTTTTTTCTTCTTCCCGTTTGAACGTAAACAATTTGGCGGCTGTTTGGATCAAATGAAGGCGTGGGTGTGGGTATCAGACCCAGAAAAAAAGTAATGGAGATACCGCACCTTCGCCCATAAACAAGACAAGAAACTACAAAAGCATCGAAATTCAGCTTGGTGGGGAATCAACAAACATAATTGATGATATATTTTCGACAGCATAAAAAAAAGAAGCGAATTAAAAGCTATGTGAAATGCGAATGAATTAAGAAGAAATCCAATAACGAGGTAAATAAATCAGAAAATGAAAAGCAAGAGAGAAATGTATTTTAATTCGATTTTGCATACTTATAATGGTGTTATTAAAATGAACTAATGACAACTATAAAACCATAACATATAACTATATATATTTTAGGGAAAATTTATAGCTTTTATAGATATTCAATGTTATAAGTCATAACAAACATATTTCCTTTAATGCATTCAAATTATATATATTTTCAATGCTGCTGCGAAAAAGATAATGGGTTTTTCCAGCAGACAAAGCCTCTGCAGACGGATTTTCACCCAAAGCCCAAGTGCCACCAAGTGCATTTGGCGGATGGAAAAGCTACGTCACGTGGAAAATGTCACTGTTTGACGGAAGTAATCATCATCATCAGGGTCGCTGAGACTTTTAGTTTGGCAAACACGTCTTTTTTGCAGACACCGAGGGAAAATATGATGCATTTTAAGATATAAGATTTATGAACATGTTTGTGGTGTGTTTTTTATGATTTTTTGATTATTAGAAATTAAAAGAGCCTGTCTTAAATAGAATTTCAGATATAAAAACAAACAAAGATGTTATTTGTATTTGGAATTAATACAAATTGAATATATAATAATTATAAGACTATAAGACGACAAATATAAAAAGAACAAAAGAAAAGCAAAGTTTGTAAAAACAAAATTTCTATACCCTTGAAGTTTGATACTTTAAATCATCATAACTAAGCCAAAAATGCATTAATTTTAATTCGGTAATCACTCCTGTGTCAGTTTTTAATAGGTTAACAAATCTGCATACTCAATTTAAATTTTAAAAAATTTCAATTTTATTCAAATTTTGATAATTTTAATGATGTAACCCCTTATAAAATTTTCAAAATTTTGAAAAACTTAAATTTTTCTTAAACATGGCTAGATCAAACCGGCTGTTGATGCTGATCAACAATATATATGATTTATAGGGTCGGAAATAATTCCTTCACTGCGTTTTAAGTTTTTGACTATAATTATAATACCATGAAGATATATTTTTCTTTAAATATAGTCTAGAAATCATTACTGAATTTGTGGCTTATTCTTGTGGTACTTTTTCTCCCAGTGCACCCGCACCAACCACTGCACTTATGTCGCCCAGACAATGGTCGTCGATGCGGCTGCATGGCGGGTTAATAGTTCCGCAAACAGCAGAGTCTCTGGCCAAAATCGAAAGTTGCCGCCTGCACGAGGGGCAGATGAGTCAGAGACGGAGTTGGAGTTGGAGTTGGAGAACTGCAGCCGGAACTCGTCAGTGCCGGAGCTCCAAGTGGCGCCGCAGTCTTGGCCATTATGTGGCAATTATGTATGCTAGCCACCCCCCAGATTGTGGCTAAAATGTTGAATGTTGTCCGGGGGCTGTTGTTGGGAAACCAACCCCAGGCGATTGACGCCAGACGCACGCCATGACGCCGCAAGTTTCGTTTTTACAATTCCGTTGGAGTTACCCCCAAAAAAAGAACAAGTAATCGTTATCCAATGCCGCCCTCCCGCTTCTAAAATAAAAAATAAACCCGAAACGAGGAAAAACAAACTTTGCCGCATGTTTGTTGTCAACAAATATCAGCTATAATTTTGTTTTTCTTTTTGGGGGGCGCTGCGTGCGTGTGCAGGCCGCAGCTGCACAACTTTGGAAATCACTGGACTTGGGTAAACTTATGGGCTGTGACTAGCAGATAAACAGATACAAAAGTATCTACAAGTTGCTCCCCATATGTGTGTGTGTGTGTGTCTTGCCTGCAAATTGTGCAGCTTTTGTCGCAATGTCAAGAAACTTTCCAGTTACAACTCCCTTCTGGCCCCCGGAAGTACCCCACGCAGACAGCCAAAACAGTTAAGTTGTTTTTGGCATTTTATGTGCTTAACATTTAGGGATCAAGACGTTGACAATTGTTGGCCAGAATTGGGTACGAAACGCACTTCTGACCCTGTACTTGGCTCAGTTCTGTGGGGAAACCAATTTATCTTTTGCCAGGCGGAACGGTTTCCCAGAGCTGCCACATGTTAGTTTCAACCGTATCGCATTGTTTCAGTGAGACGAGATTACCCACAAGACAGTTCACACAAGTTGGATTTTGCATTAACTTTTTGGGAAGTCAAGCACATTTGAATTTGTACAGGGAAAAAAACGAGAATAAGGTTTTTCGAATGAGAATTTATTTATCAAGAAGTAGATGTATAATATTGTGAAATTTGGTCGATAATTAAAGAAGTCATAAAACGTTGTGTTTAATGCTAAGCCTGTCCTTTAGCAACATAAAGCCACCATGTTTGTTGCTCAGCATGTGCCTAACAACATGTTTCTAGCAACATATGCTTAGCTACATTTTCCTAGCAATACTTTCTTGAGCATTCCGTCTCCTAAGATGTAAGTTCATTGTTTTACTTTTAAGTCAAAGGGACTAAACCAAATATAATTTAATTTTAAAATATATCATTTATGTTTTTACTACAATTTTCTTTGATATTTTTGAACAAGTGAGGTCATTTTCTCAGTGTCTTCCATATTATCATCTATCCCTGGGCGTGTGGCTATTTTTCATTGGGGTAAAAAACTTTGTAGACACTTGAGAAGAACTCCGGGCACAGGTCAATGCAGCTCAATTAAATGTCTGCCTGTCCGAAAGGCTTTTGTGTAGAACCAATTGAGTCAAGTGAAGGGGGCGCCTGTTTTCAGGGTGAAATGGGGTAAGAAATTCAGGGGGGGTGGTGGTGGTTAAAAAAATAACTTTGGCGCCGTCTCCCGCATACGATTTGTATACTTTTAATGGAGAATTCCAAGCGAGCAATGGCCCCCTGTTAAGTATCTTCAAGTGCGCTGCTCTGGGGCGGGCCATGTGCATTTGATAGATACATTTGATGTGGCTACTCGGCTTGCATTGCGATCGGAGTACAGCATTCCCGTATGCCTCCCCTCTAAAAAAACACCCCATATCTTATCGGCTTATCTAAAAATACCAGAGAAAAGAGACGTAGCAGACAGACGACCGATTGTTGACGTCGCTATAAAGATACTACACTTGAATTGAACTTATTGTAATTAATACGAGTGCGATTCGCCGCCGCAGTATTTTCAATGCCAGCCGCTGGAAATGGAAATGGAAATCTATCTCAGGCTGCAGAACCAGACTTGGGCCATATTCTGCGGTCTAGCAAACCGAGAAATATGCGAAGCCCCAGCAAAACAGCCAGCACATGTGTGTGTATAGTGTGGAAAAGCGGTGGAAAACCCACCCGGAAGTGGAACCCTAATGCGTTTTTCTGCGGGGGCGTGTATAGTATGTGCAGCACACAAAAGATATAGAAGAGAGATACATTAAAGCCAATTCCAAATCCATTAGCATTAAGAAGGAAATATCTATACATATGTATGAATGTATATGCAATAAACGACGACGCCCTTAAGTGCCTTCAATTAATAACCAAACAACGCAGTTAAATATTTTTGGGTGACAGTTGGGTCTAAGTGATTGGTAATTTTCAGGGCTTCTCTACAAGTTTTTAAGAGTTATATAGACACTCATTAAGTAATGGCACGGTTCCTGGAATTGCAAACTATTGACATTTTACTATCTTTATGGCAGTAATTAAAAAGTTATTGCTGGCGCACTTGATAGTTTAAAGTAAACTGTTTAAATATGTACCAGAAAGTTTGAGGTAATAAGGAATGTTGACATTATAAAATTATTTAACTTATAATGCCTAGGGGAAATAGATTTATAGATCTTTTTAGATATCTTTGAACTTTAGATTTATAGGAAATATGAAAAGTCATTCTTAATAAGTGTTAAATGTTATTGCTTGACCTTCAAAGGTTTAATTTAGAAAACTAGTTAGAGAATTGATTTTTATAATATGGGTTATTATTTTTTCTATTATTATTAATTTTTAATTAATAAATTATAGTCCAAGTTTAACCTCTTCAAATCCATTCCCCTAGCCTAGCATGTTAATCAATTTCCTTCACTCTCTTAAACATCTGAATTGTTTGCCTGCTCTCAATAATAATAATCTAATGGCAATCCATCAACACTGTATTGCAATTCAATCCATCAACACCATATAGAACCGATTCTGATGCTGCGTGTGTGTACTCTCACAGATACTCACTCACACACACACGGATGCCTACTAACCAACTCGACGACCCATTTCTAGACACTTATTAAATCAACAACACAGCAACAATTCCCCAATGACTTCTTGTCCCCACTCTTTCGACAATAACTCAGGTTTTGTTGTTTGTTGTTGCCCCGTTCAATCCATTGCGCAAATATTACAGAGTCAAAGTCCAATAAAGAAAAGCCAAAGAGGCGAAGGAGAACTAGAACTTGAAGCAAAACAAAAAAGGGGTGCCAGAGGAGAACACTTGTAAAAAATAGGGGTTTAAGTTTAATAGAAAACTGAATTAAGGATATATACAATTATTGAACTTTTAACCTCCATATCCCTCCAAGAAAACCTAAAATATCTGTATTCTAGGTATATTATATCAATATTTGAATATGCACATTTTTTAAGTAAACCTCAGTTTTTCAAAAACCATAACTAAGCCAAAAATGCATTAATTTCAAATCGGAAAGCTATTCTGTGTTAGGTTTTGTTAGGTTAATAAATCTGCATACTTAGTTTTAAAATTTAAGAAATACAAATTTTTATCAAATTTTGAAAATTTTAACGATGTAACCCCTTATCGAATTTTGAAATTTTTGAAAAAATTTCAAAAATTTATTTTCTACAGGACATAGCTAGATCGATTCGGCTATTATTTCTGATCAAGACTATATATGATTTATAGGGTCGGAAATGATTCCTTTACTGTGTTACAAGCTCCTAACTTTGCAAAGTTATAAAAATGATTTTAGAAGATATTAAAAAACATATTTGAATTATGTTAGCAATAACCCATAAATTTTCCAAGTGCATTTCTTGTGTGCCTTGGCTGCTCGAATGGATTCAAGTCAGAGCCAAAAGGCAAAGCTCTACTCATCTTCCACTTGGATCCATTTTTACCCAGAATTTCGTTTAGTTTCTTTTTGCTTTGGTTTTTATTTTTTTGCTTTTTTTTGCTGCTGCTGTCTGCATGCTTTGTAATTTTTATTGCTATTTTGCTAAATTGTTGTCAATTGACTCGAGCTTGGCGCAAGTCTGGAGCATGTGTTGTTGCCAGTTTTTTGTGTTGGGCCTTCTTACTCCTTACTTAGTAGTTATTTATTTTTTTTGATTATACACAATTGTTGTTGCAAATAAATCGCTGAATGGTTCGTCGAACATTTCATCAAACCCATTAAACTTTGAACTGCAATAAACAATTTCGGGCATTAGACATTGTTTAACGATGAGATGGAGAGAGAGAGAGCGAATCGAATCTTCGACGATTTGCTGAAATTTTGATTGGCATTTTAAAATTCGAAATTGAGCAAAACTGCGGCGCAAAAAGACCCGAGTCTCGTTTGCAGCGAAAAATAGATGGATATCTTGGTAAATAAATAAATAAATAAATAATACTAAAGTAAGCTGGTGGAGCAGAGCAATGGCTTTTGTTTTGGTTTTGACAAAGGCCACAGGAAGATACATACATAGATATAAAACAGTAGCCCCCCGGAATACTGTGCCAAAATCATCACAAAACAATCTCCATTTTGTTTTGGGGTCACCGTCAGCCATTTTGGCCATTTGTCGCATATGGCCAGAACGCTGGTCTAAAAGCCAAACATTTTTCATATATGTATCTATATATACATATGTATAACAAAAACAGCAGCTCAACCTTTTTTCGTACTTGAGTGAAGTTCCGCCGCGGCTATTTGTGTCTGTCCAAATGCTAATTTGCTGTCAGCACCCGTGAATATTCACAATATTCAGCCTGTTGACCCTTCTTCATGCCCGTGTTGCTCTCCATCGTTTGAGAGCGTTTTTTGCGATTTTTTCCTAATATTTTCTGCCCGCTGGGTTAATAAACTTGTTGCCGCACGACATGGCTCATAAATAAACACTTCTATTGATTTAGTACATCGTTGGGCAACATCCACAACAAAAGCCAGTCCGATGTTCTCCTTTTTCTTAAAGGTTTTTGTTTTGGTGTTTTTTGTTATTTTGGCGAGTATTTACACGACTCTTTTAAGCTGCTTAAATATGGCCCAGAGTTTGTTTCTTCTTTTCCGCAGAAATATGCTTAATATTTATTTTGATTACTCAAATACTTGATAAATAAGAATGTCGGACAATAGGCAGGCGGCAACAAAATAACAAAAGACGAAAACGACGATGAAGTCTGTGGGCGGAGCTTTGAGTTATAATGATTGTTATTGTGCCTGACTGACTCCTCAATTGTAATCATAAATAAATGTATTTATACACTCTAAAAATTATCTAATACTTTGGAAGGATTTTAAAAGAATTTACTACTAGAATTTTTTCTTATTCCTTTTGATTTTTCATAAGTAAATACATTTCTCAAGTTCAAAGCGGAAATCGAATTCTCAGAAGAACTCAAACAGGAAGTGTGAAATTTAGGCTTATAAACCATCTCAAATTTGACGATTTTATTAACTGATTATTTTTATTTTTCATGGTGCATTATCTATATCTATATTACACCCCTTTCCTTTAAACTCTTACCTTATGAAGAATTGAATTTATACCTTTGCAAAGGAAATATCTTTCGTAATAGCTGGTTAATAACTTTCTTCCTCCAACTGATTATTACCCTGATTTTTTCTCAGTGCCTTCCCCCTTTTGTCAATTCATTTGTCTTTTGTTTTGGGTGCGTCCATGATTGCTCGGTTTAATAATATATCTTAAAGTGAGGATTTAAGGTGTTGTCTGCCACACACTTACGTGATTCAGGCGAGCCGCAATCTTGGCATGCTCCTCCTGGTAGGCTTTCCGAGCCTTCCGTTTGTCCTGTGAAAGATGTGTCAGTTTGTCGCAAACGACTTCCAACTGTTCGGCATTGAATTTGAACTGTTTTGCCTGCTGGTCCAGCTCATCCATAAAGGATCGCCAGGATTTGGTGATCAGGCTGCCTGTAGAGAAATAGAAATTATAGTTAGGTTTTGTATATTAAATTATGATTATAATCATGATATAATACCAAGACATTTTTATTTTCAATATAAGAATGTTTAAAGAATATTTAAAGGTAGTTTACCTATAAGGTCTCTTTATATAAACGCTTCCTTTTTACGAGTTAAATATCAAAAATACTTTATATTTAACTGTTTCAATCATTTTTCTTACTTTGATATATAAATAGATATTTTAAATCTTTTTAAATTACTGAAACAAGTTTATTTTCTAAAGTCCAAAGATCACATCTTACAACCTTCTGGAAGATGTGGCTATCTTCTCCTCCCTAATTAAATAATTCTCTTTTGTTTGCCAGAGATTTGCCCGACTTCTCTTAAGATTATAATACAGTTACATCTTGTTTTCTTTATATAAAGTAAACACCTAGAAAATATCTTTATTAGGTACAGTCTTAATTACCGCAAAATAAACCGCAGCTAATCCACAATTAGCCGAGACTTGTGACTCACTATCACGATTATCTTCGCTCAACAGTTGGGGAAAAGTGCAAGGGAAAGCCACGACAATGAATCATTGGTCTTAAGCCAGAGTTACGCTAATATGACGCAAAGCATATTCCCAACATTTTCAAATGTTCAAGCACATATACATACTTCCGCTGAGCAAGGTCTGCTTTTAGCCAAAAACGTAGATACTCTGCTCAAGTTCACGGTCAAGGTGAGAGGCGGTTGCAGTGGCTATAAGACTATCAAATGGCCCAAACTAAATCATTTGGCTTTGCTTTTGTTAGCCGCCCTGCCTGACTGTGTGTGTGTGGTGTGCGTGCATTCGCATCCAGCGGATACATTTGTTTGGACCATGTAAACAGCGAGGAAAACATTTCCCAAGCCAAAAACTGACACTGACTGGAAATTATAGCAATTTCGCAAGCACATTCGCATTCGCATTCGCCTAGGAAGAATGGAGAGTTTCCCTCCCAGCACCGGAATCCGAGACAGCTGCACTTTGTCGACACTTTGATGAGCTCAGCTGGCAAGTAGCCGTAGATACATGTATCTGTAAGATGCACATGCCGCCAGAACAACACAGAGAAAAAAAAGATATATAGTTAAAGGAAAACCAAACGATATGAGGATATTGGTGGTCCATTTGGTATCTACTATTAGCCATAATTGGAGGGCTAGAAGGAAAAGGACTAGGGCAGATAGAGTAAAACTATAAAGCCAGGTGAAGTTCTTATTCAATTCAAGCTTTTATCTGCCAGTGCAGACAATTACCCGGACTCGGAGGCGGAACGAGAAGTCCTGTCCAGTGAGCGGATGATGATGATAATGATGATGATGATGCCACACAGAGCACGGTAGTTGAAAACGATTTGCTTGTCTGGCGATTATCTCGAATCGTTTGAAATAGTGCCCTATGCGTATTATTCACTTGGAAATGTGATCAAGTCACGCGATTGCCTGGTCAGTTTCCGTCTCTGCAGCCTGCCAAAATTCACACCAGAAAGACCTGCAGTCTTTGGCAAAGAGCCGTAAGATTTACAAACCGGGATGCGGCGCCATGCACCCTTATCCGATACCCATTGACGCCATCAGAGGGTATTAACACTGTCATCCCTGGGCTTATCTCAAAGCAGCGACTATAACTGCCGGACATTTACCCTGACTAATGGATGGATATGCCAGGCCAGGCCAGACGATGCTGTAACCGCTTGGACCCTGGACCACCCAGTGAATTAAATGAGTAATGCCCCCAGAGGTCAGGCAGGTTCAAAGCTATTTTCTATATTTATTAGGGCCATATGTTAATACAATTTATATGTTTGAACATATGTCTAAAAATTCGTAAAGAAATGCTGCTAATAAATTTAAAGAAACCTGACTGGCCGTAAAGTTATTCTCTACACTTAAGACCCAAGCACTTCTGTGCCTATCATTAAGCAAATATTATTGAATATCTAATCTTATCAGAGATTGGAGAGGAAATGGCTCTTGTCTTACCTTGCATTTCGTCAGCCCGATCGATCTTTAGGCCTTGTTGGGCCACAGCTGTCAGGCCGATGGCGTATTCCTTGTCGCACTTGGCCTTCATTTGTATGGATCGCTTCATGGTCTCCATGAGCCGGAGCTCAGCATCCTGGCGCCCAATTAGCGCCTCGTGGGCGGCCCGGCTTTGCAGGGCCGATGAGAAACCCATCCTGATGGCGGGTGTGGTCTGATCTCGATCGATGCTTCTTGTATTTTTGTTCTCTGCGAGATAATACGGAATGATTCAGAGAACTCGGTGTTATCGGTGGGGAGAAGTTTTTGCAGTTACGTGGGGAGGACTGGGAATGGTATGGGGAAATGGGGAAATGGGGACTGAGACTTCACAAAGCACACACACAGGAAAAAACACACACACACAATGCACTCACGAGGAAAAACCGAAATGAACGGACATATGGCAAACACTTGTTGCATGCCAATATATATATATTTTTATTTTTTGTTGGTGGGTTTAACTCGTTGACGCCTCACTGAAGTTAATTATTTATGTGGCACACACACTCACACTTGGTTTTTTTTTATATTGCAGCCAAAAAATAAACTTTCACATAATGACATTTCTTGTTATGGGTTTTTTCTTTATACATATTTCTTGTACGATTTTTAACGTTTTGTCGCGACATTTACTAATTAGACTCGGCTTTTGATTAACGACTTGATTCGAGTCACTATACTCATTTTCTCATTCGCTAATTAACGCATCTTCCGTTCACGCTCACGGCTGCATAAATGTATATATTTATCTTTTGGTATTTTGAATGCAACAGTTGTCTTCACTTGAACTTTTCACCACACCAATGCGAGTACCCAAGTATATTTTCCAAGGCAAAAAGCCATGCCAGCCATGAGCTGTGGCGCAGTTGTGGCTAACTCCTTGTTGTTTTGTTGTCTTGTTGTTTTGGTTTCAAAGAAAAAAACTTGTTTTTCCCGCTTGCTGGGCGAGCAAACAAAAATAAACATTGCCCCGAGAAAGAGACGGTAAGGAAACTCAGCAGGCAGGCAGGCAGGCAGGCAGTCAGTCGGGCAGGCAGAAGGTGTGTGCGGCAAGTACGTGTATCTTACAGATACACGGATGCGCCAGAACAGCAACTTGATGCACTGCCTGTATGTGCGTGCTGCTGCTGCTGCTGCTGCAGTTTCTTGGCCAACTCCAGTAAACGGGTTAGGCAGCTGGGGGAGCATGAGCATCCCCAGAACCACAAAACCAGAACCACCACGGCACCACCGCCACCGTTATATAAATTAAAAATGTAAATAACTATTTCAGCGGTGATCCGCTAGAGGCAAATAAATCTTTCCCAGGTGGGGTTATGTGACTTTTGGGGCTGGGGGGGAGCAAGGGATCTTGAGCCACATTTACCTCCGACCCTAAAGCTGGTCACTTGCAATTTTCTTGCCTAATCAGAGCACAGTTCTTGACACAATCATAATTCTATATATATTCGTATATATAGATCGTTATCTTTCGTTTCAAAGGCTTTATCAGGGATAAATTTTAAAATTTCGTTGGCCCAAGCACTTCACATGGCCACGCGGGGCAAGCAAAAACGGCGCACAGAATCGAATTGAATCGAATTCGCATCGAATCGTAAACGTATCAAGTTTAAACTTTTAAACCAGGCCCAAAACGATGCCAACCAGAAAAACCCGCAACCGTAACCGGAAACCGAACCGTCTGCCTCGAGTGCTCAGCGATAACTGAGCGGGCCGGCAGCCGATGAACGCTGAGCGGACAACTCGGCGAATGAGTAACGCGAGTTGTTGAGAGAAAAACAGAGAACCAGAGAAAGGCAATGAGAAAATGAGAGAGAGTGGGAGAGAGAGAGCAGGAGGGAGAACCGGTTGTTTGCTTTCCCAGCAAACATTTAAACAAAAGAATAGTCTCTATTACCAAGGGGTTTTCCTGGGGATTAGGCTTGTTTGTTGACTTTTGCCTTTTGTCTGCCGCAACCCTCTTTGGCAATGGTCTTTCATTTTTGGTCAGTTTTTAGGTAAATTTTCATTATTTAAAAACTATTACTTAAGGTCATTTATAGAAAAATAAATTATTTATTGTATTAATATAATAATTAATATCTTTTTATAAAAAACCTTTTGGATATTTCATTTAATTTCATTAAAAACGCAATAAGACTTTTGAGTAAATTTCAAAAGGCTCTTAATATTAGAATAATAAATGTTAATTGTGAATTTATTGATAAAATAACACTTAATTATTAACACTACTTAATATGTATACCCTTTCCTCAAGTCCCTTAATTAAAAAAATTATTTAAGCTTTTAACGGACTACAAAAGTATTTTATTTCGAACTAAAATGCCGCAATCTGAACGTCCAAAGGAAATAGTATATATATTATTATTATATATTATTAACCGAAATATATAGTATATAAACCTAGTAGATATAGTATAGTACATAAATATAGTATATATATAGTATATTATAATAATAGTATTATATTTTAAACCTAAGGATATAGGATTTTATATTATAAATCTTTGAATGTAAAAAATAAATTCAATTATACATTTATTTTTGGTATTAAGTTGACAAGCCATAATTATATTTTTTTAAATATATATAGCAGTGCAGATTAAATTTTTTGACTTCCATAAAATTTTCTAAATAAGAATTTAAAAAAAAAATCGTTATAAAATACGCTTTCCTAAATTTCTAACTCTCTTATCTCTCCCCTAACTTTGTCTCCTTTTGCACAGAGACAGCTGTAATCGGAGAATTACCAAAATTTCCGCACTATTAATTACGCAGGTTCAGCACTTTTTGGTTGACAGCTGCCAGGATCCAAGGGGAGGGTACATAGTCCTTGTCCATCCACCCACCCACGCCATGGTCGTCCTGGTAACGGAAGCAGCTGTAATGTAACCAAAACAAAAGCTATGATAAACGCTATGCGCAGATCTACCCTTGACTCGTCCTCGCCAATCCATACCAAGTGGGCTATATCCATTTAATTTTTCCGCTCCCCCCTTTTGGAACGAATCCTGCCAGCTTCACGATAAATGTGCAAATGCATTTGCGCATCAAATGCAGTCATACCAATAAATTCATTAATAAATGGGAAAGTGAAAAGCGCAATAACCTTACCATCGTTCCTGCTCCTGGTCTTTGTTGTCCTTGTGTGGTCTACGATGGGGTCCTGGTCCTGGTCCGGGTCCTGTTCGCCGCATAATGCAAACACTGTTTAAAAAAAGTCAGACGGTTCACTTTAGTGCATGGAGAGAAATTTTAACATAGTTTTGAATAAATAATAATAACAAAATATACTAATATTTCTTTTATAGAAAATATTATATATTGAACAAGCTCTAAATGTCGCTTATGTGTTTGGTCTTTTAATTTATTCTCTTAGTTTTGAATATTATTATTTGATTTGAATATTAATTGTAAATACATTTTTTTAAACGCTGATTTAACTTTAATAAATTGGTTATACAAATACTTATTTTATACCAAAAAGTAACAATCTTTAACTTGGAAAGTGATAAGTTCCAGTCATAAAATAACCATAACATAATGCATATATAGGAAGTTATTAGAAAAGAATTAATTTCAGAAAGAACTTTATTTTGCCTTATAAATTTACAACTAACATTCGATGATTACTTTTCCAGTAAATCTTTATTAAAATTACTATATATTTTAAAGAATATTTACCAGAAAAATAATCACATTTTTGTTGTGTGTGGCCATTCCACTTCGTACTGCAGCACCCCATTCTCTGGCTGAATAATGGATATTGAAATCGCATTGGTACTTGGAAAAGGGTGTGAGAAATTGTACTTTATGCCGATTAATGCTGCCGTGTTGGAGGACAAAACCCCTGACCAATGGATTTGATTGCCGGGGAAATGATGCACCACCTTCATCCTCATCCTCATCCTCCTCCTCCTGGCTTTCATGTCCTGCTCGTCCTCTTGGCCAGACAACGTCTCTGGGCCAGCCTGTTGCCCATGTATCCGTCTCTGGCTCGGCTTGCTCTTTGTTCCACCAGCCATTCATCTCTCCTGCTGCCTCTGTTGTTGTTTTTCATTTTGTGTGTTTGTTGTGTGTGTGTTTTCTTCTGGGTTTTAGGGTGTTTGCCGTTGTCTATGCACCAGGACCGGGTCCGGGATCCGGGTCCCGGTCCCGGTCTGCTGTGTTTATTTTAGTTGAAGCCAGACGAGGGAAAAAAAGAAGAGATTTACAAAGGCGCCTCGGCCTCATAAAGTATTTAGTGAGACACCGGGGCACTTTCCGGTGTCCCTATGACTTGACAGGATTTTCATTTATTTGCAGACATCACACGCACAGATCCAACTCATCTCCGAAAAATTGGGACACAGGCGGCCTGAATATTTTCTAATTTCTAATTTAAGCAGACAAGTGGGGATCGTGACGCATAGCTGCCGAGCATTGTACATACATAAATCTCTTTAAATGTCCCATTAATGTTTGAGATGCTTTTGCAAGTGCAATTTCTCGCAGCGGATATAGGGCATCGGTTACAGATATAGTCTGCTCTGTAGAACCAAATAGAACCGGGAGGCAACAGTTGACTGGCAATTGAAGCTAATGAATAAATTACATATGTACATGAGCAGGGAAAGACGACAGTAAAATTGATGAGAGAAGTTCAACATGGGTCGAAACTTTTATATATATATTATATAGAGCGCTGAACCAGAATACTTCGGAACTGACAAACAATAGATGACCAACTGGAAAATTGTGCAATAATATGACAGCAATAAACAAGGGCTTGATGCCTTGGCACTGAGCAGGAATATCAAAACAAAAGCATTGGGGAGATATTTAACAATGGATCTGTGAACTGGAAGTAAGAGGAACTTGGGGATGAGAATTGTAGTATTATTGTTATTTTTTAAATGGTAAAGATCATAGTTGATGGAAATGTGCTAAGCTGGATCTATTAGGTTGCCTCAGATACTTACGTATATGTATATCCTAGAGATACATTTATAAGATGTGAGATACATTTATAAGATGTGAGCTACTCTTTAAGCTCTTTAAATATATTTATTTGTTTATATTGATATACAATTATAACAAGATTATATAATATGAGATGAAATAAGGATTAGTTACTGAGTACTTAAAACTAAACTAAAACCTCACTTCCTGTATTACTTTCTTATAAAGTAGTGTGTAAAGATAAACATATTTATACATTTTACAGAACAATTTAAACAAATATTTTATCAAAAATATATAAAAATAAAAAATTATTAATGCAACCTTTACTTATTTAAGTATTTCCTCTTCGATACTTGCATTCTATGCATTAATATCTAAACTGATAGTCCAGTCCAAGCTGTCTTCCAACTTTGAGGTGTTTAAGACTAACACCTAGGTATCACTTTTTCACCTGATATTTCACCCATTCGGAGATACCTCCTGGCACCTGCTTAACATTCCAGTCAGATGACGGAGAGAACCTATAGCTGGTGGGGGTCTCGTCTCTCCAATACCAACAACTCTCCTCTTTCTCTCCTCTTTCTTATGCCAATTTGTTGCTATGCCCCAAGAATTTCATGAATGTGAACAACAAAAGACAAGTGCAACGGCACGGGAACAGCAATAAAGAAACGGTAGAAACGCCCAAGAGAATGTACTGAGGAGGAGCTCATTTATGGAAATTATTAAGTGCAACCAGTGACCAAGTGGTGGCCATTGCCTCTCCCTCACAAATAGCATTATTATGCGTAAATATTTTAATGGAAGGCACAGGGAATGGGTACTGAAACAAGGCAATAATTCAAGAAAGTTTTTATTAATAAGAAAACGGAATAAAACAAAGTATACAATGGAAAATTACAAGACTTTCAATGGGGAAACCTTTACATTTCTGTCTTCTTATAAAAAGAGTTCTTCCAATTCCTCTTTACTTATTAAAATATTATAATAATAGTTGGAATTTTACTTAGTTAACTTTTAAATTGATAACCTTAAGCCATACAAGGTGTAAAACCACAAGGAATTCCCTTAGTATCACAGCTTTTAATGGTCACAAACACAGGGTATAAAACTATACTCTATAAATATATATTCTGCTATATACATTATTTAAATATTTATGCAATAATAAATATATATCTGACCTAAATCACCTTTATTTCAGAATCATACAAAGTTTATAACCCTATTGGCCTTGGTTATTGCAACTTTGATTCAGCGCTTCTTTTAATTAAAATTAATTAATGGCAATTTTTACTCACATGTTCTCTTTATCGTCTGATCTTTGCCATGCAGTTAAATGCTTAAATAATTATAAGAATACTTTTAACATAAAAACAAGTCATTTAAAAGTTTTAAATCTCGAAACTAAGCTAAAATAGCATTAATTTTAATTCAGAAAGAATTCATATGCTTGTTTTTATTAGGTTAATAAAAATGCATACTGCTTTTATTGTATTAAAAAATTTAATTTTTGTCCAATTTTGATAATTTTTAGGATTTTAACCCCTTATAAATTTTTTTTAAAAAATTCAAAAATTGATTATTGGCCCGACATGGCTAGATCGATTCATCTTTTGATGCCGATCATTAATATATTAAGTTTATAGGGTCGAAAATGACTCCTTCGTAACATTTTAAGCTTCTGACTAAAATTAAAATACCCTGAAAGGTTATAAAATGCTCATTAATTCAAATGTTATTCGTGGTAATGCTTTCCTTAAAGGTCAACCAATTACAATTAAAATGTATATATTTAGCCTAATGAAATAACTGAAAAGCCTCTTCATTATCTTATAATAAGTTGAGACACTGAAAATTAATTATTTATACTTTTTAGCACCCTGCCTAATTATTCACAAGCACGTAATAAGAGGCAGCAGGTGTGTTCATGGTAAAAAACCTAAACCACAAACTATTCTTACAGGATCTAACATCTATAAATGCCTCTCCACTTGCCTAAGGAAACCTCAAAACGTTTTCGTGATGGAACCAGTGCACTACAATTACGAGGACTTTGCTTGGCTGCCCACTGTCGTGTTCCGGATGATGGGCTACGACATGCTGGGTGTCCCTAAGACTCGGCTCCGCCGGATAATGATGCGACTTTATCGCGTTCTGTGCCTCGGTTGCCATGGCTTCTGTGTGGGATTCATGATTTTCCGAATGGTGGAGGGCAAAACCATTAACGACGTCTCGCTGATCATGCGCTATGGAACACTGGTCACCTATGTCATCAATTCGGACACCAAGTACGCCACTGCCTTGCAGCGCGGCGCCATCCAGAGCCTGAATACCAAGTTGGCAGACCTGTATCCAAAGACTACGCTGGACAAGGTTTATCATCGGGTGAATGAACATTACTGGTCCAAGATGTTCGTCTACCTCATCCTCTTTTATATCGGATCATCTACAATGGTAGTCATTGGACCGATTATAACGTCGACTATATCGTACTTTGCAAACAGGGGCTTTACCTACATGCACTGCTATCCCTACTTTATATTCGATCCCGAGAAGGACTCTGCATGGATCTACGTGGGTATTTATGCCGTGGAGTGGCTGCATAGCACACAGATGGTTATATCCAACGTTGCTACGGATCTCTGGCTGATTTACTTTCAAGTGCAGATAAATATGCACTTAAGGGGCATTATACGTTCGCTGGAGGACCATCAGCCCAGTGTGGACCGTGAGGACGAAGACCGACGATTCGTGGCAAAAATAGTGGATAAGCATGTGTATCTTGTCGAGTGAGTGAAGTAAAAGTACATGGGAATTCATTAGAGATTATGAAAATCGAAATTTTCAGGCTACAAAACGATCTCAATGGCATCTTTGGGGGTTCACTGCTTCTGAGTCTGCTGACCACAGCCTCTGTTCTTTGTACGGTATCGGTTTACACTCTGATACAGGGGGTCACCCTAGAGGGAGTTACCTATGTCTTTTTTATTGCCACCTCGGCCTTGCAGGTGTTTTTGGTCTGTTACTATGGCCAAGAAGTGTTCGACTTGGTAAGTTCCTCCATAATTGTTGCTAATACCTTTATAACTTGGATCCTTTGTAGAGTTCAAACATAGCACATGCCGTTTACAACCATGACTTTCACAACGCCTCCATATCATACAAAAAGTGGCTGCTGATTATTATCATCCGGGCCCAGCAGCCCGTAGAGCTAAGTGCCATGGGTTACCTGCCCATATCGCTGGATACCTTCAAGCAGGTAAGTTGTAACTTTATTAGTGTTGATCAGCAGGGTCATAAATCCGCTGTTCCTCTCAGGTAATGAGCGTCACTTACCGTGTTATAGCCATGCTTAGGCAGATGATTATGTAGGCGAAATAAAATCACAGATTTTTGCAACTCTAACCGCTTTAATCGCACGCTACGCTAGAACCTACATAACTCCAGATCACTTGGGATCCGTGGGCAGCTTGAAGCCCACCAGATCGGCGGTGTCCCTTACGGACCGCTCTCCCCTCCCATGGAACTCCTTGTACAGCTCCGTGTAGTTTCGCTGGCTACTGAGGTAGGTGAGGTACGTCTGGCCCAGGAAGATGGCCTCGTTGCGGGCCTTGCAGAGCTGCTGGTCCGTCGTCTCAAACTTCTTGTACTGCGCCAGAATGTAGCGCGCGGCCAGGTTGTCCTTAATGCAGCCATTCGGCGAGGCCTGTCTCAGCTCGTGGAGCAGGGAGCGCAATACCTTAGTACCTGACATTCTGCACAAAAGGCAAATATTTAGTTGGGAGCAAATCAAAACAAACGGCGACTTACGTGATTTTTCTGGAAAGCAAAGAAATGCTGTCAAACAGCTGTTTCCTGCAGCGTTGCCACTACGACGAAATAAACATCATTAAAAGTAGCTGAAATAAAATCACTTAAAAAAATACAAAAACAAAATGTTTACCTTTACTAGTTTTATTAAATTAAATCTAATTTTGTCATATTTATTAGAAAAAAAAACATTATTTCAAAACTCTGATGGAAATAGCTGCCAGATATGGAGCTGCCACCTGATGTAAAAAAAAATCCAACAGGAAATTGCAAAAATGACTCCAATAAGATGCAACTTCCACCCCTCCCTCACACCGTTAGACTCTTACAAAATAACTACAAAATCGAGTATCAAATCCAGTTAGGAAAACCATTTTATTTTAAAAGTTATTTAGCAGTCAACTAAAATCGTCGCGCGTTCACTTCCTGGGCTTGCCACCGGCAGCGGGCTTCTGACCGGGCTTCTTGCCAGCGGGTCCCTTGCCGCCTGCTCCAGCCTTGGTGACCTTGCCGGCTCCGGCCTTGCTGGTCTTGGTGGCGGGCTTCTTCTTGGGATCGGGCTTAGCCTTGGGGGCCTTCACCGGCTTGACGAGGGCCTCGCGCTGGCTCTTCAGGGCCTTGACGATCTTCTGCTCCTCGATGAGGAAAGCGCGGACGATACGCTCGCGCAGGCAGCCGTGGCAGAGGACTCCGCCATAGGTGCGCGACACGGTCTTGTGGCGCTTGGACAGACGGGGACGCTCGCTGGGGCGGGTGGGGGTGATGCCCTTAAGCTTCTCCTTGCACTGGCCGCAACGGGGCACGGTCTTGTTCTTCTTCACGTACTGGTACACCAGACGACCACCGGGAGTACGCACACTGGAAAGCAAGGGATACAATATTACACTCTGGCGACTATGTACGATGTGGGTTTTAAATTACATGCGCCTCTTGTTGGAGCGGGTGTTGTAGGACAGGCGCCTACGGAGCGTCAGACGTTGGACCATATTGTTGTTGTTGCTGCTGGTAGCCACAATCGGAATCCGTCGGTGATATATGAAAAATCGGAGTAAATCATTGTTAGTTGAATGTTACGCAAGTTCGGGGGCAGGCGGGACAGCATTTTGTGGTATATTTCAATTGTTTAATGGCGAATTGCGGCAATTTTCATTAAATTTACAAAATGAACACGTGCGTACCTCAACAGATCGAAACTAGAAAGAAAGTTGGCAGCCCTGGGGATTAGCGAATTGAACTTGGCTGCGCTTCCTGCTTTTCAGTTAGAGATGAGCGTTTTTGGCACGACCTGGCCAGTGCCGGGCGGACTATTTAAATTTGCTTTATAACTATCTATGTTACCATTTATCATTAGATGTACAATAATTTTACCGTCAATTTCCTGCATAATTTTATCTCAATTAAATTTAATACATGTACAGGCTAATAAATAAATATGTTTATTGTTTGGGAGCAGGGCTGGAAAGCCAAAGACCATGTCCACCTCTACTTTCAGTACTCTCCAGCACTGGCAGGCTACAGCTGAACTGGCAACACTATATCGAATACAAATACATACATACACTATCGTTTGGCTTTAAAATAACAAAAAAAAAAAATACATCAAAATAAATATAATTGAAAAAGAAAAGATGACAGAAGGTAAGTTTAAAAAAGACTATATTTATATATTTATATTTCTAATTAATTTAACCCCAAGGCAACAACAGTAATCAACTGGAGAAGACCCTCCAAGAGAACACAGATCTGCAAAACGTGTTGAACAACTTCGAGTCCACAATTGCAGTTCTGGAAGCCGATTTGGAAAAGGCGCTAGCATTCCAGAATGGACCTAAATTATCCTTGGACGATCAGATTAAGCTGGACACCTATATAGCCTATTTAAACAGCACTCTGTTTTGGATAAACCTGAAGATTCATGGTGTGGATCCCGCGAAGCATCCTGTCCTCCACGATTTGGGGCGTTCCAGAGAAATGCTGGCCCGTGATAAGGAAATAACCGCAGCACTGAATGCCCCACGTTTGGATGTTCATGCAGCCAAGAGATTTATTAAAGCTGGCATTGGCAAGCACACGCGGTTTATTGAAATGAATGGCGTTATAGTCACGGAAGATCAATATAATCGCAGTCTGGACGAGAGTGGGAAGGGAGATAACTGACAAGTGTTGTGTTTGATCATCCTATTAGAGTACACAATAAATTAGATAAGATTTTGCATTAACAAGTACGGAATCTGGATTTATTCTTTCTGCGGGGCTGAGAAATAAATTAATCTGGCAAGGCTCCTTTTATTCGTGACTGACGGCCTTGCCAGATCAGTTGAAAACCAGAGGCGGAGTAGATGAATTAGTTTAATGGGGTATCTTTATACACATGCCATTGGAAAATGTACATTACTAGAATCCCTCTTTCCACGTCCATGCGATCACCTGTTGTTTTGTTTTGCGGTGCCAGTTGTTATCAGACCGCAAACAGATAACATTTAACTGTAGCAATATGAGCAGGGCAAGCAACAGTAAGTAGTTCTTAAACTCAAGACGACTGCTAAGACTATATTTAAATTCCCATAGTAATGCGTCTGGTGCTGCTGCAGTTGAGGGGTTCTAAGGACAAGGTGGCCAATGTCCAAAATGCAGCCAGCAAGATGGAGGCAGCGGTCAAGGAGCACCAGCCGCGTTTGATCACTCTACCGGAGTGCTTCAACGCCCCCTACGGCACCAAGTACTTCCGGGAGTACTCAGAGACCATCCCCGATGGCTACACCTCACAGCAGCTCTCGAGTCTGGCCAAGAAGCACCAGGTCTACATCGTGGGAGGAACGATCCCTGAGTTGGGCGAGAACGATGCCATCTACAATACGTGTACCGTGTGGTCACCAACTGGCGACCTAATAGCCAAGCATCGCAAGATGCATCTGTTCGACATCGATGTAAAGGGCGGCATTCGCTTCAAGGAATCGGAGACTCTGTCTGCTGGCAATGACTTCACCACCATCGATGTGGATGGTCACAAGATTGGCATTGGCATCTGCTACGACATCCGGTTCGAGGAGATGGCACGGCTTTACCGCAACGCCGGCTGCGAGATGATCATCTATCCGGCTGCCTTCAATATGACAACGGGTCCTCTTCACTGGGAACTGCTGCAGCGAGCTCGGGCCAACGACAATCAGCTTTTCGTTGTGACCACATCGCCAGCTAGGGATACTAGCGCCGAGTATGTTGCCTATGGCCATTCCATGGTAGTGGATCCCTGGGCAAAGGTGCAGCACAGTGCCAGCGACGGCGAGGAGTCTGTAGTGGCGGACGTCGATTTCTCTCTGGTGGAGCAAGTGCGGCAGCAGATTCCTGTTTTTAGCCAGCGTCGTTTGGATTTGTATGCCACTGAAAAGAAATCCAAGTAGAGGAATTTATAAGGGATAACATAATTCCATTTGAAGGCCCATGCATTTATAATTGTTGATTGTTTATAAAATTTATTACACCTAAACACACATGTCACACACAGATTTCCTAAGATGGATAAATTATTGCTGTGCCTCTCGTTGAGGATTATCGCTAACAGTCGCCTCCGTGGCAGGGGATTGCACATAGTGAGGCCGTTGGGCCTGGTCGAAAAGAGCTCGTATGGCTTCATCGGTGGCCATCAGGGGTTGACTGATGAATTCCAAGGCCTTAAGAGAGATAAAATCAATTAAAAGCTCATGACAAAATAACTTTTTGCTACTTACCCTGACTGCATACTTCTCCGCCTCGCAAAGCGGACTTGTACTGGCACTGGACAGCTTGAGGGTTTCCTCGGGAATCCCTACGCCTGTGTGCAGGACCATGCGTTGCAGGATGTTCAGGTTCTCGGCGCTCAAGCTGATCACATCGGTGGCGGGCAGGTTAAGGTAGCGGATCTTGGCCAGGAACTTGAGCTGTTTAAGCATCTCCAGCTGCATCTCCCGAATCTGATGGGTTGCGTGCAGCAGCTGCTTTGTTGACTCATTGAGCAGTTGGTTCTTCTGAGTGAGATCGGCCTTCCAGCGGGCCAGCTCTTCGACCATGACGCTGCTGGCCAAGAACTTTGATCGCCACACCTCGCACTGGCCGGCGAGGAACTCGATCTGTTCAGTGTGAGTGGTAAGGTTGTTGGCGGTGTCCAAGAGCGCCCTTGCCAGCTGCAACTTATCCTCCGTCAAAACATTAACCCGTGTCTGCAGATCCTCGCCGACGGAGGCCACCAAGAGGCTTTTAAGTTCACTGTTCACCTGCGTCTGGAACTTTGTTTGCGCCTGAAAATAGTCCCTTTCCTCACGCATCTTGGCCAGCTCTTCCTTGAGCGTGGCCAACTCTTGGCTGCTGGCTGCGCTGGCCTCGACGTTCTTCGGTTCCACGTCCAGCTCTTGGGTCCGTAAAGTCGAAACCTGATCCACCAGAACTGCAATGTCCAGGTTATTCTTGTCACGATGAATTTTATGCTTGTTCCCGGACCCAGGGACCATGGGATTCACGGCACCAGGATACGGCTCAAAAGGCACAAACTTCGGGGCCTTGGTCTTCTTGTGCTCGGGTAGGGTCTCATGACTGGTGACTAGTCTTGGTCGCATCTGTACCAGTTCGCCCTTGGGCATCGCAGGAGCCAGACTCCTGGTAACAATGTCGGGGCGTCTGTAGAGGGTGTGCAGGCCTGGAAGTGGTAGATTGGAGCCGTGGCCACTGCTCGTGGATGTTTTCCTGCCCATCACCGCCTCCTGAACCACCGTGCTATCTTTGCGATGGAGCTGAGGTCTCTTTGCCTTTGTGCCCACATCAGCACTCTGGTCGATTTCACCCTCTGTTTTGGCTACCAAAGTGTTTTCCGGTTGTTCCATGCCATCGCCGCTGGTGCGACAATCTGGGGATTTGTCCGCCTGCAAGGCTATGACAGCAGTCTCCATTTTTTGGTCTTGGCAGTGCCAGAAACTTAAATTCGTATAATTAAAATTAAGAATTTCTCTGGCTCTTGCCAGCAAAACAAAAACAATGGCGGGACTGCCAACTTGATGCAAAAGGGGCAGAGCAAACAAGAATGTTATTCTTATTGCAAATAGTTTTGAATTGTTTTGAACTAAGAAAGGGGTTTTTACTTCATAATATATGTGAATTAATTTAACAACTATATTTTTGTATTAGAAAATCAGAAAATGTTGAAAAATCAAAAGAAAGGCGCCCGCTCAACCAGTGTGACCAGCTCGGGCCATCGCTAAAATGCAAACACTTCCGCAAACTGTGTATGGTACTTGGCCCCCACCCACCCACGTTCATACTAGTTTGATAAAGTCGCTTCACGATTTAAATAAAACAAATAAATAAAACGGCGAGCAGAGAAACGGTTGCCTGGCACTGCAACACTTCGATTCTGCCGCTGCGGAGCCCCACTACCCCACCCTCCCGGGCCGTCGAGCGCCAAAGCATGTCAGCTGTGGAGGCAGCCGAGTTGCTGAGGAAAGTGAATGAGAAAATCGATCTTATAGAGCCAACCACCGGGAAATTGTTCTTTGAGCACAAATCGGAGCTGGTTTTTTGCCGGCCGCACCTGATGCCGCTGAAGACCCAGGCTCTGGAACGACTCGAGGAAATGCATCGCGAGACTGCGCGCCAACTGCAGAAGAAACGCAGTAGCCAGAGCAACCCAAGGAAAAACACCGAGCCGGCAGGCTCGCAATGAATAAGGTCGTAATCACTGAAGCATAGCCGTTTAGTTCACACACACACAAGTCACACAGCACTCGCACACACACACACCGAACTCGGATTACTGTTTGGAGCAGCAGGCAGGATTCTAGACACATGGCTTATCTGCTCACCTTCGGCATAGTGGCCGCCCTCTTTCTGGCCAGCATCTCGCTGTACCGCTATGGAAACATACCACGTCAGCACATCCTGGTCACCCTGTCGGTGCTGACCGCCTGGTGTTTCTCCTTCCTAATTGTCTTCACCATTCCGCTGGATGTGACATCGGTGAGTTTGTGGTTCGGGTAGCGAAATATATATATTTTTGACGCATAAAACTGAAGTGTAGTAGTGATTATGGTTTTTCCATTTCAAATGTTTTTAAAGTTTGTAAATACCAATGTTATTCGTGCCATATGTATAGTATAATATTGCTTTTATCCATATGGATTGTGTAAATGCCTAGATACCATTTCATTAAGTTAAGAAGTAAAGTGAACTAAGTCTACATCTAAAGGAAACAATTAAGTTAAAACTGTTTCTTTTGTTAAAAACATCTGTGAAAGAACTAATTCAGTTTTACCAAAGACTTTTTAGGCCGCAATCTAATTGTCAACATTTTCCGCTGATTTTGTTTTGAAATTTCTTATCTTTGAATGAATCACCGCTGAAGTTTTCCCACCATTTAGTCTACATTGAGTTTATAATGCGTATAAAAAAATAGTCAAGCGTTTTATTATCTACTATAAAATTCTTCAATTAATTTATTAATATTTTTGATTTCCCTTGCAGACCCTTTACCGCCAGTGTTTGGAAGAGCATCGACCCACTCCAGCACCCAGTAATGTCTCCACAACACAGGCCAACGCCAATGTCACGCCGCCGCCCGAGTGCCAGGAGCCGTGGGGCATGGTGCCCGCCTCCGTGTTCCCCAATCTGTGGCGTATCATCTATTGGAGTTCGCAGTTTCTCACCTGGTTAATCATGCCTCTGATGCAGTCATATCTAAAGGCAGGCGACTTCACTGTGAAGGGAAAGCTAAAGTCGGCACTAATCGAGAATGCCATCTACTATGGATCTTACCTGTTCATCTGCGGCGTTCTGCTCATCTATATAGCAGTCAAAGGTGAGTCCTTGGATTGGCAAAAACTAAAAGCAATCGCCTCGTCCGCCTCCAACACCTGGGGTCTGTTTCTGCTCATTCTTCTGCTGGGCTATGCTCTGGTAGAGGTGCCACGGTCGCTGTGGAACAATGCCAAGCCGGGATTCGCACTGCAATACGCCTACTTCAAGGCGGCCAAACTGAGCACTGAGAAGGCGGAGGCCGAGGAGCATGTCGATGACATTTTGGAGTCTCTGCAGTGCATCAGCCGTGTGATACCCAACAATCACGAGCTGAGACCCTGTCTGGAGACCATTCTGCGCAAGGTGCCCATCGAACTGCAGGAGCGAGCCAGCAGGAACTTTGCCCGCACCGGAGGCAGTGGCATGGGAGCCACCAGCTCCACTATATTACCCTCGGAAAAGGCGCTGGTTCGCATCCATAAGCAGGTAATCAAATCCCTGCAGACCCTGCAGCGCACCGAGGCCCTGTGGAGCGTTCAGGTGCAGACGGTGTTGCATCTGGAGGATGTGGCCAAGAATATTCATTCGTCGGAGCGACGCTTCAAGTCGGAATTCCCGCGCCAACGGACACAGCTGGAAAGGATATGCTACAGCGCCACGTTGCAGTGGTACTGGGAGTGCTTACTGAAGGCGCCATTTCTCAAGACGCTGTGCGTTCTCACCGCCACCATGTCCGCCATGGTGGTGTGGAGCGAGCTAACATTCTTCAGTCGCCATCCAGTGCTCTCCATCTTCGCCAACGTGATCTATGTGGCCAAGGAGAACTACGACTTCTTCACCATCGAAGTCTTCTCGATGGCAGTTCTCTGCTACTTTTTCTACTGCACCTACTCGACTATCTTGAGGATTCGCTTCCTGAACCTGTACTATTTGGCGCCGCATCATCAGACCAATGAGCACAGTTTGATTTTCAGTGGCATGCTCCTCTGCCGCCTGACGCCGCCCATGTGCCTCAACTTTCTCGGTCTCATCCACATGGACACGCACATTATTCCCAACCGCATAATGGAGACCGTTTACACGCAGATAATGGGACACATGGATGTCATTGGCATCATCTCGAACGGCTTTAACATCTACTTCCCCATGTGCATGCTGGCCTTCTGCCTGGCCACCTGGTTTAGTCTGGGCAGTCGGGCCCTCAATGCACTGGGGTTCCAGCAGTTCCTGCAAAACGAAACGATTGCCACTGAGCTGGTGCAGGAGGGAAAGGATCTGATAGCGCGTGAAAAACGTCGGCGGCAGCGTGCCGAGGAGGCAATGACAAGACGACGCGACTTTAACCGGCAGGAACCGGGATTGGGAGGCGGCAGCGACTATCTGAGCAAGTATCGAAGTGGAGGAGCCGGCACCCTGACTGGCGGTCGCACACCAGCAGATGGACTGTTGCGTGATGGCGACGGCAGCTTTGACTATGCGGCTGTGGCATCCTCGTCCGCCCTGGGCGTACCCAGATCTCTGTCGGAGGAGATCAACGACCGGTTCGGTGTGAGCACCCAGGTGCAGGTTGGATTCCGGGATCCTGACTACGAGCCGGAACACGACCGCCGCATCATGGGCCCACCACCCAGGGGACTCTTTGACGATGTCTAGACTCGAAAGTGGATATTTTATTTCAAATTGTAACCAAGTATCTCAACGCCTGCAATGTTTCGTAGCATATTTCGTTCGCACATGAGTATTTCTGCTGCTGTTTGCTGCTTGTTCCTTTACACCCATGTACACCATTCGATGAATAAACAACTAGAGAGGATCCTTGTATCTCTTGCGGAGGGTGTAGCTGTGTGTAGGCTTCTTTGTTGCGTCGTCCTCCTGACTGACATCGATGCCACTGTCGTCGCTGATCTGGGACGTCGATTGCGCCGAAGTTTCTGCTTCTACCGCAGAGGAGTTTTTCTCATTTTGTTCGTCGTATTGCAGCTCCCGTAGCTCCTTTGCAATGCCCGGATTTCTCAGCAATGTGACGAGATGTGGTGTAGAACGTTTGCGCCGGCGCATAAGGGCACTGCGAGACGAAGTCGGAGTTGTTGGTGAATTGCTATTCTTTTCTAAGTTCATTTTCTCCAATCACTGCTTTTCTTTTTGACAATAATAATTGACAGTTGGGTGGCGAATGGTTGCACACGGCAAACTTGTGATAGGATTGACACTTGCTGTTTATTGTCCGACAACCCTATTTTGTAAAAAATTATAAATTTGTTTTTGTTATTTGACAGTTTTACAGAGTGAGATTCAGGTACATGGTCCGAGTGTACTTTAAGCTCAACGGGATATTAATGGGAAATTTAATAAATAAATTCATATATGGAACTTCCCTACAGCGTGCTCAAGAGGAAAGCGATGTATTTAGTGATTGTTCGATTCCAAAACGTAAACATTTATTATACACATGGTGGTAAGATGGTAACAGTTGTGCAGCATCAAAAGTGAAATGGTATATGGTTAATCGTGTAATATTCACCTAGGAGCGAGCATTGTATTGCATTGCCAACAAAATAATGTAGAAAACTGTGTGTGTGTGCTCGATTTAAGGCTGCGCAAACTGGTGATAGGTGGCGTTGATGGGTCGGGGTCAGTGCAGTGTTGTAGTTTGTGGTTTTGCTTGAGAGGCGTGTGTGCAGGATTGTGGAGCAGGTTTAAGTGCAGTGCGTGTGTGAGGCTTAGGAAAAATGCCTATTCATCTCCGCCGCCCTCTTCGTCCTCGTCGAATTCACCCTCCTCATCGGCGGTGGCTTCCTGGTATTGCTGGTACTCCGACACCAGATCGTTCATGTTGCTCTCGGCCTCAGTGAACTCCATCTCGTCCATGCCCTCGCCGGTATACCAATGCAAGAAGGCCTTGCGTCGGAACATGGCGGTGAATTGCTCCGAAACGCGCTTGAACAGCTCCTGAATGGCCGTCGAGTTACCAATGAAAGTGGCCGACATCTTGAGGCCACGTGGCGGGATATCGCACACGGCCGTCTTGCAATTGTTGGGAATCCACTCAACGAAAAAGCTACTGTTCTTGTTCTGTATGTTAAGCATCTGTTCGTCCACCTCCTTCATGGACATGCGTCCACGGAAAATGGCGGCGACCGTTAGGTACCGACCATGGCGGGGATCACAGGCGGCCATCATGTTCTTGGCATCGAACATCTGTTGGGTCAGCTCTGGAACGGTCAAAGCGCGGTATTGCTGCGATCCACGCGAGGTGAGAGGCGCGAATCCAGGCATGAAGAAATGCAGCCGGGGGAAGGGGACCATGTTCACAGCCAGCTTCCGCAGATCGGCATTCAGCTGGCCGGGAAACCTCAGGCAAGTGGTCACCCCCGACATGGTGGCAGAGACCAGATGGTTGAGATCTCCATACGTGGGTGTAGTCAGCTTCAAGGTACGGAAGCAGATGTCATACAGCGCCTCATTGTCAATACAGTACGTCTCGTCGGTATTCTCCACCAGTTGATGGACGCTCAGGGTGGCATTGTACGGCTCCACCACGGTATCGGACACCTTGGGCGATGGCACCACCGAAAAGGTGTTCATGATGCGGTCGGGGTACTCCTCACGGATCTTTGAGATCAACAAGGTGCCCATGCCAGAGCCAGTGCCGCCACCCAGCGAATGGGTTAGCTGGAAGCCCTGCAGGAAGAGAACCATGCATATTTCTGGTTAGAAATGTCAGTAGGCTTTGCGAAAAAAAATACTTCCAAGGTGACAGATGTCATTAAAATGTATGAAAATTCAAGACCCCATCCCAATTTCCATAATCCACTTACCTGAAGGCAATCACAGCCCTCCGATTCCTTCCTCACCACATCCAGGACAGAGTCAACCAGCTCGGCTCCCTCTGTATAATGTCCCTTGGCCCAGTTGTTGCCGGCACCCGATTGGCCAAAGACAAAGTTGTCTGGCCGGAAAATCTGTCCAAAGGCACCGGAACGCACCGAGTCCATGGTGCCGGGCTCCAGGTCCACAAGGATAGCACGCGGTACATACTTGGCACCGGTAGCCTCGTTGTAGTAGACATTGATGCGCTCCAACTGCAGATCACTGTCACCATAGTAGGTGCCAGTGGCGTCTATGCAGTGCTCATCGGATATCACTTCCCAGAATTTACCGCCGATCTGGTTACCGCACTGACCGGCCTGGATGTGCACGATTTCACGCATATTGTCGGTTTGAGGAAAATTTTCTTTCGCACGATACGACAAGAAAGTTGTTTTGGAAAAATTAGGCAAGTGTTTTTCGAGGAGCAGAAACCGACGATCGACTGATTTCTTTAACGTACAATTTTTCTAGTTTTTTTTTTATGCTTACATACACGTGTAACTTCTAGCTGATTCGGAGGTGGACTGAGGTTAGCAAGGGATTGTGTCTCCGAAGTTTCATAGTTCGCCTACTGCGATGACCGGGTTTTGGGTTGGATTCATTTTTCAAAAATCACAGCTTACTTGTTTTAGGGCAAAAAACATTTAATAGTGCTTTGGTTAAAACATCTTAGGGCTAAAATTCGAGATGGGATGGGTGACGGAGGGGTCACCACAAAACCTTCTAAGGCTTCGTTGGGCGCCCAACCAGATGATGTGATTGATATTGACATGGGTCCTTGGAGGTACCTCCTTTGTAAATGTGTGTATATGGGGGAGTGGGTCGATTATTGTGGGGAATTTCTAGTATATAGATAGTAGTCTATCTCACTTCTTGAGTAATATAAATTTTCCTTTAATCAATCTGTTAAGGTTTATGTCTTCCAAAGTCCCAAACGTATTTAGGCTTTTTGTGGTATTTTAAAGCTGCTAAATTTGCTTAATTATGTGCAGTTTAATCTATTTTTGATCAACTTCTATATATGTTTTTCCTATCTTCATTCACAATAATCGACCCATCCACGTGTAAATATCTGCGAAGGGAAGGTTCGTCTAACAACCAACGTTTCAAAACCGGCGGTTGGGTCTCTACAGGATTGTATAACTATAGTTCGGCTCTGGTTCCTATATAGAGGAGTTCCACAGCTGGCTGTACGGATATCAGACGGAGGCGCGCTTCAAGCAAAAGGTGCTCTCAATGATATCCGTGGGTTGGAAGTCCGGATCAATGAACTGCTCATGGTTGAGGCATCGAGTGCCGCCCATGCAGGTGCAGGAGCACAGGGAGGCGGTCTCATCATTCTCAGTGGTATAGTTATTCTCCAGCAGCTTGCCATGCATATTATACGTGGACTCATCATCAAAGGTCACCGGCTGAGCATTTCCAGCCAAATTCTGGGCATCCTGTTCATCCCTCTTGGCATCCTCCGCTTGCCTGGAATGAAACCCTCATTAAATTTAGTTCCTTTTTATATTAAATGTAACGCACATGGTCATGAAGCGTAGCACCAACAGATTGATACTGGCAGCCACCACAGCCAAGCCGAAGAGGATGAAGACCAAGCTCAGGGCCACATAACCTGGCTTATTGGTGAGAGCCTGGTCATTCTGCAGGGCCACATAGTCCCCAAAACCGATGGTCGTCAGGGTGACAAAGCAGTAGTAGAAGCTGTCAAAGTAGCTCCAGCCTTCATAGCGGGAAAATACTGCCGCTCCGGTGGTGATAATAATCGAGGAGAGCATGCCCGTGGCCAACATGAGGTTCATCTCGGTGGCATCCGTACACCGAGCTCCGCTGGCCCTCTTTGCCCGTCTTATGATGACCGAAGCGAACTTGTTAAGACGTTCACCAATCGACTGGAACATCACCAGGCCCAGAGGAATGCCCACCTGTGGAGAGATTGGTATTATTGGAGGTCAAAATGAGTATTTTCAGATTACCCACCATGGCATAACCCATGCAAAAAGCTTTTCCCGGAATGGTAACAGGTGTGGAGTGTCCATAACCTAAAAGTAATTATACAAAATGAATGTCAATGGTAAAGGAGCTCAAAAACTAGAAAGCAACTTTAGTAGGACAATGTTTAATTGAATTAAAAATTATATTAATATTACCTATCATGGCCAGGACAACAGTGCTAAAATAAAAGGCGCCTGCAAACTTCCATTGTGGCCCAGCTTTGTGCGGTTTGTTTTCAATTATAACGATTTCCATCACCCGGAAGTCCTCGTCGCTCACATTGTATTTCTTGACAAAGTTATTCTTTACAGCTGCAATGTATTAATATATTTAAATAAATTAAATTGAATAGTTAATATACGTGTCACCTTGCAGGAACTCCCATCGCTTGGCCTCCGTTTTTGATTCCAGTGAGTCGAAAACCGCTGCTCCAATTAGGAGATAGGTAAAGGTGCACACCACAAGTGAAAGGGTTCGAACGTTTTGTCGTTTCATGATTATCTTGATTAGTTATCCCCTCAGGATCTAATTAGTTTAATATCCTGTGTGAAAGGAAACCTTTTCCGGGCGCCTTTTCGTTACATGCGAAGATGCTCCATCTGATAAAATCGATATTAGGCAGGAAAACAAACACACAGCATCCGCAATCTAGAGTATTCTCTTAAAACATCGGGCCAGCAATCCACATGTCAAATAAACTTTAAAACTTGTTTTCTTTTTGTAACTTTAGGTATTTAAGCCGCATATTTAAAGCTTGAGCAAAAATGTTTATCCTATTTCGTATAGATAACAATATTTCCGTTATTGTTGCAAGGCCAAAAGCAGGGTTGTCAGGTTAGCTAATTTCAGGCTATAATGAAAATGGCAAAGCTTAATTAACCGGGAAGTAGCTTATAACAAAAACATTAAACTAAAGTTCGTTGCTATTGGAATGTAAAGGTGTGTATGAGCTAAGTCATATTCATATTCCTAATGGGAAAGTAAATTGGGAAAGAATTCCCAATTGGTAAGTTAAATCAGTTAACAGAAACTCTCTCGTTCTCTCTGTTTAACATTTTTGGTCTATTTTTCTCTCTGCTTAACATTTTTGGTATTTTTATTACAACCTGGGGGTATAATTAGTCAATAAGTTTTCGGTCACACTGAACGAATTTGTTTATGCGAAAAAACCACGCCATTTCCAAGCAATTGGAAATTTGTTGTTGGGCTGCTGTCTCTGACGTGACCGTTT
The DNA here is from genome assembly GCF_035046125.1 of Drosophila serrata. Lineage (NCBI taxonomy): Eukaryota > Metazoa > Arthropoda > Insecta > Diptera > Drosophilidae > Drosophila > Drosophila serrata. The sequence goes on along the minus strand of NW_028257274.1, from coordinate 1,350,500 downwards.
CCATGTTAAATTAACCGGAAAATGCTGCGCATACGTCGACGCTTAGCTTTGGTGATCTGCTCCGGCTGCCTGCTGGTCTTCCTCAGCCTTTATGTGATCCTAAACTTTGCGGCGCCGGCGGCCAATCAGAAAAAGGTAAATAAACGTCGGGAAAACTTGCAAAGTCCTAACAAACTCTTCGAACACTGTAGCCGAACTTCATGGCGATCGAGAACAAGTTGCAGCAGCTGGAAAACGGTCTGCAGGAGCACGGCGAGGAGATGCGCAGTCTGCGCGCCCGCCTGTCCAAGTCCTCGGCCAGGGAGGAGCCGCTAAAAATGCCGCCTAAAGTGCCCCGCACGGTGACGCCGGGCCAGTGTCAGGATGTGCTGCACGAGGTGCCAGAGGTGGATGTGCAGATGCTGGAGCTTTATGACAGGATGTCCTTTAAAGATATCGACGGTGGCGTGTGGAAACAGGGTTGGGACATCAAGTACGATCCACTCAAGTACAACGCCCACCACAAACTGAAGGTATTCGTGGTGCCGCACTCACACAACGATCCCGGTTGGATCCAGACCTTCGAGGACTACTACCAGCACGACACCAAGCACATCCTATCCAATGCGCTTCGGCACCTGCACGAGAACCCTGAAATGAAGTTCATTTGGGCGGAGATCTCGTACTTTGCGCGCTTCTTCCACGACCTAGGGGAGAACAAAAAACAGCAAATGAAGTCGTAAGCATATGTTTTTGTTATACTTTGGTGAACATAGAAGAGCAAGTCATTTCGCTTTAATGGCTGCTTTAAACAGCTGCATTTGAAGAACTCTTTGTTCCAAATGGTTCTTTGCCAAAATTATAATTAAACACACCTCTTATTTTCCAGCATTGTGAAGAGCGGACAGCTAGAATTCGTCACCGGCGGATGGGTGATGACCGACGAGGCCAATTCACACTGGCGAAACGTCTTGCTGCAGCTGACCGAGGGCCAGACATGGCTGAAGCAGTATCTGAATGTCACTCCCACCGCCTCCTGGGCCATCGATCCCTTCGGTCACAGTCCCACGCTGCCGTACATCCTGCAGAAGAGCGGATTCAAGAATATGCTTATCCAGCGCACACACTACTCTGTGAAGAAGGAGCTGGCTCAGCAGCGCCAGCTGGAATTTCACTGGCGCCAGATCTGGGACACCAAGGGCGATACGGCAATCTTTACGCACATGATGCCCTTCTACTCGTACGACATACCGCACACCTGTGGTCCCGATCCCAAGGTGTGCTGCCAGTTTGACTTCAAGCGGATGGGCGCCTTTGGATTGAGCTGTCCCTGGAAATTACCGCCGCGTGCCATCGTTGAGGGAAATGTGGCTGCCCGTTCGGAGCTGCTAGTGGATCAGTGGAAGAAGAAGGCCGAACTGTACCGCACCAACGTGCTGCTAATTCCCCTGGGCGATGATTTCCGCTTCAAACAGAACACCGAGTGGGACGTGCAGCGAGTAAACTACGAGAAGCTCTTTGATCACATCAACAGCGAGGCACACTTCAACGTGCAGGCTCAGTTCGGCACACTGCAGGAGTACTTTGATGCTGTGCACCAAGCGGAGAAGGTGGGACAGGCTGCCTTCCCCACGCTCAGTGGCGACTTCTTCACGTATGCAGATCGCTCGGACAACTACTGGAGCGGCTATTACACCTCCCGTCCTTATCACAAGCGAATGGACCGTGTGCTTATGCACTATGTCCGCTCGGCCGAGATGCTTTCCGCTTGGCACTCCTGGGACGGAATGGCCCGCATCGAGGAGCGTCTAGAGCTAGCTCGCAGGGAGTTGTCACTGTTCCAGCATCACGACGGCATCACTGGCACCGCCAAAACGCATGTGGTAATAGACTACGAGCAGCGTATGCAGGAAGCCCTGAAGGCCTGTCAGGCAGTGATGCAGCAGTCGGTCTATCGCCTTCTCACCAAGCCCTCAATTTACAGTCCGGAGTATAGCTTCGCATACTTCACCCTAGACGATTCACGCTGGCCGGGTTCAGGTGTGGAGGATAGTCGCACCACCATCATCCTTGGAGATGAGCTGCCAACCAAGCATGTGGTTATGCACAACACCCTGCCCCACTGGCGAGAGCAACTGGTTGACTTTTATGTGTCCAGTCCGTTTGTCAGCGTCAGTCACCTCACCAACGATCCGGTGGAGGCTCAAGTGTCGCCGGTGTGGAGCTGGCACCATGACACGCTCACCAAGACCATCCATCCACAGGGCTCCACCACCAAGTATCGCATCATTTTCAAGGCTCGAGTACCGCCCATGGGATTGGCCACCTATGTTTTAACCATCTCGGAGAGTAAACCAGAGTGAGTATAAATTGGTTCTATATTCTAAGAGTGAGAATATTTATGAAGATTTCTTTGGGGAGTTTTTATATCTCTTGCCATGTTTTCCACTCGTTTCTTTATCAATATTAATGTTTTAATGATTTTATTAAGAAGTAAAACATTATTATTCACTTAGAAATATTTTTGCTATCATTTTGTTAAAAGCTTTTCGCTTTCAAGGTCATGAACGAACGTAAAAACGATTTCTGTGTACCATCTTAATGGTTTTTTAATGTCATAGCTAATTCTAAGCTTGACTGAATACTTTTTCGATCATAATTATTATTTTATAACCAATTTTAGTGATACAAATTAGATTAGCATATTTTCCTTTAACTTTTATTAACTTAAACCTTCTACTGACTTTACAGACACACATCCTTTGCCTCGAATCTCTTACTCCGTACCTTACCGATATCCGTCCCTTTGGGCGAATTTCCCGAGGATGTGAAGTTCGGTGAGCCTCGTGAGATCTCCTTGCGGGTTGGTAATGGTCCCACCTTGGCCTTCACGGAGCTGGGACTGCTAAAATCCATTCAGCTGACCCAGGATAGTCCGCATGTTCCTGTGCATCTTAAGTTCCTGAAATACGGCACTCGCCAGCATGGAGATCGATCTGGAGCTTACCTGTTCCTGCCCAATGGACCTGCTGTGCCGATGCCGCCCAACAATCCAGTGGTCCTTGTGAGTAAGGGCCAGCTGGAGTCATCGGTGAGTGTCGGACTGCCTAGTGTGGTTCATCAGACAATATTACGTGGCGGAGCTCCAGAAATTCGCAACTTGGTGGACATTGGAGAGCTGGACAACACTGAGATTGTAATGCGCCTGCAGACGCATATCGACAGCGATAATCTATTCTACACGGATCTCAATGGGCTGCAGCACATTAAGCGGCGACGTTTGGAGAAAATCCCTCTGCAGGCCAACTACTATCCCATTCCCTCGGCCATGTTTATTGAAGATGCCAATATGCGGCTAACCCTCCTCACAGGCCAACCTCTGGGTGGTTCTTCCTTGGCTTCTGGCGAGCTAGAGATCATGCAGGATCGTCGTCTGGCCAGTGACGATGAGCGAGGACTCGGTCAAGGAGTATTGGACAACAAGCCGGTGCTGCACATCTACCGTCTGGTGCTGGAGCGAATCAACAGCTGCGAGAAGCCTTCCGAGTCGCATCCTGCGGGTTATCTAACCAGTGCCGCCCACAAAGCTTCGCAATCCCTGCTCGATCCGCTGGACAAGTTCATATTCGCAGAGAACGAGTGGATCGGAGTACAGGGCCAGTTTGGCGGCGATCATGTGTCAGCTAGCGAGGATCTCGATGTGTCCGTGATGAGGCGGCTGACCAAGAGCACGGCCAAGACGCAGCGTGTGGGCTATGTCCTACATCGCACCAATCTAATGCGGTGTGGCTCCACTGAAAATCACTCCCAGAAGTTGGATGTGTGCCACCTGCTGCCGCACACGGCCAGATGCGAGCGCACTACGCTCACCTTCCTACAGAGCCTGGAGCGCTTTGACTCTATGGTGGCGCCAGAGGTGTGCCCCATGGACACGGCTGCGTATGTGAGCAGCCACACTAGCTGATCGTCGCGGATCCATAGGCATGAAGGAGCTAAGGACAACGAGAAGCAGCCCATTAAGGACAATTTATGAATCTCCAAAGCTACAGGCAATCTCAGTTTAACGTTCAACTTAAGCACTGATCGCACCACGCCACACCACAGACAAGACCATGCGTAATCCAGAAATTACGTATCATTTATTTATTTAAGCTTCCTCACCACAAGGGATGGCACTAAAGGTCCCATCCTACCTATATATGACGCAGCAGCGGCTCTTGTGCGCACTCATGTAACCCCAGAATTTACTTTCTTAACCCTTAGGTTTTTACGTTTTGTGATATCCCTTCAGTCCCACAACAAGCAATACATGTCTGTCTTCGGTGTATCCCGTCCCAGGGATACTGCCTAAAAAAGAGAAATCACTAAATCATAACTATAACTTAACGTTTAACTGTAATTGTAGCCTTAGTGATAATGACGCAAATGCAACGGCAATGATATTAACTTGACAATTGTTTGTAACAAATTCAATAAATTGAGTCTCATTTTAAAGGTAATGTTTTTTCGATAAGCAGATTTTGCATAATGATCTTGGGAATAGTATCAGATAATAAGTAAATTATATAGATTTATATGTAACTTTGATTTGGCAAAAAAATTGTCATATAAAATTAATCAAAGATTGCGAATATTTAAAGATTAATTATGTTATATTTCTGATTCGATTTTATAAATTAATTGGCAACTGAGAAGGTATTTTAGTTCGTTTCCTTCCTTTTTCTTATTATTGTTTTAAGTACAACAAAAACTTATAAATTCCATGAAAACTATTCCATTCACAACATTACCAATCTCAGCAAATTATAAAAACTATACAAAGTATAGCCTTATCAGTTCTATTATTATAACTATTATTTTGTACATATTTATTATTATTATCAGTTATTGCCAGTATGACCTACAGAGAGTCTCTTTGCTCAGAGAAGAGAGAGCAGATTGGCCCAGAAGAGAGCCAAGCATCGCAGTTGGAACACTGCTAAGTGAAAAATCCAGATGGAATCCGAATGGAGAGCAAAGTGGTTGTTTTCAGAGAGGAAGAGAGTGAAAGAGAGCGCGAGAGTGGCTCTCTCTTCCAATCTGAAACGGGCAACGAAAGCAAAACCGAATTGTATTTGTGTGGCGCACACACAAAACCAAACACATTCGGCTGGCACACAGATACACAGCGCGCTCTCTCGCAACCACTGACCATCGGAATTTTTCTGTACAGAAACAGAAATCTCAGCAAAGCGAGCTGCTTGCAAGTTTCAGATCCGAAATTCAAAGTTTAGTTGGATTCAGACAGAGTCAGAGCGTCGTCGCCAGTGAGTTTGTTTATGTGTGTTCGCTGCGGGGCATGTGTTTGTCAGGTTCTGCTATAGCAAAAACAAAAACAACAACGCAACCAAACAAAAGTGGTTCGAACCAATTGGAAATTACATAGAAAATATATAGAAAACCAAAAACAACAAAAGAAACCCACATAAATCCCCAGTGCTGTTATATATATCACAGAAATAACTGCTGTTTCTGTTGCCTGCTGGTGATGTTGTTGCTGCTGCTGTTGGACACTGGAATCTAATTAAATTAAATTAAATAATGCACACACGCGTTTTCAAGTGACACGAAAGAATAGGTGGAGGACAAAGAGGAGGGAATAATCAGCGCGTGCATCTGTGTGCTGCGTGTGTGTGTTTTTGTATCTCTAAGCTCCCGTTCTACGTTCTTGAGTTGTTCTTGTTCTAAGTTCTCCTTCTCCTTCTCCTCGCCCTGTGTGTGTGTGTGGGCTTTGCTGGCCGTGTGTGTGTGTGTTACGTTTTGTTTCAATGCCAAAAAGTATCTATGCATGCGCTCGCTAGCTCTCTCTCGCTCCCACCCATCGAGCTGGTTACATAAATACCCGAAGAAGCAGAAGAAGGAGAAGGAGAGAGAAACTGAAATTGTTACAAATTCAATTAACACCTTCCAATTCGAAAATCGTGTCCAACTGGAAACCATGTGTTAATCCATCAGATGTTAGCAACAAAACGCACATTCCACTGGGTTTCTCCTTGAAGGAGGAAGAAAATTAGGTAAAGAGCTAAGGATAAGCTAAGCAAAGGAGAACGCAAAAGTCGGACGAGAACCCGAAAAAAGCGTTGGAATTGAGCAAACGAAATTAAAATCAACGACGTCACATAAAAGTGTGTCACGCACACAAGTTCGCTCTTGCTCTCCGCGGTGCGTGCGTGTGTGTGTGAGCTTTTGCGTCTCTCCCGCTCTCAGTCTCTGTCTCTCCTTCGCAGGCTGATAAAAGGCAACGCACACAGCGCGTATACATAATTTATATATTTTATTTAAATGTTTTTCGTTGAGTTTGCTTGAACGAGTTTTTCTCGTTATTCTAATGCTCCCCTCTCTGTCGCTCCAACTCAGTCTCCTTGTCACGACACGCGCTGCTATGCTGTCTCTTTCTGGCCTCAAACATATGGCCGCGCATTTCTCAATTATTATGTCATAAAAAAACATCTTTTGAATGGCAAATGCGCTGCGTTCAAGGCGACATTTGCAGCCCTCATCGGCGTCGTCGAGCTTTCATCCGCTGTTTGCTTTTGGCACTTGCACAGGAAATGCAAAAGTTTTCAGTGCCCCAAAAATGTCTTGCTCCGGCGGTGTGAGTGTGCAGCAATTTTCCAACGCTGCCATGAAAAACCTAGTGCCCTATTAAGCAAATCAAGAGAACGAGAGCGCGAGTGAAAAGCCCAGCGGGAGAGCGTGAAAAGCTTGCAGCGGCAGCAAAACTTTAAAACAAACAAACGCGAGTGCGCTCACGAATTTTTAAAAATCAATGTAGAAAATGCGCGCAAAGCGGACAAAGAAAACACACACATGCACACGAATACAGCTGCAGATACACGCTGGGGCTGTTAGACAGAAATGTGATCGGCACGTGTACGTGGCACACAGATACGCGAGTGGCTCTCTGCCTCTAGGCTCTCTCTCAGCTACAGAGCGAGGGAGAGCAGAAGAGTAAGAGCCTGACCGAAGAGAGAGCTTCTCTCAGCTGCTGCTGCCACACTTTTCGTTAGAATAAAATGCTAGTATAGCTTTTTCACAGCATTGAAACTCGGGCTCATTTCGAAAAAGTTTGTTGAGAAGACGCCGCGTTAAGTAAGATAAACGGAAAACGGAAAAACGCCAAGCAACAGCGGATGAAGCAGGGGAAGCAGAGAAAGAGAGATAGCAGGCGCCACTAAAAATTAAGCGCTAAGCTTAAGTAAGTCCAAAAAACACATTTTGGTATTGATATTGTGTTGAAATAAGCGCGTGTGTGTGTGAGTGTGCCTACAACAGCGTATGTGTGCTTGTTTTTACATAACCAACAACAACAATTCTGCAACATCAGCAACAACAACAGCACCAGCAGAGCAAATAAACAACAAAAACAAACGAGAAATAAAAACCATAACAAAAGCCTAATCAATCGCTGGAACTTTGCAAAAATAACAATCACAAAATAAGAACAACAAACAAAAGCAACTGTCGCGTCTCCAAATTGAAACAATAATTGAATTAATCAAAAATATATATTAATATTTCTTTAAAGAGTAAAAAAAAAAATAAGTAAAAGCGAATAACGAATAACAAGTACCGTGTACTGAGCGTACTGAGAGTAAGGAGATATCCGCACATCAGCGTTTAAAGAGTACCTAGTTGATCCTTATCTATAGCCACACTCAATTAATTGCAGCTGAATGCACGACTCCTTGCAAAAAGGTGAATATATTTCAAACTAGTCATAAGAATTAAGAGTTTAAGACTAGGCTTAGTTTAAGGAACTATCAGGGTTAGCATGGCATAGGGGCTAAATAGAACTAGCTCTTTTAGGGGGTGCTGGATATTCTTTTAATTTCTATATGCTTTCTAAAAATCACAGTCGAACTTTTAAAACTAAACAATGTTTGATTTTATTTTAAATCAATTTAAATTTTACAGTTGCTTTTTTTGTATATAGAAATGTCTGAGAATTTTAGTAAAGATTACTGAGTTCTGAGAATTATTTTAAAGATTACTGAAAACTGATTACTGCCTAAATTATCAGTATTTTATTATTATGTACTAAATTATATGCTTATGATGGCTTGCATTACTTAATCAGAATTATTATGTTTAAATGTAAGTTTCCCAAGGATAACAAGATTTTCTAGTTTACTAAGAAAACTTTCTTAGTGACTTCAAATTATTCCCATAAATGTTGTAGTTTTATAAGTTCGACTGTATTTGCTTTGCACAACCAAATGAAATAGGTTTCGATTGAGATTATGAGTGTGTGGCATCGGAATGTTCATACCATACACTCATGTTCATATTCACATTCGTACATGGGCATGAATATGTACTGCTGATTGCCCGAAGTCGATCTCTCTCTCTCCCTGTCTCTGTCTCTCTGCCGCTATCTGGCATGCTAATCAAAGTCAGTTGCTCATCTGCTCCACCTCCTTCGCACATCGCCTCCCACCTCCATCCGCCCTTCGCATCTGTGCTCTTTCCTCTTTCCTTTTTTTTTTTTGCGTCTCCGCTTCCTTCGTCCGTTTATCTGTCCGTCAATTTGCTCGTTTCATTCCTAACCCGACACTTGATTCTAGTTTTCTTTTTTTTTTTGTAGTTCGCATTTTCACCGCTCCTCCTCCGACTCCTCCCGTCCAGCTGCTGTTAAATGCAAATAGGCATTAAATTGTCCGCTTGTCTGTCGTTTCGTTTCATTTGCATTCACACCGCTGGCCCCCGTGACCCTCCATTTCCCCCCACCCCACCCCATCCACTTCCACGCCTCCCTCTGCCTCCGCCCCGTTGCGCAATTCGGTGGGGCAGCTCGAAGCTCGCAGCCCGTATGTGGGTTAAACTGCTGCCACGGCTGCTGTTGTTGCTTTTGTTGCTTTTGCTATTGCTGCTGCACCACAGGCCAAGCTTCAAAAAAAAAAGAAACAGAAAAAGGAAGGCTGAGAAGGCGTAGTAGGAGGTGCAAGTACACAGAAAGAAATTCCTTATACGGCTGGCAATAAGCTTAAAAAGCTACAATATTTCTAAATGTTTTAGAATTTCAAAATTCAAAATAAAAACAAAAGAAAATTTTAAATTTCAAATCAAACTCCTAACATTTTAATTAAGGAAACATTTTGTATAGCTTTTCAATACTTTACAACTTCTTAAGGACATTTGTTTTGATCAACATTCTTTTTAAAACTCTAGGAAAACGATGCTTTAAAAAATCCCTTAATTTAATCTATTTTCCTGCTGTATACATAGATGTTTGCAAATCAAATATTAACCAGCTTCAGGATTTTTGAGGATGATCATTAGTTTTCTTTTGGCTTGGTGTAAAAGTTGCAAGGGGACAAAATAACTGGGAAAAATTAACCCAAAACGAAATGAGAAAAGGTTTATGTAAACAAGCGAATACACACACACAGGCGCGCACTTACCAACACACTCGCAGTGACCGTGCTCATGCGAAAGGCACGAAACTGCTGTTAACCTATTTGCCGTAATGGTTACGGCGGTGATTCCGACCCGGAGACTCTCTCGGCTCGGCGGCTAATAAGCCGAGAGTCCCAGCCCCATATTTGAGTGGAAAAGGATGGGGAAGAGGGGGAGGAGCAAGTGGAGGAGGCGGAGTCGATTAGGGTTCCCGAACAAAAGTGAAGTGCAAAACTGCAAACTTGGCGGTAAATTAAAGTGCTCAATGTTCTAGGGAAAATTTCAAAAAAGCTTTCCAAATTGCTTTGCAAAATGAAAACGGATGGAATGAATCACCCCGAAGAGAGATCGGCGACGTAGTAATTTCAAAGGGGTTGAAAATGTGGTCAACACAAGTTTTCCCAATGGAAACTGGAAATCATAAGTGCGCAAGGAGGATTCTATTATTACGCTGTGTCCTATTATCATCTTTTCCTTGAGTATTGTTGCGGGATATTCCCATTGTGTATTACATGGTAGAAACAACATTCTAGTACAATCAGGGATACATAAATAGCATCAGAAATAGAAATGTCAACCCTTGAATTCTAAACCCGTTTAGTTGTGCTTTGTTATACCCTTTGTAGGGTTTTATAATTTTAGTCAGAAGCTTGCAATTCAGTGAATAAGTCATTTCCGACCCAATATATCATATATATTCTTGATCAGCAACAAAAGCCGAATCAATCTAGCTATATCCGGCAGAAAAATACATTTTTCAAATTTTTCAAAATTTTATAAGGGGTTGCATTGTTAAAATTGTCCAAATTTGACAAAAAATTTAATTTTCTAAAATTTTAAATTGACTGTGCAGATTTTTTAACCCAATAAAACCTAACAGAGGAAAGCTTTCTGAATTAAAATTAATTAATTTTTGGCATAGTTATGAGTTTTTTAAACTTTGGTTTTTCTTAAATTTTGTAATATAAAAATAAGGTAAATAAATGCGAATATTTGAAGTTTAGTTATGATTGATTTCCGATTCTATCTTATAACTTGTGAGGGTATACAAATTTTTCTACCCAAATTGAGCTTCCCTTTTTGTTATTTTTATATTATAATCATTAATTAAAGTAAGAAGAACCTTTCTAAGCATCAAAATTGACTCAATGAACAACAGTTAGACTTTCCAATTATACATACATATATTCCTTATAGAACGACCTGCTTTTTAATGGAAATAGAGTATAATGATTAGGGTTAATTGTATACCTCAAAGTTCTGTGAAGCTCGACTAAACGTCATTTGAAAACTGGTTTCTTTCTGTGATTCCCAACTCTGAAATCATTTATATTTTGATTTCTATAATATTCCCGTCTCATTAATCAGCTAATAGTGTCCGACCTGTGGCTGAGCTTTTGATGATTTGTAAACCACCTGATGACGGCCGAGAAAACCTACCAACTTCTCGACCTTGCCTTGCACCATGCCCATAAATATTCAACGATTTTTTAATTGCCTTCAATGCCTTTGCCTCTGAGATATCGCTGGGGCTCTCTCTCCTATACAATAATTGCAGTCACAGTTAATTGGCGCTGCATCAATTGAATGTTATTAGAGGTAAAGCCGCAGTAAAAACAACGAACAAGCAATTACAATTGCCCATCCATCCATCCATCCATCGACTTTGACGCCGTTCAAGTTCACAAACACAGCTTTGTCGTCGTCGTCGTCATCGAGTGAGGCGAAAAAGCTTCAATAACAAATTACTTGCATTTGTAATTATCGAATGGAATACAAGTATTTCTACTCGTCTTCGCTCGGAGCGTTCAATTAAATTACAGTTAATGAAATACGCCTGAGTGACGTAACAATCTCTCCCGTTCACAAAAAAACAATCAGCAGAAAAATGAGCAAAAGTCAGAAGCAAGAAAAAAAAACAAAAGGTGGGCTAAACCATAATAACAATAAGCAATAATCTAGAAGAATTCGCTGCCAAACGAAAATACATAATAGCCGTAATAAGAATCGGTGAAAGAGACAGGTGCATGTATATATTACACATATATGTATGTATATGAGGCCAAGAAGGAGAGGGCATGCCCCAATGTAGGTCTGGCAACGCGTTCAGCAGGTGAGAGGGTAGCAAAGGTAGATAGATGTGCATACCTCAAGCGAAACTATGTTGTTGCCAGTGATGCGAATTTATCTGGGTAATATAGCAGGTATCTGCTATATTTAGTACCCTGTACCACATTTGCGTACTTTTAAAATTGTCTTGGGTACTATAAGTTTATCAAGCTGTAAGCTTAAAATTTTCAAAATGATTAAACTTATTTAGTTGTCATTTCTTAGTGGCTATGAAGATATGGTAACAATCAACAATTTGTTGAATCTTAATGCATAATTTATTGTTTGACATATTTTGATTGATTCAAGGTTAAGGCAATTAATTTAAGCTTAATGGGTTTCCAATATTAAGCTCTGGTGTCATATGATAAATGTAACCTTAAAAAAACTGGTATTTTTGGTTGGACAAATCAAAGAACTTTATTAATAAGTAATGTCAAGCTTAATACATGGCCTTGTTTTGCTATAATTCCCAACTACTTTTAACATTGCAATAATGGAAGCTGATAAAATTGATAAATACTCAATTAAAGTGATAAGCAAAGATGCTGCATTTGATTTCAACTTAGTCTAAACTTAGATCACAAATTTGAAAATAAAATAGTATTTATAATTGTTATAATTATCAATATAAGGTACTTTGGTATCATCACTAATTTTTGCTCATTTCACTGAGACCTGAGGGCTGTAAGGCTGCAAGGGCCAAAAAGGCAAAGGGGGCGTTGCTGGGCTGGCGAATGGATTACATTGTCGCCTGCCAGCATCGATTCTGGCTAAATTGGGACGCTGTTTTTCGCTGTCTCTTTCTCTATCTATCTCTTACACACACACTCTCTCTCTCTCTATCTCTCTTGGCCATTGTGGCTGCCAAAAGTGGTTCTTCTTCCCCTCTTCTTCTGCCGCCTTAGCTGCAAACTGAATTCTGTGCTGCTGCACTTGGGCCAGGCCAATAGCAGCAGCAGTACAGAAGTCTCCTCGACAACAACTGGGGCAATTTTTAATTAAAATGCCAAAAATAAAGCCCAACGACAAATATTTGTTTCATTGTCAGGCTACATAGGGTTGTCAAGTAATGTGATTTAATATTTCTACTTGACTTGTGCCATATTGAAAATGAAAAGTAATCACAGATGTGCTGCTTCTGGGGGTTCCTTTTTTTTGGGACGGGGAAAAGTTCTCACCAGAAAATGGTCTCGAGGCCAAGAAACAAGAGCTTTTAAATATAGAATATGTTTCTTAAATTAGAATATTCACATAGAAGATGGGGAAGGGAAATTTCGAGTGTTAAGTGCTCCTTGAAAACTATAGAAAAGACTTAATATTTTTGTTCAAAATTAGGATATGTTGTTTTATTTAAAATGTATGAAATATAATATTTTGTTATGCCATATAATGCCACTACAAATATATTTTTAAAAGAGAAAAACTTTTTGTGAGCTAGAGGTTTGATTTAAAAATTTCTAGTATGTAAAACAACATGTTAAAAATAATTTGCTCAAAGAAATTCAAATTAATTTAAAGTTAGTGTACTTTAGAATGGAATATTTCCTAGAAATAAATGAGTTAAATAAATAATAAGTGAGGTTTTTGAACATTTACTGTAATTACCAGCAAATATTAGTATTATATCTGATGAAGTTCTCTGAAAATACCCTATGAACTTATCTTAAACAAGCTCAAGGTTACAATATACATTATTTAAAATACTTTTTCAAAGTGTTAAGAAATGAAACAAAGTTTATTTTAAACAACTTATCTTATTCTTAAGATACTTCTTCTGTTGGTTTACACAACATTTTCCCGATTAAGACATAGTCTGCCTTTTGGTAGATCTCGTGATTTTCCAATTCGATGTGAAGTGGCTTTTGTTGAACTGGATGGGGTGGAATATTCATTGACACGTTTATGGCATCTATCCAGGCTACCATAACATCGGGTCAGAACACTTGAGAAGGGGAGAGAGAGGTGGCTAAAAGTGGGGAATATTGGCAGAACCCAGAGAGACAGACACAGAGGGGGGACTTGTTTACTTCGACTTGCCGTAAGTTCTTTGTGTTTGAGTTAGTCTGTTGTTGTTATTGCCTCTGGCTGTCGTGTTGCCATTTGACTGCCTTCGCCTTTATTTATGGATAATTCATAGACGCACCTTGGCGCAGGCACCTGCAAACACGAATTCGATTTGATTGGAAGCGCTGCTAGCTCTGGCTCTGCCCCCTTTTCCAGTACCAAAATCCAAAACGTATACGGACTCTGTGTATTGACGAGCGACCTAGCGACATAGTTTCGCAGTTTGGCTTCGCTGCCCCCCAAGTAATTTACATACACACACACACACACACACACACACTCAGATACTCGGTGTGCACCCACACATGTGCAGCAGGGGGCTGCATGTCTGCTGCTGCCTCAGTGTCTCTTTGTTGTTGCTGTCTCTTGGCCTAATTGTGAGCTTTTGATTTTTGTTTTCATGGGAAGCCCCGGCATTTTGTTCGCTCTCCCTCTCTCTCTCCCTCTCTCTCTGTCTCTCTCTGTTCGGTTGGATTTGGCTTGGCTCAGCAGCATATTGGTTCTTTGGCCGCTGCATATTTTTCACTTCCAATTTTTTTCCCTTCCCCCATTTTCCCTGCTGATACATACCTTGAATGTTTTTCTCTTGTTTTTTTTTTCGTTCGATTTTTATTTTTCCCCTGCAGTGAGTGTGTTCTTGTAGGGCCCACAAAAGTTGCTGCTGTGGCCGCCGTAGTTGTTGTTGTAGTTTATATTTGGCCATATTACGTTGTTTAACCTTCACCCATTTAGGCCACGAAAATATCACGGAAGATGGGGGTAAAACCGATGAAAGAAGTCAGAGAAATAGCGACTGAGTTATATGGACAGGGAACAGAAATATCTTAAAAGATAGATTTATTATTTAGTAATCTTTATAGTAGAATGGAATTTTGGATATGTTTTCCTTTGGGATTTATAGGAATTTATAAAGATTAGGAGTTTTAAAACCTTTAAAAACTTCTTCAGAATCTAAAATAGTAAATCAAATTAAAACAAGCTTACATTTTATTGCTTAAAATATATAGTTTACAGGAAATAAAGTATGAAAACATGCAATTCCATGAATTTAAAGCTTTAAAAATCCAAATATTATGAATTAAATTCAATTTAATACTTCTACATTTTCCCATTATCTTTTCCAAGTGTCTAATATGCATTAGGTGTATAGATAAAATCATATTTATAGACAAAATGTTGGGCCGAATGGCAGCAAATTTGGTTCGTGGTGACAGCACGATGGGCATACGTTGCGTATACGCAACGTGGCCGCAGTGACTCCATTATGCAACGCACATAATCAGCGCTAATGTGAAATTCTAATATCATTTGGTGTACTCATTAATAATTATAATTATGCTGCCACCAGGCACCATTAAAGAAAACCCCAGCAAAAAGCGACAGCAACAGCCACATTAGAGGAAGAGAGATCCCTTTAGACCCCTCGGCTTTTCCGCCAGCCCTAACTCCTGCTTCCGATTTTCTGTTGACTCGACACAAATAGGCGCTCGCTCGCTCGTTTGTCTGATATTTATAACAAACACACGCAGACATCACATCACATCCTTTCATACCATATCCCAACCACACACACACTCATACACACTCGTCATCAACATCACGCTAAACAAAGGCGGCAGCTCTGAGCCAAGTCAACGAGAATCTAAAGCCAAAATCCAAAGCAGCTTACTCCTCCACTTGACGAGGACTACGAGTAGTCGGAGATTTAGAACACTTACAGGGTTGGTTATCTCAAAAATAAGGATAGTTTTCACTTCATTGAGTACTTAAAATGAACATGATTTTAGATTTTGATAAAGGAATGGAATATTTAAGTTTTGTTCAGATATTTGGTATTGTTTTTATTTTGTTCGTACAATGTCTACTATTTATTGATTTAATTGTATAAAAACCAGGAAAAATACTTCACAACCTTCACATCAAGTTCACCCTAGCTTTCTATATATTTGATGTTTTTAATAATATAATTTCTTTCCGTGCCTCATGAGTGGCAAACTCAGTGACATCCTGAAGCTACCCTCCGAAAAAAAATGTGGCTCATAAAAACCCAGCAAATATGGGTTGGCGTGGCTTGATGGTTGCTCTGGGGTTGGGTATGAGGATGGGGGGTCTGGCGAGCAATGAGCATAAATTATGCGCACAAAGAAAAGCGGCGGGAGGAGAGCGGATTGGGGATTCCTGGCGGGGGTTCCAGGCGCCAGCAACGCCATTCACGGGTACGTACCGCCTCCAATTCAGGCTGTTCAAACAGACAACAGAGAAGGGAGTCTTACAATGGGGGAAACCCTTTTTTTTATCTTTACTTTCTTTTTTTTTTTTCGTGGTGATACTTCTCCTGCCCCTGTGCCGCGTGCTCCTTGTTCTGGGGGTCAGTGGGCGGCTCTGGGTATCGCGTGCCAGTTTATTGATTTTCGCTTTCGTTTTTCATGCGGCATGCGACAGGCTCCAGGAGCAAGAACAAGCAGGCCAACAACCAATAATTGTACACACATACAGGACCTGCTTACATATGCTTATGGCCGAAAGTTTACTTTTGGATGGACAAACGCACTGACTGACGGACTGGCGGACATGGACTGACGGGGGGAAAACTCATTTGACAGAAGACAGAAGACAGTCATGTCAACTCATCCGAAAACGTGCCGCCAAAGTCAATGAGGTCGCACTTTGCCTTAGCTGTTGAATCCTTTCTCTGTCCTGCCTCCGCTTTGGCCTAGCCCCGGGGCTTTATTCAGCCTCCTCTCAGCCGCGGCGTCCTCATTCACATTTGCCAGCTGGTTAAGTATGCGCCGTGTTTACCTTTTGCTTGGCATGTCCTTGCCGCAGGCTTTAAAGCCTCGTTTTGCCAGTTGTTCATAATAAAAGTCTTGCCTGGTAAGGAGTTCAGTTAGTCCTTTTTATATTCCTTGCCTTATGGCTTATGACTTTTGCCTCATTGTTGTATTTGCATTCGTGTCGATGTCGCCTTTATTTCACCTCTTTTGTCAACTTCCGCTAATGTTAAGCCGCCTTCCGTTTGCCTCCTGGCACGCCTCCTCCTTGGAGGAAAGGGGTGGCAAAGCCCAGTGACTTTTCCGAGGCAGTTATCAACAGCTCCTGAGCTCAGCTGACCAGTTATCCGCACTTAGCCTGCTCACCTGCTACTGCGATTGTATTTAGTTTGATTATGTTTTAGTTGCTCCCATTTTTTGGTAGTTTTCCCTACCATTTCCTAGTTCCGGGTGGGCGTTCCCTGCTCCCTTTACTCTAGGTACTATATATAGTAGATGTAATATATATACTATATATATTTTGTACCTTTTGCCTTTGCTCTGTGTGTGTGTCAAGCCATTTTGGGGCTGACTGCAATTATGAATTTGGGGCAATTGTTTGGTGTGCACTCGGATGGCTCCATTGCGGCTTTTGATTTTGGGCCAAGTGTTGCCCAGCATGATTAGGGGATTTTGTTGCCATAAAGTACTAGGGTTATTGTTCCATGAGGACTGTCTAGATTAAAGGGAAAAATGGTAAATGTAGGTCCAAAATGATGGACATATCACTTCGTCGGATGACACCACAGTTGATTGATTGATGAACATACATAGAGCTATGACAAGTGCCATTTGGTTAAGTCATATTGCATTTGCAAGTTTCTAGCTCATCATTAGCAGTTGGCTGCCATAAACTTGGCTAACTTTAAAAGCCAGTATTCAGTCAAGTCCGGTTCTCAAAGTGAGTCACCTTTTTACATCCCACTCCCTGATTTTTCACTTGTCCGGGTCTCATTACTCACCTACTTTGGGTGCACATAATTTTTCAATTCCATTTTTTCCCTCACTAGCCTGGGAAAACGTGTGTGTTTTCCACACACACACACACGTACAAACACGCTGACAAGCCAAACAAATGAAACGTTTTCAGATTAGCAATGTCAATGTTGCTTCGGAAATGTCGGGATAAATTGCCCATCAGCCTTTGTCATCAAAAAGTCGAGGAGTTTGCCTGCTGGTGCGTGTGTGTCTCGTCCTTTGGCAGGCCAAAAAAGATTTATCGCACATGATATTTGTCAGAATGCCGTAAAAGATAAAGATACAACACAAACAAACTGAGAGATATATCGGAAGAGAGAGGGGGACAGTGAGTGCTGCTGTCAGCAGATTTTGAATGAGAAGCCTATGAAGAGACGATAAATGAGTGCCGAAATGAGTCTGAAATGAGCAAACAAAGTCAGGCGATGTTCTAACAAATGATTGGGGATTTAGGGTCCTCGAAAGAGGTTATCGCTAGGCACTTGTGGCACCCACTAGAGCCCACTTCTTAACTTCAACTCTAAATAGTAAGCAAGTTGAAGTTTTATCAGCGTCAAGGCGTCTGGGGCGAGGCAAGAGTCGTTGGCGAATCGAAAACACAAAAACAAAACAATTAAGAGCAAAGTGCAGCACATAACGTAAACTATTTACTGATAAGAATATATATACACATATATGTATATATACATATATATATACAAAGCAAGGAAGGGGAGCTGAGCTCTCTCGAAACGGCTGAGCAAACACTTGCAAACTCAGCGACGACGACGAGCAGTCACTCGACAGTTTGTAGATAAAGTATCTACCAGATACGCCACTCTCTCTGCGTACTCTCAGAATCGTACTCTCTCCATTCTCCACTCTCACTCTCTGTATTCTCTCTTCTCTCACTCTCTTTCTCTCTTCGTAGCAAGTGTTTGAATCTCGCAGATACTTTATTTCGTTTTTAATTGTTTTCAGTTTTTGAATTTAGTTGTATTTGATTTTCACATACTGTCGCACTCTCGTCGCCATCGTCGTCGTCGAAGGAAGTGTGGTTTTTAATGTCAGAAGTTTCAATATTTTTGTCAATTTTTGGAAACCCCAAACCAACCCAACCATTCGTTCAAGTGAGTGTTGTTGTCGTGTTAAGTGCTTGGACCCCATCATCATCATCATCATCATCACAATCAACTGACAGTTTTGTTATTTGAGAGCCCCGCAAAGCGGTTGAGAATCTCTTCCGCTGTTTATTCCCGTGAGCTTTTCTGATGTGTGTGCTCTGTGTGGCGCCCTAGAACCAACTGCTCGTCCAGAGGCATTTTAATTAAGCAACAAAACATATAAATCGAATATGCGGGTCGCGTGTTGTTTCCCCTCCTTAGAACTCTTAAATTCCGAGTTCTGAGCAACTTCTGATGTCATTGCTAGCTTCACTTCATTATAACTTCCCAATTGGGTTAGTTAACTCTGTTAACTTCTTCCCCTTTCGATAGATTTGGCCTAAAAGCAAAAACCCATTTTTGCCTGGCTACAATTATCTGTGAGTGTGTCTTATCGACAAACCGAAAAGCAACGAAAATAAACCTTATCGCTGTAGTCTCCGCTCCAGTGATAACAGTGTGTCCCGGACAGGGAGATAAGTTGGTAGGGCCCTATGTGTGTGCCAAGTATGAGTACTCGTTTTGTGGGTAAATTGTATATTTCCTTTCCTCTTCACAGATACAGATATAGTACGTACATATATGAACTCCATGATAAAGTTGGAAAGAAAACGGACAGGCAGTCTAAAAAGGGTGAATGATTCGTGCTTGTTTTAAAGTTTTTTTTCCGTAGAAATTAGATAAGACAATGATGTACATACACACTGCAGTGACTGGGGCAAATTGTGATAGAAAGATAGATAGATAGATATGTATCTTCCACCGTGGATAACCTGCTTCCTTGCTCTATTTTGCCACCCACTTTTCTATTTCAAATGATTATAATTCCGTCGCCAGCGAGGCAAGTCCTTGGACTGATTGGAGAGTGCATTTCATTTCATTTCATTTCATTTCATTCAACGGCGGCAGCTGTTTCCAATTCATCACCATTAACACATTTTCGGCTTGAGTGCATCAATGGCCTTTTTCTCGTTGAAGGAATTCTAATCTGTGGGAAATTCAAGGACATGAAAAATATCTGGGGACTTCAAATGAAATTTGATTTGCCAAGTTGTCGCTTTTTATTATTCAGTGACTTTTGTTTAGACTTCGATGGAAGCCATTTTGTGCGCTTGCCTCGAATTGGAATTCTTCTACGAAACTGCAAAATAAATAACAAATAATAAATATCGATAAACGAAAAACGAAATAGCTGAAAAACAAAGCAACAAGAAACAAACATCGAAAAGCATTAAGTGAATTAATTGAAAAACTGAAATGCCAAACCGAGGCGCAAAAGCAACTGGTTCTCAATGATGATTCCCACTCGAAAAACTCGTTTCTGCCGCATCTTGGCTTAATTCGATCTTTAGTTTCTTGATTTTCGCATTTTGTAGCTAACTAATTTCTTAAGTAAATGCAAATTTGTGCGACTTACCTGTTTTTGTGTTCTCTGGCTGATGGCAGGTGCAGCAGCAGCAGTACAATTGTATCTGATAGTACGCCGCTTTTGTTCGCGTATCTATGTATCTACGCTTGCTTTGCATTTTGCCATCTCTTCGATTTATTGCTCATTTTGCTTTGCTTTCGGTCTCTCTAAAAAAAAATCAAATAAAACGAAGAAGAAAAAACTTATTCAATGGTCAAGGTCGTTTGCAGTCAAATCGACCGCCGCACACACACTTGAGGGGTCTCTTTCGGCACTACCAGCGGACAGATACAACAAATACAATAAAAAAAAACAAGATACAAAATATAAAAACGTTTGTATAATTAAACGCCATTTTAAACAAATAAATGCGCGTTGTGTCTGTCTGTCTGTCGCTTAACGCTGCAGATTTTCGCCTGTTGTTGCTGTTGCTGGTCGCGCTTTTGGTTTTTGTGTCGGCGCATTTTTAATTAGCAATGAAATCATAATAAAAAATAAAACAGCTCATGCATAATTGAGTTGCAAGTTGGGTTTTCATTGCCGTACATACACACACTACACTCACAACCTGCTCAAAGGTATTCCAAAATAACTAAAACAGAGTCAGCTTGAGCTTGGACTTTGATAGAGATGATTTAGATGGAACGAATTTTAAGTAACGATTCATATTTTTATGGCTTATAGTGGGGCTATTAATAAGGTTGGGATTTCTGAAATGTTTAAATTATTTTTTTTTATTATTAAATCTGGATGAATAATGATTAACATATGAACCTTTGCATCTCTAGTTATTGATGGTTTTTAGTACGTTATTAGGATAACTTGGGATATTTTGTGGGGAATCTGCTCATAAAATAACAAATTACTATTACATTTAAGTAGCTGTATGTTAGCTTTAATTAAGATATTTGCTTGTAAATCGTATATACATATATATTTACTATATAGTTGGAGTGCGCAGAGATTTCTCAGCCTTTCTAACCGCATTCTCGCCCATATGGTATCCTTTTTTATAGGGGGCCCCCCCTCCTGCCATTCAATAAAACCATTTCTATGGATTCCTATAGTTCATGCTACTACTGTCGTCTGCTTTCCATCCATTCACAAGCTTTTGATTCAAACTATCTATCAAATCCAATCGAAAAATCCCCTCAAACTCGACTAACTCATTTGCCTGCCCTCCTTCTCAAGTTTTTTGATGAATGTGAATGCCTTTTTACATACACACCCCTCCTCCTACATACACACGAAAATCCTTGCTTTTTTTAGAAGAAAGAAAAACCCCTCCGTTCCAAAATGTCTCGCTCATTTTGTAAATAGCATCCTTTTCTCGAAGTCGAACGAGGAACTCAAATGTTTGTATCTCTATCTAAATGTTGCTCACCTGTCTGTGTGTGTGTGTTTTAATACCACTACTTAATACTTATTACTAACTACAAACAAATCGAGAAATGCATATTGCCACTCTGACAACTGTATCTATATCTTACTTACCAGTTTAATGCCGAATTACATACCTATATATTGCCTAAATGTTTACTGTATGTATGTATATTTATTATTGCTGCATAATTCACTCATAAATATTTTTTTCTTTTTCTTTTTTTTCATATAAACGTTAAAAACAAAACTCGCACATTCCACCACAAAACCACCAAAAATATAAAAAACTTAAAAATGAAATATGAAAATGAAAACATTGCAAAATCTAGAAGGATCGTGAATAAAGAATATATAGAGTAAAAGCGTCAGGCATATTTCGAGTGCGATCGATAGCAAGGACCAAGGACCTCATCCGCATAGCCCATCATACTTCTCTATCTCTCAGATGCCCGTTTGAGGAACAACCCCGATAAGGCATTGCATCGCATCGCATCGCATCGCATCGCATTCATTGGACAAGGACGTGGACAAGGACGAGGACGAGTACTTGGACCAGGGACAAGGACGAGTAGGAAAACTAAAAACCTTTCGCTCTCGCCCGCACCAATAAAATACCAAAAAGAAAACTGAGAAAAACCAAAAGCCAAATACTATCAAGCTGAACAGACGCCTCATTACCAAACATCGAACTGTCGTTTAACCAAAAAATAAAAACACGAATCGAATCGAACTCCAAATCAATTCAATTCAAAGGCAACTCAACTCCAACGAGACAGAACAGTAAACTGTAACAGAAATCCAAAGCAAAAAGCATAAGCAAAAAGCATAAGCATAAGCATAAGCTATAGCTTCAGCTAAAGCAAATCTTCAGTCAAAGTCGATAACCAAAACCAGCAACATTCACTTAAAAATGGCCGAAGACGCTACCATGGAGACATGTCCAAGTCCTGAGATCGGCGACTCACGCAAACGGCCACTCGATTCCGATCCGGAAAATGAACAAACTAAACGCTCACATTTCAGTTCCGGTAAGTTGACCAAAAAATCAAATCGAATCAAATCAATCCAAATCGAAATTCAAGAAATTCAAATTCAAATTCAGCTCCAAAATTTCAATTTCAAAAAAGGATATTTGGAGTAACAGAATATAAGCAGAATATTTGTCAATCGCTCTTGCATTTACCATTATATCGCGCTCTCTCTCTCCTCCTATCTCTCTCTCTATCCTGCTCTAAATATCTGTGTCTATCTATCTATCTATCTACCTCGTTCGTTATCTATCTTTATCTGCCGAGTCGTATATAAATAACACATACAATTTGTTTGCCTAACTCTTGTTTTTTTTTTTTGCCGATCGTGACGTGCGTCGATTCCTGCCCTTCTTTGTTATATAGTCACTACTACTATTGTTGATGTTATTGTTGTTATTATTATTGTTGTTGTCACTGCAATATACCCCCCTTCTCTCACCATATAGTATCTATGATTTCGTTTGCTTTTTTGTCGTTGTCGCCGCTGCCTGTTGTTGTGTGTTGTTAAGTTTTCAATTAATCAGCACGAGAAATTCATTTGCAGTTTGCCCCCAATACGTTCGATGTCAGTTTTGTGCAAAAGCGACACACAGACAGACAGACAGACAGACTTTTGATTTGTAATTAAGCCAGAGATAGAGAGATACATGTATATAGCGTATACGCCCCGAGGTCCCATCCGTATGTATGTATATGAGACATGCCTGGCATGTGGTCTTTTTGCGCAGGATTTGGGCCCAGTTGGGCCCAGTTTGACCCATTTTCCCCACAAACGACCTCCAATTGCAATCCCTGCAGCAGGCGAGAGTCTCAATTTCAGTTTCAGTTTCATCATCAATGGCCTGCAATTAGATACAAGTGCGCTAGGGCCTGAGCCCTGAGCCCAGAGCTCCTCTCTGCCAGATCAGCGGGACAGCTGATGGGTGAGTGGGTCACCATCATTCATATGGAGATGAAGAAGAGCTAGCTCTGTCCATTGCCAAACCCAAAAACTCAAAAACTCAAAACCCAAATCCAAACTCAAAGCTTTTGGAGTCCCCAGCTATTAACTAGTTGCTTTGCATGATTTGCTCGGCTCGAAACCAGCTGGCAGTTCCAAGGTGAGCCAGCGAGCAACGCAATCGAAGTACCTGTCGTCATAGTCACCAAAATAGCAAAAGGTGTAAATGCTATATAGCCGCTTTTGATACTCGATACTCGGTGTGAGCCACGTTTTCGAATTTAACTTAATTTGCTGGCCAAGGCGTGCTAAGATCTAAAAATGTTTGACACTGAGGGAAACCCGAGATGGCAGGACAGTTTACATTTTGCACAGAGCAGCAGGCATCGAGTAATACGTAATCATATAAAGAACATCTACACACTAATTTAAATCGAGAAAAAAATTACAAAAATTCCAACACCCAAATTGATGTAATATTAAAGTACAGAGTCACACATTTCCTCATGTTTTGTTGCATCAAAATTCTCAAGTTCGTATCGAGTTGGAATGCGGAAATTCTGTTCGAGTAAGTTCAAGTTTTGCGTGATGATGGGATACGTTTTTGGTAACAAATTTGAAATTAAACCGTTTTATCAGCTGTTGGCCACTGCACTCGATATATAGTAAAATATATCTATGTGTTCAGCTGGTCATTTGTTATTAATTGGACATCTATTGAAACCCATTGTGTCTAGGCCGGACGCAGAACAGGTCCATGTCATATGCGTTCGGTTTGGATATTTACACACAGTTATTTATTAGTTTTCAAACAATTTATTTGCTTAGCTGCCACGACAGTCGCTCATTTGTTGGTTATTTATTTGCTCTTCACTGTCTCTTGTTTTTATTTTTTTTTCCTCTCTCTGTTTAAATTTTGGTTGTTGTTGTTGTATTTGGCAGTTTTCATTGTTATTTATGGCTGTTTAGGGTTTGGGTTGAGTGTGCGTCAGTCAGGTTGCTGCTGCTGCAAAGGAAATGCAGTAAAAGTGGGGTGGCAGTGGGTCAACCAGCTAGCGAGTCCGCGTCCTGGTCTGGAGCTTGGTCTGGGTGTTACGTAATCAAAGCTGCTGCTGTGCGGGGGTGTTCCATGATGCGAGAGCCAGCTGCTCGCTCTCCTTGCGAGAGAGAGCGACCTGAGCTGCTGTTGGAGCTGCTCGCGGGAAAACGTTGACAGCGGTTGACCTACTTTGATGACAATGCGGGTGTGCAAAGTGTGTGCGTGTGCTCGTGTCCGTGCCCGTGTCCGTGTCCATGCTCGTGGTCTCGTGTCCCTGTTCGTGTTTGCCTAGGAAAATAAGGTCCTGCGCAGTGGTGAGATTTTGTGGAGGCCCCATTCAGCTGCACTGCAGCATTTGGCGCCATTGCAGCCGCCGCAGCAGCCGCAGCTCCCGCCACAGAGCCACATGAGGCAAGTGGCAGAGCAACGTCCTTGAGTGTGTGCCTGCCCTGCATAAGATGGGTGGGCTTTTCGGGCAGCCACCGATGCTGTTGCCTGGCCAAATCTCAAGTGCGTTTACTGCCTCAGGGCTTGGCTTGTTTTGTATCCCCACCTTTCTCTCAATCAGCGACAGTAGTATCTCTCACTCTGGCTTGTGTTTTTGGGTTACCTTATTTTTAGGTGCATGCACCATTGTTGCTGCAACTCAAGTGGCCATCGGTGTTGCATGTGTGTGTGTGAGTGTTGTTGCACTTGCATAGCTTGTCGAGTGGCCTACTAATAACTCGAGTGGCTTTCTTTTAGGGCCAGTGATTAGGACACACACAACAAAAGAAAAATAGTAGTAGAACTAAAGGAGACTAGGCTAGGCCAGGCCAATCAGGATAATTGGGTCATCTCTTCTTCTGTTCTGTTCTGTTCTGTTAAGCTGTTAAATTACGCATACGCCAGGTTGGCAGTTGTCATATTACGTATACGCACCGTGGGCCAGGTTTAATCGCTTAATTAACTCGGTTTGAAATGGTTATTGAAAGGGCAATCGAATTTTTAGTTTGATGTCTAAAAAACGTGACACGTTCACTCTTTCCGCTGTTTGGCTTATCACGTTGACTTCGTTTCGGTATCACATGTTGCCACAGCAGTTTCTATTTTCGACACACTCCCTCTCTTTTTGGGGCTCCCTTTTGGCTAGTGCTTCTTTTCTCTCTCTCTCGCTCTCTCTGATAATGAACCGAGGAGTGACATGGAATGATGTGAGGCAATCAGCCAAGCAGGGGCAGCATTAGATCATACACACACAGATAGCTTCATACATACATACATATATCATCATCTGCCCATGATCACTGTGACTCACAGTTGCCGCCAACATCAGCTCTCCCAGCTCTCCAGCTCTCCCACTCTCCGGCTGTGTGGCTCTCCAGTTGTAGCCGCTCTCCCAATTCTCCGGCTCTCCTCTCTCCTCTCTTCTCCAAACTCTATGCTTGAGTCTGGGCTCCGTCTTTGGAATTCTTCAGTGTGGTTTTGTCGCTCGTTTCGTGCGCTCGCTCGCTGGCATTCGCTCTTAGAAATCGCTTATTATTTTGTATTCCAAATTCATACAACCAACTCCCGCGCAGTTGGCAGCAGCATGTTGTTTGCCAGAACAGCGTCAACGTCCAGCATGCAGCAGGATCTGAGTACAAGCCCCCAACAGCTGGGACACCAGCTCATCCACCAGCATCACCAGCAGCAGCAGCAGCAGCAGCAGCATCAGCTTCAGCTTCAGCACCAGCCATCGTTTCAACTCCAGCCAAGCAGCTTCTGTACGTGCCACCCCCACCATCCATACCTTAGTAACCTAGTATCTAGTATCTTAGTATCTTTTGCACCTGAGCTACAGTATCTCATACACTGACGCTCTCTCCCCCTATCCGTGTTGACCTTGGTAATTAGCGTGTGCATTGGTAATTATAGGGTTTATCTCATTCGTTATTTGCCAGAAGCTTACACTGCGTATGCGTAATATTCCGCCGATATTCGGATTGCCGCAGCAATTAACGTCTTGTCAATTTACTGTTTCGGCGGGGGTTTATCTAACATTTTCAAGGTCGCCTTCGGTTCTCCCTTTATCGCCAACGAATTGGAATTGAAATTGGTTACAATTTTTCCATAAATATTTGCTAATCGCTGAAAGACCGAACCCACTCACACAGCCAGTCTATATGAATTCAGTTCAATGCCAGGCATAATGATTATTCAAAGTGGACAGAAGCCCACAAAAAGCACTAGAGAGACACAGAAACACGACAACTCGAGGTGAAGTTTGACCTTAGCTCGGCTTGAATCGGGCTTTATCAGTTGATTCTTGAAATCAATTTCGAGTTAGTTGACCAGTAATTAACTTGAGAGTCACGCTGGCGAGTACTTGAGCTCCCAAAAAATAAAAAATACAGAACTACAATTGTTGACTTGAAATGCGGGAAGCAAAACGGCGGCAAAACCTAACCTTGAAAAAAAATATATATATTTGAATGTGGGCAAACATGTCTCACTCACTCGTACCTCTGTGTGCGTGTGTGTCTTTGAAAAGGCCAAAAATAAGTTGAGACACTCGGTTGTGACCATGCCCAAACCGCTCAAGTTGCCCCAAAATGAAACGAAATAAAGAAAGAGAAAAAGCCAAGAAAATAAATAGAAATAAAAATCGCAAGCCACTCCAAAGACGTGCGGGCATTTTACTTTTATTTTTCTTGGCAAAGTCTTCTGTGTCTTGGCATTTTTGGCGAAAATATCTTTAGCATTTTGCCCCGAAAAATGTGTTATTTATGCGTGCCAGAAATTCGGAGCTCAACTTTAGCTTCAGCTATTTTCCATAGTCTCAGCTTTGACTTTAGCTTCTGTTTTGAGCTCGCTCAGCTTCATTGTGTAATCTCTCGAGTTCGGCTATTGCCAACCAGTTGTTAATTTGGCTGCCATTTGGCAACACTTTCGGGCAGGTGTTTTTCGCTCTCAGTTCGACTTTAGGCCAACTTCTCAATGGCGAGCACAATAAATCAATTTTTGTTTGAGATACCGAAAGGGTCTGTCTTGATGATCTCATGGAAGGTATTGCCACGTTCGCTGTGACGCCCACTTTTTCAGATTTTCCATCTCTAACATTTATATTTTATTTATCTCTTTGCACATATTTCCTAAAATTCGAATTTAATCATTAATTTGTGTATTTTTTTGTATATATTTTTTTAAACTATTGTTTTGCTTGGCTTGGTAATCCCTCATTTAATGCTTGTGTGGGTTTTCGATTTGAACAACCACGCAGTCAAGGCTGAAGTTCAATCGAAAATTAAGAGTAGACCTTGGGCTATCCCCATTCCATCATTTTCCAGCCTTATCAACGGAGGACTTCCGGTGCTCTTCATCAATTAAAATGCTTTCAATTCGCTCAATTTCATTCTGACCATGATATATATAAATATTTGTTACAGCGTTTCCATTTATTGTGTGTTACATATTATCGTTTTTTATTTCTCGTTATTATTTTGTTATTTAAAACCATTACCGTTCATGCATATAAATGTGCTTGTAATTATCGACGAAAAAAAAGCTCCAACCGTATAGCGCAAATATAATTATAGATACTACACAGAATATAAAAATAAATTGATGTGCATGCCACACACAGCTTAGAGCGGACAACAAAAAATAAAAAATAATAATAACGAACAAAAAGCGACACACACACACCGAGTAAAAAACAGTAAAAAAGTATAAAGTATATATTCTCAATAATCACGAACAGTTGTTTTTGTTTCTGTTGTTGTCCCCACTTAAGCGTGCGATTAGCAAAAAATACAGAAATAGCTATTAAAAAAAATAAATAAGTATAAATATAAAGGCGACGAATAAATCAAAATCTATCCGAAATCAGCAGCGTTCCCACGAAAAACCCAATGAGAACGAAACTCAACCGAACTCAACTCAAATGTGATATAAACTCAAAGAAAAAACTAAACAAATGTAAAGGAAATCAGTTGTGATAAAGCTACGCAAGTAACCAAGTATATATAATTAATATATATGTATATCCAAAAACCGAAAAGTAATTAATCAACCTGAAACAACGACTGAATAATACAAGAAAGGAAAAAGCACCAAGCAAAAGCAAATGCAAATCAACGCAACGCAGCAGCATCAGCATCAGCATCATATAGGAACTGCTGCGACACACCACCAAGAACACCTTCTCCTCGATCGAATCCACCTCCACACCTGGTATTAGCTCCTGAATGGTAAAAAGCCTTGGCTTTGTTTTCTAAATGTCTTCCATAGCATTCTTACTTTGGATGTTGTGTAACTCTATATCGTCATTAACAACCGCCATTCTCAACATGGACATGCCTCTCTATCTATCTATCTCACCATCAAAGCACCACCAAATGTCATCATTACAAGTCCTGTAAAGAAAGCCCATGTCCTGTGACTCAAATGTATATATATATATAATATATATATAGGTTACGAGACAAAAGAATCTGAATCTTTTGCTGAAGCTTGCTGCTGCCGCTTAACCTGTCTCTTGTCTGTCTTACACTACTTCTATATAAACTGAATACTATATATTATTATAATAATATAATATATATACCTCATCGTAATCGTTGTTGTTGTTATCGTACAGAATATATACATTTATATATATATATATCTAACCAGAACCATCAAAATAAACCCAAGACAAGGCACCAAAACAGAAACAACACTAAAATCCAACCGCCATTCAAGAACACCAATATCAATATGTCAATATATCAATATCAGCGCCAGCTATCGAATCAAATCGAATTAATTCAAATGCCATCATCCGGAAGTCGAAGCAACCTACTAAACCACTGCGATGTCACCCTCTATATATCAACCTGATCTCTCTCTCTCTATCTCTCTATATAAAGATATATATTATATATAAAATAAATATATGTAAACTTACAACCACCGCATTCATCATTGAGAGCATTATATCCTTAAAACCAAAAAAACTAAACATGAAACGAGAAGCAATCAAATGCACAAAAAAAGCCTTGCAAACTGCCATTAAACTCGATGTATATTCAGTAATATGCGAGGAAATTGCGAGGCGGAGACATATTGAATATAGAATACAAATTCCATATATCTCACGCCTTCCACCGCCTAATCCATGCTGCGTGTCTGTGCAACCATGAAAAGTCAGCTTAATTAAAAACAAATTTTCCATTTCTTTTTCTTTCGTTTATTGAACAAGTTTAATAATTGGAAAGCGCGTAGAGTAAATCGAAACAGAGTAAAATCGAGTTGAAAAACAGCAACCCAAACAATAATAAATAAATAAGGAATCGAGGCAGATAATCGATACATACATATATATATATATATATTCCAAGAGAAGACTGAACGGGAACTTGGAAAATTCCGCAAAATATGGAGAGTATTATGAATGCGGCCTTGGGTGGAGATGCCCAGCTGTTGATGCAGCATTTGGGCTTTGATTACGAGCAGCAACAGCAGCAGCAACTGCAACCAGAGGCAGAGAGCCCACAGCCACAACATTTCACATACCGATATCAGCAATCAACGCCCACACATATGCAGCAATTAGCTTGTAACTATCAGCCACGACATTCCACCTACAACAACAACAACAACACAGCGTCGTCGCCCTCATCCACACACTCGCTGGCCAGCAGCAGCAACAACAGCAACGACAGCAGCAGCAGCAGCAACAGCGGCAGCAGCAACATCAGCAACATTAGCAACATCAGCAACATCAGCCCCCATAGAGCTGCATACTCATTAGCCGTTCATAGCTATAAGCAGCAACAGAGCCTGGCTAATCCCAACCATGTTCCGCTCCATCAGATGGACCTGCAGCAGTCGTCGCCGCTCAGTGAAAATGGTGCTTCTCCCAATGCCACATCAGGTGCCAACACGCCCCCAACAGTTGTGGCAGCAGCAACAGCAGCAGCAGCAGCTACATCAGCATCAGCAGCAGCAGCGGCAACTGCAGCAACAACGCCCACGCTGGGCAACTATAAGACTGCCTCCTGCTGGTGTTACGGTGAGTCCCCGAGTATATGCTCAAAACTCAAAAATAAAATCAATAAAAAACGCAATCAGCATCAGCATAGAACTATCAAAAGTTGCGCACAACTTCCTCTACTATATCAATATATATATATATACACCCTACATAAAATGTACACCACTTCTCTCTATCTATAACTATCGAGCTCGCTACAAAACCAACCAACCAACCAACCAATCAACAACAGCAACAGCATCAATCACCACGTCGCCTCATTCTAAAAAGCCGCCAGCAACTACTTGAAAAACTCAATAAGAACAATAAGAATAAGACAAAAAATGAACCTAAACAAATGTCAAACAAACGAACCGAACCGAACGTCGCCCAAGAAGCCACCAAAGCTATAAATGAATTATATCCATTAACATTGCGTTGAAAGTTTTGAAAGAGAATAATCCAAATATCACCAAAACATTCAATCCAGCACACATTCCGATATACACACGATATAAAACCAACCAACAAACAAACACTCATAAAAAAAAGAAAACAACTAAGCAGCAAAACAAATATCGCATTAAAAAAAAAGCCTCGAGAAAAAATCAACCAACAAGCAAACTTCCACAATCGACTATATAAAATCTCATATGCTAATCGTACGCTTTAATGTGGGCGTCCATTTCAATTTTGAATGTGCCTTAAAATATTATGTCTTATGTATATTTTGCGTCCACTTTCCTTTAGCATGCCCTAGTGATTCATGTGTGTTGCATAAAGATTTATGGCATGCAGAGGATTTTGGGGGAAAGATTGGAATTAAAAGGGAAGGTTGCTTTAGAAATTAACTTGTATTTTAAGGAGCAATTCAAACACCTTTGTATATCAATTTAAAGAAAGAGTATACAGAAAAGTCTCACTTTTATCGATTTATAAGCTTAACTCACTTTAGAGCAGGTGCTGCCTTTCATGGGTTTCCCTCCCACAGCAAGTGCAGGTCATAAACTTCGATTTATTTTCACTAATGGATTTTGTTGCATTTAGGTTTAAATAGTGTTTCTGCAACACCTCCTTAGAGCTAGCGAATATGGTTTACTTCCCCTTACACAGGATCCAATCGCTTATTCGCGTGTCGCATGTCGCCACATTACGCATACGTCGCGTGGTACGCGACAAGCACTTGAAGCCGCAAACTTTGCTTTAACAATTTGCGTGCTGCAGATTGCTCCTGCTCCTGCTCCTGCTCCTGCTCCTGCTCCTGCTCCTGCTATGGAGCTTGTCGTTAGCCTAGTTTCCCCCAAGCAATCCTGCACACAATGCATACGAAATTAGTCGCCAGTCTGCCTCCTGCAAGCTCCTCCCCATTCTGCTCCTGCAACCGCTTCCTGCATCGCTCCATGGGCGGTCTGCAAGTGTTATTTATGACAGTCACATAATTTAAGTTGCTGCTGCACAGTGTCAACAGCAAGGCAGTCTTGGTCCTTTGTGGCCCATACAATCGCTAAGCAAAACTCTGGCCAACTCTGTTGTTTCCTCCTGCATATAATACCCTGCTCTCCCCTGCTTTTTATTTACGAGACCGCACAATTTATTGTTTTTGCATCTTTTAAATTTTTTTATTTAGACTGCAACCTCCTCCTTCTCCTCCTTCTACGCTCTCTAAGTACAGATAGATGATAGATAACTGACAGATGCGTCCGGCGCACTTTCAATTATTCGAATGCACTGAGGCTGTACTGAGGCGGAAATTGGCCAGCATGGTGCTAAGTATGCGGGGTTTTTCGCTTTCGTTGCTCTCGCTTTTTGCACATTGCAAATTCTTTAGCAAATCGCACATTTTCACACATGCATGTAAAGCAGGGCAAATGGTCCAATATTCAACCAACCAACCCCCGCAACCAACCCACCGCAATGTCATCGCCGCAGAGTGAGTGTGCTGTATCTAATTAGAGAAATACTTTTGAAGGACACTCGACGACGACGACATAGATTTCAAAGGGAGAGGAGCTGGGGAGGAGCCGGGCTAAATTTAAACCAGGCGAGTGCCAACGTCTTGGACCGCCCCAAGTCAGCTCAGGCGACACGAGAGACCGACAGACAGAAGGGTGGATGCATGGTGGCAGCCAGTCAGGTGCAACGTGCTCGGATCACTTTGTTTTGTCTTCGCTGCCTTGCAGCGCTTGTGTAATAGAGCGTCTCCGCTTGACACATTTTATTAATTGAAATTTGTTTGTTTACTGGCGGCGACTTGGGGTCGTCGTTGTATGAGATCATTGCGAGGCTTCACTGTGACCATGCTTTCGTACTTCGTTTCGTTGTATTTCGTTTTTCCCCCATTCATTTACTCTCATATTTATCTATATATATTTAGTACTATATTTGCAAATCCCAACTTATAATCATTGCTTCCGTTCTTCTCTTTCCATTTCAGGTGAGTCAGTTTGTTCTGGAATTGAGGTTGAAATTGAAAATAATAACAATAATCATATTCATCATGGTAAGCTTTGTCACACTTTCATTAAATACCATTAAATCCATCTTTGTCTAGCCAAAAACAAAAATAGATATTAAACCAAAAGAAATATATGAACAAGATCGACTAATTGAAGATTAATACCGAACTAAAGCCGTAGCTCTATCTGTCGTTTTTTCTGTATCTATGTATCTGTATCTGTAACTCGAGCGCGCTTTTTGAGCTTGACTTTGGATAACTGATTTTAATTTTGACCCCACTGACGACCACGACCATTAACCTTCGACCCTTTGACCGACTTTTGCTTTGACTTACATTTTCTTTTTTTTTTTTTTGTGTCTATAAAAAGTTACTCGTTCGTTTTCCGTTTTTTGTTTTGCTTTTGCGATCAGGGTCGGACAGGGTCTCTCTTGACGGACGACCTTCCGCCGGTGGAAGAGCCACAGTGTGTGCCAGGTCTCATGTGTTTCGTGTGTCGCCACAGCATTGTCCGTTCCTCATCCGATCTCACCTCGAGCTCATAACTCCTCCTCATGGCTTGCCACAGAAACAAACCCAACAGACAACAGTCGAACACAACCATATGCCATATGCCAACATAACCCAATCCACGACACGCAGTAACCCATTCCAATCGCTCTGTATGAAGCCACCAAAACAAAAACCATGCCTATAACCAAAACCAAAAAAACTAACTCCAAGAACTCCAAGCGATCGACGCTGAAATGCTGTTATTATTTTTAATTTATAACCTGCCGAATTTGGGCTAGTAACTAGATCTAACCAAGAGTATAACCATAACCAGAGCCAGAACTAGAATGTTTGCAACAGCCGAGGGCACAGACTAACCTCCAGTACCAGTTCAAGTACTATTCCGCTTCCAATTCTAATTCTAACTCTAAATTTTAATTTTTATAATTAAAAACCCGAAAAGAATGATACCCAATGATCTCTGACCTCTGAGAATCAACGAGACTAATGCATTGGTCGCTCTGTGAACTCCTTTTGACTTTTTGCTTGCAGGCGAGACAACGTATCACATGAAAATCCTTGTGCCTGCGGTGGCCTCCGGGGCCATCATTGGCAAAGGTGGCGAGACTATCGCCTCTCTCCAGAAGGACACCGGTGCTAGGGTCAAGATGTCCAAGTCCCATGACTTTTATCCAGGTGAGTCTTTATACTGCTCTATACTCTGGCAGAGAACTAATCTTCTTTTTCATCCTCTAGGCACCACTGAACGCGTGTGCCTAATCACCGGCTCTACGGAGGCCATCATGGTCGTTCTGGAGTTCATTATGGATAAGATCCGTGAGAAGCCTGACCTAACCACAAAGATCATTGATGCCGAGTCCAAACAGACCCAGGAGCGGGACAAGCAGGTCAAGATCCTGGTGCCCAACTCCACGGCTGGCATGATCATCGGCAAGGGTGGCGCCTTCATAAAACAGATCAAGGAGGAGAGCGGCTCCTATGTCCAGATCTCGCAGAAGCCCAAGGATGTCTCGCTCCAGGAGCGTTGCATCACCATCATTGGCGACAAGGAGAATAACAAGAACGCCTGCAAGATGATTCTCTCGAAGATCGTCGAGGATCCTCAGTCGGGCACTTGCCTGAATGTCTCCTATGCTGATGTCAGCGGCCCGGTGGCCAACTTTAATCCGACCGGCTCTCCATATGCCACCAATCAGAACGCCATTAACTCGAGCACCGCCTCGTTGAACTCCACGCTGGGCACCACGATCGGTGGCGCTAGCTCCGCGGCCAGCCTGCTAGTCAATGGCACCGGCATCAATTTGTCTATTAATCTGGGATCACCCAATCCGGCGCCCAATCTAGCTGTTGCCACTCAGCTTTTGGAGCATATTAAGGTGAGTGATTGCTAGAAATCTTTTCAAGTTTCCCCCTATAACTTATACTTACTAAATCTCTGTAGGTTGCCATGCGCGGCTCTGGTTACTCGGAGAACGTGACTACGGATGTCTGCAATGCTTTGGGTGTGCTGGCCAAGTACGGTGTTCTTGGTATGGGTGTGGGCGTGCCTCATACCAATGGCGCCCACTCCACGCTGAGCAATTTCCTTGGCGTCACGACGCTGGACCAGCAAACAGCGGCCGCCGCATCCGCGGCCACCGCCAGCAATGTGTTCGGTGCCGTTGGCCAGGTGAATCTGGAGCAGTATGCAGCTGCAGCGGCCGCTGCCGCCGCCGCGAGCCGGCCAACGCAGTCACAACTGGACGCTGCTGCGGTGCAATTCGATCCATTCCGACACCTGGGCTCGGCCACGGCGCCGGCCACCACGCCCGTCTCCCTGAATAACAACAGTTTCGGGCTGACGGCTGCCACGGGCACGGCGACCACGGCGCAATTGGGTGGACTCAGCAAGAGTCCCACACCGGGTGACCTAAGCTCCAAGGACTCCAAGAACGTTGAGGTGCCGGAAGTGATTATCGGCGCTATTCTAGGTGCGCGTCCTTACTATTATCCCTACTAAAAAAAAAGCTAAGAAAAAAGAAAATTGCAAAAACCAACCAACCAGAGAGACACCGATAACTCTGCAATTTTTATTTTTTTTTCCCCCATCCGCAGGAGTTTCCTATTCCTGTTACCCCGCTCCCCCATTTCCCCAGCTTCCATATAATACACCTCTTTGATTAGCCATTAGAGCCATTAGACATAGACATAGATAGCCAAGAAAGACACTGGCACTTCATTCCCAGACTCATTCCAATGAGAGAGATCGATCAGTTACGTTACCCATTGCATTCCGATAGACAACACATTCTCAGAGCGTTCAGCCACAGATGAATCCATTGAAACTTTTATATAGCGAAATTTCTAGTCAAGTTCTTGCCTCTCACCCATACCCATATCCCAGCACCTGGCCACACCTTGATCCCCGCTCAGACCCCAAAAGGAAAAAAAAGAAAAACCCACTGAAAATTCGCACAAAACAGCAGCAGAAGCAGCAGCAGCATCCGTTAGCATAAGAGTTTAAAAGAGTAGCTTTAGATGTTAGGTTTTAGGTTGAAGACATTCACTTTTTCCCCATCTTGTTTATGCCTAACGAATTTTCTTCTAACACATCGATATACATATGCTATATATAGTTGGCTAGTGCAATTCTTGGGTAACCAGGCGTACATATATTATAATACCATTTTTGTTGGATTTACATTCGTTACATGTTCACGTGCGCAGTTTTAATGTTTACCTCAGTGTCAGTTGTAAGGTCGTTAGGTCATTAGGTTTATTAGGCACCTGACAATCCCCACAGCGTATGGCTATTGATTTTTTGATACATTAATACCTTGATTTGTTTTATTTTTGGCCCGCCCGCTATACTTTCCCCCCTTAATATATATAATTATATACCCCCTATACTACTGATATATATATATATACATACCCATTTTTATTACCCCCACATCATTATATTGTTCTTTAAAGAAAATATTTAACATAAATCTGATGCAAATATTCCAGGTCCGAACGGTCGTAGTTTAGTTGAAATCCAACATGTTTCTGGCGCAAATGTGCAAATTTCCAAAAAGGGCATATTCGCACCTGGCACTAGAAATCGCATTGTTACCATAACTGGTCAGCCGAGTGCCATTGCCAAAGCGCAATATCTAATTGAACAGAAAATCAACGACGAGGAGACAAAGAGGGCGCGACAAATTCCATTAACCACTGTTGTGAATTAATAATATATCCAGCAAACTAAAACAGAACAACAAACAAACAAACAAACAAACCGATTAAGAAACCAAGAAACAAACAAACAACAACAAAAACAAACAGGCAAAGCAAAGCAACAACAACCAAACTATCCCCCAACAACACAAGCAAGTTTTTGTCTTAAAACCAAATTGTTACTTTCTCAAAAAAACCCCAACAAAAAGAAATCACTCGACACACGTAATACAAAACAAAAAACATTATTATAATAATAGTAACAAGGAGAGATAAGAAGGGATAGGAGAAACACCAATTGTTATGCGTGCAGCTAAGAGTTAAGCAATTAATAAATAATAATTATGTATTTGCGAAGAAAACCCCCATCCCTTCCCCAGTACACTTTTTGAGTAAACTCAGTTCCAAGCAAGGCCTTCACCTAAAACGAAACCATTTGCTTTAACTAAAAAACGCGAGAAACGTTATGTAATGACATGAGAAATAGTGAAAATTTTATATAATACACATGTAATACTACTACCTTTTACCTTCTACTAAACATTGTTGCATTTGTTTGTCACACTCGAAATGGAATTCGAATCCTAAATCGAATCGCATTCGAAACTCTTCAAAAAATGTATATCGAAAATGAAAGCTAGATTAGAGAAAGAAAACTGTTTGGGTTTTTGTTTGTGATGCGTATGTTTGCGTTGCGTGTTTTGTTTTGTTTTTTATATACCATATACATGGGATATACATATACGATGATATATGTACCTATGTACACCGTTGTTGAGTCTTGTTTATATATTATATACACACATATAAGCCACCACCACTTACACACAACACCCACACAACCAATAATTAGCATTATGTTGAGCTAAAGTTGAACTGTTTTCTATTATACAATGAGCGAGCGTTTTCAGTGAAAACTTCAGGTGATACTTACCCTCGAAATAAGGTAAATATTTTACTACAATCCTACGACAAAAAACAAAAACAAAAAAACCAAGAAAAAACTGCGACAGGCTAGTGAAAAAATGCAATTGCAAAATAAAATAATAGTAAATAAATAATGATGAGTGACTTTGTTGACATTTTAGGTGCTCTCGTTACCAATTCCTGTTCTTACCTCTGTTCTCTGTTGACCCCCTTTCCATTAAATGCTTATCGCTGTTAATATATTCACCAACGATTTACTGCGACCTCTGTACATTTTGGAACGCTACAGTTGATGTTCTTGATCATGATAATGTTGTCTAGTTTTAGAGATCCGATCGGATCGAGTGGTGTTAATGTGTTGCGCGCGCACGTGAGTCTCCTTTTGGTTATGATTTTGTGCTCCCGATTTGTTATCTCCTTATCTTTTGTTTTCTATATATTATTTATATATAAATATATATATACATTGCGATTTGTTAGCTGCCAGTTTGAGAAACTGCACTTGTTAGTTTTTTAATTTTTTTTCTAATGTCACTTTGCGTTTTGTTAACTCTACATTTCTTTGGTAAATTTAGCACATTTGTTTCTTACATTCTAATTTTAAGTCTTACATTCTCTTTCACCTCAAAAATACATCACAATTATCTTAAAGAAAATACCGATTCTTTGTAAAATATTCACATTATAAAAGCATTCATTAAACAAAAAGTAAAACCACCCAACAAATTTCCCTTGTTAATTTTAAGTATTGTGCAATTATTAAACATTATTTTCCACAAACATTTCACGACGATTGTATGTACATATCTTACCTAGAAACGCAGTGTAAAGACAAGAGATGTTAACATCACATTTTAAAGAAAATTCCCTTAATCATATATAAATATATACACACACAAAGACATACAAAAACACTCACCTGCAGAGAGAGAAATGCCTTACTTGTAATGAACATTTTCTTATTTACTTTATTCCTTACACATAATTTAGTTTAACACATACACACACACATACACACTCCTCTTTCGATTATTAAACAAAGATGAAGCAAAATTTCAATAAAATTTGATTACAAAAAACAACAACCCGTATGGAAACAGCAGAATTATTTATTTTGTGTTTAATTTTGGGCCACCACCAACCCATTACCTTGCCACCAAAACCCATTCACACCCAATCACACACCCACCCACCAGCGTCGCATCACTAACAAAAAAAAAAAAACAAAATTTATATAAATCTCAAAACTACAGTCTTACAACATTATCATGATCAATCAAAATCAACTAAAAATCAGCCAGTCAATCAGCCAGTTTGCCAGTCAATCGTTGCTCCTTTCGATTTCAATCAGACTCGACTTCAACCTCAACTTCAATCACTGAAAACGCTCATCACCGTAGAGAAAGGAAACAAAAGAAAATAGTTAAAGAAACAAACAAACAAAACAAACAAACAAACAAGAACCGCAACCAATCCTAAGCTAAGTCTAAATGTTAAGTTATCAAGTTGTTCTTATTAATTTTTTGCTATTATTGTTAAAACTGACCTACAATTGTTCTTATTTGTGCAATATTTATATAATACGATTAAAATATGAAATCAAACAAAAAACAAAAGATAATTAAAAACAAAACAAACAAAAAAATTGAGAAAATGATAAAGGCGACAAAGTCTATAAGCAAACTAAAGAAGAAAGGAAAGAAAGTAAATTTGAAAGTACAGTCGTAAATGCTAGTGTGCCTTGAAATATGCATTAACATCCAAAAGAAAACAAAACGAAACAGAAAACGTAGGGGGAAGGAATAAAATGATATGATGTTGGTGTTTTATTATTATTATTATTATTATTATTATGATTAATTCATGACTTCATCAAGATAAATCTATCGATCAGGACGCCGAGATAGAGAGACAGAGAGTAATTGCAATAGACCGTCTAGGCCAGGGATCTGAGCTTTCCAGGCGAACAGCAGAATATTCCACAGTGACAACTTTGAGGCATAGCCTATATAACCTACAACAACCAGAATCACAACAAGCATAAATACACAGATCCCCTTCGTCCACCCCACAAATCAGTCAATCAGTCAACCAGCCAATCAGTCAACCAGCCAATCAGTCAACCAGTCAACCAATCAACCTTCCAATCCAAAAGCAACTGAACATTTATTTCGTCTTCTTCGCATTGCGTCAGATCATCGGTATATTGATACCAATATCCAAACTTAAAGCCCTATCTACCTATCACAGATCACAACTCCTACATACGTTCGTTTGTTGACACCCACTCACTCTCATGAAAATGCCCATGAAAATTCACATCATGAACACACATTCATATGAAGAACACCCATGAAAAATACATGAAACATAACCTATACATTCACACATTCGTACTAAATATCAGTATCACATGCGCGTGCTCACTGAGTTATGTTTAATGTATGAGTTTTATATAATATTTAAACATAGTAGAGGATGAGAAGATGAAAAATATAAACACAAATATATATATACATAATATACCTATATTTGTACTGGATCTGTGATATGTATTTAAAACAAAAAACAACAACAAAAAAGAGAAAACAAAGCAAAAATATATTTATTGAAAACAAAGAGATGAGAGAAGAGTCAAACGATACTTGAAGTTAATTATGAAATAATTAATTTTTTAATGAGACAACTAAGAGAAAATGAAAAGCTTTACTTCAAAAGCAACAAAAATCTCCCCTGAAATCAAGTTCTCAATTCATCGATGCATGGATCCGAGATCGAGATCGAAACAGAGATCGTGATCGAGTGCGAGTTCTCGAGGACTCTCGTCCAAATAAACCCCACTCCATAATATGCATACGTGTTCACTGCAAAACTGGTCTTTGCCGATTCTGAAAACTCCGTTTCTCGAAAATAAATGTCAGATTTGTGATCACCTCTCTCCCCCCCCCCCAGCAAGACGATGACTAAATTGGGGGCGTGTGACGAAAGGGAAACCGGAAGCCATAACCGAAGCCGAGCCGAGCCCATAAAAGGATGTGAGCAGATTGCATCCGTTTTTTTTTGTGGGTGTCCTGCGTCCAGCGTGTTCGACGTGTTTTATGCTTGTTTGGATTTTATTGTTTAAATGCGTTTGTTATTTGCTGTACAAATTGAAGCTTCACGCAATCCCCGCCAGCCCCATCCTGGAGTGATATGTGGGCGGTCCTAGCACAGTGTCCGCGTCCAAGTTGCACCCCCTTTCGGCCGCATGATTGCTTAGTGCTAACCATCGATACAACTGTTAATTTTATCAGCACCCTTTACCCCGCCCCCAAAATCAGAAACATTGTCATGCCAATATCACCCCTTTCGCCAATAAACCCCCGCTCCTATTTCGACACCAATCATGTGCAAAAGTAGGAAACTTTGAAACATCGCAGTCAGTTCTTTTCACCCGAGTACACACACAGGAGTTCAGGAATTTTATTATTCATGTAAAAGAAATTATTGAAAGGCATCTAAACAATAACTAAGGAGGATAGGAAGGCAAGAGATATAGGAAGGCAGGAGATTAGCAAGGCAGGAATAGGATGGATAGGTAGAGGAGAGTATAACAGCTGTTATTTCAACGACGGAGTCTATTAGTCTTAAAGTAGTAAACATAAAAGCAAATTTTATTAACTATATACAACATACAATACATAAATATCTAATGTAATTAAAATTCAATTCGTCTTTGAAAATTTCAAGAAAACCCAAAATGAAAACAAAAACCACAACAAATGAAAACAAATAAAAAGGAAAATAAAATCAATAAATGAAAGTAGCAAGGGGAGAATATGTCCCTTGAAAATCCGTAATTTGCTAAAATACAAAAATATGTAAAGAGGAGTTCAATTTATCAATCAAATCTCGTATAGTGCATATATATATTACATACCAACATAAAAACATGCATACTTAATGAGAAAACAAAAAACAACATGAAATATATAAACTTTAATTATGTTATGCTTTGCCACATACACCCACACCCACACTGTTATTAGAACAATTAAACATTAATTATTGCGAACGCATCTAATATATATATATATATATAAATGTACACGACGCGCCCATATTAAATCGTGAATCGTAAGGATCGTGAGGAGCGATATCGGTGGACTAACTAAATCATTATATAACCTCATATAGCATTGTATGTATAAACCAATCGGATTGGCCAGCGGCAGCGGAGCGACCGGACGGACGATCGACGTTCATTGAATGCAGCAAAACCACAACA
The DNA here is from genome assembly GCF_035046125.1 of Drosophila serrata. Lineage (NCBI taxonomy): Eukaryota > Metazoa > Arthropoda > Insecta > Diptera > Drosophilidae > Drosophila > Drosophila serrata. Next base: position 1,308,836 of record NW_028257274.1, on the reverse strand, counting down.
CAGAAGCATACAGCATTAGTGAAATATTAAATACTATATAAATACACATACACTAAAAGTATAAAGAAGTAGTCGTTAGTGTGATAAATACAATTAATATTAATTAATTCAAGCAACAAAATAAATGCGGTTTAACGATTGAAGCAGAAGAACTCGGTGCATCCCGAACTTATCTATTTATTTACCTGCGTTTCCATTTGGCACATATGGGTCTTGCCGATATAGATTTTCAATTCCCAATGAGGTCGATCGAAAACCGAGACATTGTCATAATGCTGGAACGAAGAGTGAAGATTGAAACGATCCCAGCTTAAATCATAACTCATGAAACTACATCACAGTCATAAAATAGGACGAAAAAATTAAATGAAATCTTATTCAATGTACAAAATAGAATCTATTCAATTTCGAATCACAAGAAACTAAAACCAATTTTTCGAATCTTTTTCTAAAAACGCAGACACAGCCAGAAAGAAATGTCAACATTTTTAATTGTCAACCAACAAAAAAAAAAAACAAAACAAAAAAAAAACAACCCAAGAAGTTGCATACGTGAGTACCTTAGGAAACAGAAAACCCAGAAACAAATGTTATATAGAAATTATGGCCGTCACGATATCTAGCCAATATCAGCAGCAACATGTCCCCATTTCCGGTTCCGGTCCAACATTTCGCTCATTATGTAGGAACTCTCTCATTTTATACAATCGATATAGAGTCAATATACAAGTTCGATCCCCATCAGAAGGCACTTCTTTTCAGTCAACGTACTACTACTATTTAGGGAGTAAACCTAGGAACTACGATGAACGAACACAGCAGCAACCACACTTTTCGATCTCTCAATAGTAACATATAGATGGAATTAATTACGAAATCGACATTAAAAAAAAAGCACGGAACATTATATAAAAAACATCATGGGAACTCATTCAAAAGTAAAAGTACTAAATCTTTTATGATTTGACTGTGATAATAATACTGACAAATGGGAGAAATAAAGTCGGAGGAAGTAAACAAATTAAACGTATATAGAGTATTTAAATGTATGTACATACAATGCCGCCTGCCCAAAGGCCTAGGCTAAAGCATATGTAATATTAACCTAGGAGCGAAGGAAGATAATGACAAACAATCCAGCAATCGATCGGAGATGTAGCGAATGATGTTAATTCCATTGCGAAATGCGAAAGAGCAACAAGTTTTACTTATACATATTAGCAAAATATTTAAATAAAATTTTAGCAAAAAACCAAATCCCTTTCTGAGTGCAAATGAACCCAAGGAAACGTAAAAACGAGAAGTAAATCAAGTAAAAATGCAAAATGCAAATCAACGATATTTAGTTATGCTCTATTTACAAAATATAATCAATTGAACGTTTTTTAAAAGAATCAAGTAGCAAAGCAAACGATTTTATAGATTTATTCATTTAGCATTTGAAAATCGCAAGGCCAAGGCATCACACATTTAACCACGATATAAAGTAGGGTTTTCTTTTCTCAATTTCATTTTACGATTTACAAAAAATTAACGAAAACTAAGAAAAAACCAAGCAAGTAAATGGGTTACCAGAAACATAGTCTAGTGAAATCTTTAAAACAAATAAAAAAACAAAATCAAAAGGTATCCCTAAACGAAGATTCTTTAACGTAGCTCATTCAAGTTTTAACAACAAATCGAAGGCATAATTTTTGCAATTAAAACAAAGTAAAAAAAAGACAAAGATTGCGAAAAACCAAAAGCAGTTACTCCTCTCTACATACATATATATACATAGCTATATAACCCCAAAATCATACTCGAACAAAAAATACAAATAAAAACAAAAATTGCAAAATGATGAAAAGAATATTGTGCGAATGACTACAACCTTATGGTAATGACGGCATACCTTGGCCAACACAAACAATAAGACGAAAGCTAAGCTAGGTAGGCGATCGATCGATACCGATGTTAGAGATACAGTACAGAACATGCATGTATATCGAATGTAATAGTTATATTATGTAATGCGTGTACGGCACATCTGTATGTAATAATAGTATTTATAGTAAATTTGTTGAATACATATATACACAGGCAAACACAACCCAATAACACACACAGACTCCGAAAACCGGAAACGCCAATAAGTGCATAAATCTACATACATACATTGCGCAGATAACATTATAAAAAAAGAGATCCGCATCCAGGATGGAAAATTAGAAAAGCAAAGTTAGGACGGTACATGAATGAATTACGTGAATTACACACATTACACATTTAAGAACGATTATATAAAAATGACAAAACTAATAAAAATTATATTATAATTCAATGAGGTTTTACTTCCCCCTGGTTTTGGGATCTGCATAGTATTTATTTTTATTTAATTTTGACTTCTTATTTAGTACACATAAATGAAAATGGCATGTTTCAAATTTCCTTAAAATGTAATAATTATTTCTTGGCAAATTCTGGCGGACAATCTGGTTGCTTGGGATGTGTGGACTTGAAGGCTTCCAGTTCCAGCAGCTCCTTGTCCAAGCGCACTATGGTTGGATATGGGCTCAGGTCGACTTTGAACCTAATGTATATAATATAACCCTTTAAATGTTATTCCAAATGACTATATATATAATGTTATACCTTCTGGCATTGTGCACCTGAGGCACTAGTCAAATATCCGCCATTGTGAGCTCATTTCCCACGCAGTACTTGCCCGCGGATTGGCTTAGTATCCTCTCCAGTCCCCTAAATCCCCGGGATATCCAGTGCTGAGCCCATTCCAGGCTCTTATCCTTTCCGATACCCTCCAGGACCCCGGTATTTTGCAGCGGCTGATTGCCCGAGCAAATGAGCTGCACAATTTCATTGACCTTGGCCCTGGCCAAAGGATCTTGGGGCAGGAGAGCAGGCTGTGGACAAGTCTGCTCAATATAGTGCATTATGGCCACCGATTCGCATAGGGAATGTCCATCTAATTTGTTTTAATTGAAATATAAAATATAATATAATATACAAAATACATTTAAACTATGCTATGTGCTATACTTCTTACCAATCTTTAAAGCAGGAACTTGCTGCATGGGATTCACTTCCAGATACTCAGGAGTATAAGCATGATTGCTGATTGTCTTTATCAAGGATGTAGGTTTAATTTCATAACTTATGTCCTTAAGGTACAATGCTATGCGAACTCTCCAAGAACATGAACTTGACCAGTATGAATATAGTATAGGCTGGGAGTTTGTGGACATATTTCGGTTGAAAATGTGCCGTAAATATGGTGGCAATAAAAGTAACTTTCTTGTAGCAGACATCTTTAATGTATAGGTTTAATATAATATGTTTTTTTTTGGTTTAATAGAAAAATAAAACCGGGGCTATAGGTTGTTTAATTAAGCTGTTTTGATAGAGATTCCAACGACCAGCTGGTTTTAGTTAAATACTTTGTGCTAAGAACTATCGATTACAACTTTGTGTCTATATAAGACCATCCCAAAAGAAGGCTGTATTTTTTGGTGGACAGTTTAGAAAAATATAAAAAACTTTTATATATGTATATACGAATTAATAATATAATATTAAATATTGCCTTAAAATTTCGAAAGAAAAGCTTGTTGATTTTCCCAATCTAAGTAATTAGTAAAATATAATAAAATAAACCCAAAGCACTTCTTTAGTGTGAAGTTTATTTATTAATAGTATATGGAACTGTTACAATATTTCGGAAATTATGCATATTAGTTGGTTTGTATTCAATTTGGTTTTCGTTATCGTTTGGTTTTGGTTTGCGAAAATGCGCAGCTCTGTCGTCCTTTATCCTTTATATATATATTTATTTATTTGTATCGTATGATGATGTGACCTTTGGCGTTCGTCCTTCGACTAGTGCCTTGTACTGTCATGCAAGATAGTAAGTAAGTATAGTATGTACTTGGCATTGGCAGGCTTACATCTACTCGTACAGGGTATATGGAGCTTAGGTTTTTATTTGCGAACAGACTCCCTCACGATTTACTTCAATTTACATCAAGTTGCTATTTAAAATTAGTGTGCACTTAGTTTGTTGGCTTTATCATTCGTCTATGTGCATTGATTCGAGGGAAATACTTGGGATTACGTTACGTTTCGTGGTATCAAAGAGGCATTGCATTGACATTTAGAACCATTAAATAGGTGATCCAAGTTATAGTTCTTCTAAATTACTTATGAGTTATTCATTACTCGATTTAGTGTATAGTTTTGTATGCTGGTATATAGTTTACTTAATTGCTGACTGACGCTTTGTACTTTGTGAACGATTTGTTTAGCATTAAGCCCAACTTTGACATGAAGTACTTATACATACATATCCGTATATCCTCGATCTCTTTCTAAATTTGTTTTGTTTTTAAATCCCTGAATTGAATTTTGCTTTTCGTCATGAATTTGTTATGTCTTTTGTTAGCCTAAATAAAATGCATAAAAATAAGTTACATTTAATATATATGAGTTCATCTTTTAGATCATGTTCACAATGACAAACTAAGGGAATTTGAAGAATCTTTAGTTTTTTTTTTTTAATTATTATTATTTTTAGTTTCTGTTTTCGTTTCGTCTCTGAGAATTTTGCATTTGAATTTCGTGTTGGAATTTCGTTAAGTTATCGATAGTATTTTTATGCATTTATGCATATTTAAATGCTGTTAGCAATTTCTTAAATCACATCCGACTGTTTCTGCTTAATGGAACCTCCTTCGTCCTCCGTCCTCCGTTTTCTGTCTTCTGTCCAATCCCTCCTTCGCCCACCTGCTCGCTGATCAGATTTAAGTATATAGTTTGTCCTGTGCCTGGGGATCACGAACTGCAATTCACTTTTTCGTCTTACGGCGCTTTGCAGTTGGCGTCGGAAAATTCTATTTGTTGGGCAGCTCCGGCGGACAGTCCGGTTGATTGGATGGGTGGGCCGCCCGGAAGGCGGGATTGCTCTCAAGTTCACGATCGATGCGCAGAATGATGGGATATGGGCGCAAGTCCACATGGAATCTGATAATAAATAATAATTCAATTAGAAATAAAGCATAAAGCATAAGTATAAAATCAATTAACGTAAAACTATTTCTCTTAAAACTTAATGAGGATTTTATTTTTACAAAACAAGTATATTATATTATATATCGAGCAAAATAATATTTTCTATATCTGCGCAAAAATTAAGTATATATTCGTAAACTTGTACTGTGCTCTAAATTGGTTTGTCCAAAAACGAGTTAAGGGAGTAACTTAATTGGAATAAATTCCTCTATAATGAAATCTATGGAAACTTTGTGCCAAAAAACTAGTTTTTCATGGAATTTGTTTACAGCAACTCGGTACAAATGGTTGTTATATGCTGATATATATATCTTGGATAATAAGTAGAAACTAACTATAAGGTTTATTAAGTTTAACGCATTAATAAATTGTTGATTGAAGTTAAAATTTTTTGGCAATTTTAAAGAGTATCTTTTTTTTATCCTAAGTAAAGTCTTAGAATTGTTTTTAACAAATGTTTGGTTTTATATGTACATATGTGTATACCCTTATACAATATTTATTTTAATAATGCAAAGCAGTGAATATAAAGAAATTTATTTTTATTTTATAATTTCTTTTCTAATTTTGTTAAAATCGGAGGACTACATATATATTATCGGAGGATATATATGTATACATATAGCTGCCATATATGCCTATCGCTCTCTGTAACTCTGAGGTAGCTCTCTCCCTCAATCCCTCTTTGTGTCCCTCTAGAGACACCTCTTTCTCCCTAGCTCTCTCTGCCTTTCTCTAATGCTATCCCTTACTCTCTCGTTCTTACTTTCTCTATTCTCTTGACTCGGGGACTATAAATACAGGTACTGCAGGCGTGCTGGCCTCAGTCTGTCCGTGGCCGCCGCTCTGGTTGCATCTCTAGTGATAGTGATAGTGATTGTTATTACGCTTCGACCCCAAAAATATGACCAGGAAGATGATCTCTTCAATTATACCATCTGAAGCCTAATTGAAGTAACCAAGTACATAACTCGATGAGAAAACACACCTCAGTGTGTCCTCTACTGCGGTAAGTCATAATCATGACAATTGTATTATGTATACTCATAGGTGCTAGGATAAGGTTCAGGTATAGAGTCAGCTTTGCTATCTATCTGTTTATTTTCCCTTTAATTTCCATTTCTTAATTTTAACATAAAGTGACAGATCAATTTATATTAATGATATTTACAAACTTTATGCTCAAAGTTAATATCCTAACTCAATAATAAGTTATTTGCGAATAACCTTGTAGTCGGAAGCTTATATAAGGGGCTACATCATTAAAATTGTCAAAATTTGATAAAAATTTGAATTGTTTAAAGTTAAAAACTTGGTATGCAGATTTGTTAACCGAATAAAAACTAGTACAGAAAAGCTTTCCGAATTGAAATTATTGGATTTTTGGCTGAGTTATGATATTTTTAAAAACTTTGATTTACCCAAAAAATTAGCATTTAAAAATATTGATTTATTATACCTAGAATACAAATAATTTAGGGTTTCTTGGAGTTTTAAGAAGGCTAAGGCTAAGGCCAATGAAGACAAAAGTCATATATATATTTGATTACCAATCACAATCTTAATCAATAAAGAATCAAACATTTCATCAAAAAAGATCGACAAAACATAGAATTGAATTTACAAAGTTTTGTAAGAGGTAACGTCACTAAAATTTTCATAAATTCAAAATTTGTTTTTAAATTTTTTAAATATTAAAGCCTAGTGGTCTAATATCCTTATAAAAGCCAACATAGATACATACATACTGCTGCCTCTCAAAGTAACATCAAATCCTCAATTTGTTATACATTTTAAACTTAATCATTCTATTAACTTCTAGATTTATAGCCTCATTATATTATATTATTAATCCTACTCACCTGCGGGCATTGAAGACCTGAGGTACGAGACAACAGTCGGCCATGGAGATCTCGTCGCCAACGCAATACTTGCCGGCGGAGGTGGAGAGTGCCTTCTCCACCGCCCGGAAGCCGCGTGTGATCCAGTGCTGGGCCCACTCCTTCTTCTTCTCCTCGCCGACATGGATGAGCACAATGAGGTTCTGAAGGGGCTGGATGCCCGAGCAAATAATCTCCACAATCTCGCGAACCTTGGCCCGCTTGTGGACATCCTGTGGCAGCAGGGGTCGCTGGGGACGGGTCTCCTCCAAATAATGCATAATGGCCACCGATTCGATGAGGGTATGTCCATCTAGGAAAGCGAGTATGTATGATGTCTTATGGAACTTTGAGTCTATCGAACCAACTCACCGATCTGCAGGGCTGGAACCTGTTCCATGGGATTGACCTCACGATACTCGTTGCAATGCTGCTCGCCACCGGATTTGATCAGGCTGATCGGTTTGATGTCATAGGGAATCTCCTTCAGGTTCATCGCAATGCGCACGCGCCAAGAGCACGAGCTGCGCCAATACGAGTAGAGTATTGGCTGTACATCCAAGGAGGAGGCGGAGGCAGAGGCAGTGGAGGATGAAACAAGCGGATTAGTAGACATTTTAGCACAGCGTTTGAACTCAAAATGACGGGTCCGGCCCACAAAGCTCTATTACGAAAACTATTTATTCTAATTCGGAGGGGCACAGAACAGGTTGCCGCTGATAACGAGTTGTATTTAGACTCGGAGAGTCTCGCCTAGTCAAACTGGTTTTATCATTTGCATTTCTCGTGCTTTTATGTTTTGTTTATTTCTTTTTTTTTTCACAGCGATTAAACAGAGCACCACTTATCTTTAAATTTTCACAGATAATACCACTTTTTCTAAGAGATTTTGGCATTCGGTTTCGGTTTCAGATATACCCACATGATTCATGGTGTGCAGACAGGAGCAGAGCCAGCGGCAGACTGACAAAAAAGCACAGCGTCAAGTTTGTCTTGCACCAAAAATAGCGCCCGACAACAGCTGCAGAGCAACAGTAACAGTCGAGAGCAGCAAGGAGATGGAGGAGGGTGAACAATGGACGAGGACGAGGACGAGCCCTAAAATGATATACACACGCAGAGCCCAACGGCGGTTCTGGCGGTTCCGGCCTGTCCCGGTCAGGCCAATCAACCCAGCAGAATCGAGTCTATCGACGTGTAGGGTAGGGACGTTGGTTCCGCCCACTCAAAGATACAGCCACACACAGTGTGTGTACACGGATAGCATAATAAGTTCCCTAAAAGTTCAATGAACTCATGGGAAAGTAAAGCCGATGGTTGGATCCGAATGGCTCCGACTGCCGTCGAGTTCCTAAAAACCGAGTCACGAGTTTCGGGATCCGAGTTGCTGCCAGTGTCCCGAACTGTGTCGCCACCACCCCAAGGTCGGCTAGGGGCATTAACCTTAATCAAGTTGTCGTTGTCGTTGTCCTGAGTCCGAAGCGCGAAGCCAGCGCCAAGGACACGGGACCCCTGCTCAAGAGAATAAGAGAAAATTGGCTCACAAGTTTCGCGATTCGCTTGGGAGAGGGTGTGCTTTCATTTAGGGGTTGCTCGTTGAGTGTCGGCCATTTCGGAGTTTGAGTCAAAAAATATGTTGAGGGTTGTCGAGTTATTTCAGAAGTTTTGTGACAAAAATTCAGATTTTCTAGTAATTCATATTAAGGCTTTCCCTTTAAAAGATCTAGGTTTTAGGGGTCAAATTCATTGTACATTTTTTAATTATATTTATTATTTATACATTTTTGATGTATAAATTTAAAGCTAAGAGACAATTCCTAAGCACCCCAATGACTCAAATTTGAAATATAATCAAAGGATATGCCTTAAACTCATTATACATTATTGCCTTAAGTTTCCTTCTTTATAACGCCAATAAGTAGGCTATATTTTTTGATTTTAGTCCTGGGCAGTTGCTTTGCCTTTTGTGCAATAATTATAGAGTCCTGGCAACCCTGTTTTTGGCAACTTTTGCAGTGTATGTGTACGCGAGGGAGGAAAGCTCACTGCTGTGCGCAAAATCCAAATATGAAAGCGAAGGGTATGAAGGGTATGAGTGCGGCCCAGACTAAAACTGAAGTCAGATATTGCTGGCCGCGTGGTATGAGTGACATTTGCGGGAATGGATTTTCGCCAGAAAGCCAAACACAAGGCGCCAATGACACGCTGGGTAACAGGATTCGATTCCATTTGATTCAATATGCATATCCTGACGATTCACTTACCTTTGCTATGGCCGATAAGGACATAGCGTTGTGGTGGTACTTTGAGTAGTTAATTTTGAAGCCGTTAAGTGCAGATGCACAACCCCGTTGGAGAGTTGAAAAAAATGGTAGGATCCGGGCCGGTTAATCGGCAATTAATTCCAGGGTATCCTGGTTCAATTCACTCGCTAATACACTGCGTACACTCTAATCACCATCCACGGTTATCCCGATATCTCTACGATATATGGGTATATATACGGGGTTTGTTTTTATGGGTGAGCTTCCTTTTGCAGGCGCAGAAATGCACTCAAAACTGAACCTCAAAGTGAAACCGCTTGGGCAAGCGCTAAAGGATAGCGACAGGATATGAAGCCAGGACGCAACTGAACACACTGAACTAAATAAACGAGTGCGAAAGCGAAAGCCAAAGCAAACGCAAAAAGGACAATGACAAAAGCCAACAACAATGCCAGCACAAGAGTGTGTGACTGTGTGCGAATGAGCGAAGGTAAGAGAGAGGTAGGACCAAAGCAAAAGGGAGAGAGAATAATGGAGAGGATGAAAAGGAGAATGTTTTTTTGAAAAGCTTTGGGGTTGCGTCTCCGCTAAGCTTGCGAAGGGGTTAATTCATGTCAATATATACTAACTAGGCACAGTAGACACCCGCAAAAAAGTAATTTATGCTTAAGTAAAAAAATGCTCCTGATTTCGGATGTATATTCGTTTTTTAATAAATCCTATTAATATCCTAACAGGGTATTCCAATTTTAGTTAGAAGCTTTCTGTTTGAAAAATACTTATTATTAAAAAAATGGTCTGTTTTTATACCTTTTTGCACGATATTAGCATTAATAAGAAGCTTATAACACAATGAGGGAATCGTTTCCGACCCTGTAAATATATATTCTTGAACGGAATGAACAACGGAATCGATCTAGCCATGTCTAGTGAACAAATACATTAAGGCATATTAATTATTATTAATATTATTTTAGTCCAAAGCTTTTAACAGCGTCAACAAACGCAGTAAGCAGATTTGTTGGCGCAATAAAGACTAGCACAGAACAGCTTTCCGAATTGAAATTAACGCATTTTTAGCTCACCTATGATGTTTGCAAAACACTGAATTTATACAAAAATAGCCTGATTTTATACCTTTTTTCTGGTTAGTATTATTTTAGTCCAAAGCTTTTAACAGCATGAACAAACGCGGTACGCAGATTTGTAAGCGCTTTAAAAACTAGCTCAGAACAGCTTTCCGAATTGAAATTAACGCATTTTTAGCTCTCTTTTAATGTTTGCAAAACACTGAATTTTTACAAAAATTGCCTGTTTTTATACCTTTTTGCTGGGTACTAGTATTAATCAGAAGCTTATAACACAATGAAGGAATCGTTTCCGACCCTGTAAATCATATATATTCTTGATCAAATTGAAACGCTGAATCGATCTAGCTATGTCTTGTAGACAAATAAATTTTTTCATTTTTCTTCAAAATTGCAAAAAAAGATACGGGGTTGTTACATCATTAAAATTGTCAAAATTTGGCAAAAAATTGAATTTTGTAAATTCAAAAACTGAGTATGCAGATTTGTTGGCGCTATAAAAATTAGCACAGAACAGCTTTTCGAATTGAAATTAACGCATTTTTGGCCTAATTATGATGTTTGAAAAACACTGATTATTTAAAAAGTTCCCTGTTTTTATGCCATTTTGCAGGTTATTATAATTTTTGTTCAAGTCTTTTAGCAGCGTCAACAAACGCGGTACGCAGATTTGTAAGCGCTTTAAAAACTAGCTCAGAACAGCTTTCCGAATTGAAATTAACGCATTTTTAGCTCACTTATGATGTTTGCAAAACACTGAATTTTTACAAAAATTTCCTGTTTTTATACCTTTTTTGCTGGTTATTATTATTTTAGTCCAAAGCTTTTAACAGCATCAACAAACGCAGTACGCAGATTTGTTAGCGCTATAAAGACTAGCACAGAACAGCTTTCCGAATTGAAATTAACGCATTTTAAGCTCACTTATGATGTTTGCAAAACACTGAATTTTTACAAAAATTGCCTGTTTTTATACCTTTTTTCTGGGTACTAGTATTAATCAGAAGCTTATAACAGAATGAAGGAATCGTTTCCGACCCTGTAAATCATATATATTCTTGATCAAATTGAAACGCTGAATCGATCTAGTCATGTCTTGTAGAAAAATAAATTTTTTAATTTTTCTTCATTAAAATTGTCAAAAATTGGCAAAGAATTGAATTTTGTAAATTCAAAAACTGAGTATGCAGATTTGTTGGCACTATAAAAATTAGCACAGAACAGTTTTTCGAATTGAAATTAACGCATTTTTGGCCTAATTATGATGTTTGAAAAACACTGATTATTTAAAAAGTTTCCTGTTTTTATGCCATTTTGCAGGTTATTATAACTTTTGTCAAAGTCTTTTAGCAGCGTCAACAAACGCGGTACGCAGATTTGTAAGCGCTTTAAAAACTAGCTCAGAACAGCTTTCTGAATTGAAATTAACGCATTTTAAGCTCACTTATGATGTTTGCAAAACACTTTATTTTTACAAAAATTGCCTGTTTTTATACCTTTTTGATAGTTATTATTATTTAAGTCCAAAGCTTTTAACATCGTCAACAAATGCAGTAAGCAGATTTGTTAGCGCTATAAAGATTAGCACAGAACAGCCTTCCGAATTGAAATTAACGCATTTTTAGCTCTCTTTTAATGTTTGCAAAACACTGAATTTTTACAAAAATTGCCTGTTTTTATACCTTTTTGCTGGGTACTAGTATTAATCAGAAGCTTATAACACAATGAAGGAATCGTTTCCGATCCTGTAAATCATATATATTCTTGATCAAATTGAAACGCTGAATCGATCTAGCTATGTCTTGTAGAAAAATAAATTTTTTAATTTTTCTTCAAAATTGCAAAAAAAGACAAGGGGTTACATCATTAAAATTGTCAAAATTTGGCAAACAATTGAATTTTGTAAATTCAAAAACTGAGTATGCAGATTTATTGGCGCTATAAAAATTAGCACAGAACAGCTTTTCGAATTGAAATTAACACATTTTTGGCCTAATTATGATGTTTGAAAAACACTGATTATTTAAAAAGTTCCCTGTTTTTATGCCATTTTGCAGGTTATTATAACTTTTGTTCAAGTCTTTTAGCAGCATCAACAAACGCGGTACGCAGATTTGTTAGCGCTATAAAGACTAGCACAGAACAGCTTTCCGAATTGAAATTAACGCATTTTTAGCTCACTTATAATGTTTGCAAAACACTGAATTTTTACAAAAATTTCCTGTTTTTATACCTTTTTTGTGGTTATTATTAGTTTAGTCCAAAGCTTTTAACAGCGTCAACAAATGCAGTATGCAGATTTGTAAGCGCTATAATGACTAGCACAGAACAGCTTTCCGAATTGAAATTAACGCATTTTTAGCTCACTTGTGATGTTTGCAAAACACTGAATTTTTACAAAAATTGCCTGTTTTTATACCTTTTTGCTGGGTACTAGTATTAATCAGAAGCTTATAACACAATGAAGGAATCGTTTCCGACCCTGTAAATCATATATATTCTTGATCAAATTGAAACGCTGAATCGATCTAGTCATGTCTTGTAGAAAAATACATTTTTTAATTTTTCTTCAAAATTGCAAAAAAAGACAAGGGGTTACATCATTAAAATTGTCAAAATTTGGCAAACAATTGAATTTTGTAAATTCAAAAACTGAGTATGCAGATTTGTTGGCGCTATAAAAATTAGCACAGAACAGCTTTTCGAATTGAAATTAACGCATTTTTGGCCTAATTATGATGTTTGAAAAACACTGATTATTTAAAAAGTTCCCTGTTTTTATGCCATTTTGCAGGTTATTATAACTATTGTTCAAGTCTTTTAGCAGCATCAACAAACGCGGTACGCAGATTTGTTAGCGCTATAAAGACTAGCACAGAACAGCTTTCCGAATTGAAATTAACGCATTTTTAGCTCACTTATAATGTTTGCAAAACACTGAATTTTTACAAAAATTTCCTGTTTTGATACCTTTTTTGTGGTTATTATTATTTTAGTCCAAAGCTTTTAACAGCGTCAACAAATGCAGTATGCAGATTTGTTAGCGCTATAATGACTAGCACAGAACAGCCTTCCGAATTGAAATTAACGCATTTTAAGCTCACTTATGATGTTTGCAAAACACTCAATTTTTACAAAAATTGCCTGTTTTTATACCTTTTTTCTGGGTACTAGTATTAATCAGAAGCTTATAACAGAATGAAGGAATCGTTTCCGACCCTGTAAACCATATATATTCTTGATCAAATTGAAACGCTGAATCGATCTAGCTATGTCTTGTAGAAAAATAAATTTTTTCATTTTTCTTCAAAATTGCAAAAAAAGATAAGAGGTTACATCATTAAAATTGTCAAAATTTGGCAAAAAATTGAATTTTGTAAATTCAAAAACTGAGTATGCAGATTTGTTGGCGCTATAAAAATTAGCACAGAACAGTTTTTCGAATTGAAATTAACGCATTTTTAGCTCACTTATAATGTTTGCAAAACACTGAATTTTTAGAAAAATTTCCTGTTTGTTATACCTTTTTTGTGGTTATTTAGTCCAAAGCTTTTAACAGCGTCAACAAATGCAATATGCAGATTTGTTAGCGCTATAAAGACTAGCACAGAACAGCCTTCCGAATTGAAATTAACGCATTTTTAGCTCACTTGTGATGTTTGCAAAACACTCAATTTTTACAAAAATTGCCTGTTTTTATACCTTTTTGCTGGGTACTAGTAATAATCAGAAGCTTATAACAGAATGAAGGAATCGTTTCCGACCCTGTAAATCAGATATATTCTTGATCAAATTGAAACGCTGAATCGATCTAGCCATGTCTTGTAGAAAAATAAATTTTTTCATTTTTCTTCAAAATTGCAAAAAAAGATAAGAGGTTACATCATTAAAATTGTCGAAATTTGGCAAAAAATTGAATTTTGTAAATTCAAAAACTGAGTATGCAGATTTGTTGGCGCTATAAAAATTAGCACAGAACAGTTTTTCGAATTGAAATTAACGCATTTTTGGCCTAATTATGATGTTTGAAAAACACTGAATATTTAAAAAGTTCCTTGTTTTTATGCCATTTTGCAGGTTATTATAACTTTTGTTCAAGTCTTTTAGCAGCATCAACAAACGCGGTACGCAGATTTGTTAGCGCTATAAAGACTAGCACAGAACAGCTTTCCGAATTGAAATTAACGCATTTTAAGCTCACTTATAATGTTTGCAAAACACTGAATTTTTACAAAAATTGCCTGTTTTTATACCTTTTTGCTGGGTACTAGTAATAATCAGAAGCTTATAACAGAATGAAGGAATCATTTCCGACCCCGTAAATCAGATATATTCTTGATCAAATTTAAACGCTGAATCGATCTAGCCATGTCTTGTAGAAAAATAAATTTTTTCATTTTTCTTCAAAATTGCAAAAAAAGATAAGAGGTTACATCATTAAAATTGTCGAAATTTGGCAAAAAATTGAATTTTGTAAATTCAAAAACTGAGTATGCAGATTTGTTGGCGCTATAAAAATTAGCACAGAACAGCTTTTCGAATTGAAATTAACGCATTTTTGGCCTAATTATGATGTTTGAAAAACACTGAATATTTAAAAAGTTCCTTGTTTTTATGCCATTTTGCAGGTTATTATAACTTTTGTTCAAGTCTTTTAGCAGCATCAACAAACGCGGTACGCAGATTTGTTAGCGCTATAAAGACTAGCACAGAACAGCTTTCCGAATTGAAATTAACGCATTTTAAGCTCACTTATAATGTTTGCAAAACACTGAATTTTTACAAAAATTGCCTGTTTTTATACCTTTTTGCTGGGTACTAGTAATAATCAGAAGCTTATAACAGAATGAAGGAATCGTTTCCGACCCTGTAAATCATATACATTCTTGATCAAATTGAAACGCTGAATCGATCTAGCCATGTCTTGTAGAAAAATAAATTTGTTCATTTTTCTTCAAAATTGCAAAAAAAGATAAGGGGTTACATCATTAAAATTGTCAAAATTTGGCAAAAAATTGAATTTTGTAAATTCAAAAACTGAGTATGCAGATTTGTTGGCGCTATAAAAATTAGCTCAGAACAGCTTTTCGAATTAAAATTAACGCATTTTTAGCTCACTTGTGATGTTTGCAAAACACTCAATTTTTACAAAAATTGCCTGTTTTTATACCTTTTTTGTGGTTATTATTATTTTAGTCCAAAGCTTTTAACAGCGTCAACAAATGCAGTATGCAGATTTGTTAGCGCTATAAAGACTAGCACAGAACAGCCTTCCGAATTGAAATTAACGCATTTTTAGCTCACTTGTGATGTTTGCAAAACACTCAATTTTTACAAAAATTGCCTGTTTTTATACCTTTTTGCTGAGTACTAGTATTAATCAGAAGCTTATAACAGAATGAAGGAATCGTTTCCGACCCCGTAAATCAGATATATTCTTGATCAAATTGAAACGCTGAATCGATCTAGCCATGTCTTGTAGAAAAATAAATTTTTTCATTTTTCTTCAAAATTGCAAAAAAAGATAAGGGGTTACATCATTAAAATTGTCAAAATTTGGCAAAAAATTGAATTTTGTAAATTCAAAAACTGAGTATGCAGATTTGTTGGCGCTATAAAAATTAGCACAGAACAGCTTTTCGAATTGAAATTAACGCATTTTTAGCTCACTTATAATGTTTGCAAAACACTGAATTTTTACAAAAATTTCCTGTTTTTATACCTTTTTTGTGGTTATTATTATTTTAGTCCAAAGCTTTTAACAGCGTCAACAAATGCAGTATGCAGATTTGTTAGCGCTATAACGACTAGCACAGAACAGCTTTCCGAATTGAAATTAACGCATTTTAAGCTCACTTTTAATGTTTGCAAAACACTCAATTTTTACAAAAATTGCCTGTTTTTATACCTTTTTGCTGAGTACTAGTATTAATCAGAAGCTTATAACAGAATGAAGGAATCGTTTCCGACCCTGTAAATCATATATATTCTTGATCAAATTGAAACGCTGAATCGATCTAGCCATGTCTTGTAGAAAAATAAATTTTTTCATTTTTCTTCAAAATTGCAAAAAAAGATAAGAGGTTACATCATTAAAATTGTCGAAATTTGGCAAAAAATTGAATTTTGTAAATTCAAAAACTGAGTATGCAGATTTGTTGGCGCTATAAAAATTAGCACAGAACAGTTTTTCGAATTGAAATTAACGCATTTTTGGCCTAATTATGATGTTTGAAAAACACTGAATATTTAAAAAGTTCCTTGTTTTTATGCCATTTTGCAGGTTATTATAACTTTTGTTCAAGTCTTTTAGCAGCATCAACAAACGCGGTACGCAGATTTGTTAGCGCTATAAAGACTAGCACAGAACAGCTTTCCGAATTGAAATTAACGCATTTTAAGCTTACTTTTAATGTTTGCAAAACACTGAATTTTTACAAAAATTGCCTGTTTTTATACCTTTTTGCTGGGTACTAGTAATAATCAGAAGCTTATAACAGAATGAAGGAATCGTTTCCGACCCTGTAAATCATATACATTCTTGATCAAATTGAAACGCTGAATCGATCTAGCCATGTCTTGTAGAAAAATAAATTTGTTCATTTTTCTTCAAAATTGCAAAAAAAGATAAGGGTCATTAAAATTGTCAAAATTTGGCAAAAAATTGAATTTTGTAAATTCAAAAACTGAGTATGCAGATTTGTTGGCGCTATAAAAATTAGCTCAGAACAGCTTTTCGAATTAAAATTAACGCATTTTTAGCTCACTTGTGATGTTTGCAAAACACTCAATTTTTACAAAAATTGCCTGTTTTTATACCTTTTTTGTGGTTATTATTATTTTAGTCCAAAGCTTTTAACAGCGTCAACAAATGCAGTATGCAGATTTGTTAGCGCTATAAAGACTAGCACAGAACAGCCTTCCGAATTGAAATTAACGCATTTTTAGCTCACTTGTGATGTTTGCAAAACACTCAATTTTTACAAAAATTGCCTGTTTTTATACCTTTTTGCTGAGTACTAGTATTAATCAGAAGCTTATAACAGAATGAAGGAATCGTTTCCGACCCTGTAAATCAGATATATTCTTGATCAAATTGAAACGCTGAATCGATCTAGCTATGTCTTGTAGACAAATAAATTTTTTAATTTTTCTTCAAAATTGCAAAAAAAGATAAGAGGTTACATCATTAAAATTGTCGAAATTTGGCAAAAAATTGAATTTTGTAAATTAAAAAACTGAGTATGCAGATTTGTTGGCGCTATAAAAATTAGCACAGAACAGTTTTTCGAATTGAAATTAACGCATTTTTGGCCTAATTATGATGTTTGAAAAACACTGAATATTTAAAAAGTTCCCTGTTTTTATGCCATTTTGCAGGTTATTATAACTTTTGTTCAAGTCTTTTAGCAGCATCAACAAACGCGGTACGCAGATTTGTTAGCGCTATAAAGACTAGCACAGAACAGCTTTCCGAATTGAAATTAACGCATTTTAAGCTCACTTTTAATGTTTGCAAAACACTGAATTTTTACAAAAATTGCCTGTTTTTATACCTTTTTGCTGGGTACTAGTAATAATCAGAAGCTTATAACAGAATGAAGGAATCGTTTCCGACCCTGTAAATCATATATATTCTTGATCAAATTGAAACGCTGAATCGATCTAGCCATGTCTTGCAGAAAAATAAATTTTTTCATTTTTCTTCAAAATTGCAAAAAAAGATAAGGGGTTACATCATTAAAATTGTCAAAATTTGGCAAAAACTTGAATTTTGTAAATTCAAAAACTGAGTATGCAGATTTGTTGGCGCTATAAAAATTAGCACAGAACAGTTTTTCGAATTGAAATTAACGCATTTTTGGCCTAATTATGATGTTTGAAAAACACTGAATATTTAAAAAGTTCCTTGTTTTTATGCCATTTTGCAGGTTATTATAACTTTTGTTCAAGTCTTTTAGCAGCATCAACAAACGCGGTACGCAGATTTGTTAGCGCTATAAAGACTAGCACAGAACAGCTTTCCGAATTGAAATTAACGCGTTTTAAGCTTACTTTTAATGTTTGCAAAACACTGAATTTTTACAAAAATTGCCTGTTTTTATACCTTTTTGCTGGGTACTAGTAATAATCAGAAGCTTATAACAGAATGAAGGAATCGTTTCCGACCCTGTAAATCATATACATTCTTGATCAAATTGAAACGCTGAATCGATCTAGCCATGTCTTGTAGAAAAATAAATTTGTTCATTTTTCTTCAAAATTGCAAAAAAAGATAATGGGTTACATCATTAAAATTGTCAAAATTTGGCAAAAACTTGAATTTTGTAAATTCAAAAACTGAGTATGCAGATTTGTTGGCGCTATAAAAATTAGCACAGAACAGCTTTTCGAATTGAAATTAACGCATTTTTAGCTCACTTACAATGTTTGCAAAACACTGAATTTTTACAAAAATTTCCTGTTTTTATACCTTTTTTGTGGTTATTATTATTTTAGTCCAAAGCTTTTAACAGCGTCAACAAATGCAGTATGCAGATTTGTTAGCGCTATAACGACTAGCACAGAACAGCTTTCCGAATTGAAATTAACGCATTTTAAGCTCACTTTTAATGTTTGCAAAACTCTGAATTTTAACAAAAATTGCCTGTTTTTATACCTTTTTGCTGGGCACTAGTAATAATCAGAAGCTTATAACAGAATGAAGGAATCGTTTCCGACCCTGTAAATCATATATATTCTTGATCAAATTGAAACGCTGAATCGATCTAGCCATGTCTTGCAGAAAAATAAATTTTTTCATTTTTCTTCAAAATTGCAAAAAAAGATAAGGGGTTACATCATTAAAATTGTCAAAATTTGGCAAAAACTTGAATTTTGTAAATTCAAAAACTGAGTATGCAGATTTGTTGGCGCTATAAAAATTAGCACAGAACAGTTTTTCGAATTGAAATTAACGCATTTTTGGCCTAATTATGATGTTTGAAAAACACTGAATATTTAAAAAGTTCCCTGTTTTTATGCCATTTTGCAGGTTATTATAACTTTTGTTCAAGTCTTTTAGCAGCATCAACAAACGCGGTACGCAGATTTGTTAGCGCTATAAAGACTAGCACAGAACAGCTTTCCGAATTGAAATTAACGCATTTTAAGCTCACTTTTAATGTTTGCAAAACACTGAATTTTTACAAAAATTGCCTGTTTTTATACCTTTTTGCTGGGTACTAGTAATAATCAGAAGCTTATAACAGAATGAAGGAATCGTTTCCGACCCTGTAAATCATATATATTCTTGATCAAATTGAAACGCTGAATCGATCTAGCCATGTCTTGCAGAAAAATAAATTTTTTCATTTTTCTTCAAAATTGCAAAAAAAGATAAGGGGTTACATCATTAAAATTGTCAAAATTTGGCAAAAACTTGAATTTTGTAAATTCAAAAACTGAGTATGCAGATTTGTTGGCGCTATAAAAATTAGCACAGAACAGCTTTTCGAATTGAAATTAACGCATTTTTGGCCTAATTATGATGTTTGAAAAACACTGAATATTTAAAAAGTTCCCTGTTTTTATGCCATTTTGCAGGTTATTATAACTTTTGTTCAAGTCTTTTAGCAGCATCAACAAACGCGGTACGCAGATTTGTTAGCGCTATAAAGACTAGCACAGAACAGCTTTCCGAATTGAAATTAACGCATTTTAAGCTCACTTTTAATGTTTGCAAAACACTGAATTTTTACAAAAATTGCCTGTTTTTATACCTTTTTGCTGGGTACTAGTAATAATCAGAAGCTTATAACAGAATGAAGGAATCGTTTCCGACCCTGTAAATCATATACATTCTTGATCAAATTGAAACGCTGAATCGATCTAGCCATGTCTTGTAGAAAAATAAATTTTTTCATTTTTCTTCAAAATTGCAAAAAAAGATAAGGGGTTACATCATTAAAATTGTCAAAATTTGGCAAAAAATTGAATTTTGTAAATTCAAAAACTGAGTATGCAGATTTGTTGGCGCTATAAAAATTAGCTCAGAACAGCTTTTCGAATTGAAATTAACGCATTTTTAGCTCACTTACAATGTTTGCAAAACACTGAATTTTTAGACAAATTTCCTGTTTTTATACCTTTTTTGTGGTTATTATTATTTTAGTCCAAAGCTTTTAACAGCGTCAACAAATGCAGTATGCAGATTTGTTAGCGCTATAACGACTAGCACAGAACAGCTTTCCGAATTGAAATTAACGCATTTTAAGCTCACTTTTAATGTTTGCAAAACACTGAATTTTTACAAAAATTGCCTGTTTTTATACCTTTTTGCAGGGTACTAGTAATAATCAGAAGCTTATAACAGAATGAAGGAATCGTTTCCGACCCTGTAAATCATATACATTCTTGATCAAATTGAAACGCTGAATCGATCTAGCCATGTCTTGTAGAAAAATAAATTTTTTCATTTTTCTTCAAAATTGCAAAAAAAGATAAGGGGTTACATCATTAAAATTGTCAAAATTTGGCAAAAAATTGAATTTTGTAAATTCAAAAACTGAGTATGCAGATTTGTTGGCGCTATAAAAATTAGCTCAGAACAGCTTTTCGAATTGAAATTAACGCATTTTTAGCTCACTTACAATGTTTGCAAAACACTGAATTTTTAGACAAATTTCCTGTTTTTATACCTTTTTTGTGGTTATTATTATTTTAGTCCAAAGCTTTTAACAGCGTCAACAAATGCAGTATGCAGATTTGTTAGCGCTGTAACGACTAGCACAGAACAGCTTTCCGAATTGAAATTAACGCATTTTAAGCTCACTTTTAATGTTTGCAAAACACTGAATTTTTACAAAAATTGCCTGTTTTTATACCTTTTTGCTGGGTACTAGTAATAATCAGAAGCTTATAACAGAATGAAGGAATCGTTTCCGACCCTGTAAATCATATACATTCTTGATCAAATTGAAACGCTGAATCGATCTAGCCATGTCTTGTAGAAAAATAAATTTTTTCATTTTTCTTCAAAATTGCAAAAAAAGATAAGGGGTTACATCATTAAAATTGTCAAAATTTGGCAAACAATTGAATTTTGTAAATTCAAAAACTGAGTATGCAGATTTGTTGGCGCTATAAAAATTAGCACAGAACAGCTATTCGAATTGAAATTAACGCATTTTTAGCTCACTTATAATGTTTGCAAAACACTGAATTTTTAGAAAAATTTCCTGTTTTTATACCTTTTTTGTGGTTATTTAGTCCAAAGCTTTTAACAGCGTCAACAAATGCAGTATGCAGATTTGTTAGCGCTATAACGACTAGCACAGAACAGCTTTCCGAATTGAAATTAACGCATTTTAAGCTCACTTTTGATGTTTGCAAAACACTGAATTTTTACAAAAATTGCCTGTTTCTATACCTTTTTGCTGGGTACTAGTAATAATCAGAAGCTTATAACAGAATGAAGGAATCGTTTCCGACCCTGTAAATCATATATATTCTTGATCAAATTGAAACGCTGAATCGATCTAGCCATGTCTTGTAGAAAAATAAATTTTTTCATTTTTCTTCAAAGTTGCAAAAAAAGATAAGGGGTTACATCATTAAAATTGTCAAAATTTGGCAAAAAATTTAATTTTGTAAATTCAAAAACTGAGTATGCAGATTTGTTGGCGCTATAAAAATTAGCACAGAACAGCTTTTCGAATTGAAATTAACGCATTTTTAGCTCACTTACAATGTTTGCAAAACACTGAATTTTTAGAAAAATTTCCTGTTTTTATACCTTTTTTGTGGTTATTATTATTTTAGTCCAAAGCTTTTAACAGCGTCAACAAATGCAGTATGCAGATTTGTTAGCGCTGTAACGACTAGCACAGAACAGCTTTCCGAATTGAAATTAACGCATTTTAAGCTCACTTTTAATGTTTGCAAAACACTGAATTTTTACAAAAATTGCCTGTTTTTATACCTTTTTGCTGGGTACTAGTAATAATCAGAAGCTTATAACAGAATGAAGGAATCGTTTCCGACCCTGTAAATCATATACATTCTTGATCAAATTGAAACGCTGAATCGATCTAGCCATGTCTTGTAGAAAAATAAATTTTTTCATTTTTCTTCAAAATTGCAAAAAAAGATAAGGGGTTACATCATTAAAATTGTCAAAATTTGGCAAAAAATTGAATTTTGTAAATTCAAAAACTGAGTATGCAGATTTGTTGGCGCTATAAAAATTAGCTCAGAACAGCTTTTCGAATTGAAATTAACGCATTTTTAGCTCACTTACAATGTTTGCAAAACACTGAATTTTTAGACAAATTTCCCGTTTTTATACCTTTTTTGTGGTTATTATTATTTTAGTCCAAAGCTTTTAACAGCGTCAACAAATGCAGTATGCAGATTTGTTAGCGCTATAACGACTAGCACAGAACAGCTTTCCGAATTGAAATTAACGCATTTTAAGCTCACTTTTAATGTTTGCAAAACACTGAATTTTTACAAAAATTGCCTGTTTTTATACCTTTTTGCTGGGTACTAGTAATAATCAGAAGCTTATAACAGAATGAAGGAATCGTTTCCGACCCTGTAAATCATATATATTCTTGATCAAATTGAAACGCTGAATCGATCTAGCCATGTCTTGCAGAAAAATAAATTTTTTCATTTTTCTTCAAAATTGCAAAAAAAGATAAGGGGTTACATCATTAAAATTGTCAAAATTTGGCAAAAAATTGAATTTTGTAAATTCAAAAACTGAGTATGCAGATTTGTTGGCGCTATAAAAATTAGCACAGAACAGTTTTTCGAATTGAAATTAACGCATTTTTGGCCTAATTATGATGTTTGAAAAACACTGAATATTTAAAAAGTTCCCTGTTTTTATGCCATTTTGCAGGTTATTATAACTTTTGTTCAAGTCTTTTAGCAGCATCAACAAACGCGGTACGCAGATTTGTTAGCGCTATAAAGACTAGCACAGAACAGCTTTCCGAATTGAAATTAACGCATTTTTAGCTCACTTGTGATGTTTGCAAAACACTCAATTTTTACAAAAATTGCCTGTTTTTATACCTTTTTGCTGAGTACTAGTATTAATCAGAAGCTTATAACAGAATGAAGGAATCGTTTCCGACCCTGTAAATCAGATATATTCTTGATCAAATTGAAACGCTGAATCGATCTAGCCATGTCTTGTAGAAAAATAAATTTTTTCATTTTTCTTCAAAATTGCAAAAAAAGATAAGGGGTTACATCATTAAAATTGTCAAAATTTGGCAAAAAATTGAATTTTGTAAATTCAAAAACTGAGTATGCAGATTTGTTGGCGCTATAAAAATTAGCTCAGAACAGCTTTTCGAATTAAAATTAACGCATTTTTAGCTCACTTACAATGTTTGCAAAACACTGAATTTTTACAAAAATTTCCTGATTTTATACCTTTTTTGTGGTTATTATTATTTTAGTCCAAAGCTTTTAACAGCGTCAACAAATGCAGTATGCAGATTTGTTAGCGCTATAACGACTAGCACAGAACAGCTTTCCGAATTGAAATTAACGCATTTTAAGCTCACTTTTAATGTTTGCAAAACACTGAATTTTTACAAAAATTGCCTGTTTTTATACCTTTTTGCTGGGTACTAGTAATAATCAGAAGCTTATAACAGAATGAAGGAATCGTTTCCGACCCTGTAAATCATATATATTCTTGATCAAATTGAAACGCTGAATCGATCTAGCCATGTCTTGCAGAAAAATAAATTTTTTCATTTTTCATTAAAATTGCAAAAAAAGATAAGGGGTTACATCATTAAAATTGTCAAAATTTGGCAAAAAATTGAATTTTGTAAATTCAAAAACTGAGTATGCAGATTTGTTGGCGCTATAAAAATTAGCACAGAACAGCTTTTCGAATTGAAATTAACGCATTTTTGGCCTAATTATGATGTTTGAAAAACACTGAATATTTAAA
The DNA here is from genome assembly GCF_035046125.1 of Drosophila serrata. NCBI lineage: Eukaryota > Metazoa > Arthropoda > Insecta > Diptera > Drosophilidae > Drosophila > Drosophila serrata. Next base: position 1,284,577 of record NW_028257274.1, on the reverse strand, counting down.
AAGTTCCCTGTTTTTATGCCATTTTGCAGGTTATTATAACTTTTGTTCAAGTCTTTTAGCAGCATCAACAAACGCGGTACGCAGATTTGTTAGCGCTATAAAGACTAGCACAGAACAGCTTTCCGAATTGAAATTAACGCATTTTAAGCTCACTTTTAATGTTTGCAAAACACTGAATTTTTACAAAAATTGCCTGTTTTTATACCTTTTTGCAGGGTACTAGTAATAATCAGAAGCTTATAACAGAATGAAGGAATCGATTCCGACCCTGTAAATCATATACATTCTTGATCAAATTGAAACGCTGAATCGATCTAGCCATGTCTTGTAGAAAAATAAATTTTTTCATTTTTCTTCAAAATTGCAAAAAAAGATAAGGGGTTACATCATTAAAATTGTCAAAATTTGGCAAAAAATTGAATTTTGTAAATTCAAAAACTGAGTATGCAGATTTGTTGGCGCTATAAAAATTAGCTCAGAACAGCTTTTCGAATTGAAATTAACGCATTTTTAGCTCACTTACAATGTTTGCAAAACACTGAATTTTTAGACAAATTTCCTGTTTTTATACCTTTTTTGTGGTTATTATTATTTTAGTCCAAAGCTTTTAACAGCGTCAACAAATGCAGTATGCAGATTTGTTAGCGCTATAACGACTAGCACAGAACAGCTTTCCGAATTGAAATTAACGCATTTTAAGCTCACTTTTAATGTTTGCAAAACACTGAATTTTTACAAAAATTGCCTGTTTTTATACCTTTTTGCTGGGTACTAGTAATAATCAGAAGCTTATAACAGAATGAAGGAATCGTTTCCGACCCTGTAAATCATATATATTCTTGATCAAATTGAAACGCTGAATCGATCTAGCCATGTCTTGCAGAAAAATATATTTTTTCATTTTTCTTCAAAATTGCAAAAAAAGATAAGCGGTTACATCATTAAAATTGTCAAAATTTGGCAAAAAATTGAATTTTGTAAATTCAAAAACTGAGTATGCAGATTTGTTGGCGCTATAAAAATTAGCACAGAACAGCTTTTCGAATTGAAATTAACGCATTTTTAGCTCACTTGTGATGTTTGCAAAACACTGAATTTTTAGAAAAATTTCCTGTTTTTATACCTTTTTTGTGGTTATTATTATTTTAGTCCAAAGCTTTTAACAGCGTCAACAAATGCAGTATGCAGATTTGTTAGCGCTATAACGACTAGCACAGAACAGCTTTCCGAATTGAAATTAACGCATTTTAAGCTCACTTTTAATGTTTGCAAAACACTCAATTTTTACAAAAATTGCCTGTTTTTATACCTTTTTGCTGGGTACTAGTAATAATCAGAAGCTTATAACAGAATGAAGGAATCGTTTCCGACCCTGTAAATCATATATATTCTTGATCAAATTGAAACGCTGAATCGATCTAGCCATGTCTTGCAGAAAAATAAATTTTTTCATTTTTCTTCAAAATTGCAAAAAAAGATAAGGGGTTACATCATTAAAATTGTCAAAATTTGGCAAAAAATTGAATTTTGTAAATTCAAAAACTGAGTATGCAGATTTGTTGGCGCTATAAAAATTAGCACAGAACAGTTTTTCGAATTGAAATTAACGCATTTTTGGCCTAATTATGATGTTTGAAAAACACTGAATATTTAAAAAGTTCCCTGTTTTTATGCCATTTTGCAGGTTATTATAACTTTTGTTCAAGTCTTTTAGCAGCATCAACAAACGCGGTACGCAGATTTGTTAGCGCTATAAAGACTAGCACAGAACAGCTTTCCGAATTGAAATTAACGCATTTTTAGCTCACTTGTGATGTTTGCAAAACACTCAATTTTTACAAAAATTGCCTGTTTTTATACCTTTTTGCTGGGTACTAGTAATAATCAGAAGCTTATAACAGAATGAAGGAATCGTTTCCGACCCTGTAAATCATATATATTCTTGATCAAATTGAAACGCTGAATCGATCTAGCCATGTCTTGTAGAAAAATAAATTTTTTCATTTTTCTTCAAAATTGCAAAAAAAGATAAGGGGTTACATCATTAAAATTGTCAAAATTTGGCAAAAAATTGAATTTTGTAAATTCAAAAACTGAGTATGCAGATTTGTTGGCGCTATAAAAATTAGCTCAGAACAGCTTTTCGAATTGAAATTAACGCATTTTTAGCTCACTTACAATGTTTGCAAAACACTGAATTTTTAGAAAAATTTCCTGTTTTTATACCTTTTTTGTGGTTATTATTATTTTAGTCCAAAGCTTTTAACAGCGTCAACAAATGCAGTATGCAGATTTGTTAGCGCTATAACGACTAGCACAGAACAGCTTTCCGAATTGAAATTAACGCATTTTAAGCTCACTTTTAATGTTTGCAAAACACTGAATTTTTACAAAAATTGCCTGTTTCTATACCTTTTTGCTGGGTACTAGTAATAATCAGAAGCTTATAACAGAATGAAGGAATCGTTTCCGACCCTGTAAATCATATATATTCTTGATCAAATTGAAACGCTGAATCGATCTAGCCATGTCTTGCAGAAAAATAAATTTTTTCATTTTTCTTCAAAATTGCAAAAAAAGATAAGGGGTTACATCATTAAAATTGTCAAAATTTGGCAAAAAATTTAATTTTGTAAATTCAAAAACTGAGTATGCAGATTTGTTGGCGCTATAAAAATTAGCACAGAACAGCTTTTCGAATTGAAATTAACGCATTTTTAGCTCACTTACAATGTTTGCAAAACAAATTTCCTGTTTTTATACCTTTTTTGTGGTTATTATTATTTTAGTCCAAAGCTTTTAACAGCGTCAACAAATGCAGTATGCAGATTTGTTAGCGCTATAACGACTAGCACAGAACAGCTTTCCGAATTGAAATTAACGCATTTTAAGCTCACTTTTAATGTTTGCAAAACACTGAATTTTTACAAAAATTGCCTGTTTTTATACCTTTTTGCTGGGTACTAGTAATAATCAGAAGCTTATAACAGAATGAAGGAATCGTTTCCGACCCTGTAAATCATATATATTCTTGATCAAATTGAAACGCTGAATCGATCTAGCCATGTCTTGTAGAAAAATTATTTTTTCATTTTTCTTCAAAATTGCAAAAAAAGATAAGCGGTTACATCATTAAAATTGTCAAAATTTGGCAAAAAATTGAATTTTGTAAATTCAAAAACTGAGTATGCAGATTTGTTGGCGCTATAAAAATTAGCACAGAACAGCTTTTCGAATTGAAATTAACGCATTTTTAGCTCACTTGTGATGTTTGCAAAACACTGAATTTTTAGAAAAATTTCCTGTTTTTATACCTTTTTTGTGGTTATTATTATTTTAGTCCAAAGCTTTTAACAGCGTCAACAAATGCAGTATGCAGATTTGTTAGCGCTATAACGACTAGCACAGAACAGCTTTCCGAATTGAAATTAACGCATTTTAAGCTCACTTTTAATGTTTGCAAAACACTCAATTTTTACAAAAATTGCCTGTTTTTATACCTTTTTGCAGGGTACTAGTAATAATCAGAAGCTTATAACAGAATGAAGGAATCGTTTCCGACCCTGTAAATCATATATATTCTTGATCAAATTGAAACGCTGAATCGATCTAGCCATGTCTTGCAGAAAAATAAATTTTTTCATTTTTCTTCAAAATTGCAAAAAAAGATAAGGGGTTACATCATTAAAATTGTCAAAATTTGGCAAAAAATTGAATTTTGTAAATTCAAAAACTGAGTATGCAGATTTGTTGGCGCTATAAAAATTAGCACAGAACAGTTTTTCGAATTGAAATTAACGCATTTTTGGCCTAATTATGATGTTTGAAAAACACTGAATATTTAAAAAGTTCCCTGTTTTTATGCCATTTTGCAGGTTATTATAACTTTTGTTCAAGTCTTTTAGCAGCATCAACAAACGCGGTACGCAGATTTGTTAGCGCTATAAAGACTAGCACAGAACAGCTTTCCGAATTGAAATTAACGCATTTTTAGCTCACTTGTGATGTTTGCAAAACACTCAATTTTTACAAAAATTGCCTGTTTTTATACCTTTTTGCTGGGTACTAGTAATAATCAGAAGCTTATAACAGAATGAAGGAATCGTTTCCGACCCTGTAAGTCATATATATTCTTGATCAAATTGAAACGCTGAATCGATCTAGCCATGTCTTGTAGAAAAATAAATTTTTTCATTTTTCTTCAAAATTGCAAAAAAAGATAAGGGGTTACATCATTAAAATTGTCAAAATTTGGCAAAAAATTGAATTTTGTAAATTCAAAAACTGAGTATGCAGATTTGTTGGCGCTATAAAAATTAGCTCAGAACAGCTTTTCGAATTGAAATTAACGCATTTTTAGCTCACTTACAATGTTTGCAAAACACTGAATTTTTAGACAAATTTCCTGTTTTTATACCTTTTTTGTGGTTATTATTATTTTAGTCCAAAGCTTTTAACAGCGTCAACAAATGCAGTATGCAGATTTGTTAGCGCTATAACGACTAGCACAGAACAGCTTTCCGAATTGAAATTAACGCATTTTAAGCTCACTTTTAATGTTTGCAAAACACTGAATTTTTACAAAAATTGCCTGTTTCTATACCTTTTTGCTGGGTGCTAGTAATAATCAGAAGCTTATAACAGAATGAAGGAATCGTTTCCGACCCTGTAAATCATATATATTCTTGATCAAATTGAAACGCTGAATCGATCTAGCCATGTCTTGCAGAAAAATAAATTTTTTCATTTTTCTTCAAAATTGCAAAAAAAGATAAGGGGTTACATCATTAAAATTGTCAAAATTTGGCAAAAAATTTAATTTTGTAAATTCAAAAACTGAGTATGCAGATTTGTTGGCGCTATAAAAATTAGCACAGAACAGCTTTTCGAATTGAAATTAACGCATTTTTAGCTCACTTACAATGTTTGCAAAACACTGAATTTTTAGAAAAATTTCCTGTTTTTATACCTTTTTTGTGGTTATTATTATTTTAGTCCAAAGCTTTTAACAGCGTCAACAAATGCAGTATGCAGATTTGTTAGCGCTGTAACGACTAGCACAGAACAGCTTTCCGAATTGAAATTAACGCATTTTAAGCTCACTTTTAATGTTTGCAAAACACTGAATTTTTACAAAAATTGCCTGTTTTTATACCTTTTTGCAGGGTACTAGTAATAATCAGAAGCTTATAACAGAATGAAGGAATCGTTTCCGACCCTGTAAATCATATACATTCTTGATCAAATTGAAACGCTGAATCGATCTAGCCATGTCTTGTAGAAAAATAAATTTTTTCATTTTTCTTCAAAATTGCAAAAAAAGATAAGGGGTTACATCATTAAAATTGTCAAAATTTGGAAAAAAATTGAATTTTGTAAATTCAAAAACTGAGTATGCAGATTTGTTGGCGCTATAAAAATTAGCTCAGAACAGCTTTTCGAATTGAAATTAACGCATTTTTAGCTCACTTACAATGTTTGCAAAACACTGAATTTTTAGACAAATTTCCCGTTTTTATACCTTTTTTGTGGTTATTATTATTTTAGTCCAAAGCTTTTAACAGCGTCAACAAATGCAGTATGCAGATTTGTTAGCGCTATAACGACTAGCACAGAACAGCTTTCCGAATTGAAATTAACGCATTTTAAGCTCACTTTTAATGTTTGCAAAACACTGAATTTTTACAAAAATTGCCTGTTTTTATACCTTTTTGCAGGGTACTAGTAATAATCAGAAGCTTATAACAGAATGAAGGAATCGTTTCCGACCCTGTAAATCATATATATTCTTGATCAAATTGAAACGCTGAATCGATCTAGCCATGTCTTGCAGAAAAATAAATTTTTTCATTTTTCTTCAAAATTGCAAAAAAAGATAAGGGGTTACATCATTAAAATTGTCAAAATTTGGCAAAAAATTGAATTTTGTAAATTCAAAAACTGAGTATGCAGATTTGTTGGCGCTATAAAAATTAGCACAGAACAGTTTTTCGAATTGAAATTAACGCATTTTTGGCCTAATTATGATGTTTGAAAAACACTGAATATTTAAAAAGTTCCCTGTTTTTATGCCATTTTGCAGGTTATTATAACTTTTGTTCAAGTCTTTTAGCAGCATCAACAAACGCGGTACGCAGATTTGTTAGCGCTATAAAGACTAGCACAGAACAGCTTTCCGAATTGAAATTAACGCATTTTTAGCTCACTTGTGATGTTTGCAAAACACTCAATTTTTACAAAAATTGCCTGTTTTTATACCTTTTTGCTGAGTACTAGTATTAATCAGAAGCTTATAACAGAATGAAGGAATCGTTTCCGACCCTGTAAATCAGATATATTCTTGATCAAATTGAAACGCTGAATCGATCTAGCCATGTCTTGTAGAAAAATAAATTTTTTCATTTTTCTTCAAAATTGCAAAAAAAGATAAGGGGTTACATCATTAAAATTGTCAAAATTTGGCAAAAAATTGAATTTTGTAAATTCAAAAACTGAGTATGCAGATTTGTTGGCGCTATAAAAATTAGCACAGAACAGCTTTTCGAATTGAAATTAACGCATTTTTGGCCTAATTATGATGTTTGAAAAACACTGAATATTTAAAAAGTTCCCTGTTTTTATGCCATTTTGCAGGTTATTATAACTTTTGTTCAAGTCTTTTAGCAGCATCAACAAACGCGGTACGCAGATTTGTTAGCGCTATAAAGACTAGCACAGAACAGCTTTCCGAATTGAAATTAACGCATTTTAAGCTGACTTTTAATGTTTGCAAAACACTGAATTTTTACAAAAATTGCCTGTTTTTATACCTTTTTGCAGGGTACTAGTAATAATCAGAAGCTTATAACAGAATGAAGGAATCGATTCCGACCCTGTAAATCATATACATTCTTGATCAAATTGAAACGCTGAATCGATCTAGCCATGTCTTGTAGAAAAATAAATTTTTTCATTTTTCTTCAAAATTGCAAAAAAAGATAAGGGGTTACATCATTAAATTTGTCAAAATTTGGCAAAAAATTGAATTTTGTAAATTCAAAAACTGAGTATGCAGATTTGTTGGCGCTATAAAAATTAGCTCAGAACAGCTTTTCGAATTGAAATTAACGCATTTTTAGCTCACTTACAATGTTTGCAAAACACTGAATTTTTAGACAAATTTCCTGTTTTTATACCTTTTTTGTGGTTATTATTATTTTAGTCCAAAGCTTTTAACAGCGTCAACAAATGCAGTATGCAGATTTGTTAGCGCTATAACGACTAGCACAGAACAGCTTTCCGAATTGAAATTAACGCATTTTAAGCTCACTTTTAATGTTTGCAAAACACTGAATTTTTACAAAAATTGCCTGTTTTTATACCTTTTTGCTGGGTACTAGTAATAATCAGAAGCTTATAACAGAATGAAGGAATCGTTTCCGACCCTGTAAATCATATATATTCTTGATCAAATTGAAACGCTGAATCGATCTAGCCATGTCTTGCAGAAAAATTATTTTTTCATTTTTCTTCAAAATTGCAAAAAAAGATAAGCGGTTACATCATTAAAATTGTCAAAATTTGGCAAAAAATTGAATTTTGTAAATTCAAAAACTGAGTATGCAGATTTGTTGGCGCTATAAAAATTAGCACAGAACAGCTTTTCGAATTGAAATTAACGCATTTTTAGCTCACTTGTGATGTTTGCAAAACACTGAATTTTTAGAAAAATTTCCTGTTTTTATACCTTTTTTGTGGTTATTATTATTTTAGTCCAAAGCTTTTAACAGCGTCAACAAATGCAGTATGCAGATTTGTTAGCGCTATAACGACTAGCACAGAACAGCTTTCCGAATTGAAATTAACGCATTTTAAGCTCACTTTTAATGTTTGCAAAACACTGAATTTTTACAAAAATTGCCTGTTTTTATACCTTTTTGCTGGGTACTAGTAATAATCAGAAGCTTATAACAGAATGAAGGAATCGTTTCCGACCCTGTAAATCATATATATTCTTGATCAAATTGAAACGCTGAATCGATCTAGCCATGTCTTGCAGAAAAATTAATTTTTTCATTTTTCTTCAAAATTGCAAAAAAAGATAAGCGGTTACATCATTAAAATTGTCAAAATTTGGCAAAAAATTGAATTTTGTAAATTCAAAAACTGAGTATGCAGATTTGTTGGCGCTATAAAAATTAGCACAGAACAGCTTTTCGAATTGAAATTAACGCATTTTTAGCTCACTTGTGATGTTTGCAAAACACTCAATTTTTAGAAAAATTTCCTGTTTTTATACCTTTTTTGTGGTTATTATTATTTTAGTCCAAAGCTTTTAACAGCGTCAACAAATGCAGTATGCAGATTTGTTAGCGCTATAACGACTAGCACAGAACAGCTTTCCGAATTGAAATTAACGCATTTTAAGCTCACTTTTAATGTTTGCAAAACACTGAATTTTTACAAAAAAATTGCCTGTTTTTATACCTTTTTGCTGGGTACTAGTAATAATCAGAAGCTTATAACAGAATGAAGGAATCGTTTCCGACCCTGTAAATCATATATATTCTTGATCAAATTGAAACGCTGAATCGATCTAGCCATGTCTTGCAGAAAAATAAATTTTTTCATTTTTCTTCAAAATTGCAAAAAAAGATAAGGGGTTACATCATTAAAATTGTCAAAATTTGGCAAAAAATTGAATTTTGTAAATTCAAAAACTGAGTATGCAGATTTGTTGGCGCTATAAAAATTAGCACAGAACAGCTTTTCGAATTGAAATTAACGCATTTTTAGCTCACTTGTGATGTTTGCAAAACACTCAATTTTTACAAAAATTTCCTGTTTTTATACCTTTTTTGTGGTTATTATTATTTTAGTCCAAAGCTTTTAACAGCGTCAACAAATGCAGTATGCAGATTTGTTAGCGCTATAAAGACTAGCACACAACAGCCTTCCGAATTGAAATTAACGCATTTTTAGCTCACTTGTGATGTTTGCAAAACACTGAATTTTTACAAAAATTTCCTGTTTTTATACCTTTTTGCTGGGTACTAGTAATAATCAGAAGCTTATAACAGAATGAAGGAATCGTTTCCGACCCTGTAAGTCATATATATTCTTGATCAAATTGAAACGCTGAATCGATCTAGCCATGTCTTGCAGAAAAATAATTTTTTTCATTTTGCTTCAAAATTGCAAAAAAAGATAAGGGGTTACATCATTAAAATTGTCAAAATTTGGCAAAAAATTGAATTTTGTAAATTCAAAAACTGAGTATGCAGATTTGTTGGCGCTATAAAAATTAGCACAGAACAGCTTTCCGAATTGAAATTAACGCATTTTAAGCTCACTTTTAATGTTTGCAAAACACTCAATTTTTACAAAAATTGCCTGTTTTTATACCTTTTTGCTGGGTACTAGTAATAATCAGAAGCTTATAACAGAATGAAGGAATCGTTTCCGACCCTGTAAATCAGATATATTCTTGATCAAATTGAAACGCTGAATCGATCTAGCCATGTCTTGTAGAAAAATAAATTTTTTCATTTTTCTTCAAAGTTGCAAAAAAAGATAAGGGGTTACATCATTAAAATTGTCAAAATTTGGCAAAAAATTGAATTTTGTAAATTCAAAAACTGAGTATGCAGATTTGTTGGCGCTATAAAAATTAGCTCAGAACAGCTTTTCGAATTGAAATTAACGCATTTTTAGCTCACTTACAATGTTTGCAAAACACTGAATTTTTAGACAAATTTCCCGTTTTTATACCTTTTTTGTGGTTATTATTATTTTAGTCCAAAGCTTTTAACAGCGTCAACAAATGCAGTATGCAGATTTGTTAGCGCTATAACGACTAGCACAGAACAGCTTTCCGAATTGAAATTAACGCATTTTAAGCTCACTTTTAATGTTTGCAAAACACTGAATTTTTACAAAAATTGCCTGTTTTTATACCTTTTTGCAGGGTACTAGTAATAATCAGAAGCTTATAACAGAATGAAGGAATCGTTTCCGACCCTGTAAATCATATATATTCTTGATCAAATTGAAACGCTGAATCGATCTAGCCATGTCTTGCAGAAAAATAAATTTTTTCATTTTTCTTCAAAATTGCAAAAAAAGATAAGGGGTTACATCATTAAAATTGTCAAAATTTGGCAAAAAATTGAATTTTGTAAATTCAAAAACTGAGTATGCAGATTTGTTGGCGCTATAAAAATTAGCACAGAACAGTTTTTCGAATTGAAATTAACGCATTTTTGGCCTAATTATGATGTTTGAAAAACACTGAATATTTAAAAAGTTCCCTGTTTTTATGCCATTTTGCAGGTTATTATAACTTTTGTTCAAGTCTTTTAGCAGCATCAACAAACGCGGTACGCAGATTTGTTAGCGCTATAAAGACTAGCACAGAACAGCTTTCCGAATTGAAATTAACGCATTTTTAGCTCACTTGTGATGTTTGCAAAACACTCAATTTTTACAAAAATTGCCTGTTTTTATACCTTTTTGCTGAGTACTAGTATTAATCAGAAGCTTATAACAGAATGAAGGAATCGTTTCCGACCCTGTAAATCAGATATATTCTTGATCAAATTGAAACGCTGAATCGATCTAGCCATGTCTTGTAGAAAAATAAATTTTTTCATTTTTCTTCAAAGTTGCAAAAAAAGATAAGGGGTTACATCATTAAAATTGTCAAAATTTGGCAAAAAATTGAATTTTGTAAATTCAAAAACTGAGTATGCAGATTTGTTGGCGCTATAAAAATTAGCTCAGAACAGCTTTTCGAATTGAAATTAACGCATTTTTAGCTCACTTACAATGTTTGCAAAACACTGAATTTTTACAAAAATTTCCTGATTTTATACCTTTTTTGTGGTTATTATTATTTTAGTCCAAAGCTTTTAACAGCGTCAACAAATGCAGTATGCAGATTTGTTAGCGCTATAACGACTAGCACAGAACAGCTTTCCGAATTGAAATTAACGCATTTTAAGCTCACTTTTAATGTTTGCAAAACACTGAATTTTTACAAAAATTGCCTGTTTTTATACCTTTTTGCTGGGTACTAGTAATAATCAGAAGCTTATAACAGAATGAAGGAATCGTTTCCGACCCTGTAAATCATATATATTCTTGATCAAATTGAAACGCTGAATCGATCTAGCCATGTCTTGCAGAAAAATAAATTTTTTCATTTTTCATTAAAATTGCAAAAAAAGATAAGGGGTTACATCATTAAAATTGTCAAAATTTGGCAAAAAATTGAATTTTGTAAATTCAAAAACTGAGTATGCAGATTTGTTGGCGCTATAAAAATTAGCACAGAACAGCTTTTCGAATTGAAATTAACGCATTTTTGGCCTAATTATGATGTTTGAAAAACACTGAATATTTAAAAAGTTCCCTGTTTTTATGCCATTTTGCAGGTTATTATAACTTTTGTTCAAGTCTTTTAGCAGCATCAACAAACGCGGTACGCAGATTTGTTAGCGCTATAAAGACTAGCACAGAACAGCTTTCCGAATTGAAATTAACGCATTTTAAGCTGACTTTTAATGTTTGCAAAACACTGAATTTTTACAAAAATTGCCTGTTTTTATACCTTTTTGCAGGGTACTAGTAATAATCAGAAGCTTATAACAGAATGAAGGAATCGATTCCGACCCTGTAAATCATATATATTCTTGATCAAATTGAAACGCTGAATCGATCTAGCCATGTCTTGCAGAAAAATTATTTTTTCATTTTTCTTCAAAATTGCAAAAAAAGATAAGGGGTTACATCATTAAATTTGTCAAAATTTGGCAAAAAATTGAATTTTGTAAATTCAAAAACTGAGTATGCAGATTTGTTGGCGCTATAAAAATTAGCTCAGAACAGCTTTTCGAATTGAAATTAACGCATTTTTAGCTCACTTACAATGTTTGCAAAACACTGAATTTTTAGACAAATTTCCTGTTTTTATACCTTTTTTGTGGTTATTATTATTTTAGTCCAAAGCTTTTAACAGCGTCAACAAATGCAGTATGCAGATTTGTTAGCGCTATAACGACTAGCACAGAACAGCTTTCCGAATTGAAATTAACGCATTTTAAGCTCACTTTTAATGTTTGCAAAACACTGAATTTTTACAAAAATTGCCTGTTTTTATACCTTTTTGCTGGGTACTAGTAATAATCAGAAGCTTATAACAGAATGAAGGAATCGTTTCCGACCCTGTAAATCATATATATTCTTGATCAAATTGAAACGCTGAATCGATCTAGCCATGTCTTGTAGAAAAATAAATTTTTTCATTTTTCTTCAAAATTGCAAAAAAAGATAAGGGGTTACATCATTAAAATTGTCAAAATTTGGCAAAAAATTGAATTTTGTAAATTCAAAAACTGAGTATGCAGATTTGTTGGCGCTATAAAAATTAGCACAGAACAGCTTTTCGAATTGAAATTAACGCATTTTTAGCTCACTTGTGATGTTTGCAAAACACTGAATTTTTAGAAAAATTTCCTGTTTTTATACCTTTTTTGTGGTTATTATTATTTTAGTCCAAAGCTTTTAACAGCGTCAACAAATGCAGTATGCAGATTTGTTAGCGCTATAACGACTAGCACAGAACAGCTTTCCGAATTGAAATTAACGCATTTTAAGCTCACTTTTAATGTTTGCAAAACACTGAATTTTTACAAAAATTGCCTGTTTTTATACCTTTTTGCTGGGTACTAGTAATAATCAGAAGCTTATAACAGAATGAAGGAATCGTTTCCGACCCTGTAAATCATATATATTCTTGATCAAATTGAAACGCTGAATCGATCTAGCCATGTCTTGCAGAAAAATTAATTTTTTCATTTTTCTTCAAAATTGCAAAAAAAGATAAGGGGTTACATCATTAAAATTGTCAAAATTTGGCAAAAAATTGAATTTTGTAAATTCAAAAACTGAGTATGCAGATTTGTTGGCGCTATAAAAATTAGCACAGAACAGCTTTTCGAATTGAAATTAACGCATTTTTAGCTCACTTGTGATGTTTGCAAAACACTCAATTTTTAGAAAAATTTCCTGTTTTTATACCTTTTTTGTGGTTATTATTATTTTAGTCCAAAGCTTTTAACAGCGTCAACAAATGCAGTATGCAGATTTGTTAGCGCTATAACGACTAGCACAGAACAGCTTTCCGAATTGAAATTAACGCATTTTAAGCTCACTTTTAATGTTTGCAAAACACTGAATTTTTACAAAAAAATTGCCTGTTTTTATACCTTTTTGCTGGGTACTAGTAATAATCAGAAGCTTATAACAGAATGAAGGAATCGTTTCCGACCCTGTAAATCATATATATTCTTGATCAAATTGAAACGCTGAATCGATCTAGCCATGTCTTGCAGAAAAATAAATTTTTTCATTTTTCTTCAAAATTGCAAAAAAAGATAAGGGGTTACATCATTAAAATTGTCAAAATTTGGCAAAAAATTGAATTTTGTAAATTCAAAAACTGAGTATGCAGATTTGTTGGCGCTATAAAAATTAGCACAGAACAGCTTTTCGAATTGAAATTAACGCATTTTTAGCTCACTTGTGATGTTTGCAAAACACTGAATTTTTACAAAAATTTCCTGTTTTTATACCTTTTTTGTGGTTATTATTATTTTAGTCCAAAGCTTTTAACAGCGTCAACAAATGCAGTATGCAGATTTGTTAGCGCTATAAAGACTAGCACACAACAGCCTTCCGAATTGAAATTAACGCATTTTTAGCTCACTTGTGATGTTTGCAAAACACTGAATTTTTACAAAAATTTCCTGTTTTTATACCTTTTTGCTGGGTACTAGTAATAATCAGAAGCTTATAACAGAATGAAGGAATCGTTTCCGACCCTGTAAGTCATATATATTCTTGATCAAATTGAAACGCTGAATCGATCTAGCCATGTCTTGCAGAAAAATAATTTTTTTCATTTTGCTTCAAAATTGCAAAAAAAGATAAGGGGTTACATCATTAAAATTGTCAAAATTTGGCAAAAAATTGAATTTTGTAAATTCAAAAACTGAGTATGCAGATTTGTTGGCGCTATAAAAATTAGCACAGAACAGCTTTCCGAATTGAAATTAACGCATTTTAAGCTCACTTTTAATGTTTGCAAAACACTGAATTTTTACAAAAATTGCCTGTTTTTATACCTTTTTGCTGGGTACTAGTAATAATCAGAAGCTTATAACAGAATGAAGGAATCGTTTCCGACCCTGTAAATCATATACATTCTTGATCAAATTGAAACGCTGAATCGATCTAGCCATGTCTTGTAGAAAAATAAATTTTTTCATTTTTCTTCAAAATTGCAAAAAAAGATAAGGGGTTACATCATTAAATTTGTCAAAATTTGGCAAAAAATTGAATTTTGTAAATTCAAAAACTGAGTATGCAGATTTGTTGGCGCTATAAAAATTAGCTCAGAACAGCTTTTCGAATTGAAATTAACGCATTTTTAGCTCACTTACAATGTTTGCAAAACACTGAATTTTTACAAAAATTTCCTGTTTTTATACCTTTTTGCTGGGTACTAGTAATAATCAGAAGCTTATAACAGAATGAAGGAATCGTTTCCGACCCTGTAAATCATATACATTCTTGATCAAATTGAAACGCTGAATCGATCTAGCCATGTCTTGTAGAAAAATAAATTTTTTCATTTTTCTTCAAAATTGCAAAAAAAGATAAGGGGTTACATCATTAAATTTGTCAAAATTTGGCAAAAAATTGAATTTTGTAAATTCAAAAACTGAGTATGCAGATTTGTTGGCGCTATAAAAATTAGCACAGAACAGCTTTTCGAATTGAAATTAACGCATTTTTATCTCACTTATAAAGTTTGCAAAACATTGCATTTTTACAAAAATTGCCTGTTTTTATACCTTTTTTATAGTTATTATTATTTTAGTCCAAAGCTTTTAACAGCGTCAACAAATGCAGTAAGCAGATTTGTTAGCGCTTTAAAAACTAGCTCAGAACAGCTTTCCGAATTGAAATTAACGCATTTTTAGCTCACTTATGATGTTTGCAAAACACTGAATTTTTACAAAAATTGCCTGTTTTTATACCTTTTTGCTGGGTACTAGTAATAATCAGAAGCTTATAACAGAATGAAGGAATCGTTTCCGACCCTGTAAATCATATACATTCTTGATCAAATTGAAACGCTGAATCGATCTAGCCATGTCTTGTAGAAAAATAAATTTTTCATTTTTCTTCAAAATTGCAAAAAAAGATAAGGGGTTACATCATTAAATTTGTCAAAATTTGGCAAAAAATTGAATTTTGTAAATTCAAAAACTGAGTATGCAGATTTGTTGGCGCTATAAAAATTAGCTCAGAACAGCTTTTCGAATTGAAATTAACGCATTTTTGGCCTAATTATGATGTTTGAAAAACACTGAATATTTAAAAAGTTCCCTGTTTTTATGCCATTTTGCAGGTTATTATAACTTTTGTTCAAGTCTTTTAGCAGCATCAACAAACGCGGTACGCAGATTTGTTAGCGCTATAAAGACTAGCACAGAACAGCTTTCCGAATTGAAATTAACGCATTTTAAGCTCACTTTTAATGTTTGCAAAACACTGAATTTTTACAAAAATTGCCTGTTTTTATACCTTTTTGCTGGGTACTAGTAATAATCAGAAGCTTATAACAGAATGAAGGAATCGTTTCCGACCCTGTAAATCATATACATTCTTGATCAAATTGAAACGCTGAATCGATCTAGCCATGTCTTGTAGAAAAATAAATTTTTTCATTTTTCTTCAAAATTGCAAAAAAAGATAAGGGGTTACATCATTAAATTTGTCAAAATTTGGCAAAAAATTGAATTTTGTAAATTCAAAAACTGAGTATGCAGATTTGTTGGCGCTATAAAAATTAGCTCAGAACAGCTTTTCGAATTGAAATTAACGCATTTTTAGCTCACTTACAATGTTTGCAAAACACTGAATTTTTACAAAAATTTCCTGTTTTTATACCTTTTTTGTGGTTATTATTATTTTAGTCCAAAGCTTTTAACAGCGTCAACAAATGCAGTATGCAGATTTGTTAGCGCTATAACGACTAGCACAGAACAGCTTTCCGAATTGAAATTAACGCATTTTAAGCTCACTTTTAATGTTTGCAAAACTCTGAATTTTTACAAAAATTGCCTGTTTTTATACCTTTTTGCTGGGTACTAGTAATAATCAGAAGCTTATAACAGAATGAAGGAATCGTTTCCGACCCTGTAAATCATATATATTCTTGATCAAATTGAAACGCTGAATCGATCTAGCCATGTCTTGCAGAAAAATAAATTTTTTCATTTTTCTTCAAAATTGCAAAAATTGTCAAAATTTGGCAAAAAATTGAATTTTGTAAATTCAAAAACTGAGTATGCAGATTTGTTGGCGCTATAAAAATTAGCACAGAACAGCTTTTCGAATTGAAATTAACGCATTTTTAGCTCACTTATAATAATTGCAAAACACTGAATTTTTAAAAAAATTTCCTGTTTTTATACCTTTTTTGTGGTTATTATTATTTTAGTCCAAAGCTTTTAACAGCGTCAACAAATGCAGTATGCAGATTTGTTAGCGCTATAACGACTAGCACAGAACAGCCTTCCGAATTGAAATTAACGCATTTTAAGCTCACTTATGATGTTTGCAAAACACTGAATTTTTACAAAAATTGCCTGTTTTTATACCTTTTTGCTGGGTACTAGTATTAATCAGAAGCTTATAACAGAATGAAGGAATCGTTTCCGACCCTGTAAATCATATATATTCTTGATCAAATTGAAACGCTGAATCGATGTAGTCATGTCTTGTAGAAAAATAAATTTTTTAATTTTTCTTCAAAATTGCAAAAAAAGATAAGGGGTTACATCATTAAAATTGTCAAAAATTGGCAAAGAATTGAATTTTGTAAATTCAAAAACTGAGTATGCAGATTTGTTGGCGCTATAAAAATTAGCACAGAACAGCTTTTCGAATTGAAATTAACGCATTTTTATCTCACTTATAAAGTTTGCAAAACATTGCATTTTTACAAAAATTGCCTGTTTTTATACCTTTTTTATAGTTATTATTATTTTAGTCCAAAGCTTTTAACAGCGTCAACAAATGCAGTAAGCAGATTTGTTAGCGCTTTAAAAACTAGCTCAGAACAGCTTTCCGAATTGAAATTAACGCATTTTTAGCTCACTTATGATGTTTGCAAAACACTGAATTTTTACAAAAATTGCCTGTTTTTATACCTTTTTGCTGGGTACTAGTATTAATCAGAAGCTTATAACAGAATGAAGGAATCGTTTCCGACCCTGTAAATCAGATATATTCTTGATCAAATTGAAACGCTGAATCGATGTAGTCATGTCTTGTAGAAAAATAAATTTTTTAATTTTTCTTCAAAATTGCAAAAAAAGATAAGGGGTTACATCATTAAAATTGTCAAAAATTGGCAAAGAATTGAATTTTGTAAATTCAAAAACTGAGTATGCAGATTTGTTGGCGCTATAAAAATTAGCACAGAACAGCTTTTCGAATTGAAATTAACGCATTTTTATCTCACTTATAATGTTTGCAACACACTGAATATTTAAAAAGTTCCCTGTTTTTATGCCATTTTGCAGGTTATTATAACTTTTGTTCAAGTCTTTTAGCAGCATCAACAAACGCGGTACGCAGATTTGTTAGCGCTATAAAGACTAGCACAGAACAGCTTTCCGAATTGAAATTAACGCATTTTAAGCTCACTTTTAATGTTTGCAAAACTCTGAATTTTTACAAAAATTGCCTGTTTTTATACCTTTTTGCTGGGTACTAGTAATAATCAGAAGCTTATAACAGAATGAAGGAATCGTTTCCGACCCTGTAAATCATATACATTCTTGATCAAATTGAAACGCTGAATCGATCTAGCCATGTCTTGTAGAAAAATAAATTTTTCATTTTTCTTCAAAATTGCAAAAAAAGATAAGGGGTTACATCATTAAATTTGTCAAAATTTGGCAAAAAATTGAATTTTGTAAATTCAAAAACTGAGTATGCAGATTTGTTGGCGCTATAAAAATTAGCTCAGAACAGCTTTTCGAATTGAAATTAACGCATTTTTGGCCTAATTATGATGTTTGAAAAACACTGAATATTTAAAAAGTTCCCTGTTTTTATGCCATTTTGCAGGTTATTATAACTTTTGTTCAAGTCTTTTAGCAGCATCAACAAACGCGGTACGCAGATTTGTTAGCGCTATAAAGACTAGCACAGAACAGCTTTCCGAATTGAAATTAACGCATTTTAAGCTCACTTTTAATGTTTGCAAAACACTGAATTTTTACAAAAATTGCCTGTTTTTATACCTTTTTGCTGGGTACTAGTAATAATCAGAAGCTTATAACAGAATGAAGGAATCGTTTCCGACCCTGTAAATCATATACATTCTTGATCAAATTGAAACGCTGAATCGATCTAGCCATGTCTTGTAGAAAAATAAATTTTTTAATTTTTCTTCAAAATTGCAAAAAAAGATAAGGGGTTACATCATTAAATTTGTCAAAATTTGGCAAAAAATTGAATTTTGTAAATTCAAAAACTGAGTATGCAGATTTGTTGGCGCTATAAAAATTAGCTCAGAACAGCTTTTCGAATTGAAATTAACGCATTTTTAGCTCACTTACAATGTTTGCAAAACACTGAATTTTTACAAAAATTTCCTGTTTTTATACCTTTTTTGTGGTTATTATTATTTTAGTCCAAAGCTTTTAACAGCGTCAACAAATGCAGTATGCAGATTTGTTAGCGCTATAACGACTAGCACAGAACAGCTTTCCGAATTGAAATTAACGCATTTTAAGCTCACTTTTAATGTTTGCAAAACTCTGAATTTTTACAAAAATTGCCTGTTTTTATACCTTTTTGCTGGGTACTAGTAATAATCAGAAGCTTATAACAGAATGAAGGAATCGTTTCCGACATTGTAAATCATATATATTCTTGATCAAATTGAAACGCTGAATCGATCTAGCCATGTCTTGCAGAAAAATAAATTTTTTCATTTTTCTTCAAAATTGCAAAAATTGTCAAAATTTGGCAAAAAATTGAATTTTGTAAATTCAAAAACTGAGTATGCAGATTTGTTGGCGCTATAAAAATTAGCACAGAACAGCTTTTCGAATTGAAATTAACGCATTTTTAGCTCACTTACAATGTTTGCAAAACACTGAATTTTTACAAAAATTTCCTGTTTTTATACCTTTTTTGTGGTTATTATTATTTTACTCCAAAGCTTTTAACAGCGTCAACAAATGCAGTATGCAGATTTGTTAGCGCTATAACGACTAGCACAGAACAGCTTTCCGAATTGAAATTAACGCATTTTAAGCTCACTTTTAATGTTTGCAAAACACTGAATTTTTACAAAAATTGCCTGTTTTTATACCTTTTTGCTGGGTACTAGTAATAATCAGAAGCTTATAACAGAATGAAGGAATCGTTTCCGACCCTGTAAATCATATATATTCTTGATCAAATTGAAACGCTGAATCGATCTAGCCATGTCTTGCAGAAAAATAAATTTTTTCATTTTTCTTCAAAATTGCAAAAAAAGATAAGGGGTTACATCATTAAAATTGTCAAAATTTGGCAAAAAATTGAATTTTGTAAATTCAAAAACTGAGTATGCAGATTTGTTGGCGCTATAAAAATTAGCACAGAACAGCTTTTCGAATTGAAATTAACGCATTTTTAGCTCACTTATAATGTTTGCAAAACACTGAATTTTTACAAAAATTTCCTGTTTTTATACCTTTTTTGTGGTTATTATTATTTTAGTCCAAAGCTTTTAACAGCGTCAACAAATGCAGTATGCAGATTTGTTAGCGCTATAAAGACTAGCACAGAACAGCCTTCCGAATTGAAATTAACGCATTTTAAGCTCACTTATGATGTTTGCAAAACACTGAATTTTTACAAAAATTGCCTGTTTTTATACCTTTTTGCTGGGTACTAGTATTAATCAGAAGCTTATAACAGAATGAAGGAATCGTTTCCGACCCTGTAAATCAGATATATTCTTGATCAAATTGAAACGCTGAATCGATGTAGTCATGTCTTGTAGAAAAATAAATTTTTTAATTTTTCTTCAAAATTGCAAAAAAAGATAAGGGGTTACATCATTAAAATTGTCAAAAATTGGCAAAGAATTGAATTTTGTAAATTCAAAAACTGAGTATGCAGATTTGTTGGCGCTATAAAAATTAGCACAGAACAGCTTTTCGAATTGAAATTAACGCATTTTTAGCTCACTTATAATGTTTGCAAAACACTGAATTTTTACAAAAATTGCCTGTTTTTATACCTTTTTTATAGTTATTATTATTTTAGTCCAAAGCTTTTAACAGCGTCAACAAATGCAGTAAGCAGATTTGTTAGCGCTTTAAAAACTAGCTCAGAACAGCTTTCCGAATTGAAATTAACGCATTTTTAGCTCAGTTATGATGTTTGCAAAACACTGAATTTTTACAAAAATTGCCTGTTTTTATACCTTTTTGCTGGGTACTAGTATTAATCAGAAGCTTATAACAGAATGAAGGAATCGTTTCCGACCCTGTAAATCAGATATATTCTTGATCAAATTGAAACGCTGAATCGATCTAGCTCAGAACAGCCTTCCGAATTGAAATTAACGCATTTTAAGCTCACTTATGATGTTTGCAAAACACTGAATTTTTACAAAAATTGCCTGTTTTTATACCTTTTTGCTGGGTACTAGTATTAATCAGAAGCTTATAACAGAATGAAGGAATCGTTTCCGACCCTGTAAATCATATATATTCTTGATCAAATTGAAACGCTGAATCGATGTAGTCATGTCTTGTAGAAAAATAAATTTTTTAATTTTTCTTCAAAATTGCAAAAAAAGATAAGGGGTTACATCATTAAAATTGTCAAAAATTGGCAAAGAATTGAATTTTGTAAATTCAAAAACTGAGTATGCAGATTTGTTGGCGCTATAAAAATTAGCACAGAACAGCTTTTCGAATTGAAATTAACGCATTTTTAGCTCACTTATAATGTTTGCAAAACACTGAATTTTTAGAAAAATTTCCTGTTTTTATACCTTTTTTGTGGTTATTATTATTTTAGTCCAAAGCTTTTAACAGCGTCAACAAATGCAGTATGCAGATTTGTTAGCGCTATAAAGACTAGCACAGAACAGCTTTCCGAATTGAAATTAACGCATTTTAAGCTCACTTTTAATGTTTGCAAAACACTGAATTTTTACAAAAATTGCCTGTTTTTATACCTTTTTGCTGGGTACTAGTAATAATCAGAAGCTTATAACAGAATGAAGGAATCGTTTCCGACCCTGTAAATCATATATATTCTTGATCAAATTGAAACGCTGAATCGATCTAGCCATGTCTTGTAGAAAAATAAATTTTTTCATTTTTCTTCAAAATTGCAAAAAAAGATAAGGGGTTACATCATTAAAATTGTCAAAATTTGGCAAAAAATTGAATTTTGTAAATTCAAAAACTGAGTATGCAGATTTGTTGGCGCTATAAAAATTAGCACAGAACAGCTTTTCGAATTGAAATTAACGCATTTTTAGCTCACTTATAATGTTTGCAAAACACTGAATTTTTACAACAATTTCCTGTTTTTATACCTTTTTTGTGGTTATTATTATTTTAGTCCAAAGCTTTTAACAGCGTCAACAAATGCAGTATGCAGATTTGTTAGCGCTATAAAGACTAGCACAGAACAGCTTTCCGAATTGAAATTAACGCATTTTTAGCTCTCTTTTAATGTTTGCAAAACACTGAATTTTTACAAAAATTGCCTGTTTTTATACCTTTTTGCTGGGTACTAGTATTAATCAGAAGCTTATAACACAATGAAGGAATCGTTTCCGACCCTGTAAATCATATATATTCTTGATCAAATTGAAACGCTGAATCGATCTAGCTATGTCTTGTGGAAAAATAAATTTTTTCATTTTTCTTCAAAATTGCAAAAAAAGACAAGGGGTTACATCATTAAAATTGTCAAAATTTGGCAAACAATTGAATTTTGTAAATTCAAAAACTGAGTATGCAGATTTATTGGCGCTATAAAAATTAGCACAGAACAGCTTTTCGAATTGAAATTAACACATTTTTGGCCTAATTATGATGTTTGAAAATACTGAATATTTAAAAAGTTCCCTGTTTTTATGCCATTTTGCAGGTTATTATAATTTTTGTTTAAGTCTTTTGGCAGCATCAACAAACGCGGTACGCAGATTTGTAAGCGCTTTAAAAACTAGCTCAGAACAGCTTTTCGAATTGAAATTAACGCATTCTAAGCTCACTTATAATGTTTGCAAAACACTGAATTTTTACAAAAATTTCCTGTTTTTATACCTTTTTTGTGGTTATTATTATTTTAGTCCAAAGCTTTTAACAGCGTCAACAAATGCAGTATGCAGATTTGTTAGCGCTATAAAGACTAGCACAGAACAGCCTTCCGAATTGAAATTAACGCATTTTTAGCTCACTTGCGATGTTTGCAAAACACTCAATTTTTACAAAAATTGCCTGTTTTTATACCTTTTTGCTGGGTACTAGTATTAATCAGAAGCTTATAACAGAATGAAGGAATCGTTTCCGACCCTGTAAATCATATATATTCTTGATCAAATTGAAACGCTGAATCGATCTAGCCATGTCTTGTAGAAAAATAAATTTTTTCATTTTTCTTCAAAATTGCAAAAAAAGATAAGGGGTTACATCATTAAATTTGTCAAAATTTGGCAAAAAATTGAATTTTGTAAATTCAAAAACTGAGTATGCAGATTTGTTGGCGCTATAAAAATTAGCACAGAACAGCTTTTCGAATTGAAATTAACGCATTTTTAGCTCACTTACAATGTTTGCAAAACACTGAATTTTTACAAAAATTTCCTGTTTTTATACCTTTTTTGTGGTTATTATTATTTTAGTCCAAAGCTTTTAACAGCGTCAACAAATGCAGTATGCAGATTTGTTAGCGCTATAACGACTAGCACAGAACAGCTTTCCGAATTGAAATTAACGCATTTTAAGCTCACTTTTAATGTTTGCAAAACACTGAATTTTTACAAAAATTGCCTGTTTTTATACCTTTTTGCTGGGTACTAGTAATAATCAGAAGCTTATAACAGAATGAAGGAATCGTTTCCGACCCTGTAAATCATATATATTCTTGATCAAATTGAAACGCTGAATCGATCTAGCCATGTCTTGCAGAAAAATAAATTTTTTCATTTTTCTTCAAAATTGCAAAAAAAGATAAGGGGTTACATCATTAAAATTGTCAAAATTTGGCAAAAAATTGAATTTTGTAAATTCAAAAACTGAGTATGCAGATTTGTTGGCGCAACAGCTTTTCGAATTGAAATTAACGCATTTTTAGCTCACTTATAATAATTGCAAAACACTGAATTTTTACAAAAATTTCCTGTTTTTATACCTTTTTTGTGGTTATTATTATTTTAGTCCAAAGCTTTTAACAGCGTCAACAAATGCAGTATGCAGATTTGTTAGCGCTATAAAGACTAGCACAGAACAGCCTTCCGAATTGAAATTAACGCATTTTAAGCTCACTTATGATGTTTGCAAAACACTGAATTTTTACAAAAATTGCCTGTTTTTATACCTTTTTGCTGGGTACTAGTATTAATCAGAAGCTTATAACAGAATGAAGGAATCGTTTCCGACCCTGTAAATCATATATATTCTTGATCAAATTGAAACGCTGAATCGATGTAGTCATGTCTTGTAGAAAAATAAATTTTTTAATTTTTCTTCAAAATTGCAAAAAAAGATAAGGGGTTACATCATTAAAATTGTCAAAAATTGGCAAAGAATTGAATTTTGTAAATTCAAAAACTGAGTATGCAGATTTGTTGGCGCTATAAAAATTAGCACAGAACAGCTTTTCGAATTGAAATTAACGCATTTTTATCTCACTTATAAAGTTTGCAAAACATTGCATTTTTACAAAAATTGCCTGTTTTTATACCTTTTTTATAGTTATTATTATTTTAGTCCAAAGCTTTTAACAGCGTCAACAAATGCAGTAAGCAGATTTGTTAGCGCTTTAAAAACTAGCTCAGAACAGCTTTCCGAATTGAAATTAACGCATTTTTAGCTCAGTTATGATGTTTGCAAAACACTGAATTTTTACAAAAATTGCCTGTTTTTATACCTTTTTGCTGGGTACTAGTATTAATCAGAAGCTTATAACAGAATGAAGGAATCGTTTCCGACCCTGTAAATCAGATATATTCTTGATCAAATTGAAACGCTGAATCGATGTAGTCATGTCTTGTAGAAAAATAAATTTTTTAATTTTTCTTCAAAATTGCAAAAAAAGATAAGGGGTTACATCATTAAAATTGTCAAAAATTGGCAAAGAATTGAATTTTGTAAATTCAAAAACTGAGTATGCAGATTTGTTGGCGCTATAAAAATTAGCTCAGAACAGCTTTTCGAATTGAAATTAACGCATTTTTATCTCACTTATAATGTTTGCAAAACACTGAATATTTAAAAAGTTCCCTGTTTTTATGCCATTTTGCAGGTTATTATAACTTTTGTTCAAGTCTTTTAGCAGCATCAACAAACGCGGTACGCAGATTTGTTAGCGCTATAAAGACTAGCACAGAACAGCTTTCCGAATTGAAATTAACGCATTTTAAGCTCACTTTTAATGTTTGCAAAACTCTGAATTTTTACAAAAATTGCCTGTTTTTATACCTTTTTGCTGGGTACTAGTAATAATCAGAAGCTTATAACAGAATGAAGGAATC
This sequence comes from Drosophila serrata, assembly GCF_035046125.1. NCBI lineage: Eukaryota > Metazoa > Arthropoda > Insecta > Diptera > Drosophilidae > Drosophila > Drosophila serrata. Next base: position 1,259,736 of record NW_028257274.1, on the reverse strand, counting down.
GTTTCCGACCCTGTAAATCATATACATTCTTGATCAAATTGAAACGCTGAATCGATCTAGCTCAGAACAGCCTTCCGAATTGAAATTAACGCATTTTAAGCTCACTTATGATGTTTGCAAAACACTGAATTTTTACAAAAATTGCCTGTTTTTATACCTTTTTGCTGGGTACTAGTATTAATCAGAAGCTTATAACAGAATGAAGGAATCGTTTCCGACCCTGTAAATCAGATATATTCTTGATCAAATTGAAACGCTGAATCGATCTAGCCATGTCTTGTAGAAAAATAAATTTTTCATTTTTCTTCAAAATTGCAAAAAAAGATAAGGGGTTACATCATTAAATTTGTCAAAATTTGGCAAAAAATTGAATTTTGTAAATTCAAAAACTGAGTATGCAGATTTGTTGGCGCTATAAAAATTAGCTCAGAACAGCTTTTCGAATTGAAATTAACGCATTTTTGGCCTAATTATGATGTTTGAAAAACACTGAATATTTAAAAAGTTCCCTGTTTTTATGCCATTTTGCAGGTTATTATAACTTTTGTTCAAGTCTTTTAGCAGCATCAACAAACGCGGTACGCAGATTTGTTAGCGCTATAAAGACTAGCACAGAACAGCTTTCCGAATTGAAATTAACGCATTTTAAGCTCACTTTTAATGTTTGCAAAACACTGAATTTTTACAAAAATTGCCTGTTTTTATACCTTTTTGCTGGGTACTAGTAATAATCAGAAGCTTATAACAGAATGAAGGAATCGTTTCCGACCCTGTAAATCATATACATTCTTGATCAAATTGAAACGCTGAATCGATCTAGCCATGTCTTGTAGAAAAATAAATTTTTTCATTTTTCTTCAAAATTGCAAAAAAAGATAAGGGGTTACATCATTAAAATTGTCAAAATTTGGCAAAAAATTGAATTTTGTAAATTCAAAAACTGAGTATGCAGATTTGTTGGCGCTATAAAAATTAGCTCAGAACAGCTTTTCGAATTGAAATTAACGCATTTTTAGCTCACTTACAATGTTTGCAAAACACTGAATTTTTACAAAAATTTCCTGTTTTTATACCTTTTTTGTGGTTATTATTATTTTACTCCAAAGCTTTTAACAGCGTCAACAAATGCAGTATGCAGATTTGTTAGCGCTATAACGACTAGCACAGAACAGCTTTCCGAATTGAAATTAACGCATTTTAAGCTCACTTTTAATGTTTGCAAAACACTGAATTTTTACAAAAATTGCCTGTTTTTATACCTTTTTGCTGGGTACTAGTAATAATCAGAAGCTTATAACAGAATGAAGGAATCGTTTCCGACCCTGTAAATCATATATATTCTTGATCAAATTGAAACGCTGAATCGATCTAGCCATGTCTTGCAGAAAAATAAATTTTTTCATTTTTCTTCAAAATTGCAAAAAAAGATAAGGGGTTACATCATTAAAATTGTCAAAATTTGGCAAAAAATTGAATTTTGTAAATTCAAAAACTGAGTATGCAGATTTGTTGGCGCTATAAAAATTAGCCAGAACAGCTTTTCGAATTGAAATTAACGCATTTTTAGCTCACTTATAATAATTGCAAAACACTGAATTTTTACAAAAATTTCCTGTTTTTATACCTTTTTTGTGGTTATTATTATTTTAGTCCAAAGCTTTTAACAGCGTCAACAAATGCAGTATGCAGATTTGTTAGCGCTATAAAGACTAGCACAGAACAGCCTTCCGAATTGAAATTAACGCATTTTAAGCTCACTTATGATGTTTGCAAAACACTGAATTTTTTTACAAAAATTGCCTGTTTTTATACCTTTTTGCTGGGTACTAGTAATAATCAGAAGCTTATAACAGAATGAAGGAATCGTTTCCGACCCTGTAAATCAGATATATTCTTGATCAAATTGAAACGCTGAATCGATGTAGTCATGTCTTGTAGAAAAATAAATTTTTTAATTTTTCTTCAAAATTGCAAAAAAAGATAAGGGGTTACATCATTAAAATTGTCAAAAATTGGCAAAGAATTGAATTTTGTAAATTCAAAAACTGAGTATGCAGATTTGTTGGCGCTATAAAAATTAGCACAGAACAGCTTTTCGAATTGAAATTAACGCATTTTTAGCTCACTTATAATGTTTGCAAAACACTGAATTTTTACAAAAATTGCCTGTTTTTATACCTTTTTTATAGTTATTATTATTTTAGTCCAAAGCTTTTAACAGCGTCAACAAATGCAGTAAGCAGATTTGTTAGCGCTTTAAAAACTAGCTCAGAACAGCTTTCCGAATTGAAATTAACGCATTTTTAGCTCAGTTATGATGTTTGCAAAACACTGAATTTTTACAAAAATTGCCTGTTTTTATACCTTTTTGCTGGGTACTAGTATTAATCAGAAGCTTATAACAGAATGAAGGAATCGTTTCCGACCCTGTAAATCAGATATATTCTTGATCAAATTGAAACGCTGAATCGATGTAGTCATGTCTTGTAGAAAAATAAATTTTTTAATTTTTCTTCAAAATTGCAAAAAAAGATAAGGGGTTACATCATTAAAATTGTCAAAAATTGGCAAAGAATTGAATTTTGTAAATTCAAAAACTGAGTATGTAGATTTGTTGGCGCTATAAAAATTAGCACAGAACAGCTTTTCGAATTGAAATTAACGCATTTTTGGCCTAATTATGATGTTTGAAAAACACTGAATATTTAAAAAGTTCCCTGTTTTTATACCATTTTGCAGGTTATTATAACTTTTGTTCAAGTCTTTTAGCAGCATCAACAAACGCGGTACGCAGATTTGTTAGCGCTATAAAGACTAGCACAGAACAGCTTTCCGAATTGAAATTAACGCATTTTAAGCTCACTTTTAATGTTTGCAAAACTCTGAATTTCTACAAAAATTGCCTGTTTTTATACCTTTTTGCTGGGTACTAGTAATAATCAGAAGCTTATAACAGAATGAAGGAATCGTTTCCGACCCTGTAAATCATATACATTCTTGATCAAATTGAAACGCTGAATCGATCTAGCCATGTCTTGTAGAAAAATAAATTTTTCATTTTTCTTCAAAATTGCAAAAAAAGATAAGGGGTTACATCATTAAATTTGTCAAAATTTGGCAAAAAATTGAATTTTGTAAATTCAAAAACTGAGTATGCAGATTTGTTGGCGCTATAAAAATTAGCTCAGAACAGCTTTTCGAATTGAAATTAACGCATTTTTATCTCACTTATAATGTTTGCAAAACACTGAATATTTAAAAAGTTCCCTGTTTTTATGCCATTTTGCAGGTTATTATAACTTTTGTTCAAGTCTTTTAGCAGCATCAACAAACGCGGTACGCAGATTTGTTAGCGCTATAAAGACTAGCACAGAACAGCTTTCCGAATTGAAATTAACGCATTTTAAGCTCACTTTTAATGTTTGCAAAACACTGAATTTTTAGAAAAATTTCCTGTTTTTATACCTTTTTTGTGGTTATTATTATTTTAGTCCAAAGCTTTTAACAGCGTCAACAAATGCAGTATGCAGATTTGTTAGCGCTATAACGACTAGCACAGAACAGCTTTCCGAATTGAAATTAACGCATTTTAAGCTCACTTTTAATGTTTGCAAAACACTGAATTTTTACAAAAATTGCCTGTTTTTATACCTTTTTGCTGGGTACTAGTAATAATCAGAAGCTTATAACAGAATGAAGGAATCGTTTCCGACCCTGTAAATCATATATATTCTTGATCAAATTGAAACGCTGAATCGATCTAGCCATGTCTTGTAGAAAAATAAATTTTTTCATTTTTCTTCAAAATTGCAAAAAAAGATAAGGGGTTACATCATTAAAATTGTCAAAATTTGGCAAAAAATTGAATTTTGTAAATTCAAAAACTGAGTATGCAGATTTGTTGGCGCTATAAAAATTAGCACAAAACAGCTTTTCGAATTGAAATTAACGCATTTTTAGCTCACTTATAATGTTTGCAAAACACTGAATTTTTACAACAATTTCCTGTTTTTATACCTTTTTTGTGGTTATTATTATTTTAGTCCAAAGCTTTTAACAGCGTCAACAAATGCAGTATGCAGATTTGTTAGCGCTATAAAGATTAGCACAGAACAGCTTTCCGAATTGAAATTAACGCATTTTTAGCTCTCTTTTAATGTTTGCAAAACACTGAATTTTTACAAAAATTGCTTGGTTTTATACCTTTTTGCTGGGTACTAGTATTAATCAGAAGCTTATAACACAATGAAGGAATCGTTTCCGACCCTGTAAATCAGATATATTCTTGATCAAATTGAAACGCTGAATCGATCTAGCCATGTCTTGTAGAAAAATAAATTTTTTCATTTTTCTTCAAAATTGCAAAAAAAGATAAGAGGTTACATCATTAAAATTGTCGAAATTTGGCAAAAAATTGAATTTTGTAAATTCAAAAACTGAGTATGCAGATTTGTTGGCACTACAAAAATTAGCCCAGAACAGTTTTTCGAATTGAAATTAACGCATTTTTATCTCACTTATAATGTTTGCAAAACACTGAATATTTAAAAAGTTCCCTGTTTTTATGCCATTTTGCAGGTTATTATAACTTTTGTTCAAGTCTTTTAGCAGCATCAACAAACGCGGTACGCAGATTTGTTAGCGCTATAAAGACTAGCTCAGAACAGCTTTCCGAATTGAAATTAACGCATTTTAAGCTCACTTTCAATGTTTGCAAAACACTGAATTTTTACAAAAATTGCCGGTTTTTATACCTTTTTGCTGGGTACTAGTAATAATCAGAAGCTTATAACAGAATGAAGGAATCGTTTCCGACCCTGTAAATCATATATATTCTTGATCAAATTGAAACGCTGAATCGATCTAATCATGTCTTGTAGAAAAATAAATTTTTTAATTTTTCTTCATTAAAATTGTCAAAAATTGGCAAAGAATTGAATTTTGTAAATTCAAAAACTGAGTATGCAGATTTGTTGGCGCTATAAAAATTAGCACAGAACAGCTTTTCGAATTGAAATTAACACATTTTTGGCCTAATTATGATGTTTGAAAAACACTGATTATTTAAAAAGTTCCCTGTTTTTATGCCATTTTGCAGGTTATTATAATTTTTGTTTAAGTCTTTTGGCAGCATCAACAAACGCGGTAAGCAGATTTGTAAGCGCTTTAAAAACTAGCTCAGAACAGCTTTTCGAATTGAAATTAACGCATTCTAAGCTCACTTATAATGTTTGCAAAACACTGAATTTTTACAAAAATTTCCTGTTTTGATACCTTTTTTGTGGTTATTATTATTTTAGTCCAAAGCTTTTAACAGCGTCAACAAATGCAGTATGCAGATTTGTTAGCGCTATAAAGACTAGCACAGAACAGCCATCCGAATTGAAATTAACGCATTTTTAGCTCACTTGCGATGTTTGCAAAACACTCAATTTTTACAAAAATTGCCTGTTTTTATACCTTTTTGCTGAGTACTAGTATTAATCAGAAGCTTATAACAGAATGAAGGAATCGTTTCCGACCCCGTAAATCAGATATATTCTTGATCAAATTGAAACGCTGAATCGATCTAGCTATGTCTTGTAGACAAATAAATTTTTTAATTTTATTCAAAAAGATAAGGTTCTTCATTAAAATTGTCAAAAATTGGCAAAGAATTGAATTTTGTAAATTCAAAAACTGAGTATGCAGATTTGTTGGCACTACAAAAATTAGCACAGAACAGTTTTTCGAATTGAAATTAATGCATTTTTGGCCTAATTATGATGTTTGAAAAACACTGAATATTTAAAAAGTTCCCTGTTTTTATGCCATTTTGCAGGTTATTATAACTTTTGTTCAAGTCTTTTAGCAGCATCAACAAACGCGGTACGCAGATTTGTTAGCGCTATAAAGACTAGCTCAGAACAGCTTTCCGAATTAAAATTAACGCATTTTAAGCTCACTTTTAAAGTTTGCAAAACACTGAATTTTTACAAAAATTGCCTGTTTTTATACCTTTTTGCTGGGTACTAGTAATAATCAGAAGCTTATAACAGAATGAAGGAATCGTTTCCGAGCCTGTAAATCATATACATTCTTGATCAAATTGAAACGCTGAATCGATCTAGCCATGTCTTGTAGAAAAATAAATTTTTTCATTTTTCTTCAAAATTGCAAAAAAAGATAAGGGGTTACATCATTAAAATTTTCAAAAATTGGCAAAGAATTGAATTTTGTAAATTCAAAAACTGAGTATGCAGATTTGTTGGCGCTATAAAAATTAGCACAGAACAGCTTTTTGAATTGAAATTAACGCATTTTTAGCTCACTTATAATGTTTGCAAAACACTGAATTTTTACAAAAATTTCCTGTTTTTATACCTTTTTTGTGGTTATTATTATTTTAGTCCAAAGCTTTTAACAGCGAAAAGATAAGGGGTTACATCATTAAAATTGTCAAAATTTGGCAAAAAATTGAATTTTGTAAATTCAACAAATGCAGTATGCAGATTTGTTAGCGCTATAAAAACTAGCACAGAACAGCCTTCCGAATTGAAATTAACGCATTTTTAGCTCACTTATGATGTTTGCAAAACACTGAATTTTTACAACAATTTCCTGTTTTTATACCTTTTTTGTGGTTATTATTATTTTAGTCCAAATCTTTTAACAGCGTCAACAAATGCAGTATGCAGATTTGTTAGCGCTATAAAGACTAGCACAGAACAGCTTTCCGAATTGAAATTAACGCATTTTTAGCTCACTTTTAATGTTTGCAAAACACTGAATTTTTACAAAAATTGCCTGTTTTTATACCTTTTTGCTGGGTACTAGTAATAATCAGAAGCTTATAACAGAATGAAGGAATCGTTTCCGACCCTGTAAATCATATACATTCTTGATCAAATTGAAACGCTGAATCGATCTAGCCATGTCTTGTAGAAAAATAAATTTTTTCATTTTTCTTCAAAATTGCAAAAAAAGATAAGGGGTTACATCATTAAAATTGTCAAAATTTGGCAAACAATTGAATTTTGTAAATTCAAAAACTGAGTATGCAGATTTATTGGCGCTATAAAAATTAGCACAGAACAGCTTTTCGAATTGAAATTAACACATTTTTAGCCCAATTATAATGTTTGCAAAACACTGAATTTTTAAAAAATTTCCTGTTTTTATGCCTTTTTTGTGGTTATTATTACTTTTGTTCAAAGCTTTTAACAGCGTCAACAAATGCAGTATGCAGATTTGTTAGCGCTATAAAGACTAGCACAGAACAGCTTTCCGAATTGAAATTAACGCATTTTAAGCTCACTTTTAATGTTTGCAAAACACTGAATTTTTACAAAAATTGCCTGTTTTTATACCTTTTTGCTGGGTACTAGTAATAATCAGAAGCTTATAACAGAATGAAGGAATCGTTTCCGAGCCTGTAAATCATATATATTCTTGATCAAATTGAAACGCTGAATCGATCTAGCCATGTCTTGTAGAAAAATAAATTTTTTCATTTTTCTTCAAAATTGCAAAAAAAGATAAGGGGTTACATCATTAAAATTTTCAAAAATTGGCAAAGAATTGAATTTTGTAAATTCAAAAACTGAGTATGCAGATTTGTTGGCGCTATAAAAATTAGCACAGAACAGCTTTTCGAATTGAAATTAACGCATTTTTAGCTCACTTATGATGTTTGCAAAACACTGAATTTTTACAACAATTTCCTGTTTTTATACCTTTTTTGTGGTTATTATTATTTTAGTCCAAAGCTTTTAACAGCGTCAACAAATGCAGTATGCAGATTTGTTAGCGCTATAAAGATTAGCACAGAACAGCTTTCCGAATTGAAATTAACGCATTTTTAGCTCTCTTTTAATGTTTGCAAAACACTGAATTTTTACAAAAATTGCCTGTTTTTATACCTTTTTGCTGGGTACTAGTATTAATCAGAAGCTTATAACACAATGAAGGAATCGTTTCCGACCCTGTAAATCATATACATTCTTGATCAAATTGAAACGCTGAATCGATCTAGCCATGTCTTGTAGAAAAATAAATTTTTTCATTTTTCTTCAAAATTGCAAAAAAAGATAAGGGGTTACATCATTAAAATTTTCAAAAATTGGCAAAGAATTGAATTTTGTAAATTCAAAAACTGAGTATGCAGATTTGTTGGCGCTATAAAAATTAGCACAGAACAGCTTTTCGAATTGAAATTAACGCATTTTTAGCTCACTTATAATGTTTGCAAAACACTGAATTTTTACAAAAATTTCCTGTTTTTATACCTTTTTTGTGGTTATTATTATTTTAGTCCAAAGCTTTTAACAGCGTCAACAAATGCAGTATGCAGATTTGTAAGCGCTTTAAAAACTAGCTCAGAACAGCTTTTCGAATTGAAATTAACGCATTCTAAGCTCACTTATAATGTTTGCAAAACACTGAATTTTTACAAAAATTTCCTGTTTTTATACCTTTTTTGTGGTTATTATTATTTTAGTCCAAAGCTTTTAACAGCGTCAACAAATGCAGTATGCAGATTTGTTAGCGCTATAAAGACTAGCACAGAACAGCCATCCGAATTGAAATTAACGCATTTTTAGCTCACTTGCGATGTTTGCAAAACACTCAATTTTTACAAAAATTGCCTGTTTTTATACCTTTTTGCTGAGTACTAGTATTAATCAGAAGCTTATAACAGAATGAAGGAATCGTTTCCGACCCTGTAAATCAGATATATTCTTGATCAAATTGAAACGCTGAATCGATCTAGCCATGTCTTGTAGAAAAATAAATTTTTTCATTTTTCTTCAAAATTGCAAAAAAAGATAAGAGGTTACATCATTAAAATTGTCGAAATTTGGCAAAAAATTGAATTTTGTAAATTCAAAAACTGAGTATGCAGATTTGTTGGCACTACAAAAATTAGCCCAGAACAGTTTTTCGAATTGAAATTAACGCATTTTTGTCCTCATTATGATGTTTGCAAAACACTCAATTTTTACAAAAATTGCCTGTTTTTATACCTTTTTGCTGGTTATTATAACTTTTGTTCAAGTCTTTTAGCAGCATCAACAAACGCGGTACGCAGATTTGTTAGCGCTTTAAAGACTAGCTCAGAACAGCTTTCCGAATTGAAATTAACGCATTTTAAGCTCACTTTTAATGTTTGCAAAACACTGAATTTTTACAAAAATTGCCTGTTTTTATACCTTTTTGCTGGGTACTAGTAATAATCAGAAGCTTATAACAGAATGAAGGAATCGTTTCCGACCCTGTAAATCATATACATTCTTGATCAAATTGAAACGCTGAATCGATCTAGCCATGTCTTGTAGAAAAATAAATTTTTTCATTTTTCTTCAAAATTGCAAAAAAAGATAAGGGGTTACATCATTAAAATTGTCAAAAATTGGCAAAAAATTGAATTTTGTAAATTCAAAAACTGAGTATGCAGATTTGTTGGCGCTATAAAAATTAGCACAGAACAGCTTTTCGAATTGAAATTAACACATTTTTGGCCTAATTATGATGTTTGAAAAACACTGAATATTTAAAAAGTTCCCTGTTTTTATGCCATTTTGCAGGTTATTATAACTTTTGTTCAAGTCTTTTAGCAGCATCAACAAACGCGGTACGCAGATTTGTAAGCGCTTTAAAGACTAGCTCAGAACAGCTTTTCGAATTGAAATTAACGCATTCTAAGCTCACTTTTAATGTTTGCAAAACACTGAATTTTTACAAAAATTGCCTGTTTTTATACCTTTTTGCTGGGTACTAGTAATAATCAGAAGCTTATAACAGAATGAAGGAATCGTTTCCGACCCCGTAAATCAGATATATTCTTGATCAAATTGAAACGCTGAATCGATCTAGCTATGTCTTGTAGACAAATAAATTTTTTAATTTTTCTTCATTAAAATTGTCAAAAATTGGCAAAGAATTGAATTTTGTAAATTCAAAAACTGAGTATGCAGATTTGTTGGCACTACAAAAATTAGCACAGAACAGTTTTTCGAATTGAAATTAATGCATTTTTGGCCTAATTATGATGTTTGAAAAACACTGAATATTTAAAAAGTTCCCTGTTTTTATGCCATTTTGCAGGTTATTATAACTTTTGTTCAAGTCTTTTAGCAGCATCAACAAACGCGGTACGCAGATTTGTAAGCGCTTTAAAAACTAGCTCAGAACAGCTTTTCGAATTGAAATTAACGCATTCTTAGCTCACTTATAATGTTTGCAAAACACTGAATTTTTACAAAAATTTCCTGTTTTTATACCTTTTTTGTGGTTATTATTATTTTAGTCCAAAGCTTTTAACAGCGTCAACAAATGCAGTATGCAGATTTGTTAGCGCTATAAAGACTAGCACAGAACAGCCTTCCGAATTGAAATTAACGCATTTTTAGCTCACTTATGATGTTTGCAAAACACTGAATTTTTACAAAAATTGCCTGTTTTTATACCTTTTTGCTGGGTAGTAGTATTAATCAGAAGCTTATAACAGAATGAAGGAATCGTTTCCGACCCTGTAAATCATATACATTCTTGATCAAATTGAAACGCTGAATCGATCTAGCCATGTCTTGTAGAAAAATAAATTTTTTCATTTTTCTTCAAAATTGCAAAAAAAGATAAGGGGTTACATCATTAAAATTGTCAAAACTTGGCAAAAAATTAAATTTTGTAAAAATTCAAAAACTGAGTATGCAGATTTGTTGGCACTACAAAAATTAGCACAGAACAGTTTTTCGAATTGAAATTAACG